>NW_026578045.1:2750000-4200786 GCF_029603195.1 Condylostylus longicornis
TAGAGTCTCGAAATACATAACAATTGTTATATATATATATATATATATATATATATATTTATATATAAATATATATATATACATATACATATATATATATATATATGTATATATATCATATCTATATATCTATATATACATGTATATGTAGATATATTTATTATACATATATATATATATATATATATATATATATATATATATATATCATAAAAACAAAAATTAAATAGATAAAAAATATATACAAAATCGTTATATAGAAATCATATATATTATAATAAATATATATATATATTATTAAACTAAACAAAAAATAAATATGTATTGAAAAATTAACAAAAAAAAAATAATAAAAATGGAAAATATGGAAAACAAAATCATAGAAAAAAACAAAAAAAAACATTAAACAATTATATAGGAAATATTATAAAAAATTGAAATGAAATACAAAAAAAAAAAAACAAAATAATAATAAAATTTTTAGAAAAAAAAAATAAAAATATTTAAAAAAAACCCAAAAAAAATATTTAATAAAATTAAATATGGAAGAAATGTATAAAAAACAATAACAAATTAAAGCGAAGAATAACATTATATACTTATTATATATAACATTATTAATACACATATATATATTTATGTATATATATATATATATACATATGTATATATGTATATATCTGTATATATATACAGATATTTATCTATATATATATATATATATATATATATATATGCAGGGTAGTCCGGTTCTGGTGTAAACGCACTCAGAGGATGATTAATTGGAGTTTTTTAACAAGAAATCCGGGGGAGAAGCGTGGGGAACTCGGTCCTTTAGGGGTAGTTTCGGAGGTTTAAAATCATGTTGAAAAAAATTCTGCCTCACGAATATAAATTCCAATTTCGAAACTGTTGAAGCTAAAACAGGAATCACCCTGTATAATGCAAAAATATACAAATTTAACTCTACGTAAGAAACAAACAAACAAACAAACAAGAAAATATAAAATAAAACAAAATAATTTAAATAAAAAAAAAACCGATTTAAGTTTGAAAAATATTCAATAAAATTATTAAAAAAAATTTAATAAATAAATAAAAATATCAAAATAATAAAATAATTATGTAAAAAATTAAAAAAAAAAACAAAAAACCAAATATTTAATTTACATATATGTATATATGTGTACACATCTATATATTTACATAATATATACATTTATACATAATACAATACTTTAATAATATTATAAAAGAAACAAAGCATTAAATATAAAACTTCACATTTCATTTAACAAAATAAACAAAAAGAAACAAAAACAAAAAATTAATAATGAAAGAAAGAAAGAAAACTAAATAAATTATTTATAAATAAATTAACAAACAAAACAAACACACATAATTATATACATTCATATATATATATATATGTACATATATAATAAATATAGGAAAATAATATATTATAATTTATAATATCGCAAAGAAAAGAGAAAAATGAATAACAGTAAATAAAAATATTAAATGAAAAAAAAAACATCAACAATAAAATATAATAAATAATAGAGAAAGAAAACAAGAAAAAAACAAATAAATAAAATTATAAAAAATAGTATAAATAAATATGTAATGAAAACAAAAGAAAAAAATAAAAAAAAAAAAACAAAAAAACAAAAAAAAATAATAATAAATAACAAGAAAATTGTATAACAAGCCATAGTTAAAATAAATCAGCTTAAAAAAAAAGAAAAAAAAACACAAAAAAAAAATATGAAAAAAAAAATAAAAAAAATAATATATAAAAAAAAAATTAAAATGTTTAATTATTAATTTACTACCCCTTATACAGTACACGAGACGGAAGAATTCTAGTAGAGTAGGGGTATTTTATAAAGACGGATTCACTTAATGTACTGGTCGAATCATTCTCTCGCTTGCTTTACTCTGAAAGGCTTTTTTAAGCAAAAATGCTTTGACAGCTGTTATCTACAGTTGAATTTAAGGTACTGGCCCAATTATAAAATCGCTTATTCAAAAAGTAAAGTAAAACAAGCCAAATAACTAAAGTAGACTGAATTAGTACTTCATGACTAATATCAGCGACAACTGTTGTGAAAATTATGGGAAAAAATTTATTTTTTCTATATTTTTAAAAATTTTTCACACGTTTGAAGAATTTTCAAAACAAAAAACAAATTGTCTCTTTTACTGACAAAGAATTGAAGGGAAGGTATTCAAATAAAAAATGGGCTTCTAAATGGGCTAAGCTCTCTGACTTTTCGACGCTTGTAAATATACCAATAAATGTAAATAGAACTAGATTAATAAAGTGTAATTAAGGCAAATCTTCTCAGCTTTAAAGATTAAAATCAGTTTTGAATCCACCTTAATGGGTATATATTTTTTAATAATTATACGTATGTATAACAATTTCTAAAAATATTGCACTATATACGTGTACATATTAATAACAAGAAGTTTAATTTAATATACTAATTAAAGTTTAATTTAATACTAGAATTAATTTAAAGAAGTATAAGAATTTATATATTTGTTCAAATATTAAAAATAAATCATATTTTCTTAAAATTCAAATTTATATATCAATTTTTATTAGTACTATGTATAACAGAATTTTTACGATTAATATATGTTTTTAAAAAAGTTTGTTCGAAGAATTTAGAAGAGATCTAACAATTTTTTTTGGATAAACCTTTTCGATAAAATATCGAAAGGCGAAATTTTATCATCTATTAAAAAATAAACGCGATAGAACTATTATTGTTTTAGCAGTAGTACCATTGTTAAGCAATAGTACATTGTTTAAGCATTGATTCTGGAAATATAATGCGAGTCATGGGTTAATCAAAGATCCTTTGATTCAAATATTTTATCCATTTAAATTAAGGGTACAATTTTTTATCCTAGCTTTTCAAAAAGCTTCCCAGTTATTGTATTAAAACACAGTTTTTTTAAATATACAATTTCAACTTCACAAACCATATTGTTAATATATATTGATGCACAGGATATAAAGAATGTCCTGTTTAACAAAGAGACCCCAAAATACAAAATATTTTTTAAGTATATTGTCTTATGAATGATTTTGAAAACTTCTCAAAAAAATTTTAGTATGGTTTTAAACCACTTTACATTTTTATCCTTTAAAATACTTACAAGTTATACGACATTCACAATAGTATTGAAAAATTAACAACAATTTCGAAATTTTTATTCAAACCATTTTTGAAATTTTAGTAACACAATAAAAAAATTTTGTTTAACGGTAAAAAATGCTAAATATTTTAAATAAACTGCTCTCAGTAAATGAGGGGAAGCGAAATATTTTCTGTTTTATTTAAATTTCCTCTTTTTAGATTTTTTTGAATTTCCCCTTATGTTTTAGGAGTTTTGAAATTATATAAAATATTTTGAATTGGGTATAAAAATGCAATAAATATTTACTTCAAATAAATGAGCTCATTAGTAGAACAAAATTTTATACAAGAATAATATAGTAGAATAAAATTGTTAACTGCTGTAGGATTTTATTTCAGCCATAGAGAGAAAATTTTTTGATTTAATTCTTGTGAATTAAATTCTAATTCGGAATGTAGATTCCATAATTTTTATTCTAAATTATAGTTTAATTTCAATTTAATCTAATTTTACAGGGTATGATAAATACGTAAAATTGGCTTTTTATTAAAAATTAATATTTTTATGGTTAATTTAGACGTGCATACTTATGTGTTCTTAAACAAAACTTTCAATATAATTTACACATAACACAATTTTGAATTTTATTTTAAAAATATAATAATTTTAAAAAATAAAAGCTAATATATTAAATAGCAGTTAATATTGTAACAGTTCACATAGCAATTATTTATTTATATATAGAAACATATTCCTTATAAAGTCCTTGAATTTCTTTTAATCACATATATACTAAATTGTTTTGACTGCGCATTGCAACATTTTTAAAGTAATAATTATCTTATTAATTTTCTTTAATATTAATAAAAATTGCAAATTTCTCTGTTTTTATTTTTAATTTAATAAAATCAATAAAATCATATATGGGAGCGCATTAAGGGTTAAAAAAGTTGTTACTTTTCGTTTGTAATTAAATAGTATTTCAGCAACCTTTTAATGTTCTTATAGTGTTGGTTGGGTTATAATTTTTAGTGTAGTATGTTACAGATGCTAATTTGTTTGTCAAAATTTGATTTCAGGTACTTTAAAGTAATCGTTTAAGAATTGATATTTAAAATGTAATATTGGGCGATTTTCGATGTTTCGGTCATACATTTAAAGTTTTAATTTAACTTTCGAAATATCTTTAAATCAGATTTGGTAAGATTAAATAGTTTACTTTTGCAAATTTCTAATATTTTCGATATTCTACAGAATTTTTCTATATGTTACAATAATTTTGCCCCTTTCTTTAAAAGAATTTTAAACCAAGCTGCAATTTCCGCTCGTTTGCCTTTTTGCAGCATATACTCATTAAACATTCTCAAATATGTAGATTTATCATTTTTGATTTATTGAACGTAGATCTAAATTAGAGCTAAATTAGAATATTTAGATTTAGATTAGAATTAAATTATCAAAATTTAGGCCATATACACCTTTCTGACTCCTACTCCATTTATATTATTTTTTGAAAAACATATTTAAATAATACTTATTTAATAATATTTTCATTCTCATAATAGACAGTGATAATTATTTTTGGTTTAGTTATTTCTTTAAATAATTTAATTATTATTTAAGAATATTATGAATATTAGACGTAAAAACAGTGAGATTCTTTTATGGCTATACAATCGAAAAGTTTTGTTTGAAAAATATTTGTTTTCTAAAGACGGAATAAAATTGAAGCATAATAGTGTGGTTGTATTTTATTTCCTAAAAGTAAAACATTTATTTATTTTTATAAACAAATATAAATATAAAGTAAAATACTTAAATTTAGAAAAAAATATTTTAGAAAAATTATAATAAAAATTTAATTTTCTTTCTCTTCCAAAATAATATTAAAATGCTATATATATTTGATAAATCTGACAATAGGTGATCTAACACTATTAAATTAGCTGTCATATTGCACTCATTTTTTTGGGATCCATAACTTGTGTCCTCTGGCAAATCATTAGGAATATAAAAGATTTATTTCAAAAGCATATTACTGCCATATTTCAAATTCTATTAGACTATATTTTAAAATTTTTTTAGTAAGATATTCGACTGTATTGTTAGATATTATTTTTAAACGAATTCAACTGTATATTTAAAATATTTAATTTAATAATTAATTATAACATCTGTTATAATTTTCAAAAGATGACTACAATGCTTCACCATAACACAATTTTATTTGAAATTATATCATTTTCTGAGCCCTAAGACATCACAGTCTTAAGCAATATTTGAATTAAAATGGATTTATTCGAAAATATTTATTCGATAAAATGGATTTGGAAAATTTGTTATTTTCTTGGAATTGATTTACCATGTGAATTTAATAAATATCAAAGAATAATTTATTATTTTTTACGTTTAATTTTTTTATTTTCAATTTTAGAAGAAAATAATATAAAAGCTTTACAAAATATTGCTGTTGGTATAATATGCTTAACATATTGTTATAAATGTATAACAATATTTATATTAAAAAATGATTTAAAAAGAATAACAAAATTAATGTGGATTCTTATGGAACACATTAAAGATCAAGATGAAATTTTATATTTAAAAAATAAAATTTTCAAAATATGTAATCAATTATTTAATATGATTTTAATAATTGGTATTGCAAATGTTTTTATACAAGAAGTTTTTTGTATATTTAATAAAAATTCAAAAACAAAAATTTTCATTTACGTATGGTATCCATTTGATCAGAATTTAAATAAAAATTGGGAATATTTTGAATATTTTCATAATTATTTAAGTATTTTATTATTAATCTTAATATTTGTTTTGGGTGAAACTTTAATACCAATTTATTTACTAATATTAAAAGGTCATTTTCATATATTATTAATGAAAATTGATAAAATATCAAACAATAATTTAAATGATAAAAATTTATATGATGAATTAATTAAATGTATTAAATTTCATAAAAATTTACAAAGGTAATAAAATGAAATTTTATTAATAATTGTTTAATAATTAATTATTTTTTTTTTTGTCATCTTTCAGCATTTTTCATATAATTAAGAAACTTGTTAGTTTACAAATGTTTCCACAATATATGACAACAGGTATATCATTAGCATTTTTTGCTGTAAATTTTCTACAAATGAAAAAAACAAATTCAGAATTAATAATGTTATTATTAATTTATATTGCTTTATTACAACAAATATTTTTAACATCATTCTTTGCTGAAATGTTAAAAAATGAAAGTGAAAAATTAACAAATTCATTATTTTCATTATGTTTTTTAAATAATAAAAAAAAATTTCATAAAATTTTAATAATATTTATGCAAATGTCACAAAAAAATTTTACAATAAATGCTGCTTGGATACCAGTAAATTTGGAGACATTTATGAAGGTTTATTGGAGACATATTTGAGGTGCTAAAAACATTAATGGCCTACTTGAAAAAATAACATTTGAAGTAAATTGCTCGAAGTATTCAAATTTTTCAGAATATTTTTAAGAAAGGTAAAAACGAACTTGTGTCACAATAAAGTGAAAAAAGGAGCAAAACTAAATATTTTGAAAATATAGAACAATTCTTAAGGCCATTACAGCTTTACTGGAAATAAGAACTCATTTTTGTGAAAATGTTGAATAGGCCACTAATGTACTGAGCGCCTCATTTATGATTTATTAAAATTATTTCTAATTTATAAATATTAAAAATATATAATTGAAATTTCTAAAAAATTTACATATTTTATTTTTATAGGTTTTAAATTTTTCATATTCATCATTTTTAATGTTAAATGAATTACAGAATGGAAGGAATAATTATTAATATTATTGATGACAATTAATGACAAATAAACACAAAAAAATATTGTTAAAATTGCACCCTTATATATTTAAACGTTAGATGTCGTTAGTTGTATTGTTTACACACAATGACAAATTTTATATAATCACTGTTTCATTAAGAATATTTTATAATATAGGCACATTAAATTTTTTAGCATATTAAATTAATAATTACACGCAACAATTAATTTGTTATTTTAATAAAATTTTTGAAAAATAAATTTTCGAGTTTTTTTTTGTAACCACTTGAAGGAGTCGTCTGCTGTATTAACATATATATATGTATATTTCTGTTCAGTGTAAAATTCTACTTTGAGTTATAGTACGATCGCACTATAACTCAAAAATGAATAATGCAAATCGACATCAAACTTTCACAGGTTATTACTTTTCCGCCAAGAACGGTTGCTATTGTAATTAGACCAGGTCGAAGAATGGGTTCGAATAGCTGCTATATTCTCAACAGAGTTATTATAACATAAATATTTCAAAAATATTTAAAATATAATTGAGATATTAATATAAAATTTTATAAGAGTGTATCCAATTACATTCTACATACATATATTTTCAAAATTTTAATGAAAGGTATGCTGAACCAGTTCGGGTAGCTGCCATACAACTCCGAAAGCTGATTTTAAATATTTGAAAAAATAATAACGTTAGGTTCATGAAACCCGGCAGATGTGTATCCAATTATAGTTCATATATGTCTTTGAAGTTTTGGTGGAATGACTGTACAGGTTTTATATTTGAGTAAAATTATCTATACCTGTCAAAAAATTAATTTTTACTTTCTCTTTCATTCTAAATTATTCCACCTTTCAAAAATAATATTCACAAACAAATGGTGAGTAAATTTCATGCAAAATTATTTTTAAACACATTTGTAAGCTCTAAATCTTTTATATTCATATATACCGGAAACGTTTTAGAGAAATTATAATTTTATTAATCTGATATTTTACAATTTAAAGTAAGATAAAAGTGAGTAAACAAACCAATTTTTTATCCTTTGTTCAGTTTCAATTGGAAAAATAGCTAGGGTTTCTAATAATCCTGAAATATGGTTCATCGCTAGATGTTACGGATTTAATTCACCATATTTTTCCCTATTCAAATTCAATATTTTCTTGGCTATATTATTATTCGGCTGTCTGTTAACATGTGTCTCAGCTATCTCAGTCGCTCATCTAAATAGTTTAATAATCTAACTGAATATTTCACATATTATTCTTAAGCATCTATTGATATATGACTGTGTCTTATTGATATATGCTGTGTCCGCTAGCCATGAGACAGTTAGTCTAGTAAAAACTCATATACAAAATTTTTCAAATTAAATCAATTAAAAATATGAGAGAAGTTCTTCATATTTTCGATTAAAATATAAGTAATAGAATCGATTATGTGATAAAATAATCGAATTATTAAAAAAGAATTGTTTCACTGTTTATTTAACCTTCGGAAGAAGTTTAATATTAAAAAAAAAATTTAAGTGTGTGTTCATTACTCGCATTTTACGTTTCAAAACTTTTACATAATTACGTAAATTACGTATATAAATAAAAATGAATTAAAATATTAAATAAGAAAAAGAGAATTTGTTTTTATATATACATACATATATATACGTGTTATATATAAAAAAATTTGCTCAAATATATCTTGGTATATACTTGTATATATTGTGTGAGTAGCTTTTTCTCTAGTCAACTCAAAATTTAACCTCATGTACAAATGTGTGTAAATTTAATATTTATCGAGATATGTAAAAAAGCTTACAGATCTTTAACAGAATTTATATACGTTTTGTAGCAGTATATACGAGTATATGCTTACATAGTTATATATATATAATTCGACATTTCAATTAAATATCTAATATTTTGCAAGATCTCTGTTTTTCTTATTTACTTTATTACTCTTTCTTTCATTAAATACTAATTTTATATTTGTATGTAAATAAAATTTATTTATACATACAGGTTTTTTTCTTATATATTTATTTTAGCTCTTTTGATTTATAAATTTTTATTTAGGTAGCTAATAGATATTTTATTTCTAGAAAAACATAGAAAATTTAGAATTTTATATTTAGATTTTTTTTTATATAAAAAGAGACGACGACATCTTAATATTATTTTATATACTCTGTTATGTACAATATATAGAAGAGGACAAAAATAGAAGAGAAATTGTATAAAAATTTTTAAATTAAATTTATATATTACATAAATGGTATATATTTGCTGTTTTTGGGAGAATTTATATTATATATTATGTATGTATGTAGGCAATATTAAATTTATATTAGTTTTATACTAATATTGTTTTGAGGACTGTTATATACCTATGTTGTATAGAAAATTTTTCAACTTTTACATACAAATTTTTTCAAAATTTTTTAATTTCTAACGCATATTCATCATATATTTTTTATAAAACATAATTTGTTATTAACCTTAAGGCTCACAGGGTGATTTAGAAAGCTTTGTAACAGTAAATACTACGAGCAAGACGTAATCGAAAATTGTTGAAAATGGGCGTCAAATTTTAATGATTTGCGAGATACGAAACTATTTTAAGAAAATTTTTCACCATTTTTCTTGTTATCATTATTTTATTCATAATTCCCGGTCATCTAACAACAAAACAACAATAAAATAATTAATATATTATTAAAATTACACGACAATATTTAGTAAGCATTTAATTTAGTATTTAATAATTTAAGAGTTGAGTTGAAATTTTGTAGTTGAAGTAAATTTGAAGCAGAAGTTTTTTTGGAAATGAAATTAAAAATTTATAATTATGCCTAAAAATATGCAATTTTTTGCATTTAATGATATTATAAAATAATAGCTGGTATATAAAATAAATTTCTTTTGTATTGAAGCTTTTCAAAAATTTTATCATAAAACGTATCTGTGTACGTTTTATACCTATTAAACTTTTATACGTTTCATATCTGTTATACATTTGAAGCTTCCGGATGTTGTGTTCAACTCATTCCATACAGTGTTTCGAATAATGTTAAGGTAAAATTTTTAAAAACTCATTTTAGGATATATACTGTTCTATTCTGAAATATATACTGTGTTCTGAAACGTTATAGAAAAAATTAGTTGAAAGCTTGGTGCGTTTACAGATAATGTGGTTCTAATACTGGCACAATATTACTCTCTTATTTGAAATTTTAAGGGATAATTTGAGAGAAGAACCAACCAATTTGGATCGTTTATTTTGAATGTAATCTAAATCTATTTTTAATACAAATGTATTGGAGCATAGGTATATAAAATTCTGTTTGTTATTCTGATTAAATTTGTTATTATGGGTAGCTATAAGTAAAGGTATATTTGAAGAGCTTAGCGAAATAATAGACTTGGAGAAAAATATTTTGTTTTCCAAATCTTTTAAAAATATTACCATTTTAATTATTAAGAATTTATTTTTAGTATATTCATAAAGTACCATATATAATATTCAATCAAAGGTCCACTTTGTAATTACTAAACGAATTTAATAATTTATTATTTTCAGTTTGTAAAAAATTATAAAAAATTGCAAATACGAGTATTTACCATTTTGCGTAGAAAAATTCAATAAAATCAATATACTAACGCAAATCATGGTAGAACAATTAAAGAAAATATTACCGAATGGAACAGTATAACAGTTTTTTCTTTTTATTCAATAATGTTAAAATTCGTATGAAATATATCGCATTTCGCATAAATTCAGATTTATTTTTTGTTACTTATCTTTGGATCACGTCCTTCGGGTGCTTCTTATTCCATTTTCTACTGATCAGTGCCATGGTTCTTTATCTCTACTTCTTAATACCTTGCGGATTTCACTCAAGAGCTTTTCGTGGAATTCTGAAATATTTACTGCCCTCAGTATTGTGTAACCTTTCAAGATTCATCTTATTTTCCTCATCTCAGTTTATACCATTTTCCGTTTTGCTAATTTCCAACGGTCTTCATTGCTGATTATTCTTAATCAGAGTATCTTGCATGTTCTGTAGCAACCTCCAGAACGTGTTTTTGTTTGAACACATCTCAATCTATAACAAGTATTGTTAGGTTACCCAGGTATTGTTACTACCAACTACTATTTTTGCCAACATAGGTTTGGTTATTTTGTTGTTATTTATCTTTAGAGGAAGTAAATTTTACTTGAATTAAGAAACATTTACCTACTAAACGATAACTTTTAGCTCCTTTTCATGCTAACATTTTGTCTTGTTCGCATTTATCCAAAATCCATGCGATAATAAACATTGGTGACTTCTACTCAACTGATTGACTTATTATCATCCTTACCCCTTAGCGTGTTGCCTTGTCTCATGTTACTTCGTCTATGGACGGCAATGGTCCTCTTCTATAAAGTCTGCTCCTTCTTTTCGGAGATTTCCTTTTATTTTGCTTTTAATTTTTAGAATGAATTATGAATGCTAACATCTTGATAACAGAGTTTAGTATTCTAATATCACATAAATTATGGCAATCAAATAGAACACTCATTTTCGATATTATTTCTATGATCCAAATCGTGTTAAGTATTTTGCTTCAAACCTATTTTAATATTCTATCAAGGCTTTCCTATCTTATAAGTTTCTCGTCTCCTTGGCTGGTTCTGACATATTACTCGTTTGTTACCACTGATGTTTAGTTTACTTTTAGTTGCTGATCTTTGGACTTCATTTTTTATAGTCCCTACAATGGTAACAACTATTTAAATAGAAATCTAAAAAATTTATTCTATTCAAAAAAAAAACTTAATTACTGCGGTTCTACCATTTTTAAAAGTAAAAAAAAAAAAACATCTGCTAGGCTCCCAAAATTTAATTTTGCAAACTATTATTCTATATTATATTAGTTAATAAATAACTAATTTAAAGCTGCAAAATAGAATCTGTTTCAGTCTTAGTCGATATTTTAACCAAAATGGATATTGAAAATGTTTATTCGGTAAAATGGATTTATAAAATTTGTTATTTTCTTGCAATTGATTTGCCATCACCAATGAGTATAAGACAAAAAATTTTTTTCTACATTCTAAGATTTAGTATATTATTTTGTGCTATGTATTTTGTAATTGGTATGTTACTTTATCCATTAATGGAAAATGATATTAAAATTGCTTTTGAAAATGTTCCATTAGCAATACCAACATGGACATATTGTTATAAATATATTACGATATTAATAACAATAGAACAATTTAAGAGAATTAGAAAATTATTATTAATTGCTCATGATTATATAAAACAAGACAGTCAATTAATATATTTAAAAAATAAAGTTTTTAAATTTTGTGATCAAATTTATAAATTTCTAACATTAATATTAATTATTAATTTGGTGTTTCATGAAACAATTACATTGAGTCGTGAAAATTCTAAAAAAATGTACATTAATGTATGGTATCCATTTGATATGACTACAAAAATTGGATTATTCTTAGGTTATTTGCATAATTATTTGTGCGTTTTAATATTTGCATTGCTATTCTTATTAACAGAAACTTTTGTTCCAATTTATATTTGTATATTAAAAGGTTATTTTCATGTTCTTTTAATGAAAATTGAAAAAATCTCTGAATATTCAAATAAAAAATCTTATACGGAATTAATTGAATGCATTAAACTTCATAAGATCTTGGAAAGGTAATGTATAAAACAATATTTAAAAATGTGCTACTCTAATATTATATAAAATTTTATTTTAAGAGTATTTTCAATTGTGGGTAATCTAGTTGGTTTACAAATGTTTGTTCAATATGTATCAACAGCAATTGCAATATCTTTTATGGCTCTATATTATTTACAAATTAAAACATCAAATTTTTATTCAACCAGTGTATATCTTATGAATATTTGTTTTCTTATACAAATATTTTTACCATCATATTTTGCTGATTCATTAAAATCTGAAAGTGAAAAGTTAACAAATGCAATATTTTCTTCAAATTGGATGTATAAAGATAAAAAATTTCGTAAAACTTTAATAATTTTTATGCAAAGATCACAGAAAAGTTTTGAAATAAATGCTGCATGGATGCCAGTTAATTTGAATTTTTTCATGAAGGTATTATGAAGATTTTTTTTTTCGAAGCTTCAAAATTCAAATTTTTTGTTTTTATAGGTTTTAAATTTTTCATATTCATCATTTTTAATGTTGAGAGAATTACAAAAGTAAAATTTGAAGTCGGAACAATTATATGCAAAGCAGTATAACACTATTACACATTATAAAACAGCACATAAATTTTGCACCAGTTTGCACTTTTAAAATGGAAAATTTTCTTGCCTTGGATTTTATGTAACATATTTTTAAAATTAAATTAATCATTTATAATTATATTAGGTATTTGTATGTGTGTATTTTTATTAATAAAATAAAAATTTAGTGTTTGGATAAATCAAAAATTTATCCAGGCAGAGATTACTTCGGTTTCACTTTTTCAGGCATGCTAAGGACTTAGCAAATATAAGCATTAGAAATCTGAGCTGGTTTTTGAGGAGCTCGGGTTGGTTCGTATGAGAAGCGGAAAAGATGAGATCCGACAATACCACAACGAGCCGAGTTGGCCTACGTGTACCCTTCGAGTCCGCGACATTTTACCTAACCTAACCTACCCTAAATCAAAAATTTATAACGCTGGAAAATATAGGTGTCTTCCTGCGATAGCTCAAAAACGTATTACGTTAGATTTAACTATAAGCTTTTACAATTTCTTTAAAGTAGGAAAATCCAGGAGAATTCGAGAAGTGACATAAAAATTTAAAACAATGAGTTACTCATAGGATCTATTATCTCAAAGAATATTAATAACTAAAGGGTATACGTACTTTTTTTTGTTCTCATTTTTATTATAAAAATAAATTTTTCATTTATTTTTAAAATTACAAGATAATTTGAAGCTTTTGGAAATAAGCAGTTGCAGCAGTTCCTTACAGGAGTCTAACTAATTACGACAACATGTGGTTTTTTTTTTATTGCCAATGGGAGACATTGGCAAAGGAATTCCTCCCCTCCATCTTCCACACCCAGTTATGACTTGTTGTGGTCCACCGATATCCCATTGAAACTATCCCGGTTTCAAGCAAATACCCGGAGATGTCCCTCAGGGAGTTGTATATGAGCTCCGCTAAATTTAGAAAATCCCTCTCAAACCATCTGCGGCTCCTTATAGCCAGAGCAGGATAATCACAAAGAATGTGTATGACCGTCCCGACAGAACTTACACGAAAGAGAGTCTGATTAACCCAATTTGTGCAAGTGGTATTTCACCGGAAATATGACCGGTGAAGAGAACTCCTAATTGGTTTTTGTTAATAAAAAAAATTTAAAATTATTGTTGTGAACATTATTTGTGTGATATAAATTAATAATTTAGAATGTGGTAAGAACAATAATTATTGTTTTACAAAAACTGAATGCTCTTTACCGCATAAAATATCGCATCCTATTTATTATGGAAAGCAACCGCTAAAATTACAGGTATGTAGGTATATTAATTAAATATAGACCTAGTAAAGACAAAAGTTTTATTAAAATTTTTTTTTTTGTTTTTTAATTGATTGTGGTTTTTCTTGCCTATTTATTAAACAACTAGGAATTAATACACATTTTTTTTTTGTTAAAAGCGAAAGTAAATTAGAAAGGATTAAGACGACTAGATTTTAATTTTTTTTAATATCCTTATATTATTAATATATAATTGTAAGACAAAGTGGTATTTTCATGTGGTTTCCATATAGCTATGGAGAATTTTATTTTGAATTATTTTTGGTATGAATCGAACAAATTTTGTTGTTATGTGTTTGATGTACTGACTATCCGGTATTTATTATAAAAAAAATTAACAATAAGAACGTTGAGCTCACATTCAACTTTCAAGTATGTGTTCGATAACTATTCAAAAATATCTATATGCGGTCACTTGTAGACAATTACAGAAATCTTTTATAAATTTTATATGCAATAAATTATTAATTTGTAATCGATTTCATTCAAAAATTGATATTATATTACATACTAAATAAGTCATACTTACATACTAAATTTACATACTAAATTTAAATTTAGTTGACACCCTATATCGTTCATTTTTAAGGCATAAAACAGTCCTAACTGGTGCTAATACTACATCTGACTAAAAATAAATGATCATACATTCCATCATGCAAAAGGGTTCTACTACATTTGGATGATAGAAAGTAAAAATTTCAATACATTGGCTTTGCTTCAAAATAATGAAATTTTCATATTTATATTGTCAATAATATTTTATTTATAAACTATTGTCAAATAATATTTTTGCGTAAATTAAAAGTAGATAATGCTTGATTTGCTTGTATAACGATATATAACATTACAAAATATTCCTGGAGTAGTTTAGAGCAGTTTATAAAATGAAGATTGTCTTGTATTAGAAAATTCCATTATGCATAGAAGTAAGGCTATTAACCTACAAATTTTGTTGTTCGTAGACCATTTTTCGAAATAAATCTGCCCCATAACTAGTTCTCTAAATTAAATCAGTTTCGTTAGGTGTGTATCAAACATATTTTGTTCATTTTGTCAATCTTTGCGATTTATATTAAAATAACTTTATTCTTACCGGCTTGCATACGCCTATTTTCCTAGAAGACAACACAAAATCCCCATTAACCTAAGTGGAGTTGCAATAAAAAATCCTATTTATATTTATTTGTATTTTTTTATTTATTGAATATCCTTTTAAATATGATTTCTGATTTCAGGAGATCAATTATATTGCTCTTCATAAATATAGAGTTCTTCATAAAATAAAGAGTATAAATACACAAACAAAGTAATAAAAACAATGACCTTATATAAACATAACATATATATATATATATAATGTAATTTGTATATATATATTTAATTTAGTGAAATGTTGTCAAATTATTTTGACCCTTATAAAATGTTTGTTGTAATAATAATAAAGCGCTGACATAAAATATTTATGAAAAAACTTTTTAACAAATTTATTTATTGGAAATCTTTTCATTTTGTCTTAATATAATGGTTATATAAGCATTTTTTATGTATTAACACATAGGTATTATCAATTTATATCTTTAGTAATATTATATTTAGCAACCTTTTATACAGAATAATATTAAGCACATTGACGCCTAGATATTTACGAGATATTTAAGGCTGACATTTACATCAAATAAATTTCAATTGTTCTAAGATGTATTAAAATTAAACGTTTTATTCGGCTAATATAGAAATATTTTAAATAATACTTAAATTTCTTTATTCTCTTAAATAACATGTGGCAATAATGTTAAATTTGGCTGTTGGAGTTGCAGTACAATATAAAATGTACTAGATACAATAGTACTTTCAAAGTATAATGAAAGAATGTCAAACAATAAACACCTACAGTCACAATTTATTTTTTGGATTCTCCTTCCCGACATTAACAGATTCTTCATGAAATTCCCAATCTAGCTTCGTCGTTGCTTTATCACATTTTACCATACACATTGTGCTTACATTTATTTTTCGTGTAGGTACAATGCATATAATAAAATGTGATATTGGATGACACCTTTGATTTCATTGAATATTTTGATTAATTTTGATATTTCATATACATAACCTAAAATTTATTTATTAAGTAATTTATAAAATTTAGATATAAAATTTTTCTCCCAAATTCAAGCGAAATTATAAAAATATTACGACAAATTATGCAATTTTAGTACATTTTATAAAGTACGTACAAATTTATTAAGAATGTGTATACATGTAAGACACACAACCATTTTTGTACAATTTTCAAAATAAATTTCACAAATAAGCGAAAAATCTTATAATTTCTATTGAATTTATTTGAAATTTGTAAATCCAATAAAAATAACATTTAAATTAATAATTCCTAACATTAAATACTTGAAATGATTCATATTTTAACATTTAAGAAAAATGACGTAATGTTTTAACGCATAGAAAAAAAAATCAAACTTCAAATAATTTTTAATGGCGTCATATTGCATATCTTCAGGGGCATTATATATTTGTTGTTGGTTTTTATTCAATTTTTGTATGAAATTTTAATGTTATAATTGTATTATTTTACAATTTTCAAATATAAAATAATTATTTTATCTTAAAAAATATTTTAAGATAAAATAATTATTTTATCTTTCATGTAAAATAATTATTTTATCTTAAAATATTGTATAAAATAAGAAAAAATTAATATTTTACTAAAAATTCAAGTAAATATTTTAAACGTTTTCAAGTAATTTAAAATATTTCTTTTTTATTTTAATTTTCGATTTGTTCAATATAAAATAAATTATTTTAAATAAGTAAAGAGCTGTTTTTAACAAAATTATAAGTAGTCATTTAAAACTGAGCTTCAAAGAATGTTATATTGAAGGTAAATTAACAGTAGTTACAGTAATTGTGCGTATACGTGCAAGTTTTACGTGCGTTTACGTTTTGCTTTTAAAAGATCTCGTAAATTTTATTTCTTTTAGAATTCAGCTATGTGATATAATTAAATTGAATCAAATATTAAATTAAAGAAGAAGATAAAATTTGTTGAAACAGAATTGTAGAAAATTCTGGGTTATACATGCATTAAAATTATTACTGTCACATTTAAATTGTTGTAATACTGTATCATCATACAATTCATCAATTAGAATTTAAGTATTAAATTGTTTAATGCAATACAGCGTTTCATATATAATACAACAACTATAAGTATTGAGAGAAATGCAAAAAAAATCGAGATATTAATGTTAAAATGCAGAATCAAACAAAACGAATTGTCAAAATTGCAGTAATACGGTATACGTCATACAAAAGTTATGAGTTGTAGTTGTTAAATTGTGTATGGCAGTACTGTTTAATTGTAATTTTGAATTCACGGTAACTTAATTTAATCTGTTAAAAGGCATTATAGGTATAGAATTTTGCTGTCTACAAAAATTATAATCGAATATTGGCTTCACTTTTTCGGTCATAACGTTTTTGTTTGGTACTGAATAACGTAAATTTGCAGATTGGTTTGTAATTCTAAAGAAAATATTGCCTTTATATTAAAAATTGATTTGGTAAATTTTTAATGTTCTTCGGTTTAAATGGTATACTCATAACTTTTATATTTAATATTAATTTTAATTGTATTTATTATTTAATTAAATATTATTTATGCGTTTTTATCAGATTTATACATATGTATTTATTCATGTATATATACATATATAGCTTTCAAATATATAGTTTTATAAATTTCAGTTTATAACAATATAAATTAAGAAATAAGCTTTTACCAATCAGTTGAGTTAAAGATTAATTTAATGCGATATAATTTTAATTGCGTTTTAAATTTTTACAATATCTATATATTATCAATGTATGTATACTTATATACGTGGTTTTGTTATATATCTATATTTATATGTAAGTACATTATAGTGAATTACGACCACAGCTATTGGCAACAATATATAAAAAAGATATTGTGCTATAAATAGAATGGTATTGAGTTGTTGACATTTAGATATATTTTTTTTTGGGTAAATTATAATATTTTATTTTAAAATTTATTAATTTTTATGTATTTATTTAATTAATTTATCAAAATATGTAAAGAAAACCTGCAAGAACTTACAAAACTATATAATTATTGGCATAATATTAGACAATTATACTGGCACCTTGCAGAAACTATACAATTCTGTAATCATCCTTTAGTAACAATATTGAAACTAACAAAAAAACTACAATTATTAGCAGCTCACTATAATTATTAAAATAGTCGAAGCTATAATTATTGACACTGTGGAGATATTTACTTACAAGTTCTAGAATTCCTTAAAAAAATATCAAAAAATAATCACAAAATCACTATGGAGAGAATCAATTTTTCATTTCTTCATTTTTCTGCACCCATTTCACTTATTTCAAGTCAAAATACGGAGAAATTTTCGAAGTTTTTTAAAATAAAGAGAGCTCTGTTTTAATAAAGAGAATAATGCATTGTCATACAAAAGTGCCAATAGGTATATTTAAAAATTTTGAAGGGCCATAAAGAAAATTTTAAGAAAGGCTGTTAGTAAAAATTTTATATTCGTATGCTCGTATAATTTCGTATTTTTATATTCGTATAATTTCGTATTTTGTAATATAAATTTAATAATAAAATGTATAAGAAAGAATGACATACATATAATAAGGTAAAATGTTTGGTATATTCGGAATGGTATAATCCGAAATATTTGCATATCTACCTATAATTCTATCAAATTATTCCTTATAGAATGGGATAAATTACAATTAAAATTATAGAAGGACGGACAGTATTCTGTTAAATTAGTCTATTTTTTCTATATGACTTCTGTTTTTCTAATATTATCCTATTATAAAGGTCAAATATTTATTTATTATAATTTATAAATTCTTATCAATAATATAAAGCTTTCAAATATGTTATTTTTTTTAATATGACGCATTTATTTTACATTTTATACACATATTTGTTATACATATATAATATGTATAACATATATGTACATACATATGTACATAATACCGATAATAATAATAAAATGGAATTCAAAAAATCTTGTTTTAAAATTTTTAATTTAATAAGTATGTACAATAGTATAGCTGAAGGGCATATTATAAATAATAATGTACAATTGATTATTTTAATTATTTTTATCACTTGTAAATGTTAAATAAATAATAATATTGAAATATTTCGTAATTATTAATTTTTAATATTACTTAATTACTATTATATACATAAAATCAAATATAAATGTAAATTAATATTTATACTCATGTATAACAATTAAAAATAGCTCCTATTGTCTTATTCTATAGCAATATTCGATATTAATCTTATGGTTTGGATCTAGAAAATATTTTAGAAAGAAATTTGGAATTGTTTTTAAGAATGTGTATATGTATATAATAGTATGCACAATATATTTATGATAAAATCAAAATTATTCAATTAAACTATTATACTGATGCATATATGTAATACTTCAGTTAATAAATGAGCTCACGAACACTTACATTTTTATAAACTAGTTTAATTTATATAAAAATTATTAATGAAAAAATAAATTTTTTACATTAAGTAAACTAAAAATTAATTTTATAATTTAACTCTTTAGTGCCTGTAGAGTTCATATTTGTACATGTACAGGTACATATGTACATATATGTAGTAGAATCAATCAAATTGCGGAACGTATATAGTCGTAAACATATGCGATATGGTGGTGGTCTCATTTAAGAGGCATTTTTTTTTGTGAGAAAAATGTGAATTAGTGCTAGGGCGGCCACAATCTATGGTATAGGATTAGATGTAGTTCCACTATACTTATATGTAGGTTAAAAATGTATGGATATTTTACTGTACTTTTATGGTATTATGGTTTTTTGCATTAAATGTTACTAATGTTTTGTTTCAAATTCGAAAAAATTACCCCCCCCCCAAGAGTTTTAAATACTATAGCTTCAGACTGTATATATTTTATTATAAAAACGGTATATATTATATATGTAGTCTACAGCCATGTTTTAAAAAGAATTGACAACTACTACTAAGTGACTATTAAATAATTTAGGAGTTTTTCCAAAAGAAGCATAAGAATAATTAAATTTATATGAGTATTAAAAATTCTCTCAACATTGAGAGAAAAAAAAACATATTTGAGCTGGTTTTTTTGAAAGTTCACTTTTTAAAAATACTAAATTAATGGTAATTTTAATGAGCTACAGACCAGCTTTCTTTACAGTACCAATCACAATTTCAATATCGTTCTATTTAGATATAAAATAAGCTGTTAATTATGTTATTATGGCCAAATATTTTTAAATTAAATTTCAATATATGAAAAAATAGACTTATCGTACCACTTTCAAAACTATAAATGTGATTATGCTTCTATAAATTATGCTTCTAATGAAGTTTTTGTCTATAGAAACTCATACATACTGTCTCCTAATTTTTAAATTTTACTATATACGAGCATATACCTACTTTCAGTGTTCCCACTCAATAAAAACAAAATGTATCCAATTTCGAGAAAAAAATGCATCCAAAATGTATCCAGCCTCCTAAAGTAGAATTATTATACTAAATCGTCTTATTTTATACCAATAAACTCGTAAATAATATTAATTTGCTTTATTCAACAATGTCAGTTTCATTATTTGTAGTAAATTCTTTTAGAAATCACACGCTATTTCTATTACATTTTAAAATTTAAGGTCAGAAAATATATGTTCTGTAGCTGTTGAACTATGCGGTAAAAACGATTCAGCACGAAAACGGGCAAATTTTATTTAGTCAACAAATAACATTTTTTGGAAGATAATGCACTTAAAAGTTACAGCACTTGAAAAGTTTTCTAACATTTATTTAGTGTTCGAGAAAGAAATGTATCCATATTTCAGCAAAATTTTAAAATGTAGCCAATTTCGACGTTTTAGCAGATTTGAGTATCTTTGTATCCAAGCTAAATTTTAAAGCAAAAATGTATCCAAGTGGGAACGCTGCCTACTTTTTTTACTGAAATTTCCTTGAGAAACTGTTTACAATTTTCTTATATTATATAGGAAAGTTTAAATCTCCTTGTTTACACTTTTATAAAATTATCTTTACGTTTTATAATGCCAACCATATTTTTACAATAATTGACAATTCTCAAACTAAATATGTATATATGTATGTGTGTATGTAACTGCTTTCATTATTTATTAAAAAATAATCAAAAGTTAATTACGCAGTGAAATTTTTTTCAAAAACCAAGAAAACAAAAAACATTACAATAAAAATACTGCCACGTCATACATACATACATAAATTATTCTGTTTATGCAATTTCAACTGAAAAAATAAAAAAATTCAATAACAACAATAAAAAAAAAAAAAAGTTTTTTTTTTTTTTTTGACCCCGTGTTTTCTCTTTTAAAAAAATTTATTATTCTTCTTCTTTTCTTGTTATATTTATAGGTACGTGCTACATACATGCATGTATGTAATACAAAGTCTGTATGGATGTATATAGATAAAAAAAAATAAAATAATGAACACCATTTTGAAAAAAAAAAAAATTTTTTCAATTTTATTTTTCATTTACAGTTATTTTAAGTTAAAATATATAAAAATAAAATTAAAATAAAAATAATGAAAAATAATAGATAAGAAAAATGAGATGAGACGATAGAGAGAGAGAAATATGACGAATTTTTATGAAATATTGTTAAAACTGTAAAAATATTATTTTATATTTCAAAATATGTAAATAATGTGCGAGTGTTGTTGAATGTTGACACAATAATGACTTAAAAATGAAGTCAATTAAAGTTTTTCTATTATTTCAACTCACGTACATTTAAATGTATGTACATACATATGTGTATAAACATTCGTGTCTTGATTTAAAAATGAGATTATAATAATTAATTGATAATTAATTTAGAAACGAGCTCTATATTTTAATAAGATTCTTGTTAATAGAATTCTTTATAATAGTATATGTGCCCCGTATACCGTATATATAATAAATATGTATATATTTAATTATATAGGTAATAAAAATACATATAATTAATAATAATAAATCTTAATTAAATTATATAAGTTAATTTATTAAAAATTATTTTTTAATTTTTAATGACAGGGGTAAAAAATACATCACATACTATACGCAAAAATACAAATCACACGACATAACGCAAAATTTTTGCACCCTTTGGTGTTTTATTTCAAATATAATATAAGTTGAATGAATTATTCAGAACACATACATCCGTACATATATATGAATATAAGGTATATACGTGTAAATATTGCATTCAAAATAATAATTTATAGTTTTACTTTTCTTATTTAGAATTAGAAGAATAGATTTATAATCTTTCTTTTAGAAGAGAAGAGTAGATATTATTTCTTTAGTTGTTGTACTCGTAACAAAATACAGTTCAGAATTTTTGGCCTGAAATTTCTTTAGATATGTATGTATGTACTTCAAATTACAATTTTTAATAAATTCTTTACTAAAATCCATTTTAATACTTTATTAATATTAAATATTAAATACTAAAACTACAAAGGTAAGTATATAGAATAATGAGTAACGAATTTTAAATTAGTATTATAGTATTTTATATTTTTAACATATATGTATCTAGTTAGATGTAAGATTTATGTCTAAATAGTAAAGTTTATAAATAAATCATAAATATTTTCAGTACATATATATTGTAAATCAATAAAATGCAATATGTAAGCAAACTAGATTTTCAGAAAAACCCAGTGAAAATATTATTGAGTCCGTTTTTTATTATGATTACAATTTAAGTATACAAAATCTCGTAGAATAAATCAAATTGGAAGAACAGGTAAAATTTTATGAAAATTTTTAAAAATATAATGATGTATGAAATTCAAAAGAACTTTTGATATATAAGACCTATAATACATTTTATTTAAGATAAAGCTTATTGATTAAATTTTTTAAAGTCTGAGTTAAAAATTTTTAAGTCTTAAATTATTAGACTCTTTCAAATTGAGTATTTCAAATATAGTATGTCGAATATTAGACTATATTCAATTTTGATTACATTTCCCTAGCCTCAATATATACACATTATTTATTCTTTCTTATAGAAATAAACAATTGAATATTGAATAAAATTACACCCCTTGAATCCCATATTATAAAATAACATTTTTAAATAACATATAATGGGTTCCTCTATATACTCGCATAACGATATCCAAATATAGAGCCCTATATAAATAAGAAAAGAAGAAAAACCATGCATTAAATTAAATCTAAATAAAATATTTTTAATATTATGGGAGATGGTGTTAAAGATTTTAAATATAAATAAAAAAATTAAAAAAATTTTAAAAATCAAAGTAAAATCTCTCAAGGACATTTTTTAAAGATTTAAAATCAAAACTAAAAATCAAAAATTTATTTTAGATTTCAAACAAAATTCTTTTAATTCTTTCTATGATAGCAATTTCCTGTTTTAAAAAAAAAATATTAATTTTACATTTTAAACATAACCAAAAACTAACAAGAATTATTCAAAAAAAAAGGATATTGAAAAATAAGGAAGAAGAAAATGAAAAAGGACAACAATGAATTTGATGCTTTTTAGATTTTTTATTTTTTTTTTTGTTTCTTTTCTCTTACATAATAGAATCTGCAGCATCTTCAAGGATAAAAAACTGAATACAAAACACATACATAAATGCATACATAAATATTATATAACATATTATGATTGTGTGTTTTGGAAACGTTTGTACGAAAAATGAAAACAAAGTATTTGTAAATAATAAAAAAAAAAAAAATAGTAACCTTTGAATATATTAAATAAGCCTCTATTATTAATATTCTATTCATGTACATTCAAAAAGGACATGATATCCTTTTATCTCTTTTACAACAATAAAAAAAAAAATATCTTTTATTCTCTTCTATTCCTTATATATACAATAAAAAATTGTATTCATTTTCTATTCTCAAATTTTATTAAAACCGAAATTGAAAAATAAAGTAGGATATCAAAAATAGAAGCTATATTAATTCAAATTACTAAAACAACGCACACATCCACAATAAAAATTAAAGCAGATGATCACAAATACATTAACAAGAAAATAAGCAAAACAAAAGAAAGGAAAGAATGCAAAAATTATAATTGTGTGTGTTCATTTAGTGAGAATAATTGTATACAGATTCCTTTCTCTATTACTAAAATATTTTATTATAATTATAGATAGGTTTTCTGTTTTGTAAAAAATAATATTGATGAGATGATGATGACGACGACGAGAACAACGATTAAGGATTATAAAATGATTCTATGCGTATATAATAGCATTAATTTGTACATGTATGGGTTTGAATTATATCTATTTCATTTCCTGTTTACTTTAGAATATTATTTTGAAAGAATTTGCTGCATTATGATTACTATATATTTAAATACAATAATATAATTAATTTACAAACACAAAATATTTGCATGTATTTTATTTATAAATGTATTTGTATAATTAAATATTTAGAGGTCTTATGCAGATTTTAATACCCGGAACGTATTTTATTATTCAATTATTTAATAATATTGTAATTCTACTGTAGATATACAATAAATGTAAAATATTCTATTGTTTTTGTTATACAGAAAAGTAAATAATAAAAAAATTAAATATTACATAAATTTTTCTGCATATCCTTTAATAATTTTCAAGGATTCTCTTTTTCATTCTATTTCTATTTTATATGTATTGAAGATTGCATGCTTTTAAAAAATTTACTAATGTGAATTAGATATATGTATATGAAATAAGAAAGGAAAAGGACAAATATATTTTAAGGTATAATGAATTTTTTTTCTTCCTGCATATCCTTTAATACATAATTACTCATACATATATAATATTGCTTTAATATAATATGTACAAAAAAATATGATTCATTAAAATTTCTATTTCCTCTGTACATGCTTTAAAAGGATATTTTCTTTTTCTACTATTACTTTAAAATATTTATTTATTTTGTAGTTTTTTTATATAATTTTATATTTATATGATATGAATATTATTTTTTTACTCAAAATCTCCTTTTTATTATGTTCACATATATATTTTATTATCAATCCTCTCTAAAATTATATACTTGAGTACATACATTAGTTAAGGACAAAAGAAAAAATTATTTAAGGTTAAATTTTGGAAGTCAACAAAAATGGAAAAAATGTGCTCCATTAAAATTATGCTATTATTTGTTTTTATTTTTATGCAATAATCGTAGGAAGATTTCATTATGTAATAATGGAACGATACATAAATTTTAGAATAATTTGGCGGTAGTTTTTTTACTTCTCTCAGATGTTAACTATTTATCTAATTATACGCTATTTACTATTATATATCTATTTATGA
The DNA here is from genome assembly GCF_029603195.1 of Condylostylus longicornis. Classification (NCBI taxonomy): domain Eukaryota; kingdom Metazoa; phylum Arthropoda; class Insecta; order Diptera; family Dolichopodidae; genus Condylostylus; species Condylostylus longicornis. The sequence goes on from NW_026578045.1 coordinate 2,776,026, forward strand.
AGAATATATTTACGATTAAAGATATAATAATCATAAAAGGGTATTCAAGTTTAACAGAATAATATAAAAAAATAATAAGGAATTGCTTTTAAATTTTGATTATTTATAAGAAAATCTCATAGTTGTTAATAATTTTTATGATAAATATTATCATTTATATTTTGTTTATTAATCGTATCTCTTCAGGTGATGGGATATTCTTGAAAAGTATTTTAGTTTCTAGTATAGAATTTCAAATTTCTAAAATGATTTTATTAATGGAAAACTCAAAAATTATGAATAACAAAATATCATGTCAAGTTATGCCAATTCTACAGTATTTCAATTAGTTTTAGTTTCAAATTTGAATTTAATCAAAAATATTTTTTATTATTTTTGTGAAAAACTATAGTCTATTTAAATAAAATTTCAAATTATCTTAAATTAATCAATTATCTTCATTATGCACCACTTGATTATGAGGTAGTTTTTTTTTTTTATAAATTTTAAAATTTTATATTAAAAATCTTGATTCTTCTTGAAATCTTGAGTATTCACAATTTCACATTTTCTCAAAATTTTTTTGCCTTAGTCAATTTATATGTGATTACAAAATTATATTAAGGTTTTCAATATAGAATTTTTTAATTTCAAACTAATTTTTAAAGTTACAACAAAGCATTTGAATAATATTTAATCATTTCAAGTGACCCTTAACAAAAACGTCATGTCTTTGCTCAAGATTCATACTAAAATTAAATCTAATGCATTCAAATCATTAAATTTCTGCTTTTATGAATTGGATTTTTTCAAAAAAAAAAAAAAAAAAAAAATTATCTTGAAACACTAGATTATTAAAATTGCTCCTATTAATTTTATTATTACTTTGAATATTCTATAATTTTATGTGATTCATCTTAGCAAATATGAATGAATAAAAATCTAAATTAATTCTAATAAAAAAAATTTAATAAATATGCTGAAAAGTTTTCTAAAATAAAAAGAAATAAGAAAAAATTCTTTGTTTTTTTTTTTTTGAAATTTTAAATAAACATTTTTATTGTTTTTTTTTTTTGTTTTCCTTTGCATTTTTTGTTTTTGTTTTTCTTTTATTCAATAAGAAGTTTCTACTTACTATTTCTAAATATGAATATAATTTTATATACAGCCATTTTAAAATAATTTTTTTTTTTTTTGTTTTATGTAATATAATATAAATTTTAGTTTTATTATATTAATAATTAATAAGAGTGTTGTATAAAATACGTCTTTTCTTTTCTTTTAAATTTTTAAATATATATATATATATTTTTTTTATTTAAAAGTATATAATATATATATGTAAATATAGATTTAAGTATAATATTATATTGTACATCACATTGTACGTACACAATATTATGTAATGTAATATATAATTTCCGTGAAAGTTTTCTCTTAACTATTTATTACTTTTATTTTATTTGTTTGCATTTATTGTATTATTAATTTTTTTCTCTTTTCTTTTTTAAATCTCTTAAAACTAATTATTTTTGAAATTGTTAATATTAAATTTGTTTTGTTTTGTTTTTTTTTTTAAGGTGATTTTAATATAATAAATTTTTTATATACATTTTTAATTGTTTTTGTAATTTTTGTTTAATTTCGCTTTTTGTTTCCTAACATACAAACTATATAATATTTTTATAAACTAACTATTAAAATATAACCTCTCAATATAACGTTAGATAATTATTATTAATTAATATATATTTTTTTTATATATAATATTATATAATATTTTAAAAATTTTATGTGTGTTTCTTCATTTAATAGTGTGGTTCTTTATAAATTTTTTAATTATTACGTTTTTTTTAAAGAGTATTATTAAAAATAATTAATTATTATATTTTAAATATTTTATTTCATTGTAAATTTATATTTGAATTCGAATACCATATTCTTCTATATAATAAAACATCAAATTTAAATTAAAGTTTATAATTTGTTTGTTTCTCTTTTTTAAATATAAATTCATTAAATAGTGGACTAAAATACAAGAAAAAAAAATTAAAAATATAAAAAATACTCATTACAAACAAGATACTAAAATACACTATCAAAGATTAATTAAATTTTAAGAATAATTATGTAAAATATTTTTTTTTAAATTTTATATTTTGTAATTTTAATTTTAATTACTTTAAGTTTCAAATATTTTATTACATAAAGTTTTTTTTATTTACCTTTTTAAAATGATACATTCTATGGTAATTAAATAGTATTATTATTAGTAATATATTATTAGTAATCAAGAAATTTAAAATAAATTTGAAAAAATGATTTTTCATTTCTAAAATAAATTTGAAATTATTTGAATTGTTCATATAATGAAATTTTAAAAAGTTAAATTAGTACAATATTATTTATATTATTTGAAAAAGTTTCAAATTTTATTATAGCTTTAAACAGAAATTAAAAAAAGAATTGTAAAAATATTTTCATTTTAATTTAATATTGAGATTTTTCTGATATAATCTTCTGAAAGATATAATTTCAAAGTAAAAAGAAAATAAAAAAAACAAAAATAAACTATAACAAAATGTTAAATTAAAAAATTCAATTAAATTTCAAATTAAGAATATTTTTAATATTTTAAATATTTATTTAATTATATAGATATAATTTTTTAAAATTTTATTTCTGTACCATTTTTGTTTTTGTATCAAATTATAAAACAAAACATGACTATTAAACAAAGGTAAATATATAAATATATTTTTGAATAATTAAATTATTCATAGTAATTATATTTATTATTGAATTATTAAATAATGAATATTATTTTAATACATATTTTAATTTTCAAATAAATAATTTAATAATAATATTCTATTTAATTTTATTTTTTGTTTTGTATTAAGAATTAAGTAAATATATTGTAAACCCAAATATTAAAAAAAAAAAAATTTTATTGCTTTACACTTACATATATTATATAAAATTTTAATTACATAATTAAATTATAGTAAATTATAGTTGGGAATGAAAAATTTTTTTAAAAACACTAAATATTTTAAAGAAGAAAATAAGAATTATTTAAAATGTTCAAAAACATAAAGAAATTAAATGGATTTTAATTGATCAACATTTTGAAATTAATTGTTATCGAAGCTAATTTTTAAATATGAATTAGATTAAATTGAATTGATCACAATTTGCAATAATATTGAAATTTAATATTATTCTTCATTCGTTTAACTATAATTTATGATAATTTAATTAAATTTAATATTGTAAATTCATTTATTTTGTTACAATATATTTCTTTATTACTATATTATTTAAATTGTTGAAGGAGAAAATTATTATTTTTTTAGTGTATGATATTAAATTTTTTAATGATAAGTTAATTCAAAAAATACATGGTATGTATAGAAAAAAATCAATGAACGTATTTTAATTTAATATAATTTTGGTTTTATTATTATTATTATTATTATAGTTTACTTGATATGTAAATAATATTGTAATCCACGCTTGCTTGAATTCTTTTAAAATTAAAAATAAAATAATTTTTTTTTGTATTTTATTTTTTTTTTTTTTGCTTTTGTATGAATATAATTTCAATTTATTGATTGCGATTAATTTCTAAGTTGTAAAATTTTTTTATTGTAATATTAACAAAAATTTTGGTTATAATTTAGAAACCAAATTCTTATGGTTATGATTATTTTACATGATGTTACGTCTTTAATTAAATTAATAATTTTTGAAATTATTTTAAAAAATTAATTTGTTTAATAAATTTTTTTCAAAAACATAAAATAGTCGTTATTCCTATAACAATTTGGAAATAAAAAAAAAAATAATTATAATTATGAATAATTTTATTATACCTGAGTTAAAATCAATGTTAATTTTTATATTTTAATAAATTAAATATAATGTAATTAATTAAAGTTAAATATTTTTATACTATATTATGTATTTGAATGCACATCCATTCCATGACATTTAATATAAATTTTCTTATAAATGAAAATAATTATTAAAACTACACAAATAAAATTGTGTATTTTTTTTTTCTTATTTTTCTAATGAATGAAAAAATTAATTTTAACATTATTTTCAAAAAAACAAATAAAATCATTTTGAATAAATCAACTAACTAAATTTTTGCTGTGGTATTACTGTTAATGATTTTGGTATACGTGATAATAAATTACTATCTAAAAATGGTCCTGAATTTGAATTATTATTATTGGCAGTTTGCGATTGTTGTTGTGATTGATGTTGCGACTGTCTCATTTGCGGTGGTTGATGAGATGATTGCATTTGCTGATGTTGTTTTTGTTGTTGTTGCTGTTGATTTCTTTGTAAAAATTGTTGTTGCTGCTGTTGTTGTAAACCAGTTGTAAATGATTTAAAACTATCAAGAAAATTTTTATTTTGCATATTAAAATTAAAATTATTTGGCTGATTAATTGGTGCCATTGATACAACATTTGGAAGCGATGGTAATATTGATATGGATGTTGTCATTGCATTATTATTCATTGGTAATGGAAGTGCTGGTAAATTACCAGTTGCGGATGATATTGGTAATATTTGAACTTGATTTTGTAATGCTTGTTGCGGTTTAGGAAGAATTTTTAAGAAATTATTAGCTGCAGCTGCCGCTGCTGCTGCTGCTGCAGCAGCTGCTGATATTTTCATATTTGATTGTTTTGTAATATTATTAATTAATGAATTGACATTAGATGATGTTGTTAATGATGATGTAGATGGTGATGATAATGAAGATGTAACAGATGGTGGAGGTGGTGGTGGTGGTTGTTGTTGTAAAGTAGCTATATTAACTGGCTTGATTTTATTTAAATTACTATTGTTTTGTTCTGAAAATCTACGATTTATTTCATTTGCGATTAGTTGAGCTCTAGATGTAGCAGCTTGATCATTCTGTTGTTGGTGCTGATTTTTTTGTTGTTGTTGTTGTTGCTGTTGTTGTTGTTTGTTTATCAACAAGGATTGCTGATTTGTATTGGATTGTTTCTTATGACTTCCACCACTTTGACTTTTAGATAATTGTTCTCGAAGAAGTTTTTCTCTTCTAAGGATACACATTTTATTGTAGTCATGTATTGTTATCAAGTAAGGCTTGCCACCTGATTGAACTTGAACAAGACCCGGTAATCGACGACCGTCAATTGTTTGATACAATATATCAGGTTGATTTTTATATTCTTCCTTTTTCAAAGTCATTAAAGTCGGTCGCCAATTTTTACTTGTCGCTCTTTCGTAAGGTGATAGTGTATCGGGTAAGACAATAATATTAGGCCGATAACTTTCATTATTATTTGCGGATCGATTAGTATTGTGACTATTTTTATTTTGAGGGGATTTTTGTTGACTTTGATTATTTAAAGATTGTTGTTGCTGTTGTTGATTCGTTTGTTGCTGATTCAATTGTGGCGATTTGTGTATTGAAGATTGTTCATTGTTTTGTTGTTTACCATCCAAATTTATAGCTTGTGGTTGTTTATTACTTGTAGAAGGAACACTTTGTGAATTTGTACTTTCTGTATTATTACTGTTTTTATTAGGCATATCAGCAGAACTATCGTTTTGAGATGTTACCGTCGCCGTAACTGACATATTCTGTTTCGAGGTATTTGGTTTTGATGCTCCTATAGGAAGGATTTCAATACCACTTCTGTTCCCCTGAAGCAAATGTGACTTTAATAAACTATCAACTGAATTATCTTTTAAGGCATCTATTGGTAATTTTGGTTTAGGCGTAATTGTTATTGAACTTGACAATTGAATAGGAAAATCATTTTCAGCAATACGAGATTTTTTGCTAACTACTTCAAAGGACGAATCTCTTGCGAATTCATCTTTAGACATGCTGTCGTATGCCCTAAGGCGATTTTGTATAGCATTTGTATATGTTACAGCATTATTATTAGCAGCTGTTGTTAGCATCAGATCACCTTCGCGAAAATGTTTTTCTAATAAAAGTAAATGACGAATGAAACTAGATTGGTTCCCATAGGGTTTTTGTAATTTTTCCCACAATTTCCGGGTTGGTTCATCATATTGTAAAAATGTTTGAACTCGAGTCCATCCTTCAGGTGTGCGACTTGACAATGCTGCATTGCCAAATGGAATTTGAGCCTGTAATTTAATTATTATAAAATTTATATTTATTAAACAGTGTAAGAAAACTAAACTTACATTTACATTTAAAGTATCTTCTCCAGGTAGTTTTAATATTCTTTTTGGAGTACTGCTGTTACCACTTTTTAATGTAATTGATATATCTGAATTAGACCCAAGATATTGTTGACCTTTATCGTGAATCTCATTTTCGAGCATCGATCTTAATTTAGCGTATAATTTTGGAGGAGAAGAAGTATCAGAATTATTTTCATCAGTTTTATCCATTGAAACGTCGTTATGTTCACTGTCATCAGCTTGACTTTCTAGTTCTTTTGTAGGGCTATCATCATCAATAGTTATGACTTCCGTTACGTTTGAAAGATTTCTTAATTTGAGTAGTCTGTTAAAATCAATAATTTTTTTTGCTTAATAAAAATTATTTTACAATTTCAAAAGAAATCATTTACCTCTTTTTATAATTATTAATGAACTGTTCTCTTTCCGGTTGTTCTCCAACTGGAGGTTTCATAATTAAATTCGTAAAATATCGGCAGAGTCTACAAATTGCAGTGCTACTTCCAATTTGAATTCCGATGTTATAAGTGTTTAATATTTTATCAAGTTTCTGCGGTTCTTGTATATGATACATATGTGATTTACCACATCGTCTTTTACACAAAGCACATCCTAAATACTGTGCAAAAGCTTCATAATGATCTGAGCAAATTGGTAATATACTTCCAAAATCTGACATATTGAAATTTTTCATTAATTTTTTTAGAACTTTTCTAACAGATTTTTTACGTAGCCAGTGATTTGCTGAATTACCACAATTGGGAATACAACAATTTTTATGAGATATTTGATTATCTACAGAACAATTGCCATTATCTTCGTTATTGTTTTCTAATGCTGCAGGAGCTGAAAGTCTTTTTCTATATGATGGAACATTTGCTAATTTATCAACATGTCTAAAACATGCGTCACATAAACAACTATCGACCGATAATTTGTCTTCATCTAAAATAAAATTATAAAAAAAAAAATAAAATTTATTGTCATTATTTTTTTTTAAATGACAAATGTAATTTTTGCTTACTTGATAAAATATTTTTCTGTCTGTCTATTGATTTTAATTGAGCAACATGACATGGAGTGTCTAACAAGCCGAATTTACCACCGCAATATGTACACTGATCCTGGCAAAGTCTTTCTGGATGAATACCAAAGGAAGATGCTTTCTCCGGCACCAAAATATTTTCCTTTTCCTCTTTTTTATGTGATGAAGTATCTCCTCCATTCTCGTTCTACAAAAAATCAGCAAATAAAATCGTAATTTCACAGAACTCAAAAAAATCTTTACCTCATTTTGAATTTTATAATTTATTTCTTCGCTATTTTTATTACTGGTTCCATTTTGATTTGAAGTTTTTTGGAAAGTTATTTTTAAAGATTGACGATTATCTTTATTCTTATTTGTTGTTGCTGTAGCTGGTGATCTTCTTTTCCTTTCTAAAACACCAGCACAATTGGATTGAATTGTTTTAATACTATATGTAGCACTTGCTGGATCTTTTTCTTTTTGTTTTAGATTACCAAGAAACTGTTGTTTTCTTCTTCTAAATAAATTCTGTCTTTTCTGTTCTTCAGTTTTAGCTTGTGCTGCTGCTTTCAATGTTAAAAGACCAAGTGCCTTTAAATGATTTTCTTTACGATCAGCTTCTGGAGTTTCTGGTACTTTAGATGAGCACGTTGCTGTAGCATCTTCTTGACAAATTGTAATATGAAGTTTTGGAATTGTTTCATTACCTTTTTCATTCATTGTATTAGTTGATTCTGTGCTGCACTCATTTGATTTTACTCTTTTAGAACGGCGGTCTCTTGCTATTTGTTCACTTGTTTTAGTATTATTATTACCTTCAGTGGATTTTCTTCGTTTAGGAGGTCTTCCCAACTTACTTGTTATTTTTAAGCTTTTCTTATTTATAGATAAAACAATCTCACCAGTTTTATCTGAAATTTGACCGTTATCTTCTATACTACCCGTTTCGTCAGTTTCTTCATTTGTTTCATCTTTCGGTACTGAATTTTCTGAGTTTTCTTCTTTATCGCCATTTATGATTTCTTTAGCAGAATTTTCTTCATTGTTTGTTTTATTACTTGCAGTGTCTTCTTCATCTGAGTTATCTGGTTTCTTTTTCAAATTGGATTTTCTTGTTGAGTATCTTCTTTCCGGCTGAATTTGTTCATCTTTCTTCTTTTCATCAACGAGCTCCTTTTTTTCTTCTATTTTGGTTTCCCTAGATTCCGTTGAATACCTTGCTTTAGGAATTTTTGTTGTATTTTTTTCTTCTTTTGTCGATTTTGGTATTTCTGAACTTAAAACCTTTGCAATTTTTTCTTCTTTTATTTCCTTCTCAAAATCCAACTGATCTTTCACTTTTGAAGTTTTTGCTGTTTTTGCAATTGTTTCTTCTGTTATACTTATAAGTTCATTAGCTTTACGAATTGTTTCTGCAGCAATTTTAATTATTTCTGAATCTACAGCTGTAGCTATTGATGTTGATTCATCAGTTTTATTATCATTTTGAATTGCTATTCCATCATCTTCAAATTTTAAAGTACCTTCCTTTAGAGAGACTTCGTCATCTTCAATTTCGATTGTATCTTGATTTTTTAAGGCATCCTTTGATTTGTTTTCCTTTTCTTTGTCTTGGATTTTTGATTTTTCTTTTTCATTTGGTTTATCAGAAACTAGGACATCTTTTAATACATTTTCTTTTGATGAACTATTGGATTCTACAATATCATCAGTCTTTGGTTCGCTTTTAATTTCAATAAACATTTCTTTTGTATTTTTTTTGTCATTTTCGGAAATTGACTCAGAGTTTATTTTAATAATATTTCCTTCAGGTTTAACATCCTTATTTTTAGATTTTTCTCTTGATTTAACATTTTCCGCATTTTGTAGTTTGGAAATAACAGCTTCTTCATTTTCTGTTATTTCTTCATTTTTGATCTTATCTTGCTTATCAAAAGATTTTGAATTATGTTCTAAAATATCTTCAGTCTTAAAAGCGGTTTTTTCATTTGCATTAGGGCTTTCATTTGCAGTTTTTTTGACATCATGCTCTACCTCGTTTTTCGTAACATTTAAATGTTCGTTAGTTCGAGTACCTGTACTTTCACTCTTCATTTCTACTTTATTTTCCTCATCGTTTGCTTTATTACAAGTTTCAACTTCTGCTTCTTTTGCTTTAGAACCATCCTTATTAGTTTCTTTTATAGTTTTGATATCATCTTGATTTTTATCTGAAATTATTTCAATATATTGGAGCACTTTTTGTTGTACATCATTCTTTTTGCCTGATACATCTTTGCCCGGCTGATCAATTTTATCCAATTTTTCTTCAGTTTTATCGGAATCATTTTGAAATTCTTCAGTCTTTTCTTCATTTTTTTCTAACTTAATTTCAGTTATTTCTTTTTCCTTGACCTCAGCATGTTTCTTTTCTTCAGTTTTTTCTACTTGCTCTTCTATTTCATTTTGCGAAGAATTCTTTAATTTATTAATTTGTTTTTCTTCCATCTCTGCTTTTAAAATATTTTTACTTTCTTTTTCTATTGTGCCATTTTCATGTTTGCTGCTTTCGGAAGCTTTTATTGAATTTGAATTTTCTTCAATAATTTCATTCTCAACGACTTTTTTAGGTTTATCATCAATTTGTTCTGAATTCACTGGCTTTTCATTTGATTTCGAGGCACTTTTATCAAGCAATTCCTTTACTAATTGTTCTTTATTTTCGGGTTTCCTTTCTGAGATACCTGCTCCTTTTTTTATCTCGGAGTCCTCATTTTTTTCATTTTCGTTTGAATTTTCAGTCTTTTTTCCAATATCTTTTTCAGGATTTTGTTCAACTTCTTCATCTTTACAACCATTTGTGGGGGTTTCTGAAGGTTGCTTCTTACAATCTTTTGAAGACTTATTTTCCTCAAATTTTTCACATATTTCTATAGGCTCTTCTTCATTTTCTAAAGAGTTTTTAACTAGTTTTGTCTTTTGTTCTTCATTTTCAACGGAGATTTTTTCTTTGTTCTTAGATTCCTCACTTTTATTCTCTAGATCTTTTACAGAATTTGCTATAAGTATTGTATTCTTAGGAATGTCTTTCAATATTTCTGTAGACTTTTTAACGATTTCTTTAGATTTATTTTCACTTTCGGAATTATTTTCAATCTTGCTGGTGCTTTCATTTTTATTTTCTGTAGAGTTGTTTGATGTTCCTGTAGAACATTTTTCATTTTCTATAGGAACCTTTATTTCCTGATCATTTTGTTTTTCTTTTTCATCAGATTGCTTTAAATTTTCTAAGGATGGCTTTTCAATTTCAGTTTTCTGAATTTTTTTATCATTTTCAATTGCATTTGTTTCTGTTTTTTGCTCAGAATTTTTGGCTTCTTCAGATTTTTCTTTCAGTTTATCACCCTTTACTAATTTAGTTAGAGTTTCAAGTTTTTTATTAATAGATCTTCTTAGAGTTCTTACTTCTGTTCTTGGCAAAATAGAAAGTGCTCTGTTGGTTCTAGGTGAAGCGCGAGGTGAAACTTTTGGTTTCGTTAATTGTTTTGTTTTATCATCTTCAGAATCTATTTTAATTTCTATTATTCCTGTTTTATCTTCGCTAGATGCATTAGAAGTTGATGAAATAAGGCTTTCCGTTGATTTTTTGTTCTCTTGCAACTTGTAATCTTCTTTTATAGTACTTTGAGTATTTGTAGTTAGTTTTGCTTCATTGTCATTTTCTTCATTTTTTTTTGTTATTTCTTTCGTTTTTATATTTTCATCTGTTAAATTTTCATTGGAATTAGAAACATCATTATTTGAAGGCACATTTGGTATAGTAGCATCTTGGCTAGTTTCATCAAGGTCAGTTGATTCGGTTTCAGTTTTAGGCACATATCGTCCTCTCTTTTTTGTAACTTTTTTTAACAATTTTTCTTTTACTTTTCGAGGTGATGTTATTCTTCTTGCTACAATTTTTTCTTTTAATTCAATTTTCTTTTTAGCTTGTACTTTTTCAATAATAGGATTTTTAATACCACTTCTAAGTTCTTCTTTAACTTTTTTAAGAGGTCTACCTCTTCGAACAACTTTGGTTTTAACGGCAATAACTTTTTTAATTTGCTGTCCTCTTGTTGAACTTTTACTACGTGACTCAACATTTTCTTCTACATCATCATTGCTTGTCTTTTCTGATTTTTTATTTTCAATTTTCTTTTTTGTATCCGTGGAAGTTTCTACTGATACATTAGATTCACTTTTTGCATCATTACTATCATCAGAATGTCCAACAATTTCTTTAACAATATCAACAAATTTTGGATCATTTTCTATACCACGATTATTAATTAAAAATTCAGGTTTTGATTCAATTTTTGTTTCACCATCTTTTGTTGTTGCAACTGATATACCAGAAATACTTGATGCATCATCATCTTTTGTTAATATCGAATCTTTTGAATCCTCTTCAATATCCCTTTCAGGGTCATCAGCTGATGTTTTTGCTTGATTTTTCTTTTTCTTTTTATATTTTCTAGTTATAATTTTTTTTGATGTAGTTACAGAAGAAGACTCACCAATATTTGTATTATTTGATTTTTCTATTTGTTTTTTATTATTTTTTATGTTATTCTTTGAAACAGCTGATTCTTGTTCAGATTTTGTTTTTTTATCAGATTTATCACTGCAAAATGAATCTTCACGTTTTCTTTTACCAGGTACAACAAGTCCTTTCGTAAGATCTGTATCCTTATTTTCAGGTGATGTTGTTGCTTTTCTTGGTAATTTATCTCTTTTTGGCATAACTGTTATTTTTCTTACAGCTGTTTTGGTATTATTATCCTTATTATTTGATTTGCCGGTGACAGTGAAAAAATCAATAATAGTCTTTGGTTGTGTTGTTGTTGGGGTTGTTGTTGGTGTCGTTGTTGGTGTTGTTGTTGTTGACGTTGTTGTTGTTGTTGACGTTATTGTTGTTGTTTTTTCATTATCTTCTGATTTTGTATCTGTACATAATGTTTCACTTGTATTACATTTTTTATCATTTGAATTTAATGAACTTGAACCATTTGTTGTAGTTGTATCGGTTATATTTGATTCTTCTTCATTTTTTTCATCTAATATTGTGGTTGTTGTTGCTGTAATTGTTGTTACATCCGTTGAAGATGTTGATACTGTAACTGTTGAAGTTTCTATAGAATTTGATTTTAATTCTGTTGTTGTTGCTGTTTTATTACATAAAGCAGGAGAATCTGCTTTTAATTTATTTGTTGATTTCCGAGTTGATGACATTTTTATAATATTGTACTAATATTCATAAGATTATTTAATAAATTCGTACTGGTTACTAAAAATAAAAATAAAAAAAAATTAAATTATGAGATATTTTAGTAAAAAACCAAATAATTTATAGAAATACTTTTAATCATATTGATATCCTTTTCTATTCAGTAACTATTTAATTTGTTGATAGTATTAAACTTGCTAAAAATAATACAAAAGTAAAAGTAGATTCTAAAATTTTCATATCCCCTCTAGAATTCCTTATTAAAAAGTAAAAGCTAAAATATTTTTTCTATAATAATTTTATTTCAGTAGTAATTTCCTAGAATTTAGACCTTACTATATATATATGTAAGTAGGTCCTTTTCGATTCCTTACAGAACAAAATTAGTTATGTTATACCTTTTTACAAAAGTTTAATTGTAAAACTATGAAAAAATATGTGAAAAATAGGAGCTTTAACTATAATTACATACCCACTATCATAACTAAATGGCTACGTAACAAAATTTCAAAGAAAAAATTGTTAAATACAATTATGTATGTTATTATTTTAGGTAGGTGCTTATGTAGGTATTTCGATTAGGTATCTAAGTATTTATTTTTATTGTTCTTTTTGTACAATATCCTTTCCTTAAAATAGAAAAATAATATTGATTTTAAAACATACAAAGAGAAGAAAAATTAAGAAATATGAAATGAAAATGAAAAAAAAAAAAAAAGCAGAAAAATAAAAAAAAATTCTATTATTATCCTCTTTTTTCTCTATTGTATTGTATATACCTACTAACCGAACTAGAGATAGATAGATGTAAAAAAGAAAAATTTAAAACATAAAACTTTCTATATCTTAAAGATATTTTATTTATGTTTTATAAATCAAAGGAAAATTAAAATAAAATTTCTTGTTTTACATTTTTCATTGAAATTCAAAATACATAACAGAATAATATGTAAGTTGGTATGTATATGTATATATGTTAGTTATTATTTATTTTGTTATTATGTGTACTAACACAAAAATAACGATGTAAGAAAGTAAATGAACATTCTAGGTTGGAAAACCGGAAAGGAAATTTTTTTATTTTAATGTTATGCTTTTATATATTGGTACTCATAAAACACTTATTTAATATTTCTGAAAAATAAATAAGAAAATAAATAAATGGGTAAATAAGAACAATTATATAGGTAGCATACAAGTATATATATAAGTATATATATAAAATAAAATTAAAATATTAAATAAATTTTGTGTGTAATTAAATATTGATATTATATAAGGTAAACTAACTAGCTTTCATTTATATTTCACATTAAAATATTAAAAACTATAATGGAGAAGTAGGTTATTAATTTGTTAGTAAACTAGTTAGGTAGAATGGTTTCTTATTTATTCACCTAAACATAAGAGAGTTATGTAGTTAGGCACCTATTTATATTTAAATATCTATGAAAATTTTTGTTTATAAAAATAACAATTTGATTTTTAAAATAGCTTATATAAGTCATTAGAAAATATCTAAGGTAAAATGGAGAAGTGAATAAAGTAATACACTGATTTTTAAATCGGATAACATAGGAGATTCTTGCGGTACCTACATATTTTCATATTTTATTGTGGGTAAGTAGTTGCCTACATTCTTAAATATTGAATTTAATATGAACTAAGTGCAAAATACGGAAATAGTAGATCGGTGCTCATGACCATGAAAATACACTAAAAAGGATACAATATAAGATTGCTACACAAAAAAAAAGTGTTTAAAGTTGAATGTAAGGTCCAATGTAATCGTTCCAATTTTCCTAACGGGTTAATTTTACTATAGAAATCATTTTAAATTTATAATCCTTTTGCAACAACTTATATATTCCAATATCTATTATTTCTTAGATCAATATTTGACTGTTTAAATTGGTATATTGTAAATGGTACAATGAAATTTTGGCTATTTTTATTGTAAGTGGTATATTTTTCCCCATATTTTCTCGATAATATCTTTTTCTTGATTCACGTGCGCCTATTACAATTTGAAACTAATCTTGATTATCCTGTAAAATAGGTAATATAATTATCTCAGTAGATAAATTATTATAAAAATTTTTTATTAAAATTTCTAAGAGTATCCTGTATTGAACAAAAATTTCATATATTCTATTATCCTGTATTGAATTATAACATGCAAAATACATATTATTGTTGTTTAATCCTTATGAAAACTCTATGAATAACAGATGGAACTAAAATTAACAATGTGCTAAAATGTTAGGGTGAATACTTTAATGTATAATGTATATGAAGGTATAATTAGATATATATGTAAATAATATAAAATTATGTATTATAAAACAATATATGTAAATAAATAATAAATACTTAAGTAATAAAAAAATATAACTTACTATTTCAGATACTAAAAATATATTTTTTATTTTTTTGAAACATAAAAATGCTTTCACTTATTGTTATACATATGTTTGTAATCCAAAAGCAATAAGTTTTTCCTCTTATATACTTATAACACGTACAAAATGGTAGTAGATATATGCATGTATGTATGTATATAAATATGCAAGTTATATATTTCTTCTTTTATATATTATAAAAGTTAGATAAATATATTTGATTTATTTTATATAATTTTTAAGATTTACATAGGGTATATAATATTATTTACTATGTATTAAAAATTATTTAATATTTTTAATAAAATTCTATTAAATAAATTTTTTCCTTTTAGTTTTTATATTTTTTCTCTTCTTTTTATTGTGTTGATTTTTAATATTATTTTCTTATATTTTTTATTCCGAAAAAATTGTTTCTTAATAAAAATAAAAAAAAAATTTTTTTTATTTGTTATTTTTTCTGGTCTCTACTATTATTTTCCTTTTATTTTTTTTAAATTTATCACAGTAGTTTTCCAAAAAAAAAAAAAAGCAAAAAAAAAAGCAGAAAATTTTTCTTTTCTTTTTCTTTTATTATACTACTACTTATTTTTGTTGTTGTTATTTACTTGTATATACATATATATGTTATATACATGTGTCAAAATATGCATATATATATACTAAATACATATATATAAAAATTTTAAAATAAAAGTTCTTTTTTCTTTTTCTTTTTTAATAAATTTTTTTGTTTTGCATTTAAAAGAGCGATAAATTTGTGATCTTCTCATTGAGAGATCGCTTGTATAACTAATATTAAATTTTTATAAAATCATGTATATTGATATCGGGAAAATATAATATGAAGAAATGAAAAAAGTATATGTATGTATAACAAAAAATACCAAAATATAAAATACGTTAGGAAGAAACAGAAAAAAAAAGCAAGAGAATCAGTTTAAATAATATAGTTATACTCTTCTAACACATACAAATTAAATATCAACTTTTTATACCATATTTTATTTACTTACATTTATTTTTCTAATTTTTCTATATAATATTATCCTCTTTTCTTATGCAGAACAAAAAAGAAGAGCAAAGTAAAACACAAAAAATTAAAAAGAGAGTATATAACAAAAAAAAAAAAAAAAACTCTCTGTCTCCGGTATTTTTAGTCAAAAAGTCACCACAACTACACACAAACACGTTCCTTTTATACTTTATGCATAATTAAATTTATATACATTTTGTGTCCATGTGTTTAATTTCTCAATTATTCTCTAAAGAGTATTTTATATGATTGTGTTGTGTGAGTGTATGAAGGGAGTAAAAAACGTTATAAAATTAAACTGTTTTCTTAAAAAGACTCTATTCAATACAAATATAAATTAAATATATAAAAAAAAAAAATTCCTACAGCCAAATTCAGAAAATCTCTTTTTTAAATGTATTGTATAAGGTCGCGTTCATTTGCAGTCTGCAAAATATAACCACATAAAGCCAGAAGAGAAGAAATAAGAAAATATTATATTTTTTAATAAAATGAATTGTCATTTTTGTCATATTTATACCGCATCCATATTCATTTTCTGCAATATTTCTGTAAAGTTAAAATGGAAACGGAAAGTCCATCTCCAAAATTATTATATATTTTATGTACATATGTATCTATTTATATCTATTTGGATTTCGGAAAAGAAATGCAATATATAGAAAATCTTCCATATGGTTTTATTAATCGGTTTCTTTTCGTACACTTTTTACTACTATTCCTCTTTTATTTTAAATAATTGCATGATATTTGATAAATGCAATTGTGTTGTGTCTCATATATTTAATACATAATATTTATTTACTATATGAAAGTATATATTTTATTAATGTATTTTTTTATATCTAAATATACAGCGATCGTAAATTAATGGCCCACAAATATTTTTTTTTTTTTTGTAATTTACGGTTAATAGAATTAAAAAGCTTTGTATAAAGAAAATACATTATAACAGAAAATTATTGCGACGATTCGATAAAGGAAAATTTGGTAGCACTTTTAGAAAATCGTTCGCCTAGGAATCGACAGATCATTGGTTCGAGTTTAATGTTCCAGTTGTATGAAGAATTTTTTTTCTTGAAAATAAACCCTTGAAGAGAAATTTTTGACAAGACAGTACGAATTTTTCAAAAAAATCATTGCAATGTACATCCAGTTAAATAATAGAATAATTAAGGAAATATAACAGTTCGCACTTACTTTTATTACGCTTACATCGAAGTTTCTCTACTAAATAAAAAAATTCGGATTTGCAAATTGTTTATTTGATATTCTCCTTAACAAATAACAAATTTAATTAATTAATAAATAGGAATTAAAGATTTCATAAAATACTACCCTAAATTTTTAATTTTCAAATTTATAACAATAAAATTTTAAAACTTAAATATTAAAATTGTTAATTCAATACAAAAATGACAGAAATACAAAACAAAGCAGCAAATTTTACTGCTTCTCCTTAAATAGAAAAAGAGAAAAAAGATTTTTCACCCCTGTTCTTCTGTTAACCATCTTGTTATTAAATTCATGTTCATATGTGTCGTGTGTATGTACAGCGCTCTCTCAAAAATACAGTAAAGAAAAAGAGAATTTAAAAAAATCTTCAAAAAAAATAAAAAATTTAAATAATGAGAGAGAGAGAGGAAACAGTAATATTGAAAATATTGAAAATAATAATTGTGCCGTTTTTTATATGGTTATATACATACATATAATATATACCACATTAATATAAAATAATTTTTTGATGGATAATAATAATATATTATTATATTATTATATTATAATTTATAATTTTGTATGAGTGTGTGTTTTGTGGAAAATCTGAACAACAAAACTATTGTACTCTTTTAACTATGATGACAAAATTCTTTTGATTACTTTTTATTTCCATATTTAAATAACTGAATGCGTATAATGAACACAACCATACATCCATGTTATATATATTAGTATAAGCATTATATACTATATATATATATAAGATGATAAAATTTATTATATACTGAAAATGTTATTTTATTTTAAGTTTTTTTTTTTACAAATAAATAATTACGTATGTATGTACTTGCATATTATAATGATTTTACGTAATCAATGACCATTTTTTTGAAGATATAAAAGGATTACGATTAATATTAATATAGAAAATTATTTTAAATACGGCTATAATATCTTTTCTAAGAAAAAGAGTATGTTCTTTAATTCTATATTGTATATAATTTCATATTTTTTACAATAATGTATGTACATATGTGTGTATGCTACTTTGAAAACTTGAAATGGAGAGGGAAGAATAAATTTCCTTAGAATGAAATAGAACGATGTACTCAAGTATATAAAATGATATATAATGTGGTATATAACATATAAAAGTATATATATACTATATACTATGTTATATACTTGATATATATGTATATATTTACGTATTTACAATAATTTTGTAGATAGTTTAAATAATAAATTGAAAATATTGTAGGTTAGAGATAAGAAATAATCTATTTATTTACTAATTTATATCATTTATTGTATACATACATTGTTTATGTACAATTTGGAATTTATATAATAAAATTTTTGAAATTAAAATGAGTTATTTTTATTACTTATGTACAAATTTATTTAATATTCCATGAGTAAGTATGTATGCATATACCTAATATGAAAATATATCAATATAAGCACATTCTTATTATGCATATGTATGTATGTAAATATTTATTTTAATATTCTCTTCTACTATTTTAATGAAAAGGAATAGGTACTATTTATTTCATTGAATTTTATTAATTTCGAAAAAGCTAGTAATTTTGTAAACTTTAAGAGCATTTAAATAGCTACATTTGTACACACATATATTATTTATATATGTATGTACACATATTTACATATATACTATTAATTATTTTATTAATTTATTTATTTTAAATATGTTAATATTTATATTATTATTTACATATTATACGTATATGTACATCTAAATATTTGTGAATAGAAACTGTATGTATGTATGTATGTACATTGCATATTATTGAATTATATCTACATACATACATAGTGTTTGTAATTTCAAAATTCTTCTATTTAAAATTTAATTTAATTTAAAAAACAATTCAATAATCGAAAAGAGATTTATTATGTGTACTCATGTATTTATGTATATAAGGATATATTCTATATAAAATAATATGCATTTTATTTATAGGTACATAAATGAAAGTATATAATGTATGATGATTAACAGATTTTTATTATGAATTTTTGTAATTTGTAGACAGTGACGTATCTATAGCCAAATATTATGTTATCATAATAATAGCTACTTTAATATTAAAATTCAATATTAATTTATTTTATTAAAATATAATAAAATATATTCATACGTATGTATGTATGTATGTAACTAATTATGAAAATTATGGACATAGATATGTTTTACATATTTTAAAACATAATATTGAATGTAACTATTTGTTCGTATTTATGACCTAATCAATAATGAGTAAATTATATTAAGAGAGTGAAAAAAATTAACATTAACAGTAGGTGCTTATATGTATATTTTATAATAAAATTTCTGACAATAGGTGTAAGGTGTAGGTAGGATAGATTAGGTTGTCGCGGCTTCCCGAAGGGTACACATAGGCCAACTAGGCCCGTTGTGGTACCGCCGGAAGGTGTAGGTAACATATAAGACAAAATTTTGGTATTCTAAAAATTAAATGTACCAGAAAAATTTTAAGAAAATAAAAAGGATATATTATGTATAAGCACACAGTACAAGTATATAAGATGAAATCAGGAAGGTATTTATGAATATTTATGCATGACATTGAATTACATTTAATAATATACGATATTCTAATTTCTATTGATTTTATCAACTTGAATGTTAATAAATTATTGAAATTGAGAATAAGTTTGTAAAAAATTTCTGCAAAATTCCAAAAATTATTTACCAAATATGTATACCTGTATACAGGTATAGTTTATTATAACATTTTTGTATTAATTATACATAAATATAATTGACCCTGAAATATTAGAGATATATATATAAATATAAAAGATATACTCGTACGAGTATAACAGATATAACGAAGTAAATAAAACCCAATATTTTGTTTTGTATACATTGTTTTAGATACATTTATGTATGAACATTTGATAGAGAAAATATATTTACTTAGTAAAAACATATGTATATATACATACGTTCATATAGTAACATTGTATTAATAAGGTTAATATGTATAGATTTTAGGTAATTTTAACCTACAAATATGCAAAATTTTTAAAATACTTAATATTATTAGGCAATAACTACACTTAATTATTGTTATATTTTCCTATTTAATTAATTTTTTAGTGAATTAAACTTGAAATTAATATTTTAGAAATGCTGTTAAATTTTAGAAGGGATGTTTCGATTCCTCAGAGTTCTTTTTTTAGAAAATATTGTATTCGTTAGAAATTGGGGAAGGGGGGGCGGGGGGTTGGAGTTGGATTGGTGGTGGGAATAGTAAATAAATTTGTATTTCAATTTATTAGTGCCAAACAGAACGTAAATGATAATAGGCGTAGCTAACTCACAACCCACCTGTTATTCGAAAACCAGTAAATCTGATGTCAATTGTCAATATTGCCATTATGTATGTAGGTCTACGATGCATACCGTATGCAGCTTCGAGGTTATTAAGAATTTATTTTAAGTAGAATTTTTTAAATTTAATTTTCATTAACATTTCCAAATTACTATTAGTCTTAGTTTTCCTCGAATCTCTCACATAAACATATTTTTTTTTAAGAACCTGCAAGAAATCGCAGCCTCCGAGATTTTTAACACCATATATATTTCTAGACCACCCTATATAATGATATTTAAAATAAATGAAAGTTATATAATAAATGAAAACTAACTCGTTTTATAATTTATGTTGTCACTTTTACAATTTATGTTAGAAACACTCCAATCAGCCCACTTTAATCAGCCCACTTGAATCACCCATTCAACGTAGTTGATTATAAGCTATGACCTCTCACAGGAGTAATTGGAGCAATAACTTTAGGGAAACAAAGGGTTAATCATCATGTCATTTCTTCAAGTGTTAATTTTAAAATGTTTATGTATTTTATGTATTGTAATTTGTTTTTTTGCAATGAAGTGCGTATTTTTTTTTTGAAGTATTTTTTTTTGCACAATGGCAACACTATATTTTTTTATAATTATAAAATTTACAATAAAACATAATACATAAATGCAAGTAATATAAACAAATATTGTTCCTGTTCTAATCTCCATTGATTTATCGTATCATTCTTATGAAGACATACTAAATATACATATACAATATGGCATACGCAAAACTTGGATAATAAAATTTATATTAGAGAGATTTTTTTATATAGGAATAATATTGAATGTCAAAAAATAAATTTTATTGTTGTTTATTTTTTTTGTGGTGTATTTGAAAGTTACAAAGTTAAATTAGGTACATCTTGTTTATATGTGTACAAGCAAAAACTCATAATCGCATAAATAAACAAAATTTGCTTCTATAAGAGGAAAAGGGAAAACAAAGAAGAGAAAAAAAAAGAGATAAACGCATCCGTACAACATCAATGAATTTTTTTGATTTAAAAGAAATTCAAACATAGAAAAAGAAATAAAAATCAAAAAAAAAAAGAGAGGAACAGGAGAAATTTCATCAGAAATGAACTGTAAATCAAGAAAATGAAGAGAATGTATTTGAAGGACATCTGATCCTTTAAAGGGGATTTTTTGTTGTTTTTGAAAAATTCATTTCTTTTACAATGTACATTTAAAAATTACAGCTGTTGTTGTTGTAATTTTTGACTTTTTTTTTTACTTTTAAAGTTATTTGCAGAAGTTTTTTGTTTTCTTTTTGCTCGTTGCCTCTGTTCTCAATTGTATTGTAATGTTGCCTTCTATTTATGTTTCTGTATAGGTTTTAGTAATTTTTTTTTATATGTATGTATGTGATATAGGTGTATATGTAACTAATATGACATGGGTAATTGCACGTACCTTCTTATGCTTTAAGTAAATTCAATAATTATTAAATTAAAATTATTGTTTATTAATATAAAAAATTTTTAGAAAGTCAAAAATTGAAGTTTGCAGAAATTATACAGCGTAAACACATTACATAATATATATATAATTATGTATAATTTTACATTAATTTATTAATGTATAGGGATGAGTGAATGAAATTTTAATTTTCTTATGACTCTTTTTATGAAATCTTCCCTACTATAACAGCCATGACTATATGGACATTAATTGAATTTATGAGTTATTGCTGCTAAAATTATGCAAAAAATGCATAAAGCATTTAATGCAATTCTAAAATTGTGAATAATTTAAAATGAAATTTAATTGCATTTATTTTTTAAGAAATTTTTGTATATTGCATGCATATATGCATACATATATACATATATTTTAAAAGCAAATATATTTTCCAAAATGCAAACAGAAAATTGATGTGCAGATGCACAAAATATGCTAATGTTATAATATGTTAAAAATGCCTATTTGAATCGTTGTATGCGTATTTATATGTATGTGTATACATTTATACAGGATTACTATATTTATATAGTTATGTAATGGACTAATAAGTATATTTATATAAAATTTTATACAGATTATTTATTTATTTAGGATTTGTATTATTTTAATAACTAAATAATTATTTCTATATTAAAATATAATAAAATTTCTATAATGAATATTATTGTGTATATAAGCACTATATAAGGTATATACATTCATAAATAATGTATATAATATACTATAACCCCATTGTATATATAATAATAAATATTAAATGCTTTCTTTGTAATTGTTTTTAAAGCCTAAGAATTTTTGACAAAGTTTTTTGTGTGTTCTTATGCATATAGGGAGAGGGTGAAATAAGAACAAGAAGGTACAGTCATTCAAAAAATTCTAAAATTCAAATTATTATGATTTTCCTCTTATATTATATGAATTTTTTGTTGTTGTTTTCCTTTTTGTATTTTTTAGAAAATTTTGGAAATTTTATTATAGAAGAACGCTATTTTATATTAAATTTTTTTTTGAGTTGCTTACAATTTTCTTCTGCTGGGTAATTTTCTTTTGATAAATCATACAAATATACTCGTATTTGGAAATTTTCCTTTGGAATTTTTAGATGATATTGTGATCGGCTACTGATGATGGATGTTATATTATGAAACTTGTGGTATATATTTCAATAAAGTAAAATAGAAAATTTGCAAAGAGAATGGATTTCGAATTAAAAACAAAATAGAAAATAAATATATTAACCGAAATTGAGTTGAAAAAATTTTTCGATTGGATATTTAGTAGGGAAATGGTATGGTTTGGTAAAGAGGAAAAATTAAAGGCGGGTCAATTATGGGGAAAATAGTAGAACAATGTATAAAATCAATTATGTTTTGCTATTAATCGATGTATTGCTATTAAGGAGTTTATGCTTTTAATCGAGTTGCTATTATGTATGTACATGAGTGCTAATTTATCTCAATTTCATGTGCACAATATCCTGATTAATAATAATTAGTACTACTTTTATATATATATGATAATAATTCTGTTATTATAAAAAGAACTTATTGATTAAAATAATTTTTAATTTAATTTAGTTTAATTTAATTTTATTTTAACTACGAATTCACCACAATCCTAATCCTAATTTTCTCATTTTTTTTTCAATGTATGTATCTCTATTAGCCCAAAATTCATGGAGACATAATAAATAAGAAGCTCTTTATTTATATAAATAAAAATTAAATTAATAAAATTAAATTTACCAAGTCAAATTCTCATATTCTTTTCTAGAATATTCTAGAATTATTCTCAGTGATTCTCAGTAGATCTAACATATCGTGTTGTCCGATATAGTTTCAAGTTAATTTTTAATTTGTTCAAAAATTAAGTTTTGTAAATTTAATTAAATTATCAAATATTTATTATCTTTGTTATATAGTTGGAGAAAATTTTAATTTATAGCAATAATTTTTAATTCAATTCATACTCAGAAAATCAAAAATGATAATTTATATATTTAAAAAATTATTGGCTTTTTAATTTATAGGCAATTAAAATTAAATTTTGTATAGAGATTTTAAATTTCATAAAATTTTGTATTACCATAATAAAAATTCAAGAATTTTGGGTTCACAATTTGTAATACGTAGACATGTGTATTTTAGGGTAATTTTGAAATTTTATTTTGGTGCGAACGATATTCGATATGTAATTCATATTAAAATAATCCTTAAATCCTTATAAAATTCTTTTGCTTATAAATGCTCCTTATAAAATACTTTTAAAAAATATTTAATAGAGAAACTAATTTTTATTGTGTTTTTTCATATTTCTATTGAAATTTTTATAGAGTCTCTGATAAAGTATAATATTGAAAATATTCAATTATAAGTAGATTGTGTTATATAGGTAATTTCATCCGTTCGCACACATTTAAAAATAAGAAAATTTTTAAACTCGTACGGGCGAATGAAGTTGTGTTTAAATTAATTTAAAAAAGTTTGTAAATTAATTATTGCTTGTAAAACTTTTGATTATAAAAAATAAACGTAGTTTTTTTATGATTTTCTCGAAAACATAGTGGTAAATAATTATTGAATCCATATTGTATCATGATTTTAATAGTCACGAAATATTGTTAAAAATAACGGTATATCCCTTTTTTTTGTGACATTGACAAATACTTCAATTGGATTTTTAAGAATTTTATTCTATATTAATTGTCATTAATAATTGATGAGGTACTATTTCTATAATATTACCACAAAAGAATAATAACATTTTTCTATAAATAATTTCAAAATAAAATTTGTGTCAAAAAAGCAAATTTAAATCGAATTCATTTATTTATTTTTTGGCCTGAGTACTTTTTAAATATAGTCTATCCTTCTAACAGATTAATTTTGCAGTATTTGATGTGACATTTTTGAACAAGTGACTCTAGTTTTTTCAGAATACAGAAAAAAATTAAAACTCTTGATAAATGTAAGACAAAAAACGAACTGTTTAAGTAAAAGCAACGCCTAGGTAAGTATAAAATCATTTTGAGTGCACATTAATTGTACTGATTTTAATTGATTGTACTGAGTGCACATTAATTTACTGAATTAATTGAATCTGTATAGATTCTGAATTGAATCTGAATAGATTCCATATTATAAAATCAAAGATTATAATTAATTTAATTGTATACCTATACTTATAATACAATTTCATACATACGTATGTAGTTTTATAAGCACCGATAAATAATTGTTTAATAGAAAATACAAAATATAATTGAATAATAAATAAAATCGCAAATTGATTGATTTTTTTTTTGGCTTAAATCCACCCCCTAAAATATTTATAAACAGAAGCAAAACAAAACACAAAAAAAAATAGAATATATTTTTCAAACAAAAAAAATATCATTGCGAATACAAAAAATATAATAAAGGTGCTGCTGGTAACATTGTCAAAAAATAAAATGACAAAAAATTACCCTCTATCTAAAAATAATATTTTTGATTTTTCGATTTTTTTCTTTTAATTTTTTTCTTCATCTTTAATATTTTTTTTTTTTTTTTTTGTATTTTCCACTTCAAAAATCCAAATTAATCATAATATGTATAACAGTATAACAAAATTATATATGTATGTTGAATTTATATATACGTACAGACATTTATATAAGCGTGTATACGTAGACATTTTATGTTATATACGTGTATTCCTTATATATTATAATGTATTATATGTATAACAGATGTATTATATAAAATGCCTATAATAGTTTAAAATTTTTTTAATTATTAATATAACAATTATAATAATTATTTTATAGTGAAAATAATGAAAATTTCAAAAATTGAATAAATAAATAAATGAGCTCGAAAATAAAATTGAATATTGAGGTTATTTTTCTACTTCGTGTGTGTAAACAGTACCTAATCAGTTTACATAATATACATAGACAATAAGTAGACAAGTGTACAATATAAATACAAGTATTTGAATGCATATTTTAATAATATTAAATTTATTTATTGTAAGGCAAAAAAAAAAAGCTAATAATAATTTTTTATTAAAGAAAAATAATTAAGAATAAAATATTTTAACAAATTTAATTATAAAATATTATGTAGCTATTAAAATTTTCGAATTTAATGAACATACTTATGTTTGTATAACAATAATAGGCACAGTATATTATAACAGGTACTTAGGCTTATTTTAGAAATAAAATAAAAGTAGAACGCAAAGAAAAAAAAATGTAAAAACATACAAAAAAAAACAGACACAAAAGAGAATTTTTAAACTCAAAAACTTTTACATGCATTGTAGGTAAAAATGCATATAAGGTATAAGGTATATAAAAGTTTGTATATAACAGGCATAAATAATAATAAAAAATAAACAACAAAAAGAATAAGTAAAAGCAACGTTGCAACTTTCACGTTCACATTTTGTATTTTATTTTACGTACATGGTTTGGCTTTATTTTTATTGAGCATTTTTACATTTCAGTCTCTATATTTTATGATTATTAAAAAAATATTAAAATATAATGAAGAAATTATAAAAATTATTTAAAGTAGATGATTTAATAAGAAAGATTTTTGTTAATCAAAAATAATTATTGAGTATATTGTAAATTTTCATTCGCAGTCATTTAATATAGGGTGAGTTTTCGGTACCTACATGGATGATTTTACCCGTAGACCGTAATACAATTATCTTAGAAAATTTTAATGCAGTAAATAGTTCCAGACTGTGTTTGTTCTTATGAAACAATTTGTCATTTTAAAAAATATTTTAAAAGAGCAATTAAAATTGAAAGGTTTCATTAAAATTTTAAATATGTATATGTACATTAAATTTTCATTAAAGGAAAATTTTTTATATTAAAATTTTGATCTTAAAAAATTTCTGCTAAAATAAGCTGGTATGTTATATACGTACATCTTATAGGCTCTATGACATTTTTTTTTTTAATGCAAGAATATCAGGTTTTGGAAACTAAATATTCTTTCATATATTTGATTTATTATAAAATTATTATTCAATTATCATTCAATTTTTTTTTTTTAATCAACACCCAATTTTAAAAACTGACAAAACAAGTTTTATTAAATCTCAATGTAAAGTCTTGTCGAATTAAATTTATGTAATTTATAATATACTTATGTAAATTCTACAGGATATAATTTCTAATAAAACAATTAATATATTTTATTAATTAAATGCATATGAGCTTATAAATGGGAAATGTTCGTATGTATATTTTATAAAAGTGTTTGAATGCAAATTATTTGCTAAATATGCCATAATACTCACATACAATATTAATATATTATATATTAATTTTGGTTAATATATTAATTAATTTTAATTAATACACAAATGACAAGATATAATAATAAAAAAAATTTTGGACTATATGTTAACGTAGAAGCTAAATATTGCAATTTTTACTTTAAGCTACCACAAGAAAATTTCACTTTAATTAAGAAATAAATATTTTATTGGATTTTAGTAAAAAGGTAGTAGTAGAATAATGGCTTCATGCTGTGTAGTAAGCTTATGAAAATGAGACAAGAAATATTTGTTCTGAAACTTGAAAAGGCCAAAATGTCCTTAAAAGACGACATGGGACATTTTTAAAAATTTTCCATTTACATACAATTAAAACCAAAAATTTTTTTAAACTTGATATAAAGTATTTCGTTTCTGGTATCCCGTTTATGGTGCAGGATTTTTTTGCAAAAAGAAATTTTGAAGGATATAAAAGGAAACCAATTAAAATTGACATAAATCATTTTAATATTTCTAATAATTTGAATGAATTTTATCTGATGTTTAACAAATTTCATATTAATGAATCCAATTTTCTATATAAAATGTTTATCGAATAGAAAAATATGTTATAGTATTAAAACCTATATTAAAATTAACATGCGTTTGTATACATATTGTATTTTATATCTTCGGAATTCATCACTTTTATGGGGTATTTTTATATTAATAAATTTAATTATTTAATAAATTAAATGGGATATATGGGAAATGTTTTTTAATATTACAATAATTTAATTTAAAAGTTTGATATGTTTAAATTAAGATTTTATTTCAGGAATAAACCAAAAAGAATAAAACATTTTTCATTAAAACAAAAATTATATACCTTATTATTGCATTGTCTAAATGTATTAATAATTAATATGCACCCTGTATTAATATACTTCTATATCCTACATATTTTATATTATAGTATATTGCAGGATAATTTGAAAACGAATCAAGCAAATACAATTCAAACTATATGAAATTGTAATCATTTTGTATAGGTATAGAATATAATCCAATCGTTTAATATTAACTAAAGCGTTAACTAATAACCAAATTCAAAAATGAATTTATGAGTTTTATATTATTATATATATAAAATAGAAAAAAATTTAATTTTTATTGCCAAAGCTTAAATTTCTAATTAAATCTTAAGGTTAAATATTAATTTTTCTCAAAATCCGCTTATCCGATTAAATTTTTCCCTTAATGTCCAAAGAAAAAGAAATTAAAATTCTATACTTTTCTTATTTCAAATTTCAAATTATTTTTCATAATTTTTGATAATTTCATAAAGTTTAATATTTACACAACTTTAGAAAATTGACCCCATAATTAACAAGAAACAGAATAAAGATCACATAGAACAATTTCAATGATTTAAGTGAGGTTTTGTACATACAGGCAAAATTATGTGCACACAGGCGGTTTATAGAATAGGAAAAATTATCTACTTTTTCTACATAAACATACGGATAAAAAATGTGCAAATAAGTACGTAAAAAATTTTCACCATTTTCTGGATTTAATTTTTGATTTTTCGTTTTTTTTTTTTAAATTTTATATTTTTAGAAGAAAAAAATTTTCTTGCTTTTTTTTTTCAATTCTAAAATAAAAATTTTTATTTTTTTTTTTATTTTTTTCTAACCAGTTTTGTAGCTTTTTCTTGTTCATTTTAATTCATACAAGGTGTTCGTGTATGTGTTTGTTTTCAGTCTTCGTTTGATGTACGAAAGAAAAAAAAAAATCAATTTTATCGTTTTTTATATTTTTCGTTTACGATTGATTTATATTAGATTTTTAGTTATTTTTTTTTCTCAGTGTTTTTTTTTTATTATATGACCTTATATAATTTTTTTTTTGTGTATTTCTTGTTCTTGGTTTTCTTACACAATTTTTTTTCTCATATCATTTTTATTATTTTCGTTGCATACCTTTGTTATTTCACATCACATGTATGAATGTTTGTATTTCTCTATTACCAATGTACGTACGTATGTAGTTATAATGTGTATATTTCTTTTATAGCCAATGCTATATTATAAAGCTAAGTGGTGTGTATTATTCTTAGAAAAGGTAAAAATGTGTGTATTATTTTTGAAAAAAGTTTTTAGCAAAATATTTTTACAGTATTTTCTTCAAATTTTATAATTTTTATTATTGGATTATTTTTGGTGTATACATTATATACCAATTCTATATAAGTATGTGTTATCCAATTATCAGGCTACAAAAATCAGGGGAGTCAATTAAAAATAATTTACAAATTTATATGAAAATTACAAGGGGTTGCTGTAAATTACTTGTGTAGAGGAAATTGTATAATATTTTTAACTCTGCCAATTCTCTGTTGGTTCTCTTCGTAAAATATTCGATTTGATTTCTTTAGAAAAATGTAATATAAAAAAAAATATGACTTACAAAATTTTAATACATTCAACCTTTCCTCAGCTACAAATAGAAGGATACTGAATTAATTAAGAATTAAATTTTTGGTTTAAAGATTCCAGGAAAAAGAAAAAGTGCAAAAACAACTTGAACCATTTTTTTGTCTAATTAGGCTTTTGTCTAATTAGCTAGTTTTTGAAAACATGCTAAAACGAATGAGAATATAGCAACTCAAAATTTGAATCAAAATATTATAATCGAAATTCAAAATACTTCGGAATTAAACATTATTTTTGTAAATTTTGTTACTTCGGAAAATAATTTCAGCTTGGTGATCTGATAAATGCCTATATTCGGCATTAGTACGGTCATATATTCATACATATCAACCTACACATATCGTTGAATGGTGTATAAAATTACAAAAGAAAAATTTGATCATATAGGAAAATCAAATTTTTGGGTGTTTTCTTTGAAAATTTTGTAATTAAAAATAAAAAAAATGCATACAAAAAAATCTTCTAATATTAAAATTTAAATATCAAATTTTAAATCTAAAAATAGAAAGCGACAATTATAGAAAAAATTACCCAACAAATAAAAGATAGGAGGAAAATTCATCAAAAATTGTTCAATATTCATTTAATTTAATTCTTATAAGGAACAGATGTGGGTCATTGTGAGAAAATTTAAGGAAACAACATACTGAGTGACATCCGTAAAAGATTAAGATTAATAAATTCACAATTGCCTTGAAACTGAAAATAAACGTAAGCGGAAACGGAAACTGTAACGGTTGATTTTTAGATTCGACTGAAAAAAAAAATTTATTTTAAAATTAGGGAAAAAACAATTAGGGAAAAACTAAAATCAAATACCTTAATTACAAATGTTTGTGGTGAGTGCCATGTTGTTTGTGGTAAAGTTCTTGTACGATTACAAAATGTTTGTTAATTTTATTTTGATTTTTTTGAAAAAATTTTTTTTTATTATCCTTCTAAGGACTGCCTTTAAGAAACAAAAAAATGTATTTTTTGTGTCTCCCCTTCTTTATATGAAACAAAGAATATATACTTGATTTTTACGATATTAAGTGAAACACTAATAAGGGAGAACTTCTGGGCTCGACTGTAAGCGTTTATTTAACTTCAAATTTCATTCAAAATGATACCGAGATTAAGGGCTCCAAAAAAAATTAACGAATATGATTATGCGTTTGATTATTTGAAAATGGATCAAAGGTCTTTACAAATTTAAATTGTAAGTATTTTTTATTTAAAAAATGGATCCTATTGGTTCAAGAAAAAATATATACTGAGAAGAACCTTACCAATTTCGAAATCTCAATTTTCGGAATAGGTTATGAGAATATTTGAATAAAACAATAATGAACATAAAAAATATCAAGATTTCTGTCTACATTTCTATCTAATCGTAATGACTACAATGAATTGCAAGAGCTATGTCGCAGGGAAATAATTTTCATTTTTCTAAATAATTAGCAAATTAGTTTTTTTTAATTTTATGTGACAAAATTTAAATTTAGCTGGCGTTAGCTTTAATTTCATTAAGAATTCTTAAATATTTAAATGCAAAATAAAATTTTCAGAGAAATTTCACTTATAAATTAATTGTATTGCGAAAGAAGCTTAAAGGAGTAGGCGAAAGAATTTTATAAAATATTGAGAATTTCTCGACTGGCAATATTAATTTTCAGATACTTAATTTATATTCTGTATGGTCATAATTTTTAGTCACATTTGTACTCAAATTTGAATTTCTTTTTTATTTTGAATTTTTTCAATTTCCATTAGCCATCACATTGATTTTTATTATTAGAGTTATAAATTATGTTTTTTAGAACTCACATTTTTTTTTACAAATTGTCATCTTATGTATAAAAAGCTTTTTTATTGCTCTAATTTATATACAGACATTGTATAATAAAAAATATTAATCAAGTCAATGCTATGCATTTTATATAAATTTTATTGAATTTCAATTAAATTTGCAACAGTAATTAAATGGGCGGTAATTTTGCAGTACAAATTGTAATGTACAACTTTTATTACTAAGATTCATATCATAAATAAGTAATTATGAATGGTCCTGGAATTTGTGCATTTTATATGTGCTTATGAAGGTCATAAAACGAGTTGTGGGACTTTTTGTAAAAATTTGGTATTGGAATCTAGTTCATCTTTTATTCATACAGACCATTTTTTGGATTTTTAAGTATATTTGAGGAAATAATTAGCCGATTTGACTAAAATTTTATATATATGAAATATAGTAATAAATAATTACAGTTATTGCTGCTAATTACAGTTATTTAAATTTGAAACAAATGGTATTAGTCAAATGGCTATTTTGTTAAAGAGGAAGATTTTATATTAGAAATCAAGCATTTACGCCATTTGTGCGTGTAATTTTGAGCCATATAAACTGATTATTATTGACTGGCGATAACCACTTTATATATGGTATCTTCATATATGATTAGATTAAAGGGGGGAGGGGCGTTTTAAATTCGCTGTTTAGAGCTCAGCTTTTCCAAACAAAATGATCTTACTTAAAATTTAAATTTTTGTTTTACAATATACGTATTTTTAAATTTTTTAAATCTCTAGAGCTCTTCACCGTATATTTTTTGTAACATTGCTATTAATCAATTTTAATTGATTTTTAAAAATTTATTTAAAAATTACAAATTAAATGACATAACAATAAAGTGACATCAGGTGGCGAATTTTAAAATAAAATTAATTTCAAATATGATACAGTTATTCTTCACTTTTTATTGTTATGGTGTTTTTTTGTCTACTCTTCTTCTATACTTTTCTATTATTTCGTATACAATTTAATTTATATTTGAAGGTAGAAAGAATGTCTAAAAAAACAAAAAAAGCAGGTAAATTATTTTAATTTATGGACCCCAAATATCTTCACATTTCTGTATTTCACGGCTTCTATTTTTTATTTTTGCACATTTATAATAAAGTTATGGCTAATTTTTATCTACAAAACTTTGTTTTAATAAACCTATTGCGAAATACTGAATTTAATATTGCAATAAGAAAATTTTAAAACCAAATTGTAGGGAACATCAACAAATGATAATATATAGTTATGTAGGTCTATTAACTGAGAAAAAAATTACTAGCTCTAGCTTTAACAATTTCGAAGTTGTCATGGATAATTTTAACGAAAATTTTTTTTACATCAAATTTTATTTAACCCTCGAGAACTACTCTGAGACATCCGAGTTCTTTTCCGAGTCGCGAGACATTGCTCACATTGCTTTAAGAAAAATTCTAGACCAGCCCGTATTAAGATGAATTACTCTGGTTAGAGTTCAGGTTTTTTTTCTCATTAGTCTTAAAATAGTTTGTTTTATACATGTCCTTGTAATTCAATTTGAAAAATTTATTTCTTAATGAACGAAAAATATTTTACTGCGCCTAAATATATGCAATTGAATTTAAATATAAGAAATAAAATTGTTGAATTCTAGAGACCCCCATAGGATATTTTCCTATTTTTTTTTTTCAATTTTCTATTTTTTATGATCGACAAAATCTCTTAAAAAAAAACAGCAATAAACCTTTTCCTTTCGGCTATATTTCAAGATCTCAATCTTTTCTTCTCCTATTAAATATTTCTAATACCAAAATGTGGTATATCAGCTTTCTTTTTTTAAGGTTTATGGCTCCCAAATGATCTAAACGGAAACTTTTCCAATATAGTTTGAAAATTTGTTTGAAATTTCAGACTACAAGTTCTTTATTTCTTAAATGTCACATATGGTTACATGAATTGCAATTTCCTAATGCATCATTTAATTCTTAGAAATCTATTATATCCCTTGTGTATGGAACTGATTTCTGAGGTTAAATAGCATTCCTGTTGTTTTGAAATTCTCTTCTAATATGACACACAATATAATGTATCACTTTACATACATACAAATTATACACGTCGTCTGTAACCAATGATTTCAAATTACCTCGCATAATTAACAAGACGAAAATTACACCTTTTCTATTAAAATTTTTCTAAAAAATTTTTAACTTCACAATTAGAAAATTTCTAAAATTTCATTCTTGCCATTCATTTAATTAACTTTTAAATTTGTTTTATGTTTAGATTCTCAAAATTTCTCGAAAAAATTTAGGTACTAAATTTTAATATTATGAAAATAGAATGTTAATAACATTTATAACAATATTATTGATTCTAAAATATATTATCATTATTATTTTATATACAAGCCATTATACATACATACATACATAGGTATACACATAAAATATTTTTGAGGTCTTTATAGATTTTTTTCAGACGCAGTTTACATTATAAATATGCTTATCAGTTATAGAGGAATAAAATTTCTTATCAAAAATATCTGGAAAAATTCATGATTTTATTTTATATGTAAAAAAAAAAATGATAAGAAAATGATGAAATGATTTAGACGCCTTTAATTAATACAAAAAATGGTAATAGTAATAAATTGAATTCGAATAATATGATTAATATGGGAATTTATAGAAAAAATAATATTAGCTAAGCTAAGTGTTATACAACATTAGTTATGTATTATACGTTTTTGAAGAATCTTTATAGTCACAATATAGCTACCTGTATAAGGTAAGTTCCACTTGTAGATTCAAGCTGTAGTATTTCAAATTCCATTTGAAAAGAGCCAAATTGAATACTGGCTTTTGAAGAGGGTCAAAAATATGAGAAACTATAATGAAAATCGATATTGTAGCAAACTTGTGTATAAATTTATATTCTGATGAGCATATACGCTGATGGACGTAATGTCCAGTTTGGTATTTGTTTAATATAAAGAAGCTCTGATAAAAACTTATTACACTTTAAAAAAAAAACCCCATGAATATTAAGAACTTTTCTTTTCGAAAACTTTTTGGTCCTGATTGTCTATTTTTTTGCATAAATTAAGATTTTTGCTTACATTAGAATTCTATTTATTACCTCGTATGAGAAAAAATTATAAACAGATCAAAATAAAAATGATATTACAATTAAATTAGTAAAAATTGTTTTAAAATACGGCAGGAACAACTTTTATAAATAGATTCAATATTGCTGGATTATATAAATTAAATAATATTGTAGCATTAAGCTATAGTAAACAATAAGAAAATTGGTTTTGGATTTTGTTTCTTGCATTAAGATAAAAAAATTTAACATTGTTACAACAGTGTTCCATACTTACAGCCTTTATTTCAATGAGTTTAATATAAACCATTGGATCTTTACTAAAAAAAAATCTGATGTGGTCAGCACATAACCGACCGCATTGTGTATTGTCTAGTTAAATAAAAGTGTTACAGAATATTATAAAAATGTCTGTTAAATACTTCTTTCCAATTTTTAGGACATTAGTAAGCTTATAGTTAACATATTTAGAAAAATGTAAATTTGGCTTTTAGTAGAGTTTCGCTTTGTGCTACCCGAATTCCCTGAAATGCTCGCCAGTTAGTTTCGGTAACAACCAGAACTCAAATATCAAATTTCAAGAAATTCCATCAATTTGTTCTGTGGATATGGTGAAAAGTGTAAAATCGGCCCGCAAATCAGTTCTCGAGCCCTGATCTTTCCAAAAAAGTTATATGTTCATTGTTTTAATACGAGGAGTTCATATATTAAATTTCAATGAAATCGGCTGATTATTTCTCTTTATATACACAAAAATGTATATTTGGCCCGTAGTAAACGTCTAGTTGCCGATGCCTGATTTCTTCTAAAACATACGAATTTTTGCGAACGGTTGAGCTGAGCTTATATATAAAATTTCAAGTAAATCGGTTGAATATTTTGTTCAAAATGTTCAAAAATGTAAAACAGGCCCGCTAAAAAGTGCAGTTCCCGAGGCCTGATATATACCAAAAGTTGATCGATCCGTGCCATGGTGGAAACAAACTTACATATAAAATTTCATCAAAATCGGTTCAGCCGAACTTGAGATACACGCGTGCACACACAGACCGACAGACCGACAGACCGACAGATTGCTAAAAATAGTTTATTTACACTTCCCTACTATGGAGAAGTACGTTCCCACCGAAAACTCGATATGCAAAATTTGTTGCCATCACATAACCTACCTATTGTTTACACAATACGGTCGGTAATTAGTATTAAGGAACCAAATATTAAATAATATAGGATTCTGTTAATGAAAATATGTGAAAAATATTAAAATTTTACATATTTAATAAATTAAATTAAAATTTAATTAAAAATTTCATACATTTTTAAATAATTTTTATGATGAGCGCCTATTGGTATGCAATGTCTATTATATGCTTTTAAAATTTTTTACCATTCACCAAACTAATAGTTTTTTATATAAATATATTCTAAATATATGTAACATTTTACAACATAAAATTTAATTAAAAATGAATTTTTTTTACAAAATTGCCTAAAAATATGCAATTTTTTATAATTTTAATTTTTAGATTTATTGATTATTTTTCTTAATAATTTTCATTATTTGAATAATATTTTTCTATTATTAAGTATAAATCAGAAATTTAAGCTCAATCAACAATCCGATGTGATAAAGTTTATGGTGATAAATCGCCTTTACCAAAAATAATTTTTTTTTTTGGACGTCTGTAGCTATTTATAAAGTTTATTTAAAAAAAAATACATTCTAGCTATTAAAAAAATTTTTAATATTTTAAATATTCCGCTATTAACCACAATTATTACATATATATGATTCATTTTAGTGTTTAAAAGCCAGAAGAGTCAAAATAGTGTGACTAAAACTATAATGAATCATAAATTCAAATTAAAAATTTATCTTCCGCCAATTGATTTTCTTCTGAATTTGAATTTTGTTGTAATCGTCATTTATTTCAAAATAGTAAAATTATTACGAAAAATATTAATATAGTTTTACAGAACATTAACAATATTAAAAATTTTAAATAGAATTTTAAAGAACAGCACGTATTTTTGTATTTCTAAATATATGTGCATATTTATATGTGTATGTATATAGAATAAACTTCCTATATGGTATATAATCTGCATAGTACGCAGCTCGAAATGTGTAAGTAAATTAAGAAATCAATTTGCCTCTAATACGGTTTACACTTAAATTGAACAGCGGTGCGTTTCACAATAATCTAAAATCAAGCAAATTGTCAATGAAAATTTAGAAATTAAGGGCATTATACCAAAAAAGCTTGGGTAAATAAAGCAAAGAAATCAATTTTTTACAGTTTTTCTTAAGATTTTATGGTTTATTCCTATAAATATGCAATTTTTTTGAAGTCAGTTGCAGAAAATTGAGAAATTCGCCATAAACGTATAACTAGCACTTAGTTTTTCTGAATTAAAATTGACTTCTTCATACAAATTAACTTAAAGAATTCAAATTTTTTTTAATAATGTTTTAGTGTTATAATAAAATTTTCTTATATTTGTTAGAATTTAGAATTAATAAGTGAACATCAGATGTTTAAATAATACACCACTATTTAAAAATCCATAATTTTTTTTTTTATATAACTCATCGTGACCGACTACCATCAAAATAATTCGAATTAATTATATGCAAAATTTTGTTCAGGGGCCCTATTATGTTATTCGATTTTCGTGAAGCAATTTTCGCATTCGAAAAAAATTGGTTAGATTGTATCAATTTATTTGTATGGTACTACTTTACATAGCAAGGCCCAAGTATTGTCTTTCAGCGGAAACCCGACTCTTAAATAAAGCAAAGCTATAAATTTTAATATTTCGGATTAATATTCATTTTCCATAGAATAGTTCATTCTAATCAAGAATAGTCTAGAGTATAATTTGCAAATGTGACGAGTTAATCAGCAGTCATAACTTTTATACTACTAATTGTTATAGTAGTATTTCATCTTGTACAGTACAATTTTCAAGAAAAGCTGCTTTTTCACTTACAATCTATTGCCAGACAGTTCTACTGCATAATGTTAGCTATTTTACATAATGTAAAATATTGCATTAAAAACCAAGAACAATGAAGTCAGTCTCTTGAAATCTCACGTTGACATTTTATTCTTAAAAGTTCCTATAATTGAGATTTTGTTCAAAATTATCTGATTACCATGTATTTCTGGTTATTAAATAAAATCAGCTAAAAAATTCTTCACAAATTCTAAAGGATTTAATAAGAAATTTCAAAAAATTTTCTAAAAATCTAAAACTATTTAATTATAATTAAAAAATAATCACCGCAAGTAAAAATTAAAAATTAAAAGAAATAACAAAGCTAAAAATTATTTATTTTCAAAGTAAACAAGGTGATATATAAATAAATAAATAATATATATATATATACATAAATATATGTAAATAAACAGACATGTGTACATACATATAATTATATTTACTTGGGTATTTTCATATAAAATTAATTTTTTTTTCGTTTTTACATTATAAAAAAGCAAAAAAAAAAATTAAAGCTTTTTAATTCTTTAGTAGTAGCTTTTAAATATTTCAAGCTACTTAAAATGGCACGATCCCTATATTACATGGAACGTGTAGTACATAACCTTGGAATAAAAAATGAACTTTGAAGCTTTCTGACTTTCTGAAATAAAAATAAAAATAAAATTGAAAGCAAAGTAATAAAAAAAAATGGAAAAAAGCACAAAAATTTTTGTTTTTTTTTTTAAACAGCGCGCGCGCGCGCAGTTTTTGTTTTCTTTGCTTTGTTATTTACGCGTTTTCTTTTAATTTAAATATTTAAATTTGTTATAGAATAAAAAAAAAATTAATTTTAATTTTTTTTTTTGAATTTTCTGTTTTGAAATAAAGAAAAATACCAAGGTATTTTTAAAGTTATTTTTAATAAAGTGAAAGAAGTTTGCAAAGATTTTTTGAAATAATTTTTGAATTTTTCTCAATTAAAATTTTGCTAGTAA
The DNA here is from genome assembly GCF_029603195.1 of Condylostylus longicornis. Classification (NCBI taxonomy): domain Eukaryota; kingdom Metazoa; phylum Arthropoda; class Insecta; order Diptera; family Dolichopodidae; genus Condylostylus; species Condylostylus longicornis. Next base: position 2,814,683 of record NW_026578045.1, read on the forward strand.
TTGTTTGTCATACAAAATGTTAAAAATTAAATAAACTGTAGAACACCTTAAGTTGAAGTGCAGAATTCTAATGAACACTACATTCTGAAAGGATATCGGGCTGATTTAAAATGAAAATTTTTGTCCGTAATTAAAAAAAATGGTTAATAACCAAGAAAATTTGATCTATCACTTTTGTAAAATCACAACATAAAATTCATTTTCTCATTTCAATTACACGCTAGGGAGTTATTAGCATTTTAAAACTTCCTTTCGATCTTGTAATATTTCATTCTAAATTGTTTACTCTTTAAAAGTAAATTTGCTATTGAAGAGGCTGAAAGAGTGTTCGATTTTGTTTTCCTCTTTTTAATGACTAAAAGGAAATTTATTGTTCAGACTACAATGTCATTTTGCCAATAGATCATTGTTGACTGCATACAACAATGGTGTGAGTAGATTTGCAGATTTATTCAACGTGAGTAACAGTGCACCGCGACCTCGTATTACGATCTATCGTGTGCTCCCTTTGAGTACTGGGCATGCTCCACAGCATACGCTCGAGACCCTCCCTCTTGATGAACTCAATCAGCTTATGAGTCCCGGAGGGCCACAACTCCGGCGTCGTGAGAGTAAAGCCAACCAGCGCCTTCCTTCACATATGACCGAGAGCATAGCACTCCTCCAGAAGGTACACTGAGACCTCCTCATCCTTTCTACAGTATTTTCAAATGTCCCCGGTTTCCAAAGGGTGTGGGTATATAATAGCTCCGAAATTTCGTATTTCAAGTTTTCGGTGGAAACTAGAAACGTGTAGGGAATTGTAAATAAAATATTTTTGGCGGGATATTGGTCTTTCGGTTAGTCAATTAGTCTTGTATGTTCACTTGTGTATCTCAATTTCAGTAATATCTCAGTAAACTTGTGCAATATTTTTTAGAAACAACATTTGAATCCTTTCTCTTTTGGTTCATATTCCTTTTGGTTCATATAACTGTTTTGCAACCATACATTCGAAACTGTTAATTTTCTAATCCCCTCACACTTTCTAGTTCATTCAAATTCTCTCTCGATCTGTATTGCATTCGATTTCTTCATTTAACTGATTTAAAATTTGTTCCAATCAGTTTTTATATTGTATTTAACCCGGATTTAAGCAAGACGAACTCTTGAATTTATCATCTTTAGAGTTATATTTTCTTATATGAATACCAATATAACATGATAAAAATGCCGTAAACCTGGCTGAAAGTGTAGTCCTTGACGTAAAGCACATGAACTGACCAATTAGAGTCTAACAGCAAACCAAGATATTTAAAAGAATCAACAATATCAACTTTAAAACATCTTAAATCACAAATTAGGCAATTATATTAAGAGAACTTCAAACCCTACGTAATAATGTCCAAATCAAAGTTAATTCTTTGTGTACTGCTTTTCTTCTTCTGAATGGTGAATCCGATTCCAATCGGTTTTCTCTACACCAATATATAATAGAAGGGATGAACTCTTCTGTATAGGAAGATACAATCTCTGATATCGGGACCTTAAATGTGATATATCAACAACTTTCTTGCAATAGTGGATAAGGACAACATTTTAGGTTTTCAAAATACGTGCCTGAAATTTGCCACTAAAATACATAAAATTCAAAAAATTTTAAACAAAAAATTTTCTTCAACAAAAATGTCTTGATTTTCTTCAGGTATAGAGTTTTGGTATCTTTGTATGCAAGCACTGTTGAAATGCAAATTTTGCTTTCAATAATTGATCTTACTCTTATAGTTAACCAAATATTTTATGGAATTATTAATTATTTTTATTAAAATATACGAAAGTAATTAATATTTTTTTTTCGATATTTTCCTTTTAATGACGAATGCTGCAAGCAAAAATTAAACAATTAATATGACAATTAAAAATTATTAAATCTTGATATTTGCATATATTTTTTGCTCATATTCAATAATTTTTCGCAATAAATTGCATCATTGTTTGCATTTTTAACAACCAAACCCATAAGAATCAAATATATTGCATATGTATGTATATATGTAAACATGATTACATGAAAAAAAAAATTTTACGAAGAATATTAAGATTTCATTTATAAGGAATAAAAAAATAAAATTAATGAATTATAAATATAAAAATTGTATAGCGTTTAATTTTGGGATTTTTAACTTTACTGAATGACCCAATTTTCTATATAAAAAGAAAAATCTCACCAATATTTTTATTTTTGTGTTTTCTTTTTACTTTTAATATATTTATTGTCATTGGACAGTATAGTGTTTACATGTTTGCATATATTGTATATTTACTTGAATGTTTAAAGAAATTTTAATTTTGTAAATAAAATAATTGGTATCTATGGGTACCTCTTACATTTATATTCATATTTATTTCAAAGGATAAAGAATTTACTAAATAAAATTGAATTTCGTAGAACATATTTGATATGATAGAATATGTGGTGCCAATAACATAAAAATGTGAAAATCGGACAGTTTTTGCATATTCCAATTTTGAGACCCCACAATTCGAGAACAATGGCCAAAACAGAAAAATTTCACTAGTCGTTCGTCGTTAATTTTTGTTCGTCTGCATGCATTGTATCACACTGATTCGAGAATACCATTGAGTCCCGGATACCCTGTAGTATAACAGTCAAATTTAGAAAAAAAATGGGATGGAGATAGCACATAACATATTGCATTGTTCAATTGTTGCATATGACATTATGGAAATGTCCTTTAAGGCATTTATTTCAAATTCTATACAAGATAGTAGCCTTGAAATTATTTATATATAGAAAATTTAGTTCGTAAAAGCGGTTCATATTCTATAATCCGATTTTCTTGCAAAACTGTTCCTGATTTTAAAGTTCGTATTTAAATTTTTAAATTTCAAGAAATACTTTAAAATTTTTGCATTCTAAATGAAAAAAACCTCTACATTTAACAAAATTAACTGATGAACCAATCTTTTGCATCAATTTTTAAATTGTGAATTTTTTTTTCAATTTAAAATGTCAAAAAATCGTTGGACGCATTTATCTGATGATGACTGTATTAAAATCAATTCGCATTCAAAAATCTAATTTATTTTGTAGATGTAGTCCGGCTCATATACACAACATATTGCCATAAAATTAAACTTCCTTTTTTGGCCTATTTTATTCACAATTTTCCTCCTTTTATCTTGAGGTCCTTTAATAGGCAAAAATATTTTTAATTTTATCTTAAACTTAATTCTGATATTACAGTTGCCATAAATTATATTTCTATAAGCTTAAATAAAATTGCCATTTCGGGTAATGTTATTTGTATATCACTTTGAAATTTTTGCCATGCAGCACACATGAGTTCAAAATTTGCTTTGAAATAAAATTTGTGCTTATAAAATTTGCGTTTATTAGAAAAACTGAATATAAACAAGCGGAAATCGTGCAATTTTTAATGTGCTTAAAAGTGTCTCCGAAAATAGTTCAATTTAAATTTTTGTGTATAACAGTATAACACTATTACTTAATACTGAAAACGTTAATGAATAGCACCAATGACGCTAACGGTTAACTTAAATGCAATACAGTTATAATGTTAAACTTTATATTTTTATAAAATTATGTAGATGAACTTTACGTAAATATAATATAACATTATAATATACGTAATTATCTTTAATACTTATATGTATAACATATATATATATTCTTTACTCTATATATACTCAGATAATCCAGTATTGATACAATTTAAAATTTCAATTTTCATTTAATTCAATTCCTGATTTACTCCAAATCCACCAATATACCCAAATTCCATAAATATAATAATTTTACTCAAAACTTTTTTCATAAAATTTAAAAAAAAAAAAGAGAGAATACCAAAATAAAGTTATAAGATCGATGATCCTTTTTTTATAAAAATGTTCAATTTATTATTAGGTATACAGGTAGAGATATACAATAGTATATATGTACCTACATAATATAAAAATTATTATGAACTTTTATTATATAAAAGTCTATAATCAAAAAACAAAAAAATTTATTATAATTTTAATAATATCATCTCTTTCTCTCTCCCTATATTTTTGTTTCTCTCTTTCTTTAATCACTTTATAAGCACTTTATTTTTTTTCTTGTATATAGATAGGGTAGGTATTGTAAGTACCTACATATATCTAGTCTCTGCAATATTTCATTTCTTATATTAAGTATATTTTATAACAATTAATATGCATGTATGTAGATATGTAAACGGGTACATAAAATATGGGTACATAAAAATTTTATTCAGAAAAAAGGCGCAAAAACACAAAAGAAAATAACATTGTAAGAACAAAAACAAAACAGAAGAAAACAAAAAACAGAAGAGAACTAAAAGAAAATATCAAAAGAAAAAAACCAGTTTTTTTTTATGCTGACAACATTTTTGGTTTTGTTTTTGTTTTTTTTTGTACACAAAAGTCATATTCATACAAAAAGTATGTAGCAACAATAAGTATACACGTATGTATGTGCATGTGTGTAGCAACAAATATTGTAGAACACGATAACAAAATATAAAAGTATATTTACAATAAAAAACAGAAAAATTTTTTTATTTTTTTTTTTTTATGTTGGTAACAATTAAGGATTTTTTTTTTTGTTTTTATCGTTTTTTTTTTTCAAAGAAAAATTAAAATGTCAGAATTTTTATTGTGAACTTTTTTTTTTTTTTTATCATGAGATCATTTTATATGTGTAATACAATATAAATATGTGTGTGTATATATGTGTGTGACCGTGTTCATATAATATTATGCATTCGTGCTAAACTGTTAAATAATGAAATTTTTTATTGCATATACTTTGTCATAGTGATCTGTTGCATATTCTTTTTTAACATTTTGGAGCAAAATATATGAGCCGAACTATATGAAATCAGATCAAAAGAGAGAAATGAATATTGTAGAATGTATAGAAAGAGATGTTTCGCAGCCATTGTGATTTTGCAGTACTACCAATAATATAAAAATTATTAATTTCATTTGAAATGTAATGTCTAAGAAAATTATTCACAGGTGTAGGGCTATATCCTTAAAAATAAAAGTAGGATTCTAGTATTATAAAATTTTCGTTACATTTTACGAGATACTGCAAAGTAAAAAGAAGTTATAGCTATGTATACTATATAGGTAAATTTTGTAGTTATTACTCTCCTGTACATTTACATTTTGTCTATCCTTTCATTCAATTTTATTTGTCTAATAAGAGTACTATATTCAGACCTGAATAATTAATTTTAAATGCCAAATCAGGAATAGAACATTTTTCGTAAGTCATATAAGAACGATTTGGTCGAATTTAAAAATTGTTTCCTTATAAACAAAGGTTTTTCAATAATATCATATATATTAATTAAATTAATAATTGAATTTTAAAATCTATTTCCATATGGATGTTATTGAGATCTTTAAAATTGAGTGAGAGAAAAAGAGAAAATTTTAAAATTACTATATAAATTTGTCAATCATTTACAAAAATTATTACTGCTGGTATTGTCATTATAGAGCAAAAAAATTTAATAATTTGCATAACACGATATAAAAATTTTAATCTCTGCCTAATTAGTTTAAATAATTCAACATTTTTCAAAATTGAGCATAAAAATATTATAATATATTAAATATGGGTCTCCTATATATCATTGATCAGTATTCCCCTTATCTGATTATTAATTGAATTTCTTTTCTCAGTAAATTTTAATAATCTAAAAAAATCTCGAACAAAATTGTTATATTCTTATGAACCTGGTACATACAATAATATTAATACAATCTCTCCCCTCCGTGAAATAAATCTTATTTTCTTTTCATCTATCTCAAATAATGTATACATTTACTCAATATATCATATCTTTTGTATATTAGTTATATAACATATAACACATACATATATCTTCATATAATATGATTGAATACGCAAAAAAAACTTATTAAAATTTTAATAAAAGGATTAAAATTAAAGATCTTTCGTGTATTACTATTTGTATAACACTATATTTATACTGTTCTTATTTTTATCCTACATTTCTAATTTCAAATAATATACATACAATATGAACTTATATAGAAAATAATATTCTAACTTCATATTTCATAAAAATTTCCAAACTATTAAAGTTTTCTACCAAGAAACAAAAAAAAATATAAAATTCCAATTCAAAGAAACAAGGAGAATAAAAAATGAAAATAATAATGAAAAAGGAAAGAAAATTTTTTATTTTATTAATAAATTAAAAAACAAAAATCTATTTTTGTCTCTTTTATTCTCTCTTTTTTCTGTCATATTAAAAATATAAGATTTCCCTTTTGCTTTTTCATAAACAAAATAAATTTCAGGTAAATTTTGTTTTTTTTTTTTTTATTTCTCTTTCTATCTTTTCTAATTTCTATATACATACATGCTTACACACATAAATAAAATAATTATCATGCATTCTAGAAATTACTCATCACATTTTTGTGTACATAATTCTAAAAATTCTCAATAATTTTTTGTATAAACAAAAAACAAAAAAAAAATTCAACCGGAAAAGGATATTGTATTTTGACAAAACAAGAAAAGAATTTTTGTTATACAAAAATTTGTCTTTGTACATTCACTCATTTGTTATTTTGTTAATGTCTGTATGTATAACATGTTTGTACGAATGAAAAAATAAATTGAACCTGATATAAATGTAAATGTATTATACAAAAATTTTTATTTCTACTATAAAAATTTTATTTTCATTTTCTTTGATCAAAGATCAGAAAAAATAAAGAGAAAAACTAAAACGAAAAAATTTGGTTTTTTAGCTTTAAGCAATATTCTAAATGCTCAAGTAGGTGTATATATACATATATATATTTCTGCATAAATATACAATATGGGTATATATACAATATTCTTGATTTAATATGTAGATTGATATATATAGTTATTGTCATTATTTCTGTACATTATAAATATTGCAGAATTAAGTTTTATATTTCTGTTATACAATATATAAATAATACATAAAGTAGGTATATAAATGTTAAATGAATATGAAATTAAGGTGTATAGATCACATGAAATATTTAGAAAATTTATAAAGTATTTAATACATATGTATGTGGGTACGTATGTATTAGTTAGAGTCGTAATTAAAAATTTAATGTTTAAAGTAACTTCATTTAGAAAATAATTATTAATAAATTTTCTAGTTAATAATTGGGAATAAGTTGTCTTTTCGGTTTTTATACCGTATATAAAACAGTTAAAGTCTTAGAGCTATTCCAACATCATTATAAATTAGGTATATAAACACATATATGTAAATATGAACAATCATACATGTAGGTATTCTATTCATAGTAGAAACAGTAAATTTTTAATCGTTTTATTTATTTTGAAAATATTCTGGAATTTTTTATCCTCTCCTGATCCTCTATTTCTTAAATACAAGGGCATATTCCTGTATTTTGTATGTATATTTTAGGTGAGTCTGTACATAATCTCTATATTTGTATATACTAACGATTATATAAAATATAATCTCTGTGATATATTTTTAGTTTTATTATAGGTTTTGGGGAATTTATTTTGTTGTAGTTAATGAATTTAATAAAATTTTTCAATTATAGTTTTAAAATATTATCAAAAACAAATCGAAACTTTTCTCAAATCTTGTTACCTATTTTAATTACTTTTGAATGTATATATTCATATACATACATAGTAATTGTGCCTATATTTCCGTAATGTAATTTGGCAAATTTCCAATTCGCAATGAAAATTTACAATATCTGCACATTTATAAAATTGATTTATTAAATTAAAATTATAATAAAATTGTTTTGAAAATTTTAAAGCTATTTAATAATGGAACCTACAAGTTTAATATTAAAATGTCGGGCACAGGTTCCGAGAGTAAAATTTTTGATTATCTATTCGAATCGAATAGAAAGTTTTTATCGAATTAAATGAATTTAAAATTGTTCATAGAATTTCAACTTTTCAGAATCTGAGGTTTCTTAATTTTTTTTTTATTCAGCAAAAACTGCTGGTAGAAATATATTACAGGTATACCAATGTAAGTGCGCGTTTTCGTTTCAGTTTTCAGCCAAAACTTAAATTTTTTAGCTCTAAAATGTGGATCAAGGAAATTTTAAGTCATTTCAGTTTTGCGTATTGGCAAGTATTTTGGACATGTCCGAATATTAAGTGAAAATTTAAACCACCTTATTTTACCCAATTCAAATTTAGAAAAATCTGAAATTTCATTTAATAAAACTTTTAAATTAGAATAATATTGTTTCCGACAAGACCTTATTCTCTCAAGAATTTGTTCCTGAGAATAAAATAATTACTAATTTATTTGTTAAAAAAAAAATTTCTCCAACAATTTAATTAAAATTTAATTAAGTATTATTTACAAAATTATTTCTATGGCTAGAGTAAGTATGAGAAACCTATATCTAACAAGTTCAAGTAATTTACATTTGAGTTCAGAACTGTATTTTTCAATAATATTCCTATGGATACTAAACTTTTCAAAAAATTCTACATTACAAATATATTCCTCCATTTTTTTTCTAGTCAGGAAATGTATTTCTTATTTTCTTTGAATTCATGTAGAAAAAATAGCAAAATTTTTTTTTTTAAATATTGAAAGAATAATAAAAGAAACGCCATTAATAATAATCAGATTTTCTTTTTCAATTAACATATACGCAGCATATATACGCTATTATACACAATTACATAAATTACATAAATCTATTTCCTTTTCCATTTTTTCTCTCTTTCTTCTATTTTATTTTTTGTAGAACAAACAAGCTTTTCTATTTTACAAATTTATAAAAGAAAACCTAAAACATAAACAAGTAAAATAAATTATTTAACTGTAAATAATTTTTTTCTTTTCTATTTTTTCGAAAATATTGCGAGAGAGAAGTTTTAAGAATTCAAGAAAGAGAAAAAGTTATGGTTTATATAGAAAACAAAATAGAAATACAAAAAAAAAATGGATGAAGAGTATGAAGATAGAAGAAGAAATTAAATGGGAAAAAAAATATAGGAGAAGGAGAAGTGTGAAATTATTTATTTATTTATTTATTTAAAAGAAAAATTTTTATTCTATATTCATGTATTTTATAGTTATCACAAAGAGCCTACCTTTACCCTACTTATAAATCAAAATAATATATGAGAAATAATAAAAATATTTAAAAAATATATTAGATTATTTTCATATTTATACAAATATATACATACATATACTCATACATACATTGTATAACACTTATGTACATATTAAAATATTAAGTATTATTTGCATATTCATAATTACCACACACAGTCTGCATATTATACATACATACATGTTATACATATATTTTGTAATTATATTATAAAGCCAATTTAAAGTTATTTTGCCTATACCTAATTTTCTTTTTAAAGTAGCATTGATGCCACTTTTCTATTTACTAATTTTTTTTTTTTTATTTTATATATAATATAAATTCGTATATAACCAAGTTATTTCATAGTCTACATATTATACTTTATATACAACATTAATATGTCATTAAATATCAATCCTATGTATAATAATTTTCAGTATATAACAGTATATAAGATACTCATTATATTCGGTATATAACATATTAAAGTTGTCACACAATATTTTATATGTACATATGTATGTCAAATATTAAGTCATAATATATAATAAATATATGCATAATTACGTAATGGATTATTACAAATAACAATGACGAATAATTATAATATTATTATTTAATAAAATATTTGAAATTATATAGGTATGTATATAAAAACTCCTATCGTGATACTCTTACGATTTCGATTTTATAAAATTATGCCATTGTATATACATACACACATGTTAATATATTTAATTACATATGTATGTATATAATTAAATATATTATAATTAAGTATTCATTTACTTAATAATAATTACTTAATTAGGTTAAAAATTTAAAATATCATTAATCAAATATAACATAGACGAAGAGAGAGAGAGAGAGAGAGAGAGGAGTCAAACAAAAAAACCCCAAAAATTTTGAAAAAAAAAAAATTTATTTTCTCTCAAATTATGCAATATTTTTGGGCATAAAAAATTATTCTCTAAAAATTAAAGTGTTATACCAGATTATTTGCCTCCTAAAATTAACTATTGAATAATAATAATAGTTATAACCTCAAAATTTAATTATATATAATGAAAAATTCCCAAAATATAAACCTTAATAATTGCTTTCTATATTTTTGCCTTAAAATAATTTTTAAGCTTTTGGTTTTTTTTTTCTGTAAATAGTGAAAAAAAAAAATTTATTACGTGTTTTTCAATGCTATTATAATGGATGGATTGTTTTCATTTATATACCTATCAAATATTTTACATTATATACTTAAATTATAAATGAATGTGTGGGTTTTAATACCTCATATGCAAATACAAACATACACATGGTAATAAAATAATGACATTAGAAATTGAGAAGTTTTGTTTTCTTTTTTTATGTCAAACAAACCTGAAATAAAAAACTGTAAAATATAAAATTTTTCATAATTTTCTTTTTTTATATACAGGCATACATCAATATGCATTCATAAAACATAAAATACAATTATTATATTTTTTATTTATATAAGTAGGTATATAAAGTATGGATTTATATAATTGAGCAACATATGTAAATAAAATAAGAGAGCCAAAAATTTAGTTAGAAGTAAATTGAGAAAAATAAAATATACTACTGTCAGGTGTTATGGAAAAACTGGGGTGATTTTAAAGTATTGTACATATTTAAAATAATTATAAATAAATATTATTTTCAAATGAATTTGTATTGAAGAAATCAAGAAATTCGAGGGTTTCTAGATATAAAAGAATTTAAAAACAGGGATTTTTTAAATAAGTACTATATTTGCTCTCGATTGTTGTTCTTTTTGCTTTTTCAAAATCAAGGCCTGCAATTTTAATTACAATTTTAATAATATATACAGCTTCTATATCATGCCTATGCAGATATAATACATACATATATGCATTCATATAAAATATAGAGCCGTACAAATACATAAATACACACAAACATAAAATATTTACAGAAAATTATTAAAAATTTTCTTGTTTAACTCTCTTTAAAAACCAAAAAAAAAAAAACAGGGGGCAGAAAAACATTTTCATTTTAATTATTTTTTCAACTATATATTACATACATACATACATATATAAAGTATACATATATAAAGTATACATATACGATATATTATACAATTTTAAATTTTAATTCTTTTTTATATAATTTAGTAATAATGAAATTGTTTATTTGTAATCAAAAGAATTAAACATGTTAAATAGATAAAAAAAAATTAAAAATGGTTGATCAATATTCAACAAAATTCCTAATCACGATCTGTACCTACTCTCGCATACAAACAAGCGTCTATGCGGATCTACATATAGTTTTACATGCACACACAATAATATAAAAATGTTTTATGTATTCGTCGTTCACCTACCTTACAATACATACAATAAACTGCTAAACACTGAATTGAGAGATATGATGACATTCGGAGAGCAAAAGAGAGAATTTTGATTTAAATGTTCAAAAATTTAAAATGAATATTAGGAAAAATATTGAAAAATGAAATGTCAAAAATGTCTGAGAGAAAAATTTTAAAAACTTGAGAGAAATATTGAATTTAGATGATTTTTTTTTTAATTTCCAAAATTAATTAAAAAATTTCACTCGATTTTAAATGAAGTAATGGTAAATTATAATTTAATAAAATAGAAAAAAACTATTTACAAAAAAATTTTTCACATTTTGGAAAAGGAATGAAGAATTGAAAAAAAATAATTCTGCAAATAGGAGAGCAAAAAATGAACAGCTAATTCTTGTTGCTATTTCTATCTACACTTACAGACAGTAGTGTGATTATTATTTACTCTTTCTTTTTTCTTATCATTATTCTCCTGTATTTTTATTTTCTAACTTTTGTCTGATCTAAAATTATAAGTCACAAAAGCAATGTTGCCAAAAAAAAAAATAAATAATTTCATTTCCGGTTGAATGTATGTTTTGAAATGAGATAAAATTGCAAAAACATTTCTGATAAAGTGAAGGGAATTCAAAACTTTTGCTATTATTTAGATTTTTTTGTAGGTCCAATATACTTATTAAAATAAATACTAATTAAATGCCTTGAAAAAGCTTAAAATAACCAAATACATAAGTAGGAAGATGAAATGAGAAAAAATATGGGAATTGGTTTGGCGTATATTGCATATATATGTATATATATATACATATATATGTATATATTATTGTGTATATATTATTTTATCCTACTTAGTTCCTAGAAGTAACATACCAGCTGGTGCATGATATCGTAGATAACCATGAACCAGTTTCTTATGTTATTTAGTTTACTAGATAGGTGACGGAGTTTAACGTAGTTAAGTATATTATGGTACATAAAAATGAAATTTTTGCAGTTTGGAAGGAGACAAAAGGAACTAAAAAATTCTTGAAAAAAAAAAAAAATTATTTTCTCTCAAATTATGCAAAATTTTTGGGAATCAAAAATAATTCTTTAAAAATTAAAGTGTTATACCAAATTATTTGTCTACTTTAATAAATAATTCAAAAAAAAATTTGAGAAATTCCGCGTTATTGATGCTATAATTGAATTACTTAATGCATTTTTCAATAATTAAAATAATGCACTAAAAATTATATGACATTCCATATCCTTGATTAGGACTGATCAAAAATAGGAATAAGAATATAATATTTGTTAAAGGAAAAATATGATAGGTACATACTTACTTACAAATATATATTATATGACACTTGACAGTTTAATTTTACAGAAATATAATTAAATTGGCAGCACTGTTGCCACTAATCATAAAAAATTATCGGATATAAGAAAAATATAATGTATTTTAAGACTGGAAATTAAATGTGTATGACGAATATTAAACAATATCAAATAAAAAAATATGGAAAAAGAAAATTAATATATTTTGTACTTACCGCCATTTTAATTTACGATATTAAAATATTAAAAATGATCTACATATTAAATTCTTGTTATTCTACTGGGATTCTGCTTTTGTTTGCAAAAAATTTTATGCACATACTCACTTACTATTGTATAAAATGATCGTATTTATAATTTCATTTGATTTATAAAAACTTTATTTTCTCACATTTTCTTCAATATTACTGATTATATCCGTCTCCTTTTTCGTTTTTTTCTTCTAATATTCTCTCAATTTCCCCCCGCAAAATATTATTTATTTATTTATTTATAAGCAGTTACCTACTCTTTTATATTTTCTATCTCAAATTATATTAAATTTAATATAATATAGTGATCAGTGACTTGACATGTATATAAATAAATGAGAATGAGAATATTATATATGAATACAAATTGAACATACGTTTATTAAACAAAAATTCTCTCTTCCTCTCATTGTTAGCTCAAAAATTTATAAATCTAACACAAATGCATTTTCATTCGTATTTACATACACATACTCAAATATATTAATGGAGTATATTCTGTATGTTCTATTTATTTAAGCTGTTATAAATTAGCTTACAGTCTAGACTCTAGGCACTTTACTCATTTTAATTTTTGTGAAAATTTTGTGATCCCATGACATAACAAAAGCAAAGAGATGTGGTAACCCTAAAATTAAACAAAAATCCATTGGAATTCTTAAGACTTAAAAAAGAGAGGATTATTCAAAATTTAAATAAATACAAGAAATTACTTTAAAATTTTATTTAAGTATATTTGTAAGGTTATGTTAATTGAAAAAATTATTTTAGAAGAAAATATTTTCACTTATTTTTCTAATCAGTAGAATTAAATATCTAGAAAATAATAATTGAAATTGGCTGAAAATTGTGAGAGTAAAATAATAGTCCTGGCCTGACTTATATTTCTTGTACTGTTATACGATTGAGTAGCATGCTTAAATGTATATAACATTATGTATGTGGTTATACACCTATCATTATTACTTGTTATTTTTATATGCAGTGCATCGAAATTGCGAACATTTTCGTATTTTCCGTAATTTGGGCTTTTTATTAAAATAGATTTTCCTGTAAGATGCAAAAAACATGTTCGTTTGTACAATATAAGAAAATGGCACTATTAGGAAAATACTTTTATAATAAGATTCAAGATAGCACTGTTGCGATTCCGTTGCCTGAATATTTTGAGTATAATTTTTATATTCATTTCAGCTTAAATCAGAAATTTTGAATTGAGCTTAAATATGAATTTCTAAATTAAAAATTATATTACTGTGTTGTGGCACATAAGAATATTAAAATTATTAATATTTAATTACACAAGAAAAACTTACCGGTACAATTATTAAAACTGATGGAACGCGGCAAATATTTTCTAAACTTCTGCATTTATGTTGTATTCTAAATTTTCCGCGATATTACTGTTGGTATTTATGATATGGTGCTCTTTAAATAATATCATCAGTTCTTTTTGTAAGTAGTAGTATTCAATTGTAAGTATATGAGAAAACACATGTATGTGTCCATGTTTGTAGTTATATTGTTATATATAGGCTATGTAATTATTTTTATTATACTCACAGGGTATTTTTATTGCCATTTTGGATCATCACAATTCACAATATTGTATACGTACATGTTGCATGACAATGGGTACAATGAAAAATACTTATAAGAAAAAATAAGATGTAAGATATGAAATTCCGGTTAATATAATAGCAACATTGTGTTTATATATGTGTACATTTATTGTATGTGAAGTTGTATATATAGATCTTAATGTCTCTAAATTCAACATAAAGAATCTACTAAAGATATCTAATCGTACTCAATAATATTTTTTCTTTTATTATCTACTATTTTATATGTCAATGTATTTTATATAAGATTCTCTTTATTTTTAAATATTTTGGTCAGATCAGAATAAATTTTGTTATTGTTCTAGAGAAAAGCCTTGAATATTTTTTCGAATTCCTTTTTTTGTTATGTATTAAGTCCAAAACTCCAGACGGTATGCAAAAAATTATTGAAAATTGAAAAAGAACAAAGAAAGAAATTTTTATAGAGAAATACGAACAATTTTTGTGTATTATGGCGATTGTGTGCAATACAAAAATATGGCACAAAATTTCGTATATCACTTTGTCTTCATGCTTTTTCATGCACTATATTTTAAGAGTATTATGTTAAATGAGGGTTTTTGAGAGGAAATAGTGTGGAAAATTTTTCAGAAATTGGAAAATTTTAATAGCAAATATTAGACAAATAGTAAATTAAATATAGTATTACGATATTGTTAATTAATTTGCTTGTAAAATTTTACGGCTCCTTCGCTCGACTATACAAAATTTTATACAAAAGCATGGAACGTATTTATGTATATATGTATGTAATGAAGTGTGAATGAGTGCTTACATCAAATTTCATAAAACAAATTCACGTTGTGATGCATTGGCGTTTTTGCATGAGAAAGGAAAATTTTTCTAAAAACAAAAAAAAAATATGTAAATTTTCTTTTCCTCATCATAATTTTGTATATTCACATACTTATACATATGTATGTTTCTATGTATATATATATATATTATTCAAAATTCATAATATATGCATATTCATATTGTATGTATATATGTATAATATACATCTAGTATAATTTGCAAATTAGTGTCGAGTACCTATAATGATTTAATTATAGTGTTTGATTAAGAGCGCGTTATAATCCCCAAGTAAAATTTTAATTATAATTTATATGAAAGTAAAATTATGTAATTATTAATAAGTTAATAATATTATTCACCAAATATGGTTAAAATTTCCGACAAATATGATTTTTTCAATTGCAATTTTTGATCGCATAACAGTAATTATTCTAGTATTTCCAATTTAATTATGAAGCCTATTATATGAGTGTGAAGCATATTTTGTGAGTGTATGAGTTCATAACGCTGAAAATCCGTTCAATGTCCAATCTAATGTAATATGAAAGCTTTACATTTTCGATTGTAAATCTTCCTTTCAATTTCTTTTCTGTTTATCCCTTTATCTCACTCTTTCTCTTTAAGTTTATGCTTGAGAGGATGTTGAATGAAGTTTAAGGCTTTCAATATGTTGGATTTATAGCGTACATTTTTGTAGTTCAATAAAAAAAAAACACATAAGCTTAATTTAGGCGGTTAATAGAAAATAACTATAAATAAATAATTTTATTTTTAAACAAGAATCATATGAAATATAAAAATATTTTAATAATTTACAAACTAATCTAGTAATCTTTTTTGTATTCTTGATGTTTGAAAATTCTTCAAAAACTAAAATTTTTCTTTAAAGTGAGTCAAGTTTAAAGGATAATTTAAATTCAGTCTGAAAAGACAAATCAAATTTTCGAAAATTGCAATGGAATTTAGTGGCTGAATAATTATGGAATCTGATCCTGAATTGAAAAGTTTTAAAAAAAAAATTGTTAACAGAAAAATTCAACAGAAAATAAATGAAAATTTGTACATTGTATATAACTTCATACCTTTGTGTGTGTCATAATTTTATGGGAGCCCCAATGCAGGGTAAGTTAACCATTAACTATTTTTAAAAATAATTTATGTATGGATATTTATTTTATTGTATAGGTATAAATTATATTATATTTTTAATTATTTTATGAAATTAGTTTCCATATAAAAAATTCATATATATACAAACATATATGGCTCATTATCCCAACGATGTACATATGTATTGCAAAAGTTGTAAGGAAAATTTACCATACCAGAAAATACCCACTTAAAATATTTTAATATGATCAAAGGATCTCGCAGAATTTCTCGTATATTTTCTAAGCCCATAGGAATAATTATTCACAAATCACATTATTATAGAGTGTATACATGAATATGTTTTAAATCTAAGTTTATATTTATATATTTATGTACGTATATTATCAACGTATATATACATATGTTTATGCATATTTGTTTGCAGCTCTGTAAATAGCAATTTATCATGCGATAAAGTGATATTATTCAATTCATAACAATAATACTTACCTACATATAAATTATAAAATTTTGAAACCATTAAAAGAGAGAAAAGAGGAGATAACAGAAGAAGACAAATATATAAAATTATAAGAAAACAGATTTCATTATTGTTTTTATCTTATAAGGAGAATTGTGTACCTATACCTAATTATTTTTTTGTCCTTAAAGCCCTAATTATGAATACCTACTGAAATTAAATATCAAGAATAAATCTGTCCAAGAAAAAGTTTAAATAAATTTTAATAAATTTTCTTTACTTTTTGTTTTAAAAAATTAATTTCCTTTCTTTATTTTCATATGAAATAAGCTAGACTGTAATAGTGATTGAAATTTGCAAAAAGTCTATTGTATATTAGAACCAACATTCACAATAGGAACGCATCATTAATTTTTCTCAATTTACGTCATTTACAGTAAATGTGAGGGTTAGCCAGGTCTTTTATTACTGAATAAATTTTATTAATATAGATTGGAGAAAAATAAAGAGAAATTTTATATATTGAGAAATAACAATAAATATTTAGAGAAATTTTATTGTAAAATAAGATCGTGTAAAGCCAAAAACGAATATCGATTATAGCCGTCCTGAAAATATTGTAATTAATTATTAGTGATTACATATGTATGTACATAGGTTCATACATAAATATAAGAAAATACAATATCATTGAAATTTGTAATGATCTAATTTTGTCTAAGTATGTTTAGTTATACACACTTATAAAATATTTACTTACGTATGGATATACTTGTAACTTATAAGAAAATTGATATTTTAATTTTGTCCTTTTTCACAATCAAACACAATTACCCATATGGCAATATTTAAGGTACATAGGTATACCTACGATATTATTTTATTGTTTTGATTAAATACTGCGATTTATATTTTCAAACCACTACATGCATACGTACAGATAATATTGCGAATACTGGCATCATATGAATGGTATACATACAATACAGCTGTTTATGAATGCATTTATAATATTATGCATTTCTGTATTAAAATTTTTGTTTACTTAAAACAAAATTTTGGAAATAAAAATATTGTTCTAATTCAACAATTATGCAATTATGTACATACATACATAGACGATACATATCTACGTATATACATACATGCTTTGATATATTGTAAAATATCAATATTGTAGCTTTAATACTGCCTTCTCTCTTAAGCCTTTTTTTTCTAAGCCTATCTATCCAATTTATTTTATTGATGCGAAAATGCATTATTTCTTAAGTTAAACAAAATTCTGCAACAGAATTTTTCATAAACTATATACAGACACTGCACTTATGTGTCTAAATATGTACATATGTACGTACAAACTAGTATACAAAATTCAAATTTTTAAAATGCCTGTATTTTCCTTCTTCTAATTTTTATTTTTACATTTTTTCCTACATATTTGGTTACTCGAAAAGAATAAGGCAGATGTTAGACTTATTTCTCTTTTTCTTATTTTCGTTTTTATTTTATTATAAAACTATAAGTAAAAAAATAAAACATAAAAAATAAATATGTATGTATGTTGTTGTTTTTTTTATGTTACATTAAAAATGAAATCAACACTCATGCAAAGAGATTATTATTATTCTCAGCAGTCAGCATATTTAACATAGAGTGTTAGCGGCAATTTACAATATTTTTATACTCATTTAGTAATATACACATATGCATATCCATACATACATGTGTATATGAGAGTATCATGCTTGCATGTGTTGTTTTATTTTAATAAAAAAAAAAAAAAAAATTGCGATGTTGCCATTCATATAACAAAAAAATTTTTTTGAAAATAATATCAAAATGAAATGAGTACAAAGGTATCGTGTTAACAGGGTTGCCATTTTTCAAAAATTTTCTATTAGAAATGTTAATTTTATTTTTGTTTTATAATTTGGTAGTTTTTTATTTGATTTGATAATTTTCCAGTAAATTAAAAAATATATGATTCGGGAAATTCTTAAATTACTAATTTTTATTAATTTAAAAATGGAAAAAGATGTTATTTGTCAAAAATAAAAATTAGCTGCGGCTAAGAGATAATTTTCTCAAAAATATTCAAAACTAATCACATAGTAGTTTTACATAGTCTTGTTAAAAATCTATATGCAAAAGAAAGAAATAGCAGTGCATTCAATAAAAGCGAAATAAAAAGGATATTTACCTACTGAACTTAATGCAATAAAGAAGATTATGTGTTGGCAGAGAGTTTGATATTTCAATTTTCAAGAGGAATGCACGTAATAAACTATATTTAGCTAGATATCGGTCTGTTTGACTGTGAATTTATGTATTTTAATTTCAGTTACCTTATGTATTTATTAGGAGAAATCTGTTCGCAAAAAGTGAACCCCTACTAAGGTCTAATTTTACATTATTTCTGGGTTTGTTAATTAAACTTTTGTTACTGGATCTTGAATTTGATGATTTGAACTTACTCAAAAATTTTAAAGGAGTGTTTCAAGGACATTTTTGTAATATTGTAATTTTGTATTTTGTAAACCTTTCACCAAACCAAAAAATATACTTTGTGGTCGGGTACTAGCTGGTCACAATTTGATTTTTCCTTTTTAATTTTGTCCACATAACAAACAAAATCTTATTATTTTGGTAACATTCTTCTAAACATTTAAAAGGTTTTAAAAACGAATATATTAAAGTTTTATTTTTTCTCTTTCTGTGGCAACCCTGACCGTTGTATATAATAAAAACTTTTTTATAGTTTGTGATATAATAGATATATATATATGTATATGTATATACATACATATGTGTATATGTATAACAAATTGGAAAATATTATTGAGGTGATATTATTTTTTTAATTTATGAATAAAGGAAAATAGAAAATTAATATGTAAGTAATAATAAAAATAAACCACATCAATAATGAAATTTAAAAATTTTATTGACGAAGAGTTTTCTATTTTATACGTACTTATCTACATACTTATGTATGTATGTATGTATGTATGTACTATGTATAAATTTGAAATTTTAATTTTTTTTTTAAATTTAACATTTCATACAAAAATGTTTTTTCTTATATGCATATTTTTGCGATCATAGCACTTTTCTTCCCCCTTATTTACACACACACACATTTACAAAAAATTGGTAAACGATATACATGCACAAACGATATGCATAGAGTAGAGTAGTAGAATCAACAGCGCAACAAGACCAACTCTGTACTTATATATATAACTATGTATATAAGTGAGTATATAAGTAAATTCTCAATAAATAATAACAAGAAAGAAGTAAAAATACTGAAAATCAAAACATCAAAAAAAAAAGAAACTGTTGAATTTAAGCTGATCTTTCTTTTTTTAATTTTTTACTCATTTTTCTCATTTTTCTTTTTTTTTCCATTGCCTTATTGTCTCTGCCTGTTATAAATACGTATATACATATTTTATATAAAGTTAATATTGTTAGATTGCCTGCTTTTATTTACCTGATTTAATTTATATAAATACGTATATAACAACTTGTACATACTGTTATATTATTACTTCACTTGCATGCAAATACAGAGAGATTATGAGAGAACAGATAAAAGAGTAGATGAACAGTAGTATGAATATTGTAAATTTTATGAACATATGGCTACATTGCAGATTACTTATTATTTATTTACAAAATAATATTAATAAAAATTTATGATAGTAAAATCTACTGTATATATTTTCTCTACTATTTTAAATTCTGTTTATATTGTCAATTCAAAGAAAAACAAAATGTTTTTTTTTTGGTATGTTTGTATGAATATTTTTTGGTTTTTAGTACTTTTGCAGGAATAGAGCGAATTTTTTAAATAATAATTTTATTTAGTTTAAATTCAAATTACAATAATACTGTATAATAAAAAGAAAAATGCACATATTGCATTATATTTTTATTCATATTTACATAAATACATACATATGTACACATTTCTACACAAAACTTACACATATTCACACAAGTATTCATATTATGCATTTGCATAATATAATAATTGTATTTTATGTAAAAGTACTATTCAATTTTTATAAATTTAAAAACATACTACGTATATAAGCGTACTATGTGTACATATGTATGTATGTAATATAATATGTGTGTTGCAAAATGTTTGCATGACATGCATGTAAACTGTAAGGTTTTTTGAAAAAGTTTTTCTTTGGTAAGAAAAGCAAAAAACCAAAAAAAAAAAAATGTCTGCTATTCTAGATTTAATAAACATTTTGACAAACATAATAAAGTGTTCGGTATATACATATGTAGATATGTATGTATGTATGTAAATATGATTATTATGTGAACCACATTAGTTTTTTTTTTCTTATTGTCTGCCTTATTGTTTTGTTTTTTTTTTTTATTTTAATTTTTAGTTTTCCATTGTAATTTTGTGGCTTTTCTTATAAACTGAATTTTGTTATAAAAATGTTTGTAAACAGGTACGTGTGCTTAATTTAAAAATGGTTTGTAGGCTTATGCATGGTTATATTGTATGCAAAGTGTTGTTAAAATTTTCACAATATTTTTTTGTTTTTTTTTTTTTTTTTTGTTTATGAAAAGCTATTGTGAATTGTAATTTTTTTTTATTATTATTTTTCTCTTTTTTTTGAATTTTTTTAATGTCGCAAACATTTTTATACAATCATGCAAAGAAAATAATTATATATGCATGTACATATGTATGTATATAAGTATGAACATATTATTATGTTTATAGAGTGCAAATTTGTAGATTTTGGATGTGTACACTTGTATGCAATAGTTTTTATGAGTTAATATACTTATATATACATAAATATATGAGTGTATATGAGTGGTAGGTAGGTTGTTTAGTTGGTCGGAACCATTATGCAGGTATTATATAATATATGGATATTATTATCATGTACCAATACATATTTACAAATAATTTATGTAAAATTTTAACAAATTAAGGATAATAAGTAAAAAATTAATATCACAATAAAGTCTTAAAAATATTTTTTAAGTAGATCTACATGTAGTAATTTATAAATTAAGAGGAAAGTTTTTACATACTATGTAGATATATTGTATAATTATAAATTTACGATTTTTGGCTTATTTACAATTCTTTTAAAAGCAAAGTACATAGAATCATAAAAAATTTAATTGTGAAGTTTACGTCTTGAATGTTGTCCTTAAAATCGTATGATTTGCTGCCAATCTTTGTTAGGTACCATATTCAATTCGAAATTTTGTGTTATTAATTTTATATAATTTAATTTTTATAGTGCCTCATTATTATTACATTTTAAAAATTTCTTGAAAAAGTTTCTGGTTATTATAAATTTTCAATAAATTCTATGAAAAAAATTTTACAAATATGAAAATTTTAATACTAGAATATGAAAATCTAAAAAAATCTTTACTCTTACAGTATAACATAGGGTCTTACTTAAAGGCTTTAATGATTTGTTCTGTGTACGTACATAGTCAACTCATACATTAAATTTAACATTAAAACCTGTTATATTTTATAATTAAATAATTGGTTTTAATATGGATGGTAAATTCAAAAAGTGACTTAAGTTAATTCTATTTAATAATAAAATAATTATTACATCATTTGGGTTTAAAGTAACTTGAAAAATTTCCTTAAATCATTTTCTTATGTTTAACCTATATTATATAAGTTTTAATACCAACCTGTAACGTCGTAACGTAGAAATTATTAGTGCTTTGGATGTAAAACAATTTTGAAATTGAATACAGACTCAGGTAATTTTCAATGTAAACTTTTAAAAATTAGTGATTTAATCATTTGTAATTTAGAATGATACCATTTTCATTATATCTGTTAGTTATAGAATTATGTATAAGAGATTTTAAAAAAAGCAATACTGCAAAACTTCAACTGATGTGTTTTTTTGGTTTTACTGCAATACTCATATAATAATTTAGTTCTATTGCCAATATAAAGAATTGTTTATGAACTATTAGCTAGATTAGCAATATTTGCATATTTAAACCTACATAAATTTTTATACTAAATTGCTACATAGAACAGTTTTGATTATATATACCGCAATATACAGTATTTATCAAAAATCCTATTATAGTAGTGTAAGATTTTATAAATGAAAATTTATTAAATTAATTTACAACGAAAAAAATCTATATTCTTAATGTCCTCGTAGCTAGATTTTTGTTTCCTTGTTTAGTATTCCACCTTTTTTTAATGATAACTTTTTGGTGTCCTTTGCATCCTTAATATATTTTTTTTTAAGATATGATAATTTTAAAATGAAATTGAATATTTTATTAAATAATTCATGCATTCCAAGTTGTATACAAAATTTTCCAGTTTGCTGTTTTATGCTCATTTTTAAAATCCTTATAAAACAGATCCATTTGAATTGCAATACTAAAAAAAAAAATGAAATAAGAAAAAATTTTCATAAGAAAACCATTTTAATTTTGTATATGAATATTATTAAATTTGTCAAACACTAAAAATAAGTTAAAAATAATTTTTTAAAATTTTCTTGCTCATCAATTGATTATTTCGAATTTTATTCTTCAATAACAGTAGTTGTATAATATTGAATAAATCTTTCAAAAGAAAATAATTTTTTTTTTTATTCAATAATTGGATTAAAATTTAATATTAAAAAAATTACTGAAACTTCGAACTTAAAAAATATTTTTATTGAAAAAATGTCAAAAAACACTTCTTCCTTTTATGATTTTTAATTAAAAACGAGAAAAAAAGTAGAGTTGACCTTGTCAACTCTGTGATACCCGTACGAATTTGTTATCCTATGTGCGAATAACTAATGTGCCATAACTAACTATGGGGCAGACTATAACTTTAAGTTGCCGTATTACCATATTAATTTATGCAAAATTTCAGTACTATGTGTTTTTCAAAATACTGGTTGTAATAAACTACTATTGAAGTTGTATGGCAGCTACCAGAAAGAGCCAAGAAATTTTAGCGAATTTTATCAAACACATCGGCCCTACTAATATATTTACTTGTGTGAACTCTCAATATCACAGCTTTTATAGTATCTGAGATATAGCCAAATAACTTTTGAAGTTGTATGGCAGGTACCAGAAAAAGCCAAATAATTTCAACGACTTTTATGAGACACATTGGCCCTACTAATATATTCGTTTGTGTGAAATTTCAATACCATAGCTTTAATAGTTTCTGAAATATAGTCAAATAACTTTTGAAATTGTATGGCAGGTACCAGAAGGAGCCAAGTAATTTCAACGACTTTTATGAGACACATTGGCCCTGCTAATATATTCGTTTATGTGAAATTTCAATACCACAACTTTTATAGTTTCTGAGATATAGCCAAATAAATTTTGAAGTTGTATGGCAGCTACCCGAACCGGTACCCCGATCACGTCCAATTTAAATAGGGTTCTGATACTTACTACAATACATCATTTGTGAAAATTTGGTGAACTTAGCTCAATTAGTTTTTGAGTTATCGTTCGGACGGACGGACGGACGGACAGACAAACAAAGCTAAATCACCTCAGAATTTGACGCTGATCAAAAACATACACTTGAGTCTATATCTAACACCGTTATTTCTTAGCGTTACAAACGGTAAGGCAAATTTAGTATACCCTTCGAACATACGTTCGTACGGGTATAATAAAAGAATTTCAAGTATATCTTAAAAATAATTGATAAAACTTCTTAAATAGCTACATATACCTAGATCTTATGTATGGTAGAAGTTTATTAATTTTAAAAATATTTGTCACTTGTACATTTACTTACATACTTTGTATACTTGTCATGGAATCTATAAAAGAATTTTTGTCTTAAAATTAAAATTATTTAGAAAAGTTTGTGGTGAAAAATGATTTTTTTTTTTTAAATTTCTTTTATATCCTTCTTGCAGTGTACACAAAATCTTTATAGAACTTTGGTACAAAATTTTATTAAAATTAAAATATGCATGTACTTTATATTTACATATTATTTTTTTTTTTAATTAAAAAATTATAATAAATTTTAAGTATTTTTTTAATATTTAATTTTTAAAATTTATTGTATATAGTAAATTGTCTACAAATACATATAGTGACTTTTAGATTTGAAAATTTTGTTGTTTATGATAGTTTTTACAATAGTAACTTTTTTTACAAGTTACTATTGTAAACACTATCGGTAAGATTTATAGATTATATTTATATAGTTTATATTGGATTTATCTTAAAGAAAATCGATTTTATAGGTACGATACATACGCAGAGAAGACTATAAGTTACTAATTGGAATGATAACAAATAACAAAATTATAAAATTAGACAAATTTTTCATATTTATACCTGAATTTGTTGGAATCGCATAATAGTTTGACCAAGGAACCGTGTATGTAATTTTTTTATAAGCACTTATATTATAATATATAAATAAAATTTTCTAAGAATAAATTTGCTCAAAAAATTTTTCAATAGTTGGTAATTTTTCCGAAATATAATTCTTTTTTTTTTTTATTGGTATGAAAAGAAAACTTCCTTTTATTCGGAATAAAATACTCTTTTTTTTTTTGCTAATATATTTCGTGCTGATTTTCTTCTAATTAAGACAACAAACAATAAAAATTAAAATCTACTAAAATTAGGAATATTATACCTGTCTTAATATAATTATCTACCTGACTTAATCTAGAATTTGATTATTTATTTATATTTTCTTTTTTTTTTGTTATTAGTTACAAACTAAATTTATACCTGTTTTAAACCTTAAAACTGGTCAAATAATTAATTTAAAGAGCAAAGTAGCCGCATTACAATCGTCCGAGTTCAGTAGGCAGTCCTTGTTTGATTTGTATATTTGCATGCTTTCATGAACTTCTCTCCTGTGTTTTCCTTTTACCTCTTTTAATACCTTTAAGTTATCTTCCGTGATTGTGTGATCCGTTTCATAAATGTGTTTTGCAACCATAGAATTGAAAATCCTGTTAAATCCTACTCTCATTGCACGTTTTGTTTCACTTAAATGTTCCTTAAGTCTTGTTGTAACTGGTCTCTTCGTTTGTCCTATGTAAAATTTATCGCAATTATTACAATTGATTTTGTACACATCGCATCTTTCATGTATCTTCAATTTATCCTTAGCCGAATTTAACAAGCTCCTAAGTTGATATTTAATATTGGTTTCCGATGTCCGAATATTGTGTTTCCTTAGTTGTTTATTTATCAAGTTTGTACAGTGATGATCATAACTTAAAGATGCCAAATATTGTTCTTTGTTCTTCCAATATCCTGTTTTGTTTAAACAATGTGCGCATATTCTCCTGTTCAATTTTTCGTTTTTTTCTTCCAAAAAAAAAAAGAAAATAAATCAATTTATTTGTTTTTTTTTGTTCATTCACAACAAATTTGTAAAATCTGCCAATAAAGGTTTAGAATTTTACAGCATTCACTATTGCTATATTTAATTCAATTGTCATGAAAACTGCAGGAACAAGAAGATGCCGAAATGTTTAATAAAATATTTGTAAAAATTGCAAAAATTTTACTAAAATCGAGATTATCAAGAGATCTAAATATTTTTTGAAAAAATTTTACGAATTTCCAGAAGTTCAAGAACATACCTTTAATTTAAAGAGATACAGCTTCGTAGAGTATAGGAGACCGAGTGTAGGGTTACTAAAGCTGGTTACCAAACATTTTAATTTTATTTGCTCTTAAAATCACGTACAAATATAAGAATATAAGAGAAATAAAAGAAAAAGTAATAGACAAATTATAACCTGCTCCGTCGATTACGGTCGAATCAGATTTCAATGATTTAAATTTAAATTTAATAATATTATAGTTACACACAGTGTCGGAGAATATATGGTATAATTGAAGTAGGGCTAATATTTTAATTTTTTTTTCGCTCTTAAAATCATGAGTAAATGGGTAGGAAATTATTTTGTAAGTCTTTTCGATGGTTCAAATTTGAACTTAAATTTAAAAAAGAAAATTTCATTTTACAAAATGTTTTCCTTCTTTTCCCCAGTTGGCCCCATTAATATTGTATATAAGATCATCATTACTGCATTCATTAGGATTCACAAATTTTTGTTTTTTTTAATAAAAAAGGAATTTTTTATAAGCATTTTTTATTTACTATTGAAATTAAAATTTTTTTTTTTTTGCAAAAAATTTTTTAATGATATTTTTATTGCTTTTTCGGAAACAGTTTGAAGTTTTACTCTATAAAAACAAAAATTTAAAAATTAATTTGTAATTAATTGCATTAAACAAAAAAAAATTCTCTCTGCTTTTTCTTTTCTTTTTCTCTCCCTCTTTGTTTTTAAGATTGAAAAAGTTACATAATTACGGAAAATTATTAAAAAAGAAAATTTAGGGTATGCAAAAAAAAAAAAACAGAGAGAATTAATTAGCGTTTTCCAAGTACACACATAGAAAGAAAGCGCATAAAAATTAAAAAAAATATTAAAAAAAAAAAATTTCATAAAAAGTCAACTAGAAAAAAAGGAAATCGCAGAATAAAAATGATTTTTTTTTTCATTGTCTCGCAGAATTTTATATGCTCTAGTTAATTTTGAAAGAAAATCATTTAAAAAAAAAAATAAATAAATATCAAAACGCTTTTTATGCTTATTGTATAATATTATTTAAAATTCTTAAGCTTTACATAAAATTGAGCTTTTCACTTATATAAGCCTCATAAATTTACTACATAAAATATTGTATATGTGTACATATAATATGTATGTATGAGTACATAGTATAATTCATAAATAAAAAACAAAAATTAATATTGTACAGATCAGGTATTTGTAACCTTTCCGCGTGTAATTATGAGCCAGTTTAAAAAAATAGAAAAATTTCTATGAGCCTATGAGTGCCTCAGGATAAACGCTAATGTTTCTTGTGTTAATCAATTTATTTACTAGTCGAATTTTTATTGAAGATTAGGTCTAAAACTAACACTAAGTCAGAATCTAATTGAAATTTTAGAAATAGAAATTTACGTGGTTTTAATTCAATTTTAAGCCACTTATTTTTAATAATCTGCTCAATTACTCAATGGTATGAAGTAATTTTGTAAATTTTTGTTAATTACGAATTTTAATTCCATAATGAATTAATTCATACATAAATACATGAATGCATTTCTTATAAAATTTAGATTTGCAATTCTTAAAAATTTATTACCAGTACCATAATTTTCTCATATCCACGAAATAATTTCCCAAAGTTAACCGACTAAATTCTAATAATATTCTTTGAAAATAATTTGTCCGGGTTATATAGGTTGCACATGCCTGTTTTAATTTACAAAAAAAAAAAAAACATAATTTGAAAAGTGGTGGCATAAAAATATCTACACATACAATATAGTAAATAAAATTAGACCGGATTTCTATCTATTACCAAAATGTAAAAATAAATAATGTTTGTGTACTTGTGAATTAAAAATTGGCACTATAAATATTGAGAGTTACAGTACAGAAATGCAAACACCCACATTGCATGAAAATTTAAAAAAATTTTTTTCTTTTTTTCATTTTTATGATCAAATAGAAAATAATATGAAAAAAAATTTTCAAATTAAATTCATGTACAGCCTACTCATATTAAAAGTTCTGCGAACCTATTTAAATAAAAAAATAATTTTTTTTTATATACCATAAAATAATTTCTGAATTGAGAGTTTTTCAAAACATAAGTAGCTAGGCTCTTATTTCTTTGTTTTAAGAAATTTTCTTTTAAATTATTAAAAATTTCAAATTTTCAACCATATCATATTTAGAATTGTTTTGAAGACATTGTCTCTCTCTCTGACCCCAATAAGCAGAGTAGAATGAAATTCTGAACAGATTAAACATAGCCACTACGTTAAATTTATAAAATTAGTCGAAAAATTTAATTTTTATCATAATTGCTTTTTAAATTTTAATAATTTTTAGATGGTATTACTGATTACTTAAATTATTGTTAAAATTCGATTTGTCGTCGAATAGAATTGGCATTTCTATTTTCATTTTGAAAAATAAAGAAAACAGGCACCCGATGCTTGCTCTATGTCGCATAGTTCTGAAGTCATAAGCATTTTTTTATGTGTATGCAAGGAAAATTTAAACTTTTTTTTTTTCAACAGGCTGTAAATCAAGAACAAGTATATCTGCATCAATCCCTGTCCCACCTATACGATTTTCTTTCTGGAAATTGATCAAAGAATCATTCCTGAAATCATTTCCTACCTTACGCGAAACAATCTGTGTATAGTGTCAAAAATAATAGTGGATAGAATTCGCGTTTGCAGTTTTGACTGCGAGAGATCTTATTAATTAAAACTACACTGCAATAGAACTACTAAGGTAGCGTTGCCAACAAAAACTCTTCTGTCAAAAAGTTTAATTTATATTCTCTATTAATTGAGGTTTCTACTAATTGAGTTCTCTACTAATTGACGTTATGACTATAAAAGCATAAAAAAAAAATTTATACTGCCGATTTGTCAGAAGATCTTTTGCAATTCTAGTAACAAAACGAAATGGTTTTTGCAGCAAACTACAAAAACGTGCTGTTATTGCAGATCTTTTATAGAACTCTTTCAACAATAACAAGACTAATTGGAAAGACTATAAAATTATGTAATTTTCCAATGTATATCCAAAAATTTTTGCTTTCATTTTGAAAAATTCAGAATTAAGATGCAAAAAAAAAAAAGGCAAAACAAAAATCATAAACTTTGATTTTTTCTCATCCTCTTTCTTTCTTATTTAAAATTAATGTCTGGCAACAAAGGATTTTTATTTATTTAACAATATTTTGAAGTAATAATTTTTATTACAACACAAGGTTTTTCGCTTTTTCAACTGGCTGCACTTTATTAGTAAATAACGCATCAAATTGTATTGAATACACCTAAATAAAAATTTTACCCAGAATCGCTTTAAATTCGCCATAAACAAAATGTTTACCCTGAGTAGTCGGAGCAAAAAATTTTTTAGTAAGGATACGTCATTTATTTTTCATTGTCTCGCAGAACATACGATTTTCTCCCAATATTTATATGAATATATTTTATGTATATGTGTATATACATATAAATTTATATATTTATAATGTGTTATTAGAAAATTTTCAAAATTGTTTTATTAATCTGAAACATTTTTCATATAATTATGAATTTATATTAATTTTCACTTAAAATGTCGAAAATACGCGAAAAATGATTAACAGCCTTTATATTATTCCTTACATTTTACATTATAAACCTCGTATTTTGTTACATAATGCCTTCAATTTTTCAAAGTAAAACTGAAAATTGTACCCTTAATATTAAAAGAACCCCGTTTTTACATTATTGTAAATTGTTGAAAATTTTGCTACGAAATAGATTTTTATTGAAAACTTTATAAAAAATTCCATAAGATGTCGCACAAAAATATTTTTTAAAAATTTTATTTTACAAATACCACACATTGCCCATATTCAATGGAAAAAAAAACAAATGCCTTAAGGCAAAAAATGTACTTTTAAAGGTCAAACGTGTTTTGTTTTTTCTTTCTTTTTATGTTAGATAGAAGAGGAGAACAAACAGAATCGAAAAACAAGTCTAAATAAATATATTTATTTGTATATGCAACACGTAAAATATAAATGGTAAGAAAGAGAACAATATATGTATATGCATAATATGTAAAGAGGTAAAGTGAGAAAATAATAATAAAGCATGTTAAAAGAAAAGTTAAAAATAATAAAAAAAAAAGCTACCATTAATTTTTACAATATGAAAAGGTGAGCGAGACAAAAAAATGATTTCGTTTTATTTAAACAGGTAAAAAAAAATCATTATTTTCTTGTTTCTTTGTCTTCTTTTTCTCCTTGAAATTTTTCGATGTTCGATCATAAGCATTTCAATTCATAAGATATTTTTATATTTTTGGTCCTTGATTTCACTTTTGCTCTTTTTTTTTTGAGTTTTTATTGAAATTTTCATTAATAATTTTATGAATTTTATTAAAAAAATAGTTTATGACCTATAATAAAATAATTAAATGTATTGGTATGTACGTATGATTTCAGTTAGGACAAGTCCTTTACCCTTTTTTCTGTGATGATTTCTTTGTTTTGTTATTTTATGAACAAGTATAATAAATTTTATGAACAAAGAAAAAGTACAATGCAAATGAGTATATTGTGACGTAAGCTTAATTGTATTGAGTTATTTGATAGGATTATAAGACTGATTTTTGTTTTGGAAATGCTATAATACTGTGTAGCAATAAGGTAACACTTTTGATCAATTACAAGAAATTTATTAAGGTAAAACTATGAAAGTTGTGAGCTGTTTTATAGGATTAAATTTTTTCTTTATTACAAAATTATGGTTTTTGTCCAAGATATAGAAAAATATTCTATACAAATTTCTTAATTTAACTTATATTTTATTTGAGTTATTGTGGGATTTTATAAATAAATATTATAAAAATCGAATGCAAAATGATTATCTCGTGTATGTAGGTTGGAAATTTCGGAATGTTGCTGCAAAGCGAGCGAATAGTAGTGTGAGAGTTTTAATTCACTAAAAAAACAATGTGAATTAATTAAAATAGTATAGAAAATTGGAAAATATTAATTTTTGATAAATTTCTTTTTAGTATTCCACTCCATTTGCCCATGTAAAATCGTATTCATTTTCAAGTTAATTTTTAGAAATGTCTTATACGTTTAGGTTTCTTAATTTAATATTTATTGTGAACTAATCGACTCGTTTCGATTACTAGCCTATAATAGGGTAAATTAATCTTTTAATTGTACATCTAGCTTTTAAGCAATCTAATTATTGAGTACTAGCATTTTAGATGTCATGAAATTATTTTAAATACATGTTGTCATGTCATAACAGATTTATATTAGTGTATCCTATTTACATTGACATACCAAGGGTAATCATCTAATATTAGATTGTAGATTGTAGATTCTAAGGGAACCGAGTGGGACAGGAGCATCCCCCCAAGCCACCGCAGCCATTTTTGACTTATTGTAGCCACCCCACTCCCCCGTCTATAATATCCCCGTCCCAATCACAAAGCCGGAGATATCCCTAAGGGAGTTGGACAATAGTTCCCGAACACTTAGGGACCCATGTCCAAGACAATTGCGGCGCCGAACAGCCAGTGCCGGACAGTCGCAGAGAATGTGCACGGCGGTCTCATCGCCACCCCCACAAAATCTGCACAGGGGGGAGCCCGACTTCCCCAGCCTATGCAGGTGGTACTTCACCGGGCTTCACCATCGTCTAATATTAAGTTTTTCTATCCTATTGGGGATAACCTTATTGCCAATTCGAAAACTATTTATTCGAAAATTATTTTCCCAACGAAAGCGGAACAAATCCCATTCTTTTGGGTACATACTTGGTACTGGGTACTGAGTACGTGCTATCAGCTCTTTTCACATAATTTTTTTCACATTTGGTGTAAGTGTTATAATAAATATTGTCATATTTCATAAATTAATATCAAAAGTACCTTAGGGTATCTCCTTTTAAACCAGTTAGTACAGTTAATGAATAAATGATTGAATTGTTTCCTATAACTTCTATAATTGATATAAGTGTAATACCAACTAGATTTTATGAAATTTCCTTATCAATTTAAATGTATAACAAAGAAGAGAAATTATTTTTGTTTAAATAATTCAAATAACATTTAATGGTCTGCCTGAGTTTTATGATTTTTTTAAAATTAAATTGTTTTATTGATTAGAATCAAATTTCTAATTCACAGGATATTTATGAATTTTAATTAATTTAAATTAAAATTTTATAAAATTTATATTAAATTTATAATTATATAAATGTTGAAATATATTTTAATTATTATTTTAATAAAATATATGAAAAATAATTAAATAAATTACAAATCTTCTATACAAATATGGCAATAAATTTAATTGTACTTGTGCATAAGACTTTTATGAGCACACATAATTGGAATTTATTTTATTTCCTGTATTTAAATTAAGTTGAAAAAAAAAATTATGAATGAGAAATAATTATTAGTATTCTTGCCTGTTTTCTCCTTTATTTCTGAATATATTCCCATTATCAGTTTTCATTTAAAATTTTACATGCAACTTATATAAAATGTACAATTAATATTGTGCATACGTGTACTTATATAAAATAAATTTAAAGGCATTTTTGTATAGGAATTACTTCACGTGTATATTTGTATATACATATGTATGTATATATATATATTTATACGGTTTGTAAATAATATGAATTGGTACAGAATAAATTGCAATTGTAAGTTCATTTTTTTTGCTTTGTTTCAATTTATTATTGATTAACTACAACCGGCCGTATAAATAAAATATTGCCATATTAACCATGAAGAACGGAAATGGTAAGAATATAATTTATCTCGCATTATATATATGTATGTATATGAAATATGAGAGCTATTGAATGAATATAATGTTTGAGTCTATAATATACTTAGATATATTATTTATAAATGAATGTATAAATATGTGTTGATAAAACGGAAACGATTAAAATATTATCTCCGTTTTCTCTCTATGATAATTTTAATTATAATCATATTATAATGGTTACCATTATACACATACATATATATATATTATAATGTATAGGTATATAATAATAATTTTTATTTAAATTATATAAATATGATGTATAATTAGATTTAAATATATACCAATATTAAATTATAATTAAATGTAAAAGATATACGAATTCAAATGAAAATATACGATATTAAATATATATACATATATAGGAAATTCTATGTTAGTCAGTGGGGATATTCGAATAAAATTTTAAGAATATATTTTCTAATATTGAATATTTACTCTAGAACTCTAAAAATGTCGATTAATTGTATAAAATATCTTAGTGGTTTTTAATTTAATCTAAATTTTTTTTACAGTGTGGTTTAAAAATATTTGACAATTTATTGTACTTGTATATAGTCTGATTGTACAACATTTTGCATTTGATTGGCCACTGTATTTAATAATAAACTAGTTGCTCAAAGATGGTGGTAATCCGGACCATTTAATATGCAATAATTTGCATGTACCTTGGCACTGTACTTATTTATAAACTTGTTACTAAATAGGGAAATTCTTCGTTTTTCTTTTCTTTAATATTTTTAAGAGTTTAATATAATTTTGATGGAAATTTGCAGCCATAGCTTTCAACTTAAAATTAATTTTTATGAAAATCTAAAGTGAATAATTGCGTTTAATTATTTATTTGGACACAAAATATTAGATTAGATTCGACATGGGGTAACGATGCCTCATGACAGGTGGATACGAATTTTTTGTAAAAACAATTTTTTTTTTTGAAACATCTTCACAGTACAAGTAAAACAGGATTTTTAAAATTTAATTTCATTTTCCTTGGAATTCCCGATATATTGTCTCTACGTGTTTATAGTGATTAAAATCTCAATTTTAACAACTGATTGTTTATATAGCAATGATGGCTTATTTTCACATAGAAATCTATAATGTTGCTATATGGAAAATATAAATGAATATTAATAATATATTATTGAATTATATATGTAATTAGTAAATTATTAACTTAGTAATTAGTTTAGTTGATTTCAACTATATAATAGCTTATTTTCAGACTATGAAATCATTTTCAATATAATATTTTAATTAATTTAAAATTTTTTATATACAATTTAAAATTGTAGCTTGAATGTAATTTCAGTAGTTTTAGAAATTTAAATTTTAAAATTATTTATGATTTTTTAATTTAAAAATTGAATATATCTAGTCAATTTCACAGACAGTCATTTGTAATCAATTTGCAGAAGTGATGAATCTCAATACTGTCTGTCGTTAACGTCATAAATTCCATTTCTAGTTTCTAATGCAACTGATTGCCATTTCTTGGTTTGTTTTTAAGTTCTTTTAAGTTCAGATTAATGACATTAAGGATGCTATTCTGGACTAATTTCTGTTGCCGTTTTTCTTGGAAGGTGTGTTTGTTTTTTCAATTAGTAAATTACAAACTACCATTTCCTTTTTGTATATTTCACTAATAACAATTTTAATATCGGCTTGTATGCCGTAAAAAGCTTTCAAATAGCTATTTTGTATTTAAAATTTAAATTTTAATTAATTGCAATAAAATAGGACATCGTCTTTTGTCCTCTTTTTGCTTTTTTTAAATAGAGAGATTTTAATAGAGCAAAGCGAAATATTATGTATACTAGCTAGCATTTTATTTTGTCCAATAAGTATAGTCGATTTTTTAAATTAAAATCTAATTATATATAATTACTAATGTGCTGTTTATGAATGTCAAAATTTAAAGAATATAAAAAAATTCTTCAATCTTTCTTTATCTTCTCTAATTTTGTTTTTATCCTACTTTGGTCCTGTGAATAGCATAAACTATTAACCAGTTTCTTGTGTTTAATAGATAGGTGACAAGTCTAGTAAAATCTGTCTATAGTAACCGCATGTCTAATCTGTTTAGCCATTCATTAAACAAATTAACGTACACTTCAAATTTGCTGATTTTTTAAGCAACCATATTTTAAAGAAAATCATCTACATTACAAAGCTATATTAAAAGTTCTTATTCTCTTTTAATTGCAAAATTACAAGCCTACAAATTCACAAAAATAATTTTTTTTTTTTTAAAAATTTCATAAAATATTTTTTAAATTTTTATATTACGGCAATTACTTATGTACACTAAAATCTTATACGACAGAAAAGCTAACTACAAACAAAAAAAAATTCTGAAATTATCATAAATAATTTTATTTTTATCAAAATCAAAAAAATATTTCAAAAATTGAAAAATAAAATACAAAATTTAATTAAAAGAATAATAATATGAAAATAAAATCCATATGGCATGAAATTTTTACTACCAAAAAAAAAAAAAAACAGAAGAAAAATAAATTGAACCCAACCAACAACCTATAATAAAACAACTGTTGTTGTCTCCAATTCTATTTTTAGATCATGATGTAAATATACATATATTAATGCACATATATACATACATATATGCATGTATATAATATAGAATATAATATACAGTTATTATGTGTAATAATAATAATAAAAATAACAATAAGAATAATAAATGTTTTCATTTTTTGATAACGTCATCTTTCGGAAAATATTTTAGTTATTTTTTTTTCTCTATCTCTCTTTCTCTTTTTTTTTTTTTTTTGTTTGTTTGTTACTCATGTTTCACATTATAATTATTATACATATTTTTATTTTATAGGTATTTTATACTTATATATTTTTTTGTTTTTTGTTCTTTTCTTATTTTATTTTTATTTTATCATTTTCTCTTTTTATATACTATCGCATTCCTCTTATTTTTTCGTTATATTATATATTCATTTAAATTAAATAATGAGTTATGTACTTATAGTACTTTTTTTTTTTTTAGAATAAATATTATGCCAATAAATTTTATTTACTAGTTTATAGTATATTTTAGGCTTTTTTATATTGTTTAATGTGTTATATACATACATAATATGTATTAGTTAAGGTGAATTTATAATGGTATATAACAGAAATATTCTCGTATATATAATATAAAAATATAACAAATATTTGAATAATTTGAAGAAATAATTTTTGAAAATTTCTTTTTTAGATTTTGTTATATTCATTTAAATTTTACGAAAGAGAGAAAAATACCTAAGTATATTGGGAAAAAAAAAAATTGTTATACAAATAAAGATGGCAATAAATTGATTGCTTAATATACATACCAGGTACAGTGTTATTTATTGCCACGTTGCCTGTTTTTATTCAATTATATTGTTCTTGAAGAAGAGTAAAAAATTAGCAGTAAATATAGGTTTATTTCTCATTTTGTTGTCATTATTATTATTCCTATTAATATTATTATAATTATTACTATTTATTATAATGTTATTGCTATTCTTATCTTATTGTCATTATCATATTATTTTCATTATTATTATTTGTGTTATAATTTTTATTATTACAATTATTATAATTTTTAGTGTCATTATTATTACAAAACTGCCATTAACAAAAATTCTCTTTTTTTGGTTTAATAGTTTTTCAACTATTTTGTACAGAGATTAAATTTAATTATGAATAATGCTTTATGATATAATAATTATTAATATAATTAATTTTTCTTATTTATTATACAAATTAGGTATATAAGTAAATAATATTAATGGAATACAAAATTTATAGAAACGAAAAATGGGGAGAGAGAAAGAGTAATATTTTTGTCATTATTAAAATTTTAATTGAATAGTTCCGTGTTCCATTTATGTACTTATGTATGTAGGTAGTATATATATACTATATTTATTTTCGAATATAATTAATTGCTTTTTATATATGATTTGAATGAGTAAATAATTATTATTATTTATTATTATTAATGTTATATAAAATCAATATTGCCAGTTATACAATTATTTTCTTAATTTTTCAAATTTATGTGGTAATGAAAGAATTTTGAAAATTATTTAAATTTGAATTTTTAGTCATGATATTTTTAGTTTAAATTAATTTTAATTAATAGAAATTCTTTATAAAATTTATTTTGTTTTATTTTAAATTCTATTGTAGTAAAATAAAAATATTTTTAATACCTAGAATATTTGTAATAAGGTTCTATTGGTATTTACACATGAATGTATAGGTCTATGGGCGTAAGTCTAACAGATTTCATTCTTTTATTAATTTTAATATTAAAAACAAAAATTTAAGAAAATTTTTACAAATTTAGAAAAAAATTTATTAATTTTTCAGAAAAAAATTGGAAGTGTTTTAAGTTTACTCCTGGCTTAAAGCAAATTTTAAAATATTTTTGATTTCGATTAGCAATTTCTTTCTTTTAGCATGGATTTTGCTTAGAAATTTCAATGAAATTAGCAAAAATTAGCAAAAGTATACTTTCTTTTCATATTGCCTTGCCAATTATAACGAATACCCTTGTTGAACAGTGCCCCATCTACATTATATTAAACAAAAACTACAAAATATCAAAACATGTTAAAAGAGAATAATGTTGCCAACTTGTTCTACAAATTTTTATATTTTCTTAATGAATAAAAAAAAAAATCTGGCAGTATTATAAAGTTTCTATTTTATTTTATGTTTTTTGTAAATAAAAAAAGAATAAATAAAATAATTGAAGATAAAAGAAAATAAATATGACGAAAAAATAAGTAAAAATAATAAGAAAGAATTGATTAGCGCTTTTTTGTGCGTCAGAGAGTCGCGAGATTTTTTTTTTTGTTTTCGTTAAAATTTTTTATTTTATACGCTTCAACAATAACATTCTTTCTTTATCTTTACCCCATGATTTGTAAAAGCTATGAAATTTTAAATTTTATTTTACAAATTTAAAAAAAAAAAGAAAATTGTTTCGTAGGAGGACAATTTTTTTTTTTCATTTTAAGAATTAAATTTTTAAATCTCAAATTCTTTTTCTTTATACTTATTTTAAGATTATATAAAGAGAAAGGATTTAATTTATTTGAAAAATTTTGCATGTAATTTTTTTAATTGGAGGGAAAAAGGAAAATTTATTTTATTTTTAGAATTAAAAATTCATTTTTAATAAAATTTTAAAGCATAAAAATAAGGACATATTCTAAATATTAGCGGGGAATGAATTTTTTTTGAATTTCAACTTATTTTTAGTTTTCAAAGGTTATTTTTCAGCTTAATCATAAATTTAATAGGAATGTAAAGGAAAATTAAAGGGAAAATTGCTTAAAATTTCATTTTTTTTCTTGAAGAATTTTGAAGTGAATTTTGGAACCCTCTTTGACAATAATACTATGAAGTGTGATAAAAATAATAATACCATTACAAAAGCATTCAATAAATTAACCCAAAAAATGTTCAAATGCGTTTTGTGGTAAAACTAGATGAGATAGAGGATATTTAGCGTCAGTTTTTTTCGGCCGGAACCCTGTTTTGGAGTACCAAGAACAAGAGTCTTGCGTTCCTTGAATGGTTGGGAGGAACGGGCCAGGGTCGATTATTGGGGCAATTTCCCGGTCCTGTCTTATTCCAAAAATTTATTACAGTCTTACAGATTTGAGGATATTTGTAGATGTACTCACTGGACACTGTCTCTCGATGGTCACATTTGAAAAAGGATGGGCAAGTTGGAGAATGACGTCTGTTGTTTCTGCATGAGAGAGGACAAAACGGTAGATCATTTATTGTGTGAACGCGAGGCGGCTCGTCTACGGCCGAATTGCAATTAGAAAGGGCTTTGTTTTGAACTTTGTCTGGGGCATAGATATATTGCTAATGTAGGTGGGAATGGAAATCACAAAAGATTCTATAGGTCGACTTGAGAACGACGCCTAACATTATACTTAATTGGAAAAATTAATTCCAGTTAACATAAGATCGGATCGTTCTATTTCCCTTCAAAATGTTAGTGTAGCGTTTTTGTTATCCAGCTCTAAAAATTTAGGTGGAACCATTTCTTAATTTCTAACTTTTTTGTGGAATATTTTAAGGAATTATTAAAGTGATTACATTTTTTAGATACCTTTCTATATTATGTAAGAAATACATATTTAATAATATTTTATTTTTTTATTATTTTTTATAATTATAATTTTCGTTTGATTATTTTTTTTTATAAAATTACATGTGTATATTAACCAAAAATCCAGGAAAATTGTAACCTTGTTAATTCAGAAAAAAAAAATGTACAATAAAAACAAAATAAATTATAATACATGTAATAAATAAGAAAAAATTCTAAGATGAATTTTAATCTCATATACGAGTATGTATACATTATTATAAAAACTTATTATAATAAAATACAAAAAAAAATTAAAAGTAAATTATTACATTCGGGATTAACATACATTATATTAGACACTAATTATTCATGACATTTTTTTCTTAAGCTGATAATAATTAAGTATGTATTTGTAATCCATTATTAACTTGGACATTCTGCCAATTTACAAACGTGTAATACTCGTAATGAGTATTACGAAAATCCAAAGCAGCACAATTTATCTGATAATATACGATTCAATTCAAGTAGCACATTTAATTTGGATAATATAAAAACTCTGAAATATGAAAAAAAAGGAATCAATTACAAATTATATTTTACTTTCAACTAAACCTTGTTTGCATATATTTAGGAGGAATATAAGAAATCTACTAATTTTAAAAAGATAACTGTTGGAAAATTAAATTTGTGAGATTATAGTTTAAAGGGAAATAAAAATGCTGGGAAAATTTGTGTAATAATTGAATTGCATTATAGGACTTTAATAGGGATTGTAACTTAAAGGGCAGGGAGAAAGCAGGTGAAAATTTTCTTCCAGAGAGATAATTTTTTAAGCAAAATATATTTTCTTATATGAAATTTCTGTTTTTTGTGTAAAATTTTTTAAATAAACGCAACAGACGGCCAGATAGATTTAAACTAATAATCAATTTCGAAAATTATTAAGAGTTGCCTGAAAAAAATTTGATTTTTAATGAAAGTATATTGTATATTGCGTATTAAAACATTGGCACTTACAGTATTAGTATTCTAAGAATAAAAGTACTCATATAAGATTATAAGTACCTTAAAAAATGTAATGATTTCAAAATGGACATTAAATACGAGGACCTTTACATGCATACATGTGGAAAGGTACTTATGCTATACTTATCTTATTATAATATAATTTTATGTTTATTATGTAAGAACTTATTATGTATGGGGCTCTTCTATATATACTATATGCGCATAAACTTATTAATATTAAATTTAGATATAATTTATATTCTTTTTTTTTCTCCATTAAAATTTACCTTTAATATTCAAACATTAATTTCATATTTTATTATAAGAATATTTTAAGTTTAATTAATATTATTTCTTATATCCTAATATGCATGCAGATATTTTGGTTTTAAAAGTTAATTACATTTTAGTTTTTTCTGTAATACACGTTCCATTTGTTGTTTTTTTAATGGATTATCAAGGAAATTTGTTTATCAAGTTATGGATTTGTGTATCAAGGAATAGAATTTAATGATAATCATTGTAAAAATTATAATATATTTAATAAAATTGACCTATGAAATAATTTTAAGCAATATTCTAATATAATTGAAAAGCGTTTCGAATATTCTTCTTATAGGTAGATGAATTTAAGAACTCTATTGCAGTTATAGAATGCGCAGATTTTAAAATTAAAATTATATAAGTAATTTTCACAAACCCAACATACTTTCATTAAAATTAAATAAAAAAATGTCTACCATAATTAAAAGCAATTAATAGGTGCTGGGATTCCAAAAGCAATTAATTAAAAATAATGGCATAGAGATGAAGAATTTTGTCTAGTTTATTTTAAATGAAAAACTTATGTCTAGCCATCAGCATGCCCGAATCTAACACTTAAAAAATGTTATTTGTTTCGCAAACAATTGCTTCCTTAAATCTTACTTCTTAAGAACATTTGTAATTAAAATAATTATTAAAAAAATCCTATAATTGCCAAAAAAATTGTAAAATATTAATTGTAATGAGTTAATTATCATGTATCAATTGTTTATGAATTAAAACCCCAAAAAATATGCAACAAATCAGGAAATTTCACAATAAATTTTCATTGGATAAAAAGAAGATTACCATTTTTTGTGGTCACACCATCTCGTATTTGAAAGGATTTTAAATTTTAGCTAGTTTGATGAAATAGCCCCTTAAATGTATTGACTATTAAAAAATACTTCGAATCCGTGTCTTAGAACAAAAAAATGCCTTAGTTGAAATTTGAAAGTTTTATTAT
Organism: Condylostylus longicornis; assembly: GCF_029603195.1. Classification (NCBI taxonomy): domain Eukaryota; kingdom Metazoa; phylum Arthropoda; class Insecta; order Diptera; family Dolichopodidae; genus Condylostylus; species Condylostylus longicornis. The sequence goes on from NW_026578045.1 coordinate 2,856,658, forward strand.
AAATTCAATTTACTATAACTTTATCTATATTCTGACTAAATTTCGTAAATATTTTAATTCAATTTCAAGTACTCTCAAAATTATGAATAAAGAACCATAGCTACATGTCTATTATTTTTATAATTTAAAGACTATGGGTTTGAAATGCTCTTCTTCTTTCTCTTTCTGCATTCTTTTACCGTGTTCAGAGCGTGTTGGCACTATTTTTTTTTCAGATGTTCATCTTAAGCCTTCCTGTCTTGCGCAAGGTGAGTTGATTTTGTAGCAGTTTTGTTCGTAAATTTGAGAACTTGATCGATCCATCTATTAGATTATCGAACCCTAGCTTTTTTTCCATCCACTTTTCCTTCAACAATCAATTTCTCCATTTTTCTATCGAGCCCAGTAATTCGACCAAAATATCTCAAACATGACTCGCTAATTTTCTTTATCAGTCTACAGTTAACATTTTGCTTTTGCAATACCGAAATGTTAGTGCGGTGTACTGTGTATGATGTTCTAAGCACTATTCGGTATAACTAATGCTTAAAAGCTATCAATCTTTTTCTTATCGCTCTTCTTTAATGTCCATGTTTCTGCGGCATAAGTTCCTATGGGGAATATCAGAGCATTCACTAGTGGATACTCTGTTTTCTTTATTTATGTTTCCATTTTTCCAAATTTTCGTTGACTGTTTGTGTTCTTGATATTGTTAGCCTTCGTTTTATGCCGTCTGAGCAGCTACCATTGTGAGCCTAAGTAGTTAAACTTACTTAAAACTTCATACCAAGCGGCCACACATATCTATGATTATCTTAAAGTATTTTTACACATTAAATTAACTATTTTTGTATATTTTGTACCTAAATATGCATTAGTTAATAAGAACAATTCTGAATTTCATCCGGATTAATAAAACCTAATTGAAATTTGTACCGAATTTTTTTCATTTAAAACTTTAAAATTTTTTACTCGATCAACTTTATTAAAACCTTGATTTTTGAAAAAAAAAAAAAAAAAATTTATAAAACACCTTTATAGTTTGTATATACTAAAATTATTACAATTTGTTAATTAAATTTCACAATTGAATTCTTTAAGGATTTTTCTCATAATATATACACCTCAGTATACCACTTAATTCCTTTGAAATGGAATGCATCTGAATTTTACTTAAAAAAAAAAGAGAAACAGAATTGCATATTATAAGGCAACGTACTATGTTTGACCTTTGATACCCTCTTATCCATTCAATTAGCGAACTTTTATACACAACTATATAGTGTACTTTAATTAAAAAACATCATATTATATAACATTTTGTATAACAAATTGTATAACAAAAATGTCAACATATTTTATTATAAATATGGTGAGATGACAATTAACTTATGGCCATGCATTTTATACACACATAGATATTTCTTGGAATTTTCTATTATATAACAGGTTATATAACATTATTATTAATTATTATATACGTCTAAAAACTTTTACTAAAATATTTAAAGCGCTAATTTGATATCACAAGGGAACTTAATATTACATTACATAAAGTGTATTGTAACAAATTATGCATTTTAATTTTATTTTTTTTTATTTTTAACTGAAATTAAATAATTTCCCAAAGTGTTGATGTTATACGTATAAGAGTAAAGTAGTGTAGATATGTGTAATGTGTATATTTTTGCAAAAATATAAGAAAGTTGGAAAATTATTCAACTGAAATGAATTATATTTCATAAGTATGTGCGATATGCAGCGAACATATAAAATAAAATTCATCAAGAAGAATTAAAATGGTTTGATACAGCCAAGTCTACGTATAACATAATGTACGTACATATGTATGTATATTTATGAAAATTTCTAAAATTTAAAAACTATTACTCGTACTTCTAGAAGAGAAAAACTTCTAAAGTAAAACTTTAGTTAAATGCAGTTTTTCGTTTTTTTTGTTTTCTGTTGTTGTTTTCAAAAGAAAAAGTACCTAAGCAAGAGTAAATGAAATTTTGGTTTAAACAATATTAAGATACCCCTAGGAGTTCTTAAAATCTTATATAAAGTATAATAAAATATGAACTAAATTCTATTCACAATTCGGCAAACAAACTCTTTTAGAGAATCAAAAAAAAAAATGTGCAACAAATGCAAAATTATTTTTGTTTATTATCAGAGCAATTGGGAATTCATGTTAGAATCCTATATGTATAAGTAAATTGTTCCCGAATTTCAAAAAAAATTTTAAGGGAATTTTTCTCTTTATTTGTTCCGACAAAAATGATAAGAATAAGGTAAAAATGGATATAGGTATTTAAATATTTTACTAAGATTGTGAAGTCGGAGTTGTTAGAATCAAGTCGGAGTTAAAGTAGGAGTCGGAGTCAGAGTTAGAGTCGCGATTGGAGTCAGAATCAGAATTAGAGTCAGAGTTGAAGTCAGGGTCAGGGTCGTACCTAAAGCAAAGTCATAGTCAGAAATTGAGTTAGAGATAGAGATATAGTCAGAGTCAGAGCCAGAGCCAGAGTCAGAGTCAGAGTCAGAGTCAGAGTCAGAGTCAGAGTCAGAGTCAGAGTCAGAGTCAGAGTCAGAGTCAGAGTCAGAGAAAAAAATTCATGAATATACAAGATCATAATACTCGTAGTAGATAGGATCAATGTAGTATTAGGCAACTTCATATCACTATGAATTAAGCATATTTATTTAATTTTATAAAATTTAATAAAATCTTACAAACTTAAATAAAATTTATAAGTTCATTTAAAATTTTTAAATATATTTTTTATTGCACAAAGCTGAACCATAAATTTGATTAAAATTAAAAATTTATTGTAAAAAAAAAAAAGATGCGAAAATTAAAAATATAGAGAAAGAAAAGCAAAACCCAAAAAAAAAATTTTTAATAAAGAAAGCAACTTGTTTTTTAACTGTAAAATAAATTGAATTAAGCGAAAAAGAATGAAGAAAACAAAAAACCGACACGAAAATTGTTACTTTTTCTCTTTACTCTTAAATGCATTTTTTGCCTCACTATATCTTTGTAAAATTATTCTCGACATATTTTTGTGCTTTTTTTATTATTCTCCCTTAAATATTTTTTCTTTTGAATCTTGAATTTCTTTTACAAACTTCAAAACAGAAATATTTCATGTGTATTTAAAAGTGTTATTCAAAGCAAAATTTATGCTATTCGTGTAAATAATGAGTAAAAGGCTGCACCTCGTTCTTATACATTTAATTGTACATTTAAATAATTATAGTCATACAAAAGAAAGTTTAAAGGGTATTATAATTCGATTGCTTAATTGGTTAATTTGGTTTCGATTGAATGTCATAAATATTCGTTTATTGCATATCTTTCGGAGTAAACAGCTTGTTTAAAGAAAATTTTTTTTGTTACCTTTCTCATTCTCTCCCCTCTTTTAAAACTTATAAAGATTTTAATTTTCGACCACTTATTCCTCTAATAAACACTAAACACTAATCCTCACAATGGAAACTTAAAATCGAGTTCTTTTTACTATAATTTTCCTCCTATAAGTATGCAATAAAGTTTAATATTATAATATTAAGTGAATAATATACTCGTAAATATGAATTTATTTTAGAAAATTTTCAACTTTAATTTCATATTTTAAATTTAAAATTCATTTAAATTTTTCTAATATAAAGTTAAAAAATGGTTCATATATGCAATATTTTATACAATTTATTAGTTTAAAATTCAAAAAGGTAATAAAATACTTTGAACTTCTGTAAAAGTAATTTAAACTTTAATAAAAATATAAAAAATATTCAAAAAATAAATTCCTGTATCACATGAGTTGGAAAAAGATGTTGAAATTTTTAAAATAATTTCTTTGTTTAAATTTTTTTTCAAAGACTTTCTTAAATAGCCTGAGGGATTTTTAACTTTATTGCCATAGAATTAATTAAAAAATCTTACGATTAATATCAGAACGTAAACAAATTTATGAATTTTGTAAAATAATCAACAATTTCTCTTATTTTATTTAATTGAATGCCTTCAATTCGCAGTTGCTGACAAACAAATTTGTTTGCAACTAGAAGCTCAGCATAATAACGTTACACTTTCAAACAATGTATGTACGCAATGAATTTGCTTGAAAGGCAAGTCTGCAACGAGAGTGACTTCCAAATGGGTACCAGACGCTCTTGTTTACTACGTTAATGGGCCGAAAACAGGCAGTCAAGTTTGGGTTGTGATTCAATAGCCATCGGAAATTTTGCATTAATCTTTTAAAAGGCGAAAGCTTGTACGTGTATCAAAAGGAACTTTAGAAGACGCAGAATCTATATTCGATCGGGTAGCAGAACAGTTCTCAGGGCCTTCCCGTCCGACGTGGTAACATCAAATCTAATCAATGTTCTTGTAGTGCTGACTAGAAAATTTAATGCTGCTGTTTGCCCGCGTGTGAGTTTAAAGAAATGAGAGAATTGAAAAGAAAATATAAATAAAGATAATAGAAATTAGTTGGCTAATACCTGGTTTCAGACTATCTTTGAACTATAAACGCTTTGCAAAAAAAAAAAAAAACAGCTTGTTGAAGCTGTTAAAATAAAACAATAAAAATTCTTAATACAAAGTATTAAGAATTTTTATTGTTTAGGTAACCTAAAATTAAATATAATTAAAAAATAATTAACGTTAATCCGAATATGACATTGCATACTTCATGGCGAATTATTAAAAATCTTATTTTTTTTTCAATTTTAGTTAAGCTAAAAGTTTTCTATTTCATACTCAAAGTGCATATATTTCTAATTAATTCTATATGAGTTTACAAAAGTGCACATTCTATTTCACATAAAATTTAAGTTCCTTTAAAAATTCTAAAATATTTTATTATTTTTTTTTTTCTAATTTTTTTTTTGTATTCATAATAAATTTATTAAAAAAATTTAGTAATGAAAAGTTAAAGTTTATTACATGCAACACTGGAAACCTTAACAATTTGCACCCCATTTTGTTCTTTTTTTTTATTTTTTTTCTTTACTTGTTTTCCTTGTTTCTTTTATAATATTAAATTAACTTTAATGTCCTTGTTCTATTTTAATTTTATTTTGTCTTTTCTTGTTTTTATATTTTGATAATTTTGTGTTTTATCCTCTCTTTGCTCTTCTAGTTCACTTTTACTCCTTCTATACCTATATTCTTAGCTATTTTGCTATGTTCCTCTTATTGTAATCCTTATTAAGTAAGTATAACATTCCGATCTCTTATGAAATGATATGCTAAACAGAGCACACAATATAAAATGCAAGCAACATTAAAGAAAACAAAACGAAAAAAAAAAACAAAAAATTACGACAATAACAGTAAAGCTGCGATAAAGGTACAAGTAATTCAACCACGAAAAACCTTCTCCAACAATTTATTTTGTGATAATCAAAAAAAATTATTTTATAAAATATTTTTTTATAAGTGTACCTATTTGGGAGGTGTACAAATATAACTATAATAAAATGTGTGTCCTTTTAAGGATTATAGCGGAACGTACAACAAATTCTTAAACAGAAGAATTTCCTTCCAACTTCATTTATTTTGAGGAAACCTTTTTCTTTTTTTTATAATAAACTATTAAGAAGTCATCAAGAAGCATAAAATAATAAAAAAAAATGAAACACAATTCCACCTTTATTAGAAGTGCATATCCTTTTATTTAAAGATCTTATTAAAATTATCCTTGCTAAACCAAATGTAAAAAGCGAGAAAAAAAGAAACAACTATATTTACTTAACTACAGAATTTCCTTCTCAAAAATAATCATAATTTGGTAAGGATTCCAAAAAAAAAACAAAATGAATAAAATAATAAAGTTGATGTGAACATCACATTTTCGACGATAAGGACTTCCTTAATCTTAATTTCTTTTCTCGAAAGCTATGACACTATTCCTTACTACATTTGTATTTTATTGAAATTTTATTACTGCAGGGTCTCGGAAACACTGAAATCAATTACAGATCTCCCATTTATTATTAATAATAATTTATTAAAATTTGCCGAAATTTCCACAATTATTTTTTGAGTTGTGTCTTGAGCAGAGACGAACACATTACAGAGTGGATAAAAAATCCTCGCCAAATCGATCCTGAATTGGATAATGTACAAAAATATAGGATTATGCAAAAATAGTGTGAAAGGGAGGAATGATTTCTTAGAGTTGTGTCGTAGGAAGGGAGGGGGGGGGGGGGGGGGAGAGTGGCGGGGAGAGGGGGATTTGGGGAATCAAAAAAAAAAGTATGGTGGATAAAATTCTGTTTGCCATTAGTTTCGAAAATTTTGAAGTAAGGGCAATTTATTGTCCGAAACTCTTTTACAGAATTAATAGAAATCTTCTTCTTCTACTGCAAGCGAAATACTATGTAATGACGTTTTAATCTAATTCTGCATATTCGTTTCTATTTTGAGTTTTTCTAACTAGATCTCCGATAGTTCTTATGCCAGTCCATTACCGTATGTTCCTTAACCAAGACATTTGTTTCCTCCCAATGCCACGTCTGCCTTCAATTTTACCATAAACGATCAGCTGTAATAGTTCGTATTTTGAGCCACGCATGATATGACCAAAATAAGCTAGCTTTCGTTGCTTTATTGTTTTTAATAGTTTTCTCTCTGCGGTCATTCTTCTTAAAACTTCCTGGTTCGACACATGATCCACCCAAGGTATCTTAGCATTCTTCTATAAATCCACATTTCAAATGCTTCTAGTTTATTGATTTGTTTGACTTTTGGGGACCATGTTTCTACACCATATAAGAACACTGACCATATATAGCACTCAACGAAACGTAAGCGAAGCTTCATATTGATATTTCGGTTGGTCAGTACTCTTTTATGCTTTTTGAACGCGTTTCTTGCCATTTCGATCCGGCATTGAATGTCTTTATCGGACGTATAATCATTACTTAACCAACTTCCCAGATATTGAAATTGTTCCACTTTCTCTATTTGCATGTTATACACGAAAATTTTGTTGTTGTTGTAGGGTTGGTTACTTCTGCTAATAACGGTAATATTAAAGATTAAATTTAAACTTGCCGTTTTCGAGAAATAATTGCTAAAATGTGAAAAATTAAAAGAGAAAAATAGTGAAAATTTTCCAAAAACTTTAAATGAGTTAAGCTTGCAATTATCCATAAGATTAATATATTTTTGGAGTCAAATTATTTGAGTAGACTATTGACTCAGGCTTTTCTAAAATTTTGATTCGGATTCGAACTAAGATTTTGAATAAAAAAATTGAATTTTAATTGCACTATGCCTCACCATATCTTCCGAAATATTCTAAATTCTTCGTATATATGTTACACATACACAAAATTTTTGCCACAAAAATTAGAAAAAAAAAATTAAAAGTTTTTTGTTTTTTATTTCGCATTGTCCTTGCAAGGTACAATGAGCAAGAAAACAAAAAAAAAAAAGTTGAAAAAAAAACTAGAACAACTTTTATCTGCTCAACTATAACAAATTTTCATTCACTCATTTCATATAAGGTGGCATAAGTACAAGAACTTTTCTTAATTTACTACATTAGGTTATGGGTTTTTTTTGGTATATCATCAACTATACGCTATACATGTACAATATATGCATATATATCGATATAATTCTTTATTAAGTATGTAATTATAAAAGTATGCAATGGAATTATGTTAAGAATATGAAATTTTTTTTAAGTATATATAGAAAACTCATGCCGGATATAAAGTAAATTAAGAGTTTTCTTCTCTTGGTTTTACTTAAATTTTACTTGTTCTATAATATTCTTATATTATAGTAGTAGTACCTACCATCTGAACTCTAGTCCTTTTGTAAAATTCAGTATATTTCGCTCTATACATAAAGTTATGTAAATATAATGAAGATGCTATGCTCCTAGAAAAAGTTTATAGAAGGATGCATTCACTTTAATTATGTTAGAATTGAAATAAGTGATAAAAGAAATCGTGAACCTCACATGTAATATTGTGTAACTAAAACGTTTTTAAAATATTTCTTAATCAAATCAAGTACATATACGTACGAAATTTTTCTTAAGTATAAAAGAATATTATTAAATTTTTTTTTTTATAAAATGAAAATCAGGTTAATTAAATTTAATACGTTTTGTGTTTTTATAATTTAATCCTTGTTGTATGCAAAATTTTGGGAGAAAAATTTATAAAAAAAAAAAATTTGAATTTGAAGTGCATCCCTAAAAAGTATTTGATTACAACGTGCTTTTTGAGCTTCAAATTGAGTATACTAAGTACTAAAAGTACACTGAGCTGGTCTGTCATATTTCATGAGTTATCAGTGATAATGTAAAAAATTGGATGGTATCAGAATATTTAGAGACATTTTATTACCTTGCTTCAGGAGTATCATTGAGTCACGGACACCCGTATTTAATTTGATGTTTTTTCGTCATAAGAATATGTTTTAGTGAGTAATTGCAATATGCACGGTGGAAATAATATAAAAAACTGAATAATTTTAGGATTCTTAGCATCGAGAAAATTAAATTTAAGGATTTAACAATAAAAAATTTCTAATCAAAATCGCTAATTTATAATTGAGGCTTATATTTTTATTCGTATTTCGCCTAATTTTCAATCCAAATCACGTTTTATCTATTATGAAGTTAAAATTATAGTTTGGTCAAATATTTTGAGGGACCGTTTTCCTCTCAGTAATCTGATCACCATAAAATTTTTCGAATTGAATCAAATTTCCCAGATTATATATTTGATTATTGAGAGTTCATATAATGACAGTTTTTTGAAAATTCTAGAGTATATTGGAAATTTTTAATAATCTAACATGATAGCGATATTAAGAAATGTTGAAAGTAGAAGCAATAATTATTCGTCTAAGCTGGCACTTCTAAGCATATAAAAGTTTATTTGCAAATTTCTGAACATGATAAGGTCTTATTTAATTGGCATACTAATACAAGACTACTGCATTTTTAAACATAGTTTTTTTTTTTGTGCTACTTTAGTAACAAACTGTAAAAGTAGGACTGAGCTAGAAGTGAATAATAATCCAAATACAAATTGTAATTATCTTCATTTTTTTACCACGTCAGCCTACTTAGTTCTGCCCTGTTTCAAACTGATTTCTAATTAAGCAAAATGTTCATTTAGCAGAAGCTTATAATAGCTTGAAAATTTTTTATTTTGAAGGCTTTGCTGAAATTCTCCAATATTTTTTTTTCAATCTCAATTTCCCTGATTTCTTCAATTCATTCAAATGTTAAATTTTATATAATTAATTTTTACAAATTATTTTTAAATACGCGCAGTTGACTGTTATATTTTTCGCTATCGCTCAAAATAACAATTTGGTAGTTTAAAGTAGTTGAGATAAGAAATTTTTTTCTTATATTTATGTAAAAAAATTTAAAGTTATTTTTTAATGTTATAGATTTTTGTTTATTTAATCTTATCTTCTTTTGTTATAAAATTATAAAAACATTAAAAATGATGATAAGTTGTATGTACTTTGTAAAAGTGTAAAAATAACAAACGTAATAAAAAAATGAACGTTATCTAGAAAATAAAAAAATTATTGTATATATGTATACTTTGTACGTTTAATGTTGAAATTGTTAATTGTTTAGGTCAAATTAAAAAGAAATTCAATTGAAAAGTTTTGAATCCTATTATAAAGATTTGCTAAACTAGCATCTCAAATAAATTATTTTTTGCTTAATAATGATGATTCCTACTACATCTCTACTCAAAATACGTTGAAAATGTTTATAAAATTCACAATATTTTTGTGAAATTGAAACTGTGAATATTTAATAAATTTGAAATTGTGAATATTTTTTTTAAAATATAATTTGTTGTTATGTCAATTTTTATTAAATTGCTTGCATTTTTAATAAATTTTTTAAAAATTTTCCATAATTTTAACAATATTTTATAAATATTTTAATTTCGAAATTGAATTTTCACATTAATTAATATTGTAGCATAAGGAAGCATTTTTAAAAATAATAGAAAACGAAAGATATTATAAGGAATTCCTTTAAATTTTATTGATTTTAAATTACATATATTAATTATTATAGTAGTATAACAGTACTAGCAATTAATCACATTTAATAATAAAATCATCACTATAAACACATAGAATACATAATTTGATATTATATTTGATTATTGTGAATTGCAAAAAAAAAAAATTGTGAAACAGCAATTTATTTTGAATGAAAAACGTGTCGATTACGTAGATTTATCGATTATTTGTTGAATATTACTGTTATATAAGTCTTTTAAACATTAAAATTCCTTTAAAAAATTCATATTGTTTTTCATTTTGAATGCGTGTGTTTGGTAAATTGTGAATCAGCATGAGCTCAATTATTTTGAATGCCTCAAATGCAGTAGAGAATCTACTTTTCATTTTGTAAATTATTCATCATTACAAAATATGAGTATGAAAAATTTAAGACCTAAAAGAAAAATAAGAATTTTATTAAAAAGTTCGAGTACAATTTAAATTTTTTCTTGTAAATATAATAATTTTTAAAAATCGTGTTGAAATTTGACCTACAGCCCGATATTAACAAGAATCACAATAGTAATTTAAAAATTTTGAAATAATTTCACAATAATTTTTTATCCAATTATTTTGTCAATAGTAAGGGTTCAGATAGACATTCAAGTTTCAGTTTTGCATTTCTTTGATTAGAATTATATTCAAGCGAGAACACATGCAACTGTACGATCGCATGCAATTAAGCAATCAAACATTGTTTGGAATTTTTTTTACAAGCTAACTGCAATTTTCAGTTAAGGCAATCGATTTCAATTGACGTGGTAGTTTATTTGCTTAGTTGCGCGCGGAACAATTTTACAATCAAACAGTAATTGCAAAACAAAATATTGTGTGTCTGTCTGAACTCTAAGCAACTATTAATCTTCTCTCAACATATTTTAATTCTGATACTTTTCACTAATCCAATTAATTATTATAACTAATAATAGCCAAGTATCAGGTTTCCATGCCAATTTATTCTATAGAATTAATAATACTAGCCTGCATAAAAAAATTCAAATTGACTGGCATCCAAGCAGCATTCATACTAAAATCTTTTTGTGACATTTCCATAAATATCATTAAAATTTTATGAAATTTTTTATCTTTACTTATCCAATCTGTTGAATATAATGAATTTGTTAAATTTTCACTTTCTGTTTTAAGCATTTCAGCGAAAAATGATGTTAAAAATATTTGTTGAAGAAATGCTACATAAATTAGTATTAAACTTGTCATTTCCGAATTTGTTTTAATTTGTAAAAAATAAACAGATAAAAATGCTAAAGATGTTGCCGTTGTTATATATTGCATAAACATTTGTAAACCAACAAGTTCTCCAATTATTTCAAATATTCTATAATTATTATAATAGAGAAAAAATTTTTAATATTGTATAAAAAAAATTTAAAAAATTTGTGTTTACCTCTGTAAAATCTTATGAATTTTAATGCAATCAACTAGTTCCAAATATGAAATTTTATTATTCTCAATTTTTGATATTTTTTCAATTTTCATTAGGAGGACATGAAAATATCCTTTTAAAATATATAAATAAATTGGTATAAAAGTTTCACCAACAATAAAACTCATTCCAAGCAAAAGAGCACTTAAATGATTATGAAAATATCCAAAATATAACCAATAACTTGTAGTTATATCAAATGGATACCAAACATCTATATACATTTTATTAGAATTTTTACTAGAAAGTGATAGAATCTCTTTAAAGCCAACATTAATAATTGATAAATATAAAATCATTTTAAATACTTTATTACAAATTTTAAATATTTTATTTTTTAAATATAAAATTTCATCTTTTGATTTAAGAAAATCATTATTAATTATTTGTAATAATTTTAAAATTTTTTTTAATTTATACCTTAGTATAAGAATTGTAATACATTTATATAATTCTGTTAAACATGTTACACCTACAGCAACATTTTGAAATGTTGATTTTTTATCATTTTCAATTATTGAGTATAAAATTATAAAAATAGCAAAATATAAAACAAATAATAAAAATAGAATTCTTATTGAAAAATAAATAAATTTTTCACGTGTAGACATTTTAGGTGGCGGATCAATACCAAGAAAATAACAAATTTTCCAAATCCATTTTATTGAATCAATCATTTCTAAGTCCATTGTATCGAACGCTATGATTAAGACTGATGCGTCTTCATGAAATCTTTTCATTTTAAATTTTTTGCTTTGTTTTTTGGAATCCTGACAGATGTTGAAGTTATTATTGTTATTTTAATATAATAACTCAATTATTTTAAATAATAAATATTAGAATTATTCATGTGAATTTTCAAATGCACAAACTAATATTATTAATTGTTTTCATATTTGAAATATTTATTTTTGTTCCTGTTTCTTGTATTGAAGTAATTGATTGAACATGACACTAACAGGTAGTTGAATCAATTATTTCTACTATTGATTCATATAACACTAACAGGTCCCAAAGGTACTCCTACAATTTTTAATTTTCTATCGCAGCTACTATAAACCAATTTGCACAACCAACTTGCATGACCAACTTGCATGACCAACATTCATGACCAACTTAAACGACCAACATGCATGACCAACATGAATGACCAACATGCATGACCAACATGAATGACTAACATGCATGACCAACATGCATGAACAATGTGCATGACCAACATGCTTGAACAATATGCATGACCGACATACATGACCAATTACTCTCTGTGTAATATAAATTCCTTCAATAATAATCGCAATAACAATGACTGTACGATGTGAGAAGAAGATGGTGATTAACTGCTTACCGAAGCTTAGGTTCTTTTTATCTTTGAATTATGGCTGTAATAAATAAGTGGATGGAGAACGGACGAAGGCAGCTCAATTGAATCAGAATTTGACATTAATGTTTATATCTCAGGGTCTGAAACATTAAAAAAATTACGGAAAAATTATTGAATTATTTTTGATCCTTCTCCCATACTTTAAAAACCCAATTACAGTTTTGTGTATTTCATATTTCATGCAAAAACATAAAATAATCGAAAATCGAATTTTTTAATATCCTTACTTTTTAAGTAAATAACTATCTAATTAAAATTTTATTATATTGATTATATAAGGTTTCTTAACAGTTATAAGAAATTTATAATTGATATACATATGAATAATAAAAATATTGTTAAATAGAAAATTATTATATAAATAATTGCTATACCATTTATACAACTTTAAAATGCATTTAATAGTAAAATGTTATGACACAATGCATAATTGAAAAGTAAAAAAGGAAAATAAAAATTATATAAAAAAATATTGTGAAAACATTGTGGTAAAAAAAACAATTACCGCATTGTGGTTAATACACATTTTTTTTTTTGGTTTTTTTTTTATAACCATACGTCATACAATATGTATGAAACAACATGTTTTATGTATGAAATCACAAAATTTATTACTTTTATTATAAAACTAATAAGTAGAAAAATTTCATTTTGTCTAATTACTCTCCTAAGATCTTTTTCTTTATTGAAGGAATAGTGAAGGATTCGAAACATTAAGATAATTTTATTGTTGTTTCAAAAAGATTAAGGGAACAAATCTCTTACGAAATAAAATTCTTCAGTACTCGTAATATTCTTCTGCATTGTGATATTTTCTGAATTGTTCAAAGATTCTTATTTGATTCAAGCCTCAACTGGCATAGCGCAGTCAAACATGTTTTCGTTCAATAGCTATAATTTAGAAGAGTTTGCAATCAGAAAATTAAATTCAGTTTGTTTAAATTCAGCTGATTTTGTTTATGTAATAGTATTGGTTAGGCAAACGACAAAATATGAAAATTAGATGCTTTTTCATTATCTTTGCGAACTAGAAATTATTTGAAAAGTGAGATTTTCCACCATTTTTGGAGAATATAATTAATTGATTTTGAGAATGTTTTTAAGAAGACAAAGAGAGATGAAATGTTAAAGGGAAATACAATGGTATGATTTGGATGCTATATTCATTTAATGTAACATCCAAACAACACAATTGTGCTACCGGGTGACATTGATGTCAAAAGTCACGCGGGTCACTCATTAAATTATCAATACTAGATATTGCATTTTTTCTTTGATAAATCTAAAATCATCAAAATGCTCCCTCTACAATATGCAAATGGTAATGCACAAAATATTATTCTATAATTTGGAAATAAGGATAATCAAAATACTGAAATTTTCAATTTTGAAAAAAAAAATCACTATAATTACAAAATGATGGAAAATTAAGTACTTACACACATATAGAATGTATTTAAAATAACAAAGGGAAATAATTGAAATTTTAATTATTTTTTTGTATTTTGTGGTTAAATTGAGTAGGTACTCAAATTACAATTATTTTTCCTCCTTTTTTTTTGTCACACACTATTTTGTTATAGACACCACCAAAAAATAAAACAAATATAATATAAAATCAACCTTCAACAATGGGAAAGGAAATGTTTTTTTTTTGTTTTTGTAATAAAATGATTTTTGATTAACTTTTGAGTACCTTATACAATCACACAGTCACAATATCAGTTTGAAAATTTTTCATATTGTTTTTGTAATTTAATTAAAATAATAAAAAAGGAATTGAAACGGATTTTATTTTTTTTTGTTTTGCTTTGTTATCCTTATGTTTTTTTTTTTAATTAAATTTCATTATATTTAACGTAATCTCCAATTATTCCGCAATGTAAACTCAAATTGCTTTTGTAATATAAGGATATATAATATTTAATTACATGAACAATTACACACATACTTATGTACGTGTGTAATGTGTGCTTATAAGACTATATAACAATAATAAAATGGTATATTTTGTGTGTATATAATTTTTGTGGTTTTACTATGTTTGTCATGCGTTTATGATTACAATTTCAAATTACATAATGGAATACGTTAAATTTGGAAGATTATAAAATTTTTTATGTTACTAAAAAATTGTAGTCTGTACAACCATTTGCCATATTTTGTTACTATTAACGTTTCTAACGCTTAATTGAAATTTACAATATAATTGATTTATTAACCCTTGAGTGCGTGCCTTATTAATTAAATATATTTTATTTGAAAAACAGTAATCCAGATTCCGATATTGCTTCTTTAAAATCTCAAATAAAATGTATTTGTTCAAATATGATTTGTTATGAAAGCATAGGAATCTTAAAAAATTGTTTTTAAATACAGAAATTTAATATGGGCTTTGTCCACTTTACTCTCACATAATTTTATTATTAATTTGTGAGTAATAATTTTTTACTCACAATAATTTTATTCAATAATGACTCTTTTTATTCAATAATGACAATAATTTTGAAAATTGAGTTAAGCGTGTAAGGCAAGTGAAACGTTAAAAGTTTAAAATTTTATAATCCATGAAGACCCATATATTAATAACGTATAGCCTTATTTTGACTAATATGTAGAATTTGAGAAGCTAGATTTGCAAAACTTGGTTGAATAGAATCGCGTTAGCTGCTTGATTCTACAATAATCTGAAAAATTTTTGACAATACAAGTCGTATATGATCCTTTCGTCTTGACGGTATTTTACGTGGAAATTTTTTTGGGTGATTTAACATTTTTCGCGAGTTAAATATCACTTTGTAATAATTGGAAAAATTTTTTTGCTTATTGGCAATTTGTTTTACGATATGATATTATTTTTTGTCAGTGTTCATTATAAAATTTCGCAAAATATTTGCATAATTATTAAAAATTTTTCATTTTGATTTTCATTTTCTGCTACTTTGATTTTTTATACTTCTCACTTGTTTTTTTTTTAATGGTTTAACATTGTTATTTATTCAAAAAATGTAATCTTTTTTTTTTTTGTTTATTTAGGTTTTTTTTTATGATTTGTGTTTTAATAATAAAAAAAAAAGGATAATAATAATCAGCTTCAATAGTCTAATCGTCATTTCAAATGTACTCCATATGTGCTAAAATTTTATTCAATTATATCAGCGTACAATGGTATAATAGAGAAACAGGATTGGGTTAAGGATTGAAAATTTCAATTGAAAATCCATTGGTGTAATTATGCGTTTTTTTCTGTAATTTTTTTATAGTGATGAGAACTGTAATTTATATTAAAATTTGAATAAGTGTATAAATATTGAATTTTAATGGTAGTGTGTTTGAATTGTCGATATAAAAGATTTATGTTATGAGCATGGTTTGTGTCTGGTATATTTATATATTATAGGTTTACATCATCGTTGTTATAAATTTGCTAGTATTGTATAACGGAATTTTTTGGAATTCGAGTTAAAATACTGGAAATGTAATGAGATCTTTTTATGGAAAATAAAATGTATATATTATGTATTATGAGTGTTTTCAACTAATTAAAATTAACAAAATACGTTATGGCTATTGGAAACTATCATTTAGATTCCAAGTTAAAGGTATAATTTTCGTCAAAAATTTTAAAATTTGTGTAATCAATATTCGAACGTGAATGTTAAATTGTTAATATATGAACAGAAAGCAATATGTATTTTGATATGGACGGTATACTATGCACTACAACAAAATATGATTAATTGCTCTTATTTGAGTAATTTTACGATGTTTAAGGAATTTTTTCGAGACTTCTCCCTTTGTTGAAATCGAGACGTGACCAAAACGAAGCTTCGACTCTTAACAAATCTACGTAAGGCTCTACGTTCTAATAGAAAGTATACTTACCTGGCTCTCTGGAAGCCCTCAATTAATTCATATCTATTCCTATAATTCGTTTCTTATAAAGAAGTACTATTTTTGTTGCTTTGAACTCATAAAATGCAATCATGTCCAATTGAATTCCATTAGTAATAATTAAGTTAAACGTTTAAAGCATGTTTGAAAGCATGTATCAAATTTTCAACCCATCGTCATCGAAAATATTTATAAACAATTTCCTAATTTGAATAATATAAAATTCATTTCCGGATCCTGAAATATTATAAATACTACTAAAAGAGACACCATCCTGAATCATTTTATATTTGATATTCAAATATTAACTTTTTCCTTTTGATATGATAATTTTCAAGTAATTATCATATTAAAAAAGTGTTTATAATATTTTTCCGCAAAATTTCATTTTATGAACAATGATAAAAGGGAAATGCAAAAAAAAATATTTTACGATAATGTTGTTGTTTTTGTTTTTTTGAAACATCAATCTGTTAAACAATACTGTATGCTCATTTCCGTATTTATTTACATAATTATACAAAAATATAATAATCCTTTTAAAAAAATTATCATATACTCACGTTTTTATTATTCTTTCTTCCTTTTACTCATAAATAGTATAGAAAAGTGTAATTGAGAGTAGTTTGTGAATATAGAAAGAAAAATTCACGGTATTATGAACTTGTGACACATAAAAAATTTATAATTAATATTCACAATGAAAAATATTAAAGTCATCTATTGGGAGAAATTACAGGAATTACAACAAAACAGAGGCCTCTTCGTCGGCATATCTCCTTCCTCGTATTCGGCATAGTTTTCTATAGTGTGTATTTACGCCTCAAAGATACCTATGGGTTATATACCCATAGGTTCGAAGTATTTAGTTTTGGTCAAAATACCCCAGTAGCCGTACATTAAGACATTTCCGGCCTCTCGGTATACTATCTGGAATAACTTATAACAGAATAAATAACAAATATGAGAATGTTCGGTTGAAAATTATAAACTCATAAAAATGGATCCGGAAGGCATTACCATAATATTTATCCTTCCCTATTCTTAAAACATCCGAGAGGAATATGATAACACGCTGCTTTACAATTTTCATTCTCAAAAGTACTCCAAAAATTTAATTACTTTGTTTTTATTTTCTCTTAAAATTTTGATATTTCAGAGATTTTAGTGTATTGTGAATACTTTAGGTGTATAAATATTGTTATATAGCTAAGATTGTAAGCATAGTTGTACTAATTATGTTAATTTGTTAGTTAGTTAATTTTATTGTCGAAAATATGGAAATGTAAAATTGTTTTTTCTCTAATTCTTTATATTGAACGTGATGAAATTTAATGAGTTTCTCTCTATGCATTTTCACTGTAATAAGGAGAGGAATTCTGATAAAAATCAGTTTTAATGCCGTGGAGGGGGGGGAGGGGAGGCGGGTTTGTCAACTGATATTCTCAACTCGCAATAGATCTTACTAAATACGATGCTCTCTTTTAGGCGGCTATACAAATTTCCAAAAGTGGTCTACAAATCTCTGATTGAAAATGATTTAAAAGAGACAATGTAAAACAATAAGTAGAAAATATTGTAACATCTTCTGTTTCTTGATGTTTTTTTATCACTGACTGCAGAGTACAACGAAGAATGTTTTGGATGTCAACGACGTAAAACTTTTTATTATTCGAGTTATCTATGTAAAAGGAAAGGAAAATATTTTTCAAAATCGATTTAAATTGAGTTTTCGATAAAAGAAACAGAAATTAAAATTTAAAAGAAGAGAAAAAAATTCAATCAACTAGATACTTCCTGTTTTAACTAAATTACAAGTTTTATTATATTTTACTTTTCTCATTTTCATCTATATTTAATCTACTTCATATTCTTCTTCTTCTTCTTCTAAAAAGATCAATATACGATTTCTTCATTATCTCTTGTGAATTGTTAAAGGAATGGGTGAAAAAAATATACTGGTGATACCATTGAAAAAGAATAAAATCAGGAAATGAGAAAGTTAGTAGAACAATACAAAAATTTGTCCTTCAAATCTATAGCTACAATACAAGCTCTATATATATACACAGATTTAGTACAGGAATTTTTTAAAGGAATTCTTTATAGTACAATAAATTACAAATAGAATCACAAATAAAATATATTTTTGATTTAAACCGGATCCGGATGTCGAAAATGTTAGAAGAAGAAAAAAAAAGTAATAAATAAAGAATTTTTGTTCTTTATTCACTTTCAATCCCAAGTAATTTAGATTTGAGACTTCCCAATTCAATTATCAGAACTTGAGTTATTTCCATTTTTTTTTAACTTTAAGTTCTTTTTTGCTTTTGGTTGATTTTTTCGTATATCTTATGTAATAAAAATCTTTAGGGTTAAAGAATGATTAAAAAAAGTAGAAGAGGATAAAAAACAAATGTTAGAAGTTTAATTTGATTTAAAGAGAATCTGGACATTTTATTTTAGTTTATTCTACACATTTCAGAAGAAATTTTAATTCTGTAGAAAAAAATGGTAAGATTTTAAGAAAAAATCTCTTAAGTGAATAAAATTTAAAGTTTAAACCTTATTTTTTTTATTGAATTAAAAATTGCAGCTCTTTTAACTTTTGCTCATACCTTCCGAACAAAACGGAAATCTAAACTTAACGCTAAATAGTTAATTGATGGCTAATTCGGAAAACTTGTAATCACATACCTTTGTGACGCCTATGATCAGAGATGATTGACGGAAAATTCCTAGTATTTTTCAAAATTTTCAATATCATTAAAATAAACTAATTAAAACAAAAACCAGGGATCCGATTTCGTGTCGTTTAAATCTAATCATAGAGCTGTGTATAAAATAGTAACGGAGCCCGGAGTGAAATGAGAAAACCAAAAACAAATTCTTCAACACCCTCCGCTATAGTACAATTTTTACTTATAATATATTATTATAAGATAAGAGCGGTATATAAACCAGTAGTGCTCTACAATTTATGTGAAGTTCGAAAATATATTAACCACATCGTGTCATGTATGGATGAGTTTTTGACATGTGTTCTTCTTAATTCACATATCGACAACGTTCTGTTTATTCATTTAGTGAAATATTTAACAAACTAACTAGACTAAAATTTTAAATAATTGAATTTAGCATAAAAATGCGAAAAACATATTTTTGTTAATAATTTGGTATTAAAATTGTAAAAAACAAAATTTATCAAAATTGCATATATTTAGGCGCTGTTTTTTTTTTTGTATATTTTAAATTTAAATTTAAGCTTCATTAACATTCAAAAAATAAAAATAGTTTTTTTGTATTTTTGATTGTAATAAAAAATCAAACAATGCAAAAATAAATTCTAACATTTATTATTTGTGCGAGACAGCAAAAAGTAGGATGGGAACAGAACATAACCGACCGTTAAAGAGTATTTACTGGTTTAGCGCTCGTCCTGGTTTAGATTATAAAAATGTCGTTCAAACATTTCTTTCAAATGTTAAGGAAGTTTTATTTTAAGTTAATTTAGTAATTAAGGAGGCAAACCGAACACGAATATTAAATATCAAGAAATCAGTCCCAGTGAGGCTTGACATTCACAAACATACAAGTTAATTTTTTACTATGTATCATTAAATTGGTTGGTTATTTTTCTGTGTACGAGGAAAAATCTTGGCCGTAAAAAAAGAATTTCTCGAAAGCTGGGAAATTCCCAAATTTGATCAATCTTTGACAATAGTGAAGTAAACTCAGATATGAATTTTTATCATCGGTATTGCAAAAATAGAGATACAAATGAGCACATGCAGAGCGTAGATCATCGGCTGGCCAAAAATAATTTATATGTCCAAACATATACATAACCCAATATAGATAACCCAACATGTGAAATTTGATACCATCACAGGACTTTCATTATAATATGTAATGCGGTTGATAATGAAATTATTTGAATTTTTTGAAAGTTAAGAAAATTTTTTTTACAACCCGATTAAATTTCAAATTCATTGCATTTTTATATAATTTGCTTATTTAAATAAAAATTCTATCTATTGATAACAATTTTATTTTTTTGTCTATTTTACTTTTTCGTCACTCGAGCATTCATAGAACGTATCATGTTCATGTAGGCAAAATAATTTTTAACAAAATTTTTCTCTTCGAAATAAAACTATTCTAATTTTGATTATTGTAAAAATTTGATGTTTAAATATTGGAGGTTATTAATGCCGTTTATGATACATTTATTTTTACATTACTTTTAATTCTTAATTCGGGTTGAAATACGGTACATTCTGAGCGAAAGAGTAATTGAAGAACAATTATATCCCATAAGTATTCTTACTGAATATTTTATTTATGATATTTTATATATTAAATTCTTGCTATTTTTAATTAATATACTACTTAATAAGGTTACAACCTTCCAACAGAGATTACGAGGAATAATGAACTGGGTATAACACCTGGAAAAATCGCGAATTTTTTTACGAATTGAGCCGGAGAAAATTGCGTCCTTTCTCATATTAAATAAACCCTGCCTAAATTAATTCTACTTATTGGTGTTCGTTTGGAAATCCTATAATAAAATTGATCAACTGCATACAATTTTTTCTTGGTTTTCTACTCATTTAGTGGAAAATTGCAATTTACAAATTTTATTTATTTATTTATTTCTTTTTCGCTTATTTCGCGTATTTGTTTTCATTGTGTTTATTTAATTTATTTAAAAACAATAAGCATTAAAGTTTTGTTCTGACTTTCGCATATAGAATTATTTTAATTTACTTGTATATATTTTAAAAATTAAAATAAATTTTCTCAAGGAGGCTCTTTTCTTTTTAGCATGACGTGTACAATGCATTAAGTTTTAAATTTTAAATTTTAATCACGTATTTCTTTTTAAAACCAATGAAAAGGAAAACAATATTGTTTAAATTTAGTCAACACGCTTGCAATCGAATCACACAATTCAGTAGTAATTTTTGTAAATACCAAAATACGATATTATAAGTTTTATACGATACGATGTTGTTTTGTATATTATTTAAATGGAATTTCTCATTGAACAACTAATAATATAAAAAACTAAAGTGACATAAAATTATCCTTAATTATTATTGAAAAAATTATTTTTCAAAGATTAATAGAGTAATGATTTTTATAATTCGATTTCAATTCAACGCGACGGGATTTATTTCATTGGGAGCCCGATTTACTTAATTATTTCCATATAAAAGTTATAGAGCTCTTTTCTACATGATTAATTTTTGGATCTAACACAGATTCCTGGAAATTTTTTGATTATAACTTTTAAATCATAATTTTTTGCTAATTTTCAAATAAGCTACTTTAGGCCATTTCGGGCAATTTCTGACAAATTCGGACATTTCGGACAATTTCGGGCAATTTCGGGCTATTTATAATTTTTTGGGTAAATTCCAAACAAACTAAATATTAAATATTTTTTTCTAATTTCAAACCATAACAGCTTTAAATTAAGTGTAATTCCAAAATTTTAGCATTATAGTTTTAACAGCATCAACTTTACGTCTCGTTTTTTAAAATAAACTGCATGTTACTTTCGAAATTTTCGAAATTTTCCAAATTCCTTTGTTAACGTTTAAATTTTATCAACTAAAAGTAAGTAAATGAAATAAGATTACAATAAGTTTTCATATAAATTACTTCTTAAAGATTTTCCAAAATGTCAGTATAATACAAAAAATGTAATTTCATTTTATATACACATGTAAAGGAAACCTTCAAAAACTTATTCAATAATGGAGAACAATGACGGAAGTTTCGACTAATACAAAAGCGGAATTGTATTTAAAAAGTTTATTTATTGTGTTGTATTATTCGCATTTAAATATTTTTATTTGTCATATCACATATGGGTTCTTTCATTCTTGTATAATTTTCAAAAGTTTTCATTTGAATATTCACTCTTCTTGCAATTAAAGTACATTATATAAATTTTGTATTGTTAAAATGAAAAAGTGAAGAAGTTTGTTTTGTTTTTGAAAGAAAACATTTAAAATTATTTTAAAATAACTTTTTACTATGTAATTTAATTGTAACCCTAAAGCATATTATCCAAATATGTAATCTTTTAAAAGAGTTTTATGTTCTGAGATTATTTTGCGTTAAAAAGTTGCATTATTATTTTATATAATAATTTTGATGTAATTAAATTGTAAAATGATGAAAATGTTTTTTTAATATTTCCCTGGAAATTTTTGAGAACATTGCAAATTTAAATGAATTTATTTTAAATAACATTTTATTTATTTATCTGTAATAATTGGAAGGTTACTGAACGGTTATAGGTTGATTATTTTTCTTTGGAGTTCTCCTTACTCTCTTAAATAAATGCCGAATTTCTATTATATTTGAGTATTATGCAGTAATAGTTAATTGAAATTTCCGATATTTCATAAATTTCACAAATAATCTAAAATTAAAGAATTAATTTTCTTATAAGTGCAGAAAGTTGCTATAAAACTAGTTTTGAGTCATTTCCCTTAAATTCGTATATTATCGGTCCCAAAAACGATTTTTACTATAGAGTGATTACTGTTCTAGAAAATACTGTCTGTTGGTAAGTAAACATATCGCTGTCTCACAAAATTTATCTATTGTAACTCTCTATCGAGTATCTATTGTAACTCTCTACTGATCTCAGGACACACTTCTACAATACTGTCTCAAAATCCATGCTGCTGACAGAAGACAACAGAAACTCTGTTGTCGTGAGAGTGAAGTTCTTCAATATTTCCTTACTTTCATGAGAAAGTTTCTTAAGGTCTCCTCATTTTCTCCACAGATTCTGAAAATGTGTTCATTTTCTAGGCTACCCTTACTGAGGTGTCTTACCGGTAGATAATGGTGAGAATTTTCATTTGATTCCTGTCCAACTTCATAATATTCTTCAACCGCCTCTAGTTATAATCTCCCACCAGATCCTTGGCCTGACAGATCTCTGGAATACTTCTCCCACGCTTCGACTACCTCAGTGGCTTTTCTTTGATTCTTTCCTTAGTTTCCAATGAATAGTATGTGGTCCGATTCGTCAGCTATTTATCGTTATTTTCCTTCTACGCTATTTGAATTCCTAAAAAGCTTTAATAGTTCGAGTTAAGTTTGATTCATATATTTTCTTGTACTTTTAAAATTATATATCGTAAAAAAATTAAAATTCAAAATACTAAAGAAAATTGTAATGATTATCATAATAAATATGTAATAGGAACCGTAATAATTAACAAATTTTCATGAAGCATCTATAGAAAGTAATTAAATTAAATTTTCTTTAAAATATTGTCAATACATGCAATTATACACATGTTACTTGTATCCAATTCGATATTTTATTTTTGTATAAAAATTAAAATAAATTTCAAAATTTAAAGTGTGTAACAACACTTTCGAATATTAGAAACAATATTTACCAATTTCAAAATTATTATATAATAAACAAGAAATGAAAATTTATTATAAGAAATGAAAAACTAATTAAGGATAAAAAATAGATTAATTTTCTAAAAACATACCTGAGTAGGTTTAAAGGAGTATTTCGAAATTTGCTATTTTTGTTAACACAAGAATAGATATAGTTGACCGCGTCAACTATGTGATACCCGTACGAAAAAATGATTTTAAATGTCGAAGATAATTGATATACGGTTTCTTACAACCTCTTGATTTTTAAATCTAGGGTCAGTTTATACATATATGCTAGTTACCTTATATATCCAAATGATCTAAAAAAGTTTTACAGAAAATTATGGCCATGTCAGCAAATTCCTTTGTTCAACATTTCAGCTTTGTAGTCTTAATAATTTCTGGGCTAATGAATATGGTAGGTACGGCAAACAATCGAGAAATTTAAACTATTTTTATCAGACATAATCGCCCTAACAATATATTTGCTTGTGCATATTTTCAAAACTATATTCTGAACAATTTCTGAGATATGATCAAATAACTTTTGAAGCTATTTGGAAGCAACCTGAACCAATACCTGGATCATATCCAATTTGAATAGGGTTTTGGTATTTACAACTGTAAATCATTTGTGAAAATTTGGTGAGCTTAGTTCAATTATTTTTTGAGTTATTGTTGGAACGGACGCATAAATGGACTGACATGTTTGAAACGACTCAAAATTCGACGCTGATCAAAAACATATACTTGAGTCTATATCCCGGACCATTATTTCTTCGCGTTAAAAACGGTAAAGCAAATTTAGTATACTCTTAGAACATACGTTCTTCAAATGTGTACATATGTGAAGAAAATGTATACCCTAGTAAATATAAGGATTTAAATTTTAAGTAAATATTTTAATTAATTTTATTATACTGAAATGAAATTTATTTAAGGTTTTTTACATTATATAGCTAGGAGGTAGATAATATATTGTTTGTAATATTGTTTACCTACAATTTTACATGTGTTTTCAATTAATTTTAAGTAGGATTACATAATGTAAAAATTATTGTATAAAATTATTTATTTAAGTAAAAAATTTTTGTCTAGAATCATTCTGTTTAAATTTAATTTAATTATTATTGATTATATTCTTATATTGTAATTTATTTGATGAATGGAGAGAATTGAGTGGCTACCTTTTTTGTAAACATGATTTTGAATTGTTTTTTTTTTTATTCTAAGGCTTGTGTTGCAGTAATAAAATAGAAGTATTATAGATTTTATCATTGCTACCAAAAAATATAGAATTTATTTTGGACTACCGAAAATTCCAAGGCTAATCAATTATTTTCATGGTATTTTATATGTGAAAGTCTAGGCTTGCTTTTAAAAATACTAAAATTTATTAAAATTTTAAGTGATAAGTTTTAAATTTAAAAATCGTAGTTATATACGGGTGGAAGATATTTGAGAAATAAATTAATTTTGAAGAGATTTTTCTCAGTAAAAAAGAAATAAATAATTAATTTACACACTTTATAGAAATTTAACAGTTAAAATTATTTTCAATTAATTTTTAATTCAATTAATTTAATTATTAAATAAATTTCTATAATCAAAATAATAATAGTTAAATATTCGCCATCCTAAAAGTATGCAATTTTTACTTTTAATGTTGCACAGAATGCAAATTTCACTCTAAAATAAAATAAAATTTTGAAATAATCAATTAATTTTCACTGCAGGATTAATATTAATAGCAATTAATTCTGACATGTTTTTTTAAATGTTGTAATTTAAAACGTCATATGAAATTAAATAAGAAATTCTAATCTCTTAAAACTCTTTTGAAGAATATAAAATTTACGCATCATTAAAATAATGTGAGCTTATGGGTAACAAGAGCAAAAACGTAAATCAGCTTTTCCAATTCGTTGAAATTGCCCTAAAATATATACAAAAAAAAAATCATTTTGCGTCTAATAATATTTTGCCTAGGTCTTATCGTAAATTTCAACATAAAGCCGCACATTACCGACTTGACCATATATCGTCTTCTGACCATATATTCGTTTGTCGTGACGCATGCTACTATGTCTCTTCAAATATGTCTCTATATTCTGGAAATACAGCACTACAATAAATTCAGCAGCATTGTAACTTGCTAAAATTCAATATTATTAAAAATTTTGTATTCTTAATTAGATTAAATAGGAGAAAAAAGTAAAATTAAGCGGCAATAATTCATTAAAAGCTCTAATCCAAATAGGAAATTTAAAAAAAAAATTATTTTGGAAATTTTTACACTTAATTTCTAATACACTTCACTTACTTATACAAAGTAAAAAATTGGTAACGTTTGCTCGTTAATAAATTATTTTCATTTTACCTGATGAATGGTACAAGATGATTACCACAAAAAATAAAAGTACAGAAAATTATCTTTAAATATACTGTGTTGTTCCAAATGAACTCTTTTCGGTAACCTTTTTTAAATTTCATTAAAAGTTTATTGTGTTTTCTCCAAAATTTTTCAAATCGTAGGTTTATAGGTGTAAATGTGTGTGTATGTATGTATGTATGCAGAAATATTTCTAGTACGGGTTAAGTTGTTAAAGAGAAAAGTTGTGTTGCCAAAAAAAAAAAGAAATTATTTTTTTGTATCGTTTTTTTTCTCTGTGTATAAGGTAAAATACAGTTTAATATTGTGTTTAAAGCAAAAAGTAAATAAAATTTTGTAACATTACAAATTTTTAATTTGTTTTGAAGCTATTGCGGAAGAGTGTTATTATTTTGTATATGCGTTTGTAATATTTAGATTTTATTATTTGAAATTTTAGTCTTAAATACTTAAAGTGTTCATTGTAAATTGTAATTAATCGTATGGTTTAATGGTCAGATTTTAAGAAAATTTAATTTTACAGAAAAATTTTCAAGAATATTTAAGGGTATTTTAAGCCAGATTTCACTACTGAAATTATAGCAAATATTGCCAATTGTTTCGTCATCTAAGTGTCATGTGAAATCCAACTGAAGGTCGAAATCCGAAATTTTTGAGCTCGGGTTGATATTTAATTTATATATTTGTCAAAATCACCACCTTGGGTTGGTCATAATTTCAAAAATCCTATTAATTTAAAGTTAAAATTTGGAGCCCTCATAAATCCGCATTCGCGTTTCTTTTGTAAATTTAAAATCTGGTTATTATTTACCTTACAATTACTGCATAAATTATATACATAACTTGCTTTTTATGTGGCTCTGATTTTCTAAATAAAATTTCAATTTAAAATGTTTGTTATCTCAAAGTTGCTAGTTGGAATTTTGGAATTTTCTCTCCTATTTTTTAATTCAACTTCAATTAAAGTTTTACTTTTAGAAATAGGTGTACCACAAACAAATCCAAAATGAATGAATCATATACAATATATTGTTAGTTTTAGTGTGGTTTGAATTTTTAGTAGATTAGTAGAGCAATTTGTTTTGAAGAGCCAGGATTTACTCATGTAGGTTGTTTTTGGTAGGTGTACAATAGTAAAAAGTCTCATATAGAAAAATTTTTAAATTTTCTTATTTCCTATGTTACGTTTGTTTCTTTGTCGTAACATTTTCAGATTTCTAAATTGGAATTTATCCAAATCGTATTATGGAATTCTACCGGAAGTAGCGATAAAAAAAACACATTTTTTTTTTTGGTTTTTTTTTTCTAGTTTTTCTTCTTTTTAATTTTTTAATTCTATTTTTCACTTTTTGTAAAGGATATGCGATATACCGCATTACATTACAAAAAAAAAAAGAGAAAAAAAAATCCGAGTAAAAGAGAAACAAAAAGAGAAAAACAAAAATTCTTTCTTTTTATATCAGAGATAAAAGCTTTTTTGGCATTTGAATATCCTTGAATCCTTTGGTTTGTTAAGTTCGTTAAATGTTAGTGCATGTGTACGTATGTATACGTATGTATATAGACTATAACGTACAGCAGAAAAATATCGCAATACGGTGAATGACATTAATTTTTTGTTCTCATGTTTAGGCCCATTTGTTTTTGTTGTATTTGGTTTTGTCGGACCATTTATTTTTATTTAAGAATTTCAAAACTTAATCTAAACTTAAAATATTTAATTAGAAAATTAATGCTATTTAACAATATTTGATTTTTATCATAACCATAGTCCATAATATTTTTAAAATTTTTAGTAAATTTTAAGTAATTCAGCTGTTCCAATTTCATCGGTGAAATTTTTTGAGTGGTGAAAATTTTTTTGAGTGGTGGAATTTTTTTTGAGTGGTCAAATTGGTTTGGTGAATTATATTGAATGGTGAATAACCTTCTAATAAAATTTTCAAAGTTATTACTCTTAAACATTTTAGATTAAATTAAAAAAAATTTACATAAACTTTCCAGAACCTTGACACACATGAGTGACGGTTCAAGTAAAAGTTGAATTTGGTGTATTAATTGTAGATAAACCTAGAAAGTTTATAAATGAAGCTTATAAATTACTGTACAAAGGAAAATTAGATAAGGTTGAGACCGTCTTCAGAAGGGTACATCTAGGATATTTAGGCACGTTGTGGATATCTCTCTTTCCACGCTCATTAGAACTAGTTGGCGTTCCTCAAAAACAGTGCAAGGTATCTCTAGCATTTGCCTTGGCCAAGTACGTAGCCCTCTGAAAGAATGGAGATCAAGAAAACTCTCCTTGGAGTTTGACAGCCCTGAAAATGGGAATATTGGATAAGTCACTATTTTCTCCTCCTTTTCGTAACATTAGCGTCTACAGAAATCGTTGACAGTGCTCCGATAGAAGCCCTATTACCGGGCAGATATTCTCTCGTCGGAGATATCCGGTCCCTTTTGCAACGCAAGTCATTGCATATTGTTACATTTTTATAGTCTGCTTTAAATTTCCCCGGAACTCCACTGTATCCCATGACCCAAACCAAACTTATCCCGAACTGACCCTACATCTCGTTAAGAGTCTACCTACAGTTTAGGATCGTTCTGGAAATGGAAAATTTTCATTCCAACTTATTCATTGGTTAATCCTTTATTGAATCCAAACATATTAAAAATTTTGCAAGAATTTGTAAAAATTTCAGAGTCTTCCACATTCTTAATTAGTCCATGTGTTCTACATTGTAACGAATACTATTAAGATCAAACATTGGTTATTCTTTAATATTATTTGAGTGTAAAAATGTTACAAATGGAAAAATTGTACAAAAAAAAAAATTTAAAATAAAATTCTCTTTTGAATAAAGTTTACAACAACAACGCGGTCTTCATTTACATTTTAACCTTTTTGGTTGTTTAAATATCTCATTACAATAATATAGATATGTGTGAATGTAAATTTTATATAAAAATTTTTTCCTGAAATTTTATACCATTTACAATTAAAATGTTAATGAGATAAGAAGAAAATTATCAGCTCAATAGTCCAATATTATTGATTTTTATTATCGTTATTATCATTTTACAATCAATATCATTGTTTGTGTGCTGTACAATGTGAGTATTACCAGTTCATTACGGTCAAAAGGAGAATAATATGTTATTGAGAGCAAACAAAAGAAATCATTAAAGAATAATATCGTAGTATAATAACGGTAATGCAAAATTTTTGCATTTTTTTTTTAATTTGAACCTTTGAAATGAAAGGTGTATATGAAAATTACAATATAGTATAAGAATGTACTCGTAGGTGAACATTCATTCATTGAATTTTACTTGGAAATTTTATGTTATTACTCTTTTGACTTTATTCATATAGAAAGATCAGGTTAACAATATTATTTTTCAATTTTTTAAAATTTTATTTTTAATATACCCAATCAATTGGTATTGGTAAATAATTGTTACCAAAAAAATTTTATAGTATTCCCAACATAGTTGTTCTCGTTCAGGTACTTTTAAAGTATTGAATGAAAAATGAAGAAACTCTTTGAAATTGGAAGTAAAAATATATTTTAGTAGATTTCCAAAAAATTTTTTTACTAGTTTTATTCCGATGATTCGCTTGTCTGTCTGCCTATACACTCATTTGCCATTTCATATGCAATAGAACTTATTTTTAGTAAATTATTGCTATAAAACAACATTTTCACAACGTTCCTCACATCTGAAGTTAGAAGCTATTACGATTTTCAAACAATATTCGTTGGTTATTGGCAGTTTTTAAAGATAAAGAACTTTTCAAATTTAGCAAACACAAAAAGTTTAAAACTTTATTTTAGAAGTATATTAAAGCAACTCTTACGAGTATACTCACGGGTTTTATAACACCTGAATATTTTATATTTTTGCATTGTAATGGTTACATACAAAACCAAGATCACGTCTCTGTATTATATCACTATATCAGACATGCTATGTTCAAAATTATAGACTATTACTCGGGCGAGATATAGGTAGTTTTACTCAAATACAACATGTTTATACCTGGCAAGGACAAGTTGATTAACAGTGAATATTGATGGCTGGAGAACGCTCATTAATAAGCTTCAGGAGTTTCCTCCGGAGCTCTAGGTAAGTTTCTGGAGTCTCATTAATATTCTGGAGTTTCCTCCGGAGCTCTAGGTAAGTCTCTAAAATTGTCACCCTAATACAACTTTTCCTCCCAAATATTTGCAGTAAAATAATTAAGCAGTTTTTGGTTGTTCATAAAAGTTCTTAAAGTGAATTGTTCTACTTTAGAAACCATGGGTTTGGCTGATTGTATTTTATAATAACAAATTTTAATGCAAGTGAAGTGATATACAATTCATTTCAGTGTATAACACTGTATTTGTGATATGGTGAGCACAATATCTTTAAAATTGTATATTATAATTAAATACTCGTAAAATTAAATGAAAATTAAACAAGAATAAATAATTAAAATAAAAATTAAATTGTCTACCCAATTTAAGTATAAATTTTATTTTTTGTAAAGTTTTCGAGAAAAATTTGTGTTTTCGAGAAAAATTTAAATTTATTCACTATAAAATAATTTCTTTGATATAATTCACATTTTATTTATCGGAATAATTCACATTTTATTTATCGGTATCAAATTTACATTTTATTTATCGGAATGGGCCACATTGTGTTCAAATTTGTATGAAACAAGTCATTCTATAATTAAAAGCTCCTGCAACATAAGGAAATCAATTTTAATTGTAGAAAATTGTATAGAAGTTTTGTAATGAATGAGAACTGGAGAATACAATTTTTTTGTAAAATCTTTGAAATATGAGAAAATTCCAGTCTGGAATACTATTTGCTCGGAAAATCTTTGAAATGGAAAAAATGTCTGTGTGAAAAGCGTAATTTATTCAGAAATCCTTAAGGTATGGAAAATTGTCTGTCTGGAATGCAATTTATTCGAAAAATCCAAATAATATAGAAAAAATGCCATATTGTATTAAAAAATATTAAAGATTTTTTTAATAAGTTGCCTGGAATACAATGGTAAATGTTCGAACTGAAATTTATTCTATTGCAAATCATTTTTTCAAAATATGGAAAAATCTTTTTGGTTCGACAAATTTTTAAAATGTAGAAAAATAATGTTTGTATGGGATGTAATTTCTCTCTTCAACATTACAGCTCTCCTGTTCTATTCTTTTGGAATACCTAATAATAAAAATCATAGATTTTATTAAATAATAATTATTTAATAATTAATTATTTTAACAATAAAACGTGCAAAATATTAATATAACAATTAAAAATTCTGATTAAAAAATAATTGAATTATATAGCAATTTAATTAAAATAGGAAATAATTAAAATTAATTGCAATTTAGCAGTTTAATTAAGATTAATGCGTGTTAATGGTGAATTCTTATTAGCAACTTAAATCTTATAAGGTTGGTCTTCATTATAATTCAAGATGATATTCTTCAAATACTGCTTATTTCTTTAACTCTTTTAACATTAAAAATGATGAATACGTAAAATTTAAAACCTGCAAATAAAAATTTGTTTTTTATTGTTATAAATATAGGTTCTCAATATTTTATTCTTATATGCTTGAGACCTTCATAAAAGAATTCAAATTAACTGGTATCCAAGCAGCATTTATTTCAAAAACTTTTTGAGATCTTTGCATAAATATAATTAAAGCTTTACGAAATCTTTTATCCTTATTTATCCATGGACATGAAAATAAAGTATTTGAAAGTTTTTCACTCTCAGATTTTAATAGAGCAGCAAAAAATGATGTTAAAAAGATTTGTTGAATAAAAGCTAAAAGTATGAATATAACACTTAATAATTCATAATTTGAATTTTTAATTTCGGAAAAATATAAAGCTAAAAATGCTAAAGATATTGTAGTTGTTGTATATTGTGCAAACATTTGTAAATTAACAAGTTTTCCAATAATATTGAAAATTCTGAAAATAATTAAATTTTTTTTTCTTTTAGTTTATTATAGCCATTTTTATTAATTAATATATAATTAATTTTACCTTTGTAAAATCTTATAAAATTTTATATATTTAATTAATATTGAATATGAGTTCTTATCTGAGATTTCGGGTATTTTTTCAATTTTCATTAGGAGGACATGAAAATATCCTTTTAATATATATAAATAAATTGGTGTAAATGTTTCACTTAATATAAAAGTCAGACCAAGCCATATTAAACTTAAATGATTATGAAAATATCCTAAATATAACCATTCTTTTGATGCTATACCAAATGGATACCATACATTAACAATCATATTTTTTAAATTTTTATCAAAATGACAAGAGATTTCTTTAAAAAATATATTTATTAATAGAATTAATAAAATCATTTTAAATAATTTATCACACATTTTAAATATTTCATTTTTTAAATATAAAATTTCATCTTCATGTGTAATATAAATTTTTAAAATTTTTAATAATTTTTCAATTTTTTTCAATTGATTCCTTTGT
Source organism: Condylostylus longicornis (assembly GCF_029603195.1). Taxonomy (NCBI): domain Eukaryota; kingdom Metazoa; phylum Arthropoda; class Insecta; order Diptera; family Dolichopodidae; genus Condylostylus; species Condylostylus longicornis. Next base: position 2,889,778 of record NW_026578045.1, read on the forward strand.
ATTAGAATTGTAAAACATTTATAATGGCATACTAAACATGTTATACCCAATCCAACATTAATTGTAGCTGATTTTATATCATTTTCAATAAATGGATATAGGACCATACCAATTATAAAATATAATGTTGACAAAAAGAATATTATACGTAAAAAATAATAAACTATTTTTTGATGAACTGGAATTTGTGATGGTTGTATAACACCAAGTATAACACATATTTTCCAAATCCATTTCACGGAATAAATATTTTCGAAATCCATTTTAATTGAATTACTGAATAAGACTAAATACGATCTTATTTTTCATATTATTAAATTTATGGAAATTTGCAACTAGTCATATAATTGCATATATCGTATTTTGTCTATAGTATACCATTGGAATTGAATTTTAAGAGAATTTATAACAGATGTTAGTTTAACAATTATACGAATATAAAGAATATTTTAAATTACATATTTGCATGAAATAAAATTCTAGTTAACTAATTAAATTGTATTTTATTTATTTAAATATTGCCTATATTTACTCGATATTGTATTCGATCAAATTTTAGATTTGTAGAACAGCACATTTCCTTTTAATAATTCGTATTATTGTAAAAAATTAATTTCCGTTTAAATTTGTAAATAGCTGGTATGTTTATGTTAGGTTCTAGTTCTCAGTATTTAAAACGGTCTATTGAAAGAATTTCCTTATATTCATAACAAGAAAACGATTTCCCGTTTAACGGCAGCTAATAAAAAATAAAGCAATTTGATAGAAAATATTTTGAGCCATTATGCTTATTTCTAAATAAAACTAAAAAAAAAATCATTGAAAGAAGACTGCAGTTTTTTTATTGAAATCGATCTTTTCAATTAACTTGTGCCCAAAGTCCTGAAAAATATACTTTTTTGACAATAATTATTTGTTATATTGAAATCAGAAACAGTTTTCAAATTCCGCGAACGCAAAATTAGAGTAAAGATTTAATTTTTTTACAATGATTGTTTCGCTATTGATTATAGGTAAGCAGTACAATGACTATTGAAATTAACCGTTATATTAAACCTGTTTCGGTTTTAATTTTTAACATTGTTTTTCTGTTACGCGGTAAGTTCATTTTAACATCTTGTAGAAATTAATAAAGTATTTCATTTTCTTCCACCTCTTCAAAGCTATCGCCTTTTGAAATGTGCAAAATTTGAATTACCCACTTCTTACTTTGGCATTCGGTTTCTTAAAGTGTAGGTCTTTCTGCGAGTTGGCCTTTCTGAAAATTGTTTAACTTAAATAACTTAATTTCGTTTAATAATCTGTCGAATTCGACCATTACGTATATGCTTTTTTAAAATTTTGCTTTCATCCTAAAAGTATGCAATAACTATTTTTTTGACAAATATAAACTTTTAATATTTAGCTACAGCTATTAACCAGAATGTTTTAAGTAGAAAAATATTTTTCAGAAAAAAAAAAATATAGTTGAAAATAATTGAAATTAATTGAAATTAAAAATAAAACAATTAGCAAGCACACAATTTTAATTTATTTTATATTGATTTTGCAAAATTCTGCAACGCACAATATTGAAAAATATTCAAGAAAAAATTTCTTATACAATACTTGTGAATGCACATTTGCTAAACATGAGCAGAACAAAAATATTATATTTATATCTGAGAATTAACATAGGGATAAATTTACGCCTGAAGAAATGTCACTTTGTAAATATTAAAGAGGGTTTTCCGGTTAATTTTGTCAATTGATTTGTTAATTTTCGGAGATTTCTTGTACAAAAGAAATCGTTTACTAGCGACGGGTCATTCACGTCATTTATTTATTGTGTAAATTAAAATTAAATTTTTATTGTAAATCGAACAGGTTTCATGAAAATCATCATTTTCTATTCGTTTTTAATTAATAAAATTTCGATTGCATATTTATAGGAGAATATCATGTGAAGATTGAACAAAAATCGTTTAAAATCAAATTTTTGCAAGTTGTTCCCAAAAGATTGTACTATTCGACATTTTTTGTGCCTTCAATTACTATTTACTCAATTGGATTACAGTTGAATAATTAAGAATTTCATTATGAAAATTATAAAATCCCTTTATTTGATAATCCTTTTAAAGTTAAAAATATAAAATTCAAAAAAGTGAAAGTAAAAGCGACACAATAAATTACAAACGATCTTTAATATTACATAAAATTCTTTATTAAATCCTTTGAATTTAAAAATCTACAAACAAAAAAAAAAGAAAACTTAACAGTGTTTTTTTTTAACAAAGTGTCAATTGATTGCACGTGTAAGGTTCTTACCTTAAAGATAAAAAGAGGAAAGTCTTTGAGTTTTCGTGATAAAGTAATCACACTTTCCCTTGTCGAACAATCAAAAATATTATGGAAAATAATTTTAAGGTAGTTGAAAACGAAAATTTAACTATTACTCTTATATGTAATATAAGATTTACCGTTATATGTAATAAGAGACGGAGTAGCAAAGTTTTAAAAGTAAATTTTAACAATAAAATTGTTTTTTGACTATAAATAGACTTAGAAATCTTTAAGTAGTTTTTAAACTATAAATGGCTAAATTAAACTATAAACTATAAATCTCACCTCATGGACTTTTCGGCTGGAATAAAGTTTTATATGGGTCGAACTGTGATAAATGCGTCGAACTTGCTAAGGTCATTTGTTAGACCAGAAAGTCCGAATTCAGGCGAACATTAAGAGCAGGAAATTCGAATTCTTTCCGTTCCCCCTCCCCGCGAACCTTTTTTTGCCCTAAAAAATCTAAAGAATCGTCTTATCGGCGATAGTCATAGCTTTGTTTTTCATACTGCAAGAACAATAATTATACAACGTAGGTTTTGCATTCTATAAAATAACTATGTACAATTAAATCCTCTAAACAAAGTACAAATATTGTATGTAGGTATTTCCATTTTATTTTGAATTAAAAAATTAGTGAAATTTGTGATAATGGAATAGAAACCCTTCTGTTTTGAATTTATTATCCTTGAATTTTACATAAAATTTTATATTTTTTTTCTATTGAAATGTCAAAGTTTTATAAAACAGGAAATTTACAAATTTAAACTAGCAATTTCATTTTGACATCTTTCCGTTCTACATATGTCTATTAGTTTTATTTTCAAGGAAATTTATTTTGCATTTTATAATTTTTTTTGATTTGAAAACTTTTTTCTTTTAATTTAGTTAAGAAAATTTCATGAATGGTAATTAGAAAATATTGTCTAAATGAATTAGTAAGTGAAAAAAATCTGCAATTATAATAAAATTTGTGTAAGTCAAAAATTTAATTAAGGTTCACAATAATGTTAAATTTAAAATCAAACAAGTAAAAATGTTTCAGTCGGTATAAACTGACCGGATTATGACTGACTGCATCTTGACAACCGGGGTTTAAAACCTTCTTTTTAAAATATTAAGAATTGGTTCCACTGTTATACGGCAAATACCTCAACCTGTCAACCCAATCAATAGAAATTTTATAGATATGGCTGACTTGTAATTTGACACACGACGTCCAAGTTTCATGAATCTAACTTTATTAATTTTTCGAATATTTAAAATTAGTTTTTGGTGTCATATGGCAGCTACCTAAACCTTTTGTTCGAATTGTTCTAATTACAATAGTAGCCGTCCTTGGCAGAAAACAAACAAGTTTGGTGTCGATTGCATTATTTGTTTCTAAGTTATCTTGTCATCGGCCGGATGGACAGCCATGTCTAAATTAAGGTGGAATCTTTCATTGAGCAAGAATATAATATACACATGTTCATACCGCAGACGGCTCAAGTGGTCCCACACTCTATCCAAGAACAAATAAAATCCTTCAGGAAGGTGCAGGGTATAAAACAAAATTAATTTAAATTACCTGATTCTCCATTTGAATTTTATATTTTATTTGATTTGTGGTCATTTTTATTCCTATAGCTCCGTTTTATTCATTAACCAGATCTGACATAAGAGTTATCAGATAATTTCAGAATATCTTTAAAATAACTAATAATATTCATTAATAATGTCATTTCTAAATTTTTAATGTTCATTAAAATTAATTTAAGAAATCATAATTAATTTTTTATAATTATCCTTTACCATTTCTCATTTTTCTATGAAATTGATGTTAATTGGATAATTTTAATTCAATTATCGAAGAACTTTACAAAAGGTGTTAATTATGATTTTCTGCTTGTACTCATTCAGATTCATTTGCAAGATTAATCTTATTATCAGCTAAGTACTTAAAGCAGAACAAAAAATGCAAAATTTCTTAATTGCAACTTTAGATAAAGCGTATTAAAAAATTATAAATTAAAAAAGTTGGTATAGAACGTCCGCATAGAAACCTGTTGGGCACGGGTTAGAATTCAGTTCGAAGAGATGTTTCTGTTTTGCTGGTTCCTTGAAATATTTCATTCACCTGTTCTGCAGTTGTATGAATTGATTTTCGTTATTGGTTTTATTCAGTTCTTGAATGCATACCTTCTATTTATGAGAAAGATAGTGATATGTGCTTGCTGATACACAGATGCCAGCCAAAAGTGGGATATCAAGATAAACAAAAAACGTCAAAGTAAATGCGGTAAATTATCAAGAATTTGGGAAAAATAACTGTAGAACGTTAAAAGAATAGACGATGGAGAATGTACTGATGTATTCAGAACAAACTAAGTATGTGGAAAACTATGGGAAACTATTAAGGAGCGTCAATTTTAGGATTTTTGGTGCCTGTGTTAAATCAGTAGTTTTATATTATTTTAATAAAATACAAGTTCTCAAATAAAATACAAATACCGAATATTCTGGCTATACAAAATTAGAAATTAAGACCTGTGCAAATACCCAATAGAAAAAGTAATAAGAAGAAAAACTATAAATATACAGGTCAAATATTAAGGAGTCCAGAACAATCCATTGTCAAGCAAGTATTAAGATGGCATCTCTAATATAGAAGAGAACAGTAGAAAAAGATATAACAAACGACTGCAAAACTTGGGAACAAATTAAATCGATCGCACAAAATTGAGAAAGATGGAGAGATTCAAAGAAAGTCCTACACTCCTCATCTAGGAGTTTAAAAGGAAAAAAGAAAAACTTCTTACTGCTTTGTAATTTTGTTCAGCATCCTCAAATATTTAGAATCATTTCTATGTTTCTATAGAGGGATTGCACATTATTTAGGTCTATAGATTATCGCAGAAGAATAATTTTTCAAAAATACTTTCAATAGTTGTGTACTGTAAATTAGAGCATTTAAAGAAACTTGTATAAGAACTTTTTATGCACCATTTAATGTCATTATAGCAAAGTTCACGTCATAATCATTTTATGTTCTACTTAAATTAAATTGACTCCTAACCAGTCATCAATTTTTGTCACTAAAATTCTTGTAAAATAAAAAAGTTTTCCATTATTGTTTTATTTTTGTTAAATCCTTTCAAAAATTTTAATCATGATGAAAAGTTAAATAAAATTTTCCCTTTGATATTATGAAGAAAAAAAAAAATAAGAGAATAAAAATTTCAATTTAAGTTTTTCAATGATTATCAGAGCTCCCACTTGTTAACGATGCTATAAGACAGAGAATTGAAGGAAAAACTTATTTTTTAAAGATATTTTGCGATTGCTCAATTAGAAATTTTCTTTTAATTTGCTTTGACCTTGAAAGTTAATTTTCCTTTAATAACAATAATAAAAAAGAAAAGAATAACACAAATAAATAATAATCGATCAATAAATTATTCAATGGTAAAATTTTTTTTTGGCCTTTTTTAAGTTCAAAATTCGGAACTTTGATCCCAAAGAATAATGGGGAATAAAAACAGAAATAAATGAAAAAACATAACAAATTTCAATTAGGAACAAGTGAACATAAAAAAAAAAGTTATTTGAACTTTTGTAAAAGTTTTTTTTTCAGCACATTTCCAACTGAATTGGGCCAAAATTTCTTATAAATAACCGTCCGTGCGTCTTGTAACAAAACTTCGGCACTCTTTGTAATAGAAATCTAAAATCTTAGACGCTCTCTTCTAAAACAATATTGCCTTATCGCAAAAATTTTTTAATTTTCGTAAACGTCCAAAAATAGCTACTTGCTCCTTCACCATTGAGTACCGATTCCGAGTTACAAACCAATAAAATTAATGAAATTTCAATTTTTTGATTTTCGGAGCTTTAAGCTTTTTAAAATTTTTTCTAAAGCAAATAAGTCATAAAAAAATACAATAAAGAGAATTCGAACCCAATTCGATAGGGCCTTTTTTATTTTCACCCTAAAGTGATGTAGTAACTATGATAAGCAGTCATGTACGCACTTAGTCCCGGGAAAATGCTATTTTCTATAGTGAATAAATTAATATTGTTAATAGTAATTTTATATAAATGAGTAATGTAAGGTCAATACTTAATATATGAATTAATTAATGAAGGAATGAGTCCTGTAATGAAATATAGGTGACGGGATGTCAGAACTTGGTTGATGAATGAAAAAACTCTGGGATAAAGACAACGTACATTGAATCTAGTGTTATGGGATTAGTGCATGGGTGGTGATTGAATGAAGTCTAGGATTAAGACAAAGAACGTTGAATTTAGTGAAATACGCAAGGCTCCGCCAGGTTTTTGATTGAATGAATAATTACTTAGATGATCGTTAAAAGCTTTTAAGTATTGCTTCAACTGATTGCATTTTTTAGTAATTAACAATAATATATAAGTACAGAATAATATAAATGAAAAATATTTTTTTTTAAAAGTACGTACGTTACACTGTTTTCAAGAGAAATGTGCTACTTTACAAACCATATTTTCGATATTATATTTATTTATTATTATTCATTTGGGTCTCTCATGTTTTTGATTTGTTCATAAATATTTTGAAATATTTTTCATGCTGTTAAAATTATTTTCTACATGTAGACCTTAATACAAAAATATTTAAGAAAAATGAAAGACTAAAGGGTTAAACAAAATTTTAACAACTTTCATAGGTTTTTGTTTGTATTGTTTTTATTGATTTTGTAGTCAAGAACAGAAAAAATAAAAATAAATAAACAAACTGGAGTAGACAATAGGTTTATTGATGGTCAATCCCTCTGGGGATAAAGGATTTTTGTAGTGTAGGTAGGGTTTTAAATTTATTATTAAAAAGTTTTTAAAATTAATTTATTTTAATAATTTATTTCTTGTTTTTTTAAATAAAAGTTTAATTTTGCATTTCTATATGGTGGCTGGTTATAATATTCAATTTCGTGGGGGGTCTTCAATATTTTTTATTATATTGTGTTGTCCAGACAGTCGATTTCATTTAATGAGAAAGAAAATGTTAGTAATTTGTTGAGAAAATTGTTAGGTACGGATAATTAACAAAATGTTAGAATGTGCCAAATTAGAATTGGAGCAAGTCGATCATGTAAAATCGAATAATATTAGAATTTTCCGCTTCAATCTGAATGCGTTTCAGTCTGGAATCTGGAGTCTGCATATATCGTAGTAAAATCCAGTACAATTCAATAATTTTTTCTCTTTTTAAAATGTTTAATCCTGCGTCTGATATTAAGTAACAATCTGAAGGAATTCTTAAGAACCGATATTTAGTATACCCTATATTTTATGGATTTTTCGTTTTAAATGAACCCTAAACTTATTTTTGAAGTTATTAAGAGCAATTAAACCATCAATTAAAAAATTAAATATTTTTTTGCCTTGTGAATTAAAGTCCTGAACATGCAAACTGCGGCTGTGGCTTATTTTTCAGTAAACCTTATTTAATTTTAAAAAAATTTGAATTCGATTTTCGTATTGGAAGTGAGAGGGTCGGGGAATGAGGTAAAAAATTTTCTTTATTAGAGAGTGTAGAAGCTTGACAAACAGACGCATGAACGGAACTGACAGAGTAAAACTAATAATTTTATTATTTTTAATTTTTCTGGAAATTTTTCAAAATTACTGTGTTATGGAACTCAAAATTTTTTTTAAAATTTTTTATAAATTTTTGTTTATAATAAAAATAATAATTATGCTGTAGAATTTTTAAGATTTTTATTTCTTTTTAATAATTAATATCTCTGTAATGTACGTAACGTACATATTACGAATTCTTTTGACCTCAATTTTATGGAGGTTTCATATACACGTGCACAATATTAAAACACTTAAGTACTATGATATTTAAGTACAATTTTTTTTTTTGCACTGTGCTAAAATTTATTTTCATTGTTGAATGTTTTTGTGGTTATCTAGATTTAAATATACTTTGCAGTAGAAAGTATATAAATGTATACAAAGTACAGGCTTGGCTCTAATTTGTTAGGCGCCTTAAGCGGTTTCTTAAAATTGCACACCTCAATCCCCCACTCCACTGTTTTCGACGCATAGAATATTACACATAATAAATAACTTTCTTGTAACTTTATCATATTTAATACAATATTAGTAATAGAATTAAGGCCTGGAATTAAATATTTTAGTTTTTATTTTGCAATGTTTGTGTATCGTAGGTAGAAGTTATCAAGTTAATTTCGCTTTAAATATAAAGAAAAACAGTAAATAATGGAAAACAGGTAATTGAAAAAATTTGGAAAAATTTTGAACTTTTTAAGATTTTGTTATTTTTTTAAGTTTTTAATGGCGCCCGTATTTTCCGGCGCCCATTGAAAATAATTATTTTACATTTTTAGCAGATCCGCCCCTGTATTGATAATACATTATAAGATACGAGGCTATAAAATATTTTATCTTATCAGTGTTCTACCATTTAAGTATTAGTGTGTTTAAAAAAAGTTGACATAAAAACCCTAATTTGAAACAACAAAATACGAAAAAATAAGAAAAAAAATTAAAATAAAAAATTAAATGTTTACACCGAAATGTCATAAATTTTAAATCCTTTTCTAAAATTTTCTTTATTTTTAAATATAACACATATAAAATGTTGTTCTATGCTAGATATACACGGTATGTATGACTTGCTATTTATGATAATTCTATATTGCTTGTGTATCCTATGAAATATAATTCTAAAAGTGTGTAGAAAAATACTCAAATTCTCACTTACATAATTTGATGCAATGATTTCATCAAAACTGTTATAATAATTGTATATGTATTTAAATTCTAGGAAATCTTGGACTTGAGGCAAGATTTTCTTTTAAAAAATAAAAAAAAATTATAACACTTTTTTTTTTGTTTTCTTTTTACTCGCTTATAAGTAGCAAGTTGTCGTAGTAAATAAGAAGTTTTTAAATTCTAATGTCATAGCGTATTGAAACTCTTTGTTTTCCGTTTTTAATGAGTAGCTGAAAATAAAGTGTTATAACAAATTTAGTGGTGGATTAGACAAAATTCGCTTTTTACTAAATTAGTGAATTTTGCATAAATTTAGGAGAATTTTTAATATAATACAATTATTGTGTAACCTGTGTAACTAGCAACTTAACATAGTTAAAATGTTATGGTATATTTTTTGGTAAGAGAACTATATTACAGTAGTAGTATTTTCGATTTCGTATAGAAATTCTAGATCTGGCTTAAAGTGTCGAAAAAATTATAAAATTGAATTATGATATTTTGTAAAATTTAGGATATAATAATTTAAATGACATAACAAAATTCTTGGAATTGATTAAAATTTGGAATGATTGCTTTCCCAAGATGTATAATAGTTATATTCAAGTGTAATATAATCTTATAAAAAAATTAAATTTTTATTCGCCCAATTTTGAAAAACGTGAGTTTTTCAAACGACATAAGAGAATTGGCATATATCTTCTGTAGAGAAAATGCTGTAAGTCTGTCTATAAACTAAAATTTCTTTTATAGTTCTACAGCTGCAGGTGTTATTAGAATTTATTGAGATAAGTGACGGTCAATAGTGATGTTAAGCCTTGTTTAAGAAATATTTTTATTAGGCTATATAAGTGCATTATAAATTTGTGACTTTAATGAAAATATTAGTAAATAAAATTTAATTATAATTAAAAATTTAATAATTACCATTATTGTCATTATTACAGCCATTGAAATCGTTATAGTCATTCGCTATACACCCGTAGGGTCACGTTATAGTTTTTAAAATACCCTATTATTAACAGGAATAACATTAATTGTTTTATGTATTAAATTTATTTTTATATTTTGTTTTTCTTTTATAATATCGTTTTTCTTTTTTTTTTACGATATCTTTCAAGTTTCTTTAAGGGTTTTTCCTTCATATTTTGAAGGATTCTAAGAATTATTTTTGTTGTAATTTTTTTTTTTATTTTTCTTGTGTCTTTATGACTTTTTTTTTTAGATAAATATTTTATCGGGTCTAAATTTATATTTTAGTTCTGTTTTGTTTTTTTTTTGTATTGTGAAAGACAAATCAAGGAATTTTTCTTTAAATGCTCAAAATCTTTGTATTTTTTTGTTTTGTATATTAAAGAGAAAGGCAATAGAATGTTTTCCTTAAAGATTTTGTTTTAACGAAGTAGGGTTCTAAAAACGTTTGCTTTATAAGTGAATAATTATTACAATATGGTAGTGCAAAATATTAGCTGAAAACTTGCTATTAAATTTCTTATATTTGTGAAATTTAGGTCTTTGAAGAGGTATACTTTTAAGAGACAAGCTTAAGATCCTTTAAAAGAAGTGCTTCAGAACTTGAAATACCTTTAGACATCATCTTTCTCACTTAACACAAAATGTATGTATTATTTATATCCTGAATTTCAGAAAATTGTAATTGAAATATTGTCAAGATGAGGCCACTTTCAACTAATCTAATATTATGTAAGAAATTATAAAAGAATTGAAATTAAATTCTGATTAATATTGATGTACTTTTTTCATAATAATGATTTTGATATTTTTTTTGAGATAGTCCATTTTTGTTTTAATAACACTATGATTATTGTATATAACAGAAATAGACGATGATTAATTTCTATGGTACTATTCTGGTATTTTATGATATAGATTAAATCATTTTTTTATTATTTATTTTGAAGATATACATATCTAATATTTATTATATATACAGTTCTTATCTACACCAGGATATAGGTTCTACATAGAACAATAATATAGAATTTACTGTGTATATTCTACAATATTCTATAGGATATAAGATATAGTAAATTATATACAGTACAATAGAAGATTTTTTCTTTATATTTTTGCTACTGGGATTTCTTCCTGAGTGTTATAATTGAATTCTTATTTCGTTTGTTAATAGGGTAAAGCACTGTTATAGGGATAAATCAAAATTTTTGTAATGAATTTTTTTTAGCAATCTATGTATATTCTTAGTCAATTAGATTATACAAAAAAATGAATTTTATTAAATTATAATTATGTGAAAATTAGCTAAAACCCAATATGAGGAAATTTGTAAATCCCGATAAGGTGAATATCGGGTTCTGCAACTTCGTGAAATTAATTTGTTAAGATTATCTGGTTATGGCTTCAACAACTTTTAATATTTTTATTTCTTAATTTGCTCATGAAGTGCTGGTAAAGCAAAAATTAACTTTTTAGTATTTCATTTTTATCACTGACTCAATTTGGCCAAAAAATGGCTCATCGGGTTTTTTTGAAATTTCCATAGAATTTACTGTATTGATTTATATGATTAATCCTATTAAAAAAATAACGGTAGCCACTCAAAAAATTGAACGGCAGGAGAATTTTTCAATTAATACAAATTTGAATTATCTAAAATTTGCGTTTAATTTTCAACGAATTTGCATTCGGAGTCCAGCAATTAAATCCTGTAATATTTAAAATAAAATTCTAAGAATTAACTACAATATTCCTTTAAGGTAATTAGTACCTTAAATATTGATAAATTTTCTTAAATTCGTTCATAGAGCCTTGTTTACTTCCACTTAATACAATATAAATTACTGAACTCAAAATGATAAACAAAATTCAAAGCCCCAGTGTGCATTCTATCGTCATTTTGATGATTTCCTTAGAAGTATCTGTAACAGAAAAATATAATTGTAATTTTTTGATTTTCAGATAATAATAATTTTAGATTAGACCACTATCAGGCAACATTAGAATTTATTCCTAAAATTTTCTTGGAAAAACTTTTTGGGCTGTAGCTTTTTCTCTTTGACTTTTCAATTCTCTATATTTATTCAAGTACCATCAATAGTCTGAGTGTTTTGTGTCAACTAAGAAGCATACTTGCTAGAACAAAAATAAGTATTGAATATTATGTAATTGTAATTTAGAAAAAATTTAGAAGAGGAGTACTGAAGGCCCAATAGTTCTAATAGTCAAAGCTTTTAATGATGCGAACAAATTTACTCTAGAATTTTCACTTTCTTATTTTAATAAAAATTTCAAGAATTTCCATTGTTTTTTTTTTTCTTTTCTTTTTCGCAATTATTATTGTATTTTTATCTTGAATATTATTACAACAGTATAACAGTTATATAAATAAATATAGGAAAATATTATATAAAAGGTTATAGATTAATAGGATCCTTATTTCCAACTTTTTGATATTTTTTTACGATTTAAATATTTTATTTGTGTTTTTTTTTCCCTATTTCGTATAACTTTTGATAGAAAAATTATGAATTTTCGCCATGGTAATTAAAAAACAAGGAAAATCAAAAAAATAATAATTTTCAAATAAAATTTTTTATTTATTTTCGAAAAAAAAAAAATTTAAATAATCTTTAATTCAAATTTCAAATATTTTGGCTTATACAAGAATTTTTTTTTTTACAAACCAAGAAGTGAGTAATTATGAATTTAATATGGAGGAAAATTTTCTTAAAAAAGTTCTTCTTTTTAAGGTTAAGAGAAAGTCGAAAAGAAAGTTGAAAGAAAATTTTTATTTGTTGTGGAAAATTAAAAATTATTTAATTATAAAATTTATTTAGAAAATTGTATAATTAAATGACAATTTTTTTTTTTATATTAAAATTAAATTATTAATAATTCTATAAGAAAAAGAATGTGTTTTGAAAATGAGTTGAAGAAGTGAAGATATTTGAAGGATTAAGACATTTTTTTTTTAATTTTGTTCAATATTGAATGATGAAGAATTGTAAAAATTGATGATTTTTATCGACCACATTGCATACAATTAGAGAGGTTATGTGATTCGATAATGGAGGTTATGTGCTCCAAATTTCATATGTGGAGTTTTCGGCGGAAATGCATTTCTCCATGATAGAGAAGCGTGATTAAAATACTTTTAGAGAGATGTCTGTCGGTCATTCTGCCTGCCTGTTTGTGTACCTGTCGGACGGTTTGTCTGTGCAGATGTTGATAATTTTTAAGAAAATATTCAACTGATTAACTTGAAACTTTGTATATGAGCTTTACTTGACAGTAAATTTTGGAAGAAATCAGGAGTAATTGAACTTTTACTGTGAGCTAAAATTATATTTTTCTGCATAAATTTAATTTTTGAATTCAGGATGTAAAAGTAAATTTTGCGAATATCACGGTTCGGAAACTGAACTTTCATTAGCAGCTGACTTTACATTTCTAAAAGGCATTTTCATAATCTTGTCCAACATTCTAGCTGAACTGTACAATAAGCGGTGAGGGAGGTTATGTGCTGTTCATATAATATTTTTTTTTGTATCAAAAACCGTTCGATTTGCAAAACCAACACATGATATAGCATTTGATAACGAATTTGGGACTTTACCTTGATGTCACTTTAACAATAATATTTTACAAAATGGAACATTTTTTTTTTATTTTCTCACATATGAAAAAAATCGGGCTGTAAATGGGGTGTTCGATTGTATTTCCTTAATTTTTTAAATAAAACATTGAGTTTAAAATATTGAGTTAAATTAATTTTTTTATATTAAATAAAAAAATCTAAAATGTGATAAAGGGCCAAAAAAAATTTTCGCAATGCTAAAAATAAAAAGAAAACCTCATTGCTTTAAGGTATAAAAGTATGATTTTAAATAATTCTGTAGGTCAGTGATTCTTTAATTTTTATGAAGGTTATTTCAATATGACCATAACAGATTAAAATGAATTTTGGCTTCATTTCATACGCATATTATATACACAAACCCAAACATACATTATGTTAATCAGTTTTTGTATTAAAACTAAAGTGAAAGATTTAAATTTTCATTCAGGCCCCATTTTTTCTAAGTGAGTAGTACTTAAAGTGCAATTTTATTCTTTGTTATATTGAAAATTTATTCGAATATGTAAAAATATTAAAAAAAAATTATAAAAAAATTTTTTAACCTTAAAATTAAATGTTCCTTTTTTTTTGGGGAATTTTTGGTTTAATCTCCTTTTTGCTAAATGTCTTATTCACGGGAAAATATTTTTAATGAGGGTTTGATTTTGTGAGATGATTGTGACCCTATGGAATTTAATGATTAGGGTCTTCTTGTATGTAATTGTATTGTAATTATTAAATGAAACTCTTTTAAAATTCAAAAACAAAAAAAAAATTAAATGAATTTTTTGTTTTTACTGAAAGAGTCCAATAAACTTTGGTTTTTTTTTTTAATTAAATATGAAAAGGAAATTATTATTTTTTTTCTGAAAATTTTGCATATTTTCTTAGAATTTTCCGTAAACATTTGGCGTTCTTTTAAACAAAAAATAAGTTTTGAAATTTTTTGAAGATTTATTTGAATTTTTTTTAAAATAATGATGGGGAGATTATGTTATTGACAAGCTTCATCTATTGCCCGCAAGGGTGATTTATTTACTTTCATTCTCAGAAACAGTTATATTGACTGTTTGCTTACTAAATTGAAAAAGAAAATAAAAAAAATTAGCATGAAAATTAGAACAGTTTTGTTTAATAACAATTTCATAGATTAAACTGGTAATTGGCTTGGGGTGGAACTATACTGGGCTCAGAGTTAATCTAAGCAAGAAAAAAATTTGAGATATACTTGGAGTGTATCATTAGGAAAAGAAAACTAAAGAGCATTCACGAATAAAAGGTAAAGACAAAAACAGAGATAAATTAATTGGGCAAAAAAACAGAGATAAAGTAATAGCAAATTTCTTTGGGACCGGCAGGAGGAAATTTCAACAGCACCGAATTTCCGGTACTCAGGGAAGACTACTCGTTTATCACGGGATTTTTATATGGCATATTTAGTATTCTGATATTGCGACTCTCTTTATTTAGGAGCGGTGATATGAGAAGAGTGTTACTGGAAAAGATAACAAGCATCGGCAATTGATGCTACAAACGACAATTTGCAAGTATTCAGGGGCAATTAAGGCATGCCGAAATTCAACTTTGGAATTAAACATTTGAATAGAGCGGTTACAGAGGTATATCGGCCAAGTATAAAGTTTTTCGAAACTTATTTAATTATTTATTAATTTTCATCAACATTTCGAGTGAATGAATTGTTTTGAATCAATATCACAAGCTTTTACAACATATTTAACATTATAAATTAAAGATGTGTACCACTGCCTATACATTAACCGACATTTTAAGAATAATTTTGGACTGCTTTTATTATTTTTCTGGGGGAGAAAATCCCACAAGTAAAAACAAAAGTAGTTATAAAGGTTCAAAAGACATTAAGTGGAATGTCACACATGATAAAATTTTATTGCTCTAGGTGTTTTTTTGTTTCAAAAGTTTTTGAAATATGAAAAAACATATTATGATATACAAAATATGCTTATATAATCTTGTTCTTATTCAAATGAAGGATAATTAGTATAAGAGAAAGATCCGTAGTTTGATAAAAAAATTTTATATGAAAATGAAGAAAATAAAGTTTTACGGTATTTTCTTTTATTGTTTATTTAATAAGTAAAACTTTGTCAAAATCTTGTTAATTTGAAATTGAACTAATTTGCCTTAAAATAACTTTATAAATAATATCAACTTTCTTTGTAATATCATTAAGACTACGTAATGAAATTGTTATGAAGAATTTACACAGATTATTAAGATAAAGTGAGTTAAAATATGACATAAAATTTTTTGGCGTAGTGCCTTCCATTTTGCTTCCATGAGAAGTCCAACATCAGAGAAAGTTCAACGCAGGATAATTTCTATACTTACCGGCTCATGATTGCTCACTAAGGTAGTTCAATGTCATTAAAGCTAAATTCGAAAAACCTTATGCTATTAATTGATCCATTAGACATGAGTCGTGTAACCGATTAGAATTAGTGGGTCAGAGAAGCCCCAAGAGAACCCATGATCGTGTAACCCGATCATGCGGGCATTCCATAATCACAGGAGGCTCGCCGCAGTATAATTCAATGTCATTGAGGCGCAATTCGTTAGAATTTATACTGCTAACTGGTCCCTTAGGCATGAATCGTTTAAGCCATGAGAATTTCAGCATGAGAGAAGGCTCACTGCAGCATAATTCCTATACTTACGGGCTAATGATTGCTCACTAAGGTAGTTCAATGTCATTGAAGCTAAATTCGAAAAACTTTATGCTATTAATTGATCCATTAGTGATGAATCGTGTAACCCATTAGAATTTCAGGATTGTAGAAGGCTCACCACAGCATAATTCCTATACCTACGGGCTCATGATCGAGCCAGAAAGTCATCGAGACTTTCAATTCCCAATAGCTTATATTATTAACTGAACTGATTAGGCATGAAACGCATAGCAACGTTCAATTCATTGATTGAGACTTATTAATGGTAAATTAATTATAACATTTATTTTTAGGCACTTATAGTTTTTTTATTCAAAATATTCAGCCTACACATAAATGCCTTCATATTCTATGGAAAATTTGTTTAATAAGTTTTTCCACTAGATATAAAATATATAAAATTATTTCGATTTCATTTAATTTAATTTAATATTGTTCTACTTGTTTTCAAAAAAAATAATAATTTATTTGTCTGTTTTCTCTTTATCATATTTTAAATAAATTTTCTTTTGTACAATTTAAAAGAATTTGCGAGACTAATTCATTATTTTAAAAGCAAATCTATGTCAGCTGTCGTAGTAGTAGTAGCTTTGTTTTCGTGATTTACATTTTGTCACAGTAACCTTTGTTTCAAGTACAATATAACTGAAATAAAAATTATTACATTTTTAGTGGAAGGATAATTTGTCTATTATAAAGAAGAAAGAATTGAAATGAAAATAAAATTTTTGAGGGTTTTTTATTTTATGGTGTCGTCTTAAAGAAAATTTTAGAACCCTAAAATTGTGCTTTAATTTTTAAAAATTGTAAAAATGTAGATAATCATCTACATACCACTTACATACTATATAAATCTGTGGTTCTAGGGAAAAATTTCTTAATTATTAAAATATCGTATTATAAGTTGATCTAGTTAGAGCCCAATTTATGGAAATTGCTGTCCTTAAAAACTAAAGTTTTGCTCTAAAATTTAATTCAAAATATAAACTTTATACGAACTCCAAACACGTTTTTCCATTTAGCCAGGTTTTCTTAATGGCTACAGGCATAATATTTCACCCAAACATAATGTTATGTGAGCGAATATATACATGTAAGACTAAATAATGTTCATTCCTTATTTATGCAACATTTCTTATCATAATCAAATTGTAAAATATATGGTCTGTAAATATTTTATACACACTTAAGCATACCACCTTTAAATATACTTAAACACATACTCATAAGTATATCAAATATATTTATGATTTACATATTAATAAGTCAAAAACTTTCATTGGAATGTTCTTGTTACCTAAACAATAAATCAACTTCAAGAAAAAATATTTTAACATCATTTTTAATGGCACATTATTCTAAGGTCCATCTCATCCAGAACCATAATTTCAACCTTAGTGCATGTATTATTAGCTCAAACTGAAACATCACTTTTAACAACTAGCTTGCTCTCAGTTCCAGTATATTAGGTTAAGCATCAAATTTAAGCTTTTGAACTAGCACATAACTGCTAGATTTATTTGAGATGAAGCATTCTATATCCGTAAATATAGGTAAATTTTCAATTACCCTAGTTATATTCATACATTTTGTTACTCTAGTTCTATTTAACACATTTACAAATATTAAAATTAATGTTATAAAAACAATATGAAGATGAAAAATAATAATTCTTTCTCCTCCTTAAACGTTTATGATGATTTTATAATTTTATGCCAAACATTTCATTTGGAACGTGTCTTTTAAGCATAAATTTTTATTCATACGCTTTTCTCCTTTTATCCACTGCATTCCAAACAATAAGGTAGGTTATGTGTTGAGCCCGAAATTCACATATCGTGTGTTCAACAGAAATTTTGCTTTCCCGTGATGAAGAAACGTGAATAATGTATTTTCAACGAGATATCGGTCTGTTTGAATGTACGGGCGTGTGTCTTAAATTCGGCTGAACCGATTTTGACGAAAACTTAGTTTAACCATACTTTTTATCGTCGGCAATATCAAGGTTCGGAAAGCGAACTTTCATTAGTGACCGTTAGGTGGGTTATCTAAATGTTTTGAAAGAAATTTTTGAAGGTATGATTTCCATGATCTTTCGCATCATTTTCCTCAAGATAGAAAATATTTTATTTGAGGTCGATTATTAGTTGACCACATCAGATTTTGTTTTTTTTTAACGGTAGTTATAAGTAATGAGATAATTCATATTTTTGTTAGAGTATAGCACTCGGTGTAGGTGCAGGTGGTAAATATTTAATTTGATTATAGGAAGAAGTCAAATATGAGACTGAAAAAGTTAAATGAGCAGAAATGATAAACTACAAAGTGAAAGAGAAAAAAATATCATAATCTGTCAGGCTACACCAAAAACATAAATTAAGAAAAAGACAGAAGAACCGTAAAAGCATAAAAAAAAATACAAAGAGAGATATGAAAAATTGAAAAATTATTTTTGCTCAAACTCCGAAACCCATTTATGTAAAAATGAAGAATATTTTTAAGAAAGAAAGGAAACAGAAAGGAAAACTTGCTCTCCTGCAAGCCTAGAACGATTAAACGTTAAGAAAATAAAAATATATTCGCCTTTTCTTATTCATTATCTTTTATACCTTTCCATTTTTTACTTTTGTAGCAATCTGATAATAAAATATTTAATATCGTAACGTAAATGTGGTAATTTAGAAAACAATTGTTTAAAATCATATTTCATACAAACACACAGCGCATAGGAGGGTACAGCATTGCCTCCTTTTGAAAAAATATTCCGGTGGCGAAAAATTTTATGAGACAAAACACATAGTGGTTTATTTAATCATCTCTCCCAGAATATGTCAATGTATATTATATAAAACCGTAAGTCTTGTTCATTTGTCATTGCATTTGTTTTAATTGGACTGATTAGGGACGCTTGAAATTTTGTTTAATATAAGAAATTCAAGTATATTTTAAGAACAATATATAATGTGTCCTCATGAATAACACAATTCATTTACTTTATTTTCAATTATTCTTGCCTAAAATATTAATACGAGTATAGTGTTCGAAGAAAATATAATATTAAAAATTGAAATTCCGATTAATTCAATTAGAAATCAATTAGATCTTGTTAATTCAAGTTGTAAAACAATTAAATGTTAAGTATAATTTTGTAGAATCAAATTCTATATCATTAGAAAATTTTTGTTATACATATATCATTTTACATTTTATTGTTATACACATATTTATTATTTTCATATTAATATAACATTATTCTAATGAAAATTGAATTTATCTTATTAAATTTTACATGTAATTGAAGATATTTTTACCTTTATATGAAAAATGATATTATGCCTTAATTCAAGATTTTTTTTCGATTTCTTATCCTTAAAATTAACAATTGCCATAATATACATATGTGTTATACGTGAATATAAATTCTTAGAACAATATTGTTATAAGATAATAATAATATATTTATTTCTCCGGAATTAATAATGAGTAATACGAGTAGAATAACTTATGCTCGAAATTAATAATAAAAGCATAATATTTATTCCTATAGCAATTACTTGTCAATTATTATCTTCCGTTTAATAAAAATATTCTTGCCATGGAGACATGAAAATCATGGTGTTTAAAAAAAAATGCAATTAAATGTTTAATGTGTTTCAAATTGTGATGACTTCAGGCACTAGATTACCTTCAGATTGAGTCTATGATCTAGGAAATTTTGTGTTTCTTTACTTTCCTTTCAAACGTATGGGTTTGTTAACTGCTTGGTACGAATTTGATTTGTTGATAAAATTTATTAGAAATTCTTTGATTTTTAAAAAATTTGCAGCTCAAAAATGAAATAAACCATAGGTTTAATATTAATGAAAATATTGATTTCAGGGTACCCTCCAAAATACACTCTTCCGCTTTCAAAGCAGTGAACAATACTGCAATAAACATTACACATTGCATAAACATCACCCTATTTTCCAGAGCTAATTGCATACATTTATTTCGATATATGGTAGATCCGGCGCTGATTGATTATATAAAAATTAAAAATATTTTGATAGTTTACGTTTAAGGAAACAACGTTTGGACGTCACTGTTTTGACAAGCTTGAATTTCTTCAGATTTTTTTATGTTCCAAATTATTTTCCTCCTTTTTTGTTTTACAGGTTTGCTTGAATGTTGACTGGAATTTAAATAATCCAGTCAGGTCTAAGATATTCAGTTTTTGTTTTTCAAATATTTAATGTTTATTTAATATTTTCTTTTATACTCCTTTATCATATGGGCGATATATTTTCAAACCGTATGGCCATTTCAATGTCAAATTTTTCTTAAAATTTTTTAACAATGTCCTCTACGGAGTTTTGCCAACTTTCATGTAAATGCTTTAGTAATATGTGTATTTTAAACAATTATGTATAACAGTTACCCTATTAAAATAAGTATTATTTAGAACCATACAGGATATAAAGATATTAATCAGTACAAGTATGTACATATTTTATGTTTAAATGATATAACATAAGATATGTACATAAGTATATAAAAAATATTTATATAAAATAATTTTTCCCCCTATTTAAAGGAGGATGTGTAATAAATGTAAAAGTAAATGTCAGGTTATTTTATTGTTCAATAATCACAAAAGAAATTTTCCAAAAACTCCGAGAAGAGTTGAAGTACTTTATTATGCGAACGAACACGCATTTATTTTTTATTTTGTTTATTTTGTTACCGTAAATACCGTATATTTATAAATATTACGAGTATTATTTTTTTTTTATTTTGCCTTTTTGAAATATGATTATTGGATTATGTCAATAATATAAACTGACACATCTGTTAAGATATTCGAAAAAATAAATAAAAAAGTTTATTCATAAATTTATAATAATGCGGTAAATATGGATTAAGTTGGATTTGCCAACAACTCTCAGATATTTGGATGCATTTAAGTATTATGATGAGTAAAGAATTAAATTTTATAAAAAATTAAGGAACGAAATATGATAATTTGTAGTTTACGCATGAGACAAGAATTATAAATACTAAGTGAATTTTTAATTAAATGCATTTTCTGGAACTCTTGGTTTATAACCGAGTCATTTTAATGCTTCGATTCTTACGAAGTACACTTAATTATTCTTTTACCCTATTCAGACTGGAATCATTCTTTTTTTGCATACTTATACTCGTAATTACTTTTGCACTTTGAACTTGTGTTTCTAAGTTCAACTTGTTTAAGTCTGAAGTATCGAAATATTAATTTGAGGCACCTCTATTTTATACAAGCCTGGTATAGTTCTCATGTTAACAAATTGTTTTCACGCATGAATTTTACGTTCTTATATTTGCCTAATAGCATAGCAATGAGGTGTGCTCCAGATACCGAAAGAGTCTTAATATTTTATTCCAATAGGCCCTATTCTGTTCTGTAAACTGAATAACGATATTCTGTTTATTTACTCTTTTGAAGAGTAATTGCAGTATGCAAAACGATTCGAATTTTAAAATTATAAACGGTATTATAAATTTTACAACTCTTTTTTTTTTTTTCTTTTAAAATAAGCTCATTTATTTTATGTTTAACTAAAAAAAAAAAGTAGATAAAAATAATCAATACTCTCTTGTCTTAAATTTTCTTTTTCTTTCGTCTCTTTTATAATTTATACAATGTTGTGCGTCTTGATCGTTTATTTAAATGATATCGACTGTCAGATATCGTGAAATGCACATACCAAAAAAAATATACTATAATATTATTTTGTAATATGCAAATATAGGTGTGTGTATGTAGTTGTATATGCATGATTCATTGTGTATATTGACTTCGTATATAATGATACATTCGTTCATTGTATTTAAGAAGCCTCATATACAAAATGATTGATGATAAAAATGAATCTTTGTTCTTAACCTTGAATTTCTATGATTTTTTTTTTTGCACAATTTTTTCGATTTAATTTCGATTAATAAATTTTCTCTTATTTGATAAATAGAGAGAAAAATGTGAGCGGATGTATCTAAAAATTATACTACATTACGAAACGAGTATAAAAGAGTATATAGAATTTTTAGGAAAATTTTTTCGTAAAAAATTTTATTAAATTTCTTTAAGCTTTAAAATAATTCGAGTGATTTACATTTTATATTTTAATTTAGTTATTTTACACTAGTCTTCACTTCGATCATACTTCCACTACTAACGAAACCATGTCATGTTTCGAATGTCATTTTGAATTAAAAGAGAGAGAGAGGGAGAAAAAAACTTTATTGTCAGTAGAAGAATAGTATGAGAAGAGACCAACGGATACGTAGAACTTTCAACGTCATGAGTAGTGTATGTTAAAATAGGAAAATAATTTCCCAGATGAAATTAATACTGTAGAGTTTTAAGCGATAAATACAGGAAATAGCTATTTAATATTTATCTATTATGTAAATAACTATCTCATTTCCTTACTGGACATGCAGAATTTTTGAAAAAAATATTAAGCAACTAATCTAATCCGATTGCTGTTATAGCACCATCCCAAGGTTTTGTGTATATTCATTTTTGGAGAATTTAAGATTCTTGGATTGATTTCTAAAACAACAACTTATTCTTAACTGTTCTTGCCTTCTGATGGTTAAAATACGCCGTCATTATAGGGTAAGCCGTTTTGTTATTGGCAGAACTTATTATAGAAAATGCCATAAATAATTTTTTGATAGATTCACAATTCTCACTTTTTTTCTTGAATAATCTTACAGAGAATAAAATTTTAAATATCTTAAAGAGATTAAAAATAATATTATACGCAATTTAATTGTTCCAACTCTTAAGTGTTAAAATATAATTAAAGGTTTAAATATTTTTCTTTACAAAATATTATTAAATTATCCCAAAGAATTAACAAAACAAAAAAAAAGAAAATTTAATCACCTTGAATAATATGCCACAAGGTGAATTAGTAATTTTTTTTTTATTTTTACATTTTTAACTTGAACTTCAACTTAATAAATTTCATTATTAAATTTAATCCATCTAATTTTCATTAGAAATTAAGTATGACTTACAAAACAGTAAATATAAAGTAAATAAAAAGAAAATATTTACCTTTTAACATAAAGAAAAGTCCGATAAATTTAATTATTTTGTGTAAAAAAAAAATATTTAATGAGATCTCTTGTATAATATTTTAAAAACAAACGATAAATTCAAACAATTTTGGGGGAAAAAAAAATTACAAAAAATGTTAACATTTCTATAATATTAAGAGTTTCTTATACATAATAATGGTACGTGCTTTTATTACTATGCAAAAAATTTGTAAGAGATTAGGAAAAAATTCTCGGACGGTTTGAAGTATTTAATTTGAAATTTCAGTAGACATTCGAGACAAAATTATTCAAAACTCTCTGGAATGAAGATTACAAAAGTTTTTAAAGCAAAGGTTAGTCTTTAACATTCTAGTTTTTGTTGAAAGAAATAACTCTTAACACTCCCGGAAAAAACTCTATGAAAAAACACTCGAATTACTTACTCTAGTTGCTGGTAAATTGAAAATTCAAAATTATCTAATACATTTCGGCAAAATTGTTCGGACTGTGGACTGACTGAAAATCATTCGTTCAAATGTATGAACAGAAATTAGAACAGACTGTATTAGTTCAGAGTCTGTCGGTTAGCAAAATTTTCTAATTTTCGATATTACGAATTGTCTTTGATTCATAATCGCTTTTAATATAGTTCGTATTGTAACAGAAAAACAAAGATTTCCGGTTACTCTCCGGCAATATGTTAAGGTATATTTCTATCATATTTTTTTCAAATATAACAAATCAGCAGAAAGTCTTTAGGTCGGGCACCATTACCTTCAAAATGTAAGAAATTTCTGTGTAGAGGGATTTGTTGTATTGTATTCTTTTCTCAATATAAATAAGTAACAAGATAAATATTAAAATTTCAATTGCCATAGACTCGTATTCATCTATTACTGTAGGACGGCATTATAATGTTCTTTACGCACTCAGTGTTATTTATTATTATAACAAGCAGCATAAGTCATATGCCTTTTTAGCAACAGCACTAGTCACGAGTACACACCACAAATTATCTCCAAGAGCTTTTTTGACGGCAATACGAATCATCTCAAATGATTCTATATTGACACGGCAACACGAATCATCTCAAATGATTCTATATTGACACGGTAACACGAATCATCTCAAATGATTCTATATTGACACGGTAAGACGAATCATCTACACTCTCACATCTACCGATTCAGTATTTGTCTGTCATCCGTTCAATAACGAAAAAATTTGAAAACTAAAAAAACATAAATAAAATATCAAAAAAATTTCAAGGTATGAAAACAAATTTTTGTTTTTTTTTCTTTAATATTTAAATTTTTTATTTTATTCTTATATACATAATTCTTATATAAAAACCAAAAACGTCATAATCATTAGCTTATCTTGTCTTTTCTACCTAATTAATAAAAACGAAAAAGCAAAAAAAAAATTAAAAATACTCACAGAATTTGAAAAATTTTCTTTTTTTTTTCTTTCTTTCAAAATCCAAAAAGATAAAATGGAAAAGTTTTTTTTTGATTCTTTAATTTAAACATCAACAATTTCACATAACAATCTTTCAAAGTACTTTATTACGGTAACATTTATTTTTTCTTTTTTTAAACGCATATTATTATAAAACATGAACTCATATACAAATGAACAATTTTTATTCACAATAAAGTAAATTAACAAGTGATTTAAGAATGTTGAGATAGAAAAATTAATATTATGTCTTATTTACGGTATAGGTAATGTGAAAGAAAAAGAAAGTTATATGACCTTCAGAAATAAAACTGGTATAAGGCAAATTACATTGAATTGTTTAAGAAGAAAGTTGAGAATAATGCAAAATTCTTTTGAATATACGAAAGAGAGGAAAGAGAGAATAAAACAATAACAAAATAATGTTAAGAGAAATTATAAATATTTGTTCTTATTAGCTTCAAGGAAAAATTGTTTTATACCTGATGGTTCTTCTAATTTTATCGTATATACCGTAGAAATTTTTTTTTTTTAATTCTGTGTTCTTCTTTTTTTTTCTACCTATTTAATTTTGAATGACTTGGGTACCAAATTGATAGACATCTTAAATTTTAATACCTCACTTAATATAAAAAAGTCAGCCAAAAACATTAAGTGAAAATAATTTTGTATGTTGGTGTTGCGAGGCAAAAAAAAAAAATGTAGTAATTTTACTATAATTTTATGCGAACAGCAATTTTTCAGGAATTTATTGAAGGGTAGTTCTTCGTGTGCCGGGCTCCTGCTTTAAAAAATCGGAACGGGGTGACCTTGATGGAATTATGCGAGTTTTATATATGATGATAGTCAGTCAATCAATTGATTAGATTGCAGAAGGCGATATCAGAACGATGCTGCCATTTTTGGGTGAATATTATAGATAAGAAAACTAAAAAGAAAGGTGACTTGTTTTGAGAATATCTGAATCGAACATTTGTGGAAGAAGAGTTGAAAAGATGGCAAGGCTAGAATCCGAGGTTGGCTAGTATTTAACAGGAGTTATTTAAGTATTTCGATTGGTTTTTTTGGGGAGAAACTGATAGTGTTATATGCCTCTATACGTGTATTAGAGTTTACAATGTTCGACTTCTTATTCTAACTGTTCTGCTATACAAATTAAAGAATAATTGGGGAACCTTATAAACATTCATTGGTCTGGGTATCACAGAATTTACACAATTGATTCTACTTTTACTCGTTTAGATAAAAATATTTATAACACGTTATCCGCATTACATATAACATTTAGATAATCATTTTTTCATTTGAAATTTCGAAATTGCATTTTTTTTATTTTTATAATAATTCTTATACTAATTCAATTTTGTTATTCCAATGAAATACTTGCTAAAAATACACCCACATAGACTTACCGAAAATAAAGATGTTAAAGTATAAAAAGAAATAAGGCCTTAATTTTAATACACACGTTCACGTATATTTGTAAAATGATGAAGGAAAAGACTTTCTTTCTTGAATCTTAAGTATATAAGTTTTTAGTTGATCATACATACAATGTACTCGTATATAGTTTATAAAAATTAAAAAAATAAGAAATTAAAGAATTTTTTTCTATAATTTTAATGTTTCCTTTAAATTTCTTAATTAATTTTAATTATTTTGTATAATTAGCTCTTCTGAATTTCTGTTCATCTCACATATTCTCGGATATTCTTGTTTTTTTGTTTGAAATCAACTATTTTTCTAGTATATATATATAACAGTTTCTAATAACACATAGTAAAATTTTACATAAAAAAAATTGTTTAAATGAGCTCAAATTGAAGTTAAAATTTTCTCTTTCGAACTCAGTAATAATAAAAAATTAAATTAGGTGTCAAATGGGAACTTTTATAAAAAAATAAAGAAATAGAGGAAAAGTTTAGAATATGATTTGACTGCTAGGAATTACATATGTATGTCTAGGAATAATTTTTATTCTCGGTTAATTAATATTTACGATCACTTGTTCATTTAAAAGAGACAATAATCGTCTTCAGGAAAAATTATTAATTAAGAGTACAGAGTGTGGGTGCAAAAGCTCTTAATAAATATAAGAAACTTTTTCAAATTTTAAAGATATTGAAATTGCTCATTAAAAGTTTTTAACTGGTTATAGATTTATTTCGAAAATAACACTGCAATAGTGTCATAAAAGGATAAATCAGCCATATTATGAAGGGCGTAGAGTTAAATAGTAGATAAATGGAGAGGAAGTTTTTGAAATTACAGAAATTTTTTAAATGTTGTTCGGAATATTTCAGGAAAGTTGAAAGGAAATTAAAATATTTAAGGAAATAGAATTTGGATGGTATTTCATATATTTTTTTTTAGTTTTCAGAATTAAAAGTAGAAATTTAATTTTTCTAAAAATTTTATTTTTTTTTATAGCATACGAGTATAAGCAAATGATGAAGAGTTCGCAAACTCAATTTTTTAAACATTTTCTTTGATCTCTTTTCAACTTTTTCATAAAATTTTTAATTTTTTGATTTTCCTCGTTTTTTTCCTTTCTAGAAAAAAATTATTTAAATTTCAAACAAAGTTCAATGGAAACATTAAAAACGTAAAAAAAAAAGTTCAATAAAAATTTTATTTATTTTTTTTTTTTGAATAA
Source organism: Condylostylus longicornis (assembly GCF_029603195.1). Lineage (NCBI taxonomy): Eukaryota > Metazoa > Arthropoda > Insecta > Diptera > Dolichopodidae > Condylostylus > Condylostylus longicornis. The sequence continues at coordinate 2,917,361 of NW_026578045.1, forward strand.
AAGTGAAAGTACAAAAGAGCAGACTAATCTGAGTTATTGGGAGTTGGAATAGATTTGATGTTAAAGAATCCAGAAAATTTTTTTTTCTAAAAAATCCAATGAATTGGAAATCAACGTTTATGCCTTATTTAAAAAAATTTTTTTTTTGGTTACCACTTAATTTGACCACTTTTGTATAAGTAAATTTTCGGGGTGAAAAATAAGGAAAATACAAAAATATTTTATGAATTTAAAAAAAAAAATTGTTGTGTTATGCATGTTTAGCTTCGAATTCCAAAAAATTGAAACAGAAAAAAAAATTTTGGTTTTTTTCTAAAAAAATTTTTAAATAAAATATTTTTGGTTATTAGGTTTTGATAATTTTTTTTTACCACAATGGGCCTTTTGTAAAAATATTTACCATTTTTTCCTTTTTCTCAGATAAAAGAAGGTGAAAGAGCGATCTGTAGTTAAGTCTAACTGGTATGTAGGTAGTACAATTGAAGTTGTAGCAATTTAACAATGAGAAGTTTTAGCTACTATTCTTTGAGGAAGCCACCGGAAATTCGCTAGAATATTGCGAGAATGAATTGTTTTGTTTGCTTTAACTAAAGTTGGTTATTTTTTGCCTGCTATAAAATTCTTGTGCAGCAGCTTTACAGACTACAGAATAGCTATTTGCTCTTACGTAGACTGGAACTCACTATGGTATAATATTTTTATTTTTAACCAGTTCAATTTGTGCTTAAAAGCATTTCTAGCCTATATTTTATCATATTATTATTAGTCTTGTAATTCATAAAGAATTTTTAAAAAAAATATCAGTTCATCTTAAAAATCTTTCAGTATCTTAATATTTTTTAATTATGTGAGCTAGATTTCCTCATTCAATTCATCTTCATTCAATTACTCAGTGATACATTCAATTACTTAGTGATCATTCCTCATTCAATTACTAATTAATTGAACAAACAATATCCATTCTCCTTGCTCTGTCCGCAAAAATTTCTAATTTGTTATTAATTGTTTGCTGCTAGTATCTAAACAAAGTCAGCTCTAGTAATTTCGAACTCAAAAATTACAACAACAGTTTTTCTGTACAATTAAATTTTAAAATTTTTCATTAGCTATTTGTACAATATTATAAGTAATGGAAAATTATTCAATAATTAAATAAAATTTTTGTAATATTTAAGAAAAATTTTTCTTGAAATTTTAAAGAATTATTTTTTTAAATGAGACCCTCATTTTCTTTTCGTACAAAATTAGATATCATTTAGAATCAAAAAAATATGGTAGGAAAAAATTTTATTTTTTGGCCTAAATTTTTACAAAAATTTTATTATAGAGGAAGATGATGTTGAATTAAGATGAAGAGAAGATACATTTACTTGGATATTATGAAGAAAAAAAAACAACAACAACAACAAATCTATGTCATTTTTTTTGTAGCAAATTCCCTGAATCTCTAAAATATATTTACGTAAAATTATTATAGACTACCCATTAGATGCTTATGACATTATGAATTTTTTATTTTTAATGTATTCCTCCCATTTTTTAAGTTCATTAATAATTCTTCTTCTTCTTAGAATAAAGAAAATTTTTATACACATGATTACTTCAATTGATGGTGTGTGTTAGCGTTCAATTTTAAAAGAATTATAAAAATCTTTAATGAAAATTTAATGAATATTTAAAATTAAATATTCAAATATAATTTTAATATCAGCTTTATGCTATATATGTGTACGTATATGAGTGTTATATAATAATATGTGTATATAATAATTTGTTATGTAACGCCAAATTAAATGAGAAAAGTGGAAAATTTTTATAAGAGTTTTAATAAAATCACCTAAGTGAAAAAAATTTTTTAAATTATAAATTTTGTCACTATAATAAAGATTATTCTTGTGAAGGTGAAAATAATAATCACATTATTCGAGAATTTTTTTTGGGTTAAATGAGAAAAACAAAAATGTTGAATTGGAATACTTAAACATTTGTAAATCAGACACAGTCATTGAAGAATTTAAAGTTTAAAGTCTGCGTAAAGTATGAAAGAAGAGGTTTGATTTCATGAAATATTTATAAAATATCAGTACATTCCTATAATATTTAAGGCAGCAAATTTTAATTGTATACTTTTATAACATAGGTCTCGTAAGAGTACTGTGTTTGTTAAGTCTAATACATAGTCATAAATAGAAATGGGTATAAAAGATTATATCGTATGGTGGGTCGAAATCTGTCTCCTTAATATCGTAAATTTATAAATCTTATTGAATTTTGCCTTCTAAATTCGAAAATTTCAAATTTAATGCTTAGTCGATGGGTGGGTATAATAGGTCGTACCATATGGTGCTTCGAAATCTGTCACCACAATACCGTAAATCTACAATTCTGCTAGCATACTGCTTTCTAAATTTGAATATTACATTTGAAGAAATGAATTTTCCAATATATGTATGAGAATGAATTAGTGTTGCAAGATACTTTCAACTTAATATTCTTATAATTTAAAATTATTAAAATTAACTGGATGGAATTTTAATGATTTTAAATGAATTATTATAATAAATGAAATGATTTAAGAAGAATAATATATAGCCCATTATTTTGAGATGTGAATTGAATTTTAAAGGAATTTATGGTTTCTCTTTATTACTATTGAAATTTCCGTCTAATTTCTCAACTAATTTATGTTCAAAAACATGGAATATCTTCGGGGGCCTGTTAAAATGGCTATAATTTATGTTGAATAATCCAGCAAAAACTAAATAAATTAATTCACAACTTTTTAATTTACTAAAGTATTAGAATTACGTCACTTAAGTAAATATTACCAAACTTAGAACATTTTCATCTCTAATTAGTGGGTTTGTTGTTGAAAAATGACATAAGTACTACATACATACTTTAATTTTAAATGCTACATGAAAAAAAAATTTTCATTAAGATTTTCTTTAAAAAATTCTTCAAATTAATAAAATGTATGTAAAAAATCCTCTATTAAGAGAACAGTAATTGAGTCCTTTATACACCATAATATGGTTTTTAAAATAAATTCTATTAAATCCTTATTAACTTAAACTGTTATAATATAAATTTGTATATGTATGACTGTATTTTGTGACTTATATGACTTTATCCCAAAAATATTTTGCGTTATTTTTATTTTACTTCTTTTTATTTTCCTAGTAAAACTTAAGAGCTATTAAATTTTTATTTCTTTGCAATAGATTTTCTGATAAATGATAAAAGATTTTCACTTTAAAAAAAAAACTTTTTTGTATTTGTGTTTTTTGTTTTCTTTTGGAAAATTTTATCAAAAAAAATTTTTTTTTTATTATAGTGAAAATTAAGGATAAAAAATTTTTTTAGGATGTACATAAATTTTATTATTATATGAATTTGTATGACAGTATGTGCGTCTATTTGTATGATAGTGTATGACAGTCTTATCTAGACACTAATATCTGTTGGAAAAAAAACCCTCATTATAAAACCACTAATACTTACGAAAAATAACGAAGGAATAAAATAAAAATTAAAATAAACAAAAAAAATTAAAATTACAAAAATTTGCGGTTATGCGATAAGGGCTCAAAAATATGATAGCTTTAAAAAGAGACATATTTTCAATTTATATTCTTGTCATTTAAAAGGAAAATATTTATAAAATATTATTTGAAATTTTAAATTTGAAACCAAATATATGGCTTGAAAGCAAAACAAACATGCATGACGTATGAAATCAAACTTGTATGACATGTGAAATCAAACTTGTACGACTTAGGAAATTTAACTTGAACGACATAAAAAATCAAGCTTGTATGACATATGAAATCAAACTTGTATTGTGTATGAAATCTAATTTGTATGATGATGCATGTAGTTAAATTTGTATGACGTATGAAGTCAAATTTGTATGACGAATGATATCAAACTTGTATTACTTATGAAATAAATCTTATAGAACATATTATTATGATGTAAATTTGCTTTAAAACAAACTTTTGACAGATTTCCAAAAGTTTCTAAGAGTTAAAGGTTTTTATAGCCCCATTGAAGACTATACTGTGAGTACTTAGTGATAAAATATTATAATATCATTGTATCAGCGAAAGTAAAGCTTTTCTTTTAAGTAATTCTAACCATTTTTTATGAAACTTTTTCAGGATGAAATGTCAGAATTATTTGACTATATACTTACACTTCTTTCGCATCAGAAACGAAATATATATTAATATTTCGATTTTTATAAGAAAAAATGTCCGGATACAGTTTTGCAGTATTTTATTGTATTTTATTCTCTTTCAATTCCTTCACAATTTTTACTTAAAGAGTTTAAAGAAATTTATGCTTAAAGTACGTTTACACATTTCAAATACGCTGTAATTGTAATGTGGATGAGTTCAAATAAGAGTTTGAAAGCTCAATTTCCCTTACTAAGCACGCTCATTGAAAGCCTAATAATTATTATGTTTTACTATTATTATGAAGGGAAATTCAATTATTGAATATAATTTAAATTATTTTAAATTATGTAGGTATACGCTCATATATATAATATTGAATATCATTTTAAACTTTAATTTTATTTTAATTTTTTTGTTTTTAAAGGTTCTTAAAGAATAAAACAAGTATCCAGATATCTTTATTTTGATTTTACTCACACCAAATAAATATAAATAACTTCTTAACAAAAACTTTCATTATATATAGGTTAAATTCCCTATATATATAGGTATATATTCTCCATATACCCGTAATGCCTACATTATATAACAATAATTACATATTAATGAGTATGGTTAAAAATTTTATTCTATACTCTTCTCTTTCTTTCTTTTATTGTTGTTATTTCTTTTAAAATTTAATCATGTGCTAAATTGTATGATAATTAAAACATTTTACATTGAAAATTATGGAAAATTTTCCAAGGTTCCCAAAAAAAGAAAGAAAAGATTTTCCTCTATGGTAAATTTAATTTTGTGCCTTTTTAATGATTTTGTATAGGTTATACTTTTGATAATAAATAAAGAAATTTTACTTTTAAAGTTTTTTAAATGATTTATTCGTTGTTTTTAATAAAAAAAAAAAAAGTCTAAAAGTTTTTGTCGGATTATCGGGTAACTGGAAACAAGCTGGATTTTAAATGATAATTTTCCGAGAAATTAAATTTAACTTTGAACCATAAATAATTGCGTAAATTGTATGGTATTTTTTTGGTATCGGTAAAATGGTGTAATTAAAAAAGAATTAAAGATGTCAGAGATGATAAAATTATTAAGATAAATGAATTTATTCAAGATGACAATATTATAATGCGGCTCTTAATACAAAATGTATAGCTCTTTTTTTTTTTACAATTATTTAATGTTAAAAACGGAATGGAATTAAGGTTAATAGTTTATGAAACATTAAAAGACTATAAAATTCAATTAAAGATCAATATGTCAATCTGATAGTTTTCATCGGAACAATAGTGAGATGTTATCTTTTACAATGACTGATTAAATTCAACTATGTATATTTAAAGTACATATTAAGATTAATGGTGTCGGGAGTTGGTTGTGGGAGTCCTGCGTCACCACAATATAGCGTGAAATAAACGGGCGGATGACTAGGCTGACTAGGTATTGCTCAGACCAAAATATTTCCGTGTCGGAACGGTTTTTTATTCACATCAACACAATGAAAATTAATATATATATATATAGACATTATTTACTGTGCGTTGACCGCAGGTAGAAAGCCCTGTCTACGTGCAGAACGGCAAGAAAGCTGTGGTCAAAATACATCTCAGAGGGATATTGCCTGCTTTACGCCAGTTTTCACGGGATACTGACCATTGAGGGATCTTGCGGTGGTCAGGCTGTGATTGTACTGTGTATAAGTTTAATGCTGTGTAAGTTTCTTTATTGAAATTTTTAATTGTTTTGCAAGAATATCTTCCATAATTTGTTGAATATTCTATAAAATCCGAAATATAGGGTAATACTAGAATTGTACAAATTTCATTTGCGCCTTTTCTAATACTTTTTTATTAATACTGAAATTATTTCGTACAAGTAAGGTTTTTGGGAGCATGCACGTATAAACTAACATTGATAATTCTTTAAAGATGATTTGGTCCTTTTAAGCGCCTCTTAAATAATAAAAAAAAAAAAATATATTTTTCTTTAAACATTTTTAAATTTTTAGTCAGAAACGTATCTGAACATTACTTGGAATAATTAGACTTTAATTTTTTTTCCTTACATTGCTACGAAAGATTTCATTTTAATTTTAAAAATTAAAATTTTTATAAAATGTGAAAATAATATTTTTGAATTTTTTATAAGTTTATGAGATTTATTTTTGTACACATAAATGTATTGGAAAATTTCTTTAAATAAATGACAATTTTTTTTTCTCAAAATTTCATCAATGATTTTTATATTTTCAGATTCTTATAAAATATATGAAATCTTTTACATCATATCCTGAGTATCCTGACAAGTTAATGTGCACAACTATATTGGCATAATATACAAGTAAGTATATAATTATATAGGTAGTATATGGGATGCTCATTTATTATTCATATACTCAATATATTATCCTTTTTATTATAAAATATTTGTAAATTTGATTAGATTAAAAAAATAAAAATGGTATGACACCCATTGACTGATCTTGATATGAAAATATCATTATAAATTTTATAAAATATATAAAATTATCATATTGTTTAAAAAATTTATAATATTCAATATTATTTATATATAAATATAAAATATATTAATACACACGTATAATATACATACACATATTTCTGTATTAGTATCCTTTATGTTTAGAGAAGAATTTCATATTGTTATACAAGAAGAAAAAGTTCATTTTAAAGCCACAAGTCAAGGAAGAAATAAACAAATAAATTAAAATACTGAAAATATCCTTATATAGCTACCTACATATGTACGTACGTATATAGAATTCTTTAAATTAAAATGTTTCCTTTTTCAGTCATGAATTTTATATGAAATTTTATATATAATGCCATTATAAATTTTTTCTAGAGTTGATCAAACCTATTTTGTGGTATTGCGATCGAATATACCATATTATATATTTTTAAAATCAAATATTTTTGAAAGCAGTATTATTGTACCCTTGTGAAAAATTATAGCGGGAGTTTTATAATTAATTCAGAGTCATTCAATTTCGTTTGATCGGGCTATATTGGTTCAGGTATTATTGGTTGGCGTTTGATCAGGTATTATTAAAATTTAATTAAAAATATTTTCTCTAAAATTGCCTATCTCTAGGATGAAATCAAAAATTCATCATTATAACGGTTAACTAGTTCAGGTACACAATAATATGTAACTATATTCTTTAATAATAAAAAAATTTTCCTTTATTTATTTGCTTTTATATGCAAAATTACAATAATTATAGTTTCTAAATTAAAGGAATGACACTATAAATAATGTGTGTCGAAAATCTGACAGGAGTAAAGAATATAGAAATAAAATTTGCTTGCGTTGGAAGATAGTGTATTAAGTGAAAATGCTGTTGGAGAAAAAATTGTTTATATTTATAGTATCCTGCTATTGTTCGTATATAACATTTTATATTGTGAGAGTTTAGAAAATATTCGAACGTATGTGTGATGTTGACAAAATGATTTCATAAAAAAATATATTGAACTTGATAGAACTGAACGTTTTTCAGAGTTCTCTTTGCATGCTCCCGTTTAAAATCGGTGCTCTAGTTCTGTTAACAGAAGCTTACATGAATAGAGGATTAATTTTTACTTTTGGGAATGGAGTGTTAGAGGTAAAGAAAGATTGATTAAGTCGGCGCCTAGGAATGGTGCATTCCAAGAGATTTTTTCGCTCTTTAGGAAGCCTGGAAGAGAGCTGATCTCGTTGAGCTGTGCGCACTTAAGATTGATGCTTTTGTGCTCACTGGACATTGTCGCACCATGATTCATCTGAAAAAGATGGACAAGGCGGACAGTGAGCTGTGTTGTTTGTTGCTGGAAATGAATGGAACGGCAAAGCATCTGTTATGTTAGCGTGACACTGTGGCCCCACCCTTCAGGGGTTTCATGGCTCCATGTGGACGTAATACTGAGATTTGCCAGTGTTCATGTAACTGGATCATAAAAAGTGCTGTGGGTCTAGGCGAAAAGGGTTCCTATAAAAACAAATATTACAATTGCAAATGTAATTTTAAATGACCACTTCGCAATAAGGCTTTGATTACATTTGGGGTATTACAATTTTAGTCTCTCTATAATTAATTTATCAACGGTTCGCGCTTTTCTACACAATATATTCACAAAATTTATAATTTTCATTTAAAATAAAACTGTTATAAATCGAATATAACAAATTTACTAAACTCTAACAAAAGTATAATATTTTTTTTTTCTTATTTTTATAAAAATAACCTAGGAACACAAAAAAGGACATTCACATTTTTTACTTAAATATTAAAATGAATCAAAAAAAGAAATATAAAAGATTTTTTTCTTTATTGCCTTAAAACTTTATTTTTTCCTCTTAAAAACTGAACATAAAAATGGAGCAAAAAAAAATTTAAAAATGTTATAAAAAAAATAAAGGACATTTTAATATCGAACCGTAAAAAAAAGTAACAAGAAAAAAGTTACAAGAAAATAAAAAAAAAAATTCAAAAATAAAAATATGAAAATTTTATAAGATTTTAGAAAACATAAGAGACATGAGTCAAACAGGAAAACCAGAATCTGTATAATAAAAATGTAAAAAAAAAAAATTACGAAAAAAAGGACTAAAAATTATTACCTTAATCATAATTTCATAACAACCGAACCAATTTGAATTTCAATGAGTCTATGTTTCTTCTCATATGTGTCTGTAAAATAACTAGAATCTTAAAATTAGAAATTGAGTTTTTTTTCTTGTGTAGTGTAAAAGATAAGGAAGAAACTACATTTATATTCAAAGTTATCATGAAATTTATAATTATGTTTGTAATGTTCACGTCGAAATAAGGGGAATTGGGGTTCTTATATTCGGACATTTCTTAATAAAAACTCAAAATTAATTTTTAATGTGTAGGTTATCCAAAATAAAAGAGAAAAATGTATAAAATGGGAGCGGTCAGTTATCAGAAAATTTTTGATTAACAAGATTTTTATTATTGCAGTGAACCTGCAAACATTTAAAGGAATTTCTATTAACTAAGTTCGAAAAGCATGTTGCATTGAATTAAATACTTCGGCTCAAATTTTAAAAAAGAAATTTTAATGATTAAATCCCTTTAAATTTTAACCTTCAATAAATTTTAACAAAATATTATCCGGGTTACAGAATAGAGAATTGGAATTTAAAATAAGATATGGAGGAGCTATTAAATTCAATTTGGCAGGTTATTGCTCTGCAACCACAAAAGTTATAAAATTTTTTTGAGGCAGTGCGATTTCTAACATATTGATTTTTTAAGATTAAATTTTGAAATATTCTGAGAGAGCCGTATTAAAATTTTTGGTAATATTTATTATAGGTTCTACTAGCGCACATATTTCTAATTTTCAGTATAGTTACCCTATTGTTGACAAAAACATTTGATTACATAATCTTATAAAATTTAGTTTGCTTTTTTAATTTATTATTCTTCCTCAAAATAAAAGACAATTTTCTTGTTAAAATATATGAGAATTCATTTTAGAATTCTAAGGTTGTTTTGAATTGCATAGTATAATGAATTAAATTTAGTACGACTATTCATACATTTTTAAATTTAGTACGACACTTCATAAGTGATATGACTGTAATTCTGTAAGGCTATTTATTTACAAAATTTTTAATTCTAGTTTCGAAATAGAATTGATTGGCATGTAGTTGAACAATAATATTATGTAAACCTGTGTGGTAGAAGAATGCAAGGGTGCATAAGTCTACTAATCCTTTACTTGAGAAAATATTACAACATTTAACTCTTCTCATTCATGATTCATACACTCTTCTCATTCATATTTAAAATCTAGTAAAATTTTGATGAATTCCAAAAATTCCAAAATGGAAGTTGTAACCCGAAAAATTGGGAAATTGCGTAACTTTCTAAATGAATATTAGCAATACTCTGAAGGGTTAGAGATTTTAAGTCTTAATTAGATTTTTCGAATTTTTATTAATCGGATGTATTGCGGTCAAACACCCTGTTGTGCGTAAATCCCATGAAAATTGAAAATATTCTAAATATTTAAAAAACTTGGACATTTCTTTTGTCAATGATTGGAAAAATTTCGAAACCCTTAATAAATTACTGAATTCCTTGCAATTCCAATGAATTAGTTTATTTTATCAGTAAAACTCTCTTGTCCATACAAAATATTTAAAAGTATTGATGTTTTCCTTCCTCATTTTCAAGTTTGTGTTTTTTTTTCTAACTTTTCTTTTTGTAACAATTTAATGGAAAATATACTCAAAAATGACACTGACATTTTCTCTTCCTTTTCTAAACTTCAAGTATTCTTCGAAGTTTGGAAATTTGTGAATATTTATTTTTCATTTTTTATGTATGTATGTAGGTAGGTGTTGATGTTTCATATGATCATATGGTATACAATATCCTTTTCATATAAATATAGCAGTGATTTCAGAACAAATATTTCATAAACTCTATGGTTATTATAAATAATACTAGTAGAGTGAGTGATCCATTTCAGACAAAAGGCCTGGAAACCGAATTTGCTTAAGGGGGGCAAATAATGAAAAGTAGTTAAAAGAAATTATCAGAAAGGAAACGGAATTCATCAAAATTTTAAAAATTTATATTATTAAGCTGCGTGCATAGTAGTACGATTCGAACTCCTAGTGCATCTGTTCGACTTCTGGTGTTTGAAATTGTTTGACTTCTGAAAATAACCAAATAATTTTCAATTAAAAAATTTTAGAATATTTGAATTATTATTGGATTTTACTTACTTGTTCCTAAAGTTACAAAAGCAAAACTTTAATTCAGATTATTATGAAATGTTGTATAATTTTACATACTTTTAGGCGCCAAATTCACTTTTAGTTGTGTTGTATATAATCTTTGAATAGCTATTGAATTTAATTTTTATTTAAAATATTTTTATACCCGCACGAACGTATGACCGAAGGGTATATTGACTTACGTATATGTTTTTGATCAACGTCGAATTCTGAATCGATTTAACCAGTTAACTTCACCAAAATTTGCACAAATGCTTTATTACCAAGTAAATGCCAGAATCCTAATTAAATTATCGAGGTACTGGTTCGGGTAGGCATCATACAACTTCCAAATTTATTTGGCAAATTATAATATTTAAAGCTGTTCGATAATATTCTTTTGTTCGATTTTTTTTTTGTGTAAATTTGGATCAGTAGAACAACGAACAACCTGTAAGGTGGCGTTATATTTGAATATTTTATATTATAAGTATTTCAAATTTATTAAATTATAAATTCAACCTTGAAATTTTGGTCCGAAAAAAAAAATTAGAATATTAACAAAATTTCTAGTATGTCTGGTTAAAGGGCTTCGGGTGGTGGAAGGTATGTCAGAAAAATAATATCAATATTCTTTTCAGTTATATAAGATAACCAGTAAATTATTAATAATTATTAAATATTTAACAATATTTTCAAATTAATGTTTATTATAAATATTGTGTACTTATATGTAGGCCAATAATATACTTGAGATGTTCAAGTGTGTATATGTGTATATTTTCTATTATAATATGTGTAATAATAATTTGTTCTTGAAATTGTGTTGATTTAGATAAAATTTTATATAGATTTAGGTTTATTATTTTTATGCTGAATATTATATAGGAGTATCATTATCAAAATTATTTATGAGTTTGTATGTATATGAGTTGAACAATAATAATAATTAGAATTCTGATAGTATGTAATTGTATACTAGTTATGTAAGTATGCATACTATTACTGTACTATCCCATGTTAATGTGTTTGTGTATTAAAATGTATATTGAAATATTTGTGTTTTTGTTTTATAAATTTTGTTGAAAAAAAATTTTTTTTTTTTTTCGTAAAGAACCGATGACAAGCATATTTAATATATTTTAAAAATATTTTTCACAATAATTCAGCTTTTGCTAGTATATTAATATATATATTTATATATAAAACTATTATATTGTATATATAAGGAAAAATTCATTTCCATACAGAAAATGGAAAATTTTTAAAAAATTAAAAAAAAAATTTTTTGCTTCAGTACGTTGCTGTTTTTTATGTTACGGCATTCATTCTTTAAAAATTGTTTTAAAAAACAAAATTTTTATAATTTTTCATAATGAATAAATTTGGAAATTTAAAAATAATATTAAATTTAATATGAAATTTTAAAATTTCAAGTACTCATTTTATTTATTATTCGACGAATGACTAATTTTCATTATGAATTTATGAATTTTCTCTACATGTGATTTGAATTTCATATGAATTGCAATTTGCATCTGAAAACAATAATTATATAGACGGCAGTAATAATTTGTGACTACACTATAATTCAACAATTACTACGTATAAGTCGGCAACTTATTCTTCACAATTTGGGGTAACTAGCACGTGTATAAGCTGAAATATGTAGTAATTACAATTATTATCAAAATTTTTCATTTCTGTGCGATTGATTTTTCAATATTGTTAGTGAGGGTGTCCGCTATCACACATTTATTATTTGCACATGTTGTATTATTGAAAAATTATATAAAATTTTTATTAAATTCTTATTAAATGCAATTTAAGAATTATATTTTGCCGTCTCAAAAACTCTGTTGTGATGAACAGAGGCAATATTATGTGATGTTTTTGAAAGGTTCAGGTTTGTTTCCAATATGGCTCTGTAATTCGAACTCCTACTTAAGAATTTTTTCGGAATGAATAGAAACCGGTTTCGTGCTAAGACTTGCCATTGTCCGGTGAAATATTACTTACATAAACTGGGCGGGGACGATGACGAGACGATCAAACTTATTCTGTGTGACTGTCTTGGTGTGGCCGTCAGGAGGTGCTGATTGTTTTGGGCGAGACTTTCTCAATGTATCAGAGATCGCGTCCAACTCCCTGAGGAATATCGTTGCGTATTTCCTGGGCTGAGTAAGTGGGATATAGGAGGGTTACACTAAGTCATGGCTAACTTCGGTCGTCGGCGATAATCTATAATAGCTCTTGTATCAATCAAAAACTATTGAAAGCGTCATCCTTGCACTAGCATTGAGAAAAGCAAAACTGTTTATGTTAGTTATTCTTGTTACCCTACTTTAATTTTTCAAATTGTTTTTTCTGTAGAACTTATAAAAACAAGTAATTTAAATTTTTGCTAAAAATCTGATATTAATTGTTATGTTCTTTTATACATATAACATTATTTCAAAAAAAATTCTTATCTGCTTTCTGAATAAAGAACATTTTATAATGTTTTTCGAAAGAGCAATTAAATTTTATGAGATAGAATTTTTTTTTGACACACACACTATAACAACTAAAAATCAATTACATATTATTGCTGTATTATGTTTTTTATGGCATTTTATAAGTTAAGTTTTAAGAGTTTTAAGGCTATGTGTATGTTTATAGTGTGAACATATATGGAATCGAGAAATTAAATTATTATAACAATTACTTTTATACAAGTATAGTGTTATCGTACATAATAATTAAAATAGTAATTACTCTCAAATTACAATATAGAATAAAATATAGTTTCTCTGCCTAATATTTTGGATATATTGAAAATATTAAAGTGAATTTTGTTTTGAATAGTATTGACATTGAATTTGAAATAGAGTTTTTTAAACAATTTCAAATTCAATCAAAATCGGCGATTTTTACATTTACCCAACGAAAATAGAATTGAGCGTAAATTCGGATTAAAAGTTATTTATTCTATTTTTTTTGTTCTTCGGGTTTAAAAGTCTCTTAGGTTTAGGTAGCTAACATTAGATGTTCATAGGACTGGTTGAATTCTCGTTTGGAGTTCTGATTGTGAGGGATCTTATCAGTTAAAACTATACACTATACAATAGAACTACTAAAGCAATGTTGCCAACAAAATATTTGGTGTAATCTCAAAAATGTCTCTTCTCTCTCAAAAATAAGTTTGGTTCTTTACTAATTGAGGTTATGAACATTAAAGCAGAAAAAAATTCAATACTGTCAATTTGACAGAAGGTCTGTTACAGTTCTATCAAGAAAAACGGACTTCCTTTTGCAGCAAACTATAAAAAAACGTGTTGCAATTGCAGATTTCCTATCGTCAGATTCCTTCCAGAATGAGTCTTCCAGATGTTCCAGAAATTCTAGAATGACTCTTCTCTTCTATCTTTCGAATTATACAATAATATTGCTAACATTTATTTCCATATAAATTGTTACAGTCTTAATATTTTCATGAGTTTAAATATGCCTTGTCGAACCTTATAGCTTTCTATAAAATATTTATATAAGAGCAAAAACCATTTAAATTTATTTTGACTTTATCAATAATATTAAAAAGTTAAAATAATATTAATTTTTGACAGGATATTTAGTGAAAAACACAGAAAAAACTGAAATAATAATAAATTACTGTTTTTGTTCAAAAATCAAATTCAGTTTATTTTAACCAATAAAATTGAATTCTTGTAATTTAAGGATTTTTTTATATAAAATGTGTGAAGTGTTATTACCCAATTTCAGATGAAAATTATTACGAACATAATATAAAGTGTCATGTACAAAATATATAAATAGCATATCGAATGACTGATTAATGTAATAATATAAAAAGATAAGCTCTGGTCGGCATAATGAATTTGTTCATTCGATTTGGTTTGAAAGAAATTGTTAAGTTTTACAGGATTTTTATATATCTTAACTATTTTGAACCAGTTATTGTTATTAAAGGATTTATCTAGTAAAATTTTGTGTTTTATTAACACTGAATATGTTTCCAGCTTTCGCTTTTCAATTATTTTGAAAAACCAATAAAAATATTGATAATTTTCATATATAAAAAATACTATTTATAATAGACTCATCGAAATTACTGCAGATAGACGATAGACTAAACGGAAATTCCAACAAATTGAGCGAAACTACGACATGCTAATCTAAATTAAACTAGATTAATTGAAATTACCACAGACTTACCGAAATAAAATACGACTGAGGGAAATAACTTCAGACTGAGCGAAATTATGACAAACTGAGCGAAAATGCGACAGACTGAGCGAAATTATGGCAGACCAGGCTGAGCGAACAGAGGACAGACCTATCGAAATTACAACAGACAGCGTGTTTAATTTTTGACATTACTCACTATTAAGCAACGTTCACATTTTGTTTTTAATTTACATTTTGGGGGGACAGCGATATTTCGACTACTGATATCATTCGACAATTTCGTCGACACTGATTAGTAAATTCCTAACAATCTTGTTTCCCTAACCATTGTTGGCTGAATATCTCACAATTGGCCCAATTAACTTTTAAAAAAAATATTATAATATTTCATTTCGTATATAGTATGACAAGAGTGTAAAAAAAGAGGAACTTTAAATAATAAACTATCACCACAGGATCTCTTTATATATATTATAAAAATACTCTTTATCTCTCTGAGGAATTTTCTCGTTTATCTTTGTATTTTGTTAAAAAAAAAATTAATCTTTTTTTTTTCTTTTTTTTTTTGTAAAAAAGGATCACAAAATAAAAAATGATAAAATTGATTCGCTGTATGAACAATAATAATTTTAAATGCTGATTGAAAAAAAAGAGAAAAGAAGCATAAAATGTGTAAATTTTGTTCACCATATTTTTGATTATCACGTAGAGTTCAAGCGTATATGCACAAAAACAACTAGGTATAGGTAGGTATATAATAAATTCTCATGAGATTGCAGTTATAGTTAGTTTATCTCAGTATGTTATTATAGAAAAAGGAAGAAGGAAGTGAATGAAAGAGAATTCCTTTTTTTTTTGTTTTTTGCTTTTGCGATTTTCGGGAAATATTTGATTTTTTTTCTCTCTGAATTTAATTCAAACAATTTATTTTATTGAAAATGTTTGGGATTTCCGTTTTTCTTATCCGTTTTTTACATTATGCTTATACTTATAAATGTCTGTATAGGATGTGTATACATAGATGAGCCGCATATAGTTGCCATATATAGTGACATATGTTATGTAGATTATTTTAGTTACATAAAATATTTATAAAATTTTATTGACCTATTTGGCGAATTTTCAAACGAAAAATTCAATATTGCAAATATAAAGTATTTGTGTGACGACAATATTTAAAGAAAAATTTGAATTTAAAGGACATTCAATTGATTTTACATATTTCGCATAATAAAATTGTGTTCTATAAATAGCACATATATTATTACGAGCGAATGATGTAATCGAAGCAAATAAATAATATTTTAACTTAAGCAAATTTTGAATAATCAAGTTTTCTGAAAAAAGGAAGGATTTTTAAGAATTTAATTACCATGAATAATTAATCGCGAAATGAACTTTTTAAGGCGCTATAATATTAACCATTAGAGCATATTAACAACCTGATGTTCTAATAATTAATATTCAATACAAAGTAGTGAAAACTATTGGGAATAATGTACTGTATTAATTAGCTATGTATATTGAGTATTTATAAAACGGTAACCTACTAACAATTCAATTAGGAAAAATTTAAACAACATTAAGCCTTTATTTCCTAACATAACAAATGACTAAATTGTCTTTGAATACAATTTTAAATGTTATAATGAAAATGATAGTTATAATGAAAATTTATTCAACCGCGACCAGGAATTTTAATAGATATTAAATAAGTGCTAACGAGTAATTTTCAACGCACACTGGCTCAGATTAATAACAAATACAGAATTTGTGGGATTGAAATTAGAAGCTAATTAGTAGATTGCAATATCGCGACAGACGATAAAATGCAATTGGAAGGGCTGCAAAGGAGTTTGACAGAACCACGGTTGATGTGGAAGAAATTAATGGCTAAATTAGCAACAACTGGAAAAAACATGGGCAGAAATAAGAACATTTTCACAAAATATAGTTCGCTGAAAAGACTTTGCCTCATTTGCCTTATGCAAGGCAAAGAAATGCAGCACGAAAAAAATTTGTTTACCCCAAATTTATTTTATTTTATTTAGAATGAAATTGTGTGTACGAAAGTTTTAAAGAATTTGTGTATTGAACTAGAGGAATTCATTATTAAAATTTTTAAGATTATTTTGAATACATTTAATAGCGATATAGCGAATAATATAGCGATTCTAGAAAATTCTCAATTATTATTCATATTGACCATATATATATATGCAATTCACATTTGTTACATAATAAAAATTGAGTTATACATACTTAATCAAAAGAAATATCTCTCTCTATATACCGTACGATATATTTATAAGAGAACATATGATTTTATTTTACATTTATCAAGCTAAAAAAAATGTAATTTATTTCAACAAATAATTTTTAAATCAAAATATTTTCATTACTTTTCAACAATTTTTTTTTTTTTAACTTTCATGTATGTTCGTACATTATGCACACAACATTATATACACCTAATTTATCATGTATGCATGCAGGCGTGGCTCTCAATTATTGAGCGCCCTACAAAAATAAATCACTTTCTTCTAACTTTATCATGCTGAATACAAGATTAGTCATAAAATTAAAGCCTGGATTTTAAATTTTAACCTTCTGTTTTGCAACGTTTGTATATAGGTACACTTTTTCAAGTTAATTTTGCTGTAAATAGAAAAAAAAAATAATTTTTTAAATCATGTAATGGAAAAAATTTAAAAAAAAATTGAAATTTAGTTTTCAATAGCGCCTCTGTTTTTTGGTGCTCATTACAAATATTTCTTTGTAATAGGCGCCGGATTGGTTTTAGATCCGGTGCTGTGTATATGTATGTATAGTATGAAAATCTTAGATATTTTCTTGTGGAAATGAATCAGTTTTCCTTTTTATCCTTTTCAATTTTTTATTTGGTTTTTTTCTTAATTTTTTGGGGGTCTTATTTTCATTTTCTGTTTGCATTTCCTTTTGTTTTGTTGTGATAAATTGATTCAATTATTCTATACCATAAGATACAAATCATATAGAATCTTAATAATATATGAAAATATGTTTGTTAATGTTTATTATTGTTTAGTTTTCTACTCTCTCTATATGGAACATACATCAAGTAAAAATTCATTTGTCAAAAGTATAAAATAATATACAAATAATATGGAACTAAACAATAAAAGACAAAAGAATGAGAGAAATTCAAATTTAAAATTTTGAAAATTTTTTTGGGAAATCATTAACAATGGCTTGTGTTATACAATGGTTTATTTAAATTTTCTCTTATAAGTGTAGAATGTAAAAGACTTTAAGATTGGTATAAATGATTTTGTTCCTCATTTTATTTTTTTTTAATATTGGGTAAAATTTCCAAAATCATGTTATATTTTGAATTAGATCTGAAAATATCCAATGAAAGGAAACTGCTGAAAGTTTCAACGATTATGGTAAAGTAATCAACCTAAAAAAAAAACCAGTATCGGTCAAAGTTGCAACACTAATGGCAAATTTCAAAAAATTTAGAACGATTATAGAAAATCATCGACTGAGAGAGGAAGGCAATTCTCCATAGAAATATAACACTTTATTCGTTGATATACGCTTTATTTATATATAACACTTTATTAATACAGAAATATAACACTTTATTAGTGCAGGTTTACCGGAAAATAGGCTTTATTCAATTGCTCACTTCATTATTTTAATCTTTAGTGAAGAAATTTAAATGAAAATGGTAATAGCAAGAGTGACAAATACTAAAGAGTGAATACAAGAAATACTCAAAAAAGAAAGTGAAAATAGTTTGATTTTACTAACTGGCTCTGATTGCCTGTTTTCGTTTTAATTGTCTGTTTAATGTGCTAAAACAAAATTTCTCCATACAATTCCACTCGCAGCCTATTACCGATAAATTCAGAAAACAAAGAGAGAAACAGTTTTATTTCACTACCTCTTTCCTAAAAATTCAAAAATTTTAGAGAGAAACACTTTTTGGGAAAGATGCGGTTGTAAAATGAAGAGTAATGTTAAGTTGTGTTGTATAAAATAGAAAATCTATTATATTATAGATGTCGCTTGTGTATTACATATAAGTAGTGTACACATAAGTAGAATTTCAATTTAATATTTTGTTTCTTATTTAGTTTTATTTTTGTTTTGGCTGTTTTCTCTTCCTTAACAATATTAGATGACAGGATCAGAATGTCCTTAAGTAATATTTTATGTACATAATAAGAATATATATTCTTTGTACAACTAAAGAAATTGTAAAGTAAGCAATATTTCCAACAATATTCTACTTTAAGACCGTGTGTAACCAAAAGCTTAAATAAAAAATCCTTTTCTTATATTTTTCAGTGTTGATTTTCTATATTGTTGTTGTTGTTGTTTTAATAACAAGATTGTGAACAAATTACTGTAAATTTTTCATTCTTGTTGAGTTGTTTTTGTTTTTTTTATTATTACTCCATAAGGTGGGATTTTTGTTTTTGTTTTAGATTTTGTTTTCCTTTTCAAAAAAAGTCGTATAAGAATGAAGAATTGTTAAGTAAATAGTACAATAGATTCGCATACATATAGGATACATATATTCAAACATTCACAATGATTTGCTTTTTTGTCAACATAGGACGAGGATAAAATCGAATTTCTATATATGATGATAATTTAAAGGGAATCTCTTAAGGTACCAAAAAATTGTATGGTTAAAGAATGATACACGAGTTTGTTTTATGTGATGTGTTCAAAACTTTTTTCATAAATTTTTAAAAATTACTTTAAAAGAATAACCAAGCAGAATTTGCTATGTGCACGACGAAATGATGTGAGACAATAGAAATGTGAAAAAAATTTATTTTGAGGAAATGTTTTAAAAATGTGTTAACATTATTAGATGTAATCAATTTAATTCTAGTCTATTTATTAATCCTTTTATATTTTTTGTCAATTTAATATTTTTTGTTTCGGTATGAGAACACTGTAATAGTGTAATAGTACCTTTTTGTTGTGTTATAACAATATTTATTATGTTAACAAATCATCTTAATTAACTGGTAACAATTTTCTGATATTTATTACTGTTTAATTTTCAGGAAGTTCCGAATTATAAGAGAAAAATGAATTATGCGGGAGAAAAAAAACAATTGATCATTTGTAATAGGGAGGAATGTAAAGAAAGCAGGGACGTATTTTCAAAAAATGAGGGAAGGTGGGTAGTATGGGTTCGGAATAGCAACTTCTTATCGAAAAAGTTAAATTTCAATTAAAATTCTGGAACCGAAATATTTCGGAAAAAGAAAGAATTATTGTTATACATTGGATTGTATTTCAAAATATCAATATAATTTGGGGTTTTGAGCCTTGGTTTGGTTTATTAAACATGTATGTTTATTTATTTAAACGTATTTTCGAATATATTTGATTCTAGTTTACTTAGAATTTGATCATCTTTTAGTTTAATGGAATCACACTAATACGTTAGTATATTTGGCTATTAATTAATTTACATGGCTCCTAAAGGAAACTGTAAAAGGCAGAAACAACACAATAATCCTCTGTTTTAATTCCTACAGCCTCGTTTAAATTCACCTTAAATGAAGTAATAAGTTCCTATTCTTAGAATTTATTGTTCGAAAGCTGCCTTAACTAGTGTATGAGCAAAACTCATAATTCAGGAAAAATTTTGATTATTCTTGTATAAATATTATTGAATTCGTTATAAATTTACTTGGTATTTTCTGATTGTTAATTGAAAATATCGTTTGTTGTATAAATAATTACTAAATGTATATGCATATAATTACTATTACTATTGAAAATTAAATTATATTTCTCTATGAAAGTCAAATATTTTTTACAAATTGTTTGTTAAAGAAGTTTATTGCATATTAAAATAAAATATTCCATTAAATTATTTAATTTCCTCCGCCGGCTCTTCTTAACATTATCATATTAATTATTATAGAATTTTCTTAAAAAGCATTCAATAACAATAAAACAACAACTATGAAAGAGTATAGAAGAGAACGGGAGAAGAAAAGGAATAATACGGTGTTTGTCTATGCTAATCTTTTATTTTGCGAATGATGAATGTTTTTTTAATAATGCTGATGTTACTGTTATAATATTCTCTTTGCTCTTACTATTTAATGCTGCTTCTGCTACTGCTATTATTAAAAATTCGAATTAATTATAATAATTAGTAAAGATAAAGTAAATTATCTACATTTTACTATTATCGCACTACTACTCGTACATTAAAATTTTCTTATTTTTTTTTCTTTTTGGAATCTTTAATTTATTAACTAGTATTTTTATTATTTTTCTTTTATAAAATAGCACATAGAGTTAATTTATTTACTATTTTTATAAAAGTAAAGTTGTTTTCTGCAATTCTTGCAATTTCTATAGAATTTTCTTTTATATAAACTATAAAATAAAACTTAATTAATAAACATTTATTTATATTATTCTCTCCCAACCTGCCCCCCACCCCACCTATTTAATTTAAGAGAGAAAAATAGAAAACAAAAGGAATAAAGAAACACGGAAATTTTATTTATTCAGTTTCTCTTTTATTCATGTCTGTAAATTGCTTGTAAAAATTATCATAACTTAAGGTGATTTTCTTAAGAATAACTGAAAAGATAGTTGGAAATTCTGGAGAAACTATTTTAAAAGAGTATGATTATAATGATAAGGCATAAAAAATACAAATATTTGGATATACATAATTTATTCTGTAGTATAATATGCAAAATAATGAATAGTACGAGTATTTTAACACGATTTGATTTTATATAATGAATTAAATGGAGTATAGGATTTATTTTTTAGTTGTTCAAATTATTTTTGAATACTTCTGGCAGTTTGTATAATACAGGTACATTTTCTGGCATAATTTGTATAATACAGGCACAAAACCTAGAATTTCGGCATATTTAATTCGAAAAGAACTCAAACAGTACTCTCTTGCGATATTAAATGGTTTGTAACTTAGAAAAAAATTTGTGGGCTTATCATTTTACTCTTTATGAGAGCCTATCGGAAGAGGTGAGATCGGGGAAACATTCTCTATCAAAAAGTTTTATAATTACCAAGCATACTGATAATGCACTTTTCTGTTATTGTATTTTATCCAAATCATAAATTATTTTAAGATCCAAAAAGATTTCGTCTTCCTTCTCTGTTAACAGAAATTATATAGAGTTGATGAATTAGCTTGCCAAATTAAACGTTATTAATTTCTTGCTAATTTTTAGAATATAATAAGCTCTTGAACTAAAAAAGGTTAAAAAAAAGTCACAAATTTATAGAGTATTCAGATAAATACTAATTTCGCCTAAAAAACAGTTTATGTTACCGAGACGAGACTAAAAACTTTTCAAAATTAATTAGATTTCATGTAGAAATAGGCTTCTAATACGCTTTCACTTTAAAAGTCTAACTCCTCTATAAACTGAACATTTTATTCAAAAACCGGGAGCTTTTCATCAGGGCAATGCCCTCAGACAAGTATTTTCTATGACAAATTTCTCTCTGTCTTCTTTTCCTGTATTATAAAATATCACACTCTGTAAAATGTTAATGTGCAATTACACATAAATTTCTTTGTCACTAAATTATTATTTTGCTTTAATTAATTTAAAATTATTTTAAATTCCTCCTAAATATATGCAATGTGATATAGAAATGAAGTTATTTTGATAAAATATTTCTCATTTTTTCTCAGACTCTTAGACTTTAAAAGATAATTTTTATTTTTGCAAACCGGGAATTTAAGCGGTTCCTTTTTTCTTAAAGTCGATTTAATATTCGTGAGCGTTAATACTAAAATTTATAGGCTTTATATCATTATTATTTTTCACGTTAAAATGAAATCGTATAATTCTGTAATTGAAAAAAAAAAATGGCAATGTTACAAGATATTTTATTAAAATATTTTCATTTAATTTTTAATTGTCCAATATGCTTTTAAGAAAAATTCTTTGATATAATTTTTGGTATGATCAAAAACGATTACGATAATTGTAATATTTTATAACGTTGTACGAGTAATAATTCAAGGTATAATATGAAAAAAATAAAGAATCCAGAAGATGGTGGATGAAAGTGTGGAATACAATAAAACAAAAATTTCAATTTCATTTAATTTTCATAGCTATTTTTGTTTTCCAACTTAAAACATTATGGTGTTTCATGATATTTTTTATTGATATTACATTTTTATTATTGTCTATGGAATTTCTACAAAATGAAATGTAATAAACTTTCAAAATATGAGGAGTTGGGATGCTTTCAAAATAGCAGAATATAAAAATTCATATACAGAAATAGATTTTTATTTTATTCGAATTTTATGTTTTTTAATAAAAATTATTTGGGTAATGTCTAATTGAGCAAAGTGGTTTGTATTCTTAAACAATTTTAATTAAAAAAAGCTTAACAAATAACATAGCTCAAATACATTTCTTAATCTGAATCGCCGAATCCATTTAAATCATTTGGCTAAATCGTAAGCACCAAAAGCATACAATAATTCTGACAGTGTCAGAAAGTTCGGCCGCGGTTTAAAACGCATCTATTTGAAGACTAGCATTTAACTTCTATGCAAAAATTTAAAAATTTGAAATATTTTAGATTGAATTTTATCAAAAATTATGTTACAAAATGAAAATACTCCTCCATAGTGTTGAATATGTGATCTTATAAGAATCTATATACATTAAAATAAATAATAATAAAAAGTATATTATCCTTAAAGGATATTTAAAGATAAACATTTTGATTTTATTATATTTTGTATTGGTTTTACTATTAATGTAATTTTTAGCAATTTCCCATAAAAGATTTTGAAAAAAAAGTGCTTATTAGTTTCATTCTGTTCTTCCGTCCGTTTGTCTGTGAGCGGATGAACGAACACAAAATACAGAGCTGAAAATAACAGAACTGAAATTGTATGTACAATTAAATCCTTAGGAAAACCTTATTTCAGTAGAAGTAAATTTTTACTTCTCTCACATCCTCCGAAAGGTATGCCCCCCCCCTCCAAAAGACCTTAAAATGTCTATTTATGAATACTAATAAGAAACCATTAACATTTTTCAAATTTTGCAAACGCAATGTTTTCTTGTACCGTGGAAAATTGCCCGGCAACATATTTTGCCAGAAACTGCAAGCTTTCCAAAATCCCTGTAAATGCAGAAAGTTAACAGTAAAGTCCAATCCGTTAAAACATATAATTATTCAAGCAATTAACCCTTGAATTCAAGCATTATCTTAACACCTCTTTCAATTTTTTCCCCTCATCCTAAATGTATGCAATTTTTTCGAATATTTTGTTATATGTGTAGTAGTATTGTAGTAGATTGGTTTTAAAAGCAGTATTTTCAATTATTGTAGAAGACAATAGTGCTTCTTTACAAATTATTGGTCGGACCTAAGTTTGTTATTTTTTTTTTATTATCCACATACGTTCACATTTTAATGATTTTTTTTTAACATTTCAAATGCATTTTTGATTTTATTTTATGATTTTTTTTTGGTCAGAGGACAAGTAAAAGTTAAAGTAAAAATTTATTTTGAAGCTTTTTATATAACTTTGGTTTTTGGAATTTAAATGGTTTTTATGAAAAATGTAATAAAATTTAAATGCTGTGTGCAAAAGATTTTGATGCTCTTAAAAATCTTTAATATGTATGAAATGGTATGAAGGATTCTCAAATAAAATTTTAATAGTATATACGGTAAATAGTCCGATTAAACGAGGGTGAATGAAATGAAAAACAAAATGATGAAAAGATTAATTTAATAAAAGAATTTTAGAATTTGCACGATCTTTCAATAAATTTTAAATTAAATTTTAAGTAGCGATCCCCGATGCTAATCTTCGATATCTTTACCAGCCACCTTACACTTGATTTGCTCCACGTGACCAGTGTGATCCCTCCCAGAGCCAGACATTGTAATATTTAATATAATAATATAAAAATGGTCTTCTTCTTGTCCATATGGTTCTATTTTGGGAACATTTTACATGAAAATATTTTGGTAGGCTACACCTTTTTCATATTGCACTATGGAAAATTTTAATTATTGTTTTACCCTATGTGACATATTTGATTGAAATTTTTCTTTTTCCACTCCTAGGAGGAGCATAGCGCCAGTGAATGGCATCATAGACTATATCATACTCTATGATGTTATGCACTAGACCTTAGTTTCATTGCGTCATAGAGTTTTAACTAGGTTAGTGACTAGCCTGCCGTAGGTGATTGAAAATTAGTAAGCTGCAAACATATTTCTGTTACTGCCAGTAACCTTATTGGTCGAGTGCTTCGGCCATATAAGATAATTAGGTTCTCGTAGTAGCACATAATATGATTTATGGGCTTTCAGTATTATTAAATATTTAGTAAAAATTAACCAAATTTATGTGTTTATAAACTGAATTCAGCCGGTAATTACATGAATTATTTAAAATTATAGTTCATAAATTTATTTTTTTTTATTAATATACTATTTTTTAAATAAGATGTACGAATATTTTTTTTTATTTTATTGTCATATTTAATTGGAAAGTGTCATAACCAATTTGAATTCATAAAATATTTTCATTTCTATATTGTATTTGTATTTTAAAATTTATTACTGCTATAAAAAATAAATTACTATAAAATGTAAAATTTAAGAATTTTAAATATTAAAAAAAATTTTCAATTCCAACACTTAATTGTCAATAATCGATTAATTTTCTTTCAACTATTTTGTATAACAGTTTTTTTTTCAATGAGTTCAGTGAAACTTATGTGAACAAACAGTGTTACACAATTTAAAACATGATCATAGATTTAGACTTGTGGAGTAATACTTGAGAAGCTTTTCATTGAGACAAAAACAGTAATTTTCTAATGAAAGTTCAGACTCTACAGCATTTGTTCCTCGGAATTGTTGGAATTTGCAATTGAAAAATTTTTGGCAAGTGTTTCGAAATCAGAAACATCTTTATTTGAAGTGAATCAGAATTTGTAAAGGTGGGTAGGCAGTTAGCATGTATATAAGTGAAATATTGCTCCATCTGCTTAGAGTTTTTCAAAGAGCCATAACATGTGGACGAACTGACAAAATAATGCAATCTAAAATGAAGATTTCTAAATGAATATAAGCGGAAAAAATAGAAATTTCTTGATTTATATTCAATCCACCTGTTGAGAAATGTAAATAGAAATATTTTACTTTTTCTAATAAATATTTTATGTAATATAGTTTGTAATAAAAAAGTGCACCTCACATTTTATTTTCTAACAAGAAATTTACCGCAATCACTAATATGTGGGTTTTCATTTTTTTTTTTTGCAAAATAAAAATTTTTTTTTATAAATAAAATAGAAAAATCAGAAAATGGAATTTATTGTTTGCAATTTATTTATTTTGCATATTAAAATCGTCATCTCACTCATCGGGATTTGCTGCTTCTGATCCCTTTGTTTTTTTTTTCCATTTCATTTAAAATTTATTTATTTATTAACATAAAAACAGAAAAATATGTTATTTCTAGGAGTAAATTTTGTCTTGACTTTTACTATTGTCATTATTCATAAATATTGTAATCATGCATTTTTATATATTATGATAGTAACTGTTATAATAACTAATATACATATACGTTTAAAATAAATAATAATAATTTATGTATCCACTGTCATTGAACTGGCACAACAATAAAAATATTTTTTGTTAATAAAAATTGCTCCATATGGAATTATTTTACTCTCATTGCTCTCATCATATAGACAAAACTGAGATTTTTTTTATTAAAAAAAAATTGTATTCATAATAAGCGTGCAATATAACATCATTGGTATAGGTGTGTAAATGTGTCAGCCATATGTTTTTACTATTTAACATTTTATGAATAAATTTGTGGGTAGTTTTTTTTATAAATGGTGGGAAATTTTTATTGCAGAGTGAGAGAAAATAGTAAAATAGTTAGTTCTTTCGTAATGTCGTTTTGAATATGAATTATAAGGTTTTTATAATTCAGTATATGACGTTCAGATGGCTCTGTAATGTTAATATTGTAATTGAAGTACTATTAACAACAAAGAATAATGTAAGATTAAAATTGATGGTATTGCATTACGAAACTTGAAGTTTATTACAGTTTACAGGGCATTCTTTTATTTAAATTTTGGGGGAGAGGTAACTGTCCATATACATGTTATTTTGTCATTAATAGGTAAGTGAATAAGAAAAATTTGATTCCAGAAAAAAATTAAATTTAGTAAAATAAGAGTTGCTTTAGTATAAATGGAACTCTTTCAGATAACGCTTTAACTATTGGACGAAAGGAACGATGTGGAGATTCTGATTAAAATTGTGCACTATGAACATTGAGTGTACGCTATGTTACTGGAGTTGATTTATGAAAAGTAATTTTTTGTCGATAATATGAATAATATCGATTGGGTTTCGGGTACTCTTAGGATCGTTTCTTTAATTTCTGACTAGATAACCTTTCTCTATTTTCTAATATAAATGATATCTTATAATTCTCATGAATAACTATTGATTTCTTTGTTTAAATTTTCATGCTTCATATATTTAGCGTTTGATGTTGTACTTATTGTCACTTTGAATTTATTGTAAAAAAATTTTGCCTTTGTTGGAAACAAAGAAAACAAAAAAAAAAAAAATTCAATAAAATTTTATGTAAAGTAGGAGTTTTTCTTTTTGTTATACTCGTAATATTTTGTATTTATATCAGAAACTATATATGTAAAATTTTGTATAATAGTTTTGAATAATGTTATACATGTAGAATGTTATGAAATATAATATTTTCTGTGATATAGTTATTGAAATTTTTTAAAATTTATTTTAACTATTTTCTAGAGAGAAAAAAAGGGTTGAAATTGAATTGGAAAATTGTAAAGCGAGTTTGTTATATTACGGAATTTTTATTGAATTCCAATATGCTATTTAGTATATTTAGTTATGTGCCATAATATTATTAAGAACGAGTACAATAGCTACTTCTAACTTTTAATAAAATTATATTAATTATATTTTACAACTAAGAATATAAAAATTTTTGCATAATAATTTTATTAAAAAATATTGCAATTCTATTTTTTCCTTACAATTGTAAATATTTGTGCATAAATTTTTAGCATTTAATTTTCAGACTTACAGAGAATTAGAACATTATGGAGTACGGTTTTTGGCTGAGAATTTACTCACTTTTACTCATTTTCATTTTCTGTGCTCATATCCAGCTGTGGTGCAGAGAATGCAAACCTTCTTTAGGTTTACTTTAATTTTAGTGAGTTAGTGATCTGACGAATGTAAATACCAGGGATTTAGACAGGGATTTTGAAGTATTATGCTTCTGTCAGTCTAACAAACCAAACTGTGTTAATTTTACTATTATAACTTTTACCATTTAAGTGTAAAATTTAACCTTTTTTTTCAAATTCATATTTAATGGCAAAAAGACATGACATCAACTCTTATGCAATGTTTTTGTGTAATGAATTAATCTACACAAATCAAAGATTATTGTGTCTATTTCTGATATATCGTTTCTGATAATGATAATAGCCATTTATACTTCAATTCCACTACATTTTAAATAATAATTTATTATGAATTAAATTTAATATAAGATCTAAATTAAAAAATCAGAAAATATTAAAATTTTATTATTTACAGACAAAAATAATAAAAATCGAAACATTGTCACAATATCAACTGTCAAAGAGAATAAAAAAGCAAAATGTCATAAAACTAAATGTAAATTAATTTTGATAAGATAAAAATTCTATAAAATTTTCCATCTATCCCATTTATTGGAATAATCGTAGTTACATTTATTGTAAAAGTTTTCAATGAAATTGGTTAAAATATCAACTTTGTTATCAAAATTACGATAAGATTCACATTAATGTTGCATATATTTAGGGGTAATTTTTTTTCAATATGATATTTGGTATATAGAGAATACAATATATTTTTGAAACAAAGAAAAAATATGAAGGCATGCCAATTTTATTTTATAATAATCGTATAAAATTTAAAATCAAAAAAGTTGTAAGTAATTTTAACTGATTAGATTTTATTACACCGCCTCTACATGCAAATGATGTGTTAGCAAAGTAATTCCTAAATTTATTTTATGTAGTAAGTTACTGTAGAGACTAAATATTATGTTAAGTGACTGGAGTATATTCGTCTAACAAAGACTGTCGATAACGATATTATCTGAGGTCAAAAACCCAGAACGATAATGAATTTTTTAAATTCGATGCTGAATAATGGATTAAATGGTTTTCTAGTGAACATTCTAGTGACCTGGCATATTCTAAAAGTTGACCAAAATCGTCGCTTATCTTTAGAGTACACTAAGATATAAATTTTTGTGAGAACCGGTTCAGCCGAACTTAAGATTGTGATTTGCACAGACCCTTATCTTATGCATTGCGGTCGGTTAAAAGAAGAAAACAATTTCTAACAGTAGTATTCAATTGTAACAGTAAAACAACAGTATAACAGTAGCATAGTTAATTTGTTTTGATCGCACTGATGTTGGTATTGGTTACGAAACACACAGCAAGAATTTTTGCTCATTAAATTGAGTGCCCAAAATAGAACTACAAAATTACGAAAAATTGTTAAATTTAAAATATTTTTGGAGTTCGAAGTTTCGAAATGCACAGTGTAAATGTTCCAGTGCCCTTAACCAGCTTACTCCTTATTGATTTTAATCATATTTTACCATTGTTATTCTGGTAATATTTTTATTTTATTAAAACAAACCATATACAAAATGAAAAACTTTCAAAACTAATAAAAAGAAAACAAATTTTTAACAATAAAATTGTAATCGCACAATTTGAATGGAAATATGTACAAAATATAAAACAAAGAAAAAGTTAAGCAATGCCATAACTAAACACAAATGTAGTAAGTGTGTAGTAAAAGAAAAATAAAAATAAATAAATAAAAATATCCTTATTAAGATTCTTACAAAAAAAAAAAAATATTGAAAGTTATAAATTTTACATATGTGAATCTCAATCCTACAAACTACTTTTATCCTGTTTTTCTTTTGTTGTTTTTTTCATTCTATTGAATTTTATGTGCTCCAGAATTGATTTTTTTTTTTATTATTTCATTGTTATTGAAAGTAAAAGTTATGGCAATACTTATCGTATATACAATATATACATGTGTATTTGGTTTATTCATTCTATAATAACCCCCTTAATATCGTTTACTTAATGTGTGTTTTCTAAAGGCCAATCATATTAGTTCAAACCATTTATACAACAATTTCTTATATTATTCTACTTTTTCTTCGCTTTATACCATTTTAACAAAATATATACAATCGTCGTGTAATAGTATAATAAATTTGTTTATAGAAAAACGAAAAAAGAAAGAAAATTTTATCATTCAGAAACTAAAAAAAAAAAACAATGAGAAAAAGTTCCAGAAGTGTTTTAGATCTCTTAAAAATTTTTTTTTCATTTCAGTTTTGAAGTACATGTAATTCTTGTGGAACACAGTTAAAGTAAAAATTTTTGAAATCTTTTTTAAAAATTCTAAAACTCGACTGATCCCCATTGTGTAATAATTCAACCGCGATATTAACAATGAGATGCATTCTTTGTTAAAATTTCGTAGCTGACTGGGACGCTTTGCTCACAAGTTATTTGCGAGAGGAAAATTAACACTATGAAAATTCTTGAAAAAAATTCATTTCAAATAAATTCATTTAACCATTCATTCTGATTCAGTTTTGAAGAACGAGCGAAAACTGAGCGAAAATAAAAGGAAGAGTATTTATTGTACAACGCAATCTTAGCGTAATGCGCTATTTTCGGTTTCCAATATAATTTAAGACTGGTTGATGTAAAATGCAACCATTTGAAAAAAAACAAACCTACTCTTTTTTTAAAATACCCACATAAGTTTTGTTTCGGTCAAGATCGGTAGAAAATCGGCCGACCAAGATGGATAGATTTAGAATGATTCGAAAATCAGGACGGATAAATTTTAGAATGAAAAATGGGGGAAATATACACGTAAATATGTTTAATTTTTAATATTTTAGGGTTTAAATTTTTAATATTTAGGGTAAAATTTTTTGAAAAAATAGATAGGTAGCTACATACTTTCTGGTAAAGCACGGATCGGAAGGGTGTTATTATGAATCTTGAACACAATGTAAAACATTCATATCGTGTTGTTAAAATACTAAGATTAAAATTTTATTGAATTAGCAGTTCATTTTTATATATTCGAAATAAAATTCATGCCATTATAGAACTCATAAGTAATATTTGGAAGTCGAGAAACTACCAGGAAGTAGACTATACTAGTTTTAGAAACACATCTTAGTTTATTCTTGATAAGTTTTAGGAACACGTCTTAGTTAAAACAGATTTTTCGACAATATTTATCACAAATTTTCAATAAATTTTCTATTTTGCTCGGCACCTAAAATTATGCAATTTTTTTGAATATTGTTTTTTTTTTTGCAATTTTTGCTTCAAATTTAATTGCAGCTTGTATTTGGTTTTTTTTAATTGAATTTTTGTTATTGTTATTATTCATAGCTTTCACCCTTCAATATTTATGAAATATCTGTCGAAATTATTTTCTAAAATCAAGGAAGTTCCTCTTGTGTCAGTTTCGTTTTAAGAAATACTGTAATTGTATAAAGGTGAAAAAAAACCGAAATACACAAAATCTTAAGAAAAATAAAATAAAAAACGAAAAATAAGAACAAAAGATAAATTATGATTATAAACATAACAGAGAAAAATACAAAAGATTAGAGACTCACAAAGATATTTTAAGGTGTGTTATTAAAATATAAATAAGCCTCCACTGTTTTGGGAGGAAGGATCAATTTCTAAATGAATGGAATAGGTTATATTACAAGTATATTATAGTATATGAATATAAATGGGTGGAAATTTTCAATATTTCAATCTTTTATTCCTTATATAACTTTATGCATATATGTACGTTCCTTTATTACTTTGTGCTTAAAAATGAGGATATTTAAAAAACCAAACACTGACATAAGACACACACAGGATGTAGTACAACACAATACAAAAAAAAAAAATTTTTTTTATTAACTTAGATAGGTTAAGGATATTACATTTTATTTATAGTAAGGATATAATATACTTATAACATATTTCTGTTATACAGGTTATTTAAGGAGAAGAAACAGGTGTGTGTATAGGTACATAAAGGTGAAATATTAAGTGAAATATGTTACATAAAATTTTATGAATGGTAAATGATTTTTTTTTTCTTCTTAATATTGAAGATCATTGAATAAGAAGTGTATATATAGAGTATTATGTTCTAAGATGTGAGTAAAGATAAAAATGTGTGGAAATTATACAAAATAATAAGAAAAATAATAAGAGTCGAAAAAAAAAAACGCGGAGATATGGTAATAAATTTTCATTGATGGTTATTTGTGTGTTTGTGTTATTGAAAAACCTGTTTTTTTTCTTGTAGTAAGAAATCACCAAATATTTTGTTTGTTGTGAATTTTTATTGAGTTCAGTTTTTAGTAGTTTCCGTTTTTTTTTTTTTTTTTGTCTTGGTTTATTAAAAATTATTTTGTACGAGTATAAGGACATTTTGTTGAAAAAAGGAGAAATAAAATTTATTAATGTAATAATTTTTTTTCTGAAGGAATGCGTTGTTATTGAAAAAGAAAATTCTAGAATATTAAATTTAATATAAATTTGGATTTTCAGTATCTAATATATTACAGGATTTCGGCTGTCTCTCAATTCTCAAATAGTTAGAGCTGTTTACATTCAAATTTTCTTGAATTTGGAGATTTTCATGTTCAGCCACGTAAAATTGCTATAACAGATTCTTAAATATCTAACCATCTGAAAATTTGAGAACTTTATTAGTTGAAATTAGCTTCATCTACTCTGTTCCGAGAACATAAATTTTGTTTTGAAACTCCTATTTCAGAAAGGATGGAATTTGAATTCCTTTATTAATTAGAGCAATTAAATTTTTTAACAAGAAATTGTTTTTTCCAATTGAACAAATTCCGAAATTCCGAAATCCGAATCGACTCCGAAATTTTGTGAATCCATCTTCAGTTAGATTTTTGAATAATAAAATCGATTCTGAATTTAAATCTAAGTACATGGATCCTGACTCCAAAGTCGACTCCGTATCCGGCTTCGACTACAATTTTGATTCCGATTCCGGTTCCGACTCCGAAATTGTCTTCGATTCTGACTCCGATTCCGATTTCGACTCCGAAGTTCGATTCCGATTTCGATTCCGAATTCAATCCCTATTCCGAATTCGTTCCTGACTCCGAATTCGATTCTGATTCCGAGTCCATATCCGAATTCATTTCCGATCCTAGCTCCAATTCATTTCGGCTTCAACTCCGAATATTGCCATTTAATACTTAATTTTTCTAATAAGTTAAATTTTCGGAAATAATTTTAGGAAAATGTTTCTTTTATAAAACCTTAATAAATATATATTTTGTATTTAAAATTATTTTGATGTAGGTTGCAGGTTCATCTTTGTAATAATGCCTACTTTTTTTCCTCTCTTGTTTTTTTTTTATTTAGAAAATTTAGTCCTTTCATTTATTGAATTTTGTTGCCATAATTTTAATAAATAAAATGAAGAAAAAAATCTAAGTGGTATTTTTTATATTATGAAAACTCTTAAATTTCATGTTTTTGTCTCGTTTTCTCTTTTTTTCATTTTATTTTTTATTTCATATTTTTAAGAGAATTCCTTCTTTTTATTTCCAATTTTAAATTATATTTTGGATTATTAAACATTTATATGAGATCCCATATAATTTTATGTAAGGACATTTTTTCAATTTAAAAAAATATTTTTAATATTTTTTTTTTGTGGAAGCAGCAGGTAAAAGAATCCTTTTGTTAAAATAATATTGAATGAATATTGAGTAATTGATGTGGTTTTCTTTTTTGTTTTATTAGCCTTACCTTTTCAAAAATTTTTTAATTCCGAAGATAAAAGATTATGGTATCAGTAATTAAGTGTTGTAGTTATAGAAATGTAGGGGGTTTCTTTTTCCATTGAAATTCATAAATATTTTTTTTTGAAAATAATTAAATTTTTATAACTAATACAATAAAATCGAATTATTTCCAAGTATCATTTTAGTTTTTCGATCAAAATTTAGAAATTTTGGGATTTAATTGTAAAATTTTTTCTTTATTAAATTTTTATTTTAATATTCTGGACACTGCTGATGTTTTCTTAAATTTATGGCGGAATATTAATTAAGTGGAGTGGAAAAATTTTCGTTAATTTTCATATAAGAGTTCCAAAAATCATGGAATAAATAACACATTGATGTCTTAAGGTTTTATACTTATTGTGCTCAAAAAATATGAATTTATTTCATATATAATTAGGCTCTACTCGTAGTTACAGGAAACATTTTACTTTGTGTTTAATGTGAGAATTGGGTGTTTAGTGAGGGAAATTAAAAAAATCTAAGATCTATATCGAAAATATTCTGGTTTTTTATTGAAATTTGCAGTCTTTAAGGCGGAAAATATGAAAATTAGGTAAAATGCTAATAATTTTTAAATTTGGCTCTGGAAAATCGCTGGAAATTCTGTAAGTTTTTCACATATTTTTGGTATAGATATGATTCAGATTTCTAGTAGTCAAAATTCTACATATTTATTACAGTTTTTAATTATATTTTTACTTTTAAGATTAGCACTATGCAAAATATTAAAAAAAATTTTTCGACTAAAATCCTTTTATTTTTGTGGTTTTATTTCTTAATTTCTTCCGAGTTGTATTCGTATCTTTTTGTATTCGTATAACAATACAGGGTTTCTGCCACAATATACCGCTATACAATAATTACAGTAACTAATTGTCAACTTTAACAAAATTCACAGCTTTTACATTTTGTTTTAAAAGAATTATTTTAAGGGTAACCTTTTCACAGCCAAAGAGAAGCAAAAACTTGTAATAAAATGGTGAAAAATATCTTTTATTTCTTCCTTTATCATAATAAGTGTAAATTTTTGAAGTTCCTTTGTTAAACAAAAATTTAAATATTTCTTCTAGGTCTTTCGTATACAATAAATTTTTGTAATTAAAATTAAAAGTACAGACTGTTTTAATTACAATTTTTACCTTGAAAAATAATATTATTTTGACAGAAATATGGAAAATTCTTTAATTAATTGATCCTTGAAAGTAAAAATTTTTTTGTATGTGAACAGAGGCTATATAAATGATATTATATAATTAGTATACTTATCTACTTACTTTCTGTGTGTACCAAAATTACTAATGAAGAAAAACTTTTCTTGAAAAAGTTGGTAAAGATGGTATACAAAAAATACAAAGTTTTCTTTTAAACTTTTTATGCAATTAGTGATTCACTGCACATTTGCAATTTTATAACAATAAAATAATATTGATGAAGAAAATATGAAAATTAATTTGAATTTTTGAAGGTTATCATCGGTGCAAGGAATGCAATGGTGTGCGGTTATATTAATTTTTTTTTTAATAAAAATTGGTAAAAATTTAAAAATTTTTTAACAAAAGGCTTGATTTGGAAGAATATAGAAATTGGAATAAAAATTGTAATTTTTATTTAATAATATCAAAATATTTTCAATTATTTTGGTATCTTTAACATTGTCTCAATAGAATTTTAGAAATTTTACGATTTTAGAAAAGAATTTTTGGTTTGGCTTAAATTCTACGTTTCATAATTGAGTTGATTATTCAGATTTCAAATTATGTGCGCTATTTACAATCTAAATTAGAATACTATATTCAATTTTCACTTGAAAAACTACTCGACATGAGCCTAAAACTTACTATATGGAGAAAATCTTATTAGCTCACGGAATATTCTTATTTTTTATTTGTAAAGTAATATTAGACAATTTTTTTTGTTTCAATCCTTATTATTCCTCTAGGGAGCATAGTGTTTCAACATGGTCTCTGTTTTGTTGCATATATATGCAACTATATTTATTAGCCAGCTCCAATTCTTTCCGCGCACTTCTTTTCAATATCTGCTTTGGTACCCCCCACCTGGTTCCATTCAAGAGCATTCCAGCATGTAAACTGCTACCGATGTTACTGGACGCCCTAATATGTGACCAATCCATATTAATTTTCTTCTTCTTGTCTGAATTTCTATTGTCTCATCATTAAACATAGCTCCAGATTCATAATTCGTCGTGGCCAGAATAAGTTACATATAATTTTGAGACATTTATTAATGAAAACCTGTATATTTTCCAACCATGTTTTTTTTCCGTAACGCAGCACTTAAAACACGCGTGCTATGTGGATTAACTTCCAGTTTGCCTCCTTCTTTTCCTCAGTTTGTTCCTCCTTCTTTTGATATTGTTTTACTCAAGTATTCGAATTCTAATTGACCATTGGCATCACATAATTGTAACAAATTTTCAAATTTGTAGTATTTTCTTTAGAAATTTATTCTATTTTTTTCTATTAGTTAATTGTGTAAATTTTACTCTCACGGATTTTATTAATTTAATTATTTTATAGTAGTTTTGCACGATAATTTTAATGAATTCGAAATTATCGGACACATCTTGTATGTAGCTAGGCAGTCCATTATGTCAATAATTAAGAATTTTTCCAATTTATACCACAGCATTTTACACAAAAATTATTTTAATTACCATTTTACTTACTAAATTATTAAAGACTCAACCAAATAACAATTTTTTTTCTGGAATTCCCGTTGAGAATTTTTTTCTAATGTAAAAAAATTTCTAAACTCTAGAAGAAAAGTAGAAAAATTTGGTTTGTTTTTTTTTTCTAAGAATTTCAATAAATTATTGCTTTTTTTCTACTCAGTTTATTTTACACTAAAAATTTTTAACTAATATTTTATAACTTTTATTTCCATATTTTTTCGAGTATTTATTTATCATTAAATTAATATGTTTGTATTCTTTTTTTTTTTTGGGAATTGGTGGAATGGTAATGTAAAAATCAAAACAAATATTATACATAATATGATGTATAACGGTGTGTTTATTCTCGTCATGATAGTTATATACACCTACGTTTATATCGTGTAATACAACCTACATATACAAGAAATTTTAATAAAATTATAACGATTCTTTATTCTTGGCATTTTATAAAATATTATACAGGCCGCATAAATAAAATTATTTATGTATACTCGTATATATGAATTATATTATATAGAAACTATAGCGAAAAATATACAGAGTGTTGTTTGTAAAAATTGTAAAGTTTTCTCCCTCCCTTATATAAAATGTGTAAATGCGTCAATATTGACAATTAAAAAGTGTTACAAATTTAGTATATTGTAAAATTCTCTGGGATCCATTGACTGCTAAGACGCATTGGGTTAAAGTTATTATTATTTAATAGTTTTTTTTTCCTTCTTTACTCCTAGAAGGAGCATAGGGCTAGAGCATGATATCATGCCCTAGTTTCATAACGTCATTGATTTAACTAGGTAGGTGACTAGCCTGCCGTATTCTTATTTATATTAAATATTTGAGGTTATTACGAGTAATATTTACAGTTTAATTTTCTTAGTTTTTAATATTGAATATTACGAATATTTGAAAATTACTTGTATAATATTTATTAGTATTGTATATTAAGTTATATAATATTGAATATAATTTTTACAGTGATCGGGGTTTGAACCCGGAGACCCTTCGGTTAAAGGACCGGTGCTATAACCACTGCACTGCATATAATAGTAATAATTATTATAATGTATAACTATTATTATTAAATTTAGAGGGAAAGAACTCTTTTAAAACATTAATGAATCGTATTAAATTCTGTACTCGTACTTCTTTATTGTATCCTTAGCCTTAAAGCCATATTATTGAAGGCACATAATAGACTAATTCTCAAAATTAAAATAGCAGTTTATTCCATACTTCTATTCTATATCAATCACAAAATTAAATTAAGAGATTTTTTTTTTAAGAGAGAATTATACTCGGTTCAAGAGAGAGAGAGAGAGAGAGTAAAATTTATGAACAAAAATATTTTGTACAATAAGAAAAGACTCGAAAAATTTTATATTGTAGCGTTATTCGTATTACATTTTATATTATTCTACTCCGATTTTCAACTGCTTACATTTAACAATACCTCAGTTTTGGTTACTGACACTTTGTATTTCGAATGTGAATTCAATGTAATCTTATTATTTTTGTTAATCCAAAAATTATTCATTGTTGAATTAAAATTTTGTATTGTTAATTCAAAAATTTTTCATTGTTAAATTAAAAAATTTAATTTGTTAAATTAAAAAAAACAAGCGTGACACTCTGTATGGTAAATTGTGATCATATTTGATTATATATTGTTGATATGATTATAGAAGTAATCTCATATATTATTTTACTTTTGGCACCAGCCAGTCTTTATTAACAAAAAAAAAAGAAGAAGAAAAAAGAAATTGTATAAGAAAAAGTTAAATAAATAGACAGAAGGCAATAGAAGAATTGAGGAGGTAAGACAAAAAAAAATTATTTTGGTTTCTTGGTAAAAATATTCTTATTTTTTCTTGTTCCTCCCCTATATTCTTTACTATTGTTTCAAAAAGAAAAAAAAATCATAGTTCTTATATTTTTTTTCTCGCTCATTTTCTTAAAACGTAAAAATATTTTATATTTTCTACATTCTGAGTTCACGTTTTATATAAAGATTCTGAAATATAAAATATTACAATTTAAATTTCGTAGGTATTCACTAGGTATTTAGGCTCCTAGAATAAATTTTGCTGTTTTTCTTTTTTTTGTAAAAAAAAAATCTTTAACAAGTAAAAAAGGAAAAAAAAAAGAAAAATTTGGGACATGATTTTGGTTTTTACTTTAAATATAAAATTATTACGTATTTTAATTTTGAATGGTGGCTGGAGACTTTAATGATAGTGCAAATAGTAAAATCGTTGAATTAGAACAACAATTCTCTTAGACTATTGTAAATAAAAAATTTAAATTGATAGCAGTAGTTCTCCGGCCATTAAAGCGTGACAGTGTTAACAAACATTTGTAATAAAGCATATTTCTCGTATAAGTTTGGAAGTGAAAAAAAAAAGTTCCTCCCAAAAAGCGATTTTTTCATTTGACTTTTTTTCTGTTTTGCATAATTTCAGGAGAAGAACAAAATTTTTGAAATAATTTTCTCATTTAAGTTTTCAAAATAGATGTTCGAACAAATACACAGATGGGAAGAATAAACCTATTAGACTAATAAGCTTCCTTACGAGAATTAATCTATTTTATTGAAAATTAATTATTAAGGAGGAAATTTTGTTTTGTAAGAATAATAAAATTGCATACATTTAGGATGCTTCTTGGAGAGAACTACTTTGTGATACATCTGAGAATATAATAAGCAATTGTTATACGTAGTTTGGCGATACAAAAAAATAATTCCAGATTGGAAAACGAAAAAGCATGCAGTAGCTTTTGTAATAAGGTGGATAGAGGGACAGACTTATTCACATTTCATTTTTGGAATTAACTTACAAACGTTAAATATTGTTAAACAAGAATATTGTTAAATTTCATAATTAAAAATTTTTATTTAATTTAATTAAACTGAATGGCTTGTGCCAATATCCTTGCCTATTTAATAACACATATTGTACCTAAACGTGCAAGGATTTCAAAAACCAATCCTATGGTTTTGAAATTTTCTAAATTTTTGTTAATTAATATTGACAAATTAATCGATTTTCTTAACATATTTTAAATTATAAAATGAAAATCACATTTTGTCAAACACACAATTTAGTAGAACACATAATTGTGGCAAATACAGCTGAAGGTCACGATCAAGTCTTAGAATTTTTTTTTTCTATTTTTTTTTAAATTTAAAAATTTTTTGTCCTTTTTGCAATTTTTCAAAATTTTATGCATTGTCATGGAATTTTGGTTTTGTTTTTCTCAAATAAAAATTAAAATTTCATACTTTATTAAATTTTTTAAAAAAAAATTTTCTCGGTTTTCTACTCCAAATATAATCGCCCATAAATCAAATAAAATTGAGGGTA
Organism: Condylostylus longicornis; assembly: GCF_029603195.1. Lineage (NCBI taxonomy): Eukaryota > Metazoa > Arthropoda > Insecta > Diptera > Dolichopodidae > Condylostylus > Condylostylus longicornis. Next base: position 2,957,603 of record NW_026578045.1, read on the forward strand.
GTAAAGCATATATGAAATGATTTTATAACCTAAAAATTTTTCCATTTGTTTTTGTTTGTTTTTTAAATCTAAATTTATTGTTTTTGACATTACTTTTGTATTTTACTTGGTTCTTGTTTTTCTTTTTTCATTTTTAAGGGGTTTTTGATACTTTTTATTTGTTTTCTAGAAGTTTTTCATTTACGTTTGTTTTTGGATCCTTTTAAATGATTCTTTTTTTTTAAGGTTATCATTACTCCTCACATAATTTTTATCATGTAAACTATGTTATAAATTAAAATAAATAAAATTATATGAGGTAAAGAGAGTGAAAAATTTAGGGCGGAGAAAATAAATTGTCTTATTTAAGAAAAATGAAAAAAAGAAAAAAAAATTTAAAGGACTAGTCCTTTTTTTTTTCTTTTGAATCAACCACAATGATTCACATGAGAATCCAAAATTTTTATATAAAAATGTACGGTTATAGTATGTATAAGTATGGGAAATACCAAAAATAAGGCGACTCAGTCATGTGACGCATTTAGTTTTTGTTATGGAACTAATTTTTCAGAACGAATTTTGAAGGAGTTCAAAGGAGTTTGAAGGATATCAAAACCAGGATGAAAGACTTCTTCAAATTCTTCGTGAAAGGAATAAATGAAATTTTCTATCTATAAGATCAAGGCTCAGACTATAAGTAAAAGCTTTTGTGAATTTATTTTCTAATATTACCAAATCTTACTGCATACATTTAGGAGTAATTTTTAATTTCTCTTAATCTGATGTCTTAAATGTCAATAGCTTAGAAGCAGTAATTTGTAACTTTTTGCTCTAAATAACTAAATTAATTTTTTTTTTGCTGAATTTTTAACATTTTGACGAGAATTAGCAGGAGGAAGAGAAAAACATTAATTTATCTATTTCGAAATTTTATGCACAAATGGTTTGTGTCTTCGAATAGAATAAATATGTTTCTAATTTATTTTTAAATTTTTTGTGAAAATTCTCTAAAACATAAAAAATTGTGTCTATAGGCTGCCGATAGAGCTCATTCTTATTCAAGTGTGCTCGAATTAATTCAAATCATCTGTAGTTTAAACTCCATTACCTGGTCATTCAATTCCGTTCACCGTATTTTATTTACACATTTTATACAAATTCTTAATTCTACTCCAAAAATTTGAAACACCTTATTCAAATTTTTTTACATTTACTTGGAAATTTTTGAAATAATGATGAATCATCTAATCTAATAACTAAACAAAAAAAAATATTTAATAATATTTATAAAGAAAAAAGGATCCTTTTTCAGAGGGAACCAAAAATAAGAAAAAAAAAGAAACCAAAGAGAAATTAAAACAAAAATTCAATGGTATAAAAATTTTAATATTTTCTGTTTTTTTTTTTTTCATTCATAATTGTCTCTAGGACACAGATGAATATTTATTTAGGATGTGTTGAGACATCTCTTTATATTGGTATGCCTTATAATAATTCTCAAAATATTAGTTCACTACTTATATGAATAAAAAGAAAAAAATATAAAATTTTTAAAAATAAATTCATTCAAGTAAGAGAATTCCTTCATTCGATGGCAGGCATTGATTTAAAGGGGGAACATACTTAAAGCGATTACGGAAGCACTTTTATTTTTATTATAATTTGTTTTGCTTATTTGAGAAAATAAATAAAAGATTTATAGGTCGGTATTTGTCTGATTATGATGGGTTAAATAGCACCTATAAATCATATTTTTTTTTCTTCTTTTATAGCTTTTGGGACATTTTGTCTTTTTTTTTATTCCAACGTACTTAAAAATTGTATGGATTTATAAATTTAATGTTAACAATTTAAAAAAAAAAAAGAAAAATCCTCACAATAAAATTTTGTTGGAGTAGCGTTTTGTTTTTTTTTTTAAAGTATTTTTTTTTTGTATTTTTATTTAACATTGAGAAATTGCATATATTTAGGATGATTATTTTCTTAAAATAGCAATTCCCGGTTTATAATTATATAATAAGTGAGAAAAAATTGAAGTTTAAGGTAGACGATTTAGAAGGCAATTTCGAAATACTTCAAGTCAGCAAAAAAAAAAAACAAAAATTGTCTAAATCGGATAACCCCATTTTCAATAAGCAACAATTAAATCAAAATTGGAAATAGAGTGCAAATTTTCAATTTTTTATGATAAAATAAGCAAGAATGTTTGCGTCGACCTTAGCCAACTTAATTAGAATTTACCCATTGATAATCTTACTATTAAACCTAGTTTTTGAATTGTATAAAATTAAGTTTTAACAGTGTAGGGCCAGTTACCGACACCTGTCCATTTAAATTTATTGTCTTTAAAATATTTACAAATAATATTTTAGAATTGTATAGTAGCTACTCGAGCCCATTGTTCAAACTAGTCCAAAACTAGTACAGTTAGAATAGCAGTCGTCGTTGCCAAAAGGACGTAGAAACTGACATACCTCAATCAAAGTAGAATTTTACGCTATTCATAAACTTTTCTTTCAAATTTTAGAAATCTATGTTTAAAAATTTTAAAATTTTGAGAACAACCGGTACTAGAAAATATTTACAGAAATTTCTTAAAATAATAAAAGAATTGTTGAAATAAAATTGAAATTGTTAAATCAAAAATTAAAATTGTTAAATCAAAAATTAAAATTGTTAAAACAAAAATTAAAATTGTTAAATCAAAAATTAAAATTGTTAAACCAAATACTAAATTTTTTTAAAATATATAAAAACAATAAATAATTTTTCAATGTAAAATTAAATTTTTACAAAACTCATTTTACTTTTACGTACAAGGTGTTCTGGCATAATGCTAATAAGTTCTGTTTACTTAAAATTCAACTCATGTTGAGAATATAAGAACATTTTAAATAAAATGTAAAATCTGTTTTTAAATACTAAGCTATTAGAAAAAAATATTCAACTCAATTACAAAATTTTACAAAATATTTACTATTACTCCTTGATTTTTAATCATAAAATTTGCTACTGTCTTTAAAAGAGCAAAAATTTTTGTACATAATCTGTGATTATAACAAAATTTCGTTTAATATTCTACTAAATTATTTTTTTTTTGCAACTATTTGCATTTTTCATTATTCAAAAATTTCATTGTTCTTTCCTTTTCATTTCTTCTTCGACAGAAAATGAGGACTACCATAAGTGTATTATCCTTACAGTTTTTACAATGAATCGAATTGAAAACTTATTTGAAGCAACAGAAAAATTTTAAGTATAAGAAAATTTCTAAAATTTCTGCTCTTCGTAAAATTTTTCATACATATATCCTTTTTTATTTTATTGAAAAAAGAAAATTTTTTTTTTGTTAAATAAATTTTCCTTAATCATAGAGTCAATATTCTTGTTTCGGAATAGCAAACATGCATGTGAAATAATTTTGCAATAACACAAAAAAAAATTTGTTTGTATATTCAAAAAGCAGTGTTTGTCAACCTTTTGTTAATAAAATTGAAGGGCACAAGGTTAAGAATTTGAAATTTAAATAATTTCAAAATTTATTTAATAGTCGTTTTTAATTACTGCAAGCCTATACACAAAACTTACGTAATTGCGCCACAAAACTTGAATTGAACTGCTGTATACTAAAAATAATGGGTATTAATTAGCTTTGTATAAAAACTAGTAGTTTAGACTTCAAAATTCCTTATAGCAGCTGTCATATCGTTTCAAATATTTGTTCCAGAGAATATAGAGCTGTAAAACTTATTTTCAGCTACTTGAATAACAAGTCAACGAATTAAAACAATATATGTATAATTACATAAATCCTTGGATCACCCATTCATGAATTCTTTGAGTTATTCAATTGCATAGGTAAAGAGTAATTTTATATATAAAGTAGATGGGATAAATTTTTTCCGCTGTTAGACTCTATTATGTGAATACGCAGCCCGACGTTTTTTATATTACATCCGAATAACTTAACTGTTTAAATTTTATATAAAGAGAACTTCCGGGGGCCTTGCTATGTATAATTCGATTTCCATGAAACAATTTTCATAAATCCGGGAAATGATAAGGTAGTATCAATCACTATTGATAAGGTATTGTACTACCTTACCAAAAATGGTAAGATAGTACCAATCACTATTGGTAAGGTATTGTACTACCTTACCATTTCTATAAATACGAAAATCGTTTCAAGAAAATGGAATTACATAGTAAGACCACTGGCCTCATTTTACAATTCGAATATAATTTATAATTTACCATTACTGCCTTATCATATTTTCAAAATTTTATATGTGATATATAAAAATATGCATAAAATACGTGGTATTGTATCTAAATACGAGTATATGCATTTTTGTGTAAGCACATTATTTTATGTAAATTTTCTACATATTGTATTTTTAATCGTATATATACAATTTTATATATTAATATTTACAATATGTGAGCACACATACACATGACATATAATGTATATTAAAAATTACCAATTATAGATGACCTAATTGAACAATATTAACAGAAAATTGGATTTATTTCATATTCAACATTTTGAATTGTTTCAAAATATTTTCAACAACAGAGAAAAAATATTACAAAAAAAAAAACATAATAAGAATATTTTATACAATATATACAATACGTTTCATGTAAGTATATTGTTCATATTATAATATATATATATAGAGTGGGGAGAATACTCTATTTTCAGTATATATTAATGATATTGTACATTAGAAACCTTAAAATTATATGAATAAAGTCTATTATATAGTCAATAGTGCATGGATTTTAAATTATTTTGAATTTAAATTTTATTCCTACACACATTAATGTATTTGAATTCACATATATGCGGTATGTGTATGTATTGTTATCCTTAAAAATATGGGTAATATTAATTGTGGACGTGATTTAAAATATTTTCATATTTATATTCAAATATTACAGATAAAACACATAATATTGTTATATTTTATTTTTCTTCCTCTTCTTATTACTCTATTATATTTTAGTTAGGGGTTTTTGAAAATCTGGAGAATTTTTTTTTCCAATAGAAAATAGGATTTATTGTAAATTAGTTCATATTGAAATTTGATTTTAAAAATTTGATAGACTTAAAAAATATTTTATAGTTTCGATAAAATTGGATTCCTGGCTTTTGTTATATGAAAATAATATAGGGTTATTATTGTATTGTTTTTGTAAAAATTAAACATTTTTTTATGATGTTATAGAATCGATTTAAGGGATAAAAATTTTTAGAAAATATTTTGGTTTTTGTTTTCACAAAATATTATGCATTTTTATGAATATTATTCGTACTAAATTTATTTTGAAAATTCTTCATCAATTTAATTTACTGAGATTATTTTTCTATGTCTCCATTATGTTTATAAATAAATGATGAAAAGAGACCATGGTTATGAAGCTTTTTGTTGGCAATAAAACCCATGTGTTTTTGGTATAATCTTATAATAAATAAGCATAGTACATAGTTGAAGGCAAAAGACAAAAGGAGTCTGTCATCTTATTTCTGTATATATTTTGATAATTTTAATTATATTATTAGAATATTTTTCGCATAGATTTTCTTGAGAATTTCTTGAATTTTGAAAATTATCATAAAAATTATTCATTTAAGAAATTGGTCGGTATTTATTTTTATCAGAAAATAAACTTTCATTGTTACCCTATTGCTATCTGATTTATTTGTTCATCGGCTGTGATAAACTCCCGATACACTGCAAATGAGTGGCCCATTCGGTAAGCATGCGTCTAAACTCAGATTTCCTTTCAACTAATTTGTCTAAGCTGCCGGTAAATGGACAAGAAGCAGACCATTTTTCACTAGCTCTGTGATTGTCCGGCTTCGGGCGGATTTGTGTAGGGTAAGTGTGACAGGGGTGGACGAGATATCTAAGATAAGCATTTGAGATTTAGATAGATTTATCAAGAATTGATAGATTCCACCTGGCTTAGATTGGCCAAGTGTAATTGTACGCTCAGTGACGGCTTGCTGATTATAGGGTGTTGATAACAAAACGGCACATTTGTGCTAGTTGGAGTACAGTGAGCGTACTGCATTGGGAATATCAATCAACCAACTAGCGTTAATGCTGTCTCGTGGCATCCACACCTGGAACTTATTCTTCCATTTCAAGGTTCTGTTAAGAAGTTACTTTCCTTAAAATTTTAAATTAGCACGTATTCAATTTTGGAAAACCAAACTCAAATATTTTTTTTTTTCAACATGAAAATTCAATATTATGTAATTAAATTGCATACCTTATAGGCGACTTCTTTTTCTTTAATTTTGAAACAAATTTCTCTAACATTCAAAAATTTTTCAAGTGATAAGAAAATTTGATTAGTTAAAAATGTCTTTAGATGTAATTTATCTAATGGAAATCTACCAGAAAAATTAGAATGATGAATTCCTATTTTTTTTTTTTTTTGATGACAAATTTTTCTTCTCTTCATACTTTTGTATGCGATAATGCAATATTTCTATTCACAGATGTTTCAAATATATCATAGTTAGTGTCTTTCACAAATTTTCCATTAGATTTTGAAATAAAAAAAAAACTTTCTTATCTTAATGTTTAATACGAATTTCAACTCTTTCACAGTTGATCTATTTTATTTCTATTCCAAAAACAGACACACACACATATTTTCAGATTTCTTTTATGTAGTTCATTCCTATATTCTATGAAATATACATAGTCATGATTTGAGTATAGGTTTTGATGTGTGTATATCCGGAAATAATGTATAAGTAAAATGGTTTTTCCAGTGTAAAGTTGTAACCATTTGAATTGTATAGTTAGGATTTTTCAAGTGCAAGAGTTTGCTTCAATGACAATACGATAGCCAAATATTTGTACAAAGCCAAAGAAAACTGTACTGCTGATAATTTTCCGATATAATACAATTGATTAGAAATAATTTGATTTCATCGGATAACTCACTGAGATGGAAGGGTCTCATTGTGATTTTAGTAAGATTCAATTAAGAATTTTATTTGATTTGAAGCAAACGCAGTTGTAATGAGTTCAATGGGGCTAATGAGTAACCTGAAATCTACCTGAGGTAGTGTTACGTTCTGAAATTGAAAAGAGTCTTAAAATCGAATTAACTTAGTTAGGTTGAATTGAAGTGGCTACCTTAAGGTATAGAAAGGCTAGACAGGCCTGTTGTTACACCGCTAGATCTATGAAACTTCTCACTCTCACAAGAACTTTAGGATTTGCATTCGGCAGGACCATATCTCCGCTTGTTTCTTGCCAATGACTTAAATCTATTATCGAGTTTTAAAATTGAATTAAATGTTATTGGTAACCTCAAATTTGTAGTGTTCGCAAAATTTTTACATATCTATCTATATGTTTGTATAAAAATGATTTGATCTACTTAAAACAAAGGATATGTAAAGTATCTGTATGCGAGAATAAGAGATAAAGAAAGAAAATCCATTTATCACGCATAAACTACAAAATCAAGTATGAAAAAGTGAAGGAAATGAAATGAAAAATAAAAATAAAATGTAAATAAAAGAAAGAGAAAAACATAGAGAAAAAAAAAATTTAATCTTTTATTTTTTTTACTTTCTGTTATATAGAAACTAAGAAAAGGCGTAGACCTCAACTCTTACTACGAGAACATATTAAAAAAAGTCAACTTGTTTTGTGTTAGATATTGTCACAATATCTATGGGTCTATATGTGAATTGTTAGGGTTTTTAAGAGAGAAAGTAATAAATAAGAAAATTTTACTTATCAAATTGAAGACCAAACTTGATTTTTTCTTGAAATATTTTTAATATTCTTAGATTAAATTTAAATTTTTTCTTCCGCAATACTTTAAAAGTTTAAAAATTTTAGAAAATTCTTCAAAAATTTAATGATACACTGTTAGTAGCCATGAAACTCCTACATTCTTAGAAAAAGTCATTTTCTTCAAATTGACCAAATTAGTAGGATTTTTAATTGGATTCAGCGTTGTTGCGGTTTGCATGTTGAATAACCATATGTGTGGTAGCAAAATTCTGTGGAGTACCAAAATCTAAAATAATTTTTCAAATGTTAAATATCGGAACATTTCGGGATATTTCCAAGAAATTCATTGAAAATTACAGAGGAAAATTGTATGGTACATCTTGGATTTTACATTGGTACACAAAAATTTCAAACTTTGTCAACGGGAGAGTGTTCAATATTATTCGGAACTTTTAAGATCTAAAATAATTGAAAAATCTTGAATGTTTCTTTGCGAGTTTTGCAAATTTTGCTGTGTTTGTATTGCAATAAACGATTTGCTGTTATTTGCCTACCACTAACACAATGGGCTCTTGTAATGAGAATTGTCACTTTTTTCTTCTAATTTATATAAAAAATAACTTTAAATTTTCTATAATTATGCCAAAAAAAAAAATTTACTTTGTCCTTTACAATCTAGTATAATTATTTAATATAACAGTTGATATCTATTGTGTGTGCGTTCGTTGTATTTCTGAAAAGTTAAATAAAATAATTACAATCATAATTCTTGAAAATTAAGTTTTAAATTATTAGAAAATTGTTTAGAGAAAAGTTTTTCTTCTACATATTTACAAACAATTAAAATGGTTTTCAAAATTTTTTGGAAAATTTTGTAATAATTGTAAATATTAAGTGACAAAATATTATGTAATGGTACACCCACATCTACACAACTTTTGCATTTTCCTAAAAAGATCCCAGATATTTATATACAGTGTGTTTTAAATTTTCTTAGTTGTTCAAATTATAATTTGAATAAAGTAATTAACATGCAGTTTTCTGCGTAATTGCGGTCTAGAAATTAAATAACTATTCTAATGTTATTCAATTAATTTCTAGAATAAATTATTTTAAAGATAAACTGAGGAAAGAGTTTAAACATGCCACATTCTTTAGATATACTTACAAGTGGTATTATTTTAGTTTTTTGTTTTTCGGTTGCTAGAGTATTTTGGTCGATATTGGGTTATACACAGGATGTTCGATACTCGATAGTACCCTAGATGAACTAATAAACTCTATGGGAAATTTTCCTCTTTTACGTCTTCCTTCTCCAGTTATAAGACTATAGAATTGATTTTTCAGAAAATTGTCGAATTATAATATTTTGTTCTTGTATACTCGCAAATGATTTATGATAGGTTCAGAAAATTTCACGGATTATTCTTAATGCTCATGAAATATGCCTTCTACTGGCGTAGAAAAGCCATCAAAAGAATTTTTGCGTTTTGTAACAAATTTATGAGTGTAAGATCGAAATTTTTTAAATTAATTTTATATTCGGAACAATGCAACCCCAAATACTTCGATTGAATTTTAAAGCTCTCTATTTTGAATAGATTTCAAAAAATTTTATTTAAAAATTTAAATACCTCATTCAGACTCCATTCGGGACTAAAAATATTCACTCTTTATTGTAAATTTTTAAAAATAATTACAATTTTTTTGAGTACCTTTAATATAGAGTCAGCGTGTATTAGGAGAACTTATCTTTATAAAATATTTTAAAGCAAATTGTGGTTCTAACATTTTATTGTAAAACTTATTTACGAATATTTCCCCCATACCATTTCATTAGAGTTAAATTGTGTTAAAAGTACAAGTGAAATTTTCATTTCATTCATATTTCATAAAGTGCCCTGCCTCCTCTTCTGCTTTATTGTTTCTTTGTTTATTTTTCTATATTTTTTCTTTTGGGTGAATTGTGATAGAGAAACAATAGAAATAATCAGAAAAATACAGAAAAGGATAACACACATAAGAAGAGAAATCAACTCCTAAAATTTAACATATCCTGCCTGCTATAGATGAGATTTTATTTTTATATAGAAAAGTTTTTCATTTGTTTTATAAAAATTTTATTTGATTTTTTGTTTATTTTATTCTATTATTTTTTTTGTGTAACTGGAAAATTTACGTTTTATATATAAAAAAAAAAAAATAATAACAATAATAAAGAGCAAGAAAAGGTAATGTCAGAATTAAAGGCGCCACAATGGAACCAAAATTTTATGATTTTTTATTTTTTTTTTTATTTGTATTTGTCATTTTTGTTTTTAGGTGGTTGGTTTTATTATTAAATTTATTTGTCGTTTTTTTTTTCTGGTAACAAAATTTTATTTTAAATATAAATTTTTACCCACATATAAAATGTTTTATTTTGTATTAAAGTTATTGGTAGGGGGATAGTGTTAGGAAAGTTGTGAAAAATTCGGCATAATTCTGAACATTTTTTCTGCAATTAATTCTTAGAAACCTGGAGCATTCTACACCCTTCAGTTATTAGAGTTCTGGAGAATTTTAAAATAATGGTATGTTTCGGGTTCCTAATTAAAGTTGAGACAAGATAGTCAAATATTATGATTATATAGAGTAGCAGTGAAAGAATGTTGAATGAGAATCTGAGGAAAAAGATCAAGCAGCAGCATATCATTAAATCAAGGAGGCTTGGGGGGATGCTCCTGTCCCACTCGGTTCCCTTAGAATCTACAATCTACAATATCATTAAAATATTTGAAAATTTTTGTAAGCCCGTAAATGATCAAAAATCTTATGAAACTATTTAATTAATTTTTAATTGGTGGATGTGATTAATGTATTGAAGATTTTAACTATGGCTCTGAAAATCAGGAAATTTTATTTATAAACTTGTAAACTATAATTATATCAAACTTGATTTATTTTTTGAATATAAAGGAGATTTCTTCGTTTGAGATTTCGTGGTTAAGGTTGGTCGGATACACTCAGGTTACCGTATGATGATAGACATGCAGACGTTGTTTTATTGTTGTTAGACTTTCAGATGTTGCGCTCTCGTGGGATAATCGCAGATCTGGTTCTTATTCATAAACTTAAGGTCGGTGTAATTTTTGGTGGTTTTAAAACAACTTGTAATCGGTGTACCTCTTTATGTTCGTTATCACGGTATGAATTATGGTATGAATTAGCCGATGACTAGAATGTTGCGTTATTCTAAATATAACTCTAGTTATTTTGGTCTTAATATTGGTATGGCTGCTCTGTCATCTATACTTTCTATGAATTTAAATTATTCTTAACTATTTTGTTTTGTTTTTCTGTAAAACTTAATTGATTGAAGGGTTAAAAAACTTTAACCCTTACTAATTCTCCACTATTTTCTTTTCCGTCCTCATCAAACGATGACGATTTTCCTAGGCTATCTTAGAGGTGCATTTTGTGTCTCTAATAACTTCCTGAAATATCGTTATTAAGAAATCAAAATTAACTATCAAAAATATACCCAACTTTTTTCTAATCCTATACTAACACATTTTATATTGAGTATAAAATTTAAAAAAAAACTAAATTTAATAACAAATATAAAATATTATAGAATTATTTTTTTGAATCTAAACAAGATTAAAAAAAATATCATTCTGTTTTTTATTTTCAGCATTTCAACATTTTTGTTTTTTTTTTTCTTCTTTTTTCAAATGTCCTAAAAAATCAGCCAGTATATAATCTTGTAATCGCTTTTTTGGCACATTGCCTATAGCCATTCTTATTTATTTCCTTTATAATATTTTGAATCTATATACAAAAATACAATTAATAACAAGTGTATGTATATAAAAATGTAGCCAGGAAAAATATATTTTCAAAGTATATGCAAAATTTAAATATTGTTATACAAATATGTATAACAATACATATACATATATTTTGGTAATACACGAATAACACAGAAAATTTGTGACAAAATAAAAATTTGGTTTTTTTTTTTTTTCTCTGTGTATTTTTTTTTGATTCAACTGCTATAAGTCAAAAATTTATCTAAGCAGAACAGTGACCACCTACATGATAATAATAATATTTTTTTTTTTTTGAAAGACAATTTGTTCTAAATCAAGGACTTTATAAGAAAATAATAATATAATTTTGTACCCGTAAAAAAAAAAAATAAATATAATTCGAGGTAAGACAAATTTTTCAGAGTGTATAAATATATTTTATTGGTTAAATGTTGCTTAAAGTAAATATTTGGGGGATATAAACGAATAATATAGTTGATTAGCATTGGAGTTTGTTGATTGTGTAGATTTCTTTAGATAAATGTTCGAATCGGCATATTCCAACTTTTAGGCCCCATAACTCGAAAACAAGGGTCCAAAAAGTAAAATTTCACTAGGTGTTTTTTGTTCATCTGAATTCATTCTGTCACCATGCTTCGAGAATACCATTGAGTTTCGAACACTCTGCATATTGAATTATAAAGGACTACTGAGGAAGGTGCGACTATTTTGTTTAATAATTTATGTGTAGACACATGCCCTTTGTTTCAAAAATGAAAAATATTTTTGTATAATTATTATTTATTTGTATATAAGTTAAAATTTATAGATATATTTTTTTAAAAACGATCAAACCCATTATTTTTTTGTTTATTATTTTTGTTTTAGAAAAAAGTAGACTCATTTGTATGTGTGTTTAGAGTGATTTAGGAAATTTTTTTTTCAACAGTTTTTGAATAATTTGTAAAACCAAATTTTATAGAAATTAAAAGTGATTTAAAAATTATTTATTTATTTTTTTAAATTCTATAAATTTTTTACTGTTATATTTTATTTTGAATTTAATATGAAATTTTACTAAATATTTTTAATAGGCTTAATATAGGTACTTACAAGAGGAGAATTTTGGTATAGTTTTAAATATAGTCACTATTATATATTGAAATTTATTGTGGAATTATTGGCCATAATATTATTAAAGTATTTCAAAGAATATTATAAAAGATTTAGAACGATTTGCTCACTGAAATTAATTTTGAGACTTGCAAATAATTAAAAACATATACTCAATATTTAGAATTTTAAGGTGAAAATTTAATATCAATTAGCCCTTAACGGACGAATGCCACCGTATTCGCGATATTATAAATACTCTAAAAAAACAAAATGCCGCCATACAGGCGACATGACGTGATATTTTGCGAAATCTGTTAGGTTTGGTCTTAATTATATATGCAACAATTAAGGGCGATCGGCAATTGTTTTCTATGGGCTTATCTGTTCATTTATGACCATATAATATTATTTAATATTACTATAATTATACTTCTTTTCCCAGTCTAGACATGAAAGCACTTAATTTCCTAAATAATCGTCGATCTACTGGTCGTAGTTTTAAAAAAATGCACTCGTTCGTTAAGGATTAAAATTATAATGTAAGTACACAACAAATCTTGTTGCATATATTTAGGGGTAATTTTTGAAATATAATAAGAGATAATAAAAATTGTTTTACTTGCATAACATTTAAATTCGATTAGTAGTAGAGCAGTAGTTTGGGAACTCAAATTTTGTTTACAATAACAAAACTCTAAAATTTGTTTCAGTAAACTACGATGATGTTTAAGGGTATTGATCAAAAATTCATCTTATGTAAAAGGATTTTTTTTTGTATATTCAAAAAATTCTTATAATTTTTCTCTACCTTTTATATTTCTTTTATTTTAATAAATGATTTTTTTTGTCAACCTTATGGTAAATAATTTATTAAAAAATCGTTTCTCTTTTCTACTTGTCAAGGATATCTCAATCTAATTTTAAATCAAATGTACTTATATCATACATAGTGTGTTTATGTGCTGCACTGTCAGTAACAATTTATTGTAAGAAATCTTTGAAATTACATCTTATGTGTAGGATTTAACCTTACTAAGGAGTATAAGAGCTGAATATATCGTAGGAACACAAAAACTAATGATATTTTTATACTTTACATATAATAATTTTTTAACTATATCATGATATGGGGCTTAGACTCAAACAATATTATACGTAAATCCTTTTGAGTCATAAATTTTATAATTAATGAATTACAATATTTATGATAATGTTATTGTAGGTGGCTAAACCATAAAGGTGCTGAGATGCATTCTTTAAGAATCTTAAAATTAAAATACTTTAAATAATGAGTGAAATGAAAATAGATAGAAAATAGACTCAAGAGTATTGTAAAAAATATTTTTTAAAGTATTTTTTTTATTTTAAATTAAACCAGAAAACGCCTACAAGTATGATATTATTTTTGAAGCCTATAATTTTCCGAAAATGACGTCATATAAGAGAGTATAAAAATAAATTAGTTTTAGATTTTATAAATAATTTGAAAATTTAATCAATATTGCGGTTTATTGTTTTGATGCTTCTAATATGAAAATATTTTGAAATGATGAAGAGAAAAAAAATGGACAATAATTGACATGGTCTTTAAATTTATCTTAAGAAATTAAGATAAATTTAAAGACCATGATAAATTTAAAGATTTAAAGAGTGCGAGTAAATTCATTGTCATTAAGTAGCACATTTCCTTTTAAGTCAATTTTGTTTTTAATTGTAGGGATTGTATTAATATAGCTACCTAATTTAAGGTCTTAAATAATAAAAATAATCTACTGAAATAATAATATTCAAATATTATTTTACTATGGAGGATTTATCCTGGGGGTTTCTCTTATAAAGGCCTTGAGGACCGGTCGGTTAGTTTTTGCTGCGGGTTTTGATATTCGGCAAGGTGATTAATCGGTTTAGGTAAATAGTTTTATGGGATTTTATTACGTGGGGGTTGTGAGATGTTAATTTGAATTGTTGCGGATGGGCTTTCTTGTTGGCCTAGTGCGTGGGCTTTGGGACTGGGTCGACAGGCGGGACTAAACTCTCTCTAAACTGTTATTACTAAAACTATTACTACTATATTGCCAAAAAATCGAAAATTTTGCATAAATGTTTAAAAATTTGTTATGCTTCCACCATCGACAAAATTTTTCTACATTTGTATACAATAATTTAATAAATTAATTTTAAATTTATTTTTTAATTCAAAATTTAAAAATTATTTTTAATAGAAAAGCTTTGAATAATTTTTTTTTTAACAAAATTATCTATTATTATGAGAAGGTCAATGAAGTCAAGTACGAATAAACAAAGTCATTAATTAAAATAATTTTACAGCATTATAATAAGAATATGGCAAGGTAAAATTCTGGTAATTATCCATTTATTTTTCAAGATTCAAAATTATAAAATTATGCTATGAATGTATAATGACACAGTGCAAATGAAAGTAAGTAGTTTTTAATGTGGGTAGTAAGGTATGCCGGTTCAAATATTAAAAACAATATTAACCAGTCAAGTAACAATACTGGCCCACATATGTAAAGAAAGTAAATGATACATAAAATTTTGACAATGTTTGAATGAATAATTGAATTTTATACGTTTTCACTTGACAATGTTGGGTTGTTTACCTTTTTATATGAAAATATTAAGTTTTTTACATTCTGCGTAAACAATATTGAATTATTTACATTTTAATACGAATTTGTTGAGTTGTTTACGTTTTATGTAAACAATTATGGGTTATTTAGTTTTAAATGTATGAAAATATGGAGTTTTTTACATTTTACTTAAACAATGTTGGGTTATTTACATTTTTATACGAATTTCTTGAGTTTTTTACATTTAACGTAAACAATACTGGGTTTTTTACATTTTATATGAAAATATTGAGTTTTTTACATTTTACGTAAACAATTTTGAGTTATTTACATTTTTATACGAATTCATTGAGTTGTTTACATTTTACGTAAAAAATGTTGGGTTATTAACATTTTTATATGAAAATATTAAGTTTCTTACATTGTACGTAAACAATGTTGGGTTGTTTACTTTTTTATACGAATTTCTTGAGTTTTTTACATTTTACGTAAATAATGCTGAGTTACGTTAATCACGTTTTTATATGAAAATGTTAAGTTTCTTATATTGCTCGTAAACAATACAGGATTATTTACGTTTTTATAAAAATATCAAGTTTTTTTACATTTTACGTAAGCAATGTTGGGTTATTTACGTTTTTATATGAAAATGTTGAGTTTTTTACATTTTACGTAAACAATACTAGGTTATTTACGTTTTTGTATGAAAATTTTAATTTTTTTTAGATTTTACGCTAACAATATTGTGTTATTATACGTTTTTAATAAAAATGTAAAATAGTGTTTTTTACATTTTATGTAAACAATATTGTGTTGTTTACGTTTTATACAAAATAATGAATTTCTTAGGTCTTATCTGAAAATATAATTTTTCGAAATGTTAACATTGACCTTTTTAAATTTTAGAAGCGACTTCTGACAAAATAAGAAGAGAAAATTTCGGGAAATTTTTAAATACGATTTAAATATTTGTTAAATGCTTTCAATAAATATTTGAATATGGTTAGATTTTAAGCTATGTACCGCCTGTAGTGCTAGTTTAGTTAATAAACTTTTATAAAATCAGCATTTATTTAAAATTTCATACTGTTTTATTTGTAAAATTCCCTTTTCAACATTGTTTTCTCTTTCATTTTCAATCTAATTTAATTAGACAATAAAATTGTACAAGTTCTTGTTTTTGTAAATCAACTAACTCTGTGATTGACATCTGTACAAATAGTGAAGAAAATATAGAAAAATAAATAAAATTAACAGTATGACGGACATAAAAAGGACACATAAAAGGATTGACTTATTAATTAACATAAAAAATATTGTTGTTTTTTTTTCTTGTTTTGTAGTTATGTAGTTTTTTTTTGTTAGAAAACGGACATCCTTTCACACTGATTAAACACATATGATGAATATGTTAGACAAGTCGAGAAAATTTTTTTTTTGAATTTCAACATAAAAATGTAAAAGAACAAGAGGAGGTAGAGAATGGAAATGAGAGGAAGAGAAGTTGTATAATAAACATAAATAGAAATTTCTAAAAAAAAAAGGAAAATTTTTTTTATTTTAATATGGAAAATATGAAAAATAGAAAAAAATAAATTCAAATTGTTAATTTGGCATAAAATTCGGGATTCTTTGTTGTATAGTGTAGATTTTGTTATATAAAATTGTGTTATACATTAAATGGGCTTGTTATTTTCTCCATAGAGAGAAAATAATCCAGATTGTGCTTCCAAATTATTAATATTTTACCAGTATAAATTTGTTCAGAATATTGTCAGCTACCAATTAGTTTCATTTATATTTTCATGATTTTTCATGGATTATCCCCTTAATTTGTTTCTAGAGTATGCCAATTTTTAATGACCTTGAATAACAGAAATGTTAAAAAACAAATTGTGTTCTTCGTTCAAATAAAATAAATGTAAAATTTAACAACATCATTTGCTATATTGTTAGCGTGCAAGAAACTCACGTTTTCAGGGAATTATCAAATTGTTGAGGAATTCAAGGGACTGAAAAATTATTAATCTTTGATATTACAAAGATTAATTGAAAATCTGATATATCAGAGCTAAAAGAAAAATCAAAAAAATTTTTACAAAAAAAAATATCATTTCGTGACTATTAATTGTAGGAAAATCACAAATATTTTGCAAATTCTAGTATCCTACTGCAGCACAAAACAATTGAACATTAAAAGGCCAAAATTGCTGCTAAAATTAACCCTAACCTAAAACACTATTAAAGAAACTGCCACCACTCCAAATTCGTAATATTTAAAGTTCCGTACCCTTATACTCCCGAAACGGCTAGCTTTATCAAATTTTTATCTTTAATAATTATCTACAATTGCAATATAACGGTAAATGCAATGCAAAAATCAATAAATATAATTATTTATCTTAATTCATTTAACTTAACCGTCCAATTCAATCACTATGTTGACGATTCTTTAAATTAATTTTCTTTTGCTTATCCTAAATATATGCAATAAATTAATATATCTCTGTATTATGAATAATAGTTATTTAGTAGTAGACTGTTACCATGACGGATTTAATGATCTAAATGTGTCCTTCGGAGAGCCACGGCAATTTAGTAGTAGATTAAAAGCACTATTTTCACTTGTTTAGGGGAAAAGTACTCCTTCAAAAACCATTTATTTGGGCAAGCTTCATTATTAACTGTACAGGATTATAGATTAAACTATATTTTCCTTTTAAATTATGATAATTATGTGAATTAGAATAAAAAAAACTCTTAAATATAATAATTTTGATGTCTGACCTAATTAGCCATGATTTGACAATGACATGGAAAGGCACAACAAGAAATTATGAAAATATTTTACAAAATATTAAATATCCTTTTGTATCCTTATTCATTTATTGTAATCATAAAAATGTTTGTGACGATAAAGAAAAATTATTTATTTATTACCGACCGTATTGTGTAAACAATAGGTAGGTTATGTGATGGCAACAAATTTTGCATATCGAGTTTTCGGTGGGAACGTACTTCTCCATAGTAGGGAAGTGTAAATAAACTATTTTTAGCAACCTGTCGGTCTGTCGGTCTGTCGGTCTGTCGGTCTGTCGGTCTGTCGGTCTGTCGGTCTGTGTGTGCACGCGTGTATCTCAAGTTCGGCTGAACCGATTTTGATGAAATTTTATATGTAAGTTTGTTTCCACCATGGCACGGATCGATCAACTTTTGGTATATATCAGGCCTCGGGAACTGCACTTTTTAGCGGGCCTGTTTTACATTTTTGAACATTTTGAAGAAAATATTCAACCGATTTACTTGAAATTTTATATATAAGCTCAGCTCGACCGTCCGCAAAAATTCGTATGTTTTGGAAGAAATCAGGCATTGGCAACTAGACGTTTACTACGGGCCAAATATACATTTTTGTGTATATAAAGAGAAATAATCAACCGATTTCATTGAAATTTAATATATGAATTCCTCATATTAAAGCAATGAACATATAGCTTTTTTGGAAAGATCAGGGCTCGAGAACTGATTTGCGGGCCGATTTTACATTTTTCACCATATCCACAGAACAAATTGATGGAATTTCTTGAAATTTGATATTTGAGTTCTGGTTGTTACCGAAACTAACTGGCGAGCATTTCAGGGAATTCGGGTAGTAGCGCAAAGCGAAACTCTACTAAGAGCCAAATTTACATTTTTCTAAGTATGTTAACTATAAGCTTACTAATGTCCTAAAAATTGGAAAGAAGTATTTAACAGACATTTTTATAATATTCTGTAACACTTTCATTTAACTAGACAATACACAATGCGGTCGGTTATGTGCTGACCACATCAGATTTTTTTTTTTTCATATTTCATTTTACTTGTACATTGAAATAGAAAATATGAAAAATTAAAGTTTTTTTTTTAAAATATCCTTAATTTGCATTTACAATAAGCATTATTTTTATTTTGATTTTATTGTTTTTATTATTTTTTTTTTCAAAGTTTATGTTATTTTTCGTTCATAAGGAATATCCTTTTAATATCCTTTCCTTTATAACAATAATTTCTTTTCATTAAAAATGAAAAAAATTTCATAAAAAAAAAATTAGCAAATACAATAATTTTCTGTCTTCCTTATTATTAAAAAAAAAAAATAAACAAAGAAAAAAATTCATTCATAAAATTTTAAAAATTTTTCCTACCCTTCCTTTTTTTGTTTTTTTTTTTGCTATTTTTACTTTAAAACTTTCATTTAGTTAAAAATTTTTCTCTAATTTATTCTATAAGGCTACTATTGTAATAGTGTTGAGCAGATATACAAAAATATGCACACATACAATATTAACACTATACTAACAACTTCAAAAATCCTTTTTTTTTTGTAAGCATTTCAGTACGGATAAATAAAGTGAGGGAACAGAAATAAAAGTATTTGGACAATCTAAATCATATTGACTGTAATACGAAGTCTTCTATTACAATAATAAAATTATTATTCATTCGCAAACTTGAAAAAGGATTATATTTTGTTTTTTAAAAGGATATTCAAATATTATGGTGTAAGTTCTCTTATTTTAACATTGTGTTTTATAAAAATATCTGGTATTCAACTCTTATCACCCTTTTTATTCCAAAAAAAATGGAATATTTTTGTAATATCTATAATAACATAGAATCCTTATTTCCTGCCATATAAGCATCCTTATTTTGTGCGATTAAATATATGAATTTCTTATCAAAGAACAAATAAAATTTAGGAAAAAGTAAACGCACAATAAAATTTCTTTTAAGAAAGGTAAGAGATGCTCAAAAATCAGGAAGATACAATGATATAAATATTTTTCGTATATTGAATGCTGAACTTAAAATAAAGGAATGAGAAGAGAAAATAAAAAAAATTATTGAAGAGAATCTTTTGCTATTGCACAAAGCTTTTGTTTTTACATTACAATTTTGAATGAAAAATTTGAAAGCTTCTTAATGAAAGAGAAAAATATTTTTTTCAAACAAAAAAAATTTATTATTCACCACGCTCTCTTAATTAATTTGCTTTCAATTTGTGGTGTAATTTAGAAAAAGCTTTAAAAAATTCCTTTTTGTATATTATAAGAGAACGTGTATGAGAAATCAAAAAATTTAATACTATTTAAGGATTCGAATATATTGAGTTTATTTTAAATGCATGAAATCATTCAAACCGTAATCATCTTACGTCTGCTTGATTTGTTGTATGAAGTAAATATTTTATTGTAAAGAAAAATTCTTAAGCTGAGGGTAAATATTAGGTAAATGTGACTATAATATTCTGATATTTTCATTTAATTTAATAAAAATAACAAAATTTTTAATAAAAAAATTTCGATATTAAAACATTCAATAGAAATTTCGATATTAGTTTGCTCAAATAACATTATGATTTTAAATAAAATTAAAGAAAATTCCATTTTATATTATTCTTTAATACCTACTGCTCGTACCATATTAATGAATGAAAAATATAGAATGGGAGAGAATATGATGCCAATGGTACTATTATTATGAATATGCACAATAGTTACAAAAAAATAGAATAAAAAGGAAATATATTTTATGAATAAAAACAAAAATTTCCCAAAATTATAGCAACAAAAGGATATTTTTTTTATATTGCCATAAAAAGCATCATAATATTTCACTAAAATTTCCTCAATAATAATATTATCATACAAAAAATCAGAAAGAGAGTATAGAGAGAGAGCTTGTATTAAAAAAAATAAATCTTAGAAACACTAAGAATGTTTGGAATTTCTCTCTTTATTTTTCTTAAGTTTTTTCATTTCTGTTTAATTTTTTTGTGTGGTTTTCCTTAATAATAATGTTTAATACATTTTAATTAATACGAGTTTAAACGAAATCTAACGATATAATGTGTTTGAAAAGGTGCGTAAGGATAATGGTTTTTTTTTCGTAACATAAAGATAACATGAAATAATTTAATTGTTCTGCCGTGCATATTATAATTTTTAATGTAATTATATGGGCTACAAGGAGTTAGGGGTAGAGCATTGTAGTTCCTCCGCGAGTGCACTTAAATATATTGACAATAATTGGAGAAAAACCGGGTTCATATTTGAACTGGATAAGCCTATCGTATTATCACAGTATTTTGCCTTTTTCATGTAAAACCCTGATATAAAATATTTTTATTGTGCTTTTGCTAGATCATTGTACTCCCGTTCCCATTTAAAATTCAGTTTAGATATAATACTTATTGTCTTACCATTAGATTATCGTTGAATCTTTATTTTCAAGTTGCATCTTTATTGTTAAGCCCTACGTGTAATAACTAATTTATATTTCTAATTTTTGAGAATTTTAATGAAATTTTTTTTTTTAAGATTTTTTCAATATTATTTTTTCCTAGTGCCTATGATAATACTCAATTATTCTTTTTTAATTCAATCAAAATTTAAATTTTCATTAACAAGATTTTTTGTATTTCTTAATTTTTAGCACTTTTCCAAAAAAATTTTTGAAAAAAGTGCTTATTAGTTTCACTCTGTCCGTCCGTCCGTCCGTCCGTCTGTCCGTGTGTCTGTTTACAAAACTTCTACACTTTTGAAGATAGAAAGCTGAAATTTAATACGTACATAGATCTTCACTAGAAACTTATTTCCGTAGAACAAAATTTTTACCTATCTCCCCCCCTCTAGAAGTTATACCCCCCCAAAACCCTAAAAATGGCCTTTTTTAAATATTTGTTGCAATGAAACCATAAGCATTTTTGAAATTTTGCAAACGCAGAAAGGCAGTGGCTTGCTTCCCCTTGCGTGGTATACTATAGTTTAACTTAAGAAAAACAAAATGGCCGCTCAAATTTACCGTTATTTAAAGTCCTTTTTTTCCAAATTTTTGATGTCGTTTTTCTTCTAGACCCCAGACTGTAGAAGCTTGAAATTTTAGGAGCTTTTAGATATTAACAAATAGTTCATTTTGTTAGAAGAAAATTTTTTTCCATCTCCACCCCCTCTCAAGTTATCACCTCTTGAAATTCGTAAAATTTGAATTTTTGACACCTTATATTTCCGAAACCGCATGCTTTTCCAAATTTTTATAAACGCAAAAAGCTAACGGTAAATTCCGTGAAATTAAAAAATATAATTATTTTTCTTAACTCACACAATTAACCCTTAAAATCGAGCATTATGTTAACCCCTTTTTATATTAATTTTTGGTTTATTTCAAAGACTGCATATATGCTTCATCCTAAATATATGCAATCCTAGAAATAGTTTTGTATATGAATGAAAATAATTTTAATAGTGTGATAGCTATACATAGACTGTATTTAAAGCAGAATTTTCACTTGTTGAAGGGAAAAGTGCTACAATACAAACCATTGGTTTGACCCAACTTTATTTTAAATTAATATTGTTGCCGCTTTTCTCTTAACTTAAAAAAAGCAATTGCTATGTAAATTTAAAGTTCCAATAGATTTTAAATATTTAGTTTTTTAATAAAAATTTTTTGATATAGGTCATTTTGATATATGCACATTTCGCTTACCTACTTTATTATTTCGTATTTGGTATAGACACTGTGCCTTACGGAGCGGAGCGGAACTACTCATATTGCAAAATTTTTTTTTGTTGCATAAAAGCTCTTTGATTTTTGCATATAATATGTATTTTCTCTTGCCCTCTCTCTTTCTATAATTTCACATTTTATTAATAATATTATTGTAATTCTCTTTATTTTATATAGCATCTCTTAATTCCTCATAAATAAAATATCACTAATGTAGAGCAATTGTAGAGAAATTACAAAAATTGGATTTTCATGTAAAATTGCCGAAAAATTTTAAACTATTGAAAATTTTTTATTTTAATGCTTTCACATTTTTTCAAAAAAAAAAAAATTGCAAGAGAAGAGAAATTGTAAGATTTCAATTTTATACTAAAATATTTATTTCGTCTCTCTGAAATTCGGTATTTTTATTCTACCGTTTTTGAAGTAAAAAATTTAAGAAAAGCTTTTGTGCTCTTAAATACGAAATTTTAAAAAATTGTTGTTTTTTTCTTGCTACAAATTTGACTAAAATTTTCATGTAAGTATTTTTCATTTTCTGCTTCGGATTTATTTAGAATTTTAATTTTTTTATTCCTCTAAAATGATTATTCCCTTACTGTATGTGTGTGTGTGTTCATGTTTACGTGTACGATATTATAAATGTAAGGATTTATTTATGTTACGGGACGAACTTGGAATATTTTTTCTTGCCTTTTCCACACTTTTTTTTCCTTATTTTTTTCTTTTATTATTTTAGTTCTCATTTTATGATTTTGGTATGCTATTTCTATTCTTGTTTGAAGTAAAAAAAAAAAAATTCAAAACAAACATACATGCATACATATATACATACATTTTGTATATTTGTATGTATACAGAAAAAAAAAAAAGTTTTATAAAGAAATTTACTTAAAGGATCTCAGTAGCAATTCACGTATTGTTACGGTTAGACGTTCCGTTATTTCTGAATTCGGGCGCCAAAAAAAAAAAAAACTAAAATAATAAATAAATAAATAAGTAGAGGAAAAAAAATTTTTTGCAAAAGAAAAAAAGAAAAAAATTAAAATAAATAATGGGAGAATTTTCAGAAAAAAAAAAATTTAAAAATTAAAAAATGGAAAATTTTTGAAAAAAAAAAAAAATGTAGATGAAACGTTAATAATAAAATTTAAGTATGTAAAAATAATTAAGAAAAAAAAGAGAGAAGAAAAATTCACGAAAATTTCAATTTTTTTTTACAAAAAGTTTTTTGGAAATTTTTCAAGGATTACAAGTCGGAAAATTTAATTTTTAATTAACAAAAAAATTTGTAATTTTTTTTTGTTCTAATTTTGTTAAAATAATTGACAAAATTCCCTAAAGGATTAATATATTTGAATTATTAATATCGTAAAAAAAAAAATAGAGAATAGAAGAGAAAAAATAGGAGGAAATTTTCATTTTTCCTTCTTTTTTTTCTCTGTTGTGTGTTTCTTTTAATTTAAAAAATTAATAAATAATTAATTAAAAAAGAAAAAATTGTAATAAAATTGTAAATTTTGTGTAGAATTCGAAAGAAAATTCTAAGGAGGAAAGAGAAAAATTACAAAATCAATTTCGAATTCACAAAAAAATTTATTAAGAACCTTTGATTTCAATTCGAAATGAAAATTTATTTTGGAATATTAAAAAAAAAAAAAGAAAATTTCTATGTAAAAAATTTGAATTTAATTTCATTTCGATTAATCCGAATATTTATTCGAATTCGAAAATCAAAATTTAATCAAAGTAGCTCAATTTAATTTTAAAAATTTATTAAAATTGGAAAGAAAAAAAAATTAAGAATTTTATGAGAGAAAATTTACGAGCATTTGTAATATTATAAAGAACAAGGATATTTTAAACAACTTGCATCTTATCTAGTCATACTGCTATTCATAACATAGAAAGTCTTTGCTAAGTAAAAATTTTACTAAAATTTATATTTTATATATTTTATAATGTAAAATAAAATTATTGAATATTAAATTTCCATTTAGATTTGAAATTATTGAATGTTGCAGAATTCTGTAATTATTTTCTAATGAAATTAATGAAGCAAATGAATACGGGCTCTTCTCTAATATTACGGGCTCTGGCTGTTAATATAGTATCTACCATTAATATAATAACTACCATTAATATAATAACTATCATTAAATTATAATGGGCTCTCTCAATTTTGAATATAACCCGATTTTGAAAATTAAAAATTCCAGAGTTTTTAAATTTTAATTCCAAATTTTATGAGGCAAAATCCCAAGTTTTAAAATAGCAATAAAACCAACATAGCAATTAAAATTAATTTTGATGAAATTTCGAAAAATTACAAATTTCCAAAAAAAAAAAAGCAAAATTATTTTTGCTTCATCATTTTATTTATTTTAGTTTTTCTGAGCAAATATTTTGTTTATTTTATAACATTTTACTTGACAGATTGATTGATTCATATTGATTGATCGAACGTTTAATTTTTGGCTGACCAATTTAATTTGTTAAATTAATTAATTAATTACGGTTGATGAATTTATATTTGTAAAAATATATATTTTCTTTTAATATTTTAGGTTTGTAGATTTAGAAGTTGAGTAAAATATTTCGAGAAATTTTAAAATTGTTAAAGAGAAGCAGATGAATTAAGAGAATCAAGGAATGATTATTTGAAATTTTGAACATTTTGAAAACTTGAGTACATTTAGTAGAATTTTTGAAAATTTGTAAAAGTCAAGTATATGTCTAAAATTCAAATTTTGACCATTATATTTGAAAACCAATCCGATGATATTGAATTCCTTATTAAATTTCTCATTAAATCAAATTTCTTTACTGATTGTAGTTTCAAAGTATAGGAACGTATAATTCTTCCTAATAGAATTTTCTTTTTCCTTAGAAAACCTCTTGAATTGTATATGACTTAGAGCCTGATCATGTATTTCACTATATTACTCGCCAAGTGAGTAGAAAATGGGTAATTATCATATATTTTTCTAATGTCATTTTCGAGTGAGAAAAATTATTCTGTATTGCGTATATCGTTTTTTTTCTCTAAAATACATAAAAAATTTTTTCATTTTGTTTCTGAGTGTAGAATGTCCAGTCGGTAATTTTAGAAAAAAAGGCAAAAATTCAAGTGAAAATGTGAGTTATCTTATTGGAAATATGAAAAAATCCTGTAGAAAACTGTAAAATTCTGAATTGAAATTGAATAAAATGTGAGATGAAAAAGCGATATTTCAGGATTAGGCTGTAAATCTGTGAAGTAGATAGATAATTACAACCATTTTGAACCAAAAAAATTCAATTTAACAAAATTATAGTCTCTAAATCTCAAAAATTTCCCACATAATTTTTTGGGAAATGTTATTTTTTCCAAAAATTTTACAAAATGTAAATTTGTATTTTATCAAATTAGAAGAAAATCTTGGAGATTAAATTTAGGTATACAGTGTATTTTATTGAGGTATATATAGAGAAAATTAAAAGGAAGTACGAGTACAAAAGTAAAAAAAAAAAACACATACTTGTGAATCAAATTGAAATGGGTCTGAGGGACCAACTATTCAACCATTCAGATCTTGTTTTAAAATATGAACAAAAAAAAAAATTAAAAGTAAATAATTACAAAATATTATTGTTAAATAAAAAGGACGACATATCCTTTTCGCGTATACAATAAGTATATATATGGATGTATGTAAATTCGTGTATTCTTTATAGTGAGAAAATAATAATGTTATTTTATACATTTTTATTATTCTTCTCTTATTATTTTATTTGCTTAATACTAGTAACATCAAAAATTTTAAATACAAAACAAAATTTTTATTTTATTTTGAAAAACATGCAAAATAAAGAAGTCATCAAATTGTATAAAAAGAGGGCTGCCCGCACAAACAATTTCGTATTTGGAATTTTTTTTTCTTAAAAGATTATGGTATAAGAGTAAGAACATGCACAAACATTAAAATAAGGATAACGAAGAACAACACAATCATAAAAAAGAAAGAAAAAGAAGAAGAAAGTCGATTTATTTCTGTTCTCTTGTTTTTTCATAAGGATTTTATTTCACTTTTCGGTTTCTTTTTAAAGTATTTTCGCTTTTAAAATATTTTTTTTTTTAAGGGAAAACTGAAAATTTAAGATTTTTCATTTTTCTTATGTTATACACATAAAAAATTTAGTTGAAGAATTTTATTTAAATGTAATGATGAAAAGGAATCGGATCCTATTAAAAAATTTTTTATTTTTTGGTTAATTACATACAAAATTCTGCCTGAAATTTATGAAATTTTTCAAAAATCCCGGCTTGAATTTTAATTTAATTTTATGTAATACGGTTTACAAGAGACAAAGAATAGGTAAAAGGACATTGGTTGATTTATAGAAAGTTTCTGCAGCCATATAGGTCTATGACGTTTTGAGGGAAGAAGATTTTTTTTATCAATATTAATTCTTTATTTTTAACGATAATAGAATTTGGAACAAATTCCAGTCATTTATACTGAAATTTTCCATTCATTTGTACAGAAAATCTCAATTTCGAAGATTAATTTTCCAATTGTGTCTGATAAAATATAATTTTGATGTTTTTATTCAAAAGATAAGCGAAATATAATAGAAATCAAAGGATGCATTTTTCGAC
The DNA here is from genome assembly GCF_029603195.1 of Condylostylus longicornis. NCBI lineage: Eukaryota > Metazoa > Arthropoda > Insecta > Diptera > Dolichopodidae > Condylostylus > Condylostylus longicornis. The sequence goes on from NW_026578045.1 coordinate 2,985,057, forward strand.
TTTCTGTTATGCTGGACTCAAACCAGTGACCTACCGCATTCTGGTTGAACGTTTTACCATCTGAGCTGCAGAGTAATGAAAAAGTTACCGGAAAATTATTCTTCACATTGCTTTATACAGTAATCTACATGAGATTACTAAATAGAATCTTCTAATCGAAACACACAATCACAAGAATATATAAATGGGTATTGTGACTGATATTACGGTACTGAATACCAATACAACATATTCATTAAATTTATCCAAAGCGAACCGGTATTCTATAATTGTAATCGATAACTTATTGTTATACTCTTTTACTGCATACAGTAAGTCGAAATGAGTCTATGTAACTGTATAAAATAAAACAAATTTTACTACAGTTTAGGAACGTTTTAAATGAAACTGAATGAATTATGAGCTTTGAAATTGTTTTGAAGTGAAAGCTTTAAAGAAGAATTGCGAAAAACTGATATACGATGAATTATTGGTAAGACTTCTGATATGAATTTAGTTACAGATTCCTGAAATATTTAAATAGTAATAGACTCATGAATTTATTATTATTATTATATTTTCATAATAATCTACTTCATTATCGGTTACCGGTCTTATGTGTGTTGACTGAATTCTTCTCATGTATTGACAGTAAATGCTGATCAATTATGATAAGCAAGTCTTATGGTTAACTGTAAATGCAAAGCCTTTTTACATATTATTACATCTTGGAATCATTTTCCTAAAAGTATTTGAATATACTTGATTGGTATATAGCCTCTCGCTATAGATAGTGGAGTTCAAAACTTATAAGCGTTGTCTTATTACAGATTTATATTAAAAGAAATAGAAATTAAACAAATATTCATAGCACGGCAATGCAGTTCCAGGATTGAAGTTGCTATTCAGTTGATAAGATTAAAGTTGCTGTAAATATTTTCTTTAAACTTTTTTCAAAATCTATTTTTATTATTATAGTTTTATGAAATTACAGTAATTCTTCAGAATTTATTGACCATTTAAAAATTCAGTAATTTGAAGAAACTATTCTAAAAGAGAAGTAGAAAATGATAACAAGTTTAAAATATTAAAATCGATAGGTCTAAGCAAGTACATGTTTTATATTAAATTATTTAAGGAAGTTTATAATTCAATCACCAAAATTGGTCAGCATTCTTTATTTTATCATCGATTTTATATAAAACCTCATCCCTCAACACTAATCCTTGGCTATTCATCATCATATTATCTCTTACATAATACAATCACATTTATGTATAATTTCCTCATATATCTGTTCATGTACATGCATACATACTGTGTACTCATGTATATTGCTTGAGTGTGTGTTTCAGTTTTGCTTTACTTTTTGTGGTTTATCGAGATTATATTTAAGGTGACGGGTTCTTAAAAAGATTATAAAAAATATACCATACAATACAGATGATTCTTTATGATTTTTTGTTTTCTTGATCTTATAGTAATAAAAGGGTTACTCATAGTTGCTCATGTGGTGCATGTGGAGCAAAATAGAAAATAAAAATATTTGGGTTTTGTCTTAAATTTTTTGTTTGCTCTTTGTGTTTTAAATGACAATACATGACATTTAAATTATTGGATTTTTTTTTGAAAGATTTTAAGGTTTTTTTTTTAATATTAATGAATAAAATCACGTATCCGTTACGAGATTCCGTGAGTTTCGAAAAATATTTCGATAATCAGAAAATATATTTCATTTTCGAAATTAGTGTATGATTTGTTTTGGTTTCATTTTCAAAACTTTACAATTTTATTGTGTGAAAGGTATGTGTTTGTCATATATTGCATTTTGAATACAAAATGGCCGATATTATTGTAGCTCAAATTATTTTTCCAACTTTCATGTGAAAGAGAGCAAAATTTAATTAAACAAATTGCGAATTAGTATTTTACTCGCGTTTTATTCTAAAATTCGCCGTAATTTAGATTACTTATGCATTTGGTACTAATATTGGTACATTCAGAAAAAATATTGGTACAAATTTTTTTAACTACGTCCAATAATTTCGTTGTCCATGGATTCCTAAAACAACTATTAATTAATGCAATCTTAAAATTTTTGTCAATATTGCTCTACACTGGAAATAAATGGGTTAATCACCTTTTGAATATTTGAACACGAGAAACACGCAAACTATTCCGATTCTCATTATAAAACAAAATCATTAAAATTGGAGTCTTAATTTTTATAATTTTAAAAATCTTTGATATCAAAGAGAATTTTCTTTGATTTCAGACCACTTAATTAAAATACAAAAAAAAAAAAATTAAAAAATAAAATTTAATGGGAAAAAACCGCATTGCAACTTTTTTTTATCGTCATAGAAAAACAGAATAACCCCAATTCTTATGCAAAAAAAAAACCTAAAATGAAATTTTTAAAAATCTACATTTTGCGCCTACATTAAATTGTAAACCGAAAAAGAAAAATTCTTTAAAAAGGTGTGGTACGAATGGGTTTTATTTGCGTTTCATAATAAAAAAAAGGAAATTTTAAAATAAGTCCCCAGTTTTCACATTAAATTAGGGGTTGAAAATTTCTTCCCAATCGCAGTTCAATTCCAACTCTTGAGTGCAAAATTATACTTGAAATTCAAAATAATTTCCTTTTAATTTTATTCAAATAAAATTTTCAATATCAATTGACTTTGAAAAAACAAAAATAAATAAAAAAAACCTCAGAGTCTACAACGAATATCAAAAGGGACACACTTTAATAATATTTTGGGTCAAGCCTCCGTATATTTTGTTTTAGCTTCACTCACCCCATATAAATTCAATAGTTTAATAATATTATTTTTTTTTAATTGCTTAGTTTTCAATCTCATTTTGAGAACATATGATGATAGAAGGTTATAAGACATTGAATTTGAATTTTATTTCAATATTTGCAACATTGACTATCTTTATTTATTTTCTAGAACAAATTGTTATAAATTGTTCGAATAATAATGTCTGAGTTCGGAAAATTTAAAAAATATTGCATAAAAATAAAAATTTATTTAAAATCTTTGATATCGTAATTTGCAGGAATATTTCGTTAATAAATGCTATTTGAGGTACTGAAGACATTAGTGGCCTATTCAACATTTCAATCAAATATCAGTTATTATGTTCAATAGGGCTGTAATGGCCTAAAAAATTGTTCTATATTCTTAAAACACTTAGTTTTACTCCTATTTTTAGTCTAATTTGACATAAGTTCGTATTAGTCTTTTAAATTAATTAATATTTATGTGATTTCATATTTTGCAAGAAGGCCACTAATGTGCTGTGCGCTTCATTGTATAATTATGCTGCTGCTGCTGAATTGTATAGTTATTATATTTATAATATTATTGTCATTTTGACGTATTGGGACAAGAATTTAATGTCACAGTTAAATGTTAAAGTTTTGAACACATGAACAGATAATGAAGAATTTTCGACTTCTATTGGCTAAAAAAAAGTTGATAATTTCGGTTTTTGGAAAATAAATTTTTTAATTGAATAACTTTGGATTTTTCCAAAAAACGAAATTATCAACTTTTTTTTTAAATTTCACATGGTACGTTGAATCCAATATACAGCTACTTTAAGGGCGAATCTGTTATATACGCAAGTCCCTGGCATTTTCCATGGAATTCTTAATGGTACTGCTCCCATCACGTTAAATGGTACTGTTCGTATATATGAACTATATTTAAATAAATTAAATCTTAAATTTTAGCGTTTATTTAAAATATCCGCCAGGATACCATTAGATTTTCAAATATATAAAATACAATTTTTTTTTTTGAAAATTTTTTAATAAAAATTCTCAAAAGATTAAATAATGCGGGCTATAAAAATATTAAAATCGATAATAGAAATACAAAATATTTTCATAGAAATACAAAGATTAAAATCCTAATATTATTCAATTATTAAAAATATATTGATGTCCTTATATTTTTAATATAATTATATTATACATTATAATATTATACTTGTAGATCTAATATAGAATTAAATAAATATTTGACCTAGATAAATTTTATCGATAGATTTTCATTTCTTTTTTTTCCAATCCAGTGTTAGAATTTTTCTATTTTAAAGGTATGACGTATGTGTACGTACCCACATATGAGCCAAAAACGAAAAAAATTTAATAAAATTTTTGCTAGACTGTTATATAATATAATATTTGTATTGTTCACATATACATATTGTGCATAAAAATAATGTACACACAATAAATTGTAGCCGTAGCTCAAAATACCAATGGTATACTAGATTTTATGTGTGGCAAATATGACCGATTTTATTCTCATGAGGCAAAATATAGAATTTTCTCATAACGCATTCCAATATAGTTTTTTTTATATAATTGCTTTAGTGGATTTAAATATCCTTGTATATGTATGTATAACGTATGGTATTCCTTAAGCGATTCATACTATATTTGGTCTAAAAGTACATATTGGCAACTATATTATAGGTATTTTTATTTTAGCTTTAATATAGAGAAAAATAAAATAAATAGAAATAGAAATGATTTTTATCGTATAAAACAAAAATAATATGTAGTGTGAGTATGTTTGTATTAAACATAAAAATGTCGCTATTAGCGATTATAGCACAAGGATATTATGATAATAAAATTGTATATATATATATATCTTTAGTTTATAAAATATCATAAAGATGGCCTAAATATAGTGAAATTCCGAATGAGATTTCAATGTTAAGAATAGGAGTAAAACTTTAAGTTCAAATATTCAATAATATTAAAGTCTTTAATAATAATGCAACTAAAATTAATGATTTCTGTTGTTTCAAGATTTTTTTGGAACAATTTTGTAATTTGGTTAATAATTTAAGGATTTAAATTTATTAAAAGTCTTCGGTCATTTTCAATAACATCCTTTTACAAATCAAATATATCCAACTCTGTCTATTATAATGGGCTATTATGAAAGGCTCCATGTAGGCATAGCCATTCAAATTCAAATAGATGCAATAATTTTTCTGACTTTAATTAAGTTCTGCTTGTACAATAGTAAGAGGAATTTAAATATAACCAACTTAGCATACAACCATTAGCTGCGGATTCGAAATTTCAAAAATTTTTTGAAATTTAGAGTTAGGGTTAAAAATCAGAATCAAAATTGAAAATTAAAAATAAAAAGGAAAATTAAATTACTTTTTAAAATATTCAATAAGATTTCAAGTTTTTTTTTTTGCTGACTAGAGTCAACGATTGCAGAATTAATATCGGAAAATATTAGTTTTCGAAATTTATATATTGAAGTGTTTTAATCGTGTTGGAAAATTGGAATCGAAATCAAAATCAAGAGAGCCTAACTTTGACAACGTTTTAATAAAGAAATAAAATTATTTATGCCAAAATTTCACTCACATCAGAACACTTATACATTTTACGAAGCTCTATGTGTTATTCACTCAATATATTTGCGGTCCTCGAAGCTCATACATTTTGTAAGTTACAAACTTATGGAATCAACTTATAATATATAAGCCAAATATTTATGAAAGATAGGAAATATTTTAATAAAAATTTCGATTTTCGATTAAAATTTCGATTATTTCGAAAATTCGAATTATTTTTTGTAAAAACCTCACTCAAATTCTTAATTATTTCATAATATAGCCCCTTTATATTTTTTATAATAAAAAATATAAAGAGGCTATATTATGAATTCTAAGACCCCATAGAGGTCACTCAAAAAAAGAAAAATGTTTTTTTTGTAGCCTCATATGAGGTTTATATGTCCGAGAGGGTTAAATCATATTACACGAAATAAATTTCTGTCAAAAAAACTAATTGGAAATTGGGCAATTAATAATTCTCGTTTCGTAAGTATATTCTTTATTGCATTCACAATAGTTTAAAAACTTCTTAATTACCTAATAGAGAATATTAAGACTATAAGAAATAGAAAAAATTTAAATTAGTATTTTAATTATTAAAAAAATTTTATTTTGTTTAATTATTTTTAATAAAATATTTCATAAGCATTCTAGTTAGTTAATCTTAATTTCTGATTTAAATTAACAGTAATTTTTTTTTACACAAAGGTAGCTAGCTAATAATGAAAATATTCAAAGGGAACAAAAATCCTTTGTATAGTGAAAAATTTTTCTTCTTCTTATTATACCCAAGTAAAAGACTACTAATCTAATAAAAAAAAATTTTTTTTAAGGAAAATTTTTCATTTTATAATTTTATTTAAAAGGATTAAAAATTTCTTTGTTTCTTCTTTGCTTTGTAAGATTTTCAGAATTTATATAGAATATTATTAAAATTTATTAGCATAATTATAAGTTATAAATATTTTTTTTTTTAAGAGTATGTACACTTTTTCCTTTCTTTTCACTATAATTAATATAAAGCGCGACAAACAAAAAAAAAAAAAATAAGAAAGAAGAAAATTTTGCAGAAAATAAAGGACAATTTTCTATGTGTTGTAATAGCGTGTGTATGTAATAGTGTGTGTGTGTGTAATATAGATGTTCTTTTATAATATTTTCTTAAGGATATACAAAGTAAAGCGAAACAGTTACGAATATTAATTAGTTAAGAAGAAATTTACAAGAAAATGAAAAAGAAAATAATGTTTACTAATAAAATTGTATAAAAAAGAGGTCCTCCCGCCACCTACTATTCCCCCCACCCTAACCCACCACTCTTTTGTATTAAAAATATTATCCCACAGGATATTCTTATAGTTTTAAATTTTTTTTATTAACTTTTAATTTTGTCTTCTACTTTCCCTTTTTATTGTAATTATTTTTTTCGTATTTTGCTGGGGGAACAAATTATTGTATGTAGCTTCTGATTATTCCTGTTTTTTAATTGTATAAGCGTATAATATAGCTCTAAACGGACAAAGATTTTCATTATATTTTAATGGGAATGTCGGAAGAAAAAAAAAACATTTCTTCAAAGAACAAGAATAATTTATATTACATTATCCTTACAAAATTGCATATTACATATTAATTTTGAAAAGTGTGTAAAAACCTTAGTCTCTTCTTTAATTGTATACTTAGAACGGAATCACAAGTAACATTGGAAATTTAATATATACAGAAAATTTAGTCGAAAACTTGAGGGAATTCAAAATTATTTGGATATGAATTAATATTCTGAGTTAATACAATGGGCTAAAAGTTTGATTAGTTTTCAAATAAGATTTAATTAAAAAAATTTTGAAATTTTAGTGTTTAGGATGTTGATATATCTTTGGTGTTATGAATTTTATGTCAAGATTTATCTCATTGAAAACTTTTTAAGGGAGATTATAGATTTTAGATTGTTGAAGAGAGATATGGGCAAAGAAATTTACCCCCTTCTGAACACAGCAGTCAGTCATTGCTTATTGTATTCTTCTAATGTTTCATTTACATTACCCCGGTCTCAAGCAAATACCCAGAAATATCCTTCATGCAATGAGATTCGAGTTCTAAGTTCTGCGGTAGAAAAATATCGATGGTTTTAAAGTTAAAACTCATTAAGTAGTAGAAAACTGTTTAATTTTGGAATCCATAGTAGTTAATTAATACAATAGTCAAAAATTTTAATCAATTAGAAATTAAAAAAAAATGAAATTTTAAGATCAATAACAATATTAATTTTTTTCTCTGTGTACTTAGTTTCGAGCTATGCAGTATAAAAATAATAATTTTCGGATTTTTAGTTACAAGAATTAAAATTATAGGAAAGAAAGGGACCTCATAAAATTTTCATATACAAAAATTATAACAGTTTTCCATTCCTTATTAATTTAATATTTTCTTAGTCTTACTTTGAATTTTCATTCAGAAAAATACGATGAATTTTCTTCTACATTTTACTATTTTCTTAGTATTTTTTTATGTAATTGGAAAAATTTTATATGTAGGTAGGTGGATAGCTAGATTCACATTTTATCTAATATACACTTATATACACATAAATTTTTATTATGTATGACAAGTTGAAGAAAATACAATTCTTTTCCTTGTTGTTATATTTTGAATATAAAGTATTAGTGATATTAAAAAGAAGCGTCATTGAGTTTAGATATAACAAAAAATTAAAATAATAATAACAATTATAACAATAATAATAAAATAGGATATATATATTGTCATTATCCTTTTTAGAATATTATTATTATACATTCATAACACAATAGTTTTTTATTTTTTGTTATGTTAACGTAACGTATCCTTTTATAATACAATAGCGTTTCTCAAACATTTTGTAAAAAATTGGGCACACAATTTTTTTTGTACAAAAATATTATTAGGGTAAAATAGGGTAATTTTTAGGGTAATAAGGTAACAATTATTGTGAATTAAATTTATTTTTAATTGAATATATTTATAAAATTTATTTCCTAAAAACATATATACAATATAAGGATATAAGAACAGATAATGGAGTAAGCTAGCTATTGTAGACTATTTTATTGTAGAATAGGTAATAGTAGAAAATTATGTGAGGTAATACTAGCAAGATGTTTATAAGCAAAGGAAGATTGTGTCAGCAAATTAATTTAGATCATTTTTAGTAGAATTTATGCAGTATTAAATTGACCCCGATTAAAATTTTTTGGTGTGTGAGTATTGCTAGAATGTTGCAATAAAATTTTGTCTCTTTCTAGTGCAAACAAAATTAATTGTATTAGAGAAATTCAATGGAACTAAAATATTTGTCCAACTGCAACAGGTTTCCTTCGGTTTTCTCATTCAGATTCAATTTTAGAAAATCGAAGATTAAAAGTAAAAGCAGTACAAACACAACTCACCATTTCAAATATTTCAAACATAAAAATATAACATGAAATTCGTCTAGACATAAAAATATAACATGACTATTGAAAATGACATATAAGCGAAAAAAAAAAAACTTCCTCTAAAAACTTTATAATTTACGGGAATTTTGTTGCGTTAGTATTTTTCTTTTAATCCTATTTCGGTCGTTGGAGAAGCATTTACTATCTTATTTCGCTTTTGGGACGGCTAGTTTCTTGCTTAATTGGGTTAACTAGGTAAGTGATGAGCTTCATGTCTATGCTTTTTTTATTTTGAATAATAAAAGTATAATAGATATATAAAGTTGTAATAGTTTTTATTGTGACCTGACCGGTGTATGAACCCGAGACCATTCATTTAAAGAACCACTGTAATAAACCCTGCACTATTGGTCAGATTATTGTTGTCATCACATAACCTGCCTTATTGTATGCACTGGGGTCGGTTTACAAAGGGTTTTGAAACGCTAATTTATCCAATTATTTCTACAACATTTATAATAATAATAATAATAATAATAATAATAATAATAATAATAATGTAAAAAAACATCTATATAAATATAATATTAACATAAATATATTTATAATAAATTGAATAATCTTATTATGTATTATGTATGTATATTTTCAGCTATTATAAAAATTAAATATCATTTCTACATACATTCAAACTCTAAATACAATTTTCTTCAAATATAAATTGAAGAATATATTTATTAAGAAAATACTTAAGAAATTAATAAAATAATAATTAAAATGAAAATTATATAGAGAGTATATATTTCAAGTATTATAGAAAAAAAAAAATGAATTTATTAAAGTGAAAAGGAATAAATTTAATAATAATTATTACCATAAAATATTCATATATATATATATACATTTACACATGCATAAAATAATTACATAATTGTTAAAAAATTGAATGCTTCTTGAATTTAGAAATAAAATTATAAATATTACCTATACTTAAATATTCACAATAATCATTATTAAAAATTATTCAAATTTTTCAATTTATAAATTATTATTAATAATAATTAATTATTCAATATTATAATAATTAAAATTCTATATTAATTGTATAACAAAAAAAAAAAAATACTTAAAATAAATTAAATAATAATTATTATGAAGGGGAGAAATTTTGTATATTGTGCCAAAATAATAATAATTTTAATATTAAATGAATTTGAAATAAAATATTAATAAAAATTAATTGTTAATTTTAAAAGTACATTAAAATATTAAAATAATATAAATTTATATAAAAATTATAGGGGGAAGAAAAAATTACCTGTAATAACAATTGAATAAATTTATCGCTTACTCATTCATACATACATATACATTCACATTATAATAATAATAATAATAATAATTGTTATTGCTTTTCGTGTATTTCCGTGTCGCGTTTCAAAAAAAAAAAAAACAATCGTTGTTATTCGGGTCGGTTCTTTCATACAAATTATTTATTAAAAAATTAAATCAAAATTAATCAAATTTTTAAAAATACTTTTATTTATTAAAAAATTAATTTTAATATTAAAAAAATATTTAAAGAAAAAATGTTGTTGTTATACAAAAATATTTAAAATTTAAATAATTAAATTTAATTTTATTAAAATAAAAAATTAAATTACATAATTAATAAAGATTATAAATAATTATTATTGAAAATATCAAAATTTTTGATCAAATAAATTTGATTAATGTTTATTTAAATAAAGAAAAATAATAATTAAAATAAAGAATTAAGTTAAAAAAGAAAGTGTTATATAAATTATAAAAATGTTATAAGAAATAAGAAAATTATAAATGAAAAATTGTGTGTTTTTGGAAAAAATTTTGAAAAAATTAATTAATAAATAATTTAAAATATAATATGAAATAGTGTAAAAAAATATATATTTAATTATTAGAAATAATTAATTACATAAAATCATCACATAAAGTCTTCGATGGAATTTTAAAACATAAATGTATTTAATAAGGTTAGTATTAAAATTTAATAATTTTTATTTTTAAAATATTTTTCTTAAAATTTGCAATAATTGTTCATAATAATAATTATTAGATAGTTTTCAGAGAGTAAGCTATGATTTTGAGCCTCTTACTCCAATAGAAATTTATAAAATTAATAATGTGGTTGAAAAATTCAACTGGTTAATTTTCAAATACTTTGTTAAAACAAATTTCTTTTCTTATTTCGATTTTTCTTATGCTACATTTTTAACTTTTAATGTGCTTTTAATGGAAATATTTCAAATGATTTTTTTCCAAATGAATTTTTCCAAATGAGAATAGCTAAATGAATTTTGTACTTTTTAATTCAATACTTCAATATGGTATTGTTCGTTGGGACGGATCCAATAAGATTTACCCTATATATTTCAATAAGATTTACCCTATTTAAATTTGCTGAAAAGCATTGCATAAATATTTTACTGAGAGTAAATAGATTTTTACCTAGTTTTTAACTGTTTGGGTACTTAAATTTTCTATCTTACATAAATGTTCGCACTATTTGATGCAAAAGTTTTATTCTAATTATAGCTCAAGAATTAATAATTTGAATATGACAGCGTGTTCCAAGAGCTACACTATGTCATTTTTAGAATTTCTATATCTCGATTGCGCCGAAAATATTGAATTTATTGCTAGCAGAGTCCAGAATAATTCGAATTTTGTCAGTTTTTACAAAATCTCTTAAAAGATGGTTATAATTATTTAATTTCGACCACAAAGTAATCGAACTTTTATTCGAGCTTAATTAGCTTGATACGTAAACTAGGGATTTCAAAAAATATATTTGAATCAATATCTGAAACGCTACAGAGTCGTGTTGAGTGACTTAAAATAAGTTTCGAATTTTATACAGTTTGAAAATTGTAAACTAAATTTTATATTAAGTTTTTAGCTATTACTTATCTTTCTAGTTTAAATTTTTTGAGATTTAAATTTTTATTTCCTGAACAGCTTTTCATTGTAATCTCCATCACAAATAAATTTTTGAATTAATCAAATATAATTTTCAAATCTCCGACAGCCAATATTATATTAGAGTCAATAACTTCTATGACAGGCAATAGGAGAGAGAATTAGTATTGTCCTTATAAAAATTAGTGTCATTCTGTTAAGAAATATAATTTAATGTCAGAATATTTTATTTTTAACAATAAATTCAGTTATTCTCCTAAAAATATGCAATATAGGGAATCACCATCCAAAATGAATTTGTCAGAATCAGTTATATTAAAATAGAACCTGGTTATATGAGAACAAACCAATTAAAATATTTTGTTTTAAAGTTATTTAACCAATGCACTTGACTCGAAATTATTGTCCGACTTGTCCCCGATCAAAATATTCATTTTTTATCGAATTTTTTTATTTTCTCATACTTTTACATTTTTTAGTCTGCCAGTATCTTATACAATGATATAAAATTCAAATGCTATTGCATATTTAGATTGAATAAAGTTGTGGGTGTAGAACAGTACTCTTACAGTATATTCCTTGCAGTACCTACATAAAAATTATTATTTATTTTATTTTTTTCGGGAGAGAAAATTTTAACAAAAACAAAAAATTGTATGTACTTTTATTATCTAAGTTTTTTTTTGTTTTATAAAATATTCATGAGGGTTTCTTATATATACTCGGTCATAAACGTATTTGTTAAATTAAACAAAAAAAAATTCATGAGCAAAAAAATTTTTTTACTTTAAAAAAAAAATAATAATTTTAATATTTAAATTGAGACGAAAAATTTATTATTACATAAAATTTTGCTTTCTAAAATATTTTAATGAACAATGTGGAACTTGGAGCCATCACCTTGAAGGTATAATATACATAAAATTAAGATATGAAAAACAAAAAATAAAATAAAATTTATTTATTAAGAAAATTCTAAAAATAAAATTTTTACACTCGTGTTGATAATTTTTAAATACAGCAAAAGGAAGAATTAGTTTTAAAGGACCTTTAATTTAATTCACTTGAGTTTTTTTTTCCAACATATTTGAAATGGAATTTTGTAAAATATTTTTGGCAAATGAGAAATTTTTGTGTGAATTTTTGCCAAATATATGTGTAATGGAGTTCGTTTGCCCTTGCGTTTTTGTTGTGAAATTCTTAGGTACTCCATTTTAGGTAGGAAGCCAAAATTTTATACACAAATGTAATGTTTGTAAGAAACTTAATTTGCAGGAAGAAAATCTTTGCGTATCATTCCCACTATTTAAAATTTATTGCCCAAATATCAAAAGTTTTCACTAAATTTCTCAAAACTTGAAAATATTATGGTTCTCTTCTTCTAAACAGTGAAATCTTCATTCTCCTAAAACTATGCAATAAGAGGAATATATTTTTATTTACAAAATATTAATTGTTCTGCTAGAAATTATTGAGTTTCGAAACTCGTACAATTTGAATTTTCATCGTATTATATTTTTGGAACTGCAATCTCTTCCAAATATTTAAGAAAACAAGAAGATAACGGTAAATATCTTGCAATAAAAAAGTATAATTAATTTTTCTCAACTCATTTGCTTTCACCGTTCAAATCAATCGTAACGTTTCTTTCAAGTTTTTTTTTTTTAGTTCATCCTAAATATATGCAATTATTTTATATGTATTGGTATATGAATGAATCAATGTAATTCAAATAATGTAGTAGAGAAGGACTATTATTTAAATAAAATTGTTGAATAAAATAAGACAAATTTCCACTTTCAAAACTTGTTGTATTCAATAAATTTTCATATTTAATAATTAATTAATTGTATATCGGCTCACTATGGAGATATTTTCGTTTCCAGGAAATTCTGAAATTATTTTATTATTCATAAAATATTATGATTGAATAATTTCAATTTTAATGAACAGCGTAGCTTATTTTTTGTATTTTACAGGGAATTTTGATTATTTTTTTAGTATCCGGAGAATAATTCCAAGTATTTGAAATAAAAGATGCAATTATTTAGTAGAAAGTTTTTGATTGATGTCATTTTATGTTTCATAGGAAATTAAATTAAATTTTTTTCTTGTGTTCATTTACAATAATTTTGAGTGTTTTGTATTTTATTAAGAAATGCCATTTTATATTTTACAAGGAATTTAATTATTAAAATATTTGAATTAGCTCCCGAAAACACATAATGGTTACCTAATAAAGAATATTTCTAATTAAAATATAATATTCTTCTATGTGACACACATAATATTCATTAGATTCCTAATCCTATATTTATGAGAATTAATTTTAAGAAAGCTATGTATTCAGTTTATGTTCTAAATTCTCAAAATATTTTATATTCTCTGTATTCGAAAAAGTTTTAAATTTAAAATAGAAAATAAGGATATTAATGTTGAAGGTTATTTCAGACCATATGCCTCTACGACACCATATAATGTGCAATATGTGCTGTGTATACGCATATGGAAATAAAAAAACTCTCTGTTATACATATTTGGATCATGGTCATCTGCCAAACTGTTTTTATAATAGTTTGAAATTTTTTTTTTTATATTTTTTTGTTTGGAAAACAAAAATGAATGGGTGTATTATTATTGTTGATAAATTCAGTCATTAACATTGGTGATTTAAATATATTATTTGTAATAATATAGCTTGCTTCATAAAATATTAGCACAGCATTAATATGAGGTAAGGCATTTTCGGTATGCCAACATATATTAAGCATAACGAGCTATACCTATAAAGATTATAATAAACCGGAAAGCTCTTACTTGGGATGAAAGGATTTCAATTTTTTTTTTGCTTTCATTATTGTTAAAATAAGTCGTCGTGCCGTATAACAGTATTATATGTACTTTTAAGCAAGAAAATTTAGGGCATAAATTCTTTTTTTTTTTAATATAGTAAAATATTTTAATTATAAGGAGATTATTATTTAAATGAGAGCAAAGAAAAGTGGTATATGAGTGGAGAGAGAGAGAGAGGATGAGAAAAATGAAAGAGATAAAGGCTATTAGTCGATTTCATGGCCGAAAGGTACTGTTTTTGTTTTCTTTCTATGGTAAAATTAAATTTGAGAAAAAATAATAGTTCTAGTTTTATAACAAGAATGGAATATATTTTATTTTTCTAGAACTACCATTATTTTTAAACTAAATAAGAGAATCTTATTGTAATATTTTTAAATTTAATGAAAAATTTCGAGTTTATTGTAATAAAATAAAAGATCATTAATAATATGAATGTAAAATGTCCTTGAGATTCGAGATTTTTGTAGTTAATTTAAAAATTTGGGACATTTTTTTAAATTTTGTAATCATATATGCTTTTGAAATATTTCAATTCCATGATATTTAATATTATAAAAATATACATACATAAATTTGATTACAGACAGAACAATATAGTTATATTGCATAATGGAAAATTAAAGGGCGAAAAAAAAAAAACAAACGTACGAAACGGTAAGAAATGTGTGGTTAAAATACGACTTTAGGAATTCGAATGGGCTCCTAGTGATATTTCGAGGAGATATTGCCTGACTGACGGTACTCTATAAGCGACATTGGCTATTTGGAGAGCATTCGGCAAAGCTGGGGTTGCTCTTCAACACAATGTTTCACAGCTGCCAGGAAGTGAACAAGAAGGATACCATTTTTCATTATGTCTGTGAATGTTCGGGTCTTAACGGAACCAGATTTGTAAGGTAGAGCAAGTGTCATGAGGCTGAACGAAAAATCGAAGATTAGCAATGGGGGTTTGGATAGATTCCTCGACAGAAGCAGATGGCCAGATGGTAAATTACGAGTATTAATAATATCTTTTGAGGAGAAGAAAGCGAAATATTTCTTAATATTTTCAAAATGCTTTGTTCTGTTCCATTGCCATTATTTATGAAGATTATTGGATCTTGACCGCCTTGTTATTTTTATATTAGAGAATCAAAGTTTCTTTGAAAATTTATGAGTAACGTATCCTAAATTTGTATTTTAATTAAAATTATTTAAAAGAACTTTAATCTGAAACTATTTATAATCCGGCTGATTTACAGGGCATCAAAATTAAAATTTATTTTCTCTTTAAATATAAAATTTTTGATTTATTTAGCCTCGAAATTAACACTACAGAAGGGTCAATTCACAATTAGGACGGCAAGTTATAAAATTATTTCAATTTCTAAATTAATTTTTTTTTCTTTCTTTTCCAATGTCCTTTTTCTTTTTTGCTGGAATATCATTTTTTTTTTTGTATTTGTATTTTTCTTTCTTGATAAATTCTTTTCCTATGATAATCACGTTTTTCTCTTACTTTTTTGCCAATTCTAGTTCGAGATTTTTTCCCTTATTTTTTTTTTTCTTTTTTTTTTCTACAAAAGGATGATTAAGGATAATTCTATAACAAGCCAGTAACAAGAGTAAATTGGTATTAGAGGAATTTTTTTTCTTGTTCTTTTTATTTTTCTCCCCTTAGTTGTTGTATTTTTTTTTATTACATTATTATTAGTGTTGTTACAATTTTTTTTTTTGATGAGTAATGAAAGTGTATAAATTTTTTTTTGTTTTTATTTTTACCTTTTATCGCAATTTCTATTTTATTTTATTTACTTATTTTCTTATGCGATATTTTTATTAGTAAATATTTGTTATTGTGATTGTTGTTAAAGTATGGTTGCTGTCTTTGCTGCTATTCTTATCATTGATTTGTTTAGTGAACGAAATTGATACCCATAAGCTCTTCGTGGAGATATAACAGTAATATATTACTATATTTGTATTATATTATGTATGTATATTAAAAATTGAGAAGAATCATTAATCTTGAGAAAATTTTATAAAATGGCGTTATTTTTATGCTTTAGATTAAATAGGTGTTAAAAGAGAGGGATTTCGGTTTGAAAATATTTAAATTTTATTTTTAATTTTTGGAAAGAGAAAATTTGAAATTTAAAATATTTAAAATAAAAAAAAATAATTTTAATGATTTTGATAAAGCTAGAAAATCCCGAATAGTCAAAGCCCCAAAATAAATAGCGCAGAATTATGCGAAAAATAGTCTTGCATTCATTGAAAACAATGTTAGCGAACTTTACTCACCGTTTTGCCTAAACTTTCGAAGTGGACACTAAATAGTAAGAATACTGAAATATTATTTCAGTTTCGCATTACCTCTTGTTTCGCTAATTCGGAGCCAAAATAAATATTTCGAAGTATGCGAGTGCCGGAAACCTATTTTACAAATTACCTTTCGATACCGCTGCACGAATCTTTCAATGCCTTCCAGTAAAGCTGAAAGTATATTAATTGGTTTCAATCGCTCTCTATGAATAAATTGCTCAATTTTTTTTACAAATTATCTATTGTGTCCGCCGTATTCCGTATTTATTACATATTTTATATATAATTACATTGAGACCAGGCCAATTCAAGTTTAGTAATTAAACAATTGCTGTATACCTATGAGCTCTATTAAATCTGAGTAACATGGAAACCAAATCTGCCTATAATTAAACTAGTGTAGCACACGCAAGTGTTTATCGTGAATTTTTTCAAAATATTTTTATTTTATTTGTTAGATAGTGTAGGACACGAACCCAAACTTAAGATTGTGCTCATAAAGCCAAATTGACTGAATTTTTCTGTAAAATTTTTATATTTCTTTTATATTTTCTGATTTATTATCAAAAAATCGTTAAGGAGATATGAATAAATCGATATAGTTATTATAAATTTACAACACTGTTATTTCTTCATGTTTCTGGGAGAATAAAGCAACTTAAAGATTAGGATAATCTTAATTTTTTTTTCTTATTTTTTTTATTGAGAATGATAAATTGACGTATAAATTGGTATGAGATAATAATTCCACCTGTCAGTGTAGATAAATTTATTTGATTGAAATTAAAGAAAATTTTGCCGGATTTAATTAAATTTTATTAGTAAAAATAAGAAGAAAGGAAAACCAACTTTTCCACTACAATTAAAAAAGGTAGTGGAAATTGAATAAACAAATTTTTATGAATGAAATTTCATTACAAAATAATTTTGGTAGATAAAGACTTTTTCTTAATGGTGTTTTATATAATTAATGCACAGGTCTTCGAAAATCAAAATTAATACTACTTAAAATTCAAAGTTTATTTATTAATTAATTTTACAATAAATTAAGAAATTTGAAATTATTTGGTTAATTTTAAGTTATATTCAAAATATTCACAATAATAAATTATTCTGAATAAAAACAGGAGAAATAATTAAGTAAAAATTTTAATCTTCGTAAAAGGAAATCCCTCTCTCTCTCTATCTCTTTTGCTATTATCCAATATAGGATCTAAGCGGCCACATGTTAAATTAACTTAGATGTTATGTTAGAAAATTCATTACTGTTTGCCGCGATATGAAACAATTCTTGGGCCGTTCTTATTCTAGTCCAGTTTTTCATATTATGAAACCAGAACATTATTCCTTTTTACCGATACCTCGTTTAACTTCAAGTTTACCTTAGGTAAGCATGTTGAATTGGAGAAGTTCATATGTTGCACCTTGTATTACGCGGCCGGAATATAACGTTTTTCAGTTCTTTGATGTTTTGAAGAAATTGTCTTTCTGTTTGCATTTATTTTAAAACTTGCTCATTTGTAATGTTGTTCGTCAAAGTTATATTCATAAATCACATTCGCATAGAATGAATGTCGATATCAATGAATTAAAGGTATTGATTTTCCGAGATTGATTGCGCTGTTGTTTATCATGAACACTTTATTTGACTTGAACATTACGTCCAGATTACAGCAAATTACGACTGATAAGCGGAATTTTGCATTAATAATTTCATACCTTGTTAATTCTAAAGTAAAAGATTTTGAAATTTTTTTCTGGATTTCTGCAAGTAAAGGGTATTCTTAGAATTCGAATAAATTACGTCATAAATATGATTTGTACTAAGTTCTTAAGTAATTAAGCGTTCATTCTTATTATATTCGAACAAATTACGTCAGCAACGCTCTCAAGTAAATTATTATACACCTATAACTTAATAAAGCTCGATATAAATAATTTTTAATTAATTTTTCTTTGTAAAATTCTCCATTTTAATTTTTAAAGTTTTCAGGAAAAAAAAATACCAATTTTTTTCTCTGAATTTAAACTTTTATATTTACTTTTGTACAACATTAAAAAAATTCATTAATTAAAGCCTTATTCCTTAACCACCACCACTACCACTTATTCCAATACCCATAAAATTTTTTAATTTTTATTTTAACTTTTTAAATTATTTTTACCTTGAACTTTTATATAGCTTCCTTTAAACAAGCATAAGCATAATAAAAAACACAAATATTCCCTTTTAAAACCACAAAACATAAAATTTTCAAATCTACAAAAAAAAAAAAAACATTAATTAAAAACGCTTGATTACAGTTAACAAAATAATATTGTAGGCGTGATTGAAATTTATAAAATTTTTAACGTGATTGTAATTCAAAATTTAAATATTGATTTTTCTTTAAAAAAAAAACAGAATTCTTGGCTCATTTATCATTAATAAAGGTTGAATAAAAATTCAATTTAATTGATTTTCTTGGAAACGTTAAAAGTTCGTAAAAAAAAAAAATAATGTTAAATAACGTTGACTCTGTTCAACGTCGCTCTCTGTTCCTTGTATTGTAATGTGTGTGTGTGTGTGAATACGTAAATCTGTATATATGGAGGGCACTTAATTTTTTATCTGACTGTACTAAAATTTTTTATTTTGTGTAATGAATTTTAAATTTTATGAAAATATTTTTTGTTGTGTTTTTTGTTTTTTTAATAATTTTTCATTGATATTCAAAACATAATAAAATTATTGATGTTTTTTTTTTTGAAGAGAGATAGATATATGCTTTACTTTAATAAAGGCAGAAAGAAAACATTGACTTTTCATAAATTTAAGATTAAAACAGCTTTAAAGTAATATCCATTTTGTTCACATTTTATGAATAATTAGAATATTGTTTTTTAACACAAAATCTCGAATAGGCATTCAAATTTGTTCTCAACAAGAGAATATACACACGGAATGAGAATTAGTATTTAGTAGGCTAGGATTTACCACATTGAAGATCTGAGCTGTCTATGGGGATTTCTTATGATAATATGATCGGATATATGGGTTGCTCACTGGTTTAGATTATTAAAAGTACTGCCACATATTTTTGATTCTCGTGGCAATACGTGCGTACTGTGCAAGAAGCTACTCTCTCATAAATTCAACTGTTTTTAACTGATCATGACGTTCATTGAACTGAATTTGAGACACTAAAATACTTGAACATATTATATTTGTAGTATCTTGTCAGAAAAAGGAAAGGCTAAATTCCATTAAATTTCTCAAAATATTCTTTTAATTCCCTATTAAGAGCTTCAAAAGCTCGAATACCTTGAAATTCGCCATCTGGGATATCTTTTATTCACTTTTATTCACAGTAACTGGCATCTGAAGGCTCACTTAGAATGAGACAGACCTGATTCGGTACAGTATACTTTTCCCTAAACGTAGTTTTATTAACAATATTATTTCCTTCTCAAATCTACTACGATTATTTTCTTGTAGAGCCTGGATTTTTGCCGCTTGAAAATACACGCAAGAGTAATTTTCACTTAGAATTCTGAATTGTCGGAGATAGGAATCCATCGTTTCCTACCGCATTCAATCATTACTTTAGTCGTTCAAACTAAAATTTGACGAATGAAATTATTAATAAGAACTCATTAACGAAAAAAATTATAAGTTGTTTTCAGCGAGTTGTTAAATGGTAGTTAAAATGTTTTTATGGCTAAGGTTCCCTGTAATCCGCAATATTGTAGTTAACAAATTCAAATTATTAAAAATATTCAAATTTTATATGGTATTTTAAGGCTTCAACAGGGATTAATTTTCAATCCGAAAAAAAATATTAGTTTCTTAAGAATGAAATTTGAATCTTTTACTTATAAGAATTCAAAACCAGGACTCTTCCTGTCTATGTATAATTTACATTTCTATAATTGAAACACTAGGAACTAGAAAAATAAACTTAAATGGCCAACCTAATAATTGATTCTTAAGAATAAATTTTATTTATTAACGAGTGCTTTAAAGTTGTTTTTAGTTGAATTTCATGATAAAAACCTTTAATGCGCAATTGTGTTTATTTCGTAAACTACTACTTAAACACTTACTCTCTGCCTCTCAAAAACTTAATATTATTGAGTCTTGTGTTATCATTACGTCATATGTTATTTCAACATGTTTTCATATTTACGACTATGAGAACTATTACGACGGCTACGAGAACTACTCTTATATCAAGTACCTACAACATAAGTGCTTATAAGTACCATTTTTATATTGTCAATGTTATAAACTCTTAGAAAAATAAAATTATATAAATTTTTTTTTTTAAGTATAACCATGAATTTAAATTTAAAATTCTGCAGGGTTCAAAAACCAAATTCAAAAAAAAATTTTCCAATTTTTTTTCTAATTTACTTGTAAGTAACTAACACAATGTAAACTAACCTTGCATTTGTCCTTATTCACGCACATTTTTCAAAATAATGAGAATGTATATAGTTAAGGAGCCTGTAAACTACATGAACAAAATTTTTTTTTTTTCAAAACTATGACTGTAGGTTTAGGAGAAAAAAAAATTTTATCTTTAATTTATGACATTAACCCTGTTTTTTTCCTTCTTGTTTTCTCACGTTTATTGTTTTTGTACTCTAAAACTCTCATAAAAGCATTTGATATACAAGTTTATATTCTTCTGATGTTCATTTTGAATAAAACATTTTATAAAATAGAAAACACAATTCGAAATAAGAAAAAACAAGCAAAAAACAAAATGTTCGTCCTTCATTTTCTATGTGATATGGTGAAAATACAAAAAGAACAAAAAAATAAGAAAATTTTTATAATACCTAGGTTTGAGAAAAAAGTCAAGTATATATTATTTCGAATATAAATGGAATCACTTTAGTATGACCTTGAAAATAGATAGTAAAAATATAGAATCTATTTTATGTCTATGTATGTAATAGGACAGGGCTGGCTGAGTTCTTAGATTGCCCGAGCCATTCATGAAAATTCTTAATATTTTTCGTGGTACCGCACTCAAATACGCATCGAAAATTCTACTTGGAATGAGTGATACAAATTGTTTTCTGCAAAGCACATAAATTGTCCGTTGCAATAAAAGTTCGTAAAATCTAAAGCGCTTTGTAATGGGCCGATTACGGATGGATACAGATGCAACTAATTGTCTGCATTTTAGCATTTTGGATTCGCTCAGTTATGTCATTCTTAATTTGAACGAAAATGAATTTTGTTACAAAATTTCACTTAGTATTCTATATTTTCGATAATAATTCTCTTATATTCTCAATAATAACATAATAGCAAAAAAATAAAATAGGAAATTCAAGCGCAATAATTGTCGAAAGCCACAAATTATTCTTCAAAATTATTCTGCCTATGGTTTGCGAGCCGAAATTAAGCCGACCCTATGTTATAGGACATTCATTATTATGTAAAAATTTCTCATGTATTACAAATTTCATGTATATTTTTTCTTTGGGTTTGCTTGGCTGATTGTAACATCCTTAAACGTTATTGTTGAAAATTTTTTTTAAATAAAATATTATAAAAAAAAAATTTATATAAAATGAAAATGACTTTTTTTCCTTATATACACTCACAGTTTCCTTGACTTAACCATATTATATGAGTATAACAGTAATAAGAAAACAATAACAACAATAGAGAGAATAGATTAAAGTAACCCAACCGAATGAGTGAAAAAAAAAAAAGAAAGTCCTTGTTTTTTCAGCTTTTGTTGTTTTGGTTAGAGAATCCTTTAAAACGGAAAATGTGTCCCTTTAAAAAAATTATTTTATTTTATTTTATTTTTTTTTGTTTCCAATTTTTATTCATACTCGTATATTATTTGTACATAAATAAGGATCTGTGTGTTGAGTGTATGGTGCCAGTGTTATACACGTATGTTAGTATGTGTTTTTTTTTGTATATGTATGAATATAAACTTGTAAATTTCAGATAAAGTGTTGCTTATATCGTATATTGTACTCAAAAATTTTATCTCATACATATATATATCTTTACATACAAATATTTACATAATGTACCGTTAAAAATCGTGATAATTTTTTTGTAACCTATAAAATGTTTTTTTTTTCGGTAATATTCTCCTATATTATCCTTTTTGTTTTTCTTTGTTTTATTTTTCTTAATTTTGGTTTTTAGTTTATTTTCTTTTAGTCTCTAACACTTTTTGTTCCGTTCCTCTTCTCTGTTTTTCTGGTTCAGTGTGGTGAAATTTGAAATTTTTGTTTTCTTTTGTTCTTTAATTTTTCTTGTTTTTCGATGCTTTCGGGTGAATATGCCAAATATGGAATAGATTTTACAATGTTAATAAAAGCTATACACTCAAAAAAAATTTTTGTGATTTTTTAATGTAATTGCACAGAAAGAAGCAGATTTATTCAGCCTGTGAGTAATTTTTTTTTTATGTGGGTAATTTTTTTCTAGTGTGAGTAATTTTTGTAATGTGGGTAATTTTTTTCTAATGTGAGTAATTTTTGTAATGTGGGTAATTTTTTCTAATGTGAGTAATTTTTCTAATGTGGGTAATTTTTTTAATGTGAGTGTGAAATAGATGAAATGAAATCGGGATTTTTTGTGAGTAACAGTAGGTATATATACATATACACATTGTTTTAGCAGTTGGAAAAATTAGTTTAATTTAAGTTATTTAAAGTATTAAATAATTTTTTGTATTTCTTCAAATATTTTGGAACAACACCTACCAGAATGTATGCAGCTTAAATTTTCAATATTTTTATTACTTCTGCGTTCTAATTGTTAACTAAGGAGTGCTGAATCATCCAACTTGCTGAATATTTAATAATTTTCACACACTCTGTTCCCAAAAATCACTCAACCTATACTAAATATTTAACAATTTGTTAAGTTTTTTTTTGTGTATTATTTCTTGCTGTGCAGTTATACATATTTTATACTCTTGCCAGGGGCTTAACCTCTTGAATTAAAAAAAAAAAGCAATCATATTATAGTTATGATAACAATGATGATGGTAAGAAAATTATACCGGAAAAATTTTTGATAAAAAGTATGAAAACTACAAAACTATTAGTAGAGAAAAAAAAAAACAAACAAAATATAGTGCGAAACCCTATCAAATATACTCAAAAAATGTACTCGAAAAAAAGTAAAATTCAGAGTGTATTTTTTTTTCGCTTTATTAATTTATTTACTTTATTTTTCGTATTGTTTGGTTTTATAGTGAAGTTTATTTATTGTGTGTGAATTGTGCGTTGTATTTGTAACATTTACCCTATTCTGTTATACTTTAATGTTATATACACCATTTCTGATATATTATGCACTTGTTACCCACATAATAGTTCGGTTTGTATTGCAATTTAATGAAATGTTGGTATACAAATAATATTACAGAAAATAGAAATAATGATCATTTGACCAATATAATTTCAAATTTTAAATAGAAGAAAATTCATTTTTGTTGTTATAATCATTCGAAATATTTTATTAAAAATATGTTGAGTAGAATTTATAAATTTACTCTCAGTGAAGAGTTGTTCGGAACTATATAAAATTAGTGTTACGAATTTTAATGAAAATACCGTCAATTTTTATTGCTCACGAAATTTTGATTGCTTGAAATTTGATTAAACGAACGATTGCTCACGAAAGACTGATATGATTGTATGAGAGTTGTCATCATGGCAGCAGTTTTTAATAGATTTATATGATGTTACTCAAGTAAATAAGAAAAATAATTAGTAAATGTCTTACGACTAGTAGTAATAATGTTAGTTAGTCAAAATGTCGCTTTAATATTTATTCGGCCACTTCTTCAAATTAACTTTTAGTAGTTAATCATATCATGAAGTTAATCATGAATGTGTAATATGCCACAATGTGGTACCCAGTAGTACTGTTAAACTGGTCCTGTTTTCGGTCTTAAATTCTTAAAATTAATTTTTCAATATAATTACCAAATTGTACAGATTCCACCCTTATTCTATTAAAATTTTCACATTTTTCCTGTTTAGTTTTTGTTTTTATTATTTTTTTTTTGTGTTTTATTTTATTTAAAATATAAGAATTTTTGAAAATAAAAAGCTAGTAAATTTTGTGGAGAAATTTTGTACCAAGTTTTTAGGTTTTTGTTGTGTTTTTTTTTTATTTTGTTTTTGGGGGAAAATTTATTTTTGCCTTCGGTAGAACACGAGTAAAAAGTAAAATTTATAATCGTGCATCTTTTTCCATAATATAAATTTGTATTTTTTAATTTTAAATTGTTAATTATTTGCCAACGGGGTTTGTTTGTTTTTTTTTTTTTTGTTTTTTTTTTTTGTGTTTCGAACAACAGATAATAATTATTATGGGTAATATATAAAATTGGAAAGTTAAATTTGGTGTTTTTTTTTTGGGGGGGTAAAGTTAAGGTTTTTGGTTTTTGTTTTTATTTTTTATTTTGCAGGCGAACATAAGGTTAATAAGAATTTTTTTTGTTATAATTAAAGTTAATGAAACTGGGGTACTCACTATTGCTTTATAATTGAAATATTTATTTTTTTGTATTAAAAAATTTTTTGTAAAGTTAAATTTTGTAATTGCAAATAAATCAATTTAAATTAAAGAATAAATTAAAGTTAACTGGTTATTTATAAGATTTATACATGTTTTAGCAGACGAGTATAATGAGAAATAAGCGTTATTATGCTTTTTTCTAAAACTGTTTTATGTGCTATATACATATGTTGCATACGATTAGGCACGGATAGATGTTATATAAGAACTAGTATTTTGTCATTATGAGAATATAAAAATGCGAAGAGTTTGTAAGAGCAAAAAATCATCCGTACCTGTTTTAAAAAAAGTAATAAAAAATCAAAATGAAATATGTAGTTCCTTTGCATAAAAATTGCATATATTTAGGCGAATTTCAATTGCTTATTGAAATTAATAACAATTATTATTGGCCACTTTATTTAAATCTTTCTTTCTCTATAACTAATTTATTACCGACCGCATTGCTTACAATAAGAGAGATCATGTGATGGCATTAAATTTTGCGTGTTAAGTTTCGCATGTGGTGACAACGCATTTCTTTATATAGTAAGTGTAGTAAGTATTTTCATTATCTTGTGCGTTGTTTTTGCTAAATTAGGTAGTACACATTAAGGCCTCCTGTAATCAGTTTAAGCAAAAAATTGTTGCATGAAGTTATTGCAAGAGAATCTCGAAAATGTTATCTTTTTAAAATAATAAGATAATCCAAAAAAAAACGACTGAAAATGAAAGTTGGATAACTTTTTAAAATATTCTGTTTTCCCAGAATTTACAAATTTAACCTCAATATCAATAAGTTTATTTTTTTATAATTCTTATAATGTAGGTACGCAAGGGTTAAAAATAAATATGAGATAATTTTTATTGTAGCAAATAATATTTAAGGTGAATATTGAAAAATTTTTGTTTTTTTGAAAGAAATTTAATATAAAACTAATATTTTCCTAAGTAGTTATTATTATTCTTACTAAGTAATAAAAAAAAAATAATTTATATTTTTTATTACAATTTTTATTCTAATTAAAATTCTCTTTAATAAAATAATAATCTCTTGTATGAAAAAAAAAAAAATGCAAAAACTGTTATACACAAAATGACTTTCAAATGTAGCAATTTGTGTATTAATTTTTTATAAAATTAAAATTAAAATTAAATTTTTTATAACTCTACGTAGCTAAGTAAATATTTTAATTGTGTGTTTTCTTTTTTATTCAGAACTATTAAAATATTCTCCTTTATATAAAATTATAAAAAATAATTCAAAGAATTTAAAATTTTTATTTAAGAAGAATTAAAATTTATTTTATAAATTAATATTTGCATTTAGAAGAAAATTAGTTTTTCATTTCTATTTCATATTATTGCTATAGGTTGAGAAAAATTCTATAAGAATTTGAATATTTAAAATGATGCGTCCATTCATTTGTACGTTCACATACCTTTTTTCCATTAAAAGCTTTTCAAAATGTTGTTAAAATATTAAAATTTTTTTTTAATTATTTTTTATTTTTTGTATAAACTGGGTGTCGCGTACATGAGTGATCTGTTGTATACCATTGTCTTTATGAGAAAATAAAACTTTTGTATCGAGATGATACATTTCGATTTACAACTCAATAAATTTGGTGTTATACAGGGGCTTAGAGTCAATCTCTACTAATTTTTTTACTTTTAAAAATTTTAAATATAGCTCCGTAACTTTTGTAAGACAGGCGTATTATTAAATGTGATTTGAAAAACTTAGAACAAAGACTTTCTTATGAATACTTACAATATTTTATAATCTGTTCAGATTTCGGAATCACATGACTTTAAATTTCGTAAAGTATGAAATTTTAACTTTTCATTTTAAAAAAGTATTAATTTTCTGGGTGACGTAACATTGGAGCTTGTAAGATCTCAAATTTTACCACAGCTTTGAAATCTTGTCGATTGAGCTTCAATCTTGTATATGAGCCATCATGTTATCTGATCTAGTTTCGTGGTTGTTGAGCAAAGTAAAGGACTGCAAATTTTATTTTATAGAAAATTTTTTTCTTCAACTACTCTCTCTTTCCTGTTATACAATTGTTATACTTAATAACCAAGTTACCCTTATATTTACAAAAATTAATGGCCGAAAGAATAAATATATGGTGCCTTTCATTGATTAATTTCAGTCGTTAATCTGAACCTGTTGAGTATGAACAAAATATTTTCCATACGAAAGTTTTTCCTACTCATAAGAGATTATAAAATGGTACATGTAGCAGTACACTTATATACTAGATACCCTGTAGAAAATACAAGAGAAAATAAAATTTTTCAAAGTGATTTTAATTGTCATAATATGCTTTTATAGAAATTGGACATTAATAAAAATGCATTCATAAAATTAAATGTACAAGTTTTCTAAAAAAAAAAAAAACAGAAAAAAAATGAGAGCATTAATTTAAATTTAATTAGAAAAGAATAATATTTATTTCTAAAATGAAATATTTGCCATTTTTTTTTTGTATTCTTTTCTAAAAAAAAAAATATTTTATTAATATTTAAAATATGTTGAGTATTTTTATAATTAAATGTGGCTAATTAAATATTTTTTTTTTCGAATTTTTCAAAAGAAATTTTAAAATTTTTTTCTTATAGAAATTTTTATACATCTAGTCCATTTTCATTATATGGAAATTCTAATAATGCTTTTGACATTTTGAATACAGAATAAAAACAATAATATGGTGTATAATAGTATGTTTAGTTATTATTTATGAGAGCGGAAATGAATTATGAAAATTATATGAATATAAAATTATTATGTTATTGAATTATTGCAAATATTTTTCATTTCATTGTCTGCCTACAATTAATTATACGTATAACACATAGAGGAGTAGCTAGTGTCGCAGAGTAAATGAGGAATTAAATGATATCAGTACAATTTGCATCTTTTCAATATTAAGAGGTCTAGAGCGATTTATTAATATCCCCGAATTTTTAATTGATTCAAGTATATATACATATGCCTCAAATGTACCATGGAATGTAGCGTATAACATCTTACTTAAAATCTGTTATATCAATGATAATGATTTTGATCACGTCGTAAGTTTTGATAATAAAATGTATTCGTGTCTAATTCAACACCCTTGAAATAAAAATTTTCCTGATCCCATCAAAAATATTCGATATTCGAAACTAAAATGAGTATTTAAATTATTTATTACTCGTTGGTTTTAAGTAATAGTGCAAGTTTTCTAATGTTAAGTGACTGATTGTAATTCTAATGAGTGTTTCTAATATATTATATGTATAGTCAATTACGTAATTAATGAATATGGGAACAATTTCAGTTTAGATTGGTTGTCATGCAATCGTATTTAATTATTACGCTTAATGAAGTTTTTGTTTGAGTAAAGAAAACAAATGATAAAAAAAAATAGTTTTAAATTATTTTATTTGTACACGTGCTACTAATACATAACACATACATACCAATCAAATTCATATATGCATTTATTTATTATCCTTTAAGGATAAAATGAGAAGAACATTAATTAAAATTCTAAACAATAAGTATAAGAATATTGTTTCGAATTCTGAACGCTAAATGAATATTCTAAATTTTTGTTGAAAATTCTGCGAATATTATTCTCAATTTTGATAAATTTAACAAACTTAAATTCACAGAAATTAAAATAAATTTGGTTCAAACCAATGGTTTGTAAATTTATGTTTTTCCTCTTAACAAATAAAAGTTCGGCAGTGAAAACGATATTTTATTTATTTTGTTATATAATATATTTGTCAAATTTTGTATTTTCATGAATTATCATACATATGAAAATATTGCATACTTTTAGGATGAGTAAGTAGAAAAAAGAAGTTTTAACATTATACTCGAATTCGATAACTGATTATGTAGGTGCTTTAAGATAAATGATAATTTTTTTTGATGAGAGCAGATTTACTAGATTTTTTTTCGAGGAGAGGAGGAAATAGTAGGCATTGAAAATTGACAACTTGGTAGTTAATTGAAAAGCGGCGGGAAGTGAAAAGTTTCTCCTTTTTTTTTTTACAATAGAAAAGAAAAAAATATATCAAAAATTTCAAAGAACGAATCTAAACTAGCAGTTAATTCTGTTTGTCATTTTGTAAATTTAATCATTGACTACGCCAGTATAACACCAGTACTGTTCTGTTGCATGATATATTTTAGTCATTGGACGCTTTACGAAATTCAAAGAATGTTTATGATTTCCATAGAACGAATTTTCAAAAATGGCATATTTAAATTTTCTGATCATATTAAATTGACATCATACTTATATTAAATTTTCAATAGAACGATAATTTCTTTTATTTTTCATTGGGGAATATACATACATATTATCAATATGGTTTAAATTCCCATGTGTGTGGAAAAATGGAAAAATTGTGTTAATCAGATAAAATTTTTTTATTGTTTTATTTTTAATTTATGACATGTAAAAATATTTTTTAAAAATTTTTGTTTGTTTCGAAAATATTAAATTATGTCTGATATTTTTGAATATTACTCTTTCAATATCTATTATACGTTAACTATATATGTGCATAAAATGACCAGAGAATAATAAATCAGAAAAACAAAATATTTAACCTTGAGGGCATAAATTCATAAAGAATTTTCTCGTATCTAAATAAAAAAATAAAACAATGAAATCAATAAAATATTTGAATTTTAAATATTTTTTTGTTATATATAGAAATTTAAATATTACAATTTTATATACGAACGGAATTACATTATTAAATTTAGTATAAAGTGAAGGATACTTTAAAATTATTTGATTTCAATTTTTAATTTTAGAATAAACGAGTTTTTCATTAATTTTTTTTAAAGCGATGCGGTTGTACCCAGTTCCGTGATGTATTATAGCCCCACTACAAAAAATTAACCTACATTATAACACAATTAACCGACACGCAATCACCTTACTTCTTAATTTTTTCTCAAATAATTCGAAATATGCGATCATCGTACGCCACCTACTGCTTACTCTGTTAATAAAAATCTTGATTTAGAATGGTACGATAACGATTCCCTTTGAACTTAAAACGAATTCCGGGTAAAAATTTTGAAAAAATGAATATGTTGAGCATTATTGAGCCTTCTGAGAGTGTAAATCGCTTCAAAGAATGCTATTCTTAATTCAGAATGGTACGGTAACGATTTCCTTTGAATTTAATACGAATTCCAGCTAAAAAGTTTGAAAAATTGAATAAGTTGAGCATTATTGAGCCTCGCGAGCGTGTAAATTGCACCAAAAATGCGATTCTTTGAAGCAAATGAAATCTTTAGCGCATTCAAAAATTTTAAATTGAAAAAATAAGATCAATAAAGAAAGTATTCAACAATCGAAGCTTAAGTACTATATTACACAAAACCTATAAAATTTCTTCAATAAAATTTTCTCTGTTGAAAAAAATCTTAGTATTTACGAAATTTCAATATTCAATGTAGACAATGACATTTAGTTTATTGAAAAAATCGTAAAAAATGTAAAAATGTTTGATTAATTAAAAATATTGGATACATAAGATTTTATTACTGTTATTTAGACAATTGACTTTTATAACACTAAAATAATATTACAAAACTGCTATACATATAAAAGATATAGTTTCATAGTTTATATAATGTTATATTACTATATATAGTAATACAGTTTATGAGCTTATGTTGTCAAAAAACAAAAAAAAAATTCAGCATTTAAATCAAAAAATTAAATCTTCTATTTATAGTAAGTACTCTTTAATATTATTTAATTTTATACTTACATAACATTTATACTATTTTATATACTAAATACTATTGTATAACAGTAATAGAAATAGTATGTATTATATTTATTGTTCTCTACAATAACAAAAATTATTGTAAAAGTAACAGTAAATATATATAATAATAAAATTGTTTATGAGAAATTCCATATGTTATTGTTATACACATAGTACACTTAAACATTTTACTTTTTATATATGTAGGTATTGCAAAATTTAATACTGGATATACATAATATTTATGTTATGAGTAACGGTATAAACTGACATTTTTTGATTTACAAATGAAAAAAAAATCAAATACCTATTTTTTTTCGTCTTCCTTCATTTTGTTAATATTTTTGTCACGAATTTCAATATGAATCTAAAATAATCTTTTAGTATATTTTTGCTATTTTAGTTATTATTATTATAGATAGTTTGTTTCTGTACAATATTATATTGTATGTGTATAATAAAGTGTAATACACACGTTTTCTAATAATATTGATTTTTCATTCATAATATTCGAATTTTATGATTGGTTCTCTGATCTTTTTCTTTTATTTTTTTACTATTTTTATATTTTTGTTAATGCGTTTTGTTTCAATGTTATACACAGAGGAAGGGAGAGGGAGAAAAAAAAAAATATAATATAATTTTATATGCTTTATATGCTTATATTTTAAGAATATGGAACAAGAATATTTAGCAATGGAAAAGATGTGTAGCTAACTATATTATAGTACCTAGTTATATAGTATAACGGTTATAGTTCGTTTAATATAGTTTAATATACAAAGTGAATAATTTTTGAATAAATTTATAAATTTACTGATCAGAATTTTCATATATTATGGAGTAGGATATGATGGAGAATAGAATAGATAAAGCAGCTTTTAGTTTAATTACAAGGACCGTAAATAACAAACATGTTCCACTTTCTAGACCCACATAATATTTTTCCAGAGCATTTTTCAGTTAAACAATTCAATGGTCGACATCTTATGCAAATATTCTTAAGTAAATTCAGAAATCTAGTGCACATGCTGTACGATATTATCAAAAATTTAAATTTTATATAAAAATATTTTTAGACTATCCTGAAAACATATACATCCACTTACAGATCTTTACAATTTTTAAATCTTTTAAGAAATTATCACCATTTTGGTTCAGTAATAAACCCAAATTTCATCTTAAGATTAACTGTACATAAATTAATTTTGATGACTATATTTTGATAATTACGTATTTTTTCATAATTTCTAACAAAATATGAAAAATATGCACTTATTTCATTCTAATTGCGTCTTAAAGTTTTCATTCTAGGCTTTAACAGATTTCTGTAAAAATACTCAAGGACTAGGTATATGGTAAATGTGTAATATAGTTGATAAAATAAGCTATTTAACTCTATTACAATTAGTACTTCTATTAATTATAGTACTTCCTCCTAAGGGTATGCAATAACAATGGTATTTTCTCCTAATAATATGCAAAAATAATATTAATTCCTCCGAAATGTATGCAAAAATTATTTTTAATATTAAATTAACTCTTAAACCAAAAATCAGAATTTAATATCCAAGCAGTTAAATTGGAATTTAACTGCTTGGATATTAAACTGCTTATGATATTAAACTGCTTATGAAATTTCAATAAATTCCAAATGATTAAAATTAAAATGAATCACCTTGTATACCAAAAAAAAAAGTTTAAGGAAATTTTGATATAGAGAAACACTATTATTTTAGCCAATTTTTGGTTTAACACAAAAAAAGAAATAATTTTTAATAGCTTAATGTCTTGTTATTCATATTTTAATATTGAAGAGTTCTAAATATATAAAAGTAAATGTGTAACCCAATATATGACTTAATTAAAAAAAAAAAAGATATTGTATGTAGGTCATGATTTTCATATTTAAGAATTTCAATAAAATTTTGAATCTTATAAATGAATTTTTCAATTGTTCAGCTTTATTTTTATGAAAATTCGATTCTATTTTTTAATGAAATTCGAGAATTTTTTGAATAAAGCTGTAGAATTAGAAACAAGATGTTTTACTTTTGCGAATCTTTCATATTTTCAAAACAAATTTTATTCCATTTCCTATTATGTATAAGATCTATAAGAAATCATTAAAATTTTCATCTTGAAAAATTTTTGTCTTCCAAAATAGATTTAAGATTTTATGGCAGAAAAGTGGTGTTTGTTTTCCTTAGTTTTCTTGGTTAAACTGATTGTGTACAATTTTATATTAATTTGCATTTGTATCAGGACCTAATAATGAATGATAATAACCATATGGGAGCATGAGATCCTCATAATTACAAACAATTTCTAAAATTAATCGATTTCAATAAAGTTTTGGTTAAGCACGAATTAAAATATGTCCAGAATTTCGGAATTTTATTAATTTTTTTTTAACAATTGATAAGTAGCAAGTCATACATAAATTTTTACTTTCCAACATAAATTTTTAATCAGTTTAAAAATATCTTTAATCTCATGAATTTTTTTCCAATTCCCTTACGCATTCAATCCTTTTTACTTGGAAATTTACAATAATTTTACAGTAATTTGTTGCTGCAAAAAAAACAAATTCCACAAAATGTCCTTTTTCGGCAGTTATTTATCACTTCGTTTATAAAATTACGTGAATTACGGGAATTTTTTTTTCGTAGGTATTAAATTTTTCACTATTTGTGAAAAAATATTATTGAAAATATTTTAAGCTTTTGGTCGAAAAATGGTGAAGCATATTAATTGTGGTATTTTAAAGTGATAAATAAAACTGAAATATTAATATCGGTCGTGCAAACTATAGGATAGAAAGATATGTGGTTTGAAAATTAATTGAATTAAAATTTGTCGCCCAAAAGTATGCAATTTTAAAATTTTTAATTATATGTTTTCTATAGTGCTGCATTCCTTAACCGTCATTTGATTTCATTTTTTAGCTGTAAAGTTTTTTAGTTTAAGTTAGAGAATTAAAGGATTTTAAATGGAGAACTATAAAAATACAGAGGTACAGTTTAGAATTGCTGGCTCAGAAAATTTATTACCAGTTGAAAAGAATAATTAAATAAAGATAATTCATGTAAAATTCATAAAATTTTCTCATTCTTCTTCTTCTCTTTGAATTTTACTGAAAATCTCCAAAAAAATTTCTTAAAATAAAACTACTTAAAATGCATTCTTCTGCTTATTTTTCTTCTTAAAAAAAAATTCATTATCATGCACTTCCTTTTATTTATTCAGAAAGAATACAAGAAAAATTTCAAAACCATTGAGAGAAAAAAAAAGTAGAAGTAGAATTCCAAGACATTTCAAGGCTCTTTGTGTGTGTAACTATATTATTAATTTTTTCCTTTTTGTTTTCATTACGAATTCCTTCATAGAATTTCTTAAATGTTTTTTTTTTTGAAAAGGTGGTAAATTTTTTAATAATCCTATTTTACTAATCTTTAATTCCAAAGGTATTACAAAATTGTAGAATTTATTTGCAATGTTTTAGCGTGTTGTGTAGAATGAGTAAAGACCAAAAATATACGATAGAGTTGGTTTGAACCTTCGATATTGAATAAAATAAGAATTTCTTAAATATTGTGATAGTCAATTGTAAAGAATTATGTTTTGTTCTTAATATATCTCTGAAATTAGTAATGTTAGTAATGAATGCGAGTATATTTCATACTACCACAGTGAATATCGTAAAATTATACGATTTCAAGTATTTTTCATACTACTACAGTGAATATCGTAAATTTTGCTGCATTAGCTCGAAAATTGGCGTACGAAAAGAAGGCTGGTTAAATGTACTTCTATAAATTTGGGCTGTAATTTTTACAATTTCATCAAATATTAAAAATTTACGGTAAGCATTATAGTTTCAAGTTTTTCTAATTAGAAACTTCTTAAATTTAAAATTTCAGATTTTTTGAATTAATATCCTAAAATTGTCATCTAAAACATCCTAAAATTAATTTCCTTTGTCCTTGATTTTCTTCTTATACTTGGAAGTATTCTTCTCTAATGAAAATATTTTTATTAAAAATTTTAAAACTTAAAAAGTCTTCTAGTTACTTATAGTTACTTAAAACAATACTGTATTACTCTTACTACCGTGTTAAGAAGGTTACATAATATATATTTTAATAATAATATAGAAAAATTTTCATTTCGAATTTAAACACTTCAATTGTGTAAATTTTTTTTATTATTATAAGAAATTTTTCTTATTTCTTGTTGAATATTTTAAAATGAAATATAATAGTGTATAAAGAATAATGTCAAGAGATTATTAGTAGTAAGTGTAGAACAACAGTAGTAAGTGTATTCGAGAATGAACATAGAAATACAATGTGGTGTGATGTAAGGCTTAAAATTTTCATTAAGTAAAAATTTTTTAAATTAAAGTTAATTAAATTATACGAAATTTTAAAATAACATTGTGTATTCTGAGAATATTCTGGTGTCTTAAGTGAAATACGTGGAATATTTTTTTAGTTTTGAATTGAGAAGAAGTACTAGTAAAATAAATTAGTACACACTTGCTATAATATATTTCAATATTATTGAATAATTATGATATTAGAATAATTATGAATATCTCGTCATAATTATAAATTGTTCGTAAACAGAAGAGGTTCTCTAATAATTTGTTATTCCTAAAAGTCAAATTTCATGTTATTCGGCCAATAGTTTTTTCCATCAGTAGGTTTAGAAATTGACTCCATTTAAATCCAGTTATACTGCCAAGAGAAAAATAAATATTTTTACTAAGTTTTTGAGTAATTTTGTGAGAATATTGCAATTATTCTATAGAAGTAGTAGAGTAATGTTGTAGATGCCAACTAACATTAAAAATAAGCCCAGTTATAAAGTAGCCTAAAATAATATTCAATTTTTGGGTGATTTTAATTTAAAATTTAAAATTTTCATACTCTGTAGCAGTGTACCTTTAGAGGGAATAACCTTTTGTAATATTGTTGAATTTTTGTTCTACAAAAGGCGTATTAAGTTGTTAACGAATTTTTATAATGATTTAATACAAAGCATTCTTATAAGAGGCAGCACTATCGGTTACTTTCACTAGTATTACTTAATTTATTATTGTTCATTATTAAGAAAGTTATTTTAAAAATTTTAGTTAACTGTCCCAAAGACTATTTAATTTTATTACAATATATATTTTTCAAATAATTTCTGATTTACAAGGTAATAGCTTACTTCTACTTATTCTCGATTCAAATTTATGCCCTGAGAATATCTGTGACTCTTTACCTTTTCCTATAAATTATAATTTAAATAAATAATTTAAATTTATTTTAGATTTAATTTCATTAATAAATAGCCAATTTAAAATTTTTTTTTATATATACAATACGATATTTTTATAATTACTGTTATACAAATAGTTTATTTTTTTTTTTTAATATTGGTCCTCAATAATATATTGAAAGCCAATTAATTTCCGAATAATTGTTGCAATATTGTTAATTAAATTAAAAATGAAAACAGAACAAAAAAAAAATTGTAATATTTTAATTAAAAAGTAATTTTTTTCTACAATTAAACCAATTATTTGATTTTTTTTTCGTATTGTTTCATTTTTGAATTTAATTTTAAATTATAATTTCATATTGTTTTTATTTTGTTACTAGCTATATAACAGAGTACAAGTAAATAGTAATACACTCATTATTATTATTATTTAATATTTTTTTTTTATATTAATAATTGAAAAATATAATTTCATTAATATTTTAAATTATTTAGAATTAAATTGAATTTAATAGAATATTTAAAGAGAATTATAAAAAACAAAATAAGTGAAATGAAAATTTTGCAATTAAATTTTAAAATTTTAAAATTAGTGAATATTTAAAAATTAATATGATATTTTGCTTTTATAATTGAAATTTAATTATTGTATATACATAGGCATGTATATTGTGTATATATGTACGAGTATGTAATAATGTTAATTAATTTAAAGTATGGAATTATAAATGAAATCAAAAATTAAAAAATGTTGCATTATGTGATCAAATTTCACATTAAAAATCAAAAATTTAACAAGATTGTTGACTATTTTTCTAAAATTTCATTTCATTCGATTCTTTTAGATCTTCCTGAGCATATATTAAAGGAGTAAATGGTCACATGTTGAATAATAAGTAACTGTTATATTTTCTGTTATATTTTCTGTTATATTTTCTGTTCATGTTGAATAATAAATAACTGTTATATTTAATTAACTGTTATATTTTCTGTTATATTTTACGTTATATTTTCTGTTATATTTTACGTTATATATTCTGTTATATTTTCTGTTCATAATAATAAAATAACTGTTATACTTAATTAACTGTTATATTTTCTTATTTATTATATATAAGATTTATTTCAAATTTATTCTTGTTATTAAGTAAAAAAATGCAGGTTTGATACACAGTTATTTTCGAAAATTATTATTTTGATATGTATGTAAATATAATATACATATTAGTATTTTTGTTTTATACAATATAATTTAATTTCGGAAGAGCATACTATAATAAACCACTGTGAGTACATTAAGAATCAGATCAGATTTTAAAAAGTATCTCAGCCGTAAGCGGGCCGCAAGCGGCTCAAATTCACACAATAAATGCTCCATTGTTTCGCTCTCTTCCAGGCAAAAACCGTACACCTTGCCTTCGCTCAATAGACTCAAATCTCGATGTCCAAGTTTAGACGCTTCCCGACTCATGTGCCACTAGAGAGTGAGATGTTGTCGAGCAATTGTCGCAATAGTTGATTCTGGCCCGTATCTCCCAACAATTTACATGCCTATTATTCTTAAATTCCCATTTTAAATTTAAATTTTACAATTTTATAACAAATAGCTAGTTTATTTCCCAATATAAAAATATTAATTAAAATTTTACAGAATAAAAAAAAAAAATTATTGATTGAAAATTTTTCCGTTTTTCTTTCAATCAAAAACAAAAATTTTTTTTTGTTACTTTTTTTTTTTTTAATTAACTTTAATTTTAATTATCATATAATTATTATTATTTAAAATAAAATAAATAATAAAATAAACTTTAAATATTTAATTAAAATCACTTTGATATTAAATTTTTTTGATTTCATTTAAATTATTTTAAATTATTAAGTTTGTAACGCGTGTATTAAACACATTTTATACATTTTAAATGGAGAAAAAACTTATTATTTAATTACTGTAACGTGTTGTTAATGAATAGGTATACTTATTTAAAAAAATATATTAAAAGCTATAAAAATTTAATTATTACTTTATATTATAATAGATTAAAAAAAAAATAAGTAAATTATTTTTATAATTCTTGTAGGTAGAATAATAATAAGATAAAAATTTAATGATCTTATACGAAAAATTGCATACCTTTAGGCAGTAATAATTTTATTTTTAGGAATAGCTAGTTAATACTCAAAATTCGAGCTGAAAAATTTAATGCGGTTTTAGAAAAATAATAATAATTCGGATATTTTAAAATTTTGTATAACAGTAGCATATTTTTAGGCGGCAATAATTTAATTTTAATAAAATTCACAATATGCATCCCAGCGAATTTATACAAAATTTTTTGTAACATAACTAAAAATTATATTTACTAAACTGATAATACTAGTGACAACAAACTCTTTCATTTGATACCAGAAAGATGCGTCATTTTCTTCTTCTTCTTCTTCTGCGTACGGACTATACTGGATGTTTACACCTCCATTCCTATATGCCTCCCTGTCTTCTCAACATGTACCAGCTCTTCTACTGTTCGTATGCCAGCCCATTACCTGATGTTTCTAAGCAAAGACATCTGATTTCTTCTTACATGCCTTTTTATTTCAATAATCCCTTGTAAAATCAGCTGTAATATGAAATATTTTTCGTTATGCATCAAATGGCCGAAAAATGTTGTTTTTCTGTGTTTTATTGTTGATAATAATTCTGGGTCCCTATTTATTTTTCTTATACCACTTCATTTCTAATTCTATCTCCGAATTTTTATCATAAGTATGTATTTCAGTTAAAGCAAATCGGAATTTTTTTTTAAATTTAATTTTAATATTTTAATTATTTTGACAATCTACATCAAAATGAAAAGTGCTCCTTTAAGAAATCATTTTTTTCTGACCCTGTTATTTTATGATTGCATACCACACAATATCGTATTTTCACATATTATTATTATTATTGTTATAAAAAGTTATTAAAATGTTTGAGTTATTTGAAAATGATTTTTATTTCGAAAAATTTACACATACACCTACATATTTTGAAAACTCATTTGTGAAGAAACATTTTTGTTTTTTTTTGTTATAAATTTTCAAATGAAATATGTGGGCTTTTAGAATAATATATGAGAAAAACGTAAAAACAATTTTTCAAACTTTAGAACTTTGTGTTATTTTTTTCGATTTCGAAAAAAAAGGAAATTTTTAACAATCAAGAAAAAGTTTTTTATGAGTTTTTTTTTTATATTTATTTTTCTTTTTTATTATTTACCATACTGCCATACTGAATAAATGAGTTTAAAAGTAAAGAAGTAAAAAAAAAGAAACCAAAAGCAAAAATATCCTTTTTTAGAAAAAAATGTAAAAATTCCTCATTTCTTTATCAAAAATTGAAAAACAATTATGAATTTTGTTTTATTAGTTTTTTATTTTTTTTTTCTTTAGTAAGTGTATGAGAGTGTAGTTTGAAATTAATTTCTTAATTTTGATTTATTCGAATTTTGTTTTTGAGTAAAAGAGATTTTAGGCGGAGAATGTCTTAATTATGGAAATGCAAAGTGGTTTTTACTCATAATAGTGTTGGTTGGTTGATTCACGTGATATGCGTAGCTCTGTTCCATGCAGGTCCAGATCTGACTTGTTCGATGCCTTCTGGGTTCCAAAAACTGTGCTCGCTTTTTCTCGCTTTCAAAGAAATAAACAATATGCAATAAAGATTCCAAATTGCGTTTAATAAATCATTTTCTCGTAAATTTATCATGTTAAATGCAAGATTTGTCATAGAATTAAATGCTGGAGTGAAATATTTAGTTTTTGGTATTAAAATGTTTGGATATAGGTATCATGTTGCTAAATTCATTTGATTGTAAAAAGAAAGAAAAAAATGTTTAAAAAATACGTAATGGAAAAAATTATAAAAAATTTTGTAAAATTTTCAATGGCGTCCTTGTTTTTCGGTGCGCATTGTAAATGTTTAGTTTGTATATACGGTAGATCCGCCACTGGCCTCACGTGATCAATCGGGCCCGTCAAAAGCGGGGCACTCACAATAATGGTGAAAAATGGTCTGCTTCTTGTCTAATTCCTGTCAGCTGCAACACGTTGTCTGCCGTTGTGTACTAGAGTTGTTTAACATAATATTTGAGTTTTGGAATTCTCTGTAATTAAAAATCTAATCTAGTAAAATTAGTTTTAATACAGAATATTTGATAAATTGATAAAACTATAAAATTAACTAAATTGACTCTCAAACAATTATTAGCCTAAAAATTATTTTCTTTTTTAGGAAAAAGAAAATAAAACTATCATATCTGGTTTACAAGAAAATTCCAATTAAACCTTGGCTCTTTGAACCCAAGGAACATTAAAATTATATAATAAAAATTTTGATTAGGCATGGTTTTCAAATATAAATAGAAAACTTGATTTATTCGAAACCACTAAGCTCTGACCTATAGATAATTTTATTTTATTCTCTCTTATACATTTTAGTTGGGGTATCTCCTTAAAATATGAGTAAAATAATAAGATCTATTCGAATTCAAATTACTTTTTTAATTTTAAAACTTATTAAAATTAAATTATTTGAATTTTAACTACTTAGAATGGGATTCAAATTCTCACTTTCACATCCAAGTGGTTAATCCTGGTAATCTAAAATCTCCTATTTAGAATATTGCTTAACGTTAGTTGATACTAACAGTTGAAAAATTTAAGTAATTTAATCAAAAATCTATAAGAAATAGCTGAATTATTTTTAAGAATTCGACAAAAGATAAAATTGGTTTCATTGAACAGAAAATCAATAAAATTTTTCCATTAACAGGCCACTTGA
This sequence comes from Condylostylus longicornis, assembly GCF_029603195.1. NCBI lineage: Eukaryota > Metazoa > Arthropoda > Insecta > Diptera > Dolichopodidae > Condylostylus > Condylostylus longicornis. The sequence continues at coordinate 3,026,395 of NW_026578045.1, forward strand.
ATTCTAAATTAAATTTTAAAAAACATCTTTTTAACACTTTAATATTAATCGTGTATGTGTACTCAATTTTCCGATATATGTATATGAATAAAGAGGTACCTACATGTTGAAAATTTTTTTATTTTTGTTTGTTGAGAAAATTCTTTAACCTAATTTTTAAGATTTTGTATAAAAGAAAATGAAAACTATTCAAAACTAGGAATGTTTTTGGAGTTTTGAAAAAAAAAATTTTTAGAATTCATTTATAGGAACCTATCCTTTGAGTTTCCCTTTTCAAAATGAAATTCTAGGCAATAGTGTAAAATAGTTTTTCACATATAATTTTATGAATGTGTATAATAGTTTCATTTAAATTATAATTTTTTGGTCAATAACTCTAATAATGAGTGAATGAAAACTTTTAAATTTCGAAAAGCAAAAAAAAAAAAATTTACAGATTAATAGGCAAAGGAAATTTTAATTTAAATGTTTTTTTTTTCCTTTTCTTTTCTAACAATTAAATTTCAAAGCTAAAAATTTAAGCCCACATATATGAGATTTTTAGTGAACATTAAAAAAAGAAAATTTTTATATTTTAATTTTTTTTTTTGCAAATAAATGTAAAAAATAAAGAGGAAATTAAAAGGAGGAGTTTTTTTTTCTTTATAAGTAGATGCTAAAAAAAAAATGTTATAAAAAATTTTTTATATCTTGAAAATTTAAAAGTGAACGAGTAGCATTTTAGGGAGATTCCCTAAAATTATAAAGTAGATTTTTATCATTTATGATTTTTGGTAAATTTAACATGAAAAACTGTTGAAATTAAAAATGTGCAATCGTTAAAATGCATTTAAATTACATTTGAAGTTGTTAAATGTTTTGGTTAAAAAAATTTTTTTCATAAAAAGTTAAGTACAATTTTATGAATTTTTTGACTACTCGAAATGCAATTCAAAAATTCATTTTACATTTTGAGTTGAAGTTGTTAAAATAAAATTTAAATTTTATAAATTTTGCTGAGTTTTCTTTTAAAAAAGAGAAAACATTTTCTGGAAATTTTAATCTTTCTAATATTCTTAGGGTTTGTAGATTTTTTCTATGAAAATTTTCAAATTTGTAAAGAAAATCCTAAGATTTTGACCGGAGTTGCTGAAATAGGTTTTACAAATGACTTCTTATATTTATGATTTACTTATGAGAAATATTAATTTATAAACTTCATTTTCAAAGGATTGAAATACAAATAATTTCATTATGAGATTTTGATTTATTCATTTTTCTCTCTCTTCCCATCACTCACAATGAAATTCGATTTACTTTTATTATTAACGTAAAATATTAAAGTACTATTTTAATTTAAAAAAAAAAATTATTATACTATTGTGACAGTGACTATTTTTTTATTACGTGAGTGTAATAAAATATTCTTTCCATAGGATATTGTTCATTGAATAGCAATTTAAATATATTCGTATACACCAGTATGCTGTTCTCGCTGTTAATAACCTTTGTGCTACATTGTACTAAAATAAAATATACTTTTCTTAATTTTCAAGAGTTTTTATAACACATTGTAAGTTTTTTTATTGAAATTTTTAAATTAACATAAAATATTACAAATAGAGACTCCCCAACCCTCACCATCTTTTTTTTTGCTTATTATATCGATGATACAATATAAATATTTTCTATTATGAAGAATAACTAAAAAAGAATTATTATAATTCGTTTTGTATTTTTTTTTGATTAATATTTCTCATAATTATTCTCATTAAATTTGAATTAAAATTAAATAAATGTATTTATTCAATAATAAAATACTAATATACAATTAAGTCATATAAGTATTATATTATAAGTAATTCGGTAGGATAAAAAAAAAATTGTAAAATGAAAACTGAATAACTGCATCATAAAAACAATATAACAGAAATGCTTTTATGCATAAAATTTCCCAGATGCATTCATAAAAAATTTAAATAGCATGAAAAGAGGAAAATCATGTGCAAGGACACTTTATTTTTTCTCTAAAGGGATTATTTTTTTTTCATATCTCCATATTATACGAACGAGTTATATGAATTTTATGAATATACAATAATATTAATGTTGTAATATTGTTAAAATGTGTTCTTCCATTTGTAATTCCTTTCCTTAATAAAAAGAAAAGAATTTATTAGTATTTTCTATGTTCCTTTATAAATATAGTTTCGAATCATTTTCAATGCAGATTTTGTATAACAGTTTTTTTTTTTGTATAACAGTTTTTGTATAACATTTTTTGTATAACAATTTTTGTATAACAGTTTTTTTTTGTATAACAGTTTTTGTATAACAGTTTTTTTGTATAACAGTTTTGATTTGAGAGTAAAAACAGTTAAATTTAAATTTTTTTTCATAAAAGTTGAAATTCATTAATTTTTCGTAATTTTTTCAATTTTAATGGTTATTTTTTTTCTTCACATAATTAAACATTTCGTTTTTCTTTCAGTATACAATTTAATATTTCGATTAAACATGTCATTTTCTTAGAAAAAAAAAAAAACAAGAAGCGTCATATATTCTAGAAAAACAGGGTATATATTGTTTAATTATACAATTGATTTGTTGTTGCTCATGAGACACAAAATTCAGTCTTGTAACTTTTATGGCTTAATAACTGTTAAGAAAATAAAATTTTCCAATCCTAAAATGGACCAATTCAACCCTAAAATTTTTTTACTTATATACTCGTATTACTATGTTACTCTTGTTTTAATATTTTTTTCGAGAAGATATTAAGCACATATTTGAAATGTCAAATTAAATATGTATACAAGTAAACTAAGTATATAACAGTTATTTTTCGTTTATTATACTTAATACAATATAATATTTTTTTTATTCTACTATACTTGTATAAACATAAAATTGCAATACGAAAAATTTGTAAGTATATGACTGTGTGTGTATGGACATTGTCTCTATACTTTATAACAATATAAAATTCAATTTTTTTATTCTTATATTTTTATATAAAACTTTTAATATTTTTTATGTATCAAGCATGTAAGTGCGCTAAAAAAATCCATTTCAACTACAATATTTGAATTCATTGCACTACTTAATTTATATAACACATTAGTGTATTTTATATGTGTATTATTATTATAGTATAAGATACACATAGATAAAATTACATAATATACAAGAAAAATAAAAACGGAGAATATAACTACATATTTTGAATTGCTGTTATTGTTGTTGTTGTATCACAACTATTTCAATTGTCATAATGTTCAAATGTACTTTAGTTATTATTAGAGTATTTTTTTTTTAAATTATTCTTATATACAGAAAAAAATATACTAATATTATAGTTAGCTACTACCTAGCTACCTAGCTTTTATATTGTCTGTTATAAAAAATTGTAGTGCGAAAATTTGTTGCATATTTCAAGGATTAACATTGTTAATATTCTAGGCATTTTTTAAGTTGTTAAGTTTTAGCATCTTATCAATGTTATTCAAGTATGTTTCTCCAGTTGGAAAAATATAACAACTAGTATATAATAATTAACCTATGATTTTTTTAATTAAGGGAAACCTTGTATGTGAATTATAATTGGGTCTTAATAATTTTCTATATAGAATAATAATTATTATTGTTATTATTATTATAGTAATTATACAATATTTTTTTTTTAAATTTAAAATAAATTTATTTCAATGAGAAATATACAATTTTACTTGTATATTGTAAGAAATAACAATATTTATTTTGAATAAATATAATTTTTGGACTATTTCTCGGTTATTGAGGTAAATATGTTGGGAAATTTTCAATCTAAGTTAAGATTTTGAACACTATAATAATAATCAGCCATAAGAACGTGAATAGCAACTTGTTTTCTAAAATATTGTCACATAAAATTTATATCAGGTGAATGAAAGAAATCTCGAATGTAACACGATTTATAAATTAGGATTAGCATTTAGAGATAAATTTAAATATTGGCCAATGACTATCTTCAATTTGATTTCAGTCCCTATTTGAAATATTTACAAGCGATGGACCGAGTAAATGTAAGAACGATTTCATGACAAGTGTGTGATGTTATACAATCTTCATTTCCAGAATCCTTACTTTAAAATTCACTATAAGGAAATTGAATTTTAACTAGACCCTTGAAAATTTTGCTATTCCAAAAATAAACTATATGTATATTTTTTATTATTAATAAATCTACAAGTTTAAGTTTTCCACTTATATTGTCACAATAAAAGCCAGTGTGAAATGATAACTATTTTTTATATATTTTTATTGGCTTTCAGTCTAGTTGGAATGTTTTTTTTTTGAAATTTTTTGAGACACTTAAAATGTAAAAAGCATTTTGAAATTACTATCATGTTAAATTGTTTTTTATTTGTATCAATGTTCCTTTTTTTTTATATTCTCTTATATATTTACTCTTATACTAATGTTATATAACGTAATAGCAAAGTTATAGATATGCAACATTTACAAAAATTCATATTAATGCATGTTTTATGTATAGGATGTCCGGGATTCAAGATGGTAATCCTGAGATATGGTGTAAGAGAACAATAACCTTTATCTGTTTCATTTTCTCAAATTATCCAAATACAAAGTAGTTATATTTAAAAATTGATCCCGAATCATGCATCTTATTTCATAGGTTCGGACGTATTACAGGAAGTGCATACTTTGTAATCCGCTTTAAATCCAAAATAACCTTCATTTCACGAAAAGAATTGGTACAACACAAAAATTTTTAAAATTTCTCGAATTAATTTGAAATACTTAAGAAAGTCGATTTTTGTATGTATGCCAAATATTTCGGCCGTATAGCGTGTGTATGAATTGAAAACCAATTAAGAGAAAAGATAAAGCTACTGTTATTTTTCATTGACAAGCGTTTGTTTTAACAGTCAACTTCAGGCTTATGCTATTGAGTTTCGTACACCTTGTACATTAATAAAACATCACAATAAACTTGTAAAATTGCATATTTTATAATACTTTTTATTTATTCAAATGCCTTCAGTCATTTTTTTTTTTGTTGCTTCGTATTTTATTTTTTCCCCATTGTATAAGAGTGGAATGAAAAACTATTCGCAGTATATGGCAGCATTAATTAAACGCTTAAATAAGTTGCGATATTTAAAAATAAAACATGAGTTGAAATTGTTTTTTTTTTGTTTCCATATTATGAAACAAGTAGAAATGCACTTATATTATATAGCAAATAAAAATCGACAAATATACAAATGTACAAATGGTAGTGATTATGGTTTTATTAGGAATTCATCGTCATTTAAATATTAATGAAAATTAAAATATAAACGTTCTAAATAATTAAAATGTTATAAACGAAAAGTTTTCACAGGAATATTTTCTTTGTTTTTCTGATTAATTCCTAGAACAATATTTTTATGACCAAATGCCTTGGGTATTAACTTATTGAAATTGTTAGAATTGTTGAAATTAAATTTTCTCTTATAATATTAATGTTAAGTTTGTTTATTGAAATATAGTTGAACATTTAATATGGTTAAATCACATTTGATATGTGTATGATGAGCTTTCGAATGAATGACTAGATAGATTGTAGATTTGTAAAATCTGCGAGAGAGAGCAACACTCCCTCTCAGAAGATGTACTGGAATTTATCTATCTTCGCCTCAGAACCTGCAAGTGTAGTCACTTTCCAAGTCCAGTCTGCTGAATTGTTCCCTAAGTCTTTTAGTGACCCGGCAAAACAGCAATGAGAATTTACAACTGATTCTTGCCCATCCCTATATTCTTCTTAAATCGCTTCTTGTCATAATTTCCCAGAAGCGCTTTGGCTTGCAGCAATCCCGAAAGACTTCTGCAGAAAGACTTGTTTCTTTGTTTTTAGCAAAAACTATGTGGCCCGATTTAGCAAAAGGACTCTGGTCCAAGGGAGGCGTGTTTGGTTCCCTATTCGCCAGCGCATTAGCTGCCCCACTTCCTTCCGCGTCCACATGGCCTGTTGCGTCTACCCAATTCATTGAGTTTCTCTTAGTGACTGTATATTAATTGCTTCTTAATTAAATATAACATTTTTAGTTAATATTAGAAGCTCTTTTATAATATTAGGTGAACTTAATTAAATTTTGAAGTCATGGCTGTGGTCGGCAAATATATTTGGTTTTTGGTCAGCATTGAGCAAGTATATACTGTGTTAACATATTTCGTATATTATTTATTATGTAACAAATATAACAGTTATTATGTACAATATAACTGTAATATTTGTTACACAAACTGAATAAATTCAAACTTTTATCAGTGACCAAAAAATATCTTGTTCTCATCAGGATTATCTTGGATGCCTTATTGTCGAGATCCAACTGTATAAATATTATTCATACTATGGTTGTTATCGCACTGTATGTCACTTATTCTTTGATAATTTTCTTGTATTTTATTCGTTTTCATATTTCGGGCATTTTATTGCGCTAGAAGGTCTTTATATAATATAAGTATAATTAGTTTTTTTAATTATAATAAAATGATGATGAAGTTTAAAGGTCTTTAATATTACTTTTTGGTAATTAACTCAATATAATTTAATATGAATTCAGAGTATTAGTTGGTATGACCAAAATTTTTGGATAAAATAATAATTCTGAAATGTAGGTTAATTGTACAATACAACTGTAAATATATCAGTAGTATAACAGTTATATAGTATGTATTTAATAATATGAGTTTTATGGTATGTATGGGTTTTGTGTAATTTTACGATCTCAGGTAAATAAATTTCTTGTTATGTAATTCATCATTTTCATAACTTATTGCTCATATATTTTATGAATTTTTTCTTCCTTTTTCTTTTGATTTATTTTTTCTTTTTAATCTATAATTTCTGTTTTCTTAAATTTATTAACATTTTCTGGTCTTAAATACTCTGAAAATAAACGATAAATAGAAATCATTATTTTTAAAGTAAAATTTCTATAGAATTCAGACTGCTATAATATGCGAACCAGAAATAAGAATATAGAGAAGAAAATAAAATATCCTTATAGAATCCATTAATCACATTAATTTTTTTCTTTCATGTCCATTAATCAAATCATTTCTTGTTTTCATTTTTTCTTATTTTTTATATTTTTATAAAAAAATTTTTCTTTTATTATTTAGAATATGAAAATTAAAATTGTATAGGATTTCTTGGTTTTCTCATTGAGAAATCCAAGAAATACAGACATTTTTTTTTATATAATTTTTATTTAGTGGTTTAGAAATGCGTTCCAATTTGTTATATAACAAGGTATATACATAAACCATTTTATATTTATTATGACTACATGAAATTTTTCAGTATTAAAATGATTACGTGAATGCAAAATTATAAAAAAAAAATATTATTATTCAATTAAGGATAATATTACAAAAAAAAAAGAAATATATATAAGCAAAGACATGAAAATTCTCAATTAAAATGAGAATTTTATAATGAATTGAAAATCTAATCTAATAGAATGAGAAAATGTAATAGTTTTAGAAAAAAATTGAAAAGAATTACAGAACTATGGACCAAATTTAAGTTTTGATTAAAATTTTTTAATATTTTGCTTATGAGATGAAATAGCATAAGAGTTGGGTTTAAAGCATGAAATTGAAAAAAAAAATATTTAAATCTTTCGAAAACTAGAGTCAAGGAAATTAACATGAAAATAGAATGATATAGGTTTCAGATTTATAGCCGAGAAATTCGAAATTTGGAATCTGTGAAAGAATGCCGAAAATACCGAGAAGAAGCTATTAAAAAGAATTCCGAGAATACTCTGAAGAGACCATTATCAATAATATTGAACTACCAGTTCACCGAATATTAGCAAGTATCACAGCTTCCAATGTATTAACTGAAAATATCCCATTTAATTCAGGCGTGATTTGGAGTTATTCCTTCATTCGAAAGCTCGTCATACATCATCAAATGTGATTTCAAAATATCATCAACATTAATAGAATCCCAAAAATAATTTCACTAGTACAAATTGCCCTTTAACTGGGTTCAACTATTATTTTGATTAACAAATTCAACAATAATATTATACGAGAAAATTTAATTTTAACATTTCTAGCAATTTCAAATTTGTTTACTGGCTTAACTTGATATTATAAGCTATTTACAAAAATACTTTGTAAATGTATTTGAAAGAGGTTATATATTGATCACAATGGATATTGTATTCAGAGTTGCCGTAAGAAACAGGAAATTCCAATAATCAATCAAGTAATTTATTATAATTTGGTACGCAAAATATAATTTTTAAATAATTTCTAAATACATAATTACAATCTTCACTTTTGAATACCAAACTATTTAGAATTGAAATTTACATTTCCTTTTTCAATATAAAATTGTGCACTCAATTATGCAATAATGCGTACAATTCAAATACAGAAAAAATTACAATGTTTTATAGATGTCACTACATTATTATACTACACCTCAATAATAATACTTTGTTATACACTTAAATTTTGTAATATAAATTCATATTAGTATAACACTGTAAGATTACATTAATATATAATAGACATATATTATAATTAAGTAAATTTACAGTTAATTGAACATTATAGGCTCACATATTGTTTAAGTATAATTATAATTTATTTTATATTTTTTAATCGAATATTAAGTAGTTATAATGTTTAATTTGGCCATGAAAATATTTCAAAAAAAAAAAAAAACATATTTATATACTTTAATATTGTTATACAAAATAATTTTAAACACGCAATGCTATAATAACATTTGAATCGAAAATATATTATGTACATTCATAATATTAGATAATCTTTATTTAATATATTTTTAATATTTGTAATAAATTCTCATATTATGTATATTATTATATTATACACATTGTATACTTACTTATATATAACTACTTAGATAATAATGATAGTAACGTATATAATATTAATGAATTCGGATTAAATTAAGGATTTGTATAAGTAGCACATTTCCAAATGAAAAATCCTATTTTCTTTACATTATTTAACTTAGATATGCCATAATTATTGCCTAGTTTCAGGATGAGAATAAATATATGTTATAATTGTTGCCTACATTTAGGATGAGAATAAAATTAACAAATATGAATTACTTACGTAAGCTCTTTCGCTATACTAGGTAGACTTGTTCTTATGCTCTACTAACAGAAAACTTAGTTCGTTTTTCATCAATCCAGTCCCAGCGATCAATAATGATCAAAGTCAGTAATAGGACTGGAGCCAATATCCTTAAAGTCAGAGGGCATGATGTGACCCGCTGTCCCCTACCCCTTCCCCTAATATCATTATCTGAACAAAATTTCTGCAACAAATATAAATTTGTTCATTAATGATGTGTCATAATTATTGCCTACGTTTAGGATCAGAATAAATATAAGATACAAGCAATAAATCATCAAAATTGGCATTTTTATTAGTTTAGGTAATCACAACATTTGAGGGATGGAGATTAGCAAAAATTTTTATAGTGAAGGAGCTTTCTAGCAAAATTTGCTTAAAAGTGAGCTATACGAGTATATATTTAAATTTATGGGTTATATGAGCTATATATATCCATATTTTAAAAGACGATTAAAATTCTATTAATGGATGAATGGGCAGACCGTTTGCAATTAATCAGCTAATTTTTTGTTTTCAATATCATATTGTAGGAATTAAATGAAAAATTCTAGTTATAATAATTGTTATAATGATATTATTATAACATTATAATTGTGGTATATGTGTATGTTATTTATACTCTTATAAATGGTTTTCCATTTTATTGAATTTATCATTTTAATATATTAATTAATTTTAAATTATATGAAATTAAATTGTAATTATAAATAAAAAAAAATAAAATTTTCAATCGATTTTAATAATAATAATAATCTGTATAACATAAATTCATATAACTTGTATACATACATACATTCATATATATATTGCTCAATGAATAATATATTAAGTAGGTATTAAGTAGGTTATATATTAAGTTTAATGAAAAAAAATTTATACATATAAATTGATATATATGTAAATTATATACCATTTTCTTTTTACCGCCGCATAACCCTATATACATATATTTTAAATGAGATATCATTATGAACATTTTATGTATAAATTTAAGAATATTAAAGAATCTTAACATCTGATATTTTATTGATATTATTTTTAATATATACTTGAATTTCAAAAATATAAAATATTATAATTAAAAAATAATTAGAAGGATAACACGATTTTTAAAATAACTTATTGATTTCAGACGTGTGTTCTCTTATATTAATATTAATAATATAAGAGAGCCGAATATAAACTGATTATAAAAATGTAAAAAATTTTTCTCTTATAAAAATTTGATTTTTTAAAATGTTTGAATGTGTAAGTAAATAGAAATAGAAATTTATAAAACTAGAGGTCTGCCATTTGGACGGATGTACCACGAAGAGTTGTTGTTATACTCTAGTTACCTTAAACTTAGTTTATTTTCCATCAAACCAATGATTAATAATACGGTAGTTAAATAAAGTCAGTAATACTGCATAGGCCAATATCCTAAAAGTTAGAGTGCATGATGTGCACCGTTTGTTCCCCACGCCTTCTCCTAATATCAAAATTTGTACAAATTTTTCGCAACCATCAATTGCAAATTTGTGTATCAATGATATTTAAGTTCGAAGCGTGTCAAGGAAAATTTTAACTTCCTTCCAAACCTAACTGAATAAATATTTTGACGCACAAAATTAATTGCTAAACTTTTGAGTAGTGGAGTAAACTAAATAAATTAAAGAAAGTGAATTTTAGTGATAAAAAAAATGTGCCTGGCTTACAATATTTCATTATTTGCTCTCTCAGATTATCTTGCGTATTTCAATAAATTATTATTTAAAGATGAAAAGATTAAAATTTTTTCTTTATACTCATTAATCAAAAGTGAATTGAATACAGAATTCCAGTTTTTTGGATGGCCATTTGCTAGCACTTTGTAAATTTTTGGTTTTTATAGAAATCACTGAGCTTATAAACTAATTTTCATTATTTAGTACACAAGTGCTTTAAATATGTTATTTATTATAAAATTTAGCCCTTAAAATATTTCAATTTTGTTAACTGGAAATATTTCTAATTAATTTTTAATAATGAATAATTTTGAATGAAATTATATTCAAAAGATCTCAAGAAGTGTACAAAATCTTTAAGTATAGAAGGAGTAGAAATTTTGTGTAATTTTAACGAATCGGTCGAAGTTATTTTTTTTCTCTTAGCGTTTAAGAGCTCTAATTTTATATTTTTTCTGTAAATATTTTAGAAACTGAAAACTTTATTCACTCGCTCAAAATTTATAATAAAGTTATTTAATAACACCTACTTAGGTCATTATGAAAATTAATTATGAATAATTTCAAATTTACACCTGTTCAATAATAATAATAAAATAAAGTTTATATAGTATTAATTATGAATATTTTACTGTAAAAATTTTATGGAAATGAAGTGAATAGAATAAAGTAAATTCAAAAGATTGTAGTATTTTTAAAACATTTTATAATTGTATTAAAATTCGAATTCATTATTCTACGAAAATTCAGTATGCTACGACTATGAAGCAAAAACTACTTGAAAATTGAATTTCCGAATTGAGCAAGTAAATATAAATTAACTATAGGAAGGAAAATGAATCTTTAATCTCGTAATTATTTTATAACTAAAGTGATCTCTTAAAAAAAACAAAAAATAAAATCAAAACTCTTCAACTTTTCATATTTACACTCATGTTTTACTCTTCAATATTAATTTTTCCATATTTTTTCGCTCTGAATTTCACTGAAAGCAAAAATTTTTTACAAAAGTGCTTATTAGTTACACCCTGTCCAGTCGTTCATGGTGATGTCTAATTTTTTGAAGATAGAACGGATAGAACGCTGAAATTTTATATATAAATAAATCTTTACTAGAAATTGATTTTTGTAGAAAAAGAATTTTTTTGTCTATCTGTATACCCTCTGAAAGCTATAGCCTCTCAAAATTTTTGAATTCCCATCTTTTTAATCAAATCATGAAAATGTAATCATTTTCAAATTTTGCAAACACCAAAAAATACTGGCTGTCTTCTTCCATCCGAGCATACCAGATTTGAATTTTATAAAAACAAAATGGCGGGCGAAATTTACCGTTATCTAAAATCCATTTTTTCCAAATAATATTTGATACCGTATTTTTATACCGCAAGTTGCAGCAATACGTATAATATTTTTGTAGTTTTTATTTTATTTCTGTAGAAGAAATTTGTTTTCCACCTCAATCTTAAGTTATTGCCTCCAGAAATTTGTTAAATTTGAATATTTGACACCTTATATTTTCAAATTTTTATAAACGCGGAAAGGTAACGGTAAGATATAATTATTTTTCTTAATTCAAGCAATTAACCCTTAAATTCGTGCAATATATTAACACCTTTTTAAATTTTTTTTTGCCTCATCCTAAATGTAGGCAATTTTTTTAAATATTTTCTTATATAAATGAAAGTAGTTTAAATACTGTAAATGTTGAAGGAAAAAGTGCTACATTACAGAGCATCGGTTTAAACCAACTTTATTAATTTTTTAAATCTATATAAAAATGAAAATTATTGCCAAGTGTATTTGGATAAGCTTTAAAAATTTTTCGCCGAAATTATTTTATAGCATGAAAAAAAATATTTTAATGAAATTTATCGAATTTAAAACAAAATCCTCTTTAAACTGTAAACAAAATAAAAATTAAGAAAATTGGAAAAAAAAATATTTATAAAAAAAAACTTGCACTTAAATAAAAAATAAAAATAATTAAAAGAAGATGAAGAAAAATAAAAAATTATTTAATTAATTTTCGCCGATAACTTTTCAAAAACAATCAGCAAACAAAAATTAATTTTATACAATAAGGTTATAAAACTGGGGTTGATCGTACTTAACAAATAAATTTTGTTCTTTTAATCGATTTTTTTTTGAGAAACGAAGTTGTTCTGTGTTGATTTTAAGGAAAATCTGTTAATTTTTTTGAATTTATTTTGAATTAAAGCATAATAATTCTCAAATATTGAACTAGATTATCAGAAATTTTTGCAAATAAACGGCGAATAGCACACATAGTTCTTTGTTATAAATAAGAAAATGTAAAAAATGGTGGACCAGATGAATAAGCGGGTTTTAAGGTGGCACATTATAATAAAAATTTTTGTCTTATCCAAGTTTTCGTTAAGTCACATTGATATTTCGGTTTACGGGCGAATTCGCCCTTTAATTAATTATGGAGTCATGAAGAAGTTATTGTATATTTTCTCTTCAAATTCTATTTTAGGGTGATTCTCTCATAAATTGCAATTAATATTTTGAATTATTTTTTGAAAAAATTCTTATAATAATATTGATAGCTGACAGTGACAGATGTGCGTAATATCGATATTATGATGTTCTCTATCTTTACATTAGATGTGTGTGAGCTATATAATAATATTAAACGTATTATAAAATTAATGTCACTATTAGGTTTCATAGTCTAATATTGTATAATACATAATAGGAATTTTGTTCATCAGAGCACTCTGGTGATAAATAATATAAACAATTTTTTCAGTTTTGATAAAATCCGCAATTTCAATTTGAATTTCAATAACAATATTCATAATAAAGACAAAATATGCAAAATATCACATTTATAATTTTGACATATGAAATTTTTAATATTACCGTTAATGATATTTCAATATTGTTGACATTAATGACATTTAAAATGTTCATATGATTTATATTTCCGTTTTCATTTATGAAATTTTTTATTTAATAAAAAAATACACGTGTCATTAATCACTTTTCTTTATTAATCCTTAAATCTAGCGAATTAGGTAATAAAAGAGAAATTTGATAGGAAGAACAAAGAAGCAACTTCCAAAATAAAATAGGAAAAACTAAGAAGAAATAATAATTTTTTAATATACTTTAACATTGTAAAAAAAAAAACAATTTTTTTCTTTAAGATTTTTTCAAATAAAATTAATTATTTTCTTTGCTCTTTTGTTGTTGTTCAAAAGATCCTAGCTTTATAGTAATTTTATTTAAGTATGTTATAAAAATTAAATATATTGTTATTATATTTTGTTATTATCTTAATAAAAATAAGAAACAGTAAAATAAAAGAGATCCTTTCTTTCTCTTACGATTTTTCTTTTTTTTTTAAGTAAAATGCTTTTGTTATACTTGTACTTAATTTTTAATTTAAGCGTTAGTTTATTGCCGTAAAAAAATTTTAACTGTGCTAAACTTATTTAGATAAAACTTGAAAAGAAATTGTAGAGACTTCTATAGAACGAAACAGAAAATGTTTGTATACAATTGAAATTATTTTGAAAATCTTTTTGTGCTCAAAGATTTTTTTTTAAAGGCATTTGGATGATTTGGTTCCAAATGGTTGTAGATTTTGTAGTTTTTTATAACAGGGATAACAGTACACCGTGACCACGTATACAAATCGATTATTCCCCTCTTTCTGGGTGCGGGACATTCCTTACAGAACCTGCTCGCGACCCTCATTCCTAATAAACTCGAGCACCTTATAAGGTCTAAATGACTGATATCCCGCCGTCTTTAGAGCAAGACCCTCTATTAGTTCTCTTCTCTCATGAGCAAGAATATCATTCTATCTCAAAAGGTGTACTAAGGCTTCCTCATCCATACCACATAGAATTTGCAAGTATGCCTTCTTTCTAGGCCCAGTCTACTGAAGTGTCTTCGAAGATCGCAGTGCCCGGCCTTCTTAAATCTTATTCCAGTTCTTCTTAAATCTCTTTTGGTCATAATCTCTTGGAAGCTCCTTGGCCTTACCGAACGCCTCCTCTCTTATTCCTTTCTTAGGTTGCAAATTGTTGTGTTCAATACTTTTATAGCATTTACTAACCTAATAACTCACCGAATTTTGTTTAATTGAAAAAATGCTTTCTTTTTGTAATTGATTGTACAATTTTATTGTTAATTCTTCTTTTGCTTTCCTCCTAATGTTATGCAATAACAGATAATACTTAAAATATTGAAATTTGACGTTACATCTGGTTATTTCCTGTTAAACTAATGAATAAATTAAAAATTACTGCTCCAATCAATTGAAGAAACTTTGGAATAAAAATGAAATTAAATAAACTTTTACAAGATTACAGAACATAAAGGGTTAAATAATATTTTCTTTCTCTTTTGCGATATTTTAAAATTATTACCGGTTTTCTCTTTAATTTTTCTCTCTTTCTTTAGCTAATTTTTTTTTAAATGTTTTCTTTTCTTATAAGTAATCGCTGTTAATAATTTTTTATTTTTTTTTTTACGTCCTCTATTCATATTGTTAAATACTCTGAAAATAAAATAATAACAAGAAAGAATGAAAAAGCGGATAATATCAATTTTTTTAACTATCCATTTTTAAAGGATTTTAATTTTTTTTTTCTCTCAAAAATTTATAAAGAGAAAGAATAATTTTATATATACATATAACATTATATAGAAAAGAATATTAAAGTTAATAACATTAAGGATCAAGGATAACAAATTTCATAGATTTAATTTCTCTTAATACCTGTTTTCAACTCTTTCATTTATTATACAACAAAATTCATATAGTTATGTATTGTAAGCTACGTGTATATTATATATATGTTATATATAAGTGTATGTTTCGGTTATACTTATACTGTATAGAAATTGTTAAGTCCTTATTATGGTAAATATACAAAAAATATAATTTTTATAACAGAGATTCTAATCCTTTTTTCTCTCCTGTTTTTTCTTTGTTGTGTTGATTTTGAAAATATGTTTTATTTTTTTTTTATATATATTTATGTATGTAATACATTAAATAGGTAAGATCCTTGTTTATTTACATGTATTTGTGTATTTTTACTATATACTATAAAATATTAAATAGCAAAACAGAAAAAAAAAATAAGGAAAGAATGAGGTTAAATGAAGTTAACTTTTGTTTAGATCAAGGACGAAATTATTCACAGAAAAAAAAGAGAAAGAAGAAAACAAAATAAGAAAAGAGCGAATGATATATAATAATAATTTGTTTTTATATTTCAATAGTAATAGAGTTTCTATATACAGTTGGGTCTCTATAATATGAATAACCATTCTTGAATTAAATTAGTGCGTCCTGGAACTAATTCAAATAAAAAATAAGAAATTTAAAATAAATTTAATTGTATACAAATTTTATTATGTTTTGTTTAAAAAAACAAAAATTCAAATAAACTCACGGAATTTGAAAATGAAAAATTTCGTGTTGCATTAGTTTTTCACATTGAAATCAGTGCCGGAGCTGCTATATATGTCAAGTAAGCATTTGCAATGGGGCATTGGAAAATAGGGGCGCAAAATTTGTTTTCTTTCTATTACTCTTGTGGAAAGGAGGCGGTGTGATCGAATTTTTTAAAAATCGTTTGAGGTACCGAATAAGTCAAATCTGGGCCTGAATAAAATTAATTGGTTTTAATAAAGTTTCAGCTTAAAAATAGTTGGTATTTGCTAATTTTGTGTTACAGAGGCAATATTATTATCAAAATGACGAGAAAATTGATCGTGTTATGAAGAATTCTGGTTTATGCAGTTTTTGTGTTAAGATTTCAAAAATATAAGAAAATTCTATTCACAACACTTTGTGTTAAGATGATTTTCGTTTGTATTATACGGATTTTACTGTATTGTAAATAAAAGTGTGCACATACATTTAAAAAAAAAAAGCTTAAACGCAGAAAATTTAATAAAAACACAAAGATAGAGAGAGTAGAAAAAAAAAATACAAATTACATGAATATTAAGAAGGATATAATGTATATGTATAATAATTTTTTGCCATTTTTACAAACAATAAATTAAAGATATTAAAAAGGATATAAATGAAATTTATGTACTTTTCATACATTTTGTGATTAATAATCATGTTTTTTTTTTCCTCTTGATGCTTTTTT
Organism: Condylostylus longicornis; assembly: GCF_029603195.1. Taxonomy (NCBI): domain Eukaryota; kingdom Metazoa; phylum Arthropoda; class Insecta; order Diptera; family Dolichopodidae; genus Condylostylus; species Condylostylus longicornis. Next base: position 3,043,415 of record NW_026578045.1, read on the forward strand.
GTGCCTATTAAGTGACTGCGTGTGTATGCTCTCTATTTTGAAGAAGATGAAATATTTGAGTGGTTAAAAGTTGTTTAAATAGTGTATAAATAGTGTAGGCATTTTTAATTAATACAACATTTTTAAGAAACAAAAAAAAATATCGCTATAGTTCTAAGACAATTGCTAAAAATTGTAGCTGCCTTAAAAATCAAAAATTGTTCATTTGAATTGTATTGAGCTTGTAGAATTGTATTGTAAACGAGCTTCCGCATTCGGAAAGTATTTTTTGTATAAAGTAATTAAAGTTTTCAATGATATGAGGGCTTCCCTATATGTTGTCCTTATGTGTCCCATAGGGGCCATCCCTATATGTCCCATTAATAATTTGAATTTTTTTTTTTCAAATTTTTCGATATTATGGTTTCTGATTTCAATTAAATATTCGAATAAAAATTTTAGAATTCCGCGAAATATTCTCACTATTATATGGCAATATCTGAGCTGTAAACTCAAAAGGAATTTTTTGGTAGGATTTTTGTTAAATATTTTAAATAAAATAATTTTCCTGTTTTAAAATTTAATAATGAACTAAAAACGTATGTAATTTCAAAATTGTTTCTTAAATTGCAAACAGAACAAAATTATTTTGGCAATGACGATATTCTTTTTAGAAAACAACATTTGGAAAACATACTAATAATATTAATAGTTTAAATGAAAAAATTATAAAACTGTAATTATCTAATCTGCCATAGAATTCGTTTTGGTGTGTTTATTGAAATTTTTGCTGTTGCCGTCTCAATTGCTGCTTTATGAATCTTCTTTGTACTCTTAATATGATTCCGTGTACAAAGGGGGTGATTTTTATGTATAACATAAATTCAGTGTTCACTATTAAATTATATTAAAATCAAACTGATTGAAAAAAGCTCTATGTTCTTAAAAAAATTAGAATCTGATTCAGGTAAACACTATATAAATTCCTTAAGTCTTCATTGAAGAATCTTGAAATTTTACAATAATAAATTATCTTAAATATTTTCTTTCAATCTATTAATAAAATTGTAATATTATTTTTAGAAAACAAAACAACAACAAAACAACAATATAATTTTTATAATAATCGATTAAGTTCATTTGAACTGGAACTAAATATTAAATTAAGGGTGTTACCAGTAAAATTATTTCCAAAAATGGAAATTAATGGCATACAAAAAAAAAAAGATATGAAGAAACAGAAAAAAAATATTATAGCATTTGTGGAACAATTTAATGGAGCATAAATTTCCTTTTTTTCACTTTTAAAAAGGGTACACAAAAAAAAATTATTAAAAAAACCAACAAAAATATTTTCTCCTACAATTTTATTTTCTTTACAAAAAACACACAAAATTTATGGAATATAAAATAATAATATTTTTTTTTTTGGTAAAAAAAAAAAATTTTTTTTTTTTTATTAAATTGTTAAATAAATAGAAAATTTTCTTGTTTTTATGTTGGTTTTAGAATTTAAATAAGAAAAATTGAAAGTGTATTACAAATAGTAAATGTGGTTAAGAGCCCATAAAATTTAAGGTAAACAAAATATTTTTTAAGGTGATGAGAAAAAGGGAAAAATATTACTGTTCGGGGCCCCTCACAAAAGAATGAAGAAAGTGAAAATATTAGCTGCAAATAAACTGCAAGACTACGTGACAAAACTGCTACTGTTCAGGCGTCAGGCAGTTTCCTGATGTTAAAATCACTGATTTTGCTTTTGTGAAATGCTAGATTTCGGTTCGCTGAACGTGTAGTTATACTCCTATTATAAAAGATCCAGGAATTGTAATTATATAATTGGTGATAAAAGAGAGATTGTAATGAGCCAACAAATACATAGATAATAGTTGAACATTTTCCATTACAGACTATGAAATTTTTTTTGGTTAAATCCAAAGTTAGAACGAAAAAACCAACTATATTAAAGTTTGCTAGATTATGAGCCATCTGGAAACCTTCAAACTTATCAAGAAATATAAAATTAATAATATTCAACACATGTGTGAAATCAATGCTGTTGTATGGCTCCGAAGCATGACTAGCAAAAATTGAATACACAAATAAAATTCAGGTTTTGCTCATAAATAAAAAATTTTAGAATTATTTGCTAAGTATTCTGGCCCAGACGAATAACTAATACAGTAGAAGAAGTGTTGGACGAACCAAGAATGCGTCGCAAAGAACAATAGAGAAGGAAATCGTCACGGCTTAAGAATAATCCCTAACAGAGTTCGTTGGGGAAACCCTATGCTCTTAAAAGGAGTAAAGCAGGAATAAAAGAATTTTATTATGAATTTTTTATTGAGAATTTTATTATGCTTTAAAAAATTATTTGAAATTCAAAAATCATTACCAATATCTACTAAAGGCTTACTCGTATAAAACCTTTATGTTTTAGGTAATTATGATCCGATATTAATACGACTACTCCCATCTACTCTAACTGTGCCACTAGAATTAGAGTAGATGTTCCAACATTTTTCTATTCAAACAGATCTAATTGTATTTGAAATTTTAAACTGATTTGGAATATATTGTAAAATTTTAGAATTTTTATTATTTCTTATAGCTACAGGTATCCTTCAACTTGGATAATATTAACTCTACTCTATAATTTATATGCAATATTATCTACATATTTAGTTTTTTAATAGAATTTAATGTCGGTTTACAAATCTTTAGGGGGTACAAACTTTAAATAGAAAAAACTAAAAACAAAAAATTTATTTATTTTTTTTTAATATTATTTTATGTATGTGAGTATATTCGAACATTTTTTATAACTCTGTATGTGACTAGTTATTGGAATCTTTAATAGAAAATATTTGTTTACATTTTATTTATTTGTTCTCATCCTTTTTTCTTTTTTTAATAAAAATATCTTCATAAAATTTAATAATAATCATTTAAACTTTGTTTTTCATTTATTTTTTTTCTTTTTTTGAAAAAAACTAATAAATTCTCTAAAAAAAATTTTAAATCTTGATTATTTTTTATTGAATTTTTTATTTAAAGTTTTTAAGTAATTTAATTTGTTTTTTTCTGTTTTATTTAATTATTAAAAAAATATTTTATTAAATAATCAATTAAGGCATATACTGGTCTATATTTTATATTTAGATTTTATAAAAAAGAAAAAAAATATATGAGAACTTTAAAAAATTTTATGGTCTGGTTGGGTTATGGTTGATTTAAGACATTTTTCGGAAATAAATAAATTTTAAATAAAAAGAGATGCCATGAAAAATTTCTTTAATATTAAATAAATAATAATGAAAGCAATAAAATGAATTTAAATAAATTAAAGTAAATTTAATTGAATAAATGATTTAGTAAATGACTTACATCGTATTTTATACTTAAAAATTTAAAACGTTGTCAGGAACTAATTCATTGTCAGGAGATTTTTTACCATCAATATGGGTTGACTCAATCGAAAATTATTTTTTTTTAAAAAGTCAGGAATATTACTCAAGTTATTCAGGTAATACAAAATATAATCTGTTTTACCAAAAATGGGATCTGTTTTACCTAGAAATGAAATCCAGTTCTTTTGTAATATATTATATTAAGAATTAAATCCTCTTTAATCGATACCGGAACAAAGTTGAAAAATCGCTTCAAATTTTAAGATGTAGAACCGAATCTTGAAACAAAATTCCAATACAACTGACAATCGAATGATCAAAGTATAATTATTATTTAAATGTTATAATTCGAAATTAGATTTAAATTTTTCGAAAATTTTAAATGCAATTTAAGTTAAATTCAAAAATATATTCGAAATCATATGGGATATGGGATTTTCGAAAATATTTTCGAAAACATTTTTCGTAATTATATTTTTTTAATTTTTCGAATATTTCAATAGAAAATAAAAATTATTTTATAGTCGAAAAATTATTCGAAATTATATACCTTCAAAATTTTCGAAATTTCGTTTATACTTTACAATATTTCGAAAATTTGTAATTTCGCATAAAATGTGTAAAATTTTCTAAAAATTCGAATGTAGTTTAAGTAAAATTCGAAAATGTATTCGAAATCATATATCATTTAAATTTTTCGAAAAAATATGATCATAATTGTATTATTTTAAATTTTCGAATATTTAAATATAAAAATGATTATAATCGAAAACATATATTCGAAATGTATATTCGCCTTAAATTTTTCGTAATTTTGAGTACATTTTAAATTAATTTCGAATTTTAAATTATTAATTGTTTACCACCAAAAATTATTGTAAAAAATATTTGTGGAAATTAATTACATACAAAACTTGAGTTTAATTTTTCCAAATAAAATTACAACCCCTAGATATATGCAATTTTTTATGATTAAGTCTAAATTCCATTACGTTTCATTTCCATGTCCTATTAAAAATTTATTATAATTTACATTAAATATTTTTGCGATTTCATTTTAGAATAAATTAACAATAAACAAAAAAAAATGTCTTTATTATAACTAAGAAAATTTTTATATTTTTCTATAATAAACTGGCAATTACCTCATTATTTTGAATTTTCAAGACGAAATTTTTAAAATTCTAATTAATATTGTTGTTTATTTAATTATATTCATATGTGATATACGTACACGCATATAATTATTATATATTTTTGTTTTCTTACGTACAATGTCATCTTAACCACATTTCTCTTCGAAATAATATTTAACAAAACGACCTTCTTTAAATTTTAACAATTTCTTATCGTATATACTTTAATATTATGATTCAACTTTTATTTAATATAAAATTTATACTATTATACTATCAGGTATATGGATATATGTATGTGATATACAAACGTAAAGTATAATAGTTAACATAAATATTTTATTCCTTAAAGTTCACTAATTTTACTTAATATTAAAGCGTAAATGAATGAATGTTGTTATATTTTATAAGAGAAAAAAAAATTTACACTTAATTTTCATTCAAAGATATTTTTTGTTATAATATTAACATATTTTGTGACGCTTACCTACATCCATACACATTTTACATAATAAAATGTTCACACTTTTAAATTATAAATATTATTTAGGTATGTGTATATGGCATACTATGATATTATTTACACATATGACGTGTATGTATACAATATGCTTTTTTATATAAAGAAAATTACGCTGTTTCTTGTTATTATTGTATAAGCACAATTTGTAACCTCAACTTAATTAATATTTAAATTAAAAAAAAAAAGAAACAAACCAAAAGAAAAAAAAGATGGGTTTGAGAAAAAGAAAAATGTCTGAAACTTTTTCCTTACAATATGGTTTTTTATTTAACACTATTATACATTTAAATTTACATGTATATGTGTATAGAATAATGTGTGGTTTTGTATAACAGTTTGAAGAAAATTTAAAATTAATTTTTGCTATCTAACTGTAGGATAATTTCACTCTGCTAAATTGTATATGAAGAGTCTGAATGAATGGTAATATTAGAAATTATATAGAAATTTTAGAGTGGAAAGTATGTAAGTGTTGAGATAGTTAACTTTTTTTTTTGGCAAGTGTCCAAAAGTAAGGGATTTGTTGATTTGAAAATTTTCCTTAAAACTGACACCTTACTACGCGTATAAATATTTAGTAGCCAGATCATATAAAATAGACCTTCACTTGTATTGTTCCAGTCAGAATTGCTGTGATTTCAACTGCTTCAATTGCACAAATTTTTTAGCAATTTAACAGATGACATACAAAATTGACTATCAAGGGTGTTAGTTCAGGGTTCAATTGACTATCATGGGTAATTTGTTGTGATTTCATTCGTTCACTTGCAACCTTTTGGTAAAAAAATTAAAATATTTTGTACTTAACCATTGCAAGCTTAATTTAAATTTTCAAATATGAACATGTTAATATTTAAGATCTAATATCAAAATAATATTGAGTGTTTTATCAATTCTGTAGATTTATAAAGGTTTAATGAAATACCATCTTTATCGTATTGAAAACAATGAATTGGTTTTCTAACCAAAATGGGTTTCATTGATTATTGTTGTAGCATTATTTAACTTAAGTGTTTTTCGCAAATAGACCTTTGTAATGGGGTTTAAAGTCATTCAAATTTATTATTTTCAAAGACAATATCAATAATTCCAGAAGACTCTCTATAAATGTTTCTGAAATTTTTTAGATTGCATCATGCTTATTAGTTTCTTTAGGAAGCTCCATAATATTTGCTTCTTAAGTGAAATATTTTGGACGTTACTGACGGAATAAGATATAAATTTAGAAGGCCATTTGAAAGGAGCCCATCCAATATTTTCAATATTGCTTTAAATTATTAAATTATTATAAAATAATTAAAATTGTATTAAATTTAAATTTATTTATTCATAATTTAAAATTCTCTTTAAATTTTATTATTAAAACAGTGTATGTTTTAATTACTACCTACATAAAATCAATCAATCTAAATTAGTATTGAAATTTTATAAAATTTCAAATTTAACTAAGAAAATTCTAAGAATTTTCATCAATTTAAGTAGACAAACAATTACTATTAAACACTTTTCAAGTTCAGACTACTCATGTATGTATGTCGTGTACTTATAGGTACCTAGCTATTTCATATATATTTATACATTAAGTTTTCATGTCCATAGCTCATATTTTCATATTCTTATAATACATTTATTATGTTTTTAAATCAAACAGAGTTTATGTAGGTGTAAAAAAATATTATATTATATATATATAGAGAAAATAATATTATTATTATTATGTATATATAGGCTTTCAGCCAAAATAACAATTTTATTTCCATAATACCTTTACATTATATTTAAAATATCCTTAGGGAGTATAAAAACAAAAACAAAGAAAAAATTATACACACAATATTTATTTTAAGTTGCATACGAGTATAAAATACAACACATGTTTTATAAAATTTCATATATTTATTTCTTATACACTGAGAGAAAAATTGCTTGAAAAGTACCACAATAATCTAAGTAAAATATCTAACATAATTTTTGTTATGCATTTTCGGTATTTCTAAAACTATAGGAGAATTAGATTAATCAGATTTCCTAGGGAATTTCGTATTTAATTCGATTATTGAGATTACGGTTAAAATCAGGTAAAATACACTGAAGTTAAGTTGAAAATAACTCAAAATGAGAGTAAGAATTTATCCATCCAAGAGTAATTTTGTTTTTTAGTAAAGTAATACTAAAATTTTGTGAATTTTGTACTCTTTTGATTCTTTCAATTGATTGTTATAATTTCATATTGAAATTTTTTACAGTGTTCTATAAAATATTATAGTATATTATATAGTATGCCTTATACTAGTTATTATATTAGCATATGATACTGATTGTATACCGTTGTTTTTCTTTTCTTAAATAATATGACAAAAACATTATTTTACCTTAAAAATTTTCTAAGATTTAATCATATTTTTTCTTATTCTTTTCAAGTAAAATATCCGAGAACTAAAATAAAATATTATATTCTATGATATACTGTATATAATATGAGAACTCCATTTATGAAGATTTCTAAATTAAATGTAGTACCTTCATATTATTATGTACATAGCTATACGAGTATTTGAAAGTATTATATAACTGTTATATTGCTATATAACAGTTTATATATTAGAGCATTTTCCACTATATGCTTATAGGTACAGAAAATTTAAATGAATGATAAAATATCTTAAGTAGACATCAGTAAATATACTTTACAATATTGTAATTTAGTATGCCAAAAAGTAAACATTTTTTTGTAAATTTATTTTGAAAAAATTCTGTTTACCTATATATTTTGAGATATATATATATCTATATATAAAAATTTACAATATTGTTAACATACAATGTGTGTATAAGTTATGAAAAATTTATATAAAATGTATAGAAAATATTTTAGGAAGAGTAAAATATTATTTTAGTGTGTAATATTCAAAAATATGCTACTTTTGCAAATTACGATATTAGGTAAACTGTAAATTACGATATTGAGGTTTAATTTGAGCATTTTTTTAGTAATTGTATAAGGAATTCGAAAGTAATTTCAATTCATGGTGAAAATTTTTTGGTAATTTACCTAATTAAAGTTTTCGGAGATTTTTTTTTGAAAATGGATACTGGGAAGTCTGAGACCACACTGTTTTTTAGAAAAATTTTATTAAGAAATCTTAACAAATTCTGAGAAATTTATAGAAATGACTTCTCATCTTCGCTTCGATGGGGCTCATTGCGTATCGTCGGAAGTATTATATCAAGCGGAACTCTTATAATGTTACGATTTTAGATGTCAGTTTAGATATTTTAATATCGTGGAGAACTATAGACTTTTCAAACTATAAAATAAATAAATCTTACAGTCAGGAACCTGTAAAGGATCTTGTAGTCAATTTTTTCAACAGCAGAAATAAATCTTGCAGCTTCAATTTTTTTTCTTTATTTTAAAGTAATATTTATTTTGAACTTTATTTAAATATCAAATGACAAAAGTTTGAAGATTTGAAGGTCTAGACTCTAGAACATTTATCAATTGTTGTAACTATTTGAGCCTATTTATATAATTCAGACAAATTTACTTAAGTTAAAAGGTAAATTATAGGCTCGTTACTGTACTAAGACCTTTACATTATTCCTTTGGTGAATATTCTGGACTCTACTATTATATCTTTTCCATTTCTAGTTATTTTAGGTTTTGTAAACCATTTTCCCCTTCTGAGTTTTTCAAATATTCACCTTTATTGCAAAAATATACTGGAAAATTTGCTACAAAAAAATTACAACATTTTGATATTTCAACAACAATTTTTTGCTTTTGATATTGGCATTCATCGTAGGACATGATCCTGATTGAAATTGAAAAAGGGATAAACCTTTTATTATAAATTTAAATCTATGTATGTATATATATTTTATATTGAATACTCATAGAAAATAATGGTGTTCAAATTAATGAATTTCAAGGAAAATTTATCCACGAGGATTTAAAATTGAAAATAACAAAAAAAAAAAGGATGAAAAAAACAAAAAACTGAAATTCAAAATTTTGATAAACAATTTGTTAGTTTCTTGATCAAGGATTTAGTGCATTTGATATGTTCTTTTAGAAAATTTCCTCAAATTTCAATGTCTAGACTTAACGCTCCGGGAATTTTAAAATATAATTTTTTTTCCAATTGAGATTTTTCAAATAATTTTTTTTTTAATTTTCAAAAAAAGATCACCGTTTATAAATTTTCTTCTTTATTTCTTTGAATCATTCGTCTTGTTGTGGGGTTCATTAAAAATAAAGATTTTTGTTTTCTAATGAGAATTACGTGCATTTAGAAAAAAAAAGAAACGCATGAATTCGACATTTGATTAAGGATAATTTGAGAGAAATCTGCGGGAATTGAAAAATTTTATAAGAATTTTTGGATTTATTTTTCACTATCAATCATTGCGATATTAATGGAATATGAAATTTAACGTGACAACTGTGCTGGACTAGAATGAAATTTTTTTTTTGTTTTCTAATATTTTTGCATTATTTGTTCTCTAAATCATTCAAGTATTCATGGAGTCAATAATAAAAATGATAAAGGATTAGACTGGCAAAATTAATGGGTGCTAATTTTTTTCTTTCGTGGTTCTCTTTTCTTTTTTATGAGAATCTGAGTCCTTTTACTTTGATTACACTAATGTAATAAATCAGAATCAGAATTTTAAATATTTTTTTTGGGAAAAATTTCAGGGACATCACCAGGGATGGTTGGAATTTTTGAATTTTATTGATTATGAGAATTATTCTGAGTTCATATTTTGAAATAAATTATGATCTTACATTTTTGAAAAAAAAACTGCATTGTTCCAGTTATTAATTTATAAGATTTTTGTTAAATTATTCTTTCATTTCTTATACGGGGCTTGGGATCCGGTACCTATAACAACAATTTTTGCCAAAATTTCTTCGATTTAAAGTAGTAGAACTCACCAGCATCCGTTTAATTATCGCAAGAAAACCCTGTAATTTTCACAATTTAAACATAAGTACGTTGTTTTAACTTTTATAATCTCAGTTTTGTTATATTATGAAATTATAGCAATTATTGTTATAATATAAAAAAAATTTAAATATAATTCCGTAAACAATAATCCTTTAATTTCATTTTAAAATTTTTCAATAATTGAAATTTATTGAGAAATGTACGAGAAACTTGCAATGAATTCAAAATACTATATAAGATGGACAAATAATTGCAAAAAACCCAAAACTTTTATACTGTAGATTTCAACATCAAATTAAATAATGTTGTATATTTAATCGAAAATAAACGTAGGATAGGTCATCATTCATAAATAAATGAAAAAAAAAAAAAATTGTGAGTAAATTTACGATTGTTGTTATTTTACCAATAAATATAGAATCTCAACCAGAGCATTTGAACTACTGACCAAATGAATTTAAAATATAAAGTACAAATAAATAATTTTTCGTCAATTTTATTTTTTCATTCTCCTAAAAGAAAAGAATTAAATTTTTGTTCCTTTTCCGTTCTTTCTTGTTTTTTTTTTTCATTTCGCTTAAGGCGATTTTAATTTTGATTATTTTTTGGGAATTTTAAGGAACCCACTTGAATTGAAAAAATTCTTAAAAATTTTATATTGAGTTAATATAATATTTTAAGAGATTTCGAGTTAATAAAAATTGAATTTTGTTTTTTTTCATTCATCAACTTTGTTATTATGTGTATAACAAAATAAGAAAGGAATAATATTTGATTGAAATTATTACAGAAAATGTAGGTTCTATTTTTAAACGTACATTTTTCGGAACAGTTTTAATAATTCATGGTCATTTTCAAAGGGAGAAGATAAGGATATGAAAAACTAGGTAGATTTTTGCAGTACTGCTAAAGAGAAGAATTGATTCAAAAATTGTCTTCAAATTACTAAAATGGAAACACAGGACTCATTATTTACACAATAAAATTGTGTATAACAACGACTCAATTCATTACACACAATAAAAAAATCCATTGTTGAAACAAAAAATCTACTTGATTTTGTACTGGTAATTCACATTATGTGTGTAAATCAAACAGAAATCAAGAATAAAATCGACAAGTTTCGATATTTTTAATTTTCTATCAAAAGCAAATGAAACCATAAGAAAATTCACTAATAAATGATAATGTTTAATTATGTTTGTTAATGTTTGATAATGTTTGATAATGTTTGATTATGTTTGATAATGTTTGATAATTTTTGATAATGTTTGATAATATTTGATAATGTTTGATGATGTTTGACAATGTTTGATAATGTTTGATAATGTCTGATAATACTTGATAATGTTTTGTAATGCTTGATTATGTTTGATAACACAAAATATAAGTATGATGTTGGTTAAGACTTCTAAAATAATATACACATTATTAGTTACCAGTTCACTTCTCTTTCAGAACTTAAAATGAATTTCAATCTTTTGAGCAAAATTTCGTTTTTATATCGAATCAGAGATATTTCTTATGGTTAGGATGAATTTCACGTTCCAGTTTCACCTCATATTCCAGTTCGACCTAAAAATCAAATATGATTAAAAACAAAAAGAAAATTCCTGAGTGTTAAAAGTTATTTAAAATTTTTATTTCAGCAATTCACCAAAAAAATTTTTCTCTGCGAAAAATAATCCCCCTAGAATTTCATTTCTAAAATAATTTTCATAAATATGTTCAGCTCAAATTATTATTACCAACTTCTGTATATTAGTAAACATTTTAATTTAAAAAAAATATTTTCATTTTTAAATTTCTCTATAAATTTTTCCTAAAACATTTTGTTAAAAAAAATTAATAGCTTTGTTTTTACATTTTATTTAGAATAACGAAAATCCTTATGAATTCCATACTTACTTTAATTCTTTAATATTCTGATTGATTGACATCGAATTTAAAATTGAGTTGTCGAATACAATAATAAATTATTGATGATTTATTCAAGGTTTTGTTGTATTTTTTTTTTTTGGAAAATTTAAAATATTTTCTTTGATAACTAAAGAATTATAATTTAAAACCATTTTTAAAAATTTATCGATCATCAATCAATTTGCTCATTTTATGGCGAAAAAAATGAAATGAAATGAAAATTAATTTTTATTTTCCGGTGAAAAATAAGGTATTTTATTATTTCCATTTTGTTTTTTTCTAGAAATTTACGCAAATCTAATTTAAAGGTGAGAAAATTTTTTAAAAGAATTTTCTTTTCTCTCTTATTTTATTTTGTCAGAAAATTTTTATAGTGCACAAGTATAGGCACATTAGAAGGTCATAAAAAATTTAAAGAAATATTTGAACTCAAATTGGTACCATTTTGCCTTCGCTATGAATTAATTTTTTCTTATTTTTGTTGTTGTCCGCAACATCTATTAAAAATCCGGTCGTTCTATAGTCGTTCTATCTCTCATAGAATTACGAAAACAATTTTTTTTTTAACAATTATAAAAATTTTTTTGTAAAAAAATTTATTTTTACTTTTTTCGTCATTACATTTTTTAAGAAATGCGTACAAAATTGAATCCTTAAGGGTTTAAATTTTTTGAACAAAAAAAAAAAAAAAATTTTTTTTTTCTTTATTCTTTCGCTGTTTTATGTGTCCCAATAAGGGATCAAGGACGTGACATTCTTCTCTCTTCTTTTCAAATTATATTTTATTTAATTTTATTTTATTTTTGCTCTTTTACTGTTCTTTTTCTCGTCTTATTTTTTTTTTTTGATAATATTTCAAGGATCGAATATCAATGTGTATATTATGAGTACACGTGTGTTTGTATATGTGCAAACAAAACCGCTCTATATTGTAGGTTTTGTATAACAAAAGAGAAATTTTTTTTTTTTGTTATGAAAAACCAAATGTACTTTTTATAATAGTATAAAGAAGAGAGAAAAAAAATAGGGGGCGTTGGGAGTAGGGGGCGGAAGGATAAGGGAACGGGAGTATCAAAACGGAAATGATTATGGAATGGAAAAATATGTAATAATTGTATATATGTATGTATGTATTTATGTATGATTAATGTATATGTATATTATTATTGTAAAGATTATAAAATTATATATTTTATTACTGTTATATACACAAAATAATTTTTGATCCTTTTGAATTTTAAACACCAACTTGTTTTACATTGTAACCAAACATCGTTATAAATGTATTGTTTATATATAGGGAACTCAATATAGAGTATATGTTCTGATTGTTTTTATTATTTTCATTGTTCATTTTAACATTTTATTTGATCTTACATTGTTTCTGATGATGGCTGACTTACAATATATTGAAAATAAAATATAAAATATTTTGTTTGATAAAAAAATTTCCACACGGAATTTCTCTATATATGCAATGCAATATTCATTATGGTATTCAATGCCGATTGCAAAATAAAAAGTTTTAATAATAGAGACGGGAAGGCTTTATGCCATGATATTTAATTCATTATTGTTTTCATTTACACGCGCAATACTTTTGATTTTTGATTATAATTTGTATTTTGTTGTCTTCTATCTCAAATTTTAAGTTAAAGAATAAAATTTAATAAAAACAAGGTTTTTTTTTTAATGGAATTCGTACCTATTTCAAGGTACGAATCACATTACACCTCTTGTAGTGTGTAATGTGATGTCAATGTTAATTTTTATATATCTTCTTAAAATTACTAGGAATCTTGTTACAGAAAATATAATATGTTCTGTCAACACATTAACTGGTTTACAAAAATTTACCTTGTTATAGGTTGCCTCATTTTGTCATAGAAGAATTTATTTCGCCCTATTGTATTTATTTGTTTTTGTAGTCATTGTGTGCTTCTATGCCCATAGGGATCCAAAATTAGGTATTATTAAGCTTAGCCAATACAAAGTAGTATTATAAAACCACGCACGATTTTATAGGGTTCGAATTAGTAGAGTATGAAGTGAGATGTTCATTACCCATGAAGATAGACACATCATTTCCCTTCTTTAGTAAACTCACAGTCGCAAGCATTCTGAAATATATTGCTGTTGATATCGGAAAATTTAATTGATAATTGCAATCCCGATTCAATCAAAAATAGCTCCAATACAATAGAAAGTCATCGAACATATCTCCGGATATGCGATTTATATATTACAGGCCATCATTCGCCGATTCCATTCTTTGTTTTATATTAATATTGTAAAATTTTTATGCTATCGACAAACAGAACTAACGATGCACATTGCCTTCGTTTTACTATTAACGATGAGTATTGCCTTCAGAGAATTAATCGTGTGATAGCCTTAAAATACTTTTGAACACCACCCTACCGACTAGTTTCAAATCAGAAATCTGACTGTATATTTATAATAAATTTAAAATGAAAAGACAATTTCGCAATGGAATTCTAATTCTACTTCTAATGGAATACACTTAAATACTTTAAGCTTCCAATACTTAATTGAAATTGAAGAGCATAATATGCAGGTCAAATTTATAATAAAATAATTGTAGTATATGCCTGAACTATCAACTTTAAGAAAAAAGAAAATCATAAGTTCAAGAGTAATTTTTTATTCTTTTCTCTCACCTAAATACCACATAGCTGTCCTATCATTCAATATACATGATCCTTCCTCCTAAATATTAATATTAAAATTATCCCATTGTATAAGGATTATAGATATTGTAATGTTTTCAGAAGAATAATAATCATTTGGTACATTACGAGAGAGGGGGGGGGGGGGGGGGAAAGGACAAAAAAAGACAAATAACGGAAATCGATAAAATGTGTATTTGTGTTTAACAATATAAGGAACAACACAAAAAAAAAAACAAGAAAAAATAAAAGTACATTGTCGTTATATTTTCATTTCTTACCTTTCTCCTATTCGGCACACCTACACGTTATTGTATACCCATATTTCATATGTAGCATAAAATCGAATCGACAAAATGTTAAGGAGCAAAAATATTAAAAACGGGACAAAAAATAAAATTTTTTTTTTATACATTATAACAAAATTGTAAATATTAAATTCTACTTTAAGGATTCCATACTCTTGGTATGTATGATGATATAATGACATATACACACACACATATATGTAGTACACATTTAATGTTAAAACTGTTTAAAGGAATACAGATACATTTATACTATAAAATTCCTATGTGCATATACTTGTAATATATGAAAGAGGATAAAAAGGATAACGATAAAAATGATGATGACTATAGTAGCATTAAGATGGTAAAGTATGTACTCGTTAAAAGATATTAGTTTGACATAAGACTCTTATTCATATCTCTTTATCATTCATCTGGTATTTCAAACCCATTCATTCTCATTCTTTTATTTTGTTATACGCATACCTATAATATAATGTCTCATTCGTTTCGCAGTGACAATCTTCCTTCCTTTTTTAAAATAATTTTTTGTATAAAATTTAAAATGTTAATCCAATATTGATTCAAATGTATAAATGATAAAATTTAAAAATAAATTAAATTTTAATACATGAATGCTTTAAAAAATTGCATTGTTCGAATAATTTTAAAAATTAACTTTAAATTTTTTGAATTACTAAGGGCGAAACCTTAAACTATATGGGATTAATTTAAAATGAAAAAAAAATTATAATAGGAGGAAGTGAAATCAAAATTTAAGGGTTCGCTATTTTAGAATTTCTCTGAATAGGCAATTTGGAGGATATATTTAAGGACCGTAGTAAGTAAATTTTATAAGTATTTTGGCAGATATGCGGTGTGTATATAGTCACAGCCTTATTAAATAATTTTCAAAGACCATATTTCGAAAATATTTTCAAAATAATTCTATTATTTTATCAATAAATTAAAATTATAATATTTATTTACATTTCTGAAAATATTTCCCGATTTTAATAAATTTTTTAAACAGAATAGAAGTAAAATTATTCTAAATCTGAATCTATACTACTTTTTGTAGAGCATTTTGAAAAGTAAGGTCTATGTGAATTAGTCAACAAACTATTCCAGAACTGAAATATAAATTTTGGGACGAAATTGCTGGACTCTATATGTGATAACATGTGAGCGAGTGTGCGAGAATATTAAATTTTGTATGACAAACTGTAGACATGCTCATATTGTACATATTATTAGGCTACAATTTTAATAAAAAAAAATCATCTATGCGGCGACTTCTCAGAGGTACCCTACATTATGTTGTTGCTCTTACATTGAATGATTTTGAAGAAACTGTAAAATAATTTATTGAAAAGACCAAGTCTAATGATTCAATCGCACATAATAGCTGGGTGAATAATTAATAAAATTTATAATTAGATTTAGAGTTAATAAGATAAATTATTTCAAAATATTTTGCAGTGATGTCTAACTAGCCGATTTTCTATGAAAAATTTCTATGAGAAATTTCATAATAAAATTAAAATTTTCATTTACTATAGGATTTATAATTAAAAAAATAATTATTTAAAATAATTTCAATCTTCCCTGTATCAGGAGTTCATTGATCATTCTGAGTGGCTGTTGTTTTATTTGTTCTTTTATAATGATTTTTTAACATTATTGTAAATAATAATGAAGTTGTTTTCCATCTCAGCTTGTGTATCCGTTATTAATTATGAACTATAGAAATAATATGAAATATTATAATAATTCTATAGAATCCGATATTATGTTTGAATGCCCATTCAACCACTTTATTTTTTTATTTCTTAATATTCCAATGAAAATTTCTGATTAATTAAATAATATTCTACGGGAATTATGTGTATTTTTCATTTATTATTTCTATACATATTCTAGAGACAAGAATAATATAGACGAAGTTTTTTAATTCAATATTTGACCTGGTTATTATTTTAATTAATTTGATTCGAAATTATTATTCACGATAATTATTAATTATGAAAAACGGCTAAGTTAAAATTTTTGTACTAATGAAATTGTATTAAAAAATATTTGTAATCTACAACTTAATTAAAATTTTGTATTATGCGATAATTAAATTTTATATATAAACGCATAGAATAGCTAATATTGCATGAATATTGGGAATGATGCCTGTTATAATAATCAAACTGATAATTTATATTTTTCAATTAGAAAGAATGCAGTTAAAAGAAAAAACTTCCTGTAACACATTAGATTACGATTTCATATTCGAAAATTTCTCTTGTCAAATTTGATATCGGGTCAAATACCGAAATTGATCAATAGACTGAAGGTGACACCAGCGAATAATGTCGTATAACATAGCAGGCACTTAAAGGGTGTCCCATAATTCACGAAAGAAGTAATTTTGATTGAAAACACTGGTCATCAATTAAAAGTTGTAAATTTTTTCTTGAGATACATATTATACAGTATAGGGTTATGTATGGAATAACATATCAGGTAAATGGCCTCCACGACTTTGTTGGCACATACGCACTTCAATTTGTTGAAATTTTTCATGGTTGTTTTGCATAAAAGTGAATGATTTTCGTTGATACAGCACTTAATTTTCTCTTTTAAGGCGTGGATGATCTTGGGCTTGTAAAGATAAACCTTAGACTTCGAAAAATCCCAAAGAAAAAAATCTAATTCTGATCACTAAAATGGGAAATTACGCGACCAGTAAATAACTCATGCAGCTAGTAATTGAAATTTTTGTCGGGCTGTATGGTATGTGGCATCGTCTTGTTGAGATCACATGTTATCCACATCCATATCTTGCAATATTGGTACAAAAAACTGGATTATCATGTCGCATTATCAAGCACCATTAACCGTTATTGTCTGGTCAGCTGCATTTTCAAAAAAGAATGGTTCGATGATATCTCCAACCTGAAATACGCACCAAACAGTAATACGTTGTGGATGCATTTGTTTTTCTACAATTACTTGTGGATTTTCCGAACTTTGTCGGAATATTAATATTATTCACTTGATAGTTCATTTGAATAAAAAGATTTGATAGAGTTTCATTAGCATACATCTGAAATGCATTCAGAGATATTGTAAAATTTTATTACGAACAATAGGAATTCCTCTTTCAAGACATTGTTATTCTCTAATCTTATATTTCCATTTACAACTATAATAATGTAGATATATACAATTTACATATACGACTAATTCAAGAAAAAATATTCATTTTCTATAATTCCCATTAAATTTTTACCCAAATATTTTAATCTAGCTCAAGTTTAATAATTTATATGTGTACCCTACAATAAAAAAAAATCTTTCACAAATTTCTTCCAGTTACATAACCTTACCATTAAATTCACTTAATATTTTCCATTACCATTTCGGATTTAAGTGATAAATGTCAAAAATAATTGAACAAAAGAATGCAAGAAAAGAAAAAAAAATAAATTAAAATGAACGAATCATCAACAAAAAAAAAAAAAAAAAAGGTTCGACCTTTTAACAAAAGGAGCCACAAAATAATTACTAAAAAGGTACCTCAAATAAAGCATTTTAATATAAAATATTTCCACTACATTTAATATAGAGTGTAGAGTCAAGTGCAAGAAAAAAGAAGGTTATTATAAAAAATTATTTTCGTCTATTTAAGTGGTGCCATCTATGCGAAAGAAAAAATTGAATGTACATTAAATAAGCAAGAAAGGAATAGCAACAAAAGAAAATAAATGAAAGATTTTTTTAAGGGGGAGAGTCGAGGGAAAGCAGAAAACCTCTTAAAGATAATAAAAATAAAAATCAAAGCGGGAGAGACTGAGATAAGAAATAAAAGAAGAAAAGACGAAAAAAAAAATTATGGAATTACAAAAAATTTTTTCCATGCAAAACGTCACATTTCCTTCTTTTTTTCGCCTTTAGGAAAAAAAGCACGAATTGACAATGTTTCAAGTCGACTTATTTTATGTTCGCTCACTCAGCCCACCCACTAACAACAACAAATTTAACAACACAAGTTAAAATTTTAATTTTATTTTTTTGTTTTTTTTTTTTACCTTTTACTAAACTTGGTTACTTGGTAACAAGAGAATTGTTCTTCTTTTACTTCTTGGATTTGTCAGTAAATTAAAGAGTGTAAAGTGAATAATAGGCATTCTTAAAGATTGTATTGTTGTTGGTTTTGTTACAAAAAAAAAAAGTTGAGAAAAATTATAAAATTTTTATTTTTTTGTTTTTTTTTTTGAGGTCATAAAGCTATTCCCAAAGAATCTACTTCAAAATTTTGAGTAAAATTAATTTTTTGGTACTATAGGAGGAAATTTTCCTAAGGTTTCTACAAATTGAAGGAATTGTAAACTAGAAATTGCTTCTTTATATTAATAAGATTCGACATGTTTGGGTAGGCAATTGAACATTGCAAATAATTTTATTGTAATCATAGAATTGTTCAATTTATTGCTATCTCCGTTCTTTCGGATGCAACGTTCGGGGAACTAATGTATTTTGGTTTAAAAAGTATAACAATTATTTTAAGATGAGCTTAGATTTAATAAGGTGTGCCTTATTAAAATCATCTGTGACACAGAATTTTCGTAAAGTTGTTTGAAATTTGCTTATAACATATGAAAGAGGTTTGTGTTCTCGTCCATATCTTGTCGAAAAATTACTTATTAAAGACGGGATTTTTTTTTTCAAATTAAAGAAAGTTGTGATTGTGCATTTAATATACTAGAATTAATACACTATGGTACAACAATATTAATGCCCAATTTAGGCAGTAATTTGGAAGAAATAATTTTTTGGAGCTCGAAATTTTCACACATTTTTCGATTCTTGAGCGAATATAACAGCTTGGTATAGATTTAATAAGCATTAAAATGTTATAGATAGCTCATTTTGGTGACTGTGATGATTAATTGATCTGTGGTCAATTTCGGAGAAATTATGGTACAACAATATTAATGCCTAATTAATGCAAGAATTTGGAAATTAAATTTTTTTGGAGGTCGATATTTTCACATATTATTGGGTTCATCAGTGATTATATCAGTCTGGTATAGATTTTATAAGAACTAGATTGTTATAAATAGCTGATTTTCATGACCATAAAAATTTGATCTGTGGTCGATTTCAGAGTAATTGGAATACATATGTAGAATGCATCTTATTTAAAATGTTTGAAATTTAAAAATTTGAAATATTTGATTTATAAAATAATATTAAAATTCATAATTAACAAATCCTGCACTTCGCCTTAGGTTTATTTAAAAAATTGAATACCCTTTTCAAGGGTTCATTTAATATTCTTTAGATTCTCTAAATTAATAAGCATGCAACTTAATAAATTCTTTTAATTCTCTTAAAAAAAAAAACTACTTAATGCTCATTCTTTTTTGTTTTTTCTTTTGCTTTGAGGGTATATCATAGGAACCAATTCTTATGGAATAATTTCCCATGTATCCTTAATCTTTTTTAACTTTGATTCACACGGTTGGTAAACAGACACTTTTTTGTGTTTTTCGTATTTTACCTTTATTTTGTTTTGTTTTTTTCCAAAAAAAATAAAGAAAACTTTTTACATTGAATGTACAAGGTTTATAAATCTAAAAGCGAATAATTTATTTAAGTGTTTTTATACGTTATAAATCTTATAGGTAGGTCTATATACAATATACGATATGTTGCTATATGTAAAAAGTGATTGAGTTCATATTATTAAAAACATCAGAAGGATGAGATTTTTTATATGTTATAGATATGTATATGATTTTGTGTGTATATTTGCTTTTTTAAGTACCATCATCCCATGTTGTATATTGGTGGTGTAGGTATTCCTTATATTTTTAATATATTCCATGTATATACTTTGTATTATAAGAGATTGAATTTTAAGTTACGACTTCTATTATACTAGATTTTAGTAGGAAAATATTACAAAGTAAAATTTATCTGTTTTTAATAAAATGTGAAAGAAGAAAAAAATTTCTATTTTTTTGTTTAAATAAAATAAATTAAAAATGCATAGAGTAAATGGGTGATTTTAAAGATTTTATATAAGGATAAAAGTGAAGGATATTCTTTTTAAAAAAATTAAAATATTTTAAAATGTTAAAAGAATTCGTTTTTATGTCAGTTTTGTGAATTTAGTTCCTGGTTTCGTCTTGAAATTTTACTCTTCTTAAGCATAATTACGATCCTTATTCTGGTATGTGTAAACTTGAAGCAACTGATTTATAAAATTTAAATAAATTGGAAGTCTATACTGTTGACTTGAACTTTTCAGCAAAAATAAGCACTAGTTTCGCATATGACACCAATTGTACAATGAAATTTATTAAGAACCATCAGGCTGTAAGAAGTGTTTTCAAAATGCAAAAATTCTCGGCTTCAATTAATACGTCGGGTTCAAAATTCTGCTCATGATATATACGAAATTCTGCTCACGATACATGTGAAATTAATTCAGAGATTTTGGATTTGAGCTGATTTGAGCAGTAATCTGTCTCTACACTTAATATTTGAAATTAAATATAAGCATTGATTGGAGGTTTTTATTCGTAAAGTTGCTAAACTCGTTTTATTAGGCTCACTGTTTAATTCTTAAATTACACTTGTATTATGAATATTATATTTTGTGAATAATTGTGAACGTTTGTTGCTCTTATTCATTCCTTCTGAGGAGCATAGATATTTCAAAAATTCTCTCTTCATTTTTCATTAATTTGGATTTGGATCTTGATTTTTTACTTTTAGTTTAAAATTATTTTGTATGTACCAATAGTTTTCAATTTATTAATGCTAGTTTTCGATATAGTTCAATATGGAAAAGAAAATGTCTGACAAAAATATCACTACAAAGTTGTTTTGGCAGAAACTTCAACCTGACACAGAGCTATTAGAAAATTTACTTAGTCAGTCACTCTTACAATTTATTTTTATTATTTTAAGAGATTGACGTTCATTATAGATATATCAAGAAAAATTTTTGATCCTTGAATGAGACATTTCTGATTTTTGGATAGATGGGTTAAATGGTGTACGATATCGTTCACATTAAAAGTTTGCTTTGTAGCCGTTGTTGTCAGTAATGTACAAGGCCTTATTTATTAAGATGGCAGTGAAAATGTTAAACAGAAGTCATGTATATTGTACATATTTTACTGTTACAGGTTATTTTATTCAAAGACTTTCACAAAATTCTTTGAAAACATGAAATAAATACATTGCTAATGGTTATTAAATTTAAGAACATTTAAGAGATTATTTATATAAAAGTAGAAATCAATTTTATTCATGGCAGCATATTATTAATATTCTTCATCCCATTGTATAACAATCATAGGATTAGCTATTCAAAATAATATTGAAATTAAATTTATAAATTTTTTCCGTTCTAAAGAAACTATACAATGATAAATATTTCTTCATTGAACATCATTTCATCATTGAACTTAAATTCTATTGAAAATTTAATACCATTATGATTTCCACAAAATAATATTATCGTATTTAAATACAAAATATTCAAACTCTTTCTCCTTTTTCCAATTGATATACTGTAATAATAAAGTAGAGCTCATAAGAAAACCACAAAAGATGCTAAAATATTTATTATAAAGAGAAACCTTAATTTTATCTGATTTTGAAAATAATATAAGAAGAGTAGGAATTCTACATTTGCATAGAAAATGTAGTAAGAACAAAAAAAAATTGTTGCAGTATTTTTATTCATTCCAACGGATGCATTATTGATTTCCATTTAAAATACATACGAAAAATATATGCTCCTAAATATATGCAAGTATACTGTTAAATAAATTTAAATAAATTGAGTTTTAGATGTGAGCGAAAAAAAAAAAATTTAAGATTGAAAACTTATAAAAATTGGCTTTTAAAAATTTTTAGCTTTCTATTTAATATAAGAAAACCTCATTTTCTTTTCTCTACAATATTTTAAGCAAATATGTTTTTTTTTTCTCTTTGTCTTGCTTTAGTTTAGACTGACATTATTTTCTTACTGATCTACTTTCAAAAAAACACAAAAAATCTTTAAAAAATAAAATGGAATTCTTTTCAAATCTTTGAAATACTGTTTGTGTTCATTTTTATTTGATTTTCTTGCTTTTTCCCAAAAAAAATTTAAAAAAACTCTTATTAATTTCCCTCTGTTCATCCGTTCGTTCATTTATCCCTAAATTAATTTACGAAACTTCTACATCCTTAAAAATAACCTTCATTCTGTCTCAAGTTATTGCCTTTTGAATTTTTTCAAAATTTGTAAAATTTAAATTTTCGGTATCATATAATTCATAAACTTGGTCATATAATTCTGAAAGTGGAAGCTTTTCCAAATTTCCATAAACACGGAAGGCTAACAGGCAATATCACGCGCCAACAAAAAATATAATTATTTTTCTTAACTGATACAATTAGTACTTTTCGAGCATTATATTAATGTCTCTTTAAATTTTTTCTTTGTTGTATTCCAAGTAATGCGTCTATCCTAAAAGTATGCAATTTTTTGAATATTTCTTTATACGAAAGAAATTAATTTTAATAACGTAGTAAATAGCTTTTAAAAGCAGGATTTTCATCTGTTGAGGGAAAAGTGCTGCTTTTCAAACAATTGGTTCGATTCAACTTTATATTTTTTTTTTTTTTATTTGAAGAATCAATTTCAATTTTTTGAGGAAATTCCAGAAAGGAAATATGCAATAATCAGAAAATGTATAGATATCACATAATAATAATATATTTAGTAAGGTAGTCATATACAACAATATATCTGGATCCTGGGCATTTGTGTACATACATACTAATATGTACAAACTTTTACAATATGTGAGCAGAAGACCCATAGACTGATAATGTCTTTTACAAAATAACTTATACATAATAAAATATTTGCAATTTTAGATTTTGTATTTAAATATCCTTTTCTTTTTCAGGTCAGTTACGACAAAAATGAATTTTTTTTTTTTTTCATTTGGTCTTTCATTTTAATTCCAAATATACCTTTACGAATTACAATAATAATAATATAATAATGATAACAAAATATTCATTATTCAAGTGAATGGGGTAAGATACCTAAGTCAAGAGTTGGAAAGATTATAATAAAAGTAAAAGAGAGATAGGATGAAGAACAGAAAAATAAAATACCGTTTATTCTTCCTTAAGTATAAAAATTTAATTTAAAGATTTTGTTAGAAAGGTGAATTTGTATATAAAATAAAGTTAAAAATTTTCTTAAAAAAAATTTATTTAAATAATTTAAATTCTTTTCTGAAGAAAGAGAAAAAAATTGAATGCTCCTATATTTATGCAATATGCTTGAATTTTGTGTAAATCGATATCACAATATACATTACAGAGTGTATGCAGAATGAGTATTTTTTATATTGGACTGGGCAATTATTGCTATTTTTTGTTCATGTAGCCATTTTGTATATATTGCCAGAATCTGTGGATTCAAAGTGATCACGAAAAAACTTAAAATCGTTCTATCTCTTCTGGTTCAGCCAGAAAACGCGTCTAAAGTTTTGCAAAAGATTTTTTTAAATATCTCTAAAAATATTTTTGCTACAGCCTATTATCATATATTGCCAGAATCTGTGGATTACCAGTGATCACAAAAAACAATTAAAATCGCTCTATCTCTTCTAGTTTAGCCAGAAAACGCGTTTAAAGTTTTGCAAAAGATTTTTTAAATATCTCCAAAAATTTTTTGCTACAGCCTATTATCATATTATGTCTTTTTATATGAAGGTGTATTGAATTCTATGTCGCCTTTGTATTTTTGCGTTACTCTACTTGAAGATCATATGGCCTCCACTTGATTTTCATTCTAAGGTTACATTGTATCTAACGAATCTCGACTTACTTCTTCTATTTTTCTTAACAATAGGTTCCTCTCATCTGATTTCTTAACGATTCAAAGTTCTTAAATGCTTATAATTTTCAACCAGGGTATTAGATCTATTATTTAGGGCACTTATTGATGAAAACTTGCAACTTCTAGTTCGTTAATTAAAATGTTAACCAAGTTTTGTTGCCATACATTGAAACAGATTTAATACAGAGTCGGAATATTTGGAAATAGGTTGCTTTGAATGGCTGGCTGTTTTTTAATATCTAACTAAATACGGTTCTTTCCTTCTTGAACTTTTTATATTTCCATATCTCTCCTTTTATATAAAACTGTTCAAAATCTTTTTGGGTCTATGTTTCAGTTGTTATTTTGATGTCCAGAAAAGCAGAGACCTAGACATTTCCGATTTCAGTCCTGTAAATTTTTAGAAACGGAAATGAGAACAGTGTCTAACTCAAGAAAACCCTATAAAAAAATTGGAAATAAAATAAATGTTGTTTTAAAACTGTTAAGGCTACAAATGCTCAAATTTTATGCAAGCCATACAGATTATTTCAACGGTATTTGCTGTTATAGTAGTTATTGTTATAATAGTGCTGACTTCATCTATTTTGTTTTTTTGGTTTCAGTTGCAAAATTTAAGGTTTTCAGTAAATTTATTCTAAAAATTACATGTTTTTATCGTATATTACTAACCGCATTTTAATTTAAAATACTTTGTATATAAATTTGAATATCTTACATAATATCTAATAATATTATAGATTTACGGTTATTTTTCTTATAAAACATTCTATTAAATCATCTTTGAACTTCATACTTATGTAAATTATATTTATTTTCTTTTTTACCTTTTCGAATATACGATCATTTTCAAAAGTCTTAAATTTTTTTTTTGTGTATATGGAAAAACTATAAAAGAGTGCTACTTTTCTCTATACCATCTAAGCTATCATTTTTTTTTCTACCCCCCATTTATTTTCACACTGAATATAAAGAAGGATTGACTCAACATACTTATATAACAATTTTTTTTTTTAAGAAAAAAAAAATTTATATTTATGTTAGAAATTTTTGAAATCTTTCAAGAATATGAAAAAAAGAAATTTTTTCTTTTTAAGTTCTTGTTTTCTTTAATCTTCTTCTATACCACCAATGTATCTTGTTTACCATAGATTCTGATGAACCGAACTAGAGCTAAAAGGAAAAAAAACTTCATTGAATATCATGAAGAAGAAGAAAAAGAAACGAATTCATAGAAAATAAGAAATTTCCAATGAAATATCAAAATGATATTTATAAAACATGAAAGGCAAAGTGATGAATAAAATGGTTGTGATAAAGCAAAAAACAAAAAAAAAACAGGAAAAACCAGAAATAATATGAAATGAAATAGAAACAGAAACGGAATTTGTGAAGATGAAAAGGATATCTAAAAGCTAAGAAAAGGAAAAATAAAAGAAAAAAAATTGAGAATTACAATTTTCATCGCTTACCTGATAACAGTAGACTGTTTTTGAATGTCCCTTGAGTGACTGTTCAATGTGTTTATTCCCTACAGGATTCTTGATATTATTAGAATCATGTTTCAATTTCATTTTTCTCAATTTTCAATTTGAAATCCGTCAACTTTCAGGCATGATAACTCAAAATATTTTTAATTGTGAACAGTTTTATTTTTTTTCTAATAATAGTGATGAGAGCTGTTAAAAATTCTTCTTCAAACTTTAGCACTTGAAGTGACAACTTTAAGAACAGAAAATATCAGATAAAATTTAATTATAGTTTAAAGATTTCCTTTGAATGTTATTGTCGTCTAGCTACTAACAGTTACCTTAAAGCGCTCACAGGATTTATACTGGTTCCATTATTGATTGGATTTACATGCTGTTTAATAAAAAACCATAATAAATAAAACCTATAATACGTTTGCAGTTAAAATTTTAAAACAAAAAATTTTATTAACGGAATATTGAAAAAAATTCGCCTTGAAATATGCAATTTTTGTTATATTGCATATATTGAGGATTTTGACTTCAATGAGCCTCTCTTGAGACCTGGTCATTATGAATAAAATTTTGAATCAATAAATTTTTTTCATACTACTAGTTAGCTCTGTAGTTATATAAATATTTAGTTCTTGTAAAAGTAATGTCCCCTTAAGATATGCAAATTTAGCATTTAATTGAAGTATTATATAATAATAGTAGCAGTAGTAGTAGTAATAGTAGTAGTAGTAAGAGAGGGTTGCCCCGCATGGTCTCCTACATGAAACTCATACACTAGGTTAGCAAGAAGGCACACTGGCAACTCTCGAATTAACACCTCCCAATCTCTACGGTATACAAACTCAAAAACCATCTACTGAAACCGATTAAACTCCTTGGTGAATTTTAAAGGCCGTATCAAATACTGCTTCAACAGGTCCCCCAGGCCATCATAAAAGAAAGTCCTCAAGATACGCTTCCCCTTCCACATCAGGAACAAACAGGCACAAAGAACATGTTGCACATCCTTCACCTTCGCAATATCCCGACATATCCGACAGACTTCCCTCGTAGTAAGACTAAACCCCGTCAGCATCCACGCCAGTATGCTGAGATCTAAACCTACTATATCCCAATAACGCCTTAAATTATTATATTAATAATGTACTACAAAGTTTTAAAATAGCAGAAAAGCGTATTTTTAAAAACAACTTAACAGGACACTTATTAAATTAGTGTCCACTTAGATGTTATAACAGCTCAGCGCATACTTTCTTTTCTATTAAATTTGTGCTATCTTGTCATCAAATTAACGGACAGTTTTTCATCAATATAACAGTCAAAATCATAACATTTTCAGATTCTTACAATTTTATTCCTTATACATTTTTCTAGATATCGGACAGCTTAAAACAAAGAAATCTAACAAAATTTACTAGCACCAATGAAATATCAAATATTTTGATATATTTTATTTCACATACTCGTACATAATTTAAAATGTGAATAAATATTTGATATATGTGAATAATATTGAATAAGAAATTTCTATTTCAAATACCTTTATTTTTTTGATCGAAAAAATAGAAAAGGTGAAGGAATAAATAAAATATAAATTTTTTTTTTGCCCCGAAATTTCTTTGTCAGAATGAAAGTTTTCAAAATTAAATGTTTCTTGTGGTTTTTCTCTGTGCATAATAATATGCTTAATGGTCCTTTTGGATGATATTTAATTTCAAAAGGGATTACAAAATATATTTTAAAGAATTAAAATACCGTATCTCAATTTAATTTAGAATATCGTGATTTTGACCATGAATTTTTATAATAGAATTTAATGTGAACAATAATCTTTATCATAATAATATTATTCTTTCTCAAATCTTTTTAATCCGGCGACATCTCTGTCCTAATCCTGTGATATCTTGTGTCTTAATCCTGTCTTATATAAATCGCATTAATAAAATCTCATTAATTTTGATGCTAAGGATGTGCAACATGTTCTTTGTGCCTGTTCGTTCCTGATGTGGAAGGGGAATCTACTCCTATTCATTCAAATTCTATGTGAATTTAAGAATCTGGTTTTCAAAAATTTTAACTTAATCTTGAGCTTATTTTCGTAAAATAAGACAAAATTGTAATGATAAACTTCTGGACAAGATAGCGATATTATAAACCGGAAGCATACCTCTAATTCGTCCTTTTAGTTTGGTCTTGCAATACAATTTTTTCTAAGTATATTTTTTTTAATAATATTGTAAGGAATAGAAAATTTTCTATTTATATAAAATCAAAGTCTGCGTGATAACCAATACTTAAAATGAAAAAAATTCTTTTGCTCTCTATTTGAGTTCTAAGAAAATAAAACAAGAAGAAGAAGAAAATATTTTTTTTTTTCTTGAAAAAATAAATTATTTTATTTTATTTATATAACAGTATTTTTATTCCATTTTTACATCAATATAATTTTTTTTTGTGTACCCATAATAAATGTGTAGATATGTATATGAATTTTTATACAAGATTGTTCAATAAGTTCGATCACGAATAGAATAAAGAGATTAGAAGATTTAAAATAATATTTTATTGTCAAGAAGAGCTGAAGACGGCCGTAGTTTATGAATTAAAATTCTATAAAAGTTTAAAAATATTTTAAATTATTTGTATTTTTAATATCTATTAGTTCTAGAAATTGCTACAATATTGCCATTATTGTAAAAATATTACTTATAAGAATAAATTTTTTGATTAATCTTTCTATTGACACTAGGTTTCCCTTGAAAGTTTTTCAATTTTAATACTTAATTTTAATATATATGAAAAGGATTCCAATAATTTGAAATTTTCCACCAGTAGCTTCGAAAATATTGAAAAATATTCTATCTATTCTATAAAAAATACTTCATCCATTCATCCAAGCGATTTAATTTGTAATTATTTTTTCCGTACACCTTTACTACTAAGGTAATGGCACTTCCATACATTTTGTATGGAATTCGACAAGAAATATTATCGAAAGCAAATGTTCAAAAAATAAATATCAATAAATATTAAAAATTTAAATAAAATTAACTCTTTTGTACAAAAAACCGATACATGTATGTCAATAACCAACTTCACACTGAAAAAAATTAACTGTTACCTGAACCGATACCGTAAATTTAGTTAGTCTTTGTATAGAACATCTATATGATATTTGCGAATTTTCAAAATGTAACATGGAAGTACCTTGGCGTCCTACCGCCGACTGGAGTTATTGTTCGAAGGGTTTTTTTTTTGTTATAAAAGTGATTATATTTATGGCTGGCGGTTTTATGAAATGTTCTTAAAAGAGACTGAGTCTACAATATTCGCTTTTAATAAAGATATTACAATATTGGCTCGATTAAAATGTAATTCTATTGTCTACAGTTCACAACAGATTTTAGTTTTGGACTACAACCATACAAAGGACGATGTCGATAATTTGTAAAAAAACGCTGTGTGAATATACGCGCAAATATACGTTCGATTAGTCGTTTGAGTATAAAAACTATATTGATGCAGAAAGCACCAGAACTCTTATGTACCCGAAATTCAGTTGAAATGTAATATATTGCAGATGGTATATACAGGGATATTGGGTGTACGAAATAAGTATACCGATTTTGGTACCAATACAGAGGCTTAAAGAAAAAATTGTTTGGCACATATTGAATAACACTTCTATTTTTTTGTTCTTTTAAATATTTATAGTCTATCTATATTCCAAGTGGGTTACCGGTTGAGTTCATCAAATATAATATCTAAATATGCTTATGTATATACCTATATCGTTTTGTGGTACCTTTTTATTTTTTCTTTTATTCCTTTCACTTCTATTTTATTATGATATTATTAATAATATTTTTATTTACTTAGTATCGTACAAATAGAACGGAATTCCAAATAGAATTTAAGACTCAGTATTATATACCAAGCAAGTATATGCTAAGAAAATTAAAATATAAAGTTCTTCGCTTTTCTAAGAGCTCTTTTTAACTTCTTCTTGGATAATTTTTGTTTTTCTCTTCAAAATATTTAAAATAAAAACAATTTTTTTTTTAAATAATATCAAGATTCTAAAGAATTACAAATTTTTCGCAATAATAATAAATTATTATTGATATATTTGGAATATTGTTGAAATTGCTACAATATTACTATTTGACTTAGAACACGCGTCTTATTTGAAATGTAGAAATATATTCGTGAAAGTAATATTTTTATTTATGTATATGTGATTGATGCTGCACGCTCATTTTGATGTTATAGAATTGGGCAAAAAATATTCAATTCAAAGAAATTATTTGCATACAAGAGTGTATACCTAAAAAGACACCTAGATTAGAATGAAAAAGACTGAAAAGAACAAAATCTTTGAATAAAAATGCGGTGACAGACATTGGATAACGCTTAAAAACTATTTTTTTCCGAAATTTTGCAAAAATAACATGATGTTAGAGCTTATTGTTAAATATGCAACACCATGTTACATAGGTACATTAATAATAATTAAAATATTATAAAATTACTATAATTCACGCCATAAAGACACGGTAATATCTTATACAAAATTCAACACCGTCAACTAGTATACCTTAAATTTTAAATCGTAATAATTTTGTAATCATTCAAGCGATTCTAGGGCATATTCTAGACAATGAACGAATAAAAAAACTTGGAATTAAAGTAGACTTAAACGAATTCTAATATGTTTATAAAATGTAAACAATTTTTAAATGATTTCCTTAAAATATCCACTAAAAATCAATAAAAGGACACAAACATTCAAAAATTGTCACGATTACACTCGAAAAATTCAAAAGATTTTATAATAGTATTGTTAAATGAAACATAAAATGAGACCATATTTTTCACTCCAAAGCAAAAAACAATATAATAATGTTGATTTTAACAGTTTTGGGAGGGCAATCTTCTTAAGTTCAAATGGTGTTAATAAATGAGAATTTTTGCAAAAAATTATTCGAATTTTATGTAAAAAATCAAATCCATTTTGCTCAAATAAAATTCTAATATTCAAGAGTTTTAAATCCATCTACCGGAATAAATGTGCAACTCAAATCTTGTATACTAGTTTTAGTGGTGTTATACACTTTGAATATACGTGTTCGAATTTTCAAACACCCCTGAAATATATTGTTTTAACCATTTTCCAATATTATACTTTGAAAACATTGGATAACCCATAACAAAATTTGTATTTAATCAAAAACAAAAATGTTATATTCTTAAATTGTTGTAATTCTACGAATCAATATAATACTGTGCTTTAAATTTCTATATATACAAAATATTCCATATATTATTATGTATTTATGTTTGTATTAAAAGGACTTTATTAAAGATTAAGATTGGAAACGATGTTGTTCACTTTATCATTGTAATGTTATAATAAAAAGAATATATATACTTAAACATTCTGTTATATTTATACATTATAATATTTATATGCATTTATTCAGTATAAATGTAAAGTTTCAACTTGTATACACGCATACATACTATGAATAAAAATGTTATATAAATTTTTGTTTTGTTTTTTTTTCGTTTTATTGTTTTTATGAACCTTGTGGGGAAATTAGTTCTGATATTATTTACAGATATATCAAAATCTAATATAAACAATGAGATGATGATGGTATCGAAATTGACAAGAGAAGGTCATTTTTATTAAAGGATTACATAAGATATTAAATTATTATTATATAGTATAAAACTGTTATACATATAGTATTATTGTGATTTTCTAATAGAAAAACAACTTTAATAATATTGATATACAAATGCATAATAAATTTATGTAGAAATTAATGGTAGAAAGACTAAACGAAATAATTATATACAAGCTTAGTGTTATAATACAAATTTTTTAATGTGATTAATTCAGTACACACACACACACAGATAATTAATAAATAAGAGTGGTAGTACCTACTCAATAATATTTGGAATAATATTTAGGCGAATTGGTTTCGGGCAAAGAGTACAGCAAATAATATGAGAATAAAATAAGACTAAATTACAAATAAAGCATGGGCAAAAACAAAATTTTAATTAATGAATTTTTGGCTATAAGATTTTATTCTGTGTATTGTATCGTAGGATAGTGATTAGTGTAGAGAATATTCAGTTGATAGGTGAGGCGGGCGAATAAAAGATTGCTTAATATCAATGACACAAATTCATTGTGGTCATTGGTTACTATAGATATTCACACTGATTAGTATAGATGGTCAAACTATAGTTATGTATACCTGTTAGTCAATATAGTAATTATTTCGAAATCATTAGGTTTTAATAATCATTAGGAACTGCACAGGAGTGTATTTAAAAGAATTATTTAAATACGCATTATATGGAAGAGAATAAATAAATAGAGGAGTTAAGTAGATTTTCCGCAAAAAATGATATTTTTTCACTATATATGAGCATTGTCAGAACACTATTCGATATTTGGATTGTGGTAAACTTATAAGGTTATACATTATAAGGTTATTAAGTGTTAATATTAACCATATAAACTACATAGGTACATACATATGTACGGAAAATAACTTGATTATAATGTGACGGATAAGAAATTATCCAAGTCTCTATACATTATTTATTAAGAAAAACTTTTATTTCCAGATGTCCTTTTTATAAATCTACAAATTTATACATACACACACCAACATGGATACAACATTGTATACTATGAAGAAAACTAAAGATTGACCTAGATTAGTTTAGAAGATTTTTTTTTCTTTATTTTTCATTTTTTCTATTTGACCTTCAAATTAATACTTTGGTGTTCATTTATTAGAAAAGTTTCATGTTTTGAAATTTTAATCTGTAATGAGTTTTTATGTTGTCAATTTCCCTTCTTGTCCTTTTCCATTTTAAACCCCAATTCCAATGTTTTTTATTTCTCTCATTTTCATTACATTTTAAGTTTGTTGTTTTTTTTTCCTTTTTTTGTAGATTCATTTGGAAAAATTTTTTAAATCGTAAATTTTTTTTGCTTTGATTACAAAATATTTGAAAATAAATGCTATTGAAGGTCATTATGTTGTTAAACTTTTAAACAGAGATTTATGTAAGAAAATAAACTAAATTTTGGAGAATTTAAAATTGTTTTCAGATTTTTTAAGGTGAATTAAATAGAAATAATCTACTTATATATGTAGGACTAAACACATAGAATTGAATTAGAAATTTGAACCTGTTATAAAGCTGATCAGATCAATTACCCATTTTATTTATTAAATGATGGCATACATAGGTTTTTCTTAGGAACAGACGAATTATTGCCCTTATCTGATCAATCCAATAGTTCTTTATGTTACAATTTGATATTAGTCAATTGAATGGCTAAATATGAGCTTTGAATGCGATTTCGTAAAAACTTTTTACTCACATTCAGTCTTACAACATTTCTCTTTTACAGACAGCCAAATGAATAACGATAGTTAAGCCCAATACCACGTTTTTATTCATATTAAGGTGCGGAACTGAATTTTACAAAAATATTCATTTTGCTTGCCGCAAAACTTATATCATAAATACGAGTAGTAAAAGCTTATTTCGAATTTTTAACCAAATTTGAAGTGATGTCGAGAGGAATTTCTGGAAAGTCATAATAAACCAATTTTTGCATTATATCCTGATTACATTAAAACCAGTTCTCAGAAGTTCATTTTCAATGGTTCGTTTCGTTCAAATCAGCATTAGTTTTTTCGCAAAAAGAATAATTATGGTCTAGGAATATTGTATCTATATAAAATTTAAAAACACCATCGTCCAAATAATTTAATTATATCATAATTAAATTTAATTATATTTCAAATTTATTTGATAATTATTTTGTTATAATACTTAATTAGTTTTCGCTCTTTAAAACAAAAAAATATTTTCAGTAGATTGCATACAGTAAGGCAGGTAATGTGATGGCACCAAATTTTGGATATCGAGTTTTGGTGAGAACACAATACTAGGGAAGCGCAAAAAAAACTATTTGTATAGAGATGTCAGTCTTCCGGGCTATCTGTTCGTGCACGCGTGTATCTCAAGTTCGGCTGATTGATCAACTTTTGGGATATATCAGTATAAAGTGAAATAATCAATAAATTTCGTTGAAATTTACTTTTCAAATTTGGGATGTTAAGACAGTGAATCTCTTAATTTTTTGGAAAGATCACTGCTTGGAGTCCAAATAAGGGTTGGTTTTACATTTTTTATCATTTCTACGGAACTAATTGGTGGAATTTTTCGAAATTTAATATTTGGGTTCTGGTTGTTAACAAAATTAACTGGAAAATTTTCATGGAACTCGAATGACATAAAGGGAAACTCTATTAAAAGCCGAATTTATATTTTTCGACGAATGTTTACACTGGAAACTAGCGCTTTCATTAAACTAGACAATGTGCATTGTGGTCGGTAATGTACTGACCATATCAGATCTTTTTTTCTTGTTCATTAAATTTCATACAAAAAATATTTTTCCAATAATGTAGACGTGCAAATTTTCAAAAAATTTTGTTAACCTCCTTTGAACCAAAAAACCATGAATTCATTATACAAAATTGGACGTCATTATTAAAATTGTGTACTCTATAACGTGTAAGTGTACTTGTTAGCTATAGTAGACATTAGTTTTATTTAAAAATTTAAATTTATAATGCTTTTATTTTATTTTTGTTCTTTTTTCAACAATAATTCAGCAATTTTCACCTTATTTTCCATAATATATTTTAATTTAATTGAGTATTTGAGTATAGCGTGAAAATTTTCATTGTATCTACAATGTACCAACATTATAATTTATTTATGAATATATATACATATATTAACATCACATACTAACACAATTAAAGCCCCATACAATATATTAAATGTAGAATAATGCTATTCATTGAAGTGAAATTCATTGAAATTTTATTCTGGTGTTCTCTGGTTCACTTTTGTTGGTTGATTGTGTCATCTAATTGTAAACACATTATGTGTTTTTTAGCACTTTTCCAAAAAATTTTTTGAAAAAAGTGCTTATTAGTTTCACTCTGTCCGTCCGTCCGTCCGTCCGTCCGTCCGTGGACATTTTTTTTGTTTACAAAACTTCTACACCCTTTAAGATAGAAAGCTGAAATTTCATACGTACATAGATCTTCACTAGAAACTTATTTCCGTAGAACAAAATTTTTACCTATCTCCCCCCCTCTGGAAGTTATACCCCCCCAAAACCCTAAAAATGGCCTTTTTTAAATATTTGTTGCAATGAAACCATAAGCATTTTTGAAATTTTGCAAACGCAGAAAGGCAGTGGCTTGCTTCCCCTAGCGCGATATACTATAGTTAAACTTTAGAAAAACAAAATGGCCGTTCAAATTTACCGTTATCTAAAGTCCTTTTTTTCCAAATTTTTGATGTCATTTTTCTTCTAGACCCCAGCCTGTAGAAGCTTGAAATTTTAGGAGCTTTTAGACATTAACAAATAGTTTATTTCGTTAGAAGAAAATTTTTTTCCATCTCCACCCCCTCTCAAGTTATCGCCTCTTGAAATTCGTAAAATTTGAATTTTTGACACCTTATATTTCCGAAACCGCAAGCTTTTCCAAATTTTTATAAACGCAAAAAGCTAACGGTAAATTCCATAAAATTAAAAAATATAATTATTTTTCTTAACTCACACAATTAACCCTTAAAATCGAGCATTAAGTTTACCCCGTTTTTATATTAATTTTTGCTTTATTTCAAAGACTGCATGTATGCATCATCCTAAATATATGCAATTCTAGAAATAGTTTTGTATATGAATGAAAATAATTTTAATAGTTTGATAGGTATACATAGACTGTATTTAAAAGCAGAATTTTCACTTGTTGAAGGGAAAAGTGCTACAATACAAACCATTGGTTTGACCCAACTTTATTTTTTTTAAATATTAATTTTGTTAAAGTAATGTTGTGCAACAGAATGATAAATAAAATAATTTGGAAATAGTATATTGAGGCAGGTCTTAGATAATCTAAGAATGTTTTTTGTATCAGACTATTGATTGATGAAAAATTACTAAGCACCCATACTTCTCCCTCGGGATTCTATCTTGAAGTAGAACCTGGGCATGTTTGTCAGCATACATAAGCTACTGCTGTGCAATACAGCATTGGAGTGTGTTAATCTCGGATAAGCGAATGCAACAACTTGTTACACCATAGCGAAGGTGCTGTTAAAGCTAAATTTGCATCGCACAAGAGATCTGATCTCCGACGAGAGAATGTCAGTGCTATAATAGACGTTCTGACAGACCATTGTCTGATTGGTGAACACACGAGGAAGATGAGTTACTCCGTTAACGATCTGGAAGAATAGAAGTAAAAACTGACCTACCTCTTATGTTCATGTCCAGAGCAGGCCAACTCCAGGCAGAGATTTCCTAGGTTTTACTTCTTCGGCCAAGCTGCAGACTTAGCGGATGTAAATGTAAGCAATTTTAATCAATTCGTCAGAACTTTAGGCTGGTTCGAATTAGGGTCGGAAAAGGAGAGATGCGGCGGTGCCACAATGGGCTGCGTTAACCCGACCTATTTCTTCCTTATAAATTTTAATGTTTTTTAACTCGTACTATTTTTTTTTTTATACATACCAATTGGTACTTCAGATGTATGATTGCATAATGCAAGCCATTAGATATAAAATTGTGACTAATAAAAACTGCATTCATATTTTTAATCTTTCTAAATTTTGCATAACCCTCCGTACCCCTGATATTATATCGCAATCACACACATAGTATTGTATTGCGAATACAATATAAATACAAATTTCTATTAGTATGTTGTATTACTATTTTAATAAGGATTTCTTCATTATATAAATATTATATAATTTAATTAGATTTATTTAAAATTTGTAACAAAATTCAAACCAAATTCCAGAGTTTATTTTTACGTCATACCACATATAAGGTAATAAAACTAATTTTCGACTAGAATAATAAAATTATATTTAGCCTTTAATAATGAATTCTAAAATGAAAATTTTAGTTTAAACAAAAGAGTTAACAAATCAACAAAAATTCTCCAAACGCAAAATGAAAAAAACATACTAGAAAAGTAGAAAAAGAATTTTAAATTCTAAAATTAAGAACATTATAATATTGTGCCTGAATGTACACATTATATGTGTTAGTATGTAAATGTTAATTTATTTGTTATAAGGATATAAAATAGAGAACAAAAATATTTTATGTTAAATAAAATGTATACATTTTAGGTAAATATTTTGAATTGTAAATTATAAGAACAGAAGGGTTATGTGTGCTTTGAATTAGAATTTTCAATTACCTAAATACCAAGAACTTATTGTATACAGAATACACTTGAGTCTAATAGATGATATGACTGGACTTCCATATCCTAAACTCCACTTGAACCAGCCCTAGTTTTTATAAACCAAAAAATAGACTGATCCAAATATCCGATGTGCGATAGATCTAGTTTAGGTGACTCTTGTTTGGTCGCGCTGTATGTCGTCCCAGTTTCCCTCCTGCTATTGGTTTGCTCTATCGTTATGATGTGGAACCCAAAATATAAAGTAAAATTTTAAAATATTTTTATCACTACAAATTTTAAATAAGATATGTGAACATTTTCAAATGACACCTCTATTGCTATTCTATTGGTTTTTAAAATAAAGCATAATTTTGCCATGATATCATTTAAATTTTATTCCTAGTGTTTTGTGAAGTTAGTTTATGATTTAATGGTTTTCGATTGAGAATTTAGGGATAATACTTAGGGATTTTGAGGGAATTGAACACACTATGGCTGTAATCATTATTTTATTAAAATTAATATTTTCAACGATAATTTAGTTTTGAGAATTTAGCCTTCAAGATTGTGTAATGTGACACCATCAATGTTGAATAAAATTTTATTTGAGTCGTTTGCAATAGGCTAATAGAAATTAATTATAAGCTTCTTACCAGTTCAATTAAAAGATAACAATATTATTACCATAAGAGCTTTAAAAAATTATTGTAAACACAAATCAATCATTGGAATTGTTATGTGTTTAGATTAGAATATTATATAGATATCTTATTATAGACAATTAATTATAGACACAAATCATTTCATTTAATTGGTTTGTGTTTACGATAATAATGCATAAAATCACGCAGTGGTAAGTTCCACACAATACCAAATATTTTCATATTATAAGAAGAAAAATTATAATAAAAGGGTTTGCAGCACAAAAATTAAAATCCCTTATAATTTTGTCCATAAATTCGACGCATACTCATACTAAATTTAAATTTAATAATTTATGAATGAATTAAATTGAATTGAAATTGAATTGAAAATGAATTTATTATTAAAATTAAAAAATTTAATTGAGTAAAATACTAGATAATCCAAAATTCATAAGAATTTATGAAGAACTTTTAAAATTGTCATAATTTCACTGAATTTAAAAAATTCCACTTTTTATAATAAGAGAAAATGTGATTAGTCCCATAAAATTTTCTTAATATAATTCATTTTTTCAGCTAACATACAATTTCAGTCAAACTAATCCAATTGGTGGATCTCGACATTTTACCACAAATTTTTATTCTTTTTATTTATACAATAATTTTTCATGGAAAATAATATCACTGTCTGTCTGTTCCTTGACACTGACTAATACCACAATTACTTTTTCTATTGTTCTTCTCTTTAATCAATTTGTTATTTTCCTTTTTGAGAAATCATGAAAAATTCAAATATTCTGAAAAAGCATTCTGTCGTGTGTCTAGTCAAAAGAAAAAAAAATTTTTTTCTTTTTCTGTCTACATTTTATATTTTTTTTATATCGTAAAACAAGTAAAAGTAAAATTTGAATGCAAAGAAAAATTATTTTATGAAATATAGGATAATAGTTTTTTTTTCTGGAATTAATTTACAAACATATGTAAATTTAATAATAATTTTAGAATTTGTTCGTGGAAAAACAGAGCACGATATTTTTTCTAACAAGCTCAATTGATAGTAAAATTTAAGTATGTATATAAAAATGGAAAATTTATATTTATAACTTTTATAATGTAAACAAAATATCTACCCCCGAAAATCCGACCTGAAAATATACT
Organism: Condylostylus longicornis; assembly: GCF_029603195.1. Taxonomy (NCBI): domain Eukaryota; kingdom Metazoa; phylum Arthropoda; class Insecta; order Diptera; family Dolichopodidae; genus Condylostylus; species Condylostylus longicornis. The sequence continues at coordinate 3,082,859 of NW_026578045.1, forward strand.
GAATAGTAACACTAATGCATGTTAATAAGTACCTATCTATTATAGTTTATGGTTAAATTTTTTTTACTCTTTTGATGATATTGTAATGAGTTTGAACTAGTTCAAGTTATAACAGAAATTATTCTTTGATTTCATTTGCTTTTTAAATGAAAACTGAAAATTTTCTCTTCTTTTCTAATTTTTTTTTTGTTGTATGCTTACTAATAATACTTAGATATTGGGAAACTAGGTCATAGGTACATAATATGTCAAAATTTTGATATGGTTTTCTACTCATTTAAATTGTTTTGTGAAATTATTAATAAAAATTTAATAAACATCAAAGAGAAAAAGAAATAACGGATTGCTGTTTCGGAATATTGCAATTAAATAAATATGATATTAGTCGGATGAGGGGCTAAAATTATATATAGTCATAAAGACAATAGAAAATTAACACTGAATACTGTTTTAACTCCCGATTTTTCTCCATTAGAAATTTCGTTTAAAGGGAATTTCAGCCGTTTGATTTTAATATCGAATTGCATAGTCCTTGTTCTTTTACGTTTCTTTTGTTCCGATCTTTTTAATAACTCGCACAATGTGACTAGAATTCACTGTTTTCTTTGTTTTAATAACATTATAGGAGACTTTTCATTTTTCACTCTATTAATAAATATTACGTAAAACAGTTTAAGTCAAGTATTATATTTTTTTACTATTTCATGTGCCTCCTGGTATTTTTTTCTACCAATAAGTTTTATGAATGAATTTTAATATAATTAAACGATTTTTGAGGATATCACCTCTGCCAGTGTCTTATACACTTTTCCTAATTATTTGAAATTGAATATGTTAATTGTAGATTGCAAAATGACGCGATGGTGCACCGCAACCTAAAAAATCTATTGTGTCCTACCAACACGAGCTCCCACCTAGAGAACCCTTTCGAATCTCACATTTTTAATAAATCTGAGCAACTTTCCCTATAGAAGAAAATACAACGACATCTCAACTAGTGAGAGCTCACCCAAGTTATCCCTTCTCTTATGCATCAACGCTCCACATTCATTGAGAACGACGAATCGGAATCTCCTGCCGTTCCACACAATAGCTTCAAGACCCATCAGACTTTAAAACCAATTAGCTTAGGTGTTTTTTAAGCCTACTTTGTTTTGTTAGGAAACCTGTGTGGATTCTGATATGATTCCTCAATTTCGGAATCTCACTCAAATTTTAATTAATTTTTGGAAAATATGTGAGAAATTCACTGAAGTCTTCAATTTTTGTAAATTTACTTTAATTTTTATTGCAGTATAGTTACTGTTTATATCAAATTTATTGATATTAGCGTTGGATCATTAGAATTCGAAAAGTCTAACTTTTCATTGTTTGTATTTTCAGATGTCTGAAAGATGATTTAATCTGATATTTGAAATCTGATCACACAAAATTTTTTTAAATTGTAATGTAACACAGCTGGTAAACTTCTAACATGTTTTAAATGAACCCTAAAAATATTTTCTGGGAAGAGAGGTGGGGACGGTCGAACGTTAGTCTAAATTTTATTATAAAATGTAGAATATCAAAATTTACAACCAAATTTTTTAATTTTAATCATTAAATTTAATATTCTTCAAGCCATTTCTTAATATTTTAAATTGACTGGAATAAAACAATGAAAATTGCTCTTTTCACACAATAAAAGAGAAACTAAATTTTTTTCTTAAATTCAGCAAATTTAATAATATTAAAAATTAAACACATACATAGACAGAAACATAATTACATAATGTATAAAAATCTATTCAAAACATTCACTATAAGTTTATTTCTGCTTTTTTTTTATACACTTTCCCAGATCGCAGCCATTTTAACGTCAGAAAAATGTTAACTATTCAGTTATATAGCTAAACAGAACAAAGAACTCATATAGAAACTGTATGGGACTAAAATAGTTATTTAAAATGGCTCCACAAATCATAAGAAATAAAAATAATGAAAAAAATAATAATTTTTCATCTTATATAAAAATTCATGTTCAAAAAGAAATTATCATAAGTTTTAAAGAAAATCGAAAATTACAACAAATACAAAATATAGAAATGTTGGCTCCATTACGGCTACAATAAAAATTGAATTGTGTCTTGTCGTTTTTTCTTAATAAAATTTTTTTTCGTGCTTTTTGTGAAAACGGACAAAGAATTTTGTATTGTGGGTGTAAATGAAAAGAGTAGAAAAGAAAAAAAAATTGTTTTTGATTCAAAAATTCATTGTCATTTAAAACTACAATTTTACATTTAAAATTTATTTGCTTCAGAATTTTCGATTTCGGATTCTGGATTCTTTTTTTTTTCCTAATACATTGAAATCAAATCATAAAAGTGTAACGTACCACAACTTTAAATACTCACAAAAAAAAAAAAACCTTTATTTCCTATGATATCATCAGAGGACATACAACAATTTGTGTGTGTATAGCAAATCTAAACTAAAAATATACGAAAAAAATTTAACAAAGGGTTCTAGAAAAATAGAAAAACACAAAAAAACTTTCCCTTTTCCAGTTCTAAAATTTTGCTTTAATTTTTGTTTCCTTCCCTTTCTTTCCTTTTATATTTTTCTTGCTCCAATAGAATTACCCACACTCTCCCCCTTACACCCAACTAACCGGTTCTTTTTTCTTGTGTTATTAACTTGCAGGACCCAGTTCCAAATATTACATAGAATAAAGGATAAAAAAAAAAAACTAAAAAGAGAATTTTAACAAAAAAATTTGTTTGAAAATTTTTTTTTTGTTTGAAAAACATTTGCTGTTTGTTTCTTTGTTGCCACAACACATTTTGCGAATTAAAAATAAAACACAGAGAGAGAGAGAAAGAAAAAAAAGCAAAAATGTTTCCTTTGACTCAACGGGAAAATAAAAATTTAGTTTTCCTTTTTCATTAAAAAGAAAAGAAAACAAAAACTGTGTAAAAAAAAACTAACAAAAAAAAAAAATAGTAAACATTAAAAAAAAGAAAAGAACAACAGTAAATAATACGAAAAAAAAAATAAACAAATTGTTAACGAAAGAAGAGTAAAACCTACACAAAGAAAAAATTAAATTTTCGCTCACAACAGTAAAAAGCAAGATTAGATAAAAAGCCAAATAAACAAAAAGGAAAAAACAAAAATACCAAAATTTTTCTATTTTATATTTTTGGACTTTGATATAGAGCGAGAGAGTTAAAAAAAAGAGAATAACAAATTTTAAATAAACAGTAATATTGAGTAAAAAGAAAAACAATAAAATTTTAAAAACAGAGACGCATTAATTTGGTTTCTTCTATCCTTCTTCTTCTATCATTGACCATAGTGTACTCGTTCTCTCTTCAAAAAATTATAAAATATGTACATGAATTTGAAGAATATGCTTCAAAAGAATTTTATAGAATAGTGTCGAGAAATAAGAAGAATTGATTTTCGAAAATTTTTTGACTGAAAGAAGAAAGTGAAAATTTTAACAATAGTTATATAAAGAGTGCGAGTGAGAATTGTAAGTATGAAAGCAATAGAAAAATTGGTCTGCAATTGCAGTGAATTATAGTTCTCTCCAAGATAGATAATTCATTATAATACATTATAACGCATTATAACGAAGCCGGTTAAAGATAGAAATGTGACAGCATAAAATTGACAGAAATATGTTACTCACAGGAGATTCTTGTCTTTACAGGAGAAAAATATACCAGACCTTTTAATTTTAATAAATTTTTCTAGATTTCTAAATTAAAGCTTTTTAGTGGCCTTTAAAGCCAAGTTTGTTGGCGGATATCGTAATATTTTTCAATTCATAACGATGTTTTCGATATTCTAGAAACAATATTTTTACATTTCAAATTAATTTCAAAAATTTTTTGTTATTTTGCAACTTAATATTCAGCTATGACCGTATATGAACCCTGACTCCATATTCATTGAATTCATTGATGTGTAAGAAATTTATAATAAATCATAAATTAAATTATATTAGAATATTTGATAAGAAATCAAAAAATATGATTCAGAATCATAAAATAATTTAATTTTATGGATAAAATTATTTAAGTTATTTAAATAATTTGAAATAATTGTGAAGCCGGAATTGCCATTATTAACATTTTACATTCTTACTTTATTACTCTACGAAGATTTTTCGAAGGAAAACTTCCACCTCAATTTTCTTTTTCCTGAATCTTAGATATTTTTAAAGCTCACAGCATATGCAAACTTGTTATTCAAATTCAAATAACAAAAAAATATTTCTAGAAAAATTTTTACTACAGTAAGTTTAGTATTTGTTTTATTACTCTATACTCTACTACCATATTAAAATCTGACCTCTACACTCGTCCAATTAAGAAATAGTCAGCAAGTTATGTATATATTTCACTAAAATATTTTTATTATGCTTTAATAGAATAAATTATCTGTTATTAATTATTAATAAAATTCCTTTTACGTTATATACATTATGACATTAATTATTATGTACGCCAAGTAAAACAAGTAAACACTACATAAGGTACATCCAAATACGTATAACTCTGTGCCTTAATTATTATACTCATAAATCATTAACACTTAATAAAACTATTCTGTTAACATGATAAATAGCTAACTATATATGAGTATGTAGTATAAATGTGCGGAAATTTGTGTTAATTGAACCGGAAATAACAGCAGATATTTATCTTTTAATTAAATATTTAAATTTTCTTTAGAATTTCAATTCTTTTGTTAAATTACATTTGTACAAAATTTAATTATTAAAATATGTAAGCACATACGTCATTATGCATATACATTCATATATTTATAACAATTTTTCTCAAGAAAAATACTTCGCAGATGTTAAAAAATTTTATTGAATAACTAAAAGAGAATATTTTAATATTATTGCTACCAGGTTGCCTAAGCACATGCACGTGTTTAAAATGCATGAGAAATGAGAAAATTTCATTCAAAATGATAATTCAAATTGAAATAAGGTAAATACAAACATAATGCACAAAATATATTCAAATTAAAGTTTCGGCAACATAGATTTAAGGTTGTGGGAAATTACCCACACCGTCATGGGTAATTACGCGCACTGCTCAGGGTAATTACGCGCAGATAATTAGGCAAATCCAGGGTGTAATAAATTAATGTTGGTAGTTGTAATGCACATTTTTCATGGTAGCAAAAATGAGCTACGGGCAAGTTTTTATGATAATTCTGCGCATTAGTACAAATTTTTAAAACGTAAAAATTTATTTTTATTGAATTTTAAGGAAACGTAATATTGTTAACTTTCCGTACTAACTTGAAAGATTTTGCGGTGAATTTAAGAACGCAGAATGAGAACTAAAAAGTAAAAAAAAATTCAGAGAATGCCTACTGAATTTACGTAAACTGAAGAGAATACATCTTTTTCCTATTTAAATTTAATCAAAATTTTATATTCTAATTACCATCTGGTTATAATCGGCTTGTAACACAGTGAGTCTTAGTACTTAAGCGCATATAAATAAATGTATAATAATAATAATAAGAAATGAGAACAAACTTAAAACGATATTGAACTGGTAACAAAGTAAACCACGTAAAAATATTAAAGGTTCTCCCATAAAAATATTCCGATGTATTGAATGTTGCTAATAATTTAATCTTGATCTTCAGTAACCCTTATTGTCTTTCATTTAAATTTTCTTCTCTATTAAAATCGCAAAACATTTCTTAAAAATTCAAGAGTCAAAATAATTTATATTTACGAATATTTTATAGAAAATAAAAAAATTTAAATTTTAATTGAAAATAAGTTAAAAAAAATATTGAAAAAGTTATAAAAAAAAAATTAATAATTTCATATTTTATTTCTTTTCAGATCAGATGAAGAACTTTGCAACTTTTCCTCCACCTAAAAAATCAAAAATAAAACCAAAGTGAAAAAAAAAATTTTAAATCGAAAAGTTTTTATTTTTATTTTTTGCTCATTTTCATAACTTTCACCTCTGCCATTAAATACCATTTGGTAAATTCTTTTTTTTTTTTTTTTCAAAATAAAACACCAACTTTACCAAATAATCAGAAAAAGAGAGGAAGCAAGAAAAAAAAGGCGAAATTTCATAGCTATTTTCAAGAAAATTGTTTTTCAAAATTTTAAATAAAAAAAAAAAACCCTAAAATCTAATTCGGATAGCTCTACAAAAAAAACAAAACAAAAGGATATGAAACATAAAAATAAATTTAATAACAGTAATAATAATAATAATAAAAAAAAAAAAAAATACGAAAAAATTTATAAATTTTAAATGAGTTTCTTGCATGCTTATTGTAATAATAACGACGACGTTTCGGTTTTAACAAAATGCAGAATATTGCATCGGTAGCTAAATTGGCAATTCAAATTTTAAGTGTATTGCTATTAGCAACAATAATGGGTAATAAAAATCGTAATAATAATAATAGTAATAATAATAATAGAAATCAATATAATAATAATTATAGTAACGGTAATAGTAATAATAATAATAATTATAACAGTTATAATATATATATAATAGCTATGGCATTACCAATTACAACAAATGATGATGATATCAGTTATAAAGATAATGCTGATATATTAATATTTTCAGATAGTAGTAGTAGTAGTATTAATTTAAGTGATGGTAGTTTTGGTATTGAAAATAGTGAAATAAATATTGAAAATGGTGATATTATTAATGATAATGGCGGTATTAATGATCATGATAATGATGGAATTTCAAATAGTAATTTAAATATTGATCAAAATAATAATAAGAATAATAATAATAATAATAATAATGATAATAGTAGAAAGAAAAAGAAAAAAGATAATAAAATTAGTGATAAAGATGATTTTATAATAGAAATAACAACAATTGGTTATAATTTAAATGATAATATCGAAAATTATAGTACAATAGATTCAAATAAAAATTTACATAAAAATAATAATAATAATAATGATGATAATGATGATGATGAAGATGATGATATTGGTATAGTTAATGATGATGATACAATTGATAATGATGGTAAGTTTTTTTTTTTTATTTATAATATTAAAATATTTATTTAAACATTTTATAAAATTAATTAATTTAACCCTTTAATTCGTGGTGATTGTTACGACAAACATATAAAATTAACGATAAATTAGTTCATTATCGACCCCTGAATCAAAAAAATTTGATTACTTTAAGAAAATTGATCACAAATAATAATTATTCTAACCCCTTTCATTCGGTGGTGTTCATTCGAGCAGAACACCGAAAGAAACGATAAATTACTAAACTATTAACGGCTGAATTAAAGAACTTTGTTATTTCAGAAGAACACATTATATTAACTCATTTCGGAAAGGGTTAATAATATTATTAATTGAATTTTATGTATCGAAATGTTGCAAGAAATGTTAAAGTTGTAATAACTTTCTAATATAATAATATTTTTGATTTGAATTTTATTATTGATTATTAGAGTTGTTATTCTTTTTTTTCTTGAATTGATTATTTTAGTATCATGATCAATTATCTACGTCATAAAACAATTTCGACTTAAAATTCCCCGTTATATAATTTCTCTAACAATATGTTCTTTGTGACGCAGTATTCTATATTTCTTCATAATTCACTCCTTTTTTCTAGAAGGAAATCTTCTTATAAAATATATACATTAATTTCTCTGCGGAACGGAATTTCCTTATTTTAAATAATTTTTGCATTCTGCTGCCTATTTGATTTATCAAAATATTTTTATTGTACCTTCAGCTCCATATTGTAAATTTTTCTCCTATGAATATCTTCGACATATTTCCCCGAATACTTTCAATAATTTTTAATCTACTTGTTTTTTAATTTTTAATCTCACGAGGGTCCACTTGAAAAGGATGGGCAGGGTGGCGGACGAGGTCCGCCGTTTATGCCTGGAGGAGGACGAAACCATGGAGCACTTGCTATGTGAGTGCGAGGCGGTTGCTTGCCTGCAGCTGAGGTGCTTCGGGGGGGGGGGGGGGGGGGCTTTGTGACCCCGGGAGGGGATCTCGCAGCTTGATGTGCCTGCCATATTGCGGTTTGTCAGGGGCCTAGGAATAGAGTTAATGTAGGGGGATAGGAATCACAAAAGATCCTATGGGTCGACGTGAGTGGGACCTAGGGGCCTCGGTCCCCGTGGACGAAAACAAAACAATCTACTTGTTTTTTTGGTTAGAAGTTCTAATTTTGAATTCATATTTTATATAGAGAGTAGTATTATAAATATAGAGAGTAGTAAGCCTCCATGAGCGTTTCAACAATATTAATTCAAAAAAAATTCGTAAACCTCAAAAACTTGGTTTGTACTTTTTCTGTGACCGAAAATTATGTTTGTTCTTCTATTCCAATAGTATTCTTCCTCTAAATGTAAAGACAAAAGCAATTTTAAAAGTATTCTATTTATTTTTTTCTCAAGTATTTTACTTGTTGAATTTCAATTACATATGGCACAATTGTATAAATTTTAATTTTATATTTTAAAAAATAAACAAAGTTTTATGCCTCAACAAAATAATATGTGCGGTAAGTTATAACAATAAAGTGTTATACATAAGTCTTAAGTGTTATACATACATATATTACATTTGTTTCTAAAAACTTTTATGAAAATGTTTTCTCTTTTAAAATATTTATGTAAAAATTTATGTGAAAATTTTTTGGTAATTGCAATTAATTTTCCAACTATTTTAGTTTCTCTTTTTATGTTTTTAATGTAAGACTTAAAAAAATTGGGAACGTGTTCATTAAAATAATAATATAAAAATATTTTTATTCCAAAAAATTTTCTATGTGCATAGCTATATATTATCTACTCTCATCCTCGAAATATACAAATATTATATAGCGCATTTATTATACTGTAAATTTGCTTTGGCTTCATGATTTGAATTTTAAATTAAGGATGATAATCACGTATCTAGGTATTTTTACTGTTGCATCTATAATGGTTATATTTTTAGATGTGGTATATTATGCATTTTGGATCCTTTTATATATATAAAAAATTTTAAATGGAAAATGGAAATAAATTACAAGTTATGAGAAAATATTGAAAGAACACTGATAATGACAGACATAAAAATTGAAATGTCTTTGAAAAAAATTTTGAATTTTCAACTTTAGTGTTGATTTTCCTTTTATTACAGAATTTCTTTTTTATATTGCATGCATCCATCTCTTGATTTATCCATAATTTTAAAAATTTATGCTAAACAAGTGTCTAAAATTAATTTTTTATTTTTAGTTTTGAAATTTTTTGAATTAAAATAGAAAATATTATTTTTCTATTCCAAAAGAGTAAAAATTTTAAATTTTCCGAAAATTTTCTAAATAATATTCAACCTTGCACGTACTATACAAGAGAAATGAGAAGAAAAATTCAAAAGAAAATTTGATTTTTTCTCATATTATAAATTTAGCGATTTTATGATAATCGCGGAATCAAAAACTATTTTAAATTCATAATGATTTTGTAAATTGTCTTCTGATTGCTTTTGTTAATGAATTTTTTATTGTAATAGCTGTATGTGTAGGTGTAGGTGAATCAAAAGTGGAAAAATATTGTTTTTGAAATTGAAGACTTTGAAAATTTCAATAATTATCTACATTATTCTAATACATATGGATAAGGAATGTTACGACGTAATTCTAGTGAACAAGGTTTTCATGAAAATATGATAAATATTAAAATTATGCCGAACAAGGCAAGTGTAAAATTGTTATGGTTTTGAGGATATACGAATAGGGATCTCAATTAGGTTAATTCAGGGAACAAAATACAAGAGAACGTACACGCCAAATAAAATTATAGAATGTTGTTTGGAACGATAGCGATTTGTTTAAAAGGAATTCAAAAGGAGTTCAGTAAAAATTTGAAATAAGGACCTTAAAGGCAATCAGGAATATCAATCAGGCATATCAGTCAGCATTTATTAATAATTCCAATCAATTTCAGGTTGTGGTCAGTATTTTAGTCAATTTCATACTATTTTCTGCGAAATACTCTTTAATAATTTTTTGAATTTGCCAATGTTTGAAACCAAACTAATCCTAAATCGAAAGCACATACAAAATTTTTGTTTCTTCAATGAAAATCCTAAATTACTGTCTTCCTTTACTGTTTAAATCAATGTCCTTTCTATCAAGTTTAAATAAATAAATTGAAGTAATTCACTTAGTATTAAACACAACATTGCCAAATAATTTTTTCTTCTACATGCCCACTTCAAAATTAAATGAAGAAGCAACTATTTACATAAAGTAATTATTAAAATAAAGACACAGAGCAAAGAAAACTAAAAGAGTCTTTAATGGAAATTTGTTCACATAAATTTTCTTATTTTCTAATTCCCTTTTAATTTCACTTACAAATAAAATAAAACCACCAAATAGTTTAATTAAAATGAACAATATTTTAAATTAGAATGAAATTATAAAAAAAAAACAAGACACCTACATCTTGAAATAAAGGGTATTTGAAGTAATTGAAGAATATTTCACGTGCCAAGGAAGATTGGTTTGTGTATAATTAATAATGAATTTTGTTTTTCTCTATTTCTGTGAGAGAACAGAGCTGTTTTTTTATATTAAAGTCCCACAGAGCCCATGTGCTTTAGTTTAATATTTTTTTAAATTTTCACAAGGTGTTATTGCTTGTGTGTGTATATAGAGATAATTGAATCTCACCACTTCCAGGAATAAATTTTAACATTTTTTGTCGGTTCTGTCAACTTTTTTTTTCGGCAATAAAAACTATTCCGAGGCAATAGTATAGTTAATCAAAAAACACTGTGTGTACATCGAATTCTTGGAGTTTCTTTGAAAACGTTCTTAATTTTAATAGTAAAATTCGTCGGAAACGACAATTTTATTTGTCAGATGAGTTCCTTGTTCTCTGTTTTCAGTATTCAAAGTAGACAAATTTTCATTTAATTTATTATCTGTACCTCATGACTCTACCACCGATTAAAATTGCCAAGTTTTGAAAACAATAAATTGTTTTGCAAATTTTTATTTATCCCAAATACTACTGTAGTTGCTCATTATGCTTCCTACCGTCAATAGAACAAAATTGATCATTGAATTGGGATGGTAGATATGGTAAAGAAATTGTATGATTCTTTAATTATTTAAAAATTTTCTACTTTATTAAATTCCAACTCTGTGTTTCCGTTTAATTTTCATTTACACAATTAAAAAATTCTAATTAAATTTTTGTTATTCCCTTTGCCCTATTCTCTAATACTTTTGACGGCTCTATAGATATTTATTTTATAGTTTGTTTGTTTTTGCTTTTTAATATAAAATCACCACTCTTTAACCTTGAAAAAATCAGAAAATTTAAACAATGTTAGAAATTATTAAATTTTTAATGGAAACAATAACGGAAGTTAAGCAAATTGTTATTGTATTTTGAAAATTACCTTATTATTTTCTTGTTTATTTTTTGTAACCAATATTGTATAACCATTACGGAAATTAACTTAATTTAATATTATTAAGCAATTATAAAAAGGATATTAGATGTTAAAAGAAAGAAAAATTATTGGAAAATTTAAGAAAAATTTAAAATATAAGATAATGAATAAGGTCGAGTCAATATTATTATTTTTAGTGAATTTTATTAGATAATTTGGAGGCTATTTTAAATAAACTCTTATAACTTCGGAGCCATGCAATATAGAATAATTAGCGGGTGTTTGTTTTACAGGCTATTGATTGCTATTTCTTGGTAAAATTAGTTGTAAAACAAGTCCCCGGTGATTACCCTATTTTGCATGGTTCCGAAGTTATAAACATTTATTTATATGCAGGAAAAATCTGGTACCATTTTTTTTCAATAGGCTGTAACTCGGAAACGAGTATATCTGCAACCCCTCACACGTCAATTCAATTTTTTACAATATAAGTTATAAGACTTTGGTAATTTTTGTTTATATAAGAACAAAATATAGTAAATCATATATTCTTAGGTGATCCTTAAAGACCCAAAAACATATGGGTACTACATAATATTTTTTTTCCCTTCTTTGCATCTGTTGTATTCCATTAGCGTTCTGGAAACTCAAATTACATAAATTAATTTTATTAATTTCTCACGTACATCCCCATTACACGTATATTATTGAACATATTTTATAAAAATTAATTATCTATAAATTATTTATTTTAATTGTATTGAATTGGAAAATTCATATTTTATTATATTATAAGACATTTTGAAAAAAAAAAAGAAAATTGAAATGAATAAAATTGTCAATTTTCCAATTCGAAAAATAAAGCAGAAAAAAAAATTTAATAATTACTGTAAATTTATTGGAAAGAAAATTTGATGTGATCAGCACATAACCGTCCGCAATGTATATTGTTTTGTTTAGTGAGGGGGTTACAGAAGATTCTTAAAATGCATTTTAAACACTTCTCTACAATTTTGAGGCCAAGTTAATTTGGTTTTCAGTAGAGTTTCCTATTATTCCATTCGAGTTTCGGTAACAACCAGAACTTTAATGTTAAATTTCAAGAAATTCTGTCAGTTAGTTCCGTAGATGTGGCAATGGTTGTAGAATAGGCTATTGGTTTAGTTTTCGAGCCCTTATCTTTCCAAAAAAAAATTATAGGCTCATTGTTTTAAAACTTCGAATTTAAATTATAAATTTCAAGTAATTCAGTTATCGAGCCCTGAAAAGTTTATCAATCCGTTACATAGCCGAAATAAAACTCACATATAAAATTTAATCGAAATCGGCCGAAATTCGACCAAAATTTAGCCGAACTTGAGATATATGCATATGCACACTGACCGCCAGACCGACATACATACCGACATCTTCCTAAAAATAGTTAATTTAAGCTTCCCTACTACGGAAAAATGTGTTCCTACTAAAATTTTGACATCCGAAATTTGATTTATTCACATAACCTTCCTTATTGTATACCGGTCGGTAATAAAATATTAAAAAAAATAAAATAAAATTGAAAATCTATATATAACAAGGATAAAAATCATGATGATGTATAATCATTACCTGTTTGTCCTTGAAATTCTATATTTTGATCACAATTTATTTTCTAAAAGGAATATTGTAGGTGTACCTATACCTTTTTTTCTTAAGTACCCATTTTGTACCCAAATGTACAGGATGTTTTTAAATGATGATTTTTAGAAAAGTAATTTGTTATCACTTAACACTTTTGGTGCTAGTTTTGTTCCTCACTTTAGTGATATGTCAACTACTCACTTCAGTGAGTGCCTTATATTTCAGGTACTCACTTTATCGCTAGTATAGTGGAACTATATCACAATTAATTAAATAAGCTCATTCAGTACTGAAAATTCCATAAATTTTGCGTGCAAATCTTAGAAGTTCCGATCAATGTGTTTATCAACCTTTAATTGGTGAGAATTTTGTTGATAATTTTCAAAAATATCACTCCGGGGCATGAATTTGCAAAGCAATGTAGAATATAGCGCATAATGTTGAATCGTTTTTAATTACAACACTAGTAATGCCTAAACCAAATTAAGCAATATTCAAACTGGTTTAATATCATGTTCAAGATTCAAAATATTGCTTTAAGACAAAAAATAGCAATATCGTATTCAAGAACAAGTTTTGTAATCTTGAAATAAACCAATGTCCTTTCAGATTTAAATGACCAAAAGATTTAAAAGTTTTCATGAAATATTTTCTAATGTAACTAGATCATTTACAAATAATCATTATATGGGCACCCTGTATGTTATTTACGCACAATATGGATTAGAGCCTCAGGTGTTTTATTGCCTATTTTTCTTTTCTCTCATATTTTAGTATTTTTTTTTTTTTTTGGTTTAGAATTTATGTTTTTTTCTCATTTTCTCTAAGGTGATCGTACTTAAGGGAAGAACATTATAATATATAGGCAAAAAAGTAAAAAGAAATCATAAATTATAAGTACATTTCATGAATTTTAAAATTTTCCAGTGAGAAGAGCCTTAAGCTCTGAAAAATATATCGATAACAGAATATGTAGGTATACGATATTAGAGATAAGGCATACACTTATAAAGATAAGTTAATTATTTTCATCTTCTCTCTCATTTTTTATTCGTTTGATTTGATAAAAAAAAAATGAGAAAGTATCTGGGAGTTTTAAATAAATTTTTCTCTTTCCTTTTTTCTTATTTTTTATGATTCTTATAATTATTTTTATGGAACCATAATGTTAAAATTTTGGACCATAAAAAAATTTTTTTTTTTCCTTTTCTTTTCTTAAAAGTTAATTTATTTATGACGGTTTATTTTTTGTTCGTTTGAGCATTCGCTCTTTGTAAATCGTTCGAATTTCTGATTTTCCTAAAAGTAAATTTAATATTCAAAGTCATCGTTACCGCGATGAAGTCCTTTATTTGGTTTGTTAATCAAAACAAGAGTGAAAATATTTTTCATTTTTATTTTATATTTTTGTTTTTCTTATTTGGCACTCAAAGAATTTTTACCTTATTTTATGTGTTGGTTTTTCTATAATGGTATAAGAAATTTCTTTTTTATGGTTTTTTTTTTTTTAAAAAGGAATATGCAATTCATATTTTGCAAAAGAAGGGGAGTGAAAGTTAATTAAGTATAAAGATGTATGAAAAATATATGGGACAGGGGTCTGCTACAGAAGAGAAAATTATTTGTAAAAAGAAAAAATTTCATGGTTATATTTTTGAATGTAGGACGATTACCTATACAAGAATTTTAAAAGGCGAATTATAGGTAGGTTGGTACTCTTAATTATTAAATAAAATTTATTCTAAATATGTATTTCCCTTCCTTATTATTTTTTATTGTTGGTAAAAAAAATTTAAGAATTCAAAATTATTGAATTAAAGGGAAATTGTTTTGAATAAAAAATTATAAATATTTTAAATTTAAATTTTTGCTTTAACAATTTCGTTGTAAGAATAATATGCATTTCAACTGTAATTTTAGTCAAAAAATTTGATAGTCTTATGGAGATTTTCCTTCCTAACAAGTCAAAATATCAAAAACTAGCTATACTGTTGAATAATGTGAATTAAATAAGAACAACAGAACTTTAGAAATAGTAGATTAAAAATGATCCAAACAATAATTTTTAATTTATGGTTCATTCCAGTGAAAGGATGGGAAAAATTTTATAATTCAATACGGCTGTTATATTGTTATACTTATAGAAAATCAAGTAAGATTGCCATTATTTCGAAATTAGGAGTAATTGTAGATAATTTTCTTATAGGTTTTGTTATGGTGAATAAGGGACGATTGAGAATAATGGTATGTTACTACATAATATTTAGTCAGAGAATTATAATTTCTCGTGCATGTGTTAGAGAATGAACTGGCGCCCTATATGGGACCATTATAGAATAAGAATTTATTTCTATTTTAACACAGCCTGATTGTTATGTTCCGATATGAAATCTATTTACAAATTGTTTTCCAATTTTATTGTAAGCGATAAAGATTTTGATTGGAAGATTCATTTTGTAATTTGTAATCAAGTTTTAAGCTATATACTTATATTCTCTCTCGTATAACACTAATTTTAATGGCTGCATTACACTTTGCAATAAAATTTAATTTTTAAAAATTTTTCATCAATTATAAAAGCTTACTATATTTTTTTTTTATGTTTAATTTATTTACAAAATTTTCATAAGTACCTATGGATTATAAACAAGTCATTTTCCTATTTATATAAAATATACTTTCAAAAAATTTTTCATTTTATTTAAAATTTAATTCATACAGATTATAAAATATTTCGTAAATTACTGAAAATACTATAATAATAATTCTCATGCACTATATAATATATATATATGAACAAAATATACCATTAAAATAATTTCAACTTTTAAAAATAATTTATAATTTTTATTATAAAAAAAAAACACATCAAAAATTTCCTTTAATTTAAATTGCATTCATTATAAAAGCAGGAAAAATACCATTATTTTCATTTTGTTAAATTACATTTTCATATTGTAAAATCCATTTTGGATTATTTTACATAACATTATAAAGAAGAAATAATAATATTTTCCATGAAATACAAAAAATTATCTTCATATTATATACATACACAATTGTAAATGAATATGCGTGTAGAATATTATATACAAAAGTATTATACTCACGTACATGAACGAAAACTGTAGATGCAAGTACAAACTCAAGCTATACACGTTTTCATTTTAATAAAGAAATGAACAAGTGCATACCTGAAGAGCATTGTAAAAAATCACGAAAAAATTTGAATTTCGAAAATTTTGTAAAATTAAAATTTTTAATATATTTTACTACATTGCATTTAATAATATATATTTCATGATGATAAGTGTTCATTTAGTTGTATATTACAAGGATTTTCATAGTTTTTTTACTTCGTCTTAAAAATTAATTTATGTGCACTTAAAAATTTTCTTGATTTATCTCGTATATAAATGAAAAGTACCTAAAATATTATTGTTTTTAATAAACAGTAGTTAAATTAAATATTGAGACATTTGTAGGCAATGCTTTTAAAAATAATCTACTACATTATTAATATTACTTTCATTAATATACCAAAATATTCTGAAAATTGCATATATTTAGGATGAGAGAAAAAAATTTAATGTAGCGTTGATATAATGCTCGGATGTAAGGGTTAATTGCGTGAGCTAAAAAAAATAATTATATTTTTTAATTGTATGGCTTTACTGCAAGCTTTCTGCGTTTATAGAAATTTGGAAAAGTTTACTGTTACGAAAAATATAAAATGCAAAAAATTTAAATTTTGAAAATCTTATTGGGCAATAACTTGAGAGGGGGCGAAGTTTGAAAAAATTTCTTCCAACGAAATAAACTATTTATTAGTGTCTAAAAGCTGATACACGAAAAACGATATAAAAAATTTGGAAAAATCGGATGTCCCCGGACGGACGGACATAGTAAAACCAATAAGCACTTTTTTCAATTTTTTTTCAAAAAAAAATCGACTCAAAAGTTATATAAGACACAAAATTGTTACTGGAATTGAGAGTCGGGAGTTGCTTCTGCATAAAAATTCTGTTATACAAGAATACAACAGGAAAAACAAATTGTAATTGCAAATATTTTGACAATTACGAGTATTATTTTCTAAATTAATGTGTCTAACTAAGCCATGGGCCGAAACAAATGTTTAGCTTTTTTCCTACCAATATTATTCATTGGTAGATTGCGATGCTGTAGCTAAGACGGCATACATTTGAAAAGATTTATGTTTAGAGTGCTGAAAATCAATGGGAGTGTAACGATTTTGTTACCTATATTAATGTTGAAATCTAATTTTTTGAGTCTGTTGAAGTCTTTTATTATGGTGTTTAAAATTTGAGCAACACATAGGTGATATTTTTGATACAAATGCTCGTCCAAAAACTTTCAAAATTTTTTTAATACTTAAAATTACTAAAATAAATAGTTGAATTCACTGTATATATACAAAATATATATAATTCAATATTAATGAATAGTCTTGTAAATAGAGGACAGAGGACATATTTTTTTCTACTGGAGGAAATACTTATTTACTTATACAGAATTAAAATGAATTATGAATAAAATGAGAAAATATTGTTCCATTTTATAATAATGATGTACCTATATGCACTATTAATGAAATGTAGGTTTCAAAAATTTTATTCTCAATGATTTAGTAGGTGAGTATATTCTTATACATACATACATAGGGTAAGTGTAAAACTATTCTTACAATTGACCTATATTTTTATTATAGCTTTCATTATAACTTAAGTTTATTAGTAATTTAAAGAAAAACTAATGTTTTCTTTATATATGGTTTTCTATGCATGAAAATTTGAATTATCTATTGTCCTATGCATCATTCTGTTATATAATAACTTCCACCTTTAAGTTTGAATTGTATAACATTATAATATTTGTAATATTGTCTTTGAATTTGAAATTCATGTGAATAAAGTTGCTGTGAGTTGCAATAAATAAATTATTATTTTCATTTAAACTGTATATAAAATAATGTTTAAGCCTTCATAATTCCCTGGTAGCCAGATATTTTGCTTAAAAAAAACCATAGTTTTTTGTATTAATTTTATTAATTTAGATTTTAAAGCTAAAAATATTAATGTTTGTCTAATTTATTGTAACAAACTCTTTAAGCATTGTACGCAAGAAGCGAGCCCCTCAAATCATTGACAATAGGGTTTTCTTAATTCAATGATAATTTTTTAAAGCTCAAACGAAATAAGCAAAACTTGTCACCACCAATTAAAATCTGTAAAGAAATAACTTTTTTAACTTCGAATACGGACTAATTAATTCGAGATACTAATCGAGTTCTTGGTGAAAACCCACTTTTCCATAGTAGGGGAGCGTAAATAAACTAAATTAGTAATTAAATTCACAGTGTTAAAATAATGAACCTATCAACTTTTTGGAAAGATTTAGTCTTGAAAACGGAACTAGGGGTTGATTTTATACCTTTTACAATATCTACAGAACTGATTGATGGAATTTCTTGTAATATAACATTTGAGTTCTCGTTGGTACAGGAATTAAGTGGCGTATTTCTCATGTTACTGAGATGCCACAAAGCAAAAACCTTACAAAGAATCAAAAGCAGTTTTATAATTTTTTGAAACACTATTGCTAAACTAGACAATGCATATTGAAGCCAGTTATGTTCTGACCACATCAGATTTCTTTAGGTACGTATAAGTATTGTATTGTTCTATATAATTGAAACAGCTTTTCTTAATTCTTATTTCTTCAAGTTATTCAAATTTAATATTAAAAATTTTAAAGAAATTATAGCTTTAGTTATGAATATTATTGCAGAACAACTAAATTGAAAATAAAAGTTAAAAAAGATCATAATTTTTCATAGTCCTTATATTTTCTCTATTAAAGGATTCTTGAGTATATGCATATGAGTATTTTATATATTTCATTTTGAATCAGTATGTAGCTTTGTATAATAGTTAAACTATAAAAAAATAGGTTGGTTGATTTTCATAGAAAAATCTTCTCGTATAAAATTAAAGTTGAAATAAAATTTAAATATTCTCAAAAAAAAAAATTTTTGATTCAAGTTCGAAGTTCCTATTCGGTTTTTTTTCCATTTCAAAGATTCTATTAAACAAATGGAAGAGATTCTAGTTATCCTGGCACATAACTGTAGGTGGCTATTCAAATATTTTTATTTATAAATTTAAGATTATCTGATTTGAAAGACAAAATTTAAAATTTGAATTTTTTTTTTTGGAAAATTTTATTGTACCTAATAAATTTATTGATACTGAAGAGAGTGCCATTATGTAGATTACAAGCATATATTTATATGAGGTTAATGGAATCATGTGAATTAATGTTATTTTCAAAAAATAATTTTAATATTTTACATTATAGTAGTCTGATAAAATGAAAAATATGAGAAATATAGAAAAATAATCGAGAAATTTAGATATTTCAAAAAAGAATAAGATATTGCTAATCTTGTACCCACTATTGGAGTTGAATCGCTATAAAGGAATAAGTTAATCGGTATAAGAGTGCTTTAGATCTTTTAATAAAAGTTTCCATATCGGCTCTTATACGTACCTTTGTATGCTCTTATTGCAAATGAATTTCCAAATTGCTGAAATGAAAATTGTTTCAAATTTCAAATTGCTCATGAAATGCTATTGTGTTGAAGGAGTAAAATAAAAATTGTTTAGCACTTAAGAGAAACAAGTGTACTTACATGCACATATAGAATCCTTTATTCTTATACTTTCCATTCCACACTTTTATTATATTCCTCTCCCTCCCGCCCCCCCCCCCCCCCTTCCAGCAAATTCTAAATTATTTAAAAATTATCAATTTTGATTGCCTTCCATTATTGACCGAGTTACTTTGAGATATTTATTTTTCATCTTAAGTTAAGCACTAAAAATTTATCTCTATATACTCATAATATCCTCAGAATAATTAATTTTTGATCCTTATTAAAATTTTATGGAAATTAGAAAATACTTTTAGAAAATTTTCAACTTATTTTTTTTTTTTCTGCGGTTCTTCTAAAAGTCTTAACTTTTTATACTTAAAAAATAATATCAAAAATTTATCCAAACAATTCTACATAGAAATGGCATTATTTTTTTATTTTTTTTTTTTTTTGAAAAGTTATTAGTTTAGATATTTAGAAAGTTTATGAAGCCAAATTTTGTTTTTTTGAATAATTTTGAATAAATTTCCTAAAGTATAGTAAAATTTATTCAATTAAATTCAAGGTTAAAGTTATAATAAGTCACATGGTTCCAAGAAATCAGAAATCAGAGAAAAACAAAAAAAAAATAAAAGTTTTTTTGTTATTCTCCGAGTTTTCTTTTTTTTTTTAATATTAAGTGTTATTTTGGAATGTCCTTGTATTATATTGTATTATAAAAAACAAAAAATTGCTTATTGAATATTTAAAAGTTTATTATATAGAAAATTTTAAATAAATCCAGAGAATTTGTGACTTATTGCGTGGTAAAAAAAGCAGTACAATACTACTTTCATAACAGTAACTTTTAGAAAAATTGAGAGGCAAGAAAGAATTGTATAATACCAGTCACTTTTTTAAAAAAATTTAGATTATTAACATTAAAAATTAGGATTTTGCATAGTAAAATGTTGTATAATACTTGCATGGCAGTAATATTACCAAAGAAAGTTTGATATTTCGATACTGAATTGATTATGCTAACTTATTATTAATAACCTCAATTTGAGTTAACTATTGAATATAATATTATTTCTAGGTCTTCAATTATTTGAAATTTTATTAGATTATTTTGGCTGGCAAAAATATTCAGCATGCACTAGAGATTGTATTTGGATGCCAGAAAGTTGTTGAAAGAAATTGTTATAATAGACCGGTTTTTTAACAATATTATTATTATGTGGAATCTATGACATTAAAAATGATGATGTACTTTCAAATTTCTATACGATCTACCAGCATGATGAAAATTTATAAGATTTTAACAATTTATACGATCTTCGTCCAAAGATACTGAAAATTTTTAGGTTCATTGCAATGGTGTCAGTGCAATTTTGATTTTATGAATAATTTTCAAAAAGAGATCTTCCCATTACTCACTGTTTTACTTTGACAAACTATACGTAAGAGATAATACATTGTGATTCCACAACTGCCCCGAATTCAAGGCATTTTCGAAATAAAACCCTCATCTCTCTCCTGAAAACTATAAAAATTCTTATATTTTCGATTCAGAGACTAGGAGCCTCTACGAATAATTTTACGAGTATTCCATTAAAAATTTTTAAAATAAAAAAAAAAAAATTATAAATTGATTCGAAGGTCATTCAAATTTATTTATTTTTTATTTTGAAAATTATTTTGATAAAAATATTGTGTATAACAGATGCCACAGGTTAGATAAAAAGTAAATTAATTTTTCAAAAAAATAAGATGAAAAGAAAAAAAAAAATTCTGAAAATTAATTTTTAATTCAAATTTTTAAAATCATTGAATTTTTTTAAGAGAACAACAAATTTTTAAGTTTTAATTTTTTATGTGAATTATAAAGAAATTCTTGGTATCCATTAAAAAATTAAGTTTTTTTTTGGCAGTTGACTGAAATAAACAGCAATATTATCTATGCAAATTTGTATATAACTATTCCTCATCATAATAACACGTACATTAGCAAATTGAATGTCAACAAATAAGATTTTTAATCTGTCATAGCTAGCCTTATTTAAATTTAACTTCATTGTGCGTAATACAAGTAGTATATACATACATACACGACTTGTAATGCCACCTATTGAGTCTACAAATTGAATAATATAACAGCAACCACATTCATTGTTATAGGTTATAACAATAGATCTTCTTGCTATAATATTATGACAGATCTGTCAACAAAAAATATTCTATTAAATTTTCATTCTCTTTTACTATTTTCATTCTCGTTTACGTTACGTTCTCTCATTTTATTGTTTTTAATTTTTATTTTACTCAATTTCTCTTTTATTTTTTCTTTTTCTTTTTATTTTACTTAATTAAAGTGATGGTAAAAGTCTGTCATTAATGATTATTAAAAACACAAAATAAAAGAGAAAATAACAATATGATGACAGTGACAACAAAAAACCAACCAACCATGTTCATTTGTTACATAACAAGCATAAAAATAACACTAAAAAAAAAAGAGAGAATAAAAAAACAGAAGAGTTCAAGTGAGATTTGTCAAATAAATTATTTTTTCTTTTTTTTTTTTTAATTTATTAAAATAATGTTAATAATTTTTTTTTAAACCAAAAAAGAATTATAATGACAGAAAATAATAAATAATATTAGTGATGAAAGGAGTAAAAAACAAAAAAATAATTTGTATAAAAAAAGTCAACACGCTTTTATGTACTAAAGCACCAACACATGTATGTATATACTTAGTTATTACCTAGGCCTGTATGTATAATTACAGCGAAGCAAGGATTATTATGAACAGAAGAATAAAAATTGAAAACAAATAAGAGAAACAAAGTGAAATTTAAGAAAACAATTAAAATTTTTTTCTTCCTCGTTTAATTATATACCGAAAAAAAAATATGTCACATTGACGAAATTAATGCGTCACCAGAAGAATCATTGGAAAGTGCAGGGCGAATGTGCTTACAAGGCATGGAACAACTTTAGCCTGATTAAGTCTTACCTGTAAGAAAGGACTTGGAGTCTTTCAGACGAGTCTGATGGCGTTCTCTTGGGATGACATAGTAGCTATAATAGAAGTTATAGCTAGATTATAGCTAGGTTAGCCCACATTTTTATGCGGGTTACAGACCTGGCGAATGTAAATTCCAGGATACAGAATTTAAAAATAATGACAATAACCTAATTGATGTTTTTTTTTGCAGTGTGTTAAGATTTTGTATAACACGGTAAATTGCGAAGAGAACTTGAAAGTTTTCGCTAATTTTGTTACACTGTGAAAAGTCATTCAGACCGATTAGCCTCACATCGTTCTTATTGAAGACGATGGAGAAAATAGTTGATAATTATGTCCGGACGTGGGTGTGGCGAGGAGGCCGCTGAGCGATTATCAACATGCTTATCGGGCAGGGAGATCTACAGAGACCGCTCTGTTCCACCTTGTTAGTAGTGGATGGACTCCTTGATGAGCTGCTTCGTCAAGGAATTGGTGTCCAGGCTTATGCCGATGATATTTCCATCATCGCTAGAGGTAATTTTGAGGGAACTCTTTGTGATATAGTCCAAGGAGGATTACGGGTGACCCGGGCATGGTGCGATACAGTGGGCCTCAGGCTAAACCCTAACAAGACGGCCCTGGTGCCTTTCACTAGGAGAAGGGAGTTGGAGCATCTGCGCACAATCTATGTGTGTGGAGCGCAGCTGTAGAAAGAAAATCGGAGGTCAAATACCTAGGAGTGGTATTTGATTCCAAACTTCTTTGGCGAAGTCACGAGGAAGCTGTGTGTACACGGGCCATCCGAGCACTTATGGTTTGCAGGGCCATCTCGGGCAGGTCCTGGGGTTGCTCCCCGTCTGTCATGTATCCCCGCCTTTGAAATGTGCGTGCAGTTCAGCTTGGAAAGGAGGTATCGGGGACGGGAGATAATGATTATGTCGGATAGCCGGGTTGCGATCGGAGCGCTAAACTCGTTTTCAGTATTCTCCTATGAGGATACTTGCAGATTCTGTGGGGAGTATGGAGAGACCTCGGTGCACCACCTTGGGGTGTGTGATGCTCTTGCTCATAGGAGGGGGAGGTGCTGGGGGTCTTTGCTCTAACGGTGGCGGGGTTACGGTCTTCTGGTCCTCACAAATTGCTTGAGTTCATCAGAAGAGTGGGTCTCGAGCGTGTGTTGTATGGCATGCCCCGCACTCGGATGGGGGCGCACAATAGATCCTTATACGTGCTCTCGGTGTACTGTTGCCCCCGTTGTACAAATCTACAATTTATACTGAGATAAAAAACGGGTTTAAAAATAATTATATTAATTTATTTGACAAAATAGCAATTGCCATTATAGTTTAAGCAGTCCTTCTTAATATCTTAAATAATTTTTAAAAATATATGAGGAATTTCATGGTCATGTTCAGATTATCCTCGATAATGTTCCTAAAGCTCATTTTATTTAATTATGGTATAGTTATTCTACAAAATTAAGTTATTGTGCAGGAAGTTCCCGTTCCGGAGAATAGATAGAATATGCATTCCACATCTACATAATAGCGTCTAATCACATTTTGTCTATATACTCCTAACAACAAAATACGCTATACGTGCAATACCTATTGAATATATAGCAAATTTGTGACACTTTTGATACCTATAATTTAAAGCTCATGAAAGAAATATGAGGTGATTAATAATATACTTGTATATATTATTATATTATTATGTATATAGCCTAATTTTGAATAAGAAAAATAATAATAAAATCTGACATTGATAGAAAGGAATGAAGCGGGAAAATAAAGAAATAGATTTTTAAAAGATTATAGAGAGAGAAGAAAATAATTTCTTTGAACTAAATTAACGCACAAGGTTTACTCTACCCCTTTTATTTTGATTCTATATTAATGTTATAATGTACACACATACATAGACTAAAATTGTTCCCATAAAATAATAAAATTTCTATATTAATAATTATGGAGAAAAAAAATTCGCTTTTCAAAGCTGAAATTTTTTTTTGCTTTACTTTGAAAATTTTATTAGAAAATTATTTGAATAAAGTTGGGTCAAACCAATGGTTTGTATTGTAGCACTTTTCCCTTCAGCAACATAATGCTCGATTTTAAGGTTTAATTATGTGAGTTAAGAAAAATAATTATATTTTTTAATATCATGGAATTTGCCGTTAGCTTTCTGTGTTTATAGAAATTTGAAAAAGCTTGTGGCTTCGGATATATAAGGTGTCAAAAATTCAAATTTTACAAATTTCAAGAGGCAATAACTTGAGAGGGGAAGGAGATAGAAAAAAATTTTCTTCTAACGAAATGAACTATTGGTTAATGTCTAAAAGCCCATAAAATTTCAAGCTTCTACAGGCTGGGGTCTAGAAAATAAACGACATCAAAAATTTGGAAAAAACGGACTTTAGATAACGGTAAATTTGAGCGGCCATTTTGTTTTTCTCAAGTTAACCTTTAGTATACCCCGCTAGGGGAAGCAAGCCACTGCCTTTCTGCGTTTGCAAAATTTGAAAAATCCTTATGGTTTCATTGCACTAAATAGTTAAAGAATGGCATTTTTAGGGTTTCGGGGGGGTATAACTTCTAAAGGGGGGGAGATAGATAAAAATTTTGTTCTACGAAAATAAGTTTCTAGTAAAAATGTACGTGCAAAATTTCAGCTTTCTATCTTCAAGGGTGTAGAAGTTTTGTAAACAGACACACGGACAGACGGACGGACGGACGGACGGACGGACGGACGGACGGACGGACGGACAGAGTGAAACTAATAAGCACTTTTTTTCAAAAATTTTTTGGAAAAGTGCTAAAAACGGCAGAAAAAACAAAGAGAAAAATTGGGATATCAAAAGTAGCCTAATTCTCTTTAAAACTATCAAAAGGTTCTTAGAAAAAATCAAAACAAAAATTCCAGGACAGCGTAATTAATTTTTTTTTTTTGAAAATTCCAATAAAACAGTTCGACTTTTTTTCGCTTCTAATTTAATATTAAGAAAGGCGAAAATATTTTTTTTTGAAGTTTTCAACATAATCTCCGTGTTCCATTAATTATGGTGTGTTTAATTTAGTTTTTCAAATAAATAAATTAAGAAATGGCCTATATTTAAAATTAATTAAAAACATAAAGACGTTTCTAAACAACTTGTGTGTTAAAATTGTTTGAAATTTTTTTTATTTTTTAATTAACACTTTTATTGTTAATAAGCATAAATTCTCCTAAGAAAATTAATGTTCATAATATCTAGAATAATCTACTATGCAATATTTTATGGCATAGGTTTAGAAAATCAGGGAAAAAATGTGGAGCGAAAATAATATGGGCGCAACTGGATGTTCATTAACTCCCGAAACTAGTCAAATAGATTAATCATTAGTTTTGCTCTTTCGCGTTTTTGTGTCGACATTGCGTGAAGGAAGGCACTAAAGTGCTATCGCAGCATTTTAGGTTAAATCGAGAGGTCTTGGGTTTGCTTCAGGCTTTTTATCCAAACCATTTCCCCTGCAAGTCGAGAGGCCTCGACATTTACATACTATTCCAAATACACCTTATTTTTCATAGCACAGGTCCTGATTATTACACAGTACGCACCATATTATTACACAGGGCCTTATGTCCTTATATTATAATTTATTATAATTGCATTAAAATTTGTATATGAAAATCGGGTAGTATTAACTAATTTATTTAATCATTTAAGAAAGTATACGTTTTCATTAATTATAACGATACCCGTTAAAATAACAGTTAATATAACAGAAAATTTAATAAAATAATTGCAGACTCATATCACATGAGAATTAAGTATACCATTAAATTTTTACCGAAAAAAAAAAATTTTTATATTTTTTTACGATTTATTTTGAAATTTTCGCAGTTCCCTTAGAAATTTAAGCTTTAACAATATTATTTGTGTCAGTACGGAAAGCATTAAATTGTAAATAATTTTATTTCATCATAAAATATACATTCGAAAACATTTTCAAAATATTCACGAATGGAAAATTTTTTTTAAAAAAATTACATTTTATTTTACATAAAAAGAAAATATTTTTTTTTATCTACTAAAATAGCTACTTATAACGGCCCAGCATACAAATTAGTATCATTAAATATAATTGAATTTACAGAAATAATATTAATGACCTTGACCTACTTATTAAATTTTCAAATACATAAACAAAATTCGCCTCCCCTGGTTTGTTTTTTACAAAAAATTTTAAATATTAAAGGACATTCAAATTAAATTTATGCATAAAGCCAGGCAAATATACACATTTTAAGTAAAGCTAATTTATATAATAAATTTAAAATAAGTAAATTTATAATATAACATAACATTGTAATGTTTGTGTATAAAGGAAATATTAAATTATGGTTAAAAAATAACTCATTAATTCATCAAAAACTGAAGCCACTGGTATGGAAAAAAACAAAATTTTGTATTCATAATATTATTGTAAATAATAAAATAGAAACAGAAAGAGAGAATAGAAAAACCAGGAGGCAATGTCTGTTTTGTTTTGCCCAATTTTTTTAAATGTTGCCAACATAAAAATTCAAATTCGTTGAAAATCTATGTAAGATGAAATTGGTAAAGCTTATATAATTGAATCGTATAAGTTATATAAGATGGCATAATTTTATATTAATGTAATTATTAATTACCTTGTATCCCTAATTTGCAGACATGGTTACAAATAACACGAAAAATGACAGACCTTAAGCCTTTCAAATTCGCTCCAATTAAAATTTACTATTAGATTTCGCTTCTATTAGATAGCCTTTTGTGATAATTATATTCTACGTGTACCGAGCTGTGATTTAAAAAAATTTGCTATTCAGAGGAAGCTCTTGAATGATACATGTAAAGTAGTTAAATATTTCTAAATTTAAGTATGTACTGAACTAAAATAGAGAAAAAAAATAAAACAAAATTATGAAAATTTCAAAATGTTAGGCAAAAGACTTATCATAGGTAAGGTTAGACTAAGTTAAGCTGCCCCCCGAAAGGTACACTTAGGCCACTAAGGCATGTTGTGGTGCCGCCGGAATTCTTCTTTTCTCTGTCTTCAGGAGCCGGCTAAATTCCATAGCAATTACATTATCAAGAAATCTCTGTTTGGAATCGACCAACGTCCAACACAAGTTGGATCACCGTTTCTTCCTCATCACAGCAGTTTTTTTTTGTATATACCATAACAAATCTGCAATCCCAGATGACTTAATTTTTTTTGTTCTACATGGAGACTAAGAATAGGAAATTAGTTTTGTAAGACGTTTGTAAAAAATATTACAGAAAAAGTGCAATATGATGGCATTTTTTTTTTAATTTTTAATTTTTCCATCATTATATACAATATAAAATTATGTACACCACAAGGACACTACAGTATATTTTATAAATAAATTATTGGCCATGTATAATTATTATCAAAAAATCTGAATACAAAATTCAGATTGCACGCAATTTACAAACACATACAAACTACCATATAAAATGATATTTTTAATTGTTAACTATTCATCCAGAAATTGTTGATCTTTTTCTCTTGATTTTATTGTTTTTTTTTTTATATTTGGTTTTTCCAAAAATTTATTTGTTATAATGCCTATTAACCACAATAAAATCCATAAAAATGGAGAATGGCATCATGGTGGCTCATAAATCAAGAAAACAAAAAATAATAATATCGGTCGAATATTTTTTTTTTTTTGTTTTTCTGATGAGTTTTTGTGCATGTATACTATTTTTGCTAGCTGCTCTAAAATTTTTCAATATATTTATTTTTCCCATATTAGCCAGGAAATTCGCTGTCAAAATCTTATAACCTAACATAAATTATAATAATAGAAAAGGAAAAAAATAAAAGCAAAAGAAAGAGAAAAAATAAATTTTGCGTGTGCCAGAAAGAAAGAGAAAATTAGAGAGAAAAGACAAAGATAAAATTTTTTTTTTTCGAAAATTTTAGCATATAACATTGAAATTTATGAATCATTCGGAAAACAGAGAAAAAGAGAGAGAAAGAGAAAAAAAATTACGGTCATAAAAAATTCTAATGACTTTTATTTTCTTAAATTTTGCTCATAAGAACGGCACATACAAATTTTCATAGATTTTTATCTCTTTATTCTCTTGTTTTATTCAGCATCAGTGTTGCATTCTCAATTTTGTTTTTGTGCAGTAGTATTTTGTTTCAAAAAATGTAGTACTAGGAGGTACATACAAAGTAGTTGGAGGTAGTGTATCAAATTCTCATCCACGTTGCGGGGAGAGCAGTATTGCCACTGAAGAAAAATTAATAGACTAAAGTTAACAAAAAATGGACTAACTTGGGGAAATAATCGCAAAAATTTTAATTTGGGAAAGTTCAAGAAATAGAGGTCCCTAAGTCATTTTTAAATGAGTGGTCAAGTTAAAGTTGAAATCTGAAAAACAATATAATTATCTACTACACAAAATCAAAGTACATAACTGGAATTTTTATTTGATCTTCATTGTGGCAATAATTGGGAAGATTTGAAGGAAAAATTTAGTACAAAATAATTTCGAACTGATATAGTACTATCGAAGACAAGCAAGAATGTAGTAAAATAGTATAATTGCAGTGAAAATTTCAACACTGTTCCTCATATAAACGAGCTACGAGTATTTTGCTTGTTGTAAATAGAATGGACCTAATTTTTATTTTCCTTGCTGCAAAAGAATAGACTTAATTTTATTATTGCCTATTTTTATTTATTCTTTAATGCCAAATTTTTGGTGATTTAATTCCTTTCAAATTTTATAGATCTTTATATTTATAGTACAGTTTATACTGGGTGTGTTTTTCATCTATTGCTGGTAAAATTGGTAAAATTTTTCACTGATATTTTCACTGTACAAAATCAATTTATGAAAAAAATTCCAATATTTTCTTAAAGTGTATTTAAATTATTGTTCAAATTTTCCAAAAAAAGTTCTCCTGTTAACAGATTTACGATCAATGAACGATTCTGTTATATCGGTGGGATTTTTCTATGATTAAAGACTGAAAATTTAATATTCTTTAATTTCTCCATCTTTGCTTCACAAAAGCAGCCAGTTTTTTAAATATTTTTGTACTACTAAAACAATTTTTGGTTGATTAACGTTAGGAATGTGGAAAAAGAAATACTTTTAGTGTTGTTGATCCCAGGAAGTAAATTTCAAAATTATAATATTATACCTACATAATATATATGTATCTAATAAAATGAACGTGTGGATAGTCACAAAATGTAATTTATAATCTTTAATAATCTCTAATCTTTGTGAAAGTTTAGAAAATCATTTAACACACGCAGCTTTCTCCATAAAATATATTTATTTTAATGTTATTAATAAAATTTATTGCATTTATATTTCTTATAGTTTGTGGGATATTTTCGTATATATGTATGTATGGCGATAATATAAAATAGAATTTTATGAATGGTTGTAACAAAAATATAAAATTTTTTTTTTTATTTATTTCATATGCTTCACTACGTTTGTAAACGTTAATTTTTTTTTTATATAACGAATGAATGAACTTACTAAATTTAATATAATAAAAATTTTAAGGCTCTATATAATTTTTAGATTGAAGAATCCATGGTATGTGTGTTCCTATAATAAAATGCTTTAAATTTGAATAAAATTGTTATTTAGGAGAAAGTTTATCTTCAATTTTTTTTTTGTTATAAGTTGAAATATTATGGAAAATATAGTAAATTTGCTTTAACATTAAATTTAATTAATTTTTATAAATTTTAAAAAAATTGCATACATTTAGGATAATATGTTTAATCGCTTTTAAAATCACTTGCATTTTATTAACAAAAAAAAAATTCCAAATAGGTTGAATAAATAATTAAAGCAATTGGAAAGAAAATATGAAAATATGCGTTTTTTTGGGTGGAACACTGTAAAAATCTATAGTGATCTGGAAAATCAACACATTGATGAAATTCGTTCCAAATTCTTATTAATTATTTTGAGATAAACAAGAACAAGAATAAAGAGAATGTTTGAGCTATAGCCAAATTAAATATGCTTTCGAAAAGTAAGCCAATAGGAAAATACGTGATTTCTAGTGGATCACTGTAAAAATTCAAAATGCTCCAGGAAAACTATGTTTTCTTCAAATTTGTTCACGATTCTCATTATTTAATCTTATGTAAAATAAAACATTTCATGTAGTACGTGTGAGATGCAGTCAAATTGAATATGCTGCCTTAAACCAAGCAAATAGAAAAATACGCGACATTCCGTGGATCATTGTAAAAATCTATAATGCTCTAGAAAATCCACGTTTTCGTTAAGTTTACTTTCGATTTTTATTAATTATTTTTTGATAAACAAAAATTTTTTCAAATAGTATAAGTGAGATATAGATTGAGTACACGTTTTTTGAGGAATCAGAATAAAAAATTTTTGATATCTTAGAAAATCCTCGTTTTATTTTCCTTGAAAATATGCTACGAAACCCATAATAATATACACTAGCTAATCTGATTTAAAGGTCAAAATTAATTTTTTGTGCGAATGAAAAATATTTTTTATCTATAGTCTAACATAACCAACATTATTATGCAAAATACAATCTCAGGATCTTGTATAAAAAATATGTAAGTTTATGTACAGTATTTGTTTGTGTATATATGTATATGGGATATTAAAAATATATTAAAGGCCAATACAATTAAATTACCCGTATTTAATTTTCAAATGAAAATTATAATAAAAATATTAGAAAACAAATTATGAAAAACATTTTATTTTAATTAATTTTGTACACGTGCCCATGTCACACCACGGTACTTAATGTATGTATAAGCAAATACGGAATGTTTTTGAAATTTTGCAAAAAAAAAACAAAAAAAAAACAAAAATAGGATATAAAATATTACCCAAAGAAAACAAAGAAAATTTTCTAATTTTTTTACAAAAAAACAAAATACAAAAACATAATTTTAAATGTTTTGCCTTTTAAAGTGTGAGTAATTAAAAAAAAGGACTTACTAATGACTTATATTTGAGGTGTACTTATCCTAATTGAAATTGAATCTATTTGAAATTGTGATTTTGATTAATTAGAAATCTTAATACCTATTGTGTTCGTCCAATTTTAATTGTGATGGTAAATTTTGCAAATCTGGCGTGTAGTAATAAGAGTATGAAGCGAGAATGAAGTTAACAGAACGAGGCGAGAATAAAGCTAAGAGTATGAAGCGAGAATTAAGCTAAGAATATGAAGCGAAAATGAAGCCAAGACTATGAAGCGAGAATAAAGCTAAGAACATGAAGCGAGAGTGAAGCCAACAGTATGAAGCGAGAATTAAGCTAAGAGAATGAAGCGAGAATGAAACTAAAAGTATGAAGAAAGAATGAAGCTAGTCTTAAATATGAAGCTGAAAATAAGCTTCACTAAAACGCTTTCACATCTTTTAACAAAATATATAGTCATGTCTTTATATATGCAAAATTTAGAGACGGTATTATAGCTAATATACCTTAATAAGGCGTTTTAGCTTTACAAAACACTCAATAATAATATATCGTATAAAATTGCATACTTTTAGGGATTCAATTAAAAACATTAACCTAATATGTGAAAAATGCGACAGGGAGAAAGGGAGAAAGGTGAATCGTTCCACTTATAATAAAAATTATTGATAATAAATATATGTATGAATATATGTATATGTTGGGTCTCTGCGATAAAATTATATTAACTCAAAAAAATTGTGATTTCCAGAAGAATATGAGAATATTGTTTCTATTTGATAATATTTATTTT
The DNA here is from genome assembly GCF_029603195.1 of Condylostylus longicornis. Lineage (NCBI taxonomy): Eukaryota > Metazoa > Arthropoda > Insecta > Diptera > Dolichopodidae > Condylostylus > Condylostylus longicornis. The sequence continues at coordinate 3,115,426 of NW_026578045.1, forward strand.
AAAAAAAAATATTGTTAATTAATCTTATAACAATTACTTTAGACAAAATCATTTAAATATCAGAAATATGACGAAAATTTCGCATATACTATATGAATTATAACGTAGTAATGTTATCTTGAGTCTCTAATAAATCCGACGAAACTCTGAAAAATGGACGAATTAAAATAACTTATGTTGACTAGAGAGAATCGAATGTCTAAAACGTAACAAGGCAAACTTAAATTGTATTGCCTTGTGGGTACCGAATTATGATATAAAAGCATATAAATGGAAAAAAATTCGAAAAAAATTCACAATGATATAAATGAGTGAATCATAATTTTCAATTGACCGAATTGATACAGTTCGTATATAATATAATTTAAAATTTTTAGTCCTCTTGAAAACTGAGAACATGCATTATTTTTATGTAAATCACTTTCGCCGCAAATAGGCTAACGTGTGTAGAAAAATCAATTTATTTAAAGCAAATAATTATTATTATTGTAAAACTTTCTTTAACATTTTTATGAAATTGCATGAGATTATTCGAAAAAAACAAGCATAGCTACTCATAATTCTATTTAATTCGATTATAACGTATATTAAATTTTATTTGATAAAAGGATAATAAAAACGATATTTATTATACCATTTTATTATTTAATATTCGATTTTTTTCTTGTTTTATTATTAGAAAATATCAATAGTTTTAACATTTTATTATCAAAAATAATAAACCTTATTATTTTTTTTTTAATTTTTTAATTTTACTATATTTAATTCTCATAATACGAGTAGTATTTTTAGTATTGACCTCGCCATCGAATAATTTTATTCTACTTGTATTCCAATTTTAATTTATTTTAAGTAATTTTTCGTGCGTTCCATGAAATACAAGAGTAATAAAAAAGAATAACATCACGGAAATAAAAATGTTTTTAATAGAAAAACAATTAACCATTAAAACCGACTGTTAAAAATAATTTTTTCTACTTAATTTTTACCACGAATTATTAGATCTCTAATCCGTAATACTCGTATACTCTAATCCGTTTTATTCTTTACAACACTGAGGTTTCTCTTGTCAGTCTGTCATATAATTGAAAATTTTTAATTGTTATGTATAAGGTTTAATATAAAAAATATTTTAAGTATGTCGACTTTAAGTCAAAAATTTTTTTTTTTTATTTATTTTCAATATTTTTGATTGAAATGAAATTAAAAATTTTAAGTCATGTGATTTCGTTGACAGTTTTAGGGTGAAAAATTATGATGAAATTTTAGGAAAAGAAAAATTGAACCGACATCATCAATTTTCTACTAGTCTTTGCGATATGAGTTGGGAAATATTTTTTATTTCTTTGTAGTTGCATAAAAACTAGAAAAAAATTATAAAAAATTTTATAAACTATGAAAATAAAAACTCAAATAAAGTCAGGGCGTGATTGAAATTTTAATATTACACTTTTATGCCTACCATTCTGTTGATGGTGATGTTCGATGAAAAGTATTTTATTCTGCAATTTTGATAACGTTATACAAATATTTTTTGTTCATGTTCCTATAAGACTTGCCAGACAGGTGCACGTATGTTATCAAAATTTTTATTTATGCTTTTTATGTCATTACCTATCTAGTAAAATGTAATGACACAAGAAACTGACTCATGGTTATATGCGATATCGTGTGCCAGCTCTATGCTCCTTCTAGGAGCAAAGTAAGATTAAAAAAAATTGCATATTTATGGGGGCATTAAATTTTTATCATATAATATTTAATTAATTAATATAATTTTATCATATTTATTAAAAAATTTTTCTTTATTTTTGTACCTGCACAGCTATATAAGCCTCATTAAAGACAATTACCTTTACGAAGTGAGAACATATTCGAAGGTTGCGATTACCAAATTATATTCATTCTTAATCCCCTGTGTTCGGAATAATTTTATTCAGTTTGTTTCAGTACAATTTCAATGTCAATTATGCTGTTAATTTTAATATTATTTTCCGGTTCCATGGTTTTTCAATACCAATTTCAGTTTCTAGGTTTATAATACCAGTTAAAGTGCCGTTTTGTGACAGCAATTTTTTGCATGATTCTTAAATATTTTTTCTAATATCCAAAATTCCTTATTTTTTTTTTTGTTTTTGTGTTCTTGCTTCACTTTTCAACTCCAAATTCAATTCAGTAATGTATAAAATCGATTTTAATATGAGAATTGTAAAAATTTCCTCATTTTTGACTATCGTTTGCACTCTTAAACGAAAAAAGTTTTTTATTTTTTACTCATACTTTTCTTTTCTTTTTTTATTTTTTCTCTGTGTACAATGTATTTGTTGTTCTAAAGAAGTGTTTTAAGTGGATTTTCCAAAAAAAAAAAAAAACTTTTATATAGAAAACTTTCTCTTTAGTATATTTTTCATTTAAAAGAATTTAATTGTGCAAAACATGAATCCTTTTAGAGAAGATTTATGTTTTATATAGAAAAAAATAGAAAAAGAAGAAGAATAAAAAGTTTATTTTTTCTTCTCCTTTTCTCTCTTTTAATGATTTCGGTTTGTTTTGACATATTTTGTAACATTTTTAGAACTTTTCAAGTGGATTTCGGTGCAAAATCTCATTTCCTCCGAAGTGGATTTTTGGTTTTTTTTGTGCTCCTCTTTGTTTATATACCGTATGTATGCCAACAAATTTTTATAAATTAAGACGAATTGAACTTTAATGAAAATTTTATACCATTCTCTTCTGAATTTCTGAGTATTCTTGGAGAAACAGAAAATGCAACTTTACTTACTAGATAATTGTGGTTAAAGTGATTCCTAAGACGTCTTGTTTGTTACTCAGTTTTAGTATTAAAATTTGGCTAAAATCCATATGATCTGTATTGAATATTGTTCGTACACCAAAAACTTAATTGCATTCCAACAAAGAATCTACATGGCGGACTCGTTACAAATGTAAATCTGATTAACAAAATATTTCAAAATTTTAGCGACAGTAATGAAGAAAAGAATAAAGTTCTTGTAAAAAACAAAATTAAGTATGCTAAGCTCAGGTGATTAATCTGAAGTTCAAATTCAGGAAAAATTAAAATATTAATTTCCTATTTAAATTTCAATATGGCAGCTGACCCATAGTTGATCTTATTGCAGACGTTGCAGTAAGATTTGACTGTCTATTAAGACTCAGTCAGTTAGTTGACTATTCTGAAATCTAATTCCTTCATATATACAGTTGGAAAAGTTAGTCAGTTTGTTTGTTATTCTGATCGAATTCTTTTTTTATATACAGTCAAATGCATATAAAACGAATACCCAAAATCTAATAAACTTTGATTATAACGCTGAATTCCTTAATTGGCAGAGTCATCAAAACCAAAAACATGACAGATTATAGGAGTAATGCAAATTGTTAGCAAAAAAAACAGAACAATGTTATACCAACAAGTTTGTTATATAGAAATCCTACTGTACCATAATAAGCGTATATAGACAGAACATTTCTATGTCTAGTAAATTTTGTGTTATTTGTAATTGTAAGCACAGATTACACACATTTTTCATTATTATATTGTACATGATTTATAATTATATTTAAAATGGAATGATTGCAACAAATGTTTCATTTTAAATCCGGAAAATATCCTTTAATTATTAAAGTTCTCTTATATTTTATTAAAAATATATAGGAAGGATGTTCAAATGAGGTGATTTAATGTCAATGAATTTTAATACAAGTATACTATTTTAATATTATGAATAACTGTTTTTCCCTTTTATTATTTTGATAGCGTAGTTGTAATTTTATTTAGTTATTCATGTAAATTTTATTACTGGTATTATTGTCAACCCAGTTTTCTTCCATTTAAAATTAAAAATACTACGGAATTCTTTACTTTATAAACTGTCTCCCACTACTTGTTTTAATAGAGAGTTTTTTAACTTTTTAAATATTTTTTTTTTTTAGTTTTTCTTTATTGAATTAGCAACGTTCTCTATACATAAAGAATGTTCTTAATCTAAAGATGTTAATTCTATTTATTATTCACAAAAAAATACAAAATATTTTGTAAATAAATACTTAAAAACTTTTATACGGAAAATGACTGTGAAAATTAAATGAGAAATAGAAAAAAACAAGAATAGGAAGAGTTGACCTTGTCAACTTTGCGATGTCCGTGTGAATGAATGATTTTAAGAGTTGTATTGCAATTGCTATATTGTTTCACACCACATATATGACAGTTACCACATAAACTCATACCAACTCAAAGATTCTTACTGATAATAATTACCATATTGTTATTTTACTACAGTTTCTATAATATACGACCAAATGAATTTTTAAGTTGTATGACAGTTACCACCACGAGCAAAGACATTTAAATAATTTAATGAATTATAACAGCCCCAGCAATACGACCAATAATATACCTGTTTGCTAATAATCTCTGAGATATAGGCAAATAAATTTTAAAGTTGTAGGACAACTAACCAAACTACAACAACAATCACATCTAATTTAAATAAGATTCCGAAATTAACTATTATAAATCATGCATCAAAATCATTCAAGAGAAATTTGGTAAGCTTAGCTCAATTAGTTTTTGTGTTATGGCTGGGAGGGACATGGTTAAATCGACTCAGAATTACACGATGATCAAAAATATAAACTCTATATGTCTATATCTCAGATCATTATTTCTTAGCGTACAATCGGTGAGGCAAATTTATAATACCATTCTAACATACATTCGTACGGGTACAAAAATATTAAAATGTTATAAAATAAATTAAATAAAATTTTACTTTTTAAAATTATTAGAAATACTGTTAAGCTGTTCTACATACACTTATTTTGTATTTTTGTTAAAGATAGTGTTATAATAATACTCGTAAATACTGCAATAACTTATAAGTAAATAATTTCATTAAAGTAACTCTCTACTTTGTCTTCATGTATTACACTTACTTTAAACTGTTAAAATATACAAGCATTTAAGTGCAAGAAGTGCTGTAGCAGTATTCTCTCTTTTTATTTAATTAGAATGAATAAAATTTTAAAAAGCAAAATGCATAAGAAATTTTTCTTTGAAGTTCAAAAATTATTCACATGTCGTTTGAGATTCTCTTGCTTAAGTATAGCAACACATAAAAACTGCTAGTAATGATGATAAACAGTAATTTGAGGAGATTAGAGTATATTTTAAAGAGATTAACAGAAAAATATTGCGTTGCAATGAGAAACTTCTTTTTTTTGTACTTTTGAGTAAAACTGGCTGTTTGTCGGTATTTGGACTGGAATTTTATTGTTATGAATTTTAGAAATTCATTTTTTTATTTCTGATCTTAGTGCTGCTAGTGTCGCGATAGTTTTTGAAACACATTTAAAAACACATTTGTTTTCGTTTTTACACTATTAGTTGAGTAAGTAGGGTTAAGGACGAATGTTTAAGGCGTTTTATGCATTCTAGAACAATATCCTTCGTAATATGACGGGTGCTCACTGGTATGTGCGCAATAGTGGCATTCATAGGGATTTGGGTATCCTACAAATGAGTAAGGAATTAAGGAAACTGTGCCATTAAATATAGGGCGCCTTTAGAATAGTCGTAAGTGTCGATTCCTCTTGATTTGTAGGGGAGAGGGTTTTGGACAAAAAGAATGAAGCAATGGAGCCCTCTCCATGTAGCCTAAAGATTCTTCACACAATGTAGACACAATACAACAATAGAGTAAAACTAGAATAACTTTACGAGTTTATGACCATTCATATGCGTTTTAGGTCGGGTTAAAGTCCCCAACTATTGGTAGGGTGCTAGGATAGTTTGGATGAGTCTGTCTTTGTTTTTCTACGATTTATTTAGAGCGTTGAGGTTTTATACAAGAAATCCCTTTCAAACGATATACTAACATCTTAAATTAGCGTCGTTTTAGCAAGCGTCAAAAATCTGGTACTTATTTTGGTAAGAATATAAAGAAAGCAATTCACATTTTACAGCTTTTTTTCGGACATACCGAAAACCCAAGGCAAATGCTTAAAACCGGTTATAATATCCTGATTTTGTAATACAAAATCATGCAAGAATTTTCATTTTGTCTATTTTGTTGAGGTAATTTTGATATTGAAGGTTTAGAACAGGTGTAAAATAATGAAAATATTGCGGAACTCAATGGCGAGTCATTTTGAGATTTCAATTAAAAATTAATTGCTTTTGCAGGACAGGGTTAGAATTAACCTAGCCTAACTTAATTTATGCTCATAAATTTACAATATTGAAAATTTCGATTCCTCCATTATATTTTCCAATCGTTACTTATGCTCAAACAAACAAAATCTTTCCACATTTTTAATCCTTAACCTCTACTAAATTAATACTAAGTCTTTTCTTTAAATATATTTTATATGGGCAGATAATTAGAGCTTAATTTTTACTATAGTAAAATACTAATATAATATCCTTTTAAGCTTAATAAAACATAATGAACTGTGAAATGTCGCAGAAATTTTAAGAAAATGCTATAATATGATAGCAAGTATTACAAAAATAATTTTCATTTTAACAATTTTTATTCTAATATAGTGTTAAAGGTTCAAGAGATTTTTTTATAATCATATTTACTACATATAATATATTTATACCTTTGAGTTCTCTAATAACTATTTGTTATATTATGCTTATATATAGCTTGCTTGGTTGTTTATTTTAATACTCTTCTACAGTTTATTCTAAGTGTCATTAAATGTTATAAAACGTGTCAAAACAAAAGTACTATTAAAAAGGTCAAGTAACAACACAAGTAGAAAATAAAAAGTTTATCTTTGTATAATAATCAAAGCCAAAGAATGTATAGAGAAAACAAAAGAAAGTAAAAAAACAAAAAAAAAAGTTTGTAAATCTACCTTTTCTTATAAATAGGAAAAAAATTAAAAGAAATTGTTTTTTCTTTTTGTTTTTAAAAACTTTCCAGCCCAGTCGTCAGACAAAACCAATAATTTACGAAAAGGACAAAATCAAATTAATTTTTTTTTTGGTAGATTTTAAGTCTTTTAACTATAGGGCAATTGCAATCAATTATATTCCAAAATTTTACAATAATGCAAGTAATTTTGAATTAAATAAACATGAGAGGTACACAAATATGCACAATAGATTAGAAAATTACGTGGAATAGGGGTGTACTGAATACTGAGGGTAGAGTTAGAAATACGAGAAATTTAAAATCAAGAAAATAGTCAAAATACTGTCCCAAAATCGAAAGTTGCGGCACTTTTTTGATACGAAATTTATGAAGAATTCATAGCAATAATAAACTGAGTGGCTTACTAAAGCCACTTCTGCATTTGAATTCACTTTCTTAAGAATGTGCAAAAATAATATTCTGCGTAAATTATTTGTGCATTAACAACAATATTTGTGCCGATATGTTGCTTTGCTAAAATTAAACAAACGCCCATTTACTCTTTTTAAACTGAGCAAGCATGATAATGTTTTAAAACGAGTGGGGGAAATAGGACCGAAAGAGTAATAATGGAAAAAAAAGATAGTAATCCAAAAACGTTCATATCCCATAATCATATAGTTATGGAAACCTTATGAATTACAATGTATCCTTCTCATGTGTTTGAATCAAGAAATATAGTCACTCCGAATTAAATACCGAATTTTAAAGAAATTCGATAAAATCCTCAGAACAACTCACTAACTTCTTGAACTTCATTAATTCACTATTTATACAAAATCTTGTTTAATAAAACAGAATCAACTTCATGACCAAACAGCAAAATCACTTTAATAACAAATAATAATATAATTAAAAATTTTGCATACTTTTAGGATATACAAATATCAAATTTTCACTTTTTCCTTTATCTTTCAAAAAATAATTAAAATTCTATTGTTATACAAGCATTATAATTCATTATAATTTCATGTTGATAACAAGATTTTCATCTGTTCTTGAAATCATTATGTACTATGTGTTAAAAATTGTTCTAATCTGGTATATTTTAGAAAATTTTACAGTATAAGAATAGAAAAATCTAAATATTCAAAGTTTATTAAGTTTGAAAAGAAAATTAACAATTTTAATACCTAGTAGGCTTATTTTATCAACACAAAGCAAATATTTTTAGTAGTTCTTTTACCTAAAAATTTCCTATATAATATCGAAAGGATTATATAAGAGTTAAGTAAAGAAAATAAACTAACAAAAAAGGATGAAACGGCAAAGAAGAAATAATAGAATAGAATAGGAAGAGAAAAAAAAAAATACAAAAAAAAAACTATACTTTAAAAATTCTATTATAAATAGAATGACTCCATTTTCTTTTAATATATACATACATACATACACACCTATGATTAATCAATATTCTACACACACTCATACGCTTTCTCGTTTTCATTACAACTTAATTTGCACTCTTTTTCCTTTCTAAACGTGGAATAATTTTTATACAATAGCAGCAGTAAGATATTTTTGAAGATTGTGAATGTGTTTACCAATTACCTGTAATCCCCATTTTATTATTCTAAAAACCCTAATGAGACCATCTTAATAATAATAATATTAGAGTTGATATAAGATGAAAACTTTTTTTTTTTTTAAAGTTTTATTTACAGACAGGATTCTACTTGAATAACATTTTGATATGAGTTGTTTGAAGTGACTAAATGACCTTGTGTCTTCAGTTTAGTTTAAGAAAAATTCGAAGGTTTCTCTTTACACGTGTATACGAATGAACGCTGAATTAAATTAAATACAAAAAAGAAAAGTTCAAAGAATTTTTAAATAAAATAAAAATTTTTATATAATTGACCTTGGGATTCAATCAAAGTTTTGAAAGAATTTGTAATACACAGCTTCTTTTTAAGTAAATTTCCAAGTAAATAAATGTGCTTATTAAATCCATTCTGTTTGTCCACAAATCTCTTATGAAAAAAGGGTAAAATTGTATACACAAAATTGATCTTGCTGAGAACGTTCTGAAAACTCCTGTTATGAAATCACTAATAATTATTGCCTTAAGAAGGGGTTTGCAACTTCAGTCCACGGGCCGCAATAACTAACAATTTAACAAATATTTGCTCCCGCTAATAATCGGCCCGCTAAACAACCATTGCAATTTAAGAAAAAATCAACAAACCTGTGCATTGGAACGAAAATGTGGTTCTCGAGAATAATGCGTGCTAACAGAAGTGGAATACCATCTTTTACTTCGGAAATTTAATTCCCATACGCTCCACTAGAAAATGTTACGGCCTTCCATTTAGCTGGTTTACTACTGTATCAACATTTTTGTATAAGAGAAACCGCGAATTAAATAAAAAGGGGAGTTCAGAATTTTCTTTACTTAATGATAACACAAAAGCTTCATGCATAATTTGCAAAGAATTTAATTTGTGCTGTCACTACGATTCCAAACTCAAAAACGAGTATGATAAATGTGAATGTCATTTCTATATACAAACGAAATTTCACATATTTTCTGCGGCCGGTACAAAAATATTCATGAAAATCTTGAAAATTAAAGTTTGAAAGAGATTGCTGATTTCTTCCCTAAATTATAGACAAGTATTACAATAGTAAATTGTACACTGAAATTATTCGTCTTCTGGAATAATGAGAATAATAAAACGAAGTATGTAGAAGATTAATTAAAGTAAAAAAAATATTTCAATTGAAATGTTCTAACTTATAAACCACTATTCATGTTCAGAATTTATAATATGCGGCTTTGTTCTCTTCGAATATCAATTAAAAAATTGTAAAGCTTTTATAAATTAGTTCAATAATTTCAAACAATTATCGCTCTTTTTCAATTCAAAATTTGTGACTGATTCCACTTATACTTGTACGACACTCTATTCTCATTCAATTCGATTAGTATGTGTGTAAGTATCTGTGTTACATATGCTTTTTGTTAGGATTTTTATAGCATAATATTATTATTATGCTATGATACAAGTATAATATACTCATGTTTGGTCTAACATAGAATGGTTGCTTTTTTCTAAATTTTTTTTTTCCTCAGAATTTCTGTTTTTTGTTTTTGTTTCTTTTAAAGGTTTTAAAGGCATTCTTGAATAGTCCAATTATAGATTTAAAGACTCTTGAATTAAATATTTTGCTTTAAAAAAGAAATGGAAAGAAATGGCAAAAAATAACATAAGAAAAGAATATTATAAACAGCAACAGAGAGCCCTTTAACTTAATGATATTTTTGTTGAATATTGAATTGAATCCAAGATATTTTTGTATTATCTACTCCTTTTATGTAAGAATAAATAAAAAAATCCTTTTTAAGTATAGATTTTCATTAAAAGCAAAAAAAAAAAAATAATGTAAAACGAGAACACAAAAGTTTTAAACAAACAAGTTACTTTAAGTTAAAATTAAGTTGAAAAACAGTAGAACAAAATGGAAAACAAGAAAAACCAATTTTTATTTAAGTATTTAATTTGTTTCTTATATTAGTTTTTATAACGTACATACGCACATATATTTAATACGATATTATATTATTTGTAAGTGGTTAATATTAATGATTTGCCACTTGGTAAAACCTTTATATTCCCTTCTTTTCTCTTAAAATTTAAAGAAAAGTAGATTTAATATGAATTTACTAGGTGTTTCATTGATTGAATTGAGGAAATCTGCTAAACCTTTGGTATATAACAAATTTTAGGTCTAGTAACGTGAGAGTTTTATGACTCAAGTAGACATGTAATTTTTAGTTTTGTAACTGTTTAATTGCTTATTTGTATTTCATAGATTTACATTCAAGCGCAAACACATGCAGTCGTCCGATCGCATGTAATTTAGCAATCAAACCGTTTGTAATTTTTACAATCTGATAGAAATTTTTAGTTAACACAATAATATTTGAATTGACGTAATAGTTTAGGTGCTTAGATGTGCAAACAAGCAGTAATTGCAAAATTAAAAATTTGCATATCTGCTGACGTATGAAATACATATAATATGAAAGCATGTATAAATACAAGTATGAAATGTAAAAGAATAATATTGTATTAATAGAATGAAATGGAAAGGAATATCTAGTAAAGTATGAATTGGAAGTGTGGAATCAAAATATGTAATGGAAGTAATAAAATAGATGTATGAATATTGAAGTATGAAACCGAAGTATGAAATGCGAGTATGAAATACATGTATGAAATCAAAAAATGTGATACAAATATGTAAACGAAATATGAAAGAGAAGAATTCAAAATAATGCATGTTAAAGTATGAAACAGAAGTATGAAGTACAAGTATGAAATACATGTATGAAATATTGCTGATACATGTTGCTAATGATTTAAATATATGTACGTTTTAAATTGTTTTAAAATAAAAATAATGTTTGCTTATAATATAAAACAAAATGACAAATCGAAAAACATATTATATATTCCGCAAGATTATCCTCGAAAATATTGTAGAAGTGCTCTTAAGTCACATCACAAAAGTGGCATACATATCAAAATTTCGTTTAGTTGACGATATGTTTAATTAATTAAAGAATTTGAGTTTTGACATACAATTAAGAACAAAGTACATAATATTTTCTTGATGAATATTGGAACTTGATCGTTTGTTCGTGTACACCGTATATTCACAAAACACACTCATATAATAAAAAAGTCCTTGAAAAATAATTCAAATATATTATTATAATTAAATTTTATTGTTATTGTTATACACACAGAAGAAGTTTATAAGAAGAATTTTCTTATTTTGGAAAAAAAAAAATTTTTTTTTTTTTTTTAAATAAATTTGAAATTTACTGACGTCTAACTACCTCAAGTCTGTTCAATTAAAATATTCAAAATATACATAATTATTTACCTAAATATATACATATATATATATATACAAAAAGGGAAGATAAATAAAAATTGCATAAAGTTTTCCATTTATATCGCCTTATATATTTGAGGTTATTTCTTCTTCTTGCTTAACAAACTTTAGAATTAAATTTAAATTTGAATGACATTAGAATTTAATGAACTTCCAAAATGGCAAAGAAAAATCAGACTTTTCTAAATTTTGAAAATCTTGAAAAAAATAAAAATTAAATTTAATTCAAAGTTAATAAAAAAAGTTTTGTTTTTTTGTGACATAAAACATGAGAGGTAAACATGACATTAATTCAGTTTTGATAAACAAAAAAAAAAAAATTTTTTTTATGACATTTCTTTCATACATGTTCAGTGTGAACATTACACGCAATCTAAAGTTTGAAATCGAAAAAAAATTAAATGTGTTTTTTTGAATTTCTCGTTATGTTCAAAGAAAATTTTCCAATATCTTCTTGGAATTTGATATCTAAAATATTATTCAATTGATCTCAATTTAATTTACATGTGTTGCAGAGACTACATATATGAAAAATATTTATAATCAAAAATCGATTTTGTAAAAGTCTGAGAAAATAATGAAAAATTAACATACTTACCTCTGAGATTTGGATTTTTACTAATGTGATTTGAATTTGAATTAAATTAGCTAAATTTTGACTTGACTAAACTTTCAAATTACATATAACTTCATTAGTTGATGAAAGCAAGAGGAGTGCTATACTAATTTCAGAATGAAAATAAGTGAATGCACAACTTACTTCAAATATCTATACACACTGACAATTTTTCGTTAAATTCAGTCAACTTAATTTTTGAATATTTTAAGTATTAATAATATTAATAAATCACACAAACGTGTCGTGCCAATTTAAAAAATAATTTCAAAATTATGACAGTGTAAAGCAGTCAATGAATTCGGAATGAGACGCTATCGTGTCATCCTGTGCTGTGTGGCAGGCTAAATGGCGGGATTTAGGAGAAAATGTGACAAATGACACGTTGCCATGAAAGGATCTCAGTACCCCTCTCATCCGTCCGGCACTATAATTCAAAAATTGGACCACATACTGTTCGTTAAGAGCCACGTTAATATTAACTCACGTACTGGGAATTAAGAAGAGGTAATCGAAACACTAAAGATCTCTTCAAAGGCTGCGGCAGTCTGAAAAGTTTTTGAGAAATTGTGAGCAGAAAACTCGAAAGATGGCAAGAATCAGGTGACAAATCTTGCTGGCTTCTTATTGGGGTACTATGAATTCTGGGTTTACCTCAGTAAGTTGGGTTTAGAAACTCAAGTTACTTGAAGATTTGTATAGTTAATGTGATAATTATACTTCTGGAAGATTTAATAGTCCCACTTGCCGCAGAAAGAAATATTGCTAAACCCTCATGGCATCGGCAATATGGTATTCAGCAGCCTCATTGTTATGAGAAGCTGTCGTTTAATATAGAGCTTCCATCGTATACCACATATGAAGTTTATGTGGTATTATTCCAAATATGAAAGCCAAATAAATATATGAGCATTATTATTATTGCCTCTTCATATAAGAGAACGAAAATACATGATCCCATTATGACAAACATTGATTGACATGTTAAAGAAAATATTTTTATTACAATTATTAAATTTTGTGATTTTCAAAGAACAAATCATTTTTCATATATGCTATTTTGAGTTAACAATAAGTCGCATATTATTAATTTCTACACAGAAAGAAATAAACAAAATGAAATACTATTGAGTATAAGTAGGTGACTCTCAGCTCTTACTCCACCTCCTCGTTTTCCTCCTTCGTATATTTTTATACACGTGGGGTGAATATACCTTTTAGTGCATGTTTACAAGAAAAAAACAAAATTTTTCTTTATTCTTATGTGATTTTATATTAGTTTTCTTTTTTCTTTCTAAAATCATAATTGATATCTAGACTTTTTGTATAATCAATACAAAATACTTGACTCTATGTGTTCATTGTGTTCTATATTAAAATTTTGTTCATGATTATTGTTTATTATTGTTAAGGTTCTTCAATGTTATTATTATTACTCTATAAAATCAGAAACTTGTGTTTTATTTGAAATTTTTTCTTTTGAATTGGATTTAATAATAGTATAGATATATGGAAATGATAGAATGAAAGCAAAAAAATATGAAAAATTAAGGTTCAACTACTTTTTTGATAGTTCAATGAATTATTAAAAGTAATGGGTGTGTGTTTGTGTTGGGGAAAGGGTTTTGTACGTTATTTCAGAATATAAAAATTTTTCTTTACAACTTTAAGTAAGACGAATATAATACGTAAATGTAGAGAGGGCGAAAAGATGGTACTCGAAAAATGTTAGAATAGAAAAAATTTGTACAAAAAATATCCACCGTGATTTCTCATTAAATTAAATGATTATGGATGAAAACTAAAGAGCTTCTAATGTCTCTTAAAAAATCACTTTAATGTTGATTTTGTGATCGTAACATAAATCTACGATATTAGGAATTTGAAATTTTCTGAAATACAGTTATACTTCATGAAAAATATAATGGTAAACGAGCTTCCGTCTCGAATAGGAAGGCAAGCCTAGCTCCAACGGCGGAAAAAGCAGACCACAAAAAGGCAGCAGCTGAACAAAGTTAGCCTCAGATCCCCTCCGCGTCAGCCCATCGGTAAGCTTGTTACCCGCATGTCCATTGCAGCCAAGCATCCGAATGAGCGTGACTCTGCTCATTGTTGCCAACTTTACAATTGCAGTAAGGTAGCTCCAGATCAGCTTGGATATAACCTGAGCCGACTGAAACTCCAACAACTCTGATGTCGTAGTTATAATAGTCAACAAAAATTTATTATAAGCACAAAGTATCAGTAATATTGCCAGTTGCTTTGTATATTATTGCAAAAAAAAAAAAACCTCATCATTATTCCGCCCATCATTATACGCCCATACCGCCCATACCTGTTTTCTTATATTACACTCAATCATTTTGAATTGCCTGAAATTTGTCGTATTGAAATTTTGTTTTAATTTTTAAAGTTTTAGGCACAAATGCGTGTGGTGTACACTAATTTTTTTTAGTTTGCTACATGGGTTTACAAAATTTATGATACAATGCTGTTTGGTTGGACCACTTAATAATTATGTTTATCTGTATGAGTGTATGTTGCATATTATAATTCATGTCATATTGAAAATAAAAATACAAAAATATTTGTAAATAAAAGAAAATTTTTATTAGAATTTATTTTTTTTTGTCCTTACAGATATTTTGTTAGAATTCAGGTGAATCGTGAGCAAAATGATTAGGAATAGAAAAAAAAAATTTTATTTTAAGATTTTTTTTTAAATAGAAATACGAAAAAAAAATTTAATAAAACTGTTTGGGTAAAAATATCAATATATTTACATTTACATTGTTAGTCATTATGCTTTGATAATTGCTCTATGCTGAACGCGTATGTAAAGGAAAGGTGCTCAATAATTTCAATATTTTATACACAATTTTATTTCTGCCTCATATAACAATAATACTATTAATAATCCTTTAATTAGACTCGTTACAATTAGAAAATATGCCATATACATTTTTATTAATCAATTACAGTCAGGGAGTCTACGAAATATGTCATACAAAACTGGTAATTTAAATTCGACATTTTTGTCTCAAATTACATTCTTCAGTTAGATATAGATCTGAAATTTGATATAAATTGTAGAAAACATGTTAAATAGGTGTTACTCTTCTAAAATTCTGTAGTAAATGCTGTCATGCTATACCTAAAAACAATGCTATACCTAAACCAACATGGTGGTTTAGTATAGGATAGTTTTTACAAATTTTGTTATAAAAATTTTTCAATATTTCATTTAAGAGTGTGTACGTTAGTTATGTGATTGGACACATGTTCTCAATCTAATATGAAAACTTCCAGCATTTCTACAGATATCTCAAAAAAGTCTTGTTTCTGCCTATTTACTAATAAATGTGATTATTTGGGAGGTGGACCAACATTGACGGCATTTATTATGTTTGAATAAAATATTATCGTCTGTTGCTCTGTAAAATTCTTCCATAATCGACCTAACCTAATGATTTCAATTGTAGTATAACAAATTAATCCCCTTATTCTTTATGTTCATAAATTACAAATGATTTCGCGTTCATTTTAATCGTATTTAAAATTTTGTTCGCATTAGGAGAAATCGCAACATGTAATTTAATTAAATGATTTCATTCATACGGGGTCCTATATAACTTTATTTGTCAGACTAACTACGTATGTACATGCACATAATAATAAAAATTCTTTCCCCATTTCTTATTAAATTAAAAATATTATAAAACTTTAATTTCACTATAAATTTGGTGTGAGAATATTGTAGTGAGAAAAATAATTTTTTTGAAAAATATCAAAAGAAAAAAAATTTAAAGTAATCCTTAGAGAAAATATTTCATATTTTACTAACTTGTTAAAGCATAAGCATCCCGTATAATTTTTATAAAGCTATTTTGTTATAGGCATTTTTAGATATACATACAAAATATTGTGTATGTATATATAGAATTTCCTACATTTTGTTTTTAATATACTTAATATTATTCTTAATCTGCTTTGTATTACAAAGAACTTCTATTCATTAAATTACTAGAAAATTTAAGAGATTTTCAAGGTTGTCATAGAAAAAAAAAAAAAATCATAAAGTAGGTGCTATTCTAAGAGTGTTTTGTAGGTGTGCAAAAAACAAAAATTTCATATTATTTAAACATATTTTTTGCAGTGTATAAACAAAATCAAAATATTTTCATGTGGCACTTTGGAAATGAAAGTTTCTTTTTGTTTTTTGTTGAAAAAAGGTAGAAATAGCACTTTTTTTTTCTCATTTTTTCTTAATCCTTTTAATTCAAGGTTAATATTTTTCAAATTTTTTTTATATTAAAACTAAGGGGAATAGAAAATATTGGTATATATACAAAATATTAAAATATTAGTAAATATTTTTATAAATTTTTTACTAAAGAAAATATTGTTCCAATGTGTTGGTACTAAATTAAGAAAATTTTACAAATGCTTCCTTAAATTTTCTTATTTTTACTTATAAATTTTACTTTAAATTCTAATTAATATTAATAAAGCCGTAATCTCAGTAATTTGAAGAAGCATGTGAAACAGTGCAACACTGGTAAAAATTTTCTCATTCCTGCGCTACAATTAGTTAGGAAAACTACGAAATTCGGAGATTTTAAGCTGCATTTTGTTAGGCATTTTCATTCCTGCACAAAAATTAGTTCAGAGAATTACGAAATTCCGAGATTTTAAACTGAATTCTTTTAAGTATTAAAGTTCATGTACCACAATTTGTTCCAAAATTTACGAAATTCGTAGATTTTAAACTGAATTCGTTTAAGCATTCCTGTTCATGTACCGCAATATTAGCTCGAAAGTAATAAAAGTGCAAATTTAGAAAGAAAAAATTAAGTCAAAAACTTTGAACTTTTTTTTTCAAATAAGAATAAAAATAAATTTCACAACATTTTGGTAATTTTCTTAAATTAATAAAAATTTCAGTTCAATTCTGTATTCCGATTGGTTCATCTTTCCTGCGTTCGTGTTCTAATCCGTATCAATAATTGAATCTCTCCTGCTTCTTAAGCTCAACAATAAATTTAATTACCCTAATTGCAAACTAAATAATTTTTCTGAAAAATCATGATTAAATAAATTGTTAATTATAATTAGGCTTCAAAAAAAAAAAAAATAAAAAAACCCTCAACTTCATTAATAATACCCTATATTGCATTTTACATTTTTAACATTAATTTAATATAAAAAAAAAAACTGTTATATTTCTTCAGCCATTTTAATTTATTTCTGTTCTACTAATGCAAAAATTCTAAACTTCATGTTTTTCTTTAATTATTGTTTTTCTATTTAAGTTTTCCTTCTATTTATAATTTTTTCTCTATGTTTGAATTTATTTCAAAAGTACTTTAAGAAAATTACCGCATTATAATAAATTAAAGATGGGAGGTTGTTTTGAAAAATGAAAAATTATAATAAAAAAAAAAAATATCAAAAGGCGAAGATAAAAAATATAAAATTAATTATTTAAAGAATGTCTGCAGTTATAAAAAAAAAAAAAAACAGCAAACAAATGGAAAACTTAATTTTCATTATCTTGCAGTTTTTATTATTTTTTTTTTTATTATTTAGCTTTTGAACAAAAGAAGGACAAATTTTTTTTTAATTGTATTTTATAGTAGCTATAGTTTCCACTTGAAAAATAAAATATTAAATGAAGCAAACAAGATTCTAACACAATTTTTTTTTATAAATAAATATGAAAAACTGGTACCGGGACAAAATTTCGAAATACAAAATTTTTTAAGGAATTTTTGGTCATTAAAATCGTGTCGCCATAATTCATTGGGAATTTGAATTTAACAACACTATTTTGTACTAAATGGATTGGAATTTAGCGGAGCGTTCTAAATAATCAAAATAAAACAAAAACAAAAACCTTATATATGTTGAACCTCTTACGCTATCAAGCACAGAATTTAGTAGTTAAATACCATTTCATAAATTGGAATGCAGAAATAATTCACTGCTCAGTTAAATTACAGTGTTTTCCTGTGACAATGACGCATAATGAAAATATTTGAAATAGATAGAACATTGGTATAGTGCAAAGATTTCCAAAATTATTTTTATCATAGACCCCTTGTCACGTTTTTCAATTTTTGATGGATCTCCTGCTACTTTCTTTGATAGATTTAAATTTAAAACAGTAGAATGGATCCCTGGGGGTCTATTTAGACTACTTTGTGAATCACTGCTATAGTGCATGACTTGATTATGATTCAATTGAAAATAAATAATAAAATTGTTTGTACCAATTGAATTTCCATACACTTACCTTTCCGGAATAATTTTCCAGAAGTTTTCAGCTAATTTTCATTCAAAATTTCACATTGGCAGTCTGTTCTGGAATTCAAGAATATCTTAATTTCTGAGTATTTTGTACAAGAACATATAGTTGTCAAGCCCGGTTCTAATTTGTAAGTGCCTTACGCCTAAACAAGTCGCCCGCCCCCTCCAATTTAAATATTGCGCATAATAAATCACTTTCGTGTATAGTATTACTAAGCTGAATGCAAAATTTAATTATTTTTCTAAATTAACAATGACGTTCCTGTTTTCCGGCGCCCAGTGTAAATTATAATAAAATTTTCCACAAATTAAAGAAATATTTTCTGGTCTTTAGCATTGTTTTCCAACTCTAAATATAAGCAGATTAATTTAAACTTTTCGTATTTTCGCACTAATTCTGCACAAAAGTTATAATTTTCGTATTATAATAAATATTAAGCCCCGTTCAAATTATTAGTTGCCATCCCTTCAAATTATTGGGTGCCAAGCCATTATAACTCCGTCGCCATCCCTTACTACTGTAAAATTCTACGTTATAGCATTCGTACTTTTGACTTTCTATAATTATAAAAATAATATTAAAAACATTTATTTTATTCATTAGTCAAAAATTAATTTTTTTTTTTTAAGGATCATAAATTTTTTAATTTAAAAAAAAAAATAGAGTGCTGTAAATAAGTGTACATGTAATTATTATGTACAATAATTGAACTTGTAAGTTGCATCTGAAATAAATTTTATCTTGAATTTAAATTAATGTTTACTGCAACACATAAAATACTTAAATTTAGTACAAAAATTAAGGGGTTGTTAGGGAAGAAATTTATTTATTTTTTTTTGGTTTTTAATTTATTTGAACTACATTTATAGTTTTCCATTTTCGTAAATATTGATTATAGAAAACAAGTTATTGGATGTGGTTTTTTATACTTGTTAATTTTAAATTATATAAATAATTTTGCATAAAGCAGAAATTTTTGAGCTCATGGGTTAAAAAGATGTAAATTTTTCTGACTCTGCATGAAAACAAATTTCTTACCTTGTCAATATTATTGACTGCTTTAAAATGAGCTGGACGTCTTATATAATGCAATTTTAAAATTTCTTTATAAACTCGAATAATTCCTAAATGAATTTATAATAACCTGCAACACATTCTGGTTCTTTATTTTGTTCAGCACTCCCTCCTATTGCCCTGCAATACTAACCACTTCAAATTTTAAAAAGGTTCGATCTGTATAAATTCGAGACTTTGAAAACATATTTCTCATTAAAAATTGTACGTCCATAAAGACCTCGCCCATATAGACCTCGCCAACTTTAATTAATTCCATTAAATCTAACACAGCATTAAAAATTAGTTGTAAAAAAGGAAAAAAAATTATAGCCATACTATTTTTATCACTGATATCAAGGACATTACATTATTTTATGTCTTTGGAACATAAAAAACACAAAATTCAATTAAACATTTGACCTAGATTTTTAATCTAATTCCAATAAAAGAAAATGTTATAATTTTTTTTTTTTTAGAAAATCTTAAAATACTTATATATTTTCTTATCCCATATACATACTTGGTAGCTATTCTCAATTTGCCACGAAATGTGAAATTTTGCCAAAAAAAAAAAAAACAGATTTAATTTTTAGAACTTTTTCAAAAAAAAATTTTTAAAAGAAAGTATTTTCACTCTGTTCGTCTGCTCGTACACCTATCCGGCTATCCGTCCATTTGTCTGGCTTATCGTCCATCTATCGAGCTGTCCGTGTGTCTTTATACAAAGCTTCTACACCCTTCAAGATAGAAATCCGAAATTTTACACGTAAATTGGTCTTTACTAGCAACTTATTGCCGAAAAGACAAGAAAATTTTTACTTATTGTTCCACAACCACTCCCCGAAATTTGTAAAATTTGAATTTTCGGCACCTTATGCAAATTCTATAAGTGTAGAACAATAACGGTAAATATCATGCTGTCAAAAATATAATTATTTATTTTTAACTCACTTACTTAACCGACCAATTCAACAAATAGGTTAATGCTTCTTTCATTTTTTTTTTTTGTTCATCCTAAATCTATGCAATAATTTTATGTATTATTTCATATACCAATGAAACTAATTAATAAAGCAGAAATTGTAATGTACTAGATTGCTTTTAGAATCAATATTTTCACTTTTTGGAGGGAAAAGTGCCTCCCTTACAAACCATAAGTTTGACTCAACTTTATTTTTTATTCCTTTCACATTACTATATAATTCGATTTAAGTATGTATAAATGTATAAATGCATTTTGGCATTAAAATTATTAGAATCAAAAATTATAAAAAAAAAATGGGAATTTATTTTCAATTAAACTTAAATAATGTGTCAATATAGTGTTTAACTTTGAAATATTTTTTTATACTGCAACTCAAATGTGCTTATTGCAAATATATATTGCATCATATAACAGTTTATAACACACACATGCACAATTATGAATAAAATAAGAAAATCCTTGTTAAATTTCACTTCAAATACAAAAAAAAATTATAAAATATTTTGGTGTTTGCCAAAAAAAAAATTTTCAAAAAACCAAGAAATTCACTTTAACAACACAATAATAGACATCAAGTTTAATTAAAGGAATAACAAGAAATTATTTGAATTAAAAAGAATTATTTTTGAATTTAATGTAGGCTATATTTATACAAACATTATAACACACAATTCATTGCCAAAATAATATTTTCTCATTATAAAATGTGACTGGCGCCTTCATGGCTATTATGCTATTCTGTATGTGGTTTAAATTTAAAAAAAATTTTTTTTATATCAAGGTTATTTTTCAAAAAAAAAAAAAAAAAAAAACATTATGAAAAATGTTGCATAATGTAGAGTTTTATATTATTTTTTTTAGTAAAAATTATGAAAATTTACATAAACGGATTTAAAAAGAAATTTCAGTTATTATAAAAGCTAATAAGATTTTTCATAAGGCTTTCATAAATTTTTCCATTTCCTTTTGAAATTTTAAAGTTTAGATTCATAAGAAGTCGTCACCTATGTGGTAGTTGAATATGACTAATAATGCTAAATTGAGTTATTTACGCAAAAAACTACTCATATCGCCAAATCCAATTTTCTCCTTTGAAGATCTCGCAAAATCCAATCTCCTCCTTTGAACGCCTCGCCAAATCCAATATCCTCCTCTGAACTTCTCATCCAATTTCTTTTTGAATGTCCTGCGGTACATTTGCAAGAGAGGATGCTGTTTTCGATAAAGTTATATTTTATCTTTCGTGTAGTTGTTATTATTGTAACTAATATCGTATATCGTAATCATGTTGGCGTAAAATCCATACGAATACCGCTACCCATATTAAATTTTACTTATAAAAGCAATATTCTTTCTTTTCCTACTCTCCCCATTTAGTGCAACAGTGTAGTGAGAAGTGCAACTAGGTTCAATGATTTTAATAGTATAATAATTGTTTTTTTATTGATGCCTACAAAAAATTTAATTTTTTATAAGCATCATATCAGTATTTTTGATAAGAGTATGTTGAGCACTCGCTATGACAACACATGGTCCGATCCAATTTTGTTTTCTGAATTAATTAAATATATCTATGAAGAGATCCACAGTATTCTCCATAAGTGATCGAACGTGGTGTTAACTCTCAAACAGTAACCATACTAACAGGTTATGGATCACCATACGTTATTCGAATATCCCCGCTCAAACTCCCCCTTTCCGGCTCTTTCCATTTAATTTTGAAAACTGTAACTTCTTACTATTACAGCAGAATTCCGATATTTCTCATGAGGTTTTGACTTCAAAAAATTTAAATATTAATAAAAATTTGAGAATAATATAGTGATAAAAATTGTCATTAAATTTTATTAATATCCGAGATTTTTGAATCTCCAATTTTTTCTTTCTTTTATATTAAGATATTCAAATATAACTTGTGTATAACTTGAAATATAATATCTTAATTATTATTATAATTGCAATCATAAAAGCGGAACTCAATAATATTTATTCAAAGATTTGAGAAACACTTTGTGGGTGGCAGTGATATCAAAAACTTTAAAAACTCAATACTGAAAATTTTTATTGCTATAAAATTGAAGGCATTTAAAATTTATGCCATTGTGTCAAATATTATAATTTATCAAGATTTTCAATGACAATTTTTGAATAATTTTAAAATTTTCCAAATTTTTTAAAACTGACAACTTTTAAATCCTTGATATTTTTCTTGTACACGGAGTATAACAGTTATATAACAGTATGTTTCTGTATATATGTATATAAAGTTGTTTTGTATGTAATTTTAAAGTTGCATTATATTATATAAAATCCTTGGAAAAGAGAGAAAAAAAAAATCCTATGATTATAAATTTATAATTTGTATAAAAGTTATGTTTGTGTGTGTCTGTTTGTAATGTGCACAACATTTATAATATTCCGTTATTTTTCATTTTTTCTACATTTTCCTCAATTTTATCTCTTGATGGCATCCATGAACAGTTAATTTTTTTTTTTTTTTGATTTTTTTCTGATTTATTTTCTGCTTAAAAAACATTGGGTTCAAAAATATTTAAATCCCTTGTTCACTTTTTATTGTGAATAAACTTTTAACACTTCACAATAATTTTACTTTTTAACTTTTTCTATATTATAACATGAAGAAAAGAAGAAGCAGAAAAAAAAAAAATTCACTCAACTGAATTGAACTGAAAGAATATTTTTTTTGGCAACATTTTGTTTCTACACATATAGTTCAACATCATGTAGAGCTAGGCTACATTTTATCTGTACATACACTTAGTATAACAAAATTCTCCCATATTAAAATAATAACACTTAGCATATTTGTTTTACACAAGAAATTAATGCAATAAAAATCGATAATTTTAAAGAATGTTTTTAAAAATATTTTCACCTTATTTTGCATATTTATAGGCGGAAGCAATGATAATTGTATTTATTCAGTCAGCAATGCAGATGCAATTATAGATAAGAAAATAAATATGAATTAAATTCTTGATTATTTTTATTTTGTTTTTCACAAACGTGGTGAGTACTTGATGACTTTTTGGCACTAATGCTAAGGTATACAAGATAAATTACAAATATTTTCAATTTTACTATCAATAGATTAATATTAATCAATTTGTTTGCCTCTAGATCAATAAATTATAGATTACGTTATATTAAGGTTCTTTATGAAGTGAAAGTAAATCCAAAAATTATGAATATTACAAAAAATTATGAATTTGAGACGTAGTCAGCCGGATTTATCTCAATGAAGAAATTTATAAATTTATTTTTGAATTTTTATTTGAAATTAAGGAACTTTTAAAATCTTAAACAGTAAATTTTTTCAATACACCATCAGTTTTTCTTTATAACTGTTATATTTTTCTAATTAACCAGTTTCAATTTTGTTGGTATCAATTTTTCTAGCGACTATCCACATAACGCAAATTAATAGCAGCAGATTTTCACTTCAAAACAGTGGTATTTGATCAAAATTAATGACTACTGAGTAAGATTTTCAAGAAATACAGTTTTGGTGTATATATTTGGGTAAACAATATTATTAATTCTTTCTTTTTAAAATTTTGAATATAAAAAAATTAAGGATCGTTCTTTGGTCTAGAACTAGCCAATATCAAATGATTTTTGAACTTTTCTGTTTACTTTTTCCGATAAAAATAATATTACTAAATTTTGAATAAATCTCAACAAAAAAAATTATCAAAAATTCATGGAGAATTCTCTTATATGCAGCTAACCAACCATAATTTATAAAATTTATTGGTAAATTCGAAAGAAATAATAATTATTTTCGTAAACTATAGTGTTGCTATAACATGAACGAAGAAGTAATATTAAATCTAAAAATTTTGAAGTTTTCATCGAAAATACAAAAACAAAAACAGTGTCAAAGGATATTTTGGAGAAAAAATAATTTTGGTTTTTTTCTGAGTCTCAAGAGAATTTTTAGAAGAAAATTTACTTTAAAATTTTTATTTGTTGTTTTGTAAACTTTTTATTAAGTTTTTAAGTTTTTTAATTATAAGTTTTTTTTTCTCTCTTTTTTTTATAGTTTTATAATAATTTATTAACTTTGAAGGTTTTTTCATCTCTTTTCTTCATTTATAAAATAATTTTTAGTATTGAATATTTCATTTGGATTTAGATTTTGGGTGTAACATAAAGTATAACAATAATTTATTGAATAAAAAAAGGAAAGAAAATGAAGAGTTCTATGCTCTTAACTGGGGGAAATATAGGATTTTTTGGAAAACACACTTTTTTCTCGGGAATCTACAGTTGTAAATCGGTTTAATTATGATATTATTTCCATTTAATCCTATAAGCTTTAGCCTAAGGGGCTGAGACAGCACTTCCGTGCCTTCCTTCACAGAAGGCGAACATAAAAACATAATAGAAACACGAAAAACTAATTGTTTGGTCGGTTTGTCTAGTTTTCGGAGGTTTATGACTATCTAGGTGCCTTTAAGATTGGGTTAAAGTTCCAAATACCAATTATTTTACTAAGTTTTTGATTACCAATTCCTCCAAAAAAAAAATCTTTTTCAGAATAACCGACAATTTTAACAATTTTCATGGATCAAACTGTTTTGAAATCGTTTTTCTTTGGAGCAATAAAAATTTAAAAATTCAATGAAATTGGAAAAAATTTTTGATTAACTAACGAGAGTTTGGGTCACTTCTATTGTAAAGAAAGTCTTATAGGTATTTTTTGTTGTTTTCGGATACAGGTGCTGTATCATATAAAAATGGGAAAATTTAAATTTTTCTAAAATATTTCTTTTTTTAAATTTTAATGAAATTTTACGCTGCAATGTAAATTTATAATATTATTCACAGAAGTTTTTGCTTTATACGCACACACAAAATAAAAATTGTGGTTGAGACAAAAAACACGAAAACTATACTCGTTTTTGTTAATAAAAAGCCTTGTTACGTTACGAAGAAGCTCCTAGGAGATTATGACCAGAAGCGATTTTAGAAAATTATAGGGATGGGCAAGAATCAGGTGAGGGTCCTCACCGGAATTTTGACGGATCACTGCAAGCTTAGGGGACACCTTAGTCGGCTGGGTCTAGAAAATGATTATACTTGCAGATTCTGCGGGGAGTATGGAGAGACCTGGGTGCATCTCTTGAGGGAGTGTGATGCTCTTGCTCATAGGAGGGGGAAGGTGCTTGGGGGCTTTGCTCTAACGGTGGCGTAGTTACGGTCTTCTGGTCCTCCCAAATTGCTTGAATTCATCAGAATGGTGGGTCTCGAGAGTGTGTTGCAGGGCATGCCCCACACTCGGAAGAAGGCGCACAATAGATCCTTTTACATGGTCGGTGTGCACTGTTGCCCCCGTTGTACAAATCTACAAGTCTACGTTACGAGGACAATAGAAGATAATAAAGAAATAGTTAATAACAATTGATTAATGATAAAGCTGCATGATACAAAAAAATATTTTAATTATCTACTGGACTGTAGGAGGCATTTAAATATTCCACTTACATTTTATATGTTTTTTGTTTTTATGCGAATTCAGATGAATAAGAGATGCAGTTAGATTACATTTTCCAATAAATTATTTTCCATAAAAATCGTAAACCTTTAAATTACCAAATAAAAATATTACCATTTTTGTTCCCCCCCGCGATTATTAACATTGGACACAAATTGTATAATTACTATAAATAAAATATATTTCTCACTTATACGCATAAAATACATTGTATGTATAAAATTTTCGAGGACCTTTACCAAAGTATGTACAAATAATAAAAATGTAAACATTTTCATTCTCTTGTTTTCTATTATTATTTTTTTTTTTTTTTAATTTTTTTTTTATTACAACGAAATATTTTTGTATTGCTTGTTTTTTATTCCAATATTAAGTAGGTAGCCTGTACATACATTTAAAAAAAAGTTTAAAGGTTACGGGATCAAAACCTTGATCTTTATTTATAAAAATATTAAATATACCTATGTATATATATATATACAATTAAATTTTACGTCAGAGATGAGAAATAAAATTTCAAAAATAAAATAAAAAAGCTTAAAAATGGGAAAATTTTTTTTGCAAAAATAATTTTGGTTTTTTTGTATATTTTTGTTAAAAATATATAGGTACAAAGCTTTTTTTTTTCTCTATGTATATGGAGGAGATAAAAATTACCTTGTATTTGAATGTTAATATTAACAGTAAATATCATTCTTACATAATACACCAATACCTCGTTTTACGATGCAAGCAAAATATTGCAATTCGAAATAATGCAATCAGACCTATCATGAATTCCACTCGTAGAATTCCACGAATTTCGAATTTTGCTATGACGTAGACTTTTGAATGATCACAAATTTTGAATGATTACAAAATTCCTTTCAATTTACCAATCAGCAATAGCAGCACTATTTTTCTGAGTTTCAATATTAGTATGTTATTTAAACAGTGCCAAATTTTTATCTACTTTAATATTTTTTAGCAAATATGAATTCATTTTCCTTAAGCTGTAAGGTGTCTGCATTAGAGGAGCTCAAACTCAAAACAAATAAAATTTAAAACTTAAAAATTTCAGACAACCACTCTCTTTAATTTTCTTTCTCTGAATTGCTTTCACTCTCTTTAAATTGCTCTATTTCTTTCGTAAGCTGTTAAGGATGATTTTTACTACGAACATAATTATTATGATTGCTATATTAGGAATTTTCGGAACAAAATTTAGGTAATTCGGAATTTGAAATATTAATTCCGAATTTTAGAACTACGAATTAAATTTATGATAGGAATTCTAAATATTTTTATGTGAAAGTAGGCTAAAATACTGAATATTCGTTGCTAGTAGTAATTTATAAACGGGGATTTTTGTTTTCTATGAAAATTCGGAAATTTGGAATTGTGTTTTGCATATGCTGTGGCGGCCGATGCAATAGTAAATTATTGTTTGATCTATCAAACGTAGATACTGAAAGTCGTATTTATATTTGTCTAAATTTTACATACAGTGGGAAGCAGAATAATATTCTGAATTACCTGTATGAAAATTTCAATCAGAGAAAAGGTGAGTAATTGGTGTACAACCATACAAGCATTTATTATATAACAAAAAAAAAAAATTTTCACATTAAAACCATTTTTATTTATTAAATTTTCATTTTTATTTCCCTTTATTTTTCTTTTCGGTTTTTTTTTTCTTTTTTTTTTCGTTAGACATTTCAATAACATTACAGAAGATGCACGTACGAATATATAAAATATTTTATTGCTACAAATGTTAAAATTAAAAAAAAAAGAACATTAAAAAATAGGTTTTTTTCATCATCATCATCATCATCATCATCACTGGTTATCATTACATCAACACTATCAATATTAACTTAAAAAAAAAAACAAATTATTATATTATAAATGTAGTCCTTTCCAAGGACATTTTGCAATACTATCATACTACATACATGAATACAAAACGCGAAATTTCAACTCTCTTGTAAAAAAAAAAAAAAAATTATGATAAATTTGAGAAAAATATTTTATTGCCTTTTCTTTTTTTCCTAATTAAATTTTTTGAAAAATTTATTTTATCATTATGCAAGAAAAGAAAAAAAA
Organism: Condylostylus longicornis; assembly: GCF_029603195.1. Classification (NCBI taxonomy): domain Eukaryota; kingdom Metazoa; phylum Arthropoda; class Insecta; order Diptera; family Dolichopodidae; genus Condylostylus; species Condylostylus longicornis. The sequence continues at coordinate 3,143,860 of NW_026578045.1, forward strand.
AATGTCTTTTATTAAATTTTATTATTAATAAATTTACATTAGAAAATCATTTATATTTACTTACCCCCACTCCTCCTTCCCAACATAATAATGTGTCTTCTAAAATATTAAAACAAAGATTGAGAAATCTCTGATTTATCGTAATAAATTCACATTACATGTATAGTATGAAACACATAAGGCACGTGCCACATGTTATTCAATAATTTATTTGTGATTTTATAAGAAAAGTGTGTGTGTAGAAAGAGAGAGAAATAAAATTTTTATTCCGAAAAAGTGTAAAAAAGTTATAGAATAAATAAAAATCACGTGGCTTTATTACAAAAATTTTATTGTATCAACAATGTGTCAGAAATAGATGAAATTAAAAAAAATGTGAATTGTGAGGTTCCAAGTCTATTGAAAATTTCTAATATTTATTTGTTAGTGCTGTGTATGTAGAATGCTACAAAATAAATTTATAATTGAATAATGAGAGAGGAATGTTATAAAAATAAAATTTTACATTTCTAACTCATGATTTGACTGTATTATGCAATCGGCACGGGTACCTGAAAATTTACTATTTCTGTTAAAATTACTTTGATATTTAATAATAATGTTTAATGCCATACTAGTTTTAGAATTCAACTGCTAAATAACTGTTCCATATTAATTTTTAAATTAATTACTTTTTATGAGGTATACGTACAAGAATTAACAGAAACATGTAGATTGCATAACACTGACGATTAGGTAATCTAAAAAAAAAAATTTTCCAAGTTTTTCTGAAATTGATTTATTTTGAGTTAAAACACTTTTGTTTTCGGGGTGCAATGTATTACAATATTCCGAAATATTTTTAATTTTATAATAAAAAAAAAATTTTTTTTGGTAGTTAATTTATATAACAAATTATTTTTATTACAATTTTATTGTTGACTTTTGTTAAATAAAATTTTTTATTAGATTTACGGAATTTACGAGGTCTTACACTAAAATATTATTAATAAAAATTTTAGTGTGGCAAAGACCTAGATTTATTTTATTAATTTAAAATTTAATAAACATTATTATTCATATCGAAAAATTTGGCTTGAAATTAATTCAACTCACAGACTGAAATGGACAAGACGGAAACTATTTTTCACTATCTCTACGAGATAGGTCCGGACAGGGCTGAATGAGATGTGGAAGATTGTCATCAGGGATTTAGAAATATTCCTTAAAAGAACCGGTTTCCTTAGATAGGTCAAATGTAAAAGTACAGTCAATGACGCCCAGGCGATGACGTGGTAGAAAAACGGCACATTTGTGCTACTTGTGATGCGGTCGACCTGCTGTACTAGCCACGTCAAATGATTAACCAATAAATTAGCTAGATACATAATTATTTTTGTTCTAAATAACTTCATATTAATTTGAAATCAATAAAGAATAAATTGCTGATTATCCATAAGCCAAATATTACTCTTGTCACATATTTCTACTCTATAATAAGTATTTAAAATTATTCACCATATTTCTTATTGTAACAAACTTTTCTTATATAAAAAATCAATTCACAAAATTGACTTCATTAATAATATCAATGAGTAGTAGTGATTGTGAAGAAACATTTTTATGTGTGCTGAGTACCTTATGAATACTCGTACTCCCATGAAATTAAAGGCAAGCAGAAGAAGAAAACAAAATATTCAAAATTATTCAGATTCTATATCTGTATATTAAGTATAACACTTTTTTTTTTTGTATAAAAATAGAAAAAAAGGATATGCACTTATATACTTAAAAAAATAATATTTTTAATATTTAAATAGAGAAAAAAGTGGTTCCGTTTTTAGAGATAAGATTTCAAGTAAAAAGAAAAAGAAAAACCTTTAAGCTAAAAAAAAAAAAGAAAAATTTTTTCAAAAATTAAAATTAGATGAAAATTTTTCTACATTTTCGTTTCAACAACATTAAAGAATTTCCTTGTGATTTTCTCTTTTTTCTTTGTTAAGAGCATAAGAACACATACAATACTCTTAATAAATTTCAATACATACATATACACTCCTAAATTCTTTTCGTTCACAGAAAAAAATAACAACAAATTGGAGTGAACGTTTTCCTTTTCTTTTTATCTCGAAATTAAATTGGCTTGTATTTTCATTCATTAATATTTAATGAAGTCATCTTCTCCATTTTCTAAAAGAGAAAAAAAAAATTAACGTAAGTACATGTACGCCTACATTGTTGTATAATAATGTGTATAACAAAACAAGCATACTTAACAGTATTTATAATATGAATGTATAACACCAAATGTGAAATAATTGCGGACGGAGCACAATTAAATGTAAGAATGAACAAAAATATTCAATTTATTACAGTGAAAATTGTTTGAACAAAATGAATTTTAAAGGAATTTTTTTAATAGTAAGGGCAACACTTTGTTAATAATTAAAATAATTTATTTTGAGTATAATTTATTTTTATATTATAATATTTTATTAAATTTTTCTTAAAATGACCAATTAAGGAAATGAGAGAAATAAAATACCAGTAACATAGTGGATTCTAGTATTATCGCAAAATTTTTCTGAGTACATTTAATTTGTTTCGGCAAAGTGTGTTAAAAACCTTTCTACAGTGTATGAATTTGGATTTAGAATGAAAAAGCAATTGGTTTTTAATTGTTTTTTCAGCCATTTTTTTCTTCGATACCATAATAACAGCGGTACCAATATAATTTGTACACTGAGAAAAAAAAATATATTTATGAAATATTTAAAAAATATATTTGATTTAAATCAAATAACTTTGATATCTTAGATTTATTCTTTGCATTATGTTATTAAATCGTTCCTGCAAAAGCGATTCTTCCAATGAATATATAAAATCCGTAAATATTTCATGAATATTGAAAAACTGGCGCCCAAACATGCGGTATTCTAAGGTTTTGACTATTGATAATGATAATGACTTTTCTTAATGACTTAATTTTTACAAAAATCTTAAAAATATATTTCAAAATTTTTTTTACAATATAAACATGGATTTGTAAATAATAGACACTTACACATTTTATATAAACTTCTACATTAAACAAAAGTGTGAGATTCGAAGAAGCCATTTAAGTTAAAAATTTCTACTACTAGTAAAATATTCATAGGCACTCATCGTTTCTGTTTATTTTACTTTTACTTGATATTTTTGTCTTTTTTTTTGTGTTCTTGTATTTAAAGATCTTCTTCGTTGCCATATTCTACTTAGATCTTGTTTTTTTTTATTTTAGTTAGTTACACGATTTCTTACGCCTTACACAATACTTACTTACACATTTTAAGTTGTAAATATAATTTTTTTTTTCCCTTATTTAAGTTTGCTTGTTTTTTTAAGTTCTAAAAATATAGTTGTTATGATAATGTCCTTCAGAAAGAGCAAAAAGAAAAATAACAAACAAGAAAAGTGTTTAAAAGAATAAAACAAGAGAGAAAAAGATTTTGTATGAAGAGTGAAGAGCATACATATATGAAGATGATAAGGGAAGAGAAAGAAGATGATAAGATGAGATTTCTTTTTATAGGTATAACATTTTAGTTGTGTCTTAATTTTACTTATTTTGTCTTTGGTAATCATTTTCCCACCTTCTATATTCGTATAAGTGTACATTCAGACCGAAAAACGGCCAGAAAAACTAACAAGTTGATGAAAATTATTTTGTAAAAAATTCAACAATGGAATGGGATATAAACGGTATTCTTTTTATATAAGAAAATGAAAAAATTCTTTACATTATCCTTGTTTTTTATAACATGAATTTTTAAAGTTCTTAATAATATTAAGTTGAAAATTTGGTAAAAAGATTAACACCTCGATGTTTAAAGTAAATGGAGTGGGCATGTAATCAAGGAAAGAATGAAAATTCATGAAAAGAATGCGTTTTGATTGTATTGTGACGAAAAAAAATCATAAAATTTCAATATTGAAAAAATTTTTGCCTAAAAGTATGCAATTTTTTACAATAATTTTTAGTTCCCTTTAGAATTTCGTTTCGGAATATGTGTCAAATAAATATATTACAAAACGTATTGTTTTCTGCTCACATATCTTTACTTTTTAATATTCCAAAAATTTTGTTTTTTTCTATTGGGGATCGATTTCCATCCCCACCTATATTAGCATTAGATCTGGTAAAGTCCCTGGTAAAGTGCAGTATAGCAGTCAGTTCAAGTCTCGAGACGTAGTCGCCTCGAATTCATACAGTAAGTACTCAACCGTTTCGTCCTCTTTCAGGGAAAGACGACAGACCTTGCCATACGTATTATATTTAAGACAATCTTTTTATATGTACTGTCGAGGGGCAACGTCCACTGAGTACACCCATTAATAGCCTCAAATCTACACAACGAAGGGCGACCATTTCCCACCTACTCGGCTCGTAGGCAATGTCAATAATGTCAATAATATTGCCAATCCTTTTTTAAATACAAAAAAATATTAGTTTTAAAAATTTATTCACTTACTTATTTTTACCCATAATATATTTTTTAACAATTTATTATTAGTGGAACTTTTCTAAAATTTTCATATAAATAATACGTTCTTTGATATTGAAATATTAAAAATATTTCCCTTCAAATGCATGTACATGGCTTCTATCTATACGTATATATTTGCATATTACGTTAAGGTGACTATATATTATGCTCCTTAAAATTTTGTACATAGTTGAGTAGTTTAATTTTTCTTGTATATTTTCTAACGCCCTTTAATGATATCCCTATTCCTTTTTGTATACAAGTTGTTTACCTTACCTACCCGTCATTGTATTGTACATAAAAGTAAATATTATATTTTATAAACATATTTACATAATACTAGATATTATTTTTTTTATTCGTTTATTACTGTCACTTGCAAATATGAATATAAAAACAGGAAAGAAAATCAACATGACGGCAACAACAACACTATCTTGTATATACAAAGAAATTTATCATAGTATTTATTATAAGAGGCACTTGAAATAAATCCTTTTATGAATATATAAAAAAAAGATTTATATAAGATATGCAAGTTTGTGATAAGCTATATAGGAATGTGAATTTAAGTACCTGTTCATATTTATTTCGGAAACATGAGTTTTGGGATATTTGCGGATTAATGTATTGGAAAAATAATTTTTTAGTAGACAGGGTACATGAAAATTTCTTAGTAGTGTGAATACTAGATTTGCTAAAATCCTAAAAAATCTTAAACATTTTGAAAATAGTCCGCTAATTTAATAATGATAACATCGTTTTCTTTTCTAATACCTATTAAAAATTAAGAAAATCTCACAAATATTCTGCGACTTTGTTATATGCAATTCAAAAAGGCAGCCTTCTTAAAAAAATATTATTATTGTTTTAGATTTAGATATATTTCGTCTCTGACACTGGTATTTTGGCGAAATACTTTGGAAACTTTATAGTATCTACACATTGACTAGTGCCATAAATCCACAAAAACTACCTTAAAATAATAAGTGCTAATATAACAATATTTCCAAATGAGTATTGAGAGTTTAAAAATATTGTTCCAAATATTTCATTTTGTAGCAATTTAAATGCGATTTTATAACTAAATAAAATTTGTTCCACTTTCGTCTACTAATGAAACTGCTGATCAGGATTTAAACAATTGATTACAGACAATACTGCAATTTAATCGTTAAAAAAAATGTTCAGTGAAATGCTCTTTATTCATTGTATTCTCATTAAATAGATATTACAAATGAAGGACAACCTCAATCCACTGTACCACGTATATTACAAATTTCCTGTAATAGGTTTATAGCATTTTATGATAATACTAAATTTTTTAGTAAAAGAAAGAAAATGGAGAAAAAATTATGATTTATTAAAGTTTGTGTACAGAATTAAAATTCAAAAGATATTTTTAAATATAAGTAAAAAGAAAAAGGATATTCATCTTAAGCACGTGGATATTATTTAAAAAAAAAATAAGATAAAATATAAAAATATAAAATAAATTTTATTACATTAATCTCCTAGATGAAAACTAAAACTAAAATAGATTTGCGAATTAATGAATAATAAATTAATATGAACATAGATAAACCGTGCTTGTACCAATAAGACAATGTGCATCATACCTGAATCATAGAGCGCAGTTTTAGGTTATGAAATATCACCTAACACGTTTGATATTCTATTAAGGTGGTTGACAGTTCTATTCTTCGTATTCCGTTTAACTATCTGTTAACACACGCTAGGTATCCTAAATGCTTTGGAGCTTTAGCTTATAGAGTTCCTCAATACAGTTTCCTTGCTACTAATGAACTCAAATCTAAGTTCTTGATATTATATTGTTATTGGGTTGATAAGTAGAAGAAACACTTCGTCTTCCGATTCTTTAACGTAATTATAATTTAAAAACACAAAAAAATTTCCTTATCACGACAATGTCTTAATTTTAACAACCACAACTTCCTAGAAATTTTATCACAGTAATCCTTTGCATGGTCCTCACCACGACAAAAAAATTAATCTCTAAAATGTTTAATATCATTTCCCCACTCTAAGTCATTTAAACCTAGGTAAAAGTAATTTTTTTGTATAAAAATTTGCTTGTATAACAGTTTTGAGTTACTTCGTTTAAAGTCGTAAATTTCCTACTCAAAAACAACTACTTTAGACGAAGGATTACTGTATTCATTCCTTTTCCTACAACATAGATTAAAATTTTATAATAATAATTAATATTCAAGTCACCTATGTGGAATTAGAACTGATAATTCCGGTTTCGGAATGTTTTTTTAACTGTACATAATATTATGTGTGTATGTAGAATAAATTTACAATATGGAATTTAAAAATATAAAAAAATTAAATATTTATATCACGTTTTTATGAAAATATCCTTTGAGACGAGATATTGTTTTGGATTTTAAATTATCAATACCACCAAAAGGATTAAAAATATTTTATGAAGAAGAAAATAATATATGTATAACACTTTCTTATATGTAATACTAGTATAGAGTTTCCTTTCATCATCGAATTATTACATTGCTATATGACAATTTATTATTGTAATAACGGACATGACGTTAATAATTAAAATCTAAAGCATATTTAGTATGCAGTATAGTATAACAATTTTTAATTTATATTTAAAATGGAAAATATAACGTATCGCATTTAATAAAATTATATTAATAATTACTGAGTGATAATTGTTATAAATATTATGGTAGCAATTTCTTATGAAGTCAAGGTAGAATTTCGAAATTAAATCATACAAAATAAAAATGAGTTTTTATTGCAAAATTTTACTAACTCGAAGGTGTAATTTAATTAACTTTCTCTCAATTTAATTGATTTGAAGTGGTTTGTGGTGGAAATATATTGTGAGAGAGTGTGGTGATTTGTGGTGGAAATAGATTGTGAAAGACATGAGCTTTGGCATGAAATTTGTGGTGTTTTTTAATTATATCCACTTATTCACTGTTGAAAAACGAAATAATTTTTGTTTATACCTTTTTAGAGAATTTAGAACTTAAGTCCTCAAGAAAAGAAGGTGGTGATTAATTTCGGGTGGCATTCTAGCATAATATTAATACTAAAATCAAAAATAACTAAATCTATTTGTTTTCCTACAAAAACTGAGTCACTTCTATTCCTATACTACATTCGAAGAATTTTTATCTACATATATACAAAAACCACATTTCCTCATATAAAAACATATTATATTTTACGGGGCCATAAAATCAAATTCAATAATAAAAAACTTATGATATTTATAATATAACAATCGTAAACAAGTGCTATGGTTTTGTATACGTATAAATTTTTGGGTTCTTTTCACGGTTTCATTAAAATCAATCGGTATAGCTTTATGGTTTTTGGTTGTTTTTCAACCACCAAATTTCAATATATTTCTCAATGGAAATGAATTCTAATATTCACTGGAAACCACAATCATAAAACAGAACTATTTCTACAATACAAACCAGTATTTTGTTAACGTAATTAAAAAATAATTAAAAAAAATTATTATTTCAGATTCTCATAGAATAGAAAAACTGAATTTATGTAACAAATTAGTATTGCGTATTGACTTGAATTAAACCCAATTATAGATATTCGAACCAGCACGGTAAAATTAATATCGCACGGTATTGCAGGTGGGGGGTACATGCAATTAAGCCCTGTGTGAGAGATATTATCCGAAGGAAGTTGCCGAAATAACGGGGACCATATGATATATCGGACAGTAGGGCAGCGTCATTCGCTTTACGGATTGATAAAGTGCATTAGAAAATTGTGTGTTCGAGTTTTTTGGGCTCTTGACTACGTATGGATAAGAAAAGAGTTCGTTTTATAATCGAATTTCTGACGAGACACTGCTCGATGAATAAATATTTTAATGATATGGAAAATCATTTAACGATGCGCTAGCTAGGAAAAGGCTTCTATACTCGGTTTGCGATTATCTGAACCCTCTCGATATTGTGTCGAACTGATTGTAATAAATCTCGAGGTTTCTTGAGGAAACTTAAAAAATTTAATATGCAAATTAAGAAAATCCTAGAATTTGATTCTAATTTTTTGTTTTTTAAATCTTTAATTATGTTTGGCAGAATTGCGGTCAGTTGCAGTTATTTAAAAAATTTACACAATTACCATGATTATATTTGATTTGTTTAATATAAATTAAAATTTTTGGTCGAACTCTTTTATGAGAACTTGATTGAATAATTGTGTGTTACCACCACACGTTTATTCTAATTTAACTGATAAAAAGTATTCTATAATATAAAATAATTTTTCTAATCAATATTATTTTGACACCTAAGTAAATGCATGTATGTAATTTTTTATCCCGGGTTACCGCGTTTGATTTTGTTGTAGCTTTATAGTTTTTTTAAGTGCATTCAATAATCTATAAATAATATCTTACTAATATTATTATTGCTCTGCATATTACTATTTTTATACAGTTATTGAATTTGTAAAAGTCTGTGAGTAACTCACATTTGGCATTGTACAAAAACTGTTTACTCTTTCGAGAGAAAAATTTACTCACAGTTGGGTATTAATGCACACTAGTAAATAAAAAGTAGAATTTTTGGGGAATAAGAAAGGCCATATGAAACCACAATTTTTGCCGAAACATTTGACATTATTATGCTTTATTAATTAGCATTTTTTGGGAATTTTAATGATGTGTAAGTAAAATACACGGTTGGTAAAATTAGATTACTGAAGTGGGTAACAGACATGCCTTTTATCAATATTTTAACAGTTTTCGAGTAAATATGGTGTATAGAATAGTTAGTACTGTTAATGAGATACCTCTTAATAAGACTACCAGATGGCTTTCATCTTCATTTCTTCAGAAAACCGATTTGTAGTGCATTCGGGAAAATATATTTTCGGTGTGATTCCAGGAACAAAACAAAAGAAATCCAATTATTTGGAATTTTAAGAATACTAAAACGCCAACTTTATTTTAATCTTATTAAAATTTAAGAAAAGAATATTGTTAGAATTTATAAAATAAAATTTTAATAAGTGAAACAAAAATCATAATGGAAATTTAAAAACAAAAAGGAAAAAAATTAAAAACAATCTTAAAAAAAATGTTCTCGTACAAAATTCTTTTTTATTTTGAAATTGTACGTACAATTTCAATCTAGCTAGAAGAAAATCGTAAATTTTCGTGGAATTTTTTTGTTTTTTATGCATGACCTTCAAAAGTTCTTGTCACATCCTGGCATATATGGTTCCGCTTTGATTTAATTTCATTTTTCTTAAACTTTTAATTTATTTTAACTTACTTTTTTTTTCTGTTGTTGTTGAAACAAAAAGAATGGTGCAAATAAAATTCAAAAAAAAATTTCAAAAAAGGAACGCTTTTTATGGCAGGGATTTTTTTTATGTAGGAGTGCCGCAGTGGTGGTGCTCGTGCATTGTGTAAAATAATTGTTTTTTTGTTTTTTTTTTTCTTTTTGGAAAAATTTTGAGTTGAAAATTAAATTACAAATTTTTTTATTTTTGTGTAAAATGAAAGTTTTTAAAGAATTGCTTTCAAATTGCACGTGTTAAGAATATTTTTGAGGAATTTCTCAAAAATTATAAAATTGCATTAAAGTATTACAAAAAAAAAAAAGATTGTAATTTTTTAACAAAAATTTTAAATCAAATTTTATGACTTATCAAAACAGTTTTTTTCGAAATAAAATACAAAAACAAAATTATTTAGCTTGGGTTCGATATTCTTACCGTTTCCTTATTATCCTGGTTTTCAACCATAACATTTTGAATTCTTTTAGTTTTATTTATAATAATTTGCTTAGTGTTGGGTCGAAAGTTAATTGTTGCAAAGTTCATTCAAAATTTTTAAAATCAAAATTATTTTTATTATTTTATTCCTATTGAATGACTACAAAAGATTTCCAGGGAAATCAACTTAAAACTTGGTATTTAATATCTTATCTTTGTAATCCAGATATTTTAAAAATTCTGTCAATGATCATTTCTTATCATATTGCATTATGATTATCCAAAAATTATTACTCCCTATGAAAATTTTATTGGTTCTGCTTAAATATTCGAATTTCAGAGTTGTAGACGCCTCTGTATTTAAGCCATTTTATATTTAATTCAAAAATATAAAAAAAAATTATAATAATTTTTTAAAATTTTTTAATAATATTGCTTTCAAGTTTCACAAATTCACGAGCCATTACATTTTTTGTTATTAAAATTTTTCACAATTTATAATTACATTATTTTAGAGTTCATGATAGAGCATAGTGTAGGTTGGTAACCTAAGATTAAAATTCAAAAATTCGGCATCAATAAAAAAAATTATTTGTATATTATTTGAATTTTAAAATATTCATAATAAATTAATATTTAATTTTCATTTCTATATTATTATATTTTGTAGTTATAGAAAATTTTTGGAGTTAATTAAAATTTAATGAATTTATGCTGCAGAATGTATGGAAGAAAGTATTTTTCATTCCAAATAATCAAAATAATCAAAATTCTAATATCTTTTTTTTTACTTTAAATAAGTAAAATATTTTGAACGTAATATAGTTATGGGTTATAGATATAGCATTGTATATGTTAAGTTTGTATTTTATAGGAAATTTATAACAAATAATTTATTCGTTATACAGTTGCGAACGTATTAATAAATTTGCCCTTCCGTTTATAACGCTAAGAGATAATGGTCTGTATCAAGCATATATTTTTGATTAGCGTCGAATTCTGAGTCCATTTAACCATATCTGTCCGTATGTGTGTTGCTGTATAAAAGTAGTTAAAATTGCTGGGCTTCTGCTGATATATCTTTAAAATTTTTCAACCTACACTACTGAAATTTTTCCAAAACAAATATTGTTATCTATAAATAATTACCGCTTGGGATAGCTGCCACACAGCTCCAAGATAAACTTGGCCATATCTGCGAAATTATTCAGGGCATACAGTTTTGAAAACTTGTATAAGCAAATATATTGTTAGGGCTGTTATATTTGATAAAAGCCGTTGAAATTTCTCAAATAATTATTGTAAGTATCTACCATATAACTCGTAACATATTTGTACGGTAAGAGTTGACACCGTCTATTCTCGTTTTGAATATTTGTTAAAATATTTTTTTCTAATGTATACAAATAATTATAAACTTAATTTTTATACAAAAAAGAAATTTCAATTTTCTAGTATTCTAGGATTCAGAATAATTAATTTATATTCCTCTTTTTGTCATATACAAAATTTTATGCAAACATTGTCATTTTTGCAATCTAATTATTAATTTAAAATAAGAAAATAACAGTATATAAAATTATAGGTATTTATATTAGCTTTATAAATTTGAGACTGAGAATCATCAATATTTATTTTTCATAAAAAATGCATTGATTATTATTCAAAAATACAAATCTTAATTAATTCTGATCGATCTTTAATAATAACAAAAATGATAATATACATTGCAAAATCATGCATAAAATGAAGGATACTTTAAATTTTATATTATTTGCAGAAAAAAACTATAAGGCATACTATTCATATTCAATCAATATTAATTCTAAACGGCAAACTTTAATTTAAAATTAATTTAAATTTTATTTAAACATGAAAACAGTAATTTGAAGTGATTTGTGAAGAATCGAAGACCGAGAGTCGAATTGTTGGAGAGTTAGGAAAGCGGCACACCATTTGACAAATTACTTTTAGTTGTAAGAATGGTCGAGAACACTATTATTATATGAAAATAGTGCAATGTATGCTTGGAAGAACATTACAGGCTTGGAAAACTTCAAAAAGCTGCTCATTTTGCAGTCTGATTAATGTTGTAGATTTGATAAACAGAGAAATACAAATGATCAGTTAACTGCTGCAGAAACTGTGTAGTATTAATACAGAAAAGAAAAAACCACACATTTACTCACTTGCAGATAATCGATTCTGGGACATCGTTTTTGAAAACTTAATTGAATTTATGACAATTTAAAATATTAAGCCTTGTAAGGCATGAATTTCGCTCATTTTCGTGCCATTTTTTAAGGGTCGCGCAATTTACTAAGAATAATTTAAATATCGTAGAACCTTCACTTTTATTCAGCTACAACTTCTCTCACCCTTGAAAAGTATATTTTAATAATAAGTTTTAAAATTTTCACTCTCATCACTTAAAAACGATATTAAAGAGACTGGCATCCCACATAATATAAAAAAAAAGTTTAAATTCAAAAAAATAAAATTTTCAAAATTTTTAATGTGAATTTTTTACGTGCTTTTTACAACGGCACTTTTTATTATTTTTTCTAATAAAAAAAAAAAATTTTTTAATCATGTGGCAATATGCAATTTGTACGTGTATAATGTTATTTTAATATGTCAATACTAATGCCAATGGGAAAATGTTATACAACACAACCACCACATTTTATAAGTATAACAATTTTTTTACGTCAACATACTTGCATATAGGTAAATTTATACACTGTGGAGTGTATGAGAGTTAAGAATACTTGTTACAAAATTTATTTTACTTTTGTTTTCATTAGGTTTTTCATTTTATATTTTTTTATTTTTCTTATAATTTTGTTGTTTTTTAATTTGTTTTTGTTAAAAGGTTTTTGTTTGTTTGAAAAACAATATGCAACCAAATTACATGAGAGTTAAAAGAAAACAAAAGCAGCAAACACACTTTTTGGTTTCATTTTTTTTTTATGTACTTTTTTTTTTCTTTTTTGTCCTTGATTTATTTCAGCATCACTGCCATTCAACATTGAATATAATTTTAACCTGTATGTAGGTATACATAAAATGTAAAATATGGTTTTTATTATTATTTCATTTCGTTCAAAGAAGTGTATAAATAAAGGGTTTTCCTGTATACAGAAATCTGAAAGAATTGAAGGATTATTAATTTAAGAATAGGTGTATTGAAAATTTCCTTTGAAATGTGAATGCTTTGGAAATTAGAAATGATTTTAGAATGCCAATATACATGAAAAAACTTAATAAATAATTTGAATTAAGGAAAACCCCTTGAAAATGTTCAAATGTTCAATTACACTTGACAGAACCAAATACTTAGTATACAAACATTTAGTATCACATCAATTAGCCAACAAACGTGGCTATCAGCAACTATAACTAAAATAGTCATCATTTGTAAATTGAAAGGTAAGGTATACAGTACTATTGTGCGCCATAATACTGTGCGTATACAATTATAACATAACTCTTACTCATGTTCGTATAAAAAACAGAAGAATATACGAGTTAAGTTAGCAGAACATACACATAACCCGCTCGTCCGCTCCACAGCCCGTACTATGATGCGGAGCATTAAAAACTCGTCCGACCTTAAGTTTTACCCACACATTACCCACGTTACCCACATTACCCACCAAAAAATTTATGAATGAAAACTATATCGGAAACCATCCCTCGACAAAGAAGCGACCTTCAGACCAAAAGCTGAAGTTTTCTCTCTTAAGAGACCAATCTAAAGAGGATGCATAACACGAAGAGCAGAACGAAGAAAACGCTTCTGTACAAACTCAATACGATCAATATGAACATTACGAAGAGGAAACCAAATCTATTCTATATATTGATTTCTATAGGTCAATTAATTACTGGAATTGAATATTCCATATGGGGCAAATAGTATAGAAATATTTTCTCTGTTATTGAAGAACCCTATATAATGAAAAAAAAAATATTTCAAGGCTATTGTAATTTATACGAATAATATGTACGAATCTCGCCTATTCAAATTTTATTATTCTTCAATGCTGATACTGGTTATATCTTATACATTTATTATACATAATATATGTATAACGCAATATACCAGTTATATACATAATATAAAAAATTTATTTTGCTATTATTATAAATGTACTTTTATAGAGAGATACTATAGGCATCTCTTTTTCCTAACATTGTTATTGTGTATATTCGTTACATAAACAATAATTTTGTATTTTTGTTTTTTTTTTTTTTTTGTTTGAATAAAGGAAAATTTACATATTTAACCTGAAGCCAACAACATCACTTTAATAGAATGAAATTCTATATAGTAAGCTTCTCTAGTTTCAGTATATCAAAATTTTTTTTTTTTTTGTTTTTTGAACAGAATCATCATATTGCTATTATAGAACATAGAAAATGAGCTGAATCTCAGTAGAATGCAAACATATACATATAAAAGATTGCTTTTAAATTTTATTATAGGAAATTTTATAACAAAAATTTTTACTGATTTTTTTTTTATTTTATTCTTAGTGAATATTTATTACCTTTACTATGCGCGTGTGTCCGTCTGGCTGTCTATAAAACTCCTATTTAAATTTAAGACAGAAAGCTGAACTTTTTGATGCAGAATTCTGAAATTGGAGCAGTTTTTGGAAACTAACTTCATTTTCGTTGCCTTATATTTCCGAAACGGCATGATTTTCCAAATTTGTATAAAAACAGAAAGCTAATGGGAACGGCTATGCCAACAAAACATATGATTATTTTTCATAACTAACGCAATTAACCCCTTGAATTCCAGCATCATGTTAACGTCTCTTTAAAATATTTTTTTTGTTTTCATTGCTCATCCTAAATATATGCAATTTTTGAAATATTTTGGTATATGAATAAAATTTCTTTAAATTAATAGTTGCTAAAACTGGTATATTTACCTGTTGAAGGAAAAACTGACAGATACTTTTTGAACCATTATTTAAGGAAAACGTGCTGCTTTGCAAACCATCAGTTTAATTCGACTTTGTTTATAATAATTTTCTCTATTTTTTTAAAATAAAGTCTAAAATTTAATATAATTTAAAAAAAATTGGTAAATATTATATGTATATAAAATTGTTTTATTATTATTATAGAAAATATGAATTTAAAATATTAAAAATTTGACTTGGAAATGAGTTTTATGCCCTTAAATATAAAGCAAGTTGTTAAAGAAAATTTATAGTAGCTATACTAAAAAAAAATATAATTTAAATGTAAATCTATAGTTAGTATGAATAAGTTTAATAAAATGTAATCTATATCCTTAATATTAAAAAGTTAATTTATATTTTGTTATAAAGTATAATATTCAATTTTGTGAAATGGATTTTAGGAAGAAAAAATTCAGAATATATTCGTTCAGATTCGTCATATTCACATTGTAGTGTAGTGTAGCTATTCCTTTTGTTAATTGTCAACTAGATATCGAAAATCCAGCTTGTTTCAGCTAGAGAATTTCAAATAATAGAATTAATACACATTTTGTGCTCTCCTAGTTTGATTATAAAATATCAAAAATTTAATATAACATAATATTTTCAAAGGTATTCGAACATTTCACAGTATTTCCTATTCTCTTCAGTATGTATGAGCGAAAGACTTTAATTACTTATTAAAAAGCATTTTACTCTAAAATTCATGTAATCCAAGCACAGCGAATTTACACATAAATTGCTAAAAGCCATGTAGACATTCATATTATTATGTCACGTTCCTTTAATTTACTATATAGGTGATTATGAATTTCTCCCACTCAATTTAAATCTCCTGAAAATATACCCTGTTATTGGATTTACGCAATATTCTAGTAAATATTCACACAATCGTAATAGTGTATTACAATTTTTATAGAGTAATATAACACTTCATATATTCTCAATTCTCACTTGAGTTTTTTTTTTTTTTTGTATTTCTCTTGTTTTCTGACTTTGATTTTGACATACTTATTAATGTAAATACGTATATCCTGACAATTTATTTTTCCAGATCCTTTATTTGTTTATTAAAGTGTAAAATTACTTTTTTCCTTATAGCAAATTATTATATTTTCAATTCTTATACATATATATATATATTATATATATTATATGTATATAAAAATATTCAGTGTAGTTATGAAGAAAAAGAAACGAAGCACAAGAAAAAATTTAAACGAAACCAAACTCATAAAATCATTCATTTATTTTTCACTTCTCTCTCTCTCTCACACCCTCATATTTGTTCAATACAACAAACGGCTCTCATCACTTGAAGATGGTGTTTGTTTAAAGCTTTACCAAAAAAAAAATGAATAAAAAAAAAAACAGCTCATGTTATTTTCTAATAAAGAAAAGTTATAAAAAATTAAGAAAACAAAAATCAGAAATAACAATAACAGGAAAAACTCCTTAAAATTTAATAAAATTTTGTCTAGGTTCTTATAAATTTTTTGATAGGGCCAACAACTCCTTTATCATTTTTTCGTTCATTTTAATTTCGGATTTCCTAAGTGTAATTTTCATGAATAAAAAATATTATTGTTTCTCTTTTTCTTTTCAAAGTCTATCGAAACATATTTTTACCGATATTTTTTTATTATTACAAATACACAAATATTGTACATGGTCTTTTACAAAAGACCATATGTTCATGGTACATGGTCAATATCGTACAATGTTTAAGATTAACAAAATTATTTATTTACAAACAGAATCCTGACGGCAGCTGTTTGTTGAAAGTACCGTCAAAATTTTCCGAAAATTTCCAATGACATGATAATTATAGTACCAGTGTTGCCACTTAAAACTGACTTATCATGCTTGGTCATTGTAAGTTTACTATTTGACTTTAAATAATTCAAATCATATGCGGGAAGTATTATAATTCTGATTTCATATTCCGATTTTAGAGTGGTTCATATTCGGGCGTAATTTTTGAACAGCAACAGTGCACTACAGCATTGAAAGTTCAATATCTAGAACTGAATTTACTCCTATGTCTGATCTTCTCAGTTCGAGTGTTGTTATAGAATTCATAATAATTTCAATACAATGGATATATCAACCGACCGTATTGCATACAATAAGGAAGGGTAGATGAGGTCAACAAATTTTGCATATTGAGTTTCCGGTGCAAACGCAATTCTCAATAGTAGAGAAGCATAAATAAATTATTTTTCTTCCTACACACATACTATCTTGCTTCTTCCCAAATTTTTAAATTTTAGCAGTGACAGTGACTAAATATTATTTACAAAGACGTGTTTATTTAATTGATGTCCTACTGTTTCGTGTTAATTTTTTCACATATTTTATTCTATACTCTTATATTTTATTTACTTTTTTCTCTTTTTTTCTCTTTTTTATATTAAATCTCGTATAATTTCTTTGAACAATCTATAAGGTTATATGATATGATATAAAATCGCTTTTTTTTTTTTTAAGTTTGTATTCCTCTAAAATAGTATTCGAAAAATAAATTCATTTTGAAAATATCCTTAGGGATAATCAAGTATAATCATAAGAGAATTACCCTGTAAACATTTTCTGTATATATATACTTATTCAAATATATATTATGTATATATACAATTATGGTAGGATATCATAATTTATGATCTAAAAAGAGTGAGTGTTATTTTGTAAATATAAAGAAGAACACAGCCTTCATTTTATCTGGGCAAAAAAAAAAACAAATATCCTTGTTGATTTTTGCAGAGAATATAAAGCAACAAAACCAAAAAGAGAAAAAATTTAAACTGAAGTTGAATTCATGAGGCTGACAACACGAAAAAGGAAAAAAAAAAAACAAATTTTATATTTTTTTGTTTTTTTTTTGAATTTTTCGATAATTATTTTGAAATTATTCAACATTTTTGAAGTGTCCTTCGAAAAAATGTGTTTTCCTTTATGGGTTTTTAATGTAAAATATTATGGTGTCCTCCTCTGTATTTCTATATTATCTTTGATATATTTTATTTATTTATATTGAGAGTGTATAAATGAAGAAAATCTTCCATGAAGAAAATATGCTATGAAGACCCAGCACGACAGCAGTAGATAAAGTCATTAAAAATTAACTTTTGAAAAATCTTTTAATTTTGTAACAAATTTCGGTTTTATTTCGCACTTTTGTTATAAGGATTTTATTTCATTTTTTTTTTTACTACTTTATATTGGTGGCGGTTCCTTTTCTTATGTACGAGGGCATATTTGTGTGATTTTTTGTCTAGTGAGAATTCAATATTTTCAAGTTGTATAAAATAAATTTTGAATTTTGAGAATTTGAATAAAAAAGAAATAAATAAAATTTTTAATTTTTTAATGATTTCTAAAGGAAATTTGAGAGAAATAAAATTTATTTTTAACAGAAAAAAATTTGGAATCTTTATTTAATCTTAATATAATTGGTTTATATAAAAAGTTTATAGAGGGAACAGGATTCATATTGATAATGGATTTGTTTGAATATACAAAGTTTATATTGAAAATTAATATTGATTGAAAAACAAATGATTGTAAGAGTGAGGCCCGCTATCCATTAATTTCAGAACGAATATAGTAATTTTAGGAATTGGCTATGAAATAGGAATTCTATAAGCTTAAATATGAAGAATGTCGGCTTATCAATTATGGCTTACATTTAAATAATTTTAATTAAATATCATATGTTGTGCCAACTAAAAAAAAGCTTACTCGTCTTCTTCTGTTGCCTATCCAATTTGTAGATGTTAGCGTTCATATATGATCCTGGCGACTACATCTTGATACACACTTGTATCAGCTGTTGTGTGCATTGGTTCTCCCATATTTGTAATGCCTGCCTTATATTTCTTAATCGCGACAACTGTTTACGTCTTCTTCCTATTTCGCCTTTAATTTTACCCTGCTTCTACGCATGACGTGACCCAAATATGATATTTTTTTGACATTTTATTCTTTCAAATAGTTCTCAGTTTGTGTAAATTCTCCTAAGAACTTTTTCGTTTGTAATGTGCTCGGTCCATGAAATTTCTATAGGCCCACATTTGAAATGCCTCGAGTTTACTAATGTCTATAACTTTTAGTGCCAATAGAAGAATCTTACATTACCAGAAAAATCGTAACAGAATGAAAAGTTTTACACTCTTTGTTAGTAAAGTTTTTTTCTTTTATACCATATCTACTTACTGACTGATTAACTTGGAAATTCCATCAAATTATAATGCCATTTTGTATATATTACATTAGGCTTAGCCTGGCCTTCCTTCATGCTCTTTAAAATCAAATCAATTTTTGTACTAACATCCAACTTTTTCTCTTCTCTTTTCAGAGCAAAATATTATTTTTAAAACAGAAAATACTAGAATAGACGATTCACAAATTGTTAATGTTAAAGATATTGATATATCTACAAGAATAACATCTGCTGAATTTAAAACTGGTAAAATTTAAGATTTGATATTAAATAACTAAATAAATTCATATCTTAATTTTACAATTTCTATATTGTAGGTACCGAAAATGTTTCAATATCATCAAAATTATCAAATGATAGAATAAATATGAATAGTAATAATAATAATAGTAATAACAGTAGCATAATTTTAAGTAAAACATCATCAACATTAACAAAACTACCAAATAATAGAGCTACCATAGATAATACAGGGATATTAAAAGGACCTTCTTTAATATTAGATAGATTTAATTCAACAAAAATAAATTCAACATTATCGTCATCATCAACATCTTTATCGTTATCATCAATTGTATCGATATCTACAGATGACGATAATTTAAAATCTTCTTCTTCATCATCAACATCGTTGTTATCACCATCATCATCATCGTCATCATCATCACCACCGTTATTATCATCCTCTTCATCATCGTTTTTATTATCGCCATCATCACAATCAGATTCATCATTGTCATCAACAAATTTATTGTTACTACAAAAAAATAGTTATGTACCTGCCATACAAAAACAACTACAACAACAACAAAATATACCAATTCAAGATAACTTAATTGCCTTAAATGCTACTGCCACTAATGGAAGAATTGGAACAACTAATGATACAACAATAATAAAAACAGGAACAAAAATAAAATCAACAACAGTAAAAACATATTTAGGGATGCAAAATAATATTACAACAACAACAACAACATCAAATGGAAATAGATTATTATCATCATCTTTAACATCAGTTAATAATGATAATAAAAAATTAAGTAATAATTTTGATGATGATAATGATAATAATAATAATGATGATGATGATGATAATATTATTATGTCAAATAATAAAAATATTGGCAGCAGTAACAGTGGTAACAGTAATGGTAGTAGAAATATAAATAGTAGTACAACTAGTAACAGTAACAGTAATAATAATAATAATAATCGTGGTATTAGTAATGGTTCTAGTCATAGTAACAGTCATAATGGTCATAGTGGTGTTGTTAGCAGTTTTAGTGAAGCTATAAGTAGTAAATTAACATTACCAAAACCACAAAAAACAGATGCACCAATGTTAAATTATATTTTTGATACATATTCAGCAGCAAATAAACATCATCATCATGATCAAAGGTAAGTGTATAACAGTTTTCTACGTTAAGTAAATTTTATTTTATTTTGCAAAAATAAATTATGTTAGTGTTACAAATTTTTTCCCTAAATTTTTTTTTTGTATAAAAAAATATTCAGGGTTTTTTTTGTGGTAATGAATGTAGGGGTGAAAGTAAATTTTCAACATGTTGTCATTGACTTTAATGAATACAATAATTTTATATTTGTACATTTTTTCTAGTTGGCTTGAATTTTAATTAAAACAATACTTTTAATTAAGAAGGAATGGTCTATTGTGTCAAGAATATTTTACAGATAAATTTTAATATAATTAAGAATACAATCACGAAATACTCTGTTCAAAAGAGTTTCTTAAATTTTCCACTTTTCTATTTTTAGCACCTCATCGATGAAAATCAATTATTTCAATAGAACTCACTTAAATATGATTAGGTAAAAAGGCTCTGCTAAAAATTCGAAGTAATTATAAATTTTTTAATATAGGAAAGTAGAGACAGTTTCGACATGTATTTTTATAAATAAAATATTTTTGAATTATTGCATAATATGCGGTCAGATTAAAATGGACCACTCATGAAAAAATCGATAGGTTCATAGGTGCAATTATGAGCTGTAAATGAAGATTAAAGGAAAACTATTTTAAAAATTAGAAAGGCATCCTGTGTCGGGATTCCACTCACCCTATTTCGGGAGTACCGCAGAGTTACGGATACCGTGTACAGACAATATCATTTATTGTATGTATTGTCATACTGTGTGTGGCGAATACAATCACTTGATTTTGGAACATCATTTAGAATTACTAAATCTCGTACATTTTGTGCTTATGCATATAGTAAAACTTAGAAGAATAAAATGTCCGGATAGCCAACATAGATTAGAATGTACATTCAATGAAAATTCAATAATGTGTTTTCGAATAATTATGATACCGCTTCAAAATTCACTTTAAAACCTGTAATCCAACCTGTACTTAAAAATATATTGAAAATTTAAATCGTAAAATGCGGTGATATTGTTCTTTTAATTTTTTCACTTTATATACTTTAAATTCAAAAGTAATTGTTCGAATAAAACCCTTAAAGGTTAAAATTAAACAAATAGAGGTCTAACATTCCTAATACTGATAATCAATCAATTTATCAAAATACAAAACACTATATAGTACAAAAATAAAAAAGGAAATTTTCATTCCAAAGGATCAGTTTTTCAATTGAAAGCTAGTTATAACGGTATAGATTGTTAAATATGATAAAAAAGACCTTAAAGTTTGTTTTTACGTTTTCATTTAAAACTTATAAGTTCCCTATTACAAATTCTACTCCCTTACTTTTCCATATACCTACACACAATTGCTGTTATACAAAAAATAATTTTTAAACTAAAGTAATAGTTTTAATATCCTTTGTACGTTATACACCTTCTAAATGCAATAATAATATAGTTATATGAACTTAACCAAACCAATGTACCTTGAGATTTGTGTGGGTAAGAAAAATTCATTTCCCAAATGAATTGTTATTAGCTTTCAATGTAATTTTCCTTTTCATTTCCCTTTCCTTATACATTTGGTTTCGTAAACTTTCTTCTTTTTATACCCGTACGAACGTATGTTCGAAGGGTATACTAAATTTGTCTTACCGTTTGTAACGCTAAGAAATAACGGTGTTAGATATAGACTCAAGTGTATGTTTTTGATCAGCGTCAAATTCTGAGTTGATTTAGCTTTGTCTGTCCGTCCGTCCGTCCGTCCGTCCGTCCGTCCGTCCGTCCGAACGATAACTCAAAAAATAATTGAGCTAAGTTCACCAAATTTTCACAAATGATTTATTGTAGTAAGTGCCAGAACCCTATTTAAATTGGACATGATCGGGGTACCGGTTCGGGTAGCTGCCATACAACTTCAAAATTTATTTGGCCATATCTCAGAAACTATAAAAGCTGTGGTATTGAAATTTCACACAAACGAATATATTAGTAGGGCCAATGTGTCTCATAAAACTCGTTGAAATTACTTGGCTCCTTCTGGTACCTGCCATACAACTTCAAAAGTTATTTGACTATAGCTCAGAAACTATTAAAGCTATGGTATTGAAATTTCACACAAACGAATATATTAGTAGGGCCGATGTGCTTGATAAAATTCGCTAAAATTTCTTGGCTCTTTCTGGTAGCTGCCATACAACTTCAATAGTAGTTTGGCACAACCAGTATTTTGAAAAACACATAGTACTGAAATTTTGCATAAATTAATATGGTAATACGGCAACTTAAAGTCATAGTCTGCCCCATAGTCAGTTATGGCATCTTTATTCACACAAAGGATAACAAATTCGTACGGATATCACAGAGTTGACAAGGTCAACTCTATTTTTTTTCTCGTTTTTATTTTACTTTTGAAAATTTTATTTTTATCAAAATATAAAAATCTTTCTTATCCCTTACAACAATCTTGTTTTGAAGGATTTTCTTCTGTGTTTGTGTTTTTGTTTATTAGTTTTGTTGTAGGTTGTTTTAATATACGCCTATATTT
This sequence comes from Condylostylus longicornis, assembly GCF_029603195.1. Lineage (NCBI taxonomy): Eukaryota > Metazoa > Arthropoda > Insecta > Diptera > Dolichopodidae > Condylostylus > Condylostylus longicornis. The sequence goes on from NW_026578045.1 coordinate 3,167,263, forward strand.
ATGTACATAATCTTGATTATTTTCTTGCTCTTTTTATTCAATGTGAGTGAATAAGGGAACTACTTGGAAATATTTTCTTAACAAGTAGTGTGGTGTTTATGAGAATAAAATACTAACGGTTTAGAAAAAAAAATCATTTACAATACGATACTTAAAATTGTGGTCGCTTGAATGAGCGCGTCTGGTTTGGAACAAAATTATTTGCAATACTTCGTTTTATAAGTATAGGAAATTCTCTTATCGAATTAATTATAATAAGATAAAATTTAATTGTATTTTGTGAAAATTAATTAGAATTTTTGAAATTTTCATTTATTATTATATGCCTTTATGTTTTTAATATTAATTCGGAGTCATTCGGAGTCATTCAGAATTTCATCAAAATTTTCTTGTTTTGTCTCTTAGCGTTAAAATTTCCAAGTATTTTATGTCAGTTTTATGTTGGTATAAAAATTGTGACATGAGACTCTGTATGGCATGACAGTCATTTGCATCCTATTTTCGGAGTAACTGTGGATAATATGCTAATTTATTTCTATTACACTACACTATTCTTTTGGCTTTATATCAGCCATGCTTATTAGATTTTTTTTTTCATTGACTGACTCATATTAAATTTTATAGTAGTAAATAACTTTAATAATTACTATGATCGTTTATATTATGTAAGAACTGGTAACAAATTCCCATTTAATAATTTCTCGAATTAAGTATAAGAAAAATAAATTAAATTTTATAACAAATAAATTACTGTGTATTAGGAAGAAAAAACAAAGTTTTTTTCTTTTATTAAAGTAGAAATCAAGTGGGGAGAAAAAAAAAATATTTAATTTTAATTGATAATAAATCTCAAGTGTTTTAAAGAAATTAAGTTTTTCCTATTTTTCATTCTTATTTTATTATGAAAAGTTTTATAAGTTGCTTTATACTTTAATTATTGAGTAGCATCACATAAATGAAATGATAAAGTTGCAGGACAATATTAAAGAATATTTTTAAACTATTCGGTAACAATATACTGGTCATTGTCAATGTGTTTGAGAATATTGAGAATTATTTCTTCGGAGCTTTCAATTTTTTAATTGCCCCTTTTGTATTATTTTTCTCTTTGCTCTTCTTTTCTTCTTGTGCTGTTGCTAGCGTAATATTTTTTCGTTTTGTCATTTTTCATTCAGTGTTATTAACAGTTGAAATTGTATTTTGCATATACAGTTGAATGAGTTTAATTTTTATTGCTATATTAGATTGCTTTATGGAATGCAAGTCTTTAAAATTTTTAAAAATCCGATTTTTTAAAAATGTTTTTAATAAAGAGCAAATTTAACGTTTCACGGTAAATCAAAATGCTATTAAATTCTCTCAAAACAATAATTTTTAGCTGCTTACGCGTAGCATGTGTTTCTACAGCTAATTCAATCGTTCTTTTTCAAATATTTTGGAAAACCTTCAAAATTCAATTATATTTCCGAAAATTAAATGACGGTAATCCGAATTATTCTTCAAAATCTCACAATTTTAATCGCAATCATAATTTTTATAATCTTAAATTTTTTATAATATTTTTTAAAGCTATCTTATATTACAAAATATAGTTAAATACACTCAGAAAAAAAAATGCGCAAAACAAAATTACTAAAATCTTTATAAATAAAAATTTTTTTTTTTAAATCTGACATTTATTTTTGCTCTAATGTTTAATAATAATCGCTTGAGCTTACTTTATATTAATAATAATCATTTTCTATTACTTTTAAAGTCTATAACATAACAACTACAAATAACTCCCATTATCCTAATATTCTTTAAAGAAAAAAAGGCGAATTACATACAAAACACAAAAAAAACAAGAGAAATAAAATAAAAATTTATCCAACAAATTTATTTAAATTCTTTAAAGAGAAGCAAAAATGAGAGAAAGAAAATGAAAATATTAAAATAATAAAATCATAATCATAAATTAGGAATAAATAAGATTATGAGGAATAAAAAAAGAACACCAATATAACAAGACAAGAGTGTAAAAATAGAGCAGCGTGTAGCATTGTAGCAGCGAAACAAAAATTTAATAATGCCTAAGAGAGTGAGAGAGAGAGCAGCAACAAAAACAATAAAATAAAAAGTAATAATGCAAAAAAAAAACAAAGCAAAAATATTGAGACCTAAATAATTCTTATGACCAAGAAAGCAATTTGTAGAGTCATTTGTTCGCCATTCCAATATAAAATTCGTTTGAACTAAGGTTTTTATTTTTATAAAAAAAGAAAGAAAGAATTTTCTTTCATAAAGAAAAAAGAAACAACAACAAAATTACATTGTGGTTTTTCACGTTTTTTTTCTCTTTTTATATTATATCGCTTTTTTTTTATGGTCTCTAGTGAAATTTGTTGGTAATTTTCAGATGATAAAAGAAGATTTGTCTTAAGTAAACTGTATTAAAAATCATACAGGATATACGAGTAACAGTTAACAAACATCCAAGTGTAGCAAAGACAATAACAGTGCAAAACGGTATTTTTTCAAAAAATGTGAAATTGAGAGGGAAAGAGAGAAGCGAAGGTAGTTCAAAAATATATTTTATTTTCTTTATTTTTCTTTTACCTTTTTAATTTTGAAACACGAGTTACGTTTACACGAGTAACATAAACGCGATACAAGAGAAATAACCAAAAAAAAAGCATAAGAGAATAAAATTAGCAAAATGACATAAACAATGGGGAAAATAAAAATAAAAAGAAACAAAAATATTGTGTGAAAGTGATAGCAAGAAAACATTTTGTATAATAAAATTTTTAATTTTTCATATTCTTTTTTTTTATAAAAAGCCCCGCAGAAAAATTTTTGGTTTTGACAGAAAGTTAATATTAAATTTTGAAAAAAATTGTAAGTCAACTTAACCTACTTTAAAGTTATTATAATCAAATCAAAAATAGCCTATAGTTAGGTAGTTCTTTTGAAATTATTTTAAGAGTAAAACTCGTGACCATCAATAAAAGTAGTACAGGAACATGCCGTATTTACTTGGAATATAAAGAAAATATTATTTCGGTATAGTTTTTATAGATATGTGAAAGTTGTGGGCTTTGAAGGCTGTTTAAAAATAATAAAATTTCTAACAGTCTTCAGACCCCATTCCAATAAAAGTGCAAAATGCATATAATATAGGAAGTTTGAAATGTGGTGCTCAATTACAATTTCAGGTTATTTTAAAATTAATAATGTCCTATTATTTCGAATATTATTTCAAATAATCGGAAAAATTATTTATATAATAACAAGAATTTAAAATTAATTATGTATATGCCAATTAATGGTAATTCAATAAAATATTCTTCTTTAAAACTCAAGAAAGTTTACACAATTTTCAACTCTTAGATATTTTGTTATTGCACCTGTACGATAAAATTGACACATTTTTAAAGTTGCCTTTTGAAATTTTTGAATTTAACATCAATTCAACATATGAATTTCTCATAAAATCTACACTCAAACATTAAGAAAACTAAAGAGCACAATTCATGTCATACCATCGTATCAGAGATATTTTGGTAAGTGAGACGCTCATTTATAAAAGTAAATGTCAAAGATTTGACATTTGTTTACTATAAAAAATTTCACATCCATCTATCGGAATAATATCGTGAATAATTATATTTCTTTCAGCTACTCTGTAGTTATTTTATAATATTATGCGGTTTGATGAATGTTACTCACTCTTGTTACTCACTAATGAAAGGAAACGCAAATTTTGTATAATAGTGTTATTATTATAGCTGCGACATAAACTTTTTATTATACTAACTTCCCATAATAAATATTCAATGTTCAGTTTTTAAAGAACTTTATAAGCTTTATTATAATACCAAGAATAAAGAAAATTACAAAAATTTCCGACATTTTTTTTTCTTTTTAAAAATTTTTATTAATATAAAAAAGAGAAAAAAAAACGTGTGGGTGTGCTGTTATACACTGCATGATTAGAGTTGGGAAGAAATTAAATAGAAACCAAAATTGCCATTAAAGCTTATAACCTCGCTAAGAGCTAAAAATTTCTTATTTCTATCTGTACATACTTGTTTTCTCTTCCTTCTACTCCGCTCTCTCTCTCTCACTCTCTCCCTTCCTCTTTAATTTTCTCGCTTGCTCTGTTTATCTTAATTCTTATTTATCTTGTTGTGAATTTAAGTAGATTTACAATATTTACAATGATACCGAAGTAATGAAAAAAAGAAAAAAAATAAATAAAAAAAAAAAAATAAAAATGAGAACAAGAAAACTTAGGAAGAAAAGAAAAATGTATCGGTTCAAGTGAAACGTTGTGAATGAGACAGAACTTGTGCTATAGAAAAAAGTAAAAACAAAAATGAGAATTTAAAAACAAAACGATAGAATGTGTGTGCGTTGAAAGCAGGGAGTGTAAACGAATAAAAGATACAGTTATTTCACTCTAATGGTTGTTGGTTTGTTGCATGATTCAAAGTTAAAACTTAGAAAATAAAATGAGAACACTCTGAAATAAAAATAAGAAAAAAGAATTCAGAACAAATACACGAAAGAAAAAAAATGGAAGAATAAATTTAGAGCGGAAATTTGCAAAATTGTCAAAGTTCTAGAAAATTATCCAGAAGCAAGAACAAAACAGCATGGCAAATAAAAAAAAAAGCAGACAAAAAAAAAAATAAAATAAAATTACAAGAGAAAACCACAATGTGTTAAAATTTTTTAAAGAACATTTTATTCATTAATGAAAATTCTCCTCCTTAAAGAGAATTCTTATACTTATATGAACACATAAACATATACACGTATTGTTCCATTTATTCGCATTTTAATTTCTGTTTCTCTCAATTTTTTCTTATTTTCTTTGGTTTTTTGTTTATTATTGTCCTATTATTTTGTCTGCTTTATCACTTATTATCATTTTAATACAGAATGTTTTTTCTAAAACAGTGTCACTTAAAAAATTTCAGTGTTATATTTAAAAAACTTTTATATTTCACTCAATAATTCCCACTCATATTCTAAATAACATGATTAGAAAAATGAAAACTTTTGAATGTCCAGGTTTTTTACCGCCGAGTAATCAATATTCAGTATTTTACTGAGCTTATAGCTTCTAAGCTTTCGATACGTTGGCAACCATTAAAATATTGTAATTGAAATTTGAGTGTTATTTTGAGTGAAATTTAAAAATCGTATCATAAAACGAAATTTTAGTTAAGTATTGATGGTACAAATTAGATAATTGATCGAATAATCGGAAATGGGTGTTAAAAGCAATCAATGGTGTCAATTTTGGCTGAAGGGATTTCTTTATGGAGTTATTGTTAGTTGAGTATTTATTGCTTTGAAATATAGCAAATTAGTCCTGCTTATTGTGTGAATGCTTGTACCACAATTTTCTTTTTATTTTCATTTGAGATTTTAAGCTAATAATTGAGGATTTTGAAACCACTCTGTATGCGATTTAATGTAATTTTTTATCTAAATAAAAAAGAGGAAAAGAAGATAAACGTCTATATATGTAGCACATTAACAAATACATTTTATAATGTTTATTTTTGCTTTTAAATTAGCTAGAAATGCTTTTTGTATTATATAAGTACATTTTTGCTTTAAATGAAATTTTGTTCGATGTTACTTTTTTGTAACTAATTTAGTTTAACAATATTATTATATGTATATGTACGACAACAAAATGTACTCTAAACCATATCTGAAGTAAAAATCTATGTTGTTAGTTTTGTAAATTTCATTATACTTGATACATGATAGCAGATAATGTTTTGTAATGGTAGATGCACTCTAAAAATTTGTTCCTATACAAAAAAATAAGGAAATTGTGAGTGTTTTAGTTAATATTTGAGAAAATTTCAAAAGAATTTTAAGTAAAACATTAAATTAAATAGATTGGTTTTAATCAAATTTAATAGAATTCTTAAAATCTCATCAACATTGTAAAGAAAAATCAAATGTTTTATAGATTAGATGTAGTTAATAATATTGGAAAAAAAACCCAAATTAAATGAGTAGCACTTGCGTTAACTTGCAAGTGCTACTCAATATCGCCTAAAATTGCATATCTTTAGGCGATACCTTAAATAAAATAATGGCAATAATTTTTGTAGGTGCATATTTTACCTGTTTAAATTAAAATAAAATTAAAATTAAATTTGATTACTTGTAATATTAAAATTTACATTAACCCACCGAGAACGCGTATCGTACTTACCGCTGGGGGGACTTAATTTTATTCTGAATAAATGTTACTTTAACGCCTTTTCTAAATAATTTAAAGCTATGAGTGTATTAATGATTTTTAATTTCATTTATCTATAATAAGTAGATTTTCACTTTGCTTACCCATATTTTGACTATAAATTGAGTAAGTTACTGTCATTCAATTGAAAGATGAGAATATTCGAATGTTGAGCTTACATTATAGTGGTAAGGGTAGAGCTTACTTAGATTGTATTGTACTTAAAACTATACTTGCTTTCATTTTACCTGTAATCATGTTGTTTACGTATAGTTTATATTCATATACAGAAGACAATTAGTGTAATAACGCAACGAATTACGTTTTTTTGAGGAATGCTCTTGGGTATTAATTTTTTTAATTTAAAATCACGCTATTTTGTAATTACAAAAATTGTATTCTGTGTTTCACTATAAATTCTATACACCGTGCTACAACTTATGTATAATAAATTTAAATGTTTAATTTTTTGAAATAATTAGTTATAAATTTCGATTAACCATACAAAATTTCACTTTTTTCGTAAAAATTTGAGTGTTAGCAGATCAAATTTAATACTGAAATTAAATATTAAATTTCAAAATTTAATAATTCCATTAAATTTTCTTACAATATTTTACTCTTATGTGATATATGCGTCTGTAATGTAGTAAAATGTATAGTTAATTAAGCGTTGGCAATAATAGTGCCATCACTATTATTAGAAATCATCATGATCGTCTGCAAACAATAATAATAATTTATTTTTCTTTCAAAAATTTCTTCTCCAAAAAAATTAGAAACGTGTTGAAAAATCCGCACGTTTTGTAAAATTCTCTCTGCGTTTTAGTTTTTTTTATTAAATTAATTTATATTTATATTCTTTATAGCTATAGCTTTTGTCTTCTTCTTGTTTCTATATGCTTTTTGTGGTTAAAGAGCTTGTCAAACTATGTATTTTTATTCTACACTATATACTCTACGACTTCCTCTTTTTATTTAATGTAGATAGCTGGCATGTTCTTATCAGAATTCATGTGTTTAAAGGTAAAAAATGTTTCTCTTTTTATGTGCTAAAAGAGATAAAAATTGTATATATGTGCGCCTATTTGTTACTTTGAGTTTTGTTTTCTACCTCATAGCAAAAAAATATAGGGGTTTTTTTATACTTTTATCATTAACACAGACCTTTGAATTGCATCCAAACGTAAATATCTTGCTTTTCAGTACCTACGTATTGCTATACATCCATATTATACCCACAATATAATTATTTTAAAAAAGTATGTAATTATATTTTGCCGACATTAAAAGTTAAAATTGTTATAAGATGGTTGAGGGTGTTTAATCACATGCATTCTGAATTGAAATTAATGTACGAATGAGCAAAAGAATGGAAAGAGAATAAAGATGACGGCAGTATGGGAATAATAAAAAAAATTATTTATTACGTGATGGTATGATATACGATACGTAGACAGTGTGGTAACGTTTGAATACGTAACGGTAGGTGGTGGTGGGTATAGAAAACGTTATTGTGTCTTTGTTTTACTACCTTTTACTTTTATACTTATTTTTTGTTTGTCGTTCTTTTTCTATCGTAATTTTCATGTTTTTCTATTCACACTTAAAAGATAAAGCGATTTTAATATTTTGAGTTTTTTTTTCCTTTTTTTTTCTGTCTAGCGGTTTTCTTTATTAGTCTTTGTTCTTTATTACATTTTTATTTATTTTCACCTGATAATTTTAAAAGAAAATAAGAAGAAAATTTTTTATACCATTATTAAGTATGTTTATATACGTTATACGCAGTTTGTATTGTATGTAATAGAGTGAATGCGTGATTTTAATTTGTTTTTTTTTCTTCAAAGGTTAAGTATGTCTTAATGGAGGCGTTTTTTGGAGGTTTATGCCTGTTGAGCATTAAAATAAACTGAATATTGTTAATAATTTATTATAGTTGACTGAGTTCTATTAGACATTTTATTATCATTGTTAACTGTTAAATTATTATAATTTTTGAAAAGGAGGGAATGAATAATACGATTACGAAGGTTATACCCCCGATTTTTCGGATTTTAAAGTACAATTTTTAAGAAAATGCATATACTTAGCTTTTATAAGCCGTTATGAGTGTAAATAAAATTTTTATCTTTATGTACGGAGATATACGTTTTTCATTTAATTTATGGGGAATTTTCCCATTTTCATCGAATAAAGTATACTAATTATAGGGAAAATAGGAAATTTTCGAAATATTCCTAAAAGTTCTAGTAAGACAATAGTACTATATTCTAATTATGACCAATAGAATTGAAATTCACCTATATGTGAGAAAATATGACATGTGTCTATGTAAAAAAAAAACAATTTGGCAATGGGAATCAAAAACAGTTTAAGTCAAATTTTTCAGTTTTCAGTTTTATTACAAATTCAAATTCTGTAGTTCGTAATTAGTTTCCTGTTAAAATTTGATCAATATGCTCCAATTTATTGTAGAGTTATGAAGAAAATTGTAAAATATTGAAATTTTATTTTCCGCAGACAAGTTTAAAATGTCATCTTAATTTTAATAACTTTGAAAAAAAATATTATTATTATATGCAAGCTCTTTACTCTTATATTAATTCTTTGAAAATTTCATAAATTTACTACATTCAGAGTCGAAATTGTGTGAATTAGAACAGGTAAATCAAGAAATACACTTAAAACTGAACTCTTTTCCGATTTATCCAATTTTGTTATAAAAGCAAAGAACTGTATACGGTATATTTGAAACCACACCTAGAAAATGATTACTAATTCTTAACATCGCGAGATTTTGAAAGTTTACGGATGTTCCAATTTTAACTACATAATTCCTTATATTCAATACACGTACACATAAAAAATTCAAGATAGCTTGACAAAACCATTGTGGGCCGAAATTTTTATTCTTTTAATGTTAGCAAAAGCAACTTAAAAGCAGACCAAAAACAACAAAAAAAAAATATTTTTTTTATCATTAATTTTTTTTTTGGACCAGAAAACTTTCTATTGTTTTCTTCTAAGATAATTTTATTTATTTACCAATTTCTTGTTCAATTTTCAGTTTATTGTTTACATTTTGAGTTTCTTTTATAAATCCATTGATAAAGAAGCACCGTCGTGAGTATTGCGATTGTGTCCTCACCCACGATTCTTATTTCTTTTTAAATCTTATTAGTTTGGTGATTTTTCTTTTTTCAATTTGCCTATATGTACGTCCTTATTGTTAAAATCGTTTTGTTTTTGTGCGTAGCTCAAGCACTAATGAATATTATTGGTCAACAAATCAGCTCAATTGTTTTACATTTTGTTCTTAGTGCTTGTTGTTTTTTTTTTCGTTAAAACGTTTTAAATTTCTCTATAGTTATCTATATAATTTTTTCCTTTTAACATTTTTATTACATTCTTCAATTCCTTATCATCATAAAAAAAAAAATGCCTGGAAAAAACCAATGTGGGAATAAAAAGAGAACAAAATGGAGGAAACTGAAATAAATAGAATGACATTAAAAGGCATTTAAGGAAATTTTATTTGAAAAGAAATTTTTAATCGCGATTAAAAACAAACACACACTCACAAAAAAAATGCTTTATATCGGAATTCGGAGAGGAAGAGAAAGCAAAAAAGAAAATTTAAAATAAAAATAAAGAGGAAATAAAAAAAAAATAATTTTTTTTTTGTTTTAAAAAAAAAATTTTAGTTTTGGCACGCAAACAAAATGTAAAAAACACTAACAACAAGAAAAAAAAATTTAAATGAAAAATTTTTAATTCGTTTTAAATGACCCACATTTTTTTTTGTGCGAAATTTTCCAAAATAATAAAAAAAAATTGAACTCTCTCTCTCTACGGTTCAAAATATTTTTAACAACTGAATTTGGAATGGTGGGTATTTAGGGGATGCAAATCGGGTATTTTTTTTTTATTATTATTACATAAACAATTTTAAGAGATAAGCTTTTAAGTAGTTTGCCATTATTTGTTGGCACGTTCTCATAAATTAATTTCAAAAATTTTATTGATCTTTTTTTTTTCTCTGTGTATTTAAATTTTAAATGAAAATTTCTTAATCGAGATTTTTAGTTTTTATATAAATTTTGAGCTCTATAGTTTGAATGGAAATTGAATATTTTTTTTTTTTGGAATAATCCAGATGACATACTGAATGACATTGACATGACCATTATTCTTTTATTAGATACTAAGTTGCTAAGTAAAATAACAATATTTTTATGAGAATTAACTTTCAATTTAAATTATTATTAAAAGGAGATTCCTAAAGAGGAGATTTCGATTTAAATAAATTTATTGTATAAGATCGGAAATGAACAACAATAACCTCAAAATTATGTTAATATTCTTGATTTTAAAATAAATTTATTTAAAGCATAAAATACTGGTAGAATTTGGAATTTGTTTATGGAAAATTAAGGCAAATTTAATTGGATTAAATGTGGAAAACTTAATCAAATTATATTCAAAAATTTTTTAAATTAAGTTAAGAATTTTTCTGTGTGTATTGATGAAAATTTTTAAATAGATTTATGTTTAGGTTGATGCGGCTATTCGAAGACACATTTAGGCCAAGTATGCAAGTTATGATATAGCTGGATTTCCATATTACCAGATTTTTAAATAACTTGATCTAGAATTTTTTGTATTACATAAGATCAGCTTAAAATTGAGCCGATCTTACAATTTTATTTGCTTACTCATATAATATGGTGGTACAATTATTTATAACAGATGCACTACTGAATATAAAATATCCGTTCCGAATATTGTCTGTAGAAAATGATCACTCATTTGTCTTGTCCAGCTACAACTCAAAAAGCGCTCTGAATTCTAGTTTATTCACTTTTGTCTCAAATGTTGCACTCATTGAGCTTAAACGCTACTCTATCTAGGCCCGTATTTTTAAATGAAAATTCAATTCAAATTCAATTTGCCTAAAATAAAGTTCAAAATTTTTTTTTAATTTTTAAAAATATTTTTTTTCTTTTAAATTGTTATCTTTTCTCATCCGCGAATTATTAATGACGACTACAATATTTTAAAAATAAAAATTATTCTGACTTTTAATTCTGATTTTTTCTCTCTTTCTCAATTTCTAAGGGGGGTTTTCCTGAAGCAATATTTTCCATATTAAATTTGCTACCAAAACGGAAAACAAAAAAAAAAAATTAAAAATTAAAGAACTCATTCGAAAACTTAACATCCTCCACAATTTTATTTTTTTTGTTTTTTTTTTTGTCATTTTTATTTTCTTTAAATATTAAATTATTTTATTAGTCTACTATATAACTTTAATGTGAAAATTAAATTAAACTTTTGTTATAAGCATTCTCCCACTGAAAAAAAATTATGATGGTACCCTTAAAGCATTTTTCTTGTTCAACAACAACTACAAGAACAAGTATAACAAAATTACAAAAAAAAAAATATCAAGTAAAACAGAAAATTAATCCCATTATATTTTTTGATATCTTAAAAAAAAATCTCCAAAAAAATTTTTTTTTTTTAACTAAAATAACCATTCAGCCAAAAATACTTTGAGACTTTTATGTTTTAATCATAATTTCTGAGAATTTATGCTTGTATAAATTTAACCAAGAAGCAAAAAAAAACAAATTGCAGAAATATGATAAAAAATTTGAGTAAAAGATAACAGAAGACAAAAATAGTAGGTACATAACAAAAATTAAAAAAAATGAGAAAAATTTACAACTTTTACCAGGATTACTAAAGGATATCCGATATTCAAAATGGTAACATAAAATATGACGACAATTTGAAGTTTTATGACGACATTTTTAAAGTTTTTTGGAAAATTTCCGGAATTATGAAAAATTTTTCATGTATGTAAGTGGGCAATGCTTCCCGATGTGCTTAAATTACGAACAAAAATAAAAGAGAAATGGCACCCACAATAGATTTTTAAGAATTGTTTTGGATTAAGTGTAAATATTTGGTCATACATTTAAGAGGAAACTGCATTCTTCACTCATAAAATATTTTCATGTAATACCGAAATATTGGTCTTATACGTTTCATTTAACACTTTCATTACTAATTCAGGGCAATATTTACGCCCCAGAAAAATTAAAAATTATTCTACAAAGAGAAAATTTATTTATGATTTGACCGGAACGCTCTAAAATCTTCATGATATTAGAAATTAAAAAACTAATTTCATTACTGAAAGCGATCCTGGGAAAGGATACTGAATTAACTGTATAACTGAACGTTAACTGTAAGGGTTAATGAATAATTTTTAAGCAATTTTTGCTCAAAATAATACAAAAAGTAAATAAGTTTTAAATTAAGTTTAAAGGAAAATAAATTAAGTATTTTTGCTTTAACTGGCACATATGTATCTAGACTGTCCTTAAATACTATAGAATGGTGGCAAGAATGATTTTTGTTTCAGTTAAGCAACGAGTCTAAATTTTCACCCAGGCAAGGAGTTAAGCAACAATAATACAGAACATGATACTTCCTAAAAATACATTTCAACCCCTTTGGTACTTAGTTTTAACCATGATGGCATTATTATTAATACAAAAGTATACGATATATTCGGACAAACACTACTTTCATGCAAAATTTATTTTAATTTCTTATTATAAATGTTCGATAATTGTTACTGATAATTGTTACTGTCATGCAAATGAGTTGAGTTCATCATAAACACTTTCAAATATCAACTATAATATATTCAGAGAATTCAATTACAATTAATAGATATTGAAAAATATTTGGCAGTAAAGGGTTAATTAAAACTGGCATACAACTAAAATACCACACATAATGAGTTTAGATTTTATTTTATATTTTCATTATTTAAATTTGATTTTAAATTAATTTTAATTATTTTCCATTCACATTAAATTTTATTTAAATTTTATATTAAATACAAGAATTATTTTTTGCAGGATATGCACATATAAATTATGTTTATCACAAGTCTTATAATATCATCTTGGATATATTATCTTATATCTTATATTTTATGAGTAATATAACACTTTTACAATAATAAATATAAACACTTATATATGAACATACTTATTGTATATATAAATGATTGATTTTATGAAATTGCAATATTTTTAAAATTCACAAACATTTTTCCACATCATTAACACTATAAAATGTTTAATTTATATATGTATGTATGTGTTATGTAGGTCAATGCAATAGACATAAAATAATTTTATTAAAGAACATATTGCATATAACAACATTATAATAATAATGTGTATAGGTACTTATAATGTTGTGTGTCAATGTTTTAAAATGTTGTTACAGATGGAAAATCTGTTATCCTTGAAAATTTATATTATATGAAGGAATTTGTCTCTGAAACTGAAAATGAAATTATTTTCTTAACAAAAAAAAAATGAGTATATTATATATATATAGGAATGTAGGAGTTTTTGTATATAATACTCTTACACACATTCTTACATAATGGTGTAGTACAATTTTTTTGTCGTTTTCTGTTAGTCTTAAATAGTCCCAACTGTAAAAGTCCTTGAATTTTATGGATTTTTACCTTAAGAAAAACAACAAAAAAGAGGTTCTTTCTTACTTTTTTTTTTATTTTTACGTTCTTCTTCTTCTTTTTTTTTATATACAAACGTTCATAATTTTTCTTCTTTCATTTTAAATTAGTCAAAGGAGAGAAAAATATCCTTTTTCTCTGTTCTTGTGTATAGCATTTGTTTATTATTCTTAATATTTTCGTTAGTGTTCTTAATTTTTTTTTGTTTTCTGGTTTTTGTTTTATGTCTTTTTGGATCCTATTCTTGTTGTACTCAGTCTATAATATGTAAAGTACAAGATTATTCATTAATTTTTTTAGGGTTGTTAAATAATTTCTGTACTATATTTTATTCATTCACAATATTAATTTTTGGCCAAATTTCGCTCATACACAATAATCACAATGAAACACTAAATTTGTTACAATTGAACCAACTCCCTTAGTTAGATTTTGATATTTTCGAATTAGTAAATCTTAATGGTTTCAAATCATTTTTGAAAAACTCTAAAATTTTATTTAAATGAGCTTGGGGAATGTTTGTAAATTCTTTGCATTTTTATTTACAATTTTATAATTATTGCTCATTGCTCAAAAAGGAGCTTTGCCATTTTTCTAAGCAATATTATTTTATATTTAACTATTCTTTCTCGAAATTTTCATGATATTTCTCCAAAATACAATTTAGCCAAATTTTTCCTGAAAGGTTTTTTCTTATATTATTGTGATCGTTTTGTAATCCGAATTGAAGCAAATTTTGTTAGATTATAAACTTAAGTATGAATAATTCAAATATTACAATAAACTGTTTTTTGTAAGCGATTTTGACTTAATATAACAGTTAGTTGTATAAAAATAAAATATATTACAGCCGAATAATTACAACTTGTTAACATAGGTAATCTTGTCAATCTTGTCAAAAATGGCAAAAATTTTCAAGCTGATATTATAGAGAACAGGTAGCAGTTAGATAAGAGCAGTTATTGCACTGGAATTTAATAAATTCTGGAAACTATGTTATGTAGAAATTGTTCTGGCGTCTTACAACCAATAGTCTAGATAATAAAATAAATAATAAGAAAATTAATTTTATAGTAGCAACCCGTCGGTGCTATAACTAATCAAGATTGCCTGAGTGAATTCTTCCAAAGACGGCGTCAAGCTAACCTAACCTATTGTACGACCCATTGTGACATTCATTTCAAATAGAATTTTTTTTTTTTGCTTCTTAACTTAAACACAAAATAGTGTTTAATTTTTTTCACAATACTTTTTCTTTTTTGTTTCGTTCTATTGTTATTTTTTACAGTGTTGTATTGTTTTAACCTCCAGGAAATATTATGAAATGTGTAATTTCTTTTAGTCATATTTATTTACATTTAATATGTGCCTTTGTATGTAAAACATATTTATGAATTCATTGTATACATAATATACTACAATAATGATGTACATATAAGAGAAAGAGAAAAATATTGTTTAATTATAGAATTATAATAAAACAAAAAA
Organism: Condylostylus longicornis; assembly: GCF_029603195.1. Lineage (NCBI taxonomy): Eukaryota > Metazoa > Arthropoda > Insecta > Diptera > Dolichopodidae > Condylostylus > Condylostylus longicornis. The sequence continues at coordinate 3,182,580 of NW_026578045.1, forward strand.
GTAAACAAAATAAGAAACAATAAAGAGAAGTTATGGTACAAAAAACAAGCAAGAAACAAAGCAAAACAAAAAAATAAAAATAAAAATAAAATTATAGAAGAGAAAAATAAAAGGATTTTTTAATTTAAGGATTCTTCTTGTTATATAGAGTAAATGCATGTATTCCATACACACATGCACACATTTAAAATTTCAACATAAAGTGAAAAAGAAGAAGAAAAATCGAAACGCAAGAACGAAAAAAAAGAATGTTTTTATCGAATTAAAATTTTGAACAATGCCAAAACTTAAAACTTTGTGAATATAAAAGAGAAAAAAGAATATTAAATGAGAAAATTCTTAAAGAAGAGAGACAAAAAAGTGTAAAGAAAACAAAAACAACAATATTATCTCTCTCTTCTTCTTCTTTTTTCTTCTTAATTTATTTTATTTTCAAATAAAAATTTCTCTGTATTATTACGTCACACTAACAAAAAATATTAAATAATATAAATTCAGTAATTATAGTTGTATGGGTGTGTATTTGTGTTTGCATTATTGTGACATTTTAATTTGTTAATACTTGATTGTGTACTAAATAGTCTCTATTAGAGAATAAATTAAAAATCAACTTCTCCTAAACATATGCAAAAAAAAATATTTTAAAAATGATATTATTGTAATTATAGTGAGAGAAAATAAGAGAAAAAGTAAGATTATTTAAAATAGCTAGTGTTGCCTTTATTGTTATGGTAGCAATTCTGAAAATTAGAAAAATATGTATATGTAATTATTATAATCTCTCTTAGAAGATGTTTAATGAGTTTTACAATGAATAATAAATTTGAAAGTGAAATTTTATTAGAAAATTTGCACTTTTCTCCGGAATAAACTCGAATTATTTTTCTAATAAGAGATTCGAAATGAGTAATAATGTCAGTTATTTAAAGTTGATATTTGAAATTGAATATAGGAATTTTTGAAATTTACTGACCATAAGTCAATTTTGAGGAATACAAACTAAATTTGCGCAAATTTAAGCAAATTCCCTAATAAAACATTGATTTTTCTATAATATTATATGTTGATTTAGTAAAAAAGTATAATTTTTGTATTTTTAAATTGTTATACTGCAGTTATACTACTGTTATACTGCTTAAACTGTTATACTACTACTGTTATACTACTGTTATACTAATACTTATACTGTTATTATTGTAATGGTGTATTATTGTAAATTTTTTATTTACATTGTTATTGCATTAATTATGATTAAATTCATACTACTGGCAACAATATCAACATGAATTTGGATAACAAAAAAAAACATATTATAAGTTACAATAGAAAATTGTTATATACAAAGATTAAGTATGTTTAGGAATAATAATATTATGTTAAACATTAATGTGAATAAATTTATTTTACACTTGACTAAAATAGATTTTTAATTTTACATTTTTAAGAGAAAAAATTCTTATTGCAAATTAAGTTTTTCTTTGTATGTAAATTAGTAAACAAGATTTACAATAAATTGAGTAGTTATTTTTAAAGATTAAATTGTTGAATATTTAAAGAAAAATGAAAATATAGAAAAAATCAAATGTTTATTATAGGAAAATATTGTTATGATAAAAGATAATACCTAATAAAATAAATTTATTTTTCATTCTATTTAATAAAGTACTGATTATACTTTATATATTTTTAATAAATTTTAAAAATTTGTATAAAAATTGTCCAAATAATATTGTTTTTAAGAATTGTCATAGTTGCCAAGCTATCTTTCTTGTATTAACAAAATTTTATCTCAGTGAAAATGCTTATTACAAAAAATTGTTCATTTGAATATTCAACGTAAGAAGAGCAGAATTTAATTTCTGATCGTTCATTGACTCTTGTGTTACTATAAAATTCGGATTAAACCAATGGTTTGTAAAGAGTCGAGTTACAATGTGAAATTGTTTTTATATCAATACATTCCAACCATTGCATAATTTTAGGATGAGAAAAAAATCAAATTGTTATTAGGTATTAAGAAAATGCTGTATCTTTACTGAATGATCCCCTGTTTCTTACTCTAATTTGAACATTATAAATTTACGTTATATATTTACTGTTGCCGCACTATATTACATTATTTACTCCAAAATAACCCTGTTTATCAACTCTTCTCTTACAGTACACTTTCTATTTCTATAATCATACATATTTTGTCTGCTTATTAAAATCATATTTTGTACAGAAAAGAAGGAAAATTCGAAAAAAAAATATATTATTTTTTTCTTATAATTCCAAAGAATTATAAGAAAAAAATAATATAAAACAAAATTTTCCTAATTAGGCATAAAAAAATTGCTTACTAACTTTTAGAAAATTTTTCAAACTCTTAACTGAACAACAAAATAAAAACAATAATAATATGATAAAAAAAGTTTAACAATAAAAGTAAAAATTTATTTTTGTTTTTGTTCCTTTTCCTTTGGCAACCATATCGTTTTTATTAAAATGACATTAAAGCAATAAAATTAAGGAAATTTAAAAATATTACAAAACATATCCTAATTTACATACACATTTACACACATATATACACCGATACGCTTTGATTCTCCCCTGATATGAGAGGGGGGGAATGCTTTTTGAGAGGATAGCGGTTCGACGGATTGGAGGAGAGTTTCTTTAGCGCTTGTGAGTGATCTGCTGAATTTTTCCCAGCAAATTTAGGGGGACGGATGTGCGTTGAAGGGATTCCGATGTGTCTTTTACTGGCCTAGAGCTGTATGTAAGCGTCAAGGCTGTCGCCTTCCCTCTCTTACTAATAAATAACTAATTACACTCAGTCACAAATAACATAAATTCACTTTAATTCTATCAAACTTTTAACTTATTAGCTTAGATGATTAATATGATTATATTTGTTCCGGAAGTAATTATAAAATCCTTTCATCCTTTTCTATAATAATTTTCAAAATAATGAAAATAATATCATCAGGATGAATAAATATAGAAAAAGGACATATAATAATATTATAGGACATATAATAATGACGTATAGAAATTTATTGTCAAACAAGGAAACAAGGAAACAGAAAAATGCCAGAGTATTTGTGTATATGAAATAGAAAAATGAAATAAGGGATAGAAAAAAATATTTTTTTTTTTTAGATTTGGTTTGATGACCAAAAACAAAATTATTTCCGGTCTTCATTTTTCCTATATTTACTTTTTTTTTTATTTTGAAATATTTTCCCTTTTGCAATTTTCACACAAAATGTATAAGAAAATAATATATAAATTTTAAATTAAAGGGGATTTGGTAAACTAGGATATTTTCATTATTATTGCTCATTATTTGAAATTGTAATTTTTTGTCAAAAGGTAGGAAGGAAATTACTATAAAATAAAATGAAAAATCTATATATACAAATATACTATCTAACTCTAAGGTTTTATAATAGAAAAAACAAAAATTAATCAATCATAATGACACAAAAACTAGAATTCCTGAAATTATAATGCCTGTAGCCTATGGTCCTGTATTAGGACAGTAAGATTTTTATTATTCGTAACAGCAAAAGTTTAAAATCAGCTCGTAGTTGTGAGACTTGAAATGTTAGAATGCGATGATTTATTTTACAATGTGGTTGAAATTAAAAATAAGTTTGACGTAGAAAAATTTTGAGGCCTTACAAAGGAAAATAAGGAAAATAAAGAGGCCGGAGCTAATAAGAAGATTTCAATTTTAATTTTAAGAATATATCAAATGTCAATATATCAAGAATATATCAAATACAGTTTGAATGGTTTAAGAAGAATGAGCCCAATTTTTAAATCTTACAAGTTTCGGATTTTATTAGATTCATATTTTAACGGGTTCGGAGTCTTTAGGACTCAAAGTACGAGTAAATTTTGACTGCTGCTTTCTTTATTATTTTTTTGTAATTTTTAGTTTCAATTTTGAACATTCATAATAAAATTTTCTTATGAATTTTTTCTTTAAGTCAGATACGAGTAATATTTCTAATTTGAGGATCAGCTCAATCGTTATTACTATAGGATATTTTAAAATTTCTTATTACTAAATTGAAATTTACAATAATGACTAAAAAAAAACCGGATTTCTATTACAAAAATATTATAAACTTAATTTTAAATTTACAATTTTTTTCCTATAAAAAGCTTTTTCAATATCAACAATGTGTTATTAAGGAGGTGCAATATACATAATGTCCTTTTGAAGAAAAATAAAAATATAATAAGCAAATATAGTTAAATACATGTAGGTATTCCTTTGAGAATATAAAATGAATATTGAGGAAAAAAAAGGTATTTTTATTTAATAAGTTTTCCTTGTTAGTTCTCTTTTTCTCTAAATACAGGACCGATGCAAGAGTATATGAAGCCTGTCTGAAAATAATGTCATCATTCTACTTTGTTCTGTAGTTAGTCAATATATTTTAATATTTACAAAGTCTGGGAACGAAAAAAATGAACGAGATGAAGTTTTATGAATTTGTAAGGTAATAATTTTGTACAGGACCTTTAAGTCTAGTTTGTAGAGGGTGATGATTATCTAGCACGCTGAATCTAGAATTACAAACATTGATTAACTGTCCAATTGCTATAATTAAAATAATCAAAATGAAAACTTCAAAATTCTGGATAAATATTTATAAGAGACAAACTTGGTGTATTTAAAATACTGGTGTTCCAGTGCAACTAACTCTGTGCGGCTACCTCATCGAATACCCTTCCTTTCTTATATGGTCTATATTCCGTCTGTAATTTTTTATTTTCTATATTTTCTAATTTAATCTTAAATTTGCTTTTCTGTAATTTTATAGGTCTTGTACTTAGATTATGTGTATACATAATATATATATATCTATATAAATTCGAAATTAATAATTAATTTGATCCTTTTTTTTTTCTTTTGCTTTTCTTGTATTTTATTTGCAACCTGGTTTTCTATACTACTTTCCTTTCACCAATAATAAATATATTTTTTTTTGTTCTTCTTCTTTTTCTAATTTTATTGTTTTCTTTTTTGTTTTTCTGTACAGATATGGACCACACTTTGAAGATAAAAGAGAAGGAAATATTACAAATATAACAGTACAAGCTGGCAGTACTATACATTTAAATTGTCGAATATCCTTATTGCAAGATAAAACGGTAAGTACATTTATATATAGAATATTTAAGAAAAAAAAAAAATAGAAAAAAAAAATTTTTTTTTTTTAATTTTTCTCTTATTTTGTTGTTTGTTATCTTGTTTTAATAAATAGTAAAATTAATAGAATATTTAAGGAAGGAGAGAAGAAAAAAAAAAAGCAAATAATGATAAAAATTGTGTCCTAAATAAATTACAGGGACAAAAGAGGAAAGATTAAAAGTTGAAAAAAAAAAAAAAAATAAGTGGCACAGATAAATTGGTTATAAAAGTGTGGTAAAACTCTTTAAAAAAATATTTAAATTTTTGGTATAAAAAAGTGACTATAAGATACACAAGTATGTAGATTTGTTAGATTTGTAAATTTTATACAACTGATATAACAGTGCACCGTGATCACGAATAACTATCTATTGCTCACTCACCCGTGACTGCGTGTTTGCATGCCCTACTACATAAGCTCGAGGCCCACTCTACTGACAAAATCGAGCTCTTTGCTCGGCCACGCTCCAGAAAACCTTAACTTCGCCGCTGTGAGAGCAAACACCCCCCAGTATTTCCATTCTCTTATGAGCGAGATAATCATACTCCCCCAGAACTGATCGTTCCCTATTCTACCCACAGAATTTGCTAATGTCTACAATTTTTAGGTCCAGACTTCTGAGGTTTCTTAGGTTTAGAAATTTACTAAAAATTGCTATCATAAATGAAATGGTCTTGTTTTTGTTGGCTGAAAGATAAAATTTTAATATTTTTGATTTTTATAATTAATTATGAAATTGTATTTAAGTAATTTTTGGCGAAAAATTTATGTAACTTGGTTTTTTTAAAAGTGTTAAGTTTTAAGGAAAAGTTTGAGAACTGGGAAGCCCCGTTATAGGCTTCCTTCCTATATAACTTTTAATAAAATTCAATTATTTTTTAACATTTGCGGATGAAAGTTCAAAAATCCTATAAAATTAGAGAGCTGTAAATCAGGTGTGCTTAAAATATAAAATTTTTCTCATTTTTTAAATTTTACCTTTCGAAAACTTAATAAAAATTTAGTGATTTCGAAATATTTACAACCACTGGCAATATCCAATTTACTGTTCTTTTTCAGAACAGGAAAAAATTTAAATATTTAAGAAGAAAGAAAAGAAAAGAAGAAAATATTCAATTAACCTTTGTTTTACGTTTTATTGAATTTTTTGTTGTTCTAATATTTTTCAACCATAGGATCAGTTGGAATGTAGGCCAATCTATGGTTGGCTGATTGACGTAGCCACTATCTCTTATTCACTTGGCCGGAACTCAGCCGGACACTCGCAAAAATAGTGAAAAATCCTAGCAATCTCAGCCTAGCCGCATGCTACTCTTACCAACAACGTAACGTGTAAAGACAACCGTCAGGTAGGCATTGTCCCTGCGTGACCTCGCAAGGAAATATCCGATATCCTATAATGGTATTTTGGTCACATTTTTCTTGCCGTTTCGCATGTAGACAGGGCTTTCCATCTGCGGTCAGATTTATGTGTAATAAGAATTTTGTTCAGTAATTTCAATAATAATTTAAATTTTATCCCCGGTCTAATTAATTCGAAATGCTATACCTAATATTTTATTAAAAATTATTTTAAATAACTTAATTTTTTCCTAATTATTATTTTGCAATAAAAGAATATTTTGTCATTATGCAAATATTTTTACAGTTTATTTAGAAAGCATAAGCAGTAGCTTTATTGGATAGTATTGAAGCCAAAATAGAGATTTGTAAGGTTTAATGTCCCTTTTCTTAATGTTCTCGGTACAATAACAATTCTGTTCATAAAATCAAATTTAAATTCTTCGATGCATCTGTACATAATTTTTGTCCTAGTTATATTTTCTTTCTATATTCTTCATCTCATTTATAGTAGTCTTATTCTAAGATTATGTTTTGCATATAATTTTTCCCTTTATTGTCCCAATGAAATTTGTTTTCTTTTGCAATTTCACATTTCTTGTATATGCTTGTGTCATACAATCAATGTGGTGTTCATTGCTATATTCATTAGAATCTTTATTCTATTTTTTTTATTTTTTGTTTTCAAATTGCAGTCATCTTTAAATGTGTCAATAATTATAAATTGCTAGATAACATACATTTAACTGTTTATAAGAGTGTATGTATATTCAATTTTATATTGGGTATTTGGCTTATGCTTTAAAACCAAAATGTTTTAATTTGCATAGTATACTTGTTGGAGTAGGAGGAAAAAAATATTTTGAGTTGTTTCTAGTAGGTAAAATATGATACCTAGTAGGTGAAATTTCTTATAGCAACGGCTTAATGGTTCTGAAGTTATTTCCATAGAAAATTTAATTTAAATAAGCAGCCAGGTGGTTCATGAATTTAATACTCCTAGTAAAATTTTTCAGAGTCAAGAATTAATTTTTAATGATTTCTTCATAATCTTTTATCGCAAGGAATTCGTCTATGTAGTGGAATAGTTGGTATGGTCACATATTAAATTAGAAATAAAAGTTTCATCTCTTCTTCATGCAAATATTTGGAACTGAACCAGTATCGCTTTATTTCTTTTAATATTTTAACAGAAAGACGCTTAAAACTGCTTTTACACTTAATTATTGTGTTGGAATTACAGTATACGAGATGTCATCAAGTAAACTACTCTACTTATCTTAAATATTACAAGCCTGTTATAAAATATCTCAGATTTACTTCATGTCGTGTTAGGACGTTTTCGTCTAGAGTAGCTGTTCTATAAAATGTGTTTATTATACAATACATATAAGATTACATCTTTATGGTCTTCAAATATTACTTTCCTATATTGTCACAAAAAACAACAAGAATAAAATAAATAAGAAAAACTTCAATGGCTTTTGTAGATTCCTCTAAAAAAATATGTTTTTCTATCTCTAATAATAACAGTTAAGTTAAAATCAATACAATTTTCTGTAACTGTTTTGTATTTTTAAAGAATTTTTTAAATGGATATTGTATTTTAAGTGCAACGAAATATCCTTTTTTTCATTTCTCTTGAATTCAACTATGTACTGGTTCACTGCATAGTTTAATGTTCCTTTTTTTATTTCTAGTTCATTACAAATAAAAGTAATTGAGAAATAATTTATTTTTTTAAATTTATTTCAAATGTTCAACAAACAAATTAAGTTCTGCTTTTTGTTTTGAAAAATGTTTAAATAAGATTAACGATTTAAAGTTCATTCTCTTTCATAAAATATGAAAGTGAATTAATTGAAGGACGTTGTTAACTTGACATGATATTGTTTTAACAGACATTAAAAAATCTTCTGAAACACAATATGGAATTCATTAGGATATTTTGTTAAAATTATAGCGGGTAGAATTTTCTCTTAGTAGCTTGTGGTCGCTGTGGTCGTTCTTTTCTAATACTATTAGTATTAATTCAGTCATCTTCGTCCGATATGCTTCTTGTGTAACACGAACCGTACCTTGGCCTATTCATTTGGTTGTCTTTTATTTCAAATGTTAACAAATGACACCTTTGAGTATGTAACAAATTCTTTAGATTTTATACTTTTCCTGACAAAACTAAGCTGTCGATGACTGGGATGGCCCGATATTATATATTATTATTTTTATTGTTAGGGAAAAATTTGGATAATTTCAATATGTCGTGTTACAAACACAGAATAACATTGAATGTAGATAAATTTTAGGTTTTCAACAAATATTAAAAGCATAGGTCTATATACGATTTTCAATTTATGGGCGGATTTCTTTAGGGATCTTGAAATTTTGGGCTCTAGTATTGGATATAAATTACAATTAAGTCAATTTATGTTGTTTTTATTTCGCATTAGTTCTTTTCTGTTTCCATACTCAAAATTATATATTTTAATTTCTTGATGCTGTTGCTGATAACTGTGACTATAGCGATTTCAATTTGCGAAATCAAAGATCAACTTACTTGAAAGAGTTCTTATTTTTTCTAGTCTAGCCAGAAAATAATTTTAATTAATTTTATAATGTTTATAACATTAAAAAATAATTATTTATTAGAAATATTTTCAAAAAAATTCTGCGGTTCTATGAAATTTTATCAAACTTAACATTCACAGTACCATAACTATTAAAACCTCAATTTAAATTTAAATTCAAACTCAATCCAAAAGTAAAATTTTATAATATCATTTAAAATTTATGAAAATCATCAATTTAATAATAAAATTTAAGAACTTTAGTCTCTTACTACAGCTTTATCTTGCGTTTTGTATTTTTTTTTTTCGCTCTTTGTTAATCAAACCTTAAATCCTTTTCAAAAATTCTACTTTCTTAAAAACCATAGAACAAAACGAAATTATTAAGTTAATAATAACAACAAAATGTTCTTGAAAACTTTTATAATCCAATCTTGAAATCTTTATGTTGGACATTGAGTTTAAGTTGTCTTTATAGTTTTTCCTTTTTTTTTTTTTGGCTTATAATGAATTAAAATTAAAGAAGAAATTTACGAATATTTTAAGAAAGTTTTCCATCTATACATGCAGTATCTACGTACATTCATATAAAACTCATTTCTAATTTGTAAACTTAATATTATGTTTTCTTAAACTATAGTAAGGCATTATTGCCATAATACAGTCATACATAAATGATTCACATGATGTTATACATGAATATTTACTTAATGAAAATATTTAAATTTTTGGTTTATATACCAAAAATTCTTGCAGGAAACAGTATAGTTCTAATAGTTTTAAAAACAATCATTTATTGTAAACTCATTTAAAATAGAGCAGGGTTAACAGCTCATGAGTAGAACCAGAAGAAGTACACCTGTCATTTCATTTATTCTTAAGACTAAAATCAACCCTAATATTGTGGAAACTTCTGATCACACAATTATTCGTTTCTATAATCTGTTGCATGATAATGAAAATTTCGTTACATTGCAAAGGTTTTTGTTAGAGTCATTTTAAAATTTTAATATGCATATGTATATTGTAGACCGTAAATTGAAAGAACAAACTGATAAAAGCATATCGATGCACCATTAGTTGGATTTATTGTGCCCATCATCTAAGTATTGACATGGCACCTAAAATACCTCTCCAAAATCTATCTTCTTAATAAATTCAAGTACCTTATAAGAATCTATGTTAAAACAGAACCATCCATAAAGTTCCTTCCTCTGCGAACCAAAGCTTCATACTCCAGAAGAAGAGACAACCAAATCTCCTTCTCTTCCCCACGGAATCTACAGGTGAAATAGCCCTACAAGCTATTCCAATCCTGGTCGACTTCTTCATAGATCTGATTTCCCTATTTCAATTTCTTTTCTCAGCTCCTCTCGCACTTTCTGCGTGTCTATTATGCGAAGGAATCTGTGTTTCTATGATGCATAGGAGTACGGTAAGAAAATTCGAATAAATTCAGCTTCTTTTAAGAATTATATTCACAAAAATCGTCCATAATTATTGTTGCAGTTCTTAATTTTAGAATTAATTTTTCAATTTTACCATGATTTTAGATTCAATAGGTTGTTTTTTTTTCTGCATTTAATTCTCGTTTCCGTTATTCATTCGTTATTTTACGAATTCATAATATTCGTAAATTCTTCTTTCAATTGGTTCCCTTTACCTACATTCGACTGTACACCAATTTGATTAAGATAAAGTTTTTAAGTCGAACTTAGTACCGTAAAACCCCATGAAAGTTTTCATCACATTTTTCGCATATAAACATTCAAAAAAACAAAAACCATCCAGGAAAAACAAAAAAACAAAGGATACCTAAAGAAGGAAAAGTTTTTTTTTTTTTTTTTTAAATTTTTTTTTATATTCTTGTTTTATTATTTAAACTTCTTGTATAGTTTAAGAGTATAATAAATTCAAGTTTAATTTTTCTTTTCTCATTTCTTATATTATGTATATTGCTTCTCCGATTAAAATTCAGAAAATGGAAGAGAAGAAGAGAAAATTTTTATGAGAAGAAGAGAAAATAAAAAAATTTGTATTCAAAAAATCATTCGCATAAATCATAAAATTTTTTTTTTGTTCTTTTCTTATTTTTAAGGAAAACATCAGATGAATGACAAAATGAGTTTTTTTTTTCTCTTTCTTTTTTTTTTTTATTCCAATTCTAATTCCAATCCAACTCAATCCATTCATTGTCATCCCACTGTAAAATAAATGCAAAATGAGAGAACACACAAGAAAAAAGGTAAAACGAAAAATAGAAAAAGAGAAAAACAAACAAAAAAAAACCAATAAGAATGAGAAGAATTTTAAGAGAGTTTTTAAGATGGTGTAAAAGTTTTATGATTGTTTTTATAAATTTTATTATTTTTTTCTCTTTCTCTGTCTCTTATTATTGTTATTTCTTCCTCTCGTAATTTATTGTGCTATATCAAAGTCCCGGTAATGTTAAACTTTCACCGGTGTGTAATTATTCTAAATTGATATATTCTGAATACATAATTTTCATTTTTATAACAGTTATATAAAAGGATATTTTATTCAATATAAGAATTATAATTTATTTGTTTAAGGACACCTACTCGTGTATATGCATACGTATGTACTTTTAGAATAAAAACAAATTTATAAATCGATTTTTAAATTTATAGAGAAAAGAGAATTATTTAGGAACTGAGCATAATATTTGTGTGAGTGTGCGGTTTTTTCTGTAAAAATTTATAATAAAGGTCACGTTCTAGAAATGAACATGACAAGAACTCTTAAAACAAATATATAAGAAATGTGTGTAGTTTTTATTTTATTTTTTCTCAAAAAAGAAAAAGTTTTCGCTTTTCATTCATGTTAAAATCAAATTCAGATTATAATAATAAATATTCTATGTTTAATTTTTTCTAAATGTAATCTGACATAAACTATAATAGCAATAAAATATTATACATTATAAGAGTGGGCATGGTGTTGTTGGCATGCTGTAAAGTTTTTCTATACTATTAATACAGCAAGATTGTAATCAGGCCCGTTTCCGACTTGAGGGGCATCCAACGCGGTTTCCAAATAGAAGGCCCTCTTTTATACAACCTCTTATTGCCGTACAAAAGTTTTAAAAAGCAGAAAATTGTCGATGATAGCAAAACTCTTTTGGTTGGTACATCTTATTCTAATAACGAATTGGAATTATAAATTATTAGGGAAAGATAGTCTAAAAATTATTATCACTGATTTTCGAATCAAATTATATAAAATATTTTAATATTTTAAATAAAGATTTTTTTAAAATTCCTTAAAATTAGTCTGAAAATATTCTTATTTAATCTTGTTTGTCCACTTCACAAATCACATATAAAATATGTAAACTAAAAAAATCTAAAATCATTCTTTAAAGTCTAAAATATTATTTTATACATAAGTGTTATACAAAACACGTACAAATATGTATATATAAATTATAATGGAAGTTATAAATTAGTTTGTGTTCACAGGATGTTAAAGGAAACGATGTAATAAAAATATTGTATAGAGGAAAAACTTTACAAAAATAAAACTTAAATATCATGATAGAAAAGTACAAATACAATATATTAGCCTTAATATATTTATTTATTCATTTTAATATACCTATAAATATGGGATACTAAAACTTTTATATTGAATAGTATTTTTATTCTTTATAGTATATGAGACATTGTTATTCTTAAGCTATACGCTTACAAATAAAATAAACATAATTTTTATATAGCTCAAGGATATTTAGAAAATAAAATGAAATGTTAATAACAAATGTGGTCCCAATTCTTATAACAAAAAAAAAAGACTTAAATTTTATTATCAAAAATTATGAAAGTCTAGTAAAGTTATGCATGGTACAACCCTCTTTAAAATTAAACAGAAAACTTTAACATTCGATGGGAATAGAAAAATTTAGCGGCGTCTGTTACACCATTTATTGGTCTTACGCAATAATTATTAATATTATGCCACAAAAAAATGAATGTTTCTCCTATTTTATAATAATATTTGCGAGTATAACAGTTTTGTAACTGTTATACGCCCCAAAAATGCAGCGGTATAACAGTTTTATTATAAAGAAAATGCAAAAATTTTGTAAAATATTTTAAATATACTTATAATTTTTTCCTATAATATTAAAATATTTCAATTTTTTTTTGTTTTAGGTATCTTGGGTAAAACGAAATCATAATGGTGATGAAGAAGCATTAGAACTTTTAACTGTTGGTGCACATACATATACCGGTGATAGCCGTTTTACAATTGATTTTCAATATCCAAGTAATTGGAGATTAAAAATATCAAATGTACGTAAAACAGATGAAGGTCAATATGAATGTCAAATTTCAACACATCCACCACGTGTCATACAAATTAGTTTACATGTTAATGGTGAGTAATTTAATAAAAATAATATTATTAATAATATTTATTATCATTAACAATTTGGATTTTAACAGAACCAATTTAAATAATTAATAAAAATGTTATAATCTGTGATTATTGTTAATATTTTTTTTGTAATTATTTAATTATTAATATTTTAATTTTCTTAAAATTAATTATTAATCAAAATAATTTCAACAATAATATCTTTTGACCAGCTGCTTACTACATGTTGTTCTGAAATCTTTATAAAATTATTATAAATTACATTTGGATTATTTTTATTGTAAAAAGTTTTGATGCAATTTTTGAAATGATTTTTTTTTTTGTTGTATTCTTAATAGCTTTTATCAATTAAAGAGTCTTTAATATTGTGTAGACTAGTTGTATGTTTTAAGTATACTGTTATATAATTCTATATTATAATAAATTATGTATTATGTATTTTTATAATGCTTGAATTTCCAAACGTATATTACAACTATTCACAAAATATTATAAAAGCACACAGGGTGAGTAAGACTAGATTGTGTTACTGAAGAAAAGTGATGAGATTGGGCCTGTGATAAGTGATAAGATGTGGCTTGTGCCTCTCCTGGGCAAAGTGATAAGACAAGCAATTAAAAAATACCAAATAATGAATGTGTTATTAGTTCTCAAAGTTGGTGCTTCTAAAATATGTTTTTACATAATATGCTACTAAAATATGTTTGTAAATTAACGGGGGATATTACGGGTAAAATGCATTTGTTGAACTCAATTTGAAGCTCATAAGCTTTCTCTCTTAACGATATGTCATCGACATCTACTGAATAAAGAAAATGTTCTTTAAAACATCATCCAGCTTTCGGTATCGCCATCAAGCCTTGGATACTTTGTACATATAATTATTGCTCTGAATAATAAATTTTCCTTTAGTCACATTTCAGTGTTTTTTTTTTTCTTTATTCATTTTACAAAATTCATTATCAATGAGAAAAAGAAAAACACTGTAAATAACATCCAACAAGAACTGTATGTCTACAAATAGGTAGGTGTGTGGGTCGGTTTATGAAAAAGTTTAAATTTAGAGAGACGGTATAGAGAAAAACACTTTGGAATATTTTTTTTGAAATATAATGAAAGCTTTTATAAGATCCTTATAATATTTTAAAACACATTGAGAAAATAATATTTATATGTACATACGTACTCGTATAATGTAGTCCCCTTAACTTAATAGCTTTCCTTGAGAAAATATTTTATGTACCTACTATACTAGTAGTAGTAGTAGTAGTAGTAGCAGCAGTTAAACATGACTGAATATTAAAACTTTGATCTAAATAATAATAATATTATGTTAAAGAAAGTACTAGGGTAGAAATGTAGAGAAGAATGTAGATGAAGTGTACATACACTTAATTTTATTCTTAATTTATTGTAGTTTTCTTCTTCCACTTCTTCCTCTTCAGGAAAAATAATAAGAGTTCGTTATATGCAGCTTACTTATACAGGAAAATTATTTTAAAATAAATTATGTATGTAATAAAAAAAAATATAAGAATAGTGTTTTTAAAGAAAAAGTTTTCACAAAAAAATAAAGAAAAACAGTATTCAAGATTGAAGGATCATTTTATATTGAAAATTATATTGAAGTTTATAGAGAAATTAATAAAACAAATTTATTTGATGATTCTTATAAATATATTTTTATATGCTAAATAAACATTTTTTAAATACTTCTACTCTAAGGTAAATCTGCTATTAAATAATGTGAATAACAAAGTGCTCTAAGAAATGGGATACAGAGGGCGCGTGCAAATTTTTAGCTTTCTCTTTTTTTTCTGGTTCAACAAATTTTCTCGTTGCAGTTACTAACATGATATCGACTCATTTTGATATAACAGTTCGCGATGGAGGACCAATTCCCGAAAAATCAATTCTATATTGGAGGAGGTGTATTGATTTTGTCATTTAATATTAATATTACAAACCTTCTTTATATAAGACAGCACTCGCGATCATGGGAGACATAAGTATTATAGTCTTGCTCAAAATTCAATTCGCATTCGGTCTTGCTCAAAATTCAATTCGCCTGGCTTTGGTTCGTGTTTTCGTCTATCTAACTACTATTGTAGTGCCTCTTTTGAGAATAGAAAATGCGAAAGGTTTTGTAGTTCGGTGAATTTGCTTATATTTTCTACACGCTATGACAAATGACACGCTATGGGGGTGTGCCGAAACTCATTTAAAGAAGTTGCAAATTATGCAAAATAAAATTTTAAAACTAATACTCAATTTGCCACGCCGGTTTTCCACCACTGTGCTACACAGTAAAGCAAATATACCTAAGGTTTCAAATAAAATCAGAATAATTACAGAAAAATTTCTGGAAAAATGTCATAGTTCTAATAATAGTCTTATTAGATCTATGGCAGATAGTTAAGGCTAGGTTAAGTTCGTTTTAGTATATGTAGTTTTTAAGTTTTATATTATTAAAAGTCAAAGGTTTTTCTTTTTTTCCGAAAAATATTAATATCAATTAAATAATATCAGATAAAACAAAATTTAGATAAGTTGGAAAGAACATTTAAATGAATTATATAGCACTTAAGATTGTATTATATTATTATTGTAACAAAGCTATTATCTAGACACAATAAATAAATAAAATGAAAAAATGACAAATGACCGAATCGTTTTATATTGCTAATAATTTATGTTGTTGAAAATGAGTTGAAAGTCGTTTCAAATTTTTATCAAGCGTTTTTTCGACAAAATTCAATGTCAAATTTATGTCAAAGAATACCTCATATTTTAACTTAAGAGGTGACAATGTTTAAAATTTTAAGAAAGATTCTCTCTAAGAAGTTTTTTTTTGAAATATCTTCATATGTTAAAATATGAGGTATTCTTTGACATAAATAGTTTTTTTTTTTAATAAATTAAATATATTTCTTCTATCTCATTACCTATTATGGTAATTATAATTTCTTTATTTCTGTTCTTCTGCCCAGATTCTAAGAAACAATGGTCCCCTTTACGTACTATACTATGGAATTAAAAAATTTTATCCTATAAGTATGCAATATTTCAAAAATATATATATCATTCTTTTTAAAAAATTATTAATGGAAAATGTTCCACATTTTAAATATTTTAATTTAATCTTTTCAAATGTCTTATTATAGCTTTCATTATTAAGATTTTCTTTAAAAAATTTTATTTTACTCATAACAATATACACATTCTATTACCTATTAAACATTCATGACATACAATATTAATACAAATAGAATAATTTAAAAATCTTGTTTGTCTAAATATAAGGCAACAAAATCAAAAATAACCATCCCAATTATAATTGTTATTGTTCTATACAATTACTTTTATACACTGATTAAAGTTCCACATTTACACGTTTAATTCAATAGGGTAGAAAAACACCCCTTATTATTCAATAATAATAATGATGATTTTTTATAAAAGATATCTAACAGAAAATTAGATTAGCTTATCTTATCTTTAACCTTGATTTAAAAATGAACAAATTAGAAATTCCTGAATTGTAAATAATTGTGTGTGTGTGTTTATTAGATTTTAAGATAAAAAATTTTCTTTTTAATAATATTATGTTGTATTATGAAAATCTATCAAAAAATATCTTGTTCATTTTTATTATAATATTTAATGATAATAAAATTTAATGGAGATAAAAATTTTCCATTTTAATATTAAAGGAAATCGTTTCATTTTCATTTTGTATATATTGTAAAAAAAATATAATACATATTATTATAAATTTTTTGTATTTGAAATATAATATACTTAAAATGAAAACTTTTATAACATTTTCTTTAAATATCCTGATAATATTATACTATATTTTACGTATAACAATTACATGTGTATATTGTATATTGTTATACGTAATATAATATTCGTAATTTCCTTTAACTATCTTTTAAACGTACATGAAGGAGGCTGTATATTAAATGAAATTATATTATGGGTACTTTATATATGGAGCAATGAGTTAGAATCATGAATAACAAAATATAATCTGATGAGCAATACAATAATATCATTTCATTACCCTAATGATGATTTTTTTTTAATATTATATAATATTATATAATAATATTATATACAATATTAAAGACTATAATGATGTTAAAAATTTTCCATGAAATAAGGCACATAATATATTAATAATAAGACTGCCACACACTAGAAATATGAAATTAAAAATTTTTTGGTTCGAAACTTTGCTATTCCGACTTTTTAACTTAAAAATGTTGATTTTTGAGAATATCAATTTACCAATTAAAGTTATTGAAAAATGGGGCCGTAAATTAAAATTAAAGAAAATTTATTTTAGTTACTAGATATTAAATGTTTAAATGAAAAACAAAATAATGCTAGATTTCAGTTAAAAAGTTGAACTGGCTTAAGTTGCTCTTTGATTCCTCCTAAATATTTTAAATTTAGAAACTGAAAATTTTCTTAAAAAAAAATTTTTTTTAATTTTGAATGGGATTGAGAAAATTCCATATTTTTCTTAGCTACATATATATCGGAAAATACAATTTCCCTAAAAGTATGCAATTTTATATAAATTTGTTTTTTTTTTGCGATTTGGTCAATATTTCTCATTTAATTAAGTTAAATAAAACATAAGGTGAAATAGTCGCAGCTTACTATGTAACATGCTTCGAAACTATAGAAAATTTTTTCCTCACTTAATATACAATTTTTCAAAAATAATTTTCTTTCTTCTTTTAACTCAATTCAAATGAAAAATCGAATTACTGGCGTTCCTTAGTTTACGGTTATGTGATTTAAAAACAGAAACATGATTTGAGTCGTTTCTTAATTTATGTTGGATGGCATCTTAAAATCTTTAGCTTTTGTATTCAATAATTTACAAGCACAAAAAACGTATCATCGTAATTTTCATTCACATTGAAATTTAATCTGGTAACTCTGGCCAGAAAAATATCAGAAAACAACAAAAGAAAAAAAATTGACACAATGTACAAAACAGAAGAAGGATTTTCTTCCTGTTTTAAATCTTTCACATATCCTTCCAATTTTTTGTTTATTTTCTTGTATGCTTTTCTCCATTTTATATTACATTTTCTCTGTTTTAATGTTATTGTACTCGCGTTCTCTCTTTTCCTCTCAAATTACATTGTTAACGAGAAAACTAAAGAAATTTTTTAAAATGAAATCAATATGTTCCCGATTAAGTTTCTTTCTTCATTTTTGTTATTGTTCTTTTCTGTACTTATTTTGTTGGTACTCAAATTTTTTATACCTTTTTTGTTATTTTGCCTATATGGAAATTAAATTACCTTTAACACCATACATTACAACATAACACAAAGGAAAGGCGGAAAAAATATAAAATCACAAATAAATGAGAAAAATTGAATAAGAGGAAAAGAAAGAAGAGAAGAAAAATAAGTATTCATTTTTGTTGTAAAAAAAAAAAAGGAAAAAACAGTATCAGATTTTTTGTTATACAACCTAAAGGCATATTTAGAATTGCAATAATAGCAAGAATGAGGCAAAAACTGAAGTCAATAAGCAAGATAAGATGGAATAAAATTCCTATTGTTTGTTTTCTGCTTTTTTTACTTTCTCCTTCTTTTTTGCAAATTTTTCTGACAATAATGAGAGAAAAGTAAAGAAAAAATTTTCACATTTTTATATGGCACACATATCCTGTATATTACCCGTATGCCTATTTCCATGTAATACAGGTATTATAACGAGAATACAATTAGCATGAGTTGAAAAAATATGGGTGTATACACATAGATGTGTACATAATATTGTACATGTTATTTGAACAAGAAAATTGAAGCTGATTTGAAGTCGAAATGCCATTACCATGTTTAAAAAAAATATAAACGGAAATGTTTCCTTTTACAAAACAAAAAAAAAAACAAATCTTTTTACACATTGTTATTAAAAACGATTTTCTTCTTAATTTTTCCTTGAACATACACCATCATAATAATATTTTCAATACACACAATATTCAATTGCTTCGTCGATACGGTATACACACAGGATAATAAATGATAAAAATTGTAAGAAAAAAAAAATTAAGAAAACCTCAAAATTCTAGTGATGTGTGAAAAAAAAGGAAAAATTAAAAATCAGGAATTTTTAGTGTATAACAAACAAATAGTAAAAGTAAGGAAAAAAATGAAAAAAAAAAAAAATAATTCGAACACTGATTTTCATTTGAATTTCGCGATTGTGTTTGATTTGAAAAAAGCATTAAGGCATATAAGCAGCAAAAGTACAGAGCAACACTAACAACAATAATAACAACAATAACACTATAGGAGTGAAAAAATATGTTAAATGAAAATGGTTTTTCCTTTTTAATATTTGCATTCTTCTAGGTCGTATTGGTTTTTGTTAGATTGTTAGGTAGAAATTGAAGAAATTGAAAATTCAACTTATAATTTAAATGAAAATTTTGTTATCGAAAAAATTTCATCTTCAGTTCTAATTTAGTTTTAGGCAATTTTAATTTTTTTCTGAAATTTTTTTAAAGTCTTAATATTGTAGAAGTTTTAATGAAAATGAAGTAATTTCAAAAATTGATACATCGAGAAAGTGAAATCGGATTTAAATTATCTTGAATAATAAACAAAATAAACTAAAATATTAAATTTAAAATTTAATTTATAAGTGAGCACATTGCTTCGGCAATTATCATCGAATAAAATAAGGTATACACCGAATTTGTTATTATTCCATTTTAAAATACAAATTGTATAAGAAGCAAGTGGCACTTTTTTTTAATTTTTAAATTCCAGTGCGTGACTAAATTGTGTGATCAATATGCATAATTATAGTCCATGACCAACTAGATCGGCAATTTATTGCTTAACCAATATGTATAACTAATATGCATGACCAACATGCATGACCAACATGCATAACCAACATGTATAACAAACATGTATATGACCAACATGTATGACCAACATGCATGACCAACATGCATGACCAACATGCATGATGAACTTACATGAAGGTACAATTAAAAGTGTAGGGGTATATGTAGTCCACAGCCGAACATATCTACTTTTGTTTTATACATGCATATATACGAACTGTAATAATGTAACTTTAATATTATGCAAAGATGAAAGGCTTGAAGTGTATGAACTGTCATCCGTCATTAACAGACACACAATCTCAAAATTTAGTTTTGATTGTAATTTGTTTTCGACACATAAAGTCGTTAAAATACCCGGAGTATAAAGGTGGAAAAAGGATTCCGTGACCTATATAGCTGGTCATGGAATTCATTATCTTATAACTAGCTGTGCAATTGTAACAAGATGCATAACTGCTCAGCACATTTTGATGGAGTTACCCTCCGTATATTATACCTTTTCTATTTAACCCTTTAAAGTTATAGTTTTATTTGAAAAACATGATGGAATAATTCCAAAATTTAAAATAGATAACTTTCTTAATTTCTTAACAAGGATTTAAAAAATTTTGAATTTTAATAATAATAAAATATTAAATAAAGTTGATCCTTCTCCGTTCCAATGAACGAATCCCAAAAAGTTCATTTACTCTTTATCAAATAACAAAAATTCTTTAGAAATACTCAAAAAACAAAAGCAAGAATATAGGAAAGAAAATGGAAATTAAATTGAAAAATTCCATTATTATTGTTGTTAATTTTCAAATATCTTAATGTCGAAAATATATAAGGTATACCTTTTACAATAATAAAAAGAAAAATTCCAAGAATCCTTTAAGAATTTTTCAATATTATTTTCCTTTTCTTAATAACCATCATAAACTCAATAATTTGTCTTCAAATTTTTTTTTTTCATCTTTTCACAAAATCTCATAACATTTTTTAACAAAATATTTTTATTCTTTAAAATTATTTTCATTTAACTGGTATGTGTACATGATTTAAGACCATGTACTCATACCAATCATACTTTTTCCATACATACATACATATAAACAATAATACATCATAACTTAATTATGTGTGTGTATTAGAAGAAAAACTGCTTTAAATCTTTTTCTTGTTCATACAACATTCCTGACAATACTATACACCATAATAATTATGTCTGTACTTGAGATATCCTTTAAATGTAAAACTCTCTTTGTATTTGTACATTTCTAATGTTTTACAATACAACAAAATCCAATACATTGTTTAAGTATACATTTCTTTACACAAGTTAAAAGAAATTCTCAGAATAGTATGTGAAAAGGGATAACATTATATTGACCATTGTTATATCTATATCCAGATAATATCTACTTGAAAATCTATATTATGCGACATTAGAAATTCTTCGAGTAGCCCTTATTCATGTAGGAACAATAATGATGTTGAAAATCTATGTTAACATGGTAAAAAATAAGCATTGTTGTTATGTTCAACTTTACAAGCTGTAGGGACTATCATTGCAAAAAATAATTTTTTTTCTAAAATACCTTCTTTAACCCTTTCGACCCAACTGGTACACATATGCACTAGTAAACTCCAAACATCTCTAAAATTTAAAAATGGCATTGTATTTGGTCCTCTATTGTACCACTTCGTTTTTCATTATTCTGCACACTAAATTTTAACGCGATTGTTTTCATCACAGACTGTTTGCTTTATATAAACGTAATAGATCCGAAAGCCGGTTGGAAAGGGTTAAAACTATATTCTTTAACTAGGGTTGATCAATATAGGAACAATTGAAATATTCTCCAATATTTTTATTTTCTAACCCTACTTGTTTATACTTAAGATAAGAAACACTTCCTTTAACTTGTTTTCAGTGAAGAAATATTTAAAAAAACTTTTATACAATCCTTAGAAGTGTACAAATTTTGAATAAGAATAGTTATAAGTCCACAGTTCTCCGTTTACCAAAAATTCATACTTAAATTTTGTGGAATTTTCAATAGGTGTTTAATGCCACCCCTTTAAAAAATTGTAAAAATATCTTTTAAAGATAAAAACAAAACCTATTCAGCGCTTTAATGTCAAGAGACGTTTTATGTTATTATCCAATAAACCAAAGAGATAGAAATGTACCGGATTTGTAAAAATTTTTGTTTTTTTTTTACTGTCTGAGTAGGTTATATGACAATTATTAGCCTAAGGATAACATTTTTATTTTTGGCTTTCTTTAATCCGAAAATTTTTATTTTTATTTTCTGTTTTATGGAGTGACGCCATCCACTACAAATTTTTTTTTTGCAAAGATAATTCTTTCCCGACTGATTTTGAAAATTGATTTATATATTTATGCAATATATTTTTATATACGTATTTGAATTTGCAACCTGACAGTGAATTTAAACCTGAAATTAGTGCTCAAATCTATATTGGTGACATCATTATTCAAGCTGCAAGTCTGCTTCCGTCTGTGGTTAAGTGAATGTGTGCTGTAACAAAGATAATGCGAAACAAATGGATGCGTGCGGAAATGGATGTGACACTTGAAATAATAATAAAGTGTGAAATGATTGCAGAAACTTCAGATAATAAAAATGGTTGCAGAAACTTAATTGCATTTATTTTAGTACAGTTTTAAAATTCACGTACATACTCACTTAATCTTGAAGCATGCAAACCTACGGGTAATACAGTATCTTGATATTTTATTCCCTATATAATTAACTACAAGGTGCTCGAGACATAATGGAGTCTCTCATTTTTGTCCATTCTCTTTTTGTTTTTAGTTTTTCATTACATGTTTTTTTTGAACATGTATTCAAAAAATTTTGAAAGCAACTACTATCTCCTAAGAGAATATTGTAAAATAAAAATTTGAAAAAAAAAAAAACACCAAAATAATACCCTTACATACAATAATAATAACGTGTTGGTATGTTGAATATCGACTTACTGGCTGTTGGTTGTAAGGGATGTGAGTATAGAAGGAGAGTACTCGTACTTAATCAAAAATCAATATTTTCACAGTTTTTGATCGAACACCTTTTGAGCTTGTCAAAAAAAATGAAATTTTTACAATTTTTGACCTTGTCAAGAAAAAATCAAAATTTTCATGATTTTTGACCGTACTTCACCTTACAAAAAGAAACCGAAATTTTGACGATTTTTAAGCGAAGTTGTCACGATTTTGACTGCACTCTGAACTTATCAAAAGCACTCAAAATTTTCACGAAAATTTGGTTTTTTTTTTTGATAAAATATGCACTGACAACATATCTAACAAAAGTAATTGTTTAACTATAAACTGCCTCTAATTGTCATTGTATCCCCTCCCTTATCTTATTAATCTTTGAACATTGTTTCATTTATATGTGGGTTATCGCTACTCTGTCCATAATATTATTATATAGCATGCATGAATAGAGAAAATATATTGAGCGTGGAATTAAAGGATCTTAGAATATTTGGTTTTTGGTTATTCCTTGTTTAAAAATTTTGTACCTAAACCCTAATATCTATATCTGTTTGTTAAACAATTGGATAATAAGAATAACCTTTTTTAAAGTTTAAATATTTCTTTAAATTTTCTTATACAGAAATTCTTTGAGTTTATTAAAAATTTATTTAGTATATTATTATTGAGTTTAGTGTTTTAGAGAAATTTTTGTGGTAAAAAATTAAGGTCTTTCTTTTCCATCTAATTGAAAGGATAAAGGGAAAATGTAAAAACAAAATAATGGAAAATATTAAAGTGAACCTTAACATTATTATATTTTTTTTTGTTTTTTTTGTTTTATGGAGACTTTCATTTAAGGCTGTGACCCTTTTCGTGATCAAGTATTTTAATATACGCAAAAAAATTGAATATATTGAATAAATTTTCTATTTCTAGAGTCAAGAAATTTGTTATTAGCATCAATACAACATTTAGATATTGCATATTATGAATTTCTATCCTACATGACTACTTGTTGAATCCTTAAACATAAATTAATTGTACAAAATAATTATGGTTAATTTTTAGAAGAAATCATAATGTTAAAGTTGAAAATAATTTAATAAAGAATATTTAAAATTTATCAAAATTTATTAGGGCTATATTAGGTTAAGGGAAAACCTTAATTCGCTGCTCTAAGATTTATGGAAATTATAATAATAATATCCTTGTTCGTTTATAGGTCTATTCAAACAATAAATTAAAAAGTAATTGAGGTAAATTCAATAAAATTTCATAATACTTTTTATATCTTAAAGTGAATGGCATTTAATTTGAATGTTATTAAGACAACATATTCGGCTATCAATTAGCTACTTGAACTAAACAAATTATAAGAGTAGCATTGTCATTTATTTCAAAATTTTTAAATCGTGTTTTAGAAAACACTCAAGCCATAGTTATTAAAAGTAGTTGGAAAATTTAACAATTTTTATTTACGATATATATCAAATCTCATAGAGGAGTTTGTCTGGGGCATATGTGAGCCTACATAAAAATGAGTTTCTGTTAAGAAAAAATGTAAATATTTTTTTGTTATATTCGAGTTAATCGTCTTTTGAGCTTTTTACTAAGACAAAAAGACGATGAATAAGGTACGTGCTTTAAAATGAATCAAAAATCTTAAGGTCTTCATGATAAAGATCAGAATATTTTTGGATTAACAAACACATTTTTAAAAAAAAATTGTGTTTTAACTGAAATAGTGAGTTATTCACTCGAAATGGAGAAGACTTATAAGATTATATTTTTAGTATATTAAGCACAAATTGTGAAGTAGTTTTCAATAAATTAATCAGGTTTACATTGGTAATTAAGGCCTAAGGGTTTTGATATGTTCGGCGCCCTACATAGTTACCAAAGTGCACCCTTTTCCCTTTTCAAAGCAATAAAAATGAAAATTGCGCATAATAATCAATAATTTCTTGCAACTTTATCATATTGAATGCAAGATTTAATCATAAAACTAAAACCTGGAATGAAACTTTCAGTGTTTTGTTTTGTAACATTTGTATATATGTATATAGGTAAATGTTATTCAAAAGTTCATTTCGGTCTAAATAGAAAGAAAAAACAAATTCTTATTCTATAAAATTTAATATATTTTTTTTAAGTTTTCAATAACGCCCATGTTTTCCGATGCTCATTGCAAATCCCTCTTTTCCTATTCACATTGCTTACTTGGCATATATGGTAGATCCGTCCCTGAGTAAATTATAATATAAAACTTTGAACAATATTATTAAATGTGATCAAATAAAGAAATTATGTTTCAAACATGGAAATTTTAGTCCCTGAATATTGCTCTTTTCCATCAGATGTTCATATAAAAATGTTATACGTAAACATTATTTGAAAGAAATTAAATATTATTTGTTCTTCCCTAAAAAATCGTAGGCAAAAAAAAATTTAATAATCATAATCATTATCATCATCAAAATATTATGATTATCTTGATAATCATACAGAAACCATCAATTTTAATAAATGTCTTAATATTATTTTGCTTTTAAAAATTTCATATTATTTATGGAATATGTTCGCAATAGAAACACTTCATTTTTAAAGGATATTTTAGTTTAGAGATAGAAAAAAAAATGTCACAAACAAATTATGATGAGAAATGTTATAAAAGATTTTCTCCCCTTACATTTTTCCCTACACTTTACTAAAAATAGTTTTCTTTCTTAAATTTCTTCAAAATATTTTCTCGAATATCTTTAATTTGAAAAAAAAAATTTTTTGATTTCCATTGAGACCCATTATAATTATGTACATATTTTGTATGGATGTAGATTGTGTAGCTTAATACTATATACAAGTTGTGAGCTATGTTATATTTTATTTGTCACTAGAAAGTGTTCAAATGTAGCACATCCTTGAAATTTTTCTTAGAATAGTCAAAGTTGATTTCCTGATCTATGTGATGAAAAAAAAAAGAGAAAATATTTTGGAGAAAAAAATTCATAATTTATTTTTTTGTCACCTCCCATAGATATTTACACAAAATTTGATGTGAAATCGTAGTGAAATTTAAATAAAATAAAATTTTTATAATATTTACATTTTAATATTGCAATGTAGCTAAAATTAAAAGAAAAATTATTATTTCTCTACAAAAAAGTAACTTTTAAAGATGAAAGTATTAAGAATGTTTACATAAGATTAAAATAGTTCCCCAAAATATTTTATTTACCCGAACAAATCACTTGTTATTACTATATGACTATTACTTAAAAATTTATTATGATTTCCCTAAGGCAGGCATATAGTACTTTGAGAATACTGAATATAATGAAGAGAATATCTTATATAAAAATTTTGAAACTCAATTGTTTATAAGGCTCACCCATTAAATTATATTAAATTTTAATTTGGTTGGAGTTCACTTCAACTGTTAACTGAATTATTGTCCGTCATAAGCATTGTAACGTCCTCCTATATTAAGGTTTTGACACAACTATTCTGTTTAATAGTAAAGAATACAAACAAAAGTTACAAGAATGGTTTGCAGCAGGTATAATTTATTAAACTGTATTACTAGGTCTCAAAAATTCGCCCTCTCTCTTACAGCATGAGTCACGAATAAAAACGTTTTCTCACTTATTTCAAGAATAAAATCCACTGATTTTGACGTTACATGTCACGTAGTAGCTTCATAAAATACAAAAACGTTCGGATTTAATAAATTTTCCTTCCGCTACAGTCTTTTCAAATACATGGTTTACATATTATTATTTTTTACGGCATAGGTCATAATGAAAATCTATTTCATCCCTGTAATTATGCAGAAACCTTCAGAATCTCCTCTCTTTTGTAGATCAATGTTACCCAGAAAGTATTTTATACTGAATCTCTCTGAATATTGCTATCTCTAACATCTCTCTAACATTTCTAAATTATCTCTGAATGTTGCTGAAATAATTTAAATTTCAAAATTATTACTGCTCTTAAGCTTTGCATTTTAAAATAACGTACAATCTATAAATAATTTCAAAAAATTTACTCAAGCTACATAGTTCTACCAACTCTACCCACTTCATCCAAGCTCATATGGCCATAAAATATTATAATTTTTACTTCCCTAACATAATTTTTAAGCATAGAAAAATTTTGCTGATGAAGAAAAGATAAAATGAACAAAGAAAAAAAATAAAAATCAGGGTAGCACTAAAAAGGAAAATATAATTTTTTTATTTTGGTTTTCTGGATCTTAAACACTTCACAGAAATAATCTTGATGTCAGAGAAATGTAGTGGAAGGGTAAATAAAATTAAGAGAACAAACAACACTAAAAATCATAAAAATTTTTTCAAGCATGAAAAATTTTTCCCTTTTAGTTCTTTTCTTTAGTCCTGGTTGACATTTTTGCAAAAAATTTATTTTAAAAATATTTTTTTTTTTAAATTAATAATTTTATAATGTTCATCTACCTGTACAATATTTTTTACGTGATGAAAAGTCATGAATTTAATTTGAAGATGATTTATTCCTTTAATTTGAGCTCAATATTTTTGGTATAAAAATTAAATTGTGATATTTCTCATGGAAATCTTAATGATTTCAATTCTAGAGAGAACAAATAATTTTAATGCTATAAATTGTAATTAAAGTAAATGGATTTTTCTAATAGTAATAGTAAGGTTGAGACCCCACAATAAAAATTGTTTAAAACCAATTCAGAAGTAATACAATAATTAATGCCCTCTGCCAAGAGTGAAAATTCGTGAATTGAAACTGAAAACCATATTACGATAAAAAGTTTAAACTCGAAATATAATTGCATCATTGATCATCTTAAAATATAAATGCGTATCTCAAAACTTCCAGATCAACTCATTGACTGCAGTATAAAACTCACATTGAGATCAACTTACCTATATTTTTGATATCCTGTTATTATTCTTATTATCCTTATTATTCATAATTTTTTATTTAATTTCTTTTTTCTTTATTTTACAGCACCAAAAGTTATGATCGTCGATGAATATGGTATACCATTACAAGAGAAATATTATGAAATCGATTCAACATTACAATTATCTTGTATTGTACGTAATGTTGTTATGTCAACATCAGCTGTATTTTGGTCACATGGTGAACAAATATTAAATTATGATTTAATAAGAGGTGGTGTAAGGTAAGATTCTTTGTTTTTTTATTAAAAATTAAATTTTAAATTAAAAAAATTTATATTTATGCACAAGATAAGTCAAAAATTATATTCAAAAACTTAAATTGCGGAAGCAACTTACCTCAACAACATTATAAGCCATACCGCTAAATGTCCCTTGTTACAAGATTTCTCATCATTCTTAAAACAGGCTACAAAAATATTTTGTTCTATTTTAAGTAATTTCGCAAGAGGAACCAAAGGCGCTGTTTGTGGCTCAAAAGAGCATAAGGTATTAAGAGTTAAACTCATTTGTAATTTCTGGAAATTGAAGTGAACACTCGATTCTAGGCGGGAACAGATTGGATTAATCACATGACGCTGAGATAACGGACGTTTCGAAGATTGCTACAAGGTGACATAGACATATTCCTTAAAAGAATCTCTAATCGACCATTCGATGATTACCTGTTGGTAGCAGGTTGCTCATTTATGCTAATGGGGGTACAGTTGATCTGTCGCGGACATGTTCACATATCAACCAACCAAATCTTTAAACAATGACGGATTATTTTTTTATATTTTGGTTACTCCTTAAATTTTGACAAGTCTACGATTTTATGCATAATATAGACCAGTTCTAATTGACTGCTTTACTCTCATCTTTTTCCAAGTTTAAATTATGTAAGAGTAACAAAGGACAGGATTAATTGGTTTCAATTAGAAACAGCTTTCGTGTATCGAAATCATTCCTAAAACGACTTTAATTTTCTAGTCTGTATAGCATTCTGTATATTTAAAATGATAAAAGCCCTTTCTTCTTTTTATTCTCTTTTATTTCATTATAACGTCATTTTTCTATATTAATGTACACAATATGCAAATACAAATGCTGTATAGAAATATAGGAGCACACATTAATGTATATAGGATGGTGTCATAATGTATTCTTATTTTCCGTTTTAAGAATTTTTCTCATCATTCGTGTTGTTTTTGTATGCCCTTAAGGTGCTAACGAGTTTTGAATTATCCTGTAACAGGAATCAACTATAGAAAGATTGAGAGAGAGCGAGAGAAAAAAACATAGAACAAATAAAAAGCGACCCTTATAAAAATGATGCAAAACATTATTACAACGATCACGTTGTCTTACACAGCAGGTTGATGGTAAATTTTTTCCATTTTTATCCATAAAAAAATATGTTTGGGTGTAAAAAAAAAAAATACCTAATGAAAACATTGTATTCACAAAAAAAAATAGGAGAGAAAAAGGAATTAAAAATTTGTAGAATCAAAAATGACACCATTTGATGTGAAAAGAAATTTTCCATTTTTTTTTTGTTTTTGTTTTTCAAGGATATGCAAATAAAACGTCCCAATGTAATCTAATTATGCATTATTCTTTTTTTTTATTGTATTCTAACAATCCTTTTTAATATTAGAGCGTAGGAAGGGAATTTTGTTGTTAAAAGTAAAAACGGAGCAAGAATCTTATGTTCATCATCAGGTTTCTCTCAAATTCAAATATTTTTATTCATCTTTTATAAGAACAAAAAAAAAATATTCCATTTCTTTTGCACTCAACAATATTATTAAAGATTTTTTAAATGTAAAAGAATAAATTTGATTAAGTTCCAATTAAAGAAATCGGA
Source organism: Condylostylus longicornis (assembly GCF_029603195.1). Lineage (NCBI taxonomy): Eukaryota > Metazoa > Arthropoda > Insecta > Diptera > Dolichopodidae > Condylostylus > Condylostylus longicornis. The sequence goes on from NW_026578045.1 coordinate 3,212,787, forward strand.
ATAATTTACTCATGAATGTAAAATTTGAATGCGAATGAATAGAATTTTTATTTGCCATACAATTTAAATGTAATTGAAGGTTGGGCCCAGTCTGTAATATTCTAATTTTCAAAAATTCATATTGCATATGGACGCATACAAATTATTTTCTGAAAATATTTGATTGCATAATCTATTCGTTTTGTCCGAACACAAATAATATTTTGTTTCGTTGAATCACAAAGCAAATTTATATCCTAGAATATTATAGTAATCTCACCTAATATAAATAAATTCATGTTTCGTGTATCTAGATATGCAAATTTAAAAAAAAATATAAAAATTTACATTTTATAATAGTTTCGAGGATGCGACGTAAATTCAAAAAGACACCTAAGATTAATTTGCAACAAACTGACTACAATGTAATAAAAAATCAAATTCATATTTTTTGATTAAAAATTCTAGGATTTCTTTTTTTGCTTTTCCCAATATTGTATAAAATAAATTCACCAAATTTAATTAGAATTTTATACAAGAGAACCTACAAAGTAGCAATTTCTAATTAACAAATTTTCAACTGAAATTTTACAGTAAAATAAATAATGAACACAATTTGGATGCGTTATAAAAACCTAACTTTATATAAGAAATTACATGGAATATAATTGTATATTTGCAATAACTGCCTAGCTTGACGTAGGTTTGATTTATTGACAAAATATTATTTTGTACAAATCGCTCAAAATTACTTTTGTAATTAAAGCCTAAATCAACATAGCGGTAGTAAAATGTCATAGATATTAAAAAATTTGCCATTAATTTTGATTCGTAAAAAGAACCTTTCTGGAGCCTTGTCAAAAAACATAAAAATATTGTCTGCTGTTAAATCCATTTAAACAATTATTGCAAATGGCACATAATTACCATTTCGAGTTGGACGATGTGTGATTTCATAATAACTCTGGCTACAACAGTCATACAACCACCAAAATTTTTAAGCATATAAAACGAAAAACGAAGATTTTGCTGATATACATATCTCATTTTTTTCTTAGCTGGAGGCAGGCAGTGTGTCCACTGATATTATTATTATATGAACCTAATAAAATTGAAAAAACAAAATTTATAAAGTTTCATTCAAGATAGTATTAATAATATGGTCAGGGTAAGATTTTCCGAGAAATGTTGTAGGGAAAATCATAAAAAAACTGATAATGGAAAAATATATGGTGAATATACCGTATAAGAGAGGTCAGGTTTCGATACTACTCTCATTTTTTGTTACATTCTAGGCTGCTAAGTCAAAAATTCCAAATAAATTTTAAAAATTATTTTTTTTTTTGTGTATAACACTGTAATATCTTTGGGAAAAAGCATTTGAATCTTGAACTGAAGCTCATAATTTTGAGTAAAATCATTATATTTTAATTAGCAAAAATTGAATCGAATTATAGTAAAAGTAATTTCTTGTTTTTTATTTTGAAACTGTGTACAATTTCCAATTGTGATTGCAAGATGAGGACTCGGAAGAATATACTCTAAATTATAACAAAAATAATAATACTATTGTGATCGAATCAGCCTTTTTCATACGGAATACAAAATCACATATTAAAGTAGATATTCAATAATTTTAACAATATTTCATTTGGCTTAAACAATTTCCTAGTATATTGTGGGTATCGTACGCATTACTACTTTAAAAGTCGCTAAAATTTTCTCATAATAAATTTTTCTTGTTATTGGTCTTACTGGCTTAAATTTTTAAGTCCGAGAATACTACTTCAAAATTTTTTTTAGCACTCCGGCAGATTAACGTTCACAAAAAACCTGCCGCTAATCCCATGATTCATCTTAATATTTTTATCATTTTAATTACTACACAATAGAGACATAATGAATTATTGTGTCTTCTTAAAAATTTAAAGGCGGAAAAAATAAACGGAGTCATTTAATAATTTGCTCTATATTTCAAAACTATTAAAACATTTTTATATTTAAGTATTTTATTTGTACTGTCTAGTAATGGAATTGGGTTGGAAATAATTGGTTTCCGTTTAAAAATATTATTGTGGTACATTTTCAATTGACCGAACTCTACACAAGACATACAATAATATCCACTAACATAGAAAATTTATCATTATAAATAAAGTGAACTCGAAAAAATTTCTGTAAAAAAAAAACATTTAAAAAAATGTTTCAGCATTTTTTTTTTCATTCGATAAAAACAGAATGACAATTGAAAGACCCAAATAAAATGAAAATGAGAAAAAAAAAGAGAAATTACTGTAGCATTTTTAAAACAATAGGAAACAGAAATATTAATAGAAAATGGTCAAAAATGAACAATAACTATTGTCCTTATTTTAAGTTTTTTTTTTTTTTTATAACTGCAATATTAAATTTTTCTCCCTTACATTTATAATTTTTAAGCTTTTCTTCCTTAATAATTTAAATTGTAATTTTGTATATAGTACAATAAGTGAAAGCAGGGACGAAGCCAAAGAATATTTTTATTAAGGAAAGGGAGCTTATACAGATTCAAACAAAAAAATTCAAATTTTAGACAATAATAAAAATTGCATAATTTTAGGATTATGCGTAAATATAATAATATTATTAATGATTCTTAAGAAAATTAATGAAATTATTTTCAGATATGAAAAACTGGAAGATAGCTAGTTAACTCAATTTTGTTTCTCCCTTTTCCCACATTTTCATAATTTTAACCGATTATTTTAGAAAAAAAATTGCATAGCATTAGGCGAAAAATAAATAAAAATAGCTACATTCTTTGCAGAAAAATTGAAATACATCGATTTTTATGGTGTGCTTCAGTCACCTTAATTATTTATTATGAAAATTGGCATGAATTCGAATTTTTGATTGTTTTCTTTTGATAACGAGTATTCTAAAATTTTGATCAGTACCTACCCTTGCTCAGAATAAAAATGAATATTCCACAAAAATTTGTACAAAATGCTACATTTTAGTTAAATCTGAGCCTTGAGTTTAAAAGTAATAAAGGTTTAGGAATATTTTTCTTCGAAATAAAAAAATAATTTTAGTTATTTGCATTGACAGATCTGACGGCAATAATATTGCCTTGTTCATTAAAATTTTAAATAAAACGTGGCCCACACTGGTATTTAAAAATTATTGTTAAATAAAAACTTAATTTTGTTTTTTTTTTTAATGTTTTCACTAAAAAATTATTGTTATTGTTATGCACGAGTTGACAAAATGTAATGACCGCGAAAGCTATAAAGTACATTCACACAAACACACATATAAATAATTTTTGAAAAAAAAAATTTTCTAAAGTGGAATACGGGGAAGAAAAAAATAATTGAAATGAAAATAATTTGCATAAAAAAAAGACGAATAATAGAGTTATTATTTTACAAGAAAAAAAATAGGGGGCTTTGTTCATACTTGAAATTAAAGAAAAAAAAAACAAATTTAATTTGACAAAATTACTGTAATATTTACGCAAAAAAAAAAAAGATCTTAAATTAGAAGCAATAAATATGCACCGTTGGTTGACAAAATAACAACAAAATAAAAATGACAAATAAGAAATAAGGAAATTGGGACAATTTTTCTTTTTGGCAAACAAAAATAAAGGAAATCAGGACATTTAAAATATTTAAAATAAATTTAATTATTTTAATGTAAAATAATCAAATTAAAACTTCAGAAGTAATTAATAGTAATTGCTTACTACATATATTCATTAATTAAAATGATAGGATTCGGAAAGTTTAGGAGTTAGCGTAACGAGTACAAATTATTGGTACTCTGAAAATTCGGTACAATATTAATGACACCCCAATTGCTATAAAGCGTTTCGAGTATTTATAATATTATTAATCAGAAAAATTAATTATGAAAAAATCAGAAAAAGTATTTAGCAGTCTTATAAAAAGACCGTGTTTAAATTCAGCGAAAATTGAGCAAATTTTCGCTGAATTTCTGTTATGGACATATGGTGTGTCAATAGCTACATATATATTATGAAAGTACAATTACTGACATCAAAATTTTACTATTACGTTGAAAGTTTCGGCAAAAAATTTATGAGCAAATTTTAATTTGTGCAATAAAGTGTTTAAAATAACTAAAGAGTTTTTTGTAGTATGAAAGCTTACTTAACATACTGTTTAACCAAAATTTAATATTAAATCATACAAAATTTGAAGGAATAATACTGAAATGTAGGCGTATATAAAATGAACACTATAATGAGGGGCTCAGAAGAAAAAGTGCTCTCAAAATAGCCATTTTTTGCCATTTTTGCACTGGAAAAAATTAAATTTTGAGTTTAGGCCAAAAATAATTTCGAACAAAAACGCAAGTTTTTGAGAGTGAGGGTTTGCTTCTGATGTGTAGAACATTTTTTGGGTTTGCTTCAGATGAAATTGTAGAACATGATTATGAAAAAGAAATATTAAATATACATTTTAACTGTGCTTAAAGTTTTATAATTCTGCATAGAAAAGTTTTATCAGAAATATCGGTTAAGAGTAACAATAATAATATTGTGCCCGGTATGGTATTCATTTAAAGATTTTTCCAAAAATAAATTTTCATAGAATAATTTTTAAATATTTTGTTTTACCAGAAAATTTCATATAACAACTTGAAATTTATACATTTGAGGTGTTTACACATTAAATTTTTCCCACTAATTATTTTTGTATTTAATAATTTCGATTAGAATTTGAAAATATTTTGTATAACACCTTCTTTTACCTATACAAAATAAATATCAAAATTCGTTTAAAGTAATTTTAATTAAAATCAATATTATTTTTTCAATATTATTTTAAAAAAAATTAATTTTAAAATAATTATTTGAATTGAATAATTCTTTTGAATTAATTTTCACTTAAAATTAATTATAAAAACTTTTTTAATTTAATAAAAAAATTCATTTTAACAAAAGTTTATTTTAATAATAACAATATTACCGAATAGAAAAATTTTTGAATTGAAAATGTTTTTTTTTTTTTTTTTGTTTTCTGTTATACAAATATTTATTGAGAAATAATTTCTATGTATAACAAAAGATTCTATTATATTGTACTTTTTTTTTTCTGTGTATATTTAAATGAAAATTATAATTAAATTTGTATTTGAAATTTTAAGTGAAATTCTCATTCATCTTATAACCAATATTATATTAAATGAATGTTACCAAATATAATGAATTTTAATTTCTATAAAGAATATATTCTATAAAGATTTGTAAAAGAGTTTTAAAATTATAGATCATGGCAACTCGCAACGAATTATAATCAAAAATCACCATAAAATATAAAGTGTTATTTGATCCATAATAGAAAATGGACAACCAGCCTATTAAGGGAGAAAATTTTTAATTCCAAAAACTTGAATTTCGAGTAGGGTAAGTTCAAAGCAAATACCAATTACTTAAAGCTTTTTGGAGTTCACAATTCGCAAAGAATTTCTCAATTTTTTGTGTTATAAAAGTAAATGAGTTTTTTAATATTTATAAACTTAAATGGTTCTTTGATATTGAGTGCAAATAATCGAAAAATTTCATATTATATAACTGAATGAGTTTGACACAACGTCATCAGAGATTCAACTCAAATATCAATAATAAAGATTTACCTCAATAAGCTTAGTTTTCAAATAATCTATGAACAGTTTTTTTTCCTTTCGCATTGGGTAGCTCCATGTTAGGTGGTCGAGATGGCCAATATGTGCATTTCAAATTAGAAATGGAAGCCGAAATATTGTATTGAAGAATTAATTTACCTATAGATCTGATACAAACAGTTGAAAATTCTAAAATACAGAAAATTTTTTCTCAAAAATTGAAAATCATAAAGATTTTACTTATACTTTATTCTACTATAAACCTTGTTTAACAATTTTCTGTTATACTGCTAATTTCTTCTCCAATTAAATCGGTATTTCAAATATATATTTAAAAATTATTGGTAACACTGTTAAAAATTTTATAATTTTATTCAAAAATAGAAATTTTATTATTATTATTGTTACTGTTATAACGAGTATTATCTAATTTTTTATTTTTATTTTATTTATTTTTATAAAATTCTAATAAAATGTCAATAGTTCAAAATTAGGATTTTCAAATATTTTGCTCTTTTTTTTTTTTTTTTTTGTTTTTTCTTATTTTTCTGATTAAATTCAATTTAAAAATTAAATTTGTAAGCAGGAAGAGAAAAAAATAACACTGAACAAGCACGAAAAGGAAATGTGATGAGAAATAAGAGAACATAGCAAGGGAGAGGGAAACTTTATGTTAAAAAAAAAAATAGAAAACAATTTTAATTTTTTCTCTTTTAAAATCAAAATAAACAGAATAAAGAGAAAAAAAAAAAAATAAATAATAAAATAATATAAAAAAATTCAAAGTGTTTTTAAACCCATAAAATAAATAGGAACACAAAAAAAAAGAACAAAAAAAAAAGAGTACGCCTCGAATATTACAACGGTACGAAGGATAATTTTGAGTTACTTTGCTGGTTGTTAACTGTTATTGTTGCCATTTTTTTCGTTCGTTCGTTCGTTCGTTTGCTACTATGTTTATACTGTTGTTGTTGATTATTTCATTTTGATCCCTTTAAGCCATCAACATCTTAAGTATCAAACTGGCTTATTATATAAAATATATAATAATATATATATATACATACATTACATACAACTGCCTTATATTTTTTTCCCCTTTAGAAAGCTAGAAGAATAAGTCAGGGAAGTAAATGTATCAAAAAAACAGGGAGTACCGGCAATGCTTGTAAATGAAAAGAAAAATATTTTTTTATTTTTGTTGAACAAAAAAAAAAGTTAAAATCCCACCATCACTTCAATATTATTATTGTTGTTATAATGTTTTTTTTTTTTGTGTAGAACAGTTATATTTGTATAACTATATACATGTATTACTTTTTTCTTTCCGATTTTTCTAGGTTGATATTCTTTTTAACCCATAGTGTTAAGATAATGGGTACATTTCTGTGATATTAACAAGAAATTTCTGAAGTTAAAATCAACAGTCATTGGAAAAATTTAGTTATATGTATAACATTTTCGATAATTTTATTTAAAATAAGAACAAAATCTTAATCATAGAGAAGACACCGTCTTCATATTATAACTTGTGTCCCCAGGCATCGTATATAGATCAATAAAATAATTTTTCGAGAAGAAAGGCTTTTGTCCGAACTATGGGTGTATATCATGGGAAATTCGAATTTTGATTATTCTGACTCATTAATATTGAATTTTATTTAATTAGAAACATTATTATTATAGTTTTTAGTCAGGAGAATGGGATCTAAAATCTAAGGAAACTTTATATTAGGTAAATTTATTGATATTAACCTTGCGGAGATAGGCTATGGCCCGAACCATGTGTACGTATATCATGAAAATGTAAGACATTCAAACTACCATTTTCAAAAAAAGTAGATAATTTAATATAATTTTAGAATATTTTTTATTTGAATAAAGAGAACACTAAAATTTTGTAATACACATCAATTTTACATTAATTCGACTTAAGCGATTTCTTCTTTGTAGCACAGAATTTTTGTTCACTTAAAGTTTTTGTGTTTTTTTTTTTAATATGACGTTAAGTACATATTTTTTTCTGTTATTCTTTCTGTTTGTGTTCTCTCTTTTTTTTTTAAGTTAATCTTTTCTCATAACTGCTTTTTAAACAGTATTATGGTGTTCTATATATTATTGTATGTATATTTTATAATGATATACATATATTGTATTTATTCTTTTAATGTTACTGTAATAGCTATACATTTGTAAATATGAATAATGTTGTTAACTGGTTTATAATACACTTATTGTATTACTAAAAATATTAAGGATGTTGCCATCCATTACGATCTTTGTTGTTTTTTTTTTCCTCTCTCTCTCACACTCTCTCTCTCTCCTCTGCCAACCATTCTTTATACCCGTACGAACGTATGTTCGAAGGGTATACTAAATTTGCCTTACCGTTTGTAACGCTAAGAAATAACGGTGTTAGATATAGACTCAAGTGTATGTTTTTGATCAGCGTCAAATTCTGAGTTGATTTAGCTTTGTCTGTCCGTCCGTCCGTCCATCCGTCCGTCCGTCCGTCCGAACGATAACTCAAAAACTAATTGAGCTAAGTTCACCAAATTTTCACAAATTATTTATTGTAGTAAGTGCCAGAACCCTATTTAAATTGGACATGATCGGGGTACCGGTTCGGGTAGCTGCCATACAACTTCAAAATTTATTTGGCTATATCTCAGAAACTATAAAAGTTATGGTATTGAAATTTCACACAAACAAATATATTAGCAGGGCCAATATGCCCCATAAAAGTCGTTGAAATTACTTGGCTCCTTCTGGTACCTGCCATACAGCTTCAAAAGTTATTTGGCTATATCTCAGAAACTATAAAAGCTGTGATATTGAGATTTCACACAAGTGAATATATTAGTAGGGCCGATGTGTCTGGTAAAAGTCGTTGAAATCACTTGGCTCCTTCTGGTACCTGCCATACAACTTCAAAAGTTATTTGACTATATTTCAGAAACTATTAAGGCTATGGTATTGAAATTTCACACAAACGAATATATTAGTAGGGCCAATGTGTCTCATAAAAGTCGTTGAAATTACTTGGCTCCTTCTGGTACCTGCCATACAACTTCAAAAGTTATTTGCCTATATCTCAGAAACTATAAAAGCTCTGATATTTAGATTTCACACAAGTGAGTGTATTAGTAGGGCCGATGTGCTTAATAAAATTCGCTAAAATTTCTTGGCTCTTTCTGGTAGCTGCCATACAACATCAATAGTAGTTTGGCACAACCAGTATTTTGAATAACACATAGTACTGAAATTTTGCATAAATTAATATGGTAATACGGCAACTTAAAGTCATAGTCCGCCCTATAGTTAGTTATGGCACATTAGTTATTCGCACATTGGATAACAAATTCGTACGGGTATCACAGAGTTGACAAGGTCAACTCTATTTTTTTTCTCGTTTTTTCTCTAAACTTCTTTGAATTTTTTCTTAACAAACGTTTATGACCTACATACCATATATTAACTTGTACAAAAATGTACTTTATTTATTTACTCAGTAGTTACGTGTAAAACAGAATTTTTTTTTATAATAATTATTATAAATATCATTAATATATGAAAAAAAATGTAAGCATATAAGTACAGTGTATCAAAGTGAATAAGTTTAATTGTTATACAAACAAAGTGGATTGAAAATGTGGTAGTTTAAGTGAATTAAAGAATGTTATTAAATTGAATTAAATTTAAAATGTTTTAAAAGCAACTAGAATTGAATCGCCAAAAAATCTCACAACACAATAATTGAAGACGAGTTCCGAAAGTTTTTTAATTGACGGTTATGCGAGGAGTCCGTAATTTAGTAACTACATCTCAAATAAAGTGCTATTTAAATCATCTATGGTTTTGTAGTTGATGCACAGGCTTCCTTTAATAAAATTTGGAATTAGAATTCAACTTAATTTTTTAACAAGTATGAAATTTTCATTTTAAATGATTTTAAAATAAAAAAATCCACTCATTTTTAGAAATTTACTGTGCTCCTTTGGAATTTGTAAATTTTGTCTTGCATTCCAAACCAATAAAATTTTCAGTAATTCCAAAGCTACAAAATATTAAAAATAATTCGGAAATGTTTCAGGTTTTTTTTTGATTTAGAGCTTGTATTTTGCTCATATTGTTATTATTTAGCAAAATATTTTGTAATGTTATGTGCTATTTTCATAAATTTTAAATAGTCTCATATTGAAACACCCTTTATTTGTAATATCTCACTAAATTGAATTAAAATGTGCGCATATTTTGAGAAAACAGGAAATATCTTAAGAATTTAGAAAAAAAAATAATTTTTATATTTTTTTAGAATAACAAAACATAAAAAAAATTGTAATGGATTAAAAAAACATTTTAATAAAAAGTTAAGAGTGTTTTCTATTCAAAAATAGCTATGGCAAAAAAATTTTTTTTTATCTTCAAAATTTCTCAGTAATCAATTTAGAAAAGAAAAAAAAACATGTATTAAAGAACCTTTGTTTTTTATTAAATTAAAAAATTTTTTTTTATCTTATTATAAATACAAGTAACAGCGGCAGTAGCAGCAAAAAATAAAAAATTAAATTAATTCAGCGAATTACTTAATATTTTCCAAAAAATTTAACTCTTTGAATTTCCTAGCGAAAATTCTCTTCTATGATAAAATTAATAAAGTGAAAATGTTATGATAATGTTAATGTTATGTTATTTGATACTCTAAAAATAATGAATAATATCACTTTTAAATATTAGAGGAAATCTAGAGTATGAGCACAAATAATGCGATAAAACTGAGTAATTCTTATTTGCTCATTTTGCATTATTGCGAATTTAGGTCAGTTTTTTTTTATAATATTGCGAATTTAGGAAAATTTTGACTATTCGTAAAATAAATTTGAACCATGGTTCATTTAAATTTTATTCAATAAAACTATAATGCATGTAAAAATTGTGTGCCAAATTATCGGAAGCCAATATTGTTCCACAATATAACAATAAAATGTAGTATTCCACAATACACGGGATTTCGATCTTTGAGAAAAATGAATAATTTTTATAATCAAAATAAATGCTCATATAAAATTGTCCTCAATTGCGTTGCGAATGGTTGCGGTGGCCCGGACGATATGTCCTCTTGCCCCACTCCCTTGGAATTTATGAATCTACCAATGACTAACTGTTATAATTTATTGTATAAAACTACGGATACTTTTTCCTTTTTAAAAAACTAATTATCCATCTATACATTAAACATAACTTTTAATAGCGCAGTATAAAAATTATAGCTCTAATGCTAAATAAAATCGAAAGAGTTGCAATTTAAATATCGTAAACAATACGAAGAAATAAATTCAATAAAGGATTATTGAAAATTTCTCAATCTTCCATTATAACTAAGCAAAAAATACCTAAGATAACTTTTCTATTTAATATCAACATGAAAAAAGAAAAACAAAAATATTACAATATTATCTTGTGCCTTAAGAAAATATTTTTAAAATATTTCAACAATTTTTTTTTTATTTTCTCGAAAATTTTCAAGTTTTTGTTTAATTGTTCAATTGCTGCAAAAAAAAATTATTCAATAAAAATTCAAAAAAAAAAAAAAAAACTTGAAAAAATAAAAATTATGGACCTTATACTTTTTACTGAAAATTTCATCGTTTCATCGTTAGGGTCCTTCTCTTTAATAAAGTTTAATAAAAAAAATTAAAAAAAAAAAATTGAATTCATGAATATTTTCAATGGAAAAAAGTTTTTACTCCTCAATTCTTAAAAATAATTTTCTTTTTTATAATAACATAAAAAAAATATGCAAAACTTTGTAAAGTGCTTAAGTATAATAAATTTTGTTATCCATTCATTGGAAAATACAAAAAGAAAATCTTGGGTTTACGTGGGGTTTAATTATTTTAACTAGCTTAAATAAAGTGGGACAGTGCAGGTTACCGACTGAGGTATTTTGGATATTATATTATGCAAAATGGATTTTCGGAAAATTTTTTGAAATTTCCTACTGTTCAGCACAATGAAAATTAGCGATTGTCGTCCCCGGTCGATTTTACATGAAATGGAGGGGTTAAACAAGAAGGTGGTCTTCTGTTACAAAATTAAGATCATTGAGATGCACAGTATAACTGTGTGCTGCACGATAAGGCCATAACTAATACTTTATTTATGAATTTTGTATTATTAGGTCCCATATACAAGTCCCATATACCCGCGTCCCACACCCGCTTCTTTAAGTTCAAATATATATGTCAGTTTTATTTGTATTTTTTTACAATTTGTTTTTTTTTTTCTCCATTTTTGATCATTTGACTTTTGCATTTTAAATTTCCAGAATTAGTCGTTTTTTCTTATTTGGTTTGCTCCTTATAGCTTTGCATTTTTGCTTTATTAAAAGTTCTTTTCGTTTATTCAAATTTGTTTTTTCTTATTTTCTTCGAAATCTAAAATAGAATTAAAAGAATATTGAGGTCATATGCCAAATTGCATTGATATAAGTTTTTTCTTTTTGTGTGTGTGTGTGTATTTGCGTATTTTTCTTTTATGTACATATTGTATTTGGGTACAATGTGTGTAAAAAGTAAGTCTATTGCAATATTGAAAGGATATTCCAGATGCAATTTAATTTTATTACAATTTTATATTTTAAATTTAATGTTAGCGAAACAAACATAAAGAGAATCCATGGTATTATTGTACTTTTCAATGTTCAATTAGAAATAATAATAGCATTACGCATTGTCATGACACTTAATGTTATGCAGTTCGCGTCGTATTCTCATAATATTTTAATATTTTAATATGTTGATTTTAATATTCTTATAACAAAAACAAAAAAGAAGAGAGCTTGAAAATAAGTAAAGAGAAAACTCTAACTGAAACTTAACAGCTTAATGATCGATCTATCACTGCTACTACATTCAATTTTTCTACACCAAAAAAGTTCGGGTATGTTACAATATTTAGGTTATTATTTTCTTTTTTGTGATTATCAGTGGTGATTACCGGCTTCCAGCGTCGTATTAATAGGTGTGAGAAGAATAAATTTCATTAAATTTATTTAACCTCAAAAGTTACAAAACGTGATAATTTTTCATTAATGTGTGAAAATCTTTACACTTGATCTGTGATAATTGAGCTTAACAAGAAATACTCAAAAATCAAAGGAAAATACAGAGGATATATTATATATAGCGTGGAGAAACAACGGAAGAGAGAAGATTAGTTCAACAATAATTATTTTTTTCTCACTACAATACTAGGTACACTACAACGCTTCACTTAGAGTGTTGATTCGAAATTGAGTAATTTTATTTCGTTCTCTCCTTTATTTCGAAATCTCTTCTCTCCTTGTATTTCAGAGTCGAACTTCTAATTTTTTCTCACAATAAAAAGAAATTGAGTTTGCTTTTAAAATTTATTATGTTTGGGTAGTAGATACGGTAGTAACAAATTAATATTAAAAATATAAATTACGAAAGAAGAGAGCTTCTGGGGATTTAGCAAATTATTGCAGTAACAGTAGCGTGTTATTCTCTTCAATAAACAGATAAACAGTAGGAGGCATGGAAGAAGCATGAAATTACTATAAATTAAGTACTAATTACTATTAAAAATCTAAAATAATTAGAAATATTTTAATAATTTAAATGAAATGAACAACTTTTGGTATATTAATTTATACGAAAATTATTGAGTTTGATCTTAAAGTTCGGAAATTAATACCAAGCATTTTTAAATTACTGCTCAATTTTATGTTATACTTATATCTAATATCTTTGTGCATAAATTGAATCAAAAATCAATATCAATAAAATTTAAAATTGTTTTTCTTCTCTTTACAGTGTTAAAACTGAATTAATGGATGATGGAGCTAATTCAACACTTTTTATTGCAAAAATTAATAAATCTGATTCTGGAAATTATACATGCTCGATTAATCCATTTCATGATTATAGTATTATGGTTCACATTTTGAATGGTAAGTTTCTAACAATATTGTTTAATAAATTTTTTTTGAAATTTCTTAGTATAGAATTATTATTATAGTTTCTTAATTGTTTTTGAATTTCACATCATAAGAATTTGATTTGAAAATATTTTTTCGATATTAGATGAATTGCAGCAATTCAAATTCAGTTAAAGTCTCAAAAATTAAAGTCGAAAAATAATTTAGAATGGTAAAAAATGACGAAAATCTTGTGTTATCACATCTAATAAATCTTGTGATATTTTTAATGTCGTGACAATGCTAAGGGTGCAATCATACCTATATTATATGGGACGATTTCTAATTCCTTGTTAAAACTCCTTGTTTCCAATAGAAAATGTGTGTAACAATTAATTTTAAAGTAATAAAACTTATAAGGAAAAACCTACGTTATTATAAAAAATTTTACTATTAAACTATTGGATTCGATTTTGTTTAAAAATGACTTCTCTATTTCCACAATGACATTAAAGTAAAAATTTAAAAATATTAAGAACTTTGGATAGTTTAAGCAAATTTTATACTCACAATAACCAATTTTTTTTTTCTTCAAATATTTTGAGGCTATTTTGTTTTTTCTTTTTAACTATAAAAGATTCCTTTGGGCAAAGGATTAATTCAATTATAATTTTCAACGTAAAATCATTTTTTTTTTCTCTCTTTTTTTATTATTTTGTTATTCATTCTAAATAAAAATAATAAGATTATAGTATAATGATAAAGGGTCACCTGAAAAAAGAAAAACGAAGGAAATAAAATCAAGGACATTATTGTGTCTGAAAAAGGACAATTATGTCCTTTTTTTCTCAACGTCTTTATTTTTTGTTACTGTTGTCTATTTAAATAGTTTCTTGTTTTCTTTGTATCTTTTGAAATGAAAGAGAGAAAAAAAAAGGTTAAAGAATATTTTGACAACAAATGCATAAGGGATTCGTTTCTTTTTCGGACAAAGAAAGTTATTTTATAAAAAACGTAAAGAGCGAGAGCGTGAGAGAGAATGAAAACGGGGAATGAAGTAAATATGAATTATTTTAAAAGAAAATTTTACATTGAATTTGAATTGAAGACATGAAATGTCCTTGAAATTTCCATTTATTATTTAATTGAATAGAAAATCCCGTATTTTTATTTCTCATTTTTTAATTCACCGCTAGGGTTACGTTGCAGAATTATAGTTAAAAAGTTAAGAGTACTTTAATGTTCATCCTCATAGTCAGGGCCTTATATGACCCAAAATTAATTTTAAACTCTTTCCCTTGTAATTTGATAAGCTTTTCATTTTATTCTCCAAAACTGACTTGAACAATTTAAATTTAACAAAAAATCGGATTCTCAATAATATTTTCTCTGCAAAAAAGCACACATTGTACATTGAAAACTGTGTAAGTCAATTTGTTATAGTTTAATTGAAGTACTGCAGTTAAATACGATCAAAAATTTGTAAGTTGCTGAAATTTTTCTAAAAAATTAAATTCGAATATATTTGACTATTCTTTTCAAATTAATTTACGAATTTTTTCTATCTGATGTTTATAGTTAAAGTTCTTTGAATAATTTAATCAATGTACCGTGGTTGATTGGTTGTTTAATGTGGGATGTGTAACAGATCCATCGCACCTTAAGTAGCACATTATATGTGCCGTTCTTCCACCACTACCCCGTGGTATCACCAGGCCATCATTGAGCGTACGATTTTCGGTTCTTTTGAAGAATCTATCTAAATCACCGATAATAATATTCGCCCAGAGCTGGAAAGTCGCAGAAAAGGTGAAAAATTGAACTATATTCAGGAACGAAATTGTATTATATCCAAGTTTTTAGCTCAATTTACTGGAACATAAATTTACGGCTAAGCTAGCACTATTTTTTAAATTTAGAAATTTCGAAATTCATTTTTTTAATAATTTTAATATTTGAAAGTTTTCCTTTTCCTTGTAACATGTTGGATTCGAACTTCACACTCAAACATACCATAAATCCTCTTCCTATATATTTGTAACCTTACTTTAATTTAAATTTTTCTTTAAGGTAGAAATTTTATAAAATTTTATAAAAATTAATTTTTTTTTTTAAAGGTAATCTTGAGCATTTCAATTTTCATTCAAAAAATAATTTTTAAGATTTGATCTTATTCATAGTGTAGGTGGTTTTTGATCTTTATATATTTTTTTTTTTGATTACCCCCTCAAGATTTAAACGTCAATGATTTCTATTGTACTTGAAGTTTTTCTTTTTTATGTTAAAAAGAAAAAATTCAAAGAAGACTTTTGAATTTTGTTTTAATAGTTTTTCTTCAAAAAAATAAACAATAAACAACCCAAATTCTTCGAAAAATGGAAAAGACAAAATTAAATAAAAATCCTTAAAGAAATCCAGAAGGTTTTTTACTCCTGAATGTTAAAAAAATTAAATTCATACTAGACCGCCATTTTACATTAAATTTAAATTTAAAAATGTTGATAAATAAGAAAATTTTATGGAAATTTTTCGAGAGTTTTCTCTTGTTAATTTTATAAATGTTTTAGATAGCTATTTGCACTAAAATCAATGTCAATCTTAAAAGTTGAATTTAATATGGGATCTTGAAACAAAATTTTAGATACTATTATCCTGAAATATGAAAAATAAGTTAGGTTTAGGTTGATGAGAGTATTCTAGAATGCACCTAGATCAAATAATCACGTTGTGATACCGCTGGATCTCCATATTGAACCATCGCGTGAACCAGCCCGAGTCCTTTATAAACTGGTTTAAATATCTGGCATTGACATTCGCCAAGGAATCCACGTCTTTCCCCTGCCAAAGATGAGCATGAGCATAGAAAATGAGTCATCCACGTCACAGAAACTCTTGGATAAATCGTTAGCGGAGTGCTCCATCCCCCTGGCGTGCTCTCCAATTAGACAGTGCTCAGTTATAACATCAGATCGCCCGACATGTTGTTCCATTGTCTCTTCTTCTGTAGGCACGTCTTCAGATGCATCCCCAAGTCCTCCTTTTCAAATTTTTAAGATCCGGCCTGTAGTTTTCTTGGATTCCGCTGTGAGCCGAAACCCAAATTGGGTTAATTTCGAATGACTGTGCCTTCTCATTAAGAAATAAATAAATAATCTGCAATCCCGAGTCGTTCCAGAAGTGAACGTCTCCATTTCCAACGCCCTTATCGCTGCCTGACTGTCCGTGAAAATGTGGAAACACTAACATGATGTCACATTGCCTGCCAGCTATTTCAAAATCTGTTTTATTGCGAGCACTCCCGCATGAAAGACGAGGAGTTGTGCGGAGGACCCAATACAATAAAGACCAAAATGTTCATCATTGTATTCGTGTATAAAATTGCCATTTTCGAAATCATAGAATTTAATTGAACAATAAAATTACAGAAAAACTCTGAACTGAAGAATTTTGAAATTTCTTACCTTATTTACTTACGAATTTATAAATTCCCCGTAGTAATTCAAATAAATTTTTATTTAGATTTTTTAATCTAGCTATTAGAACTTAATAATTATGCAAATATTATTTTAAAAAGACGTCCTTCTAATCTTTGTTATCAATTTCCATTTCAACCTTTGAAGAATTTTTTCATTTAATTTTTAAAATAATTTAATATTATAATATTATGATTATAATAATTATGTAGATACCATTTTCGAATTAATTTAATTAATTAAATGTTGAAGAAAAAGGGCAAGGCTCTTCTTTTACTCTTACTTTCTTTATAAAGATTTCTTGGGATTAACGCCTAATTAAAGACCAAATTGTCATCTTTATTACAATATATTTTTTTTCTCCTTTTACTTTAAAGGACTATTGAAAAGGAGAAAGAATTTAGAAGAAAAAAGTATTGTCGTTGGAATGCAAAAAATCTAACAAAAAAAAAAGTTCCAGACGATTGCCATTAACAAACATAAACACAAAAAGAGAAAGTATTTGTAAATTTTCTTGAAATTGTTTAGTAGCCTTAAGAAATAGTAGGAGAGAAAAATGGAATCTTTTTCTTATTTAGAATTATGTAGATCTAATTAAAAATGTCTATTTTAGCTCTATTCTTCTTCTTATACACTTTTGAATTATACTGGAATTGTCACATGTAATCGGCGTTCTACTTATAATCATTAAATTAAATGGTTACAAAATTTAAGAACCTCTCTAGACTATAAGTATTTTAATTTGGTTTAATGTCGATTACAATCGTTTGAATAATTAACTAATATATTTCTACAGGTACTTTGAATAATAGGTCATTAAAATGTTAAAAAATTTTAAAAAAACTTCACTAAAATTTTATCTATATCAGTAAAATAAAAAATTATAAGTTTATTTATAAAATAAAATTCTTTCTTCCCTTATTTAATTAACAATTTCCGATCAGATACAAAAAAAAATCTTTGCAATTCTAAATTATAAAATTATATTCGAAAAATCTTTAGAATGTGGTAAATTCGCCTGTTTTTAATGCCGTTTCTTAGAAAATTTGTAGAAATATTAAAAAAATGTCTGTCTGAAACGCAAAATATTAGCCTAATCGCTGAAATATGCCAAAGGGTGTGTCTGAAATGCAATTTCATGAAAAAATCGTCAAAATATAAAAAAATGTCTATCTGGAACGAAATTTCCAAGAAAAAGCGCTGAAACATGCAAAAATTTCTATCTGTAAGGGAATTTGTTAAAAAAATCGCTGAGATATGAAAAAACGTCAGCCTAGAAAGAAATTTCTAAGAAAAACCGATAAAACATGCAAAAATGTTTGTCTGGAACTCAATTTCTCGAAAAAATCGCTAAGATATGAAAAACTGTCTTCATAGAAGGAAAGTTCTTGTAAAAATCGAAATGTATATCTGGAACGAAATTCTCGAAAAAATCGCTAAAATATGAAAGAACCCCTGTCTGGGATGTAATTCCTTAAAAAAATCGCTGAGATATACAAAAACGTCTGTCTGGAAAATATGAAAAAAATGTCTATCTGGAACGAAATTTCCAAGAAAAAGCTGAGACATGCAAAAATTTTTATCTGCAAGAGAATTTGTTAAAAAAATCGCTGAGATATGAAAAAACGTCAGCCTAGAAAGAAATTTCTAAAAAAAACCTATAAAATATGTAAAAATGTTTGTCTGGAACGCAATTTCTCGAAAAAATCGCTAAGATATGAAAAACTGTCTTCATAGAAGGAAATTTCTTATAAAAATCGCTAAAACCTGCAAAAATGTATATCTGGAACGAAATTTCTCGAAAAAATCGCTAAGATATGAAGAACCCCTGTCTGGGATGTAATTCTTTAAAAAAATCGCTGAGATATACAAAAATGTCTGGCTGGAACGCAGTTCCTTGAAGAAATCGCTGAGATATGAAGAAACGCATGACTGGAACGTCATTTTTGAGGAAAATTGTTGAAATATTAAAAAATTAGACTGTCTAGAATGCGATTATTCCATCATTCCACAATAAGTTTTAAAATTCATGGAAATAGCTTCTTAAATTTGGAGTTTTGAAATTTCTTCTAATAAATTTGTATTTTTCTAAATTTATATTTTACCCAAAAAACTTTCTTAATATTGCAATATTGATTTGGAATAAATTTTTATTGGTAAAACTTTTATTTAAAAAATTATTCAAATAGTTTTCTTAAATCTTCTAAAGCTATTTTAAGAATATTTACAGAAAACAGAACCACAAACCTTTCTGTTCTTTTTTTGTCTATAAATTTTCGTTCTTAATATCCTTTTTATTACCATATCCATGAATCCATATACATATTTGCTCTTTTTTTTTCTTTAACATTAAAATAACATAATAAATTTAATAATTAATTCTTCTTTTTAAAATATTTATGGTTTTTAGTTTTAATAAAAATATTTATTTTAACTTTCACAACAAAATAAAGAAAATTACTGGTAATTTTATGGTAAAAGTAAGTTTTAATTAAAAAACCGATAATAAATTAAAAATAAGAAATAAAATTATAAAAAATAAAAATAATTTTTTCGTATAATATGAAATCCTTTATAAATTGGATGTCATTAAACCTATTATCCTATAATGTATACATATAAGATGCAGGAATAAAAAAAATATTATTTGAAGAAAATTTTGTGGTATATACAAAATTTTTTATGTACACATATGAAACCACATACGAACACACAAAATATAAGGTATACCTACATAAAATCTTTAATAACTTAATTTTATTACATTGTTTATTAGATATAATAAAAAAATGGTTGTATATACGTATGTATATGACGTATATGTGAATAATAATAATTTAAGTAGAAAATAAATTAAATTACTTAAGAAATTCTATGATAATCCTGAATTTTATAGATATTCTGACGAAAATGCAGGCTAAAAATTCAATAGAAATAAGAGAAGGAAGAAAATTAGGCATATGGGGGCTCAGAACAATTTCTAATTAAGAGTAAAATATATTTGGAAAAATTTGGAAAACGCTCTTACACCATGTATCTTCTTAGCTTTTGCAGTTAGTTACAAGAAATGGTCATGACGAGAGTTTAAAAGACCATATGCTCCAATATTAGACTACATACGAATACCCCAGTAACGGTAAGGAATATATATGTTTCAACAAATTTTTTATTTACTCTGCGCCGGATGAAAAGAAGAATTACTATTTTTAATGCCCTTAGTATTAAATACTGCCTTAAGGTACTCAAAATTTTAAATAAATATAATATTGCATATACAGAGGCAGAAAAAATTACTGATAACAAACAAAACACTACTTTCCTGAAGGTATCAGTCACGTGTTAGTTAAATTTTAAATATTTGAATTTTTTTAAATATTAAAGAGAAAAACCTTAAAGATTTTACTTGTACAAAAAAAAAACATATCTTATACGAATTTGTAATTTATGACCCAAAAAATTAAATTTTGACAATTTACGCCTAAAGTTATGCAATTATAATTGGAATAAGTTAAAAATACAATATGAACTTTTTTCTCGATTAATTAATGATAATAAATTCAAATCCATGAAAAAATATTTATGGGCGGGATACTGGGAGCTTTTATATAAATCATAACAACAAGAAGTAACAACAATAGCCCTTAACATTAATTTCTGTAACAGACAGAAAAATCACTCGTATTAACAATATAAACATCATATTACATAATTGTAAATTGGATCCTTTATAATATTAATAAGTAATAAGAATTTTTTGTTCAAAAAATAGTCTGAGGCTAATTAATGAAAAAAAAAAACTTAAAAAGTTTTATGAAGAAGTCATCCTCATTTGGAGACATCACATCTATTATTTACAGTTCAAATAATAATTTTAAAATATTCTAATAAGTAATTTGAATTTACAAGAATCCTTAAAGTACATAAAATCTTTATGTTTAATTTTATTATATAAAGGTTATTAAATTTATAAAAATATAATTTTAGTATTTAAAGATTTTTTATAATGAATGCAAAAAATTTTGGGAAAAAAAATCTTTGGTAAGAATCTTCTGTTTTGAAAAGGTTTATTGTCTCATTTACTATCATAGAAGAAGCAAAGGTTAGGGCTGTACCGAATGCGTGATGTTCAAATTATCTTGTTTATTCATATTTAATAGCAAATTAAATAATCATAAAATGGGTTTTTCTCGAAAATGTTCTTTTACTTACAATACAACAGAAAATAATGGGATAGATTTTGGGTGAAAAATTTTCTAAATAAATTCGGTTTAGGCACAAATATCCGGAATATCTAACCATTTTGTATTTAGATTGAAGGTACCAATTGAATATGAGTGTTCGAGGCACCAATAACTGCTGATAGTCATCCAAGAAAATCTTAAAAAGCTCTCAGTTTTCATTTTAATTTTATTAAAATTAACCAGAGTTTTAAACGTCAATACAAATGTAAAATAGTTTTAGATTAAAAAAAGGTAAAAAATTTATGACTCTAACGAGAAAATAACTATCCTCTTTATTTCTCATCCTCTCTTCTCATAATAATTGTATTTATAAAATCCTAGATAATTTTACTGGCCAGAATATTCTACATAATTTCTAAATTGGATTAATAATATCGATTAAAAGATTCTTGTTAATATTTTTATTACCTTATATAATTTATTCATTAATATTATTCATTTTATGTGGTTAAAAAATCTAAATTAAGGATATGAATCCTTTTTTATAATTTTACGATTTTATGAGAAAATTTTCAAATTACTCTTATACTTGTGCCATATTAATCCTTTTCTTTTTATAAGCTTTAAAAATTTCCTTTAGAGATTTCTTAAAATAAACTTTAATTTAAATAAAATGTTTTTTTTTGTTTTTTTTTTTTTTTTGTTTTTGAAGAGGTAATAAATTTTTTAATCTTATAAAGAAAAAGAAAAACTAAAAATTTATAAAGGTCAAAGTTTAAAACTACCATTATAATTCTTTAAGTTTTTCTCATAATTTGCACATAAATTTTCCGAAAATTTATGAAACTTTAAAATTTTAACTAGGTTTAGTCTTCTTTTTGTACTCGTAACAACGTACACTCAAAGGGCATTATAAATTTGCCTTAAAGTTTTTGACGCTTTTGATTAGCATCGAATTCGATCGATATCAGTCAGAATAATTCGATCATGTCGGTCTGTCTGTCCATTTTTTTGCTCGTTTTAACAATAACTCAAAAACAATTAAGCAAAACTCACCAAATTTTCACAAATGATTTATAAATAGTAAGTGCTGGAACTCAATTTAAATTGCATGTAATCAAGGCGGTTATTCGGGTATTGCGTAAATTAATATGGTGATACGGCAACTATTATTTTCGTGAGAACGTATATTCGAAAGATCCATTTGTAAAATAAACCCAGCGTTATTAAAAGTAAGATTGTCCTATAGCATATTTGTTCACCTATACGGACACCACAGAATTTACATAGTCAACTCTATATTTTTTTCTAGCTATCAACTATTTTTTTATAGTCTAATACATTTTATTGAAATTGTTTTATTAAGATATGACATTCATTAATTTTTAAAGAATAAAATAAAATAAAATTTTGTACAAGTACATTGTACCCCTAAAAATATACAATTTTTAAAATTACACTACAAAATATCGTAAGTTTAATAATAAAATTTTGGGAATATTTCTGGAGGGTAACTATTAGGCTGGGTATCTTTACAAAAATGCTTAATTAATTTAAATGAAAATTTTAGAATAAATTCAATTTAATATTTTGTTCGAGATTATAAAGGACTTATCTACCCATGTTTGTACATATAAGGGATTTTCCCTTGTTAAATTAAATTTGTTTTGGAAAATATGATTAACTTAACAATTTCAATGGATTTTTCTTCAAATTCGCTGCACAATGGTTTCTCATACGAAAAATATTTTATAAGCTTCCTAAAAATATGCAATGATTTACCAAATTATAAAAGAAATCATTCAACAGTGTTTAAAACGGGATTTATTATTTAAATTGCAATTTGTTACACTTTCTACTGCTCTTAATTACAATATTTATCATAAGCCAGTAGCTATTTAAATTTTGACAATAGTCTGATTTTACAAAATATTCGAAATACATAGCCAAATCGGCTTATGAAAAGATTTCTTTTATAAAATTTGATTCTGTGAAATTATTTTAGGTAATCTTTAAATTTAATAGAATTATTCAATTTTTCACGAAATTTTTTTTGCATAATTGCATTATTAAATGAAATAGCTAACAAGCTACAATCACGCGAACATTATCCTTTATATAATCAACTTTACTTATTATTTTAATGAGGTTGAGGGTTGTAATTTTTGATTTTTTTTTTCTACGTTTCGCAAGAGATGCCCGTAATAATGTAGATAAACTGAAATAAATGAGCACAATTTTAGAATTTGTCACATTGTTAACAGTCACTGCTAAAATCAAATATTAAGCATATAAAATCTTAATGACTTTGTTAAAACTCAATGAGCTGAGTGCTTTAATAAATTAAATATTTCGTTATTGCTTAGTTTATTGATGAAATGATTTACATACTGAGCATCTCCATGAAATGATTTACATACTGAGCATCTCCATTTTGAAATTACTCAAATTAATTGAATTTCAATTTGTCTTTCATTCAGATTATAAACAAATTCTATTAAAGTATCTTTAATATTTATAATTTCGAATAACACAGCTAGCCGTAGTTGCCATTTTACTATTTAATTATTAAATTTTTTAATTTTATTTTCATTGCATATGCTTAAATATTGTGTGTTTAATGTGATGATAAACAAATTGTTAAATAAATTAAAAATAAAAATGTTAAAACGAAATTAGTCCTTGTTTTCCTTTTTCAGTCATTTTCATATTGCATATGTTGCTAATATTGTTGTTATTTATGTTTGGAAAATGACAATAGAAAATAAATTTTAATAGAATTAAAAATATAAATAAAATTTGAATAGAATCGGTCCATTAATTCGAATATTTAATCGTTTTTAATAAATTTTATATAGTTAGCTAAGCTATCAGAGCCTTGAATTGCTCAATTTAACAAAATATTTTTATGTTGACTAATTTATTTATTATTAAGGCTAATATAGACTATTCAAAAAACTTTAGTGTTTTATATTTAGAGAAAATCTATAAAAATTAATATTAAAAATTTAGTTATTTAGAGAGGGCGTATGTTTATTTTAAGAAAACCATATAAAATTTATTTATTTTTAATGATGACATCATAGCGGTTTCGTAATTTAGTAGGTGATTAAAAGCAGGTTATTTTGAGTTTAAGAAAATTATTTAATATCGAAAATTATTTGGTTGCTAAAAGTGACCAGCGTACGCAATAAAATGCAAGACATTCGATTTGTGATAGGCATGTTGCTTTTTTAACTTTATTCTCATGAAACCTTCTTTGTGGTTTCAATTGGTAGTCGGCGTATTTTAAAGTAGTACCAATTTATAGCAAACTTACCATTTTCTTACCATACTTTGGGGGAAAAAACTTGGGTTTTTCTATTATATAATGGATGCGATCATCCAATTAGCCGGTTATAAGAATTAAATGAAATGTTGGGGTTGTTACATTTTTTAATTTATTTAATATTCATGCCTATTGTAGCGGTGCTGTTGGAGTGAACTTTGGAAATCAAATGTTTTGCAGCATAATATTTTTAATACTTAATATAAATGTTTTTAAGATCGAGCTCACCTTTAAAAAACTGCTTTTTCAGCGAAGTGGTACAGTCCATTCATATCCGTGTCTCAGATTCGTATGAGCCTATTCTATCAATTCTACTAGGTATAGAGTGAGGCAGTGTGACTACTCTTTCTTTAGCTATCTGCTAACAAATAAAATAAAGAAATTATAAAATTTGAGAGTAGTTTTAACCTAATTGCAAACAGTCTTACAAGCAAGTAATCCATGAAAACTGGAACCAAATGCGACAAGTTTATTCATTCCTTGTTTTCGGTGGATATTGGAAATAACTCGTATTGTAAATGTAACCCTTGGCCACCATATCTCTAGACAATTTCATATTTTATTTGAATCCATTGCAATTTTATTTCAACAACGAATGGGTTCTTTGTTATATATGAACTTGAAATTTAAATATCCCTTCAGAATATTATAACGGTAAAAAAAAGCTATAACTAAAAATATTAAAAATCAAATCGGTTATCGAAATTTGAAATTGAAAATAAGATCATCACTTAAAAACTTTTCCAAGAATGTTTTTTTTTTTTTGAATGAAAAATTCTTACAAAACTGCCAGAGCAATATTGAATAATTTTTTTATTATAGTTGCTATTGTTTTTCACATTTTATAAAAAATTTCACTCTTTGTGCCAAAAGCAAAATTTTCGCAATGATAATAGTAGTTTTAAAAATATGTGCATACCTAATGTACCTAAGCAATTGGTTTCAATAACAGCAATATTGCATTGGTATTGGTTATTTGAGTATTTGAATTTGAAGAAAGTACCATAGTAAATCGAAAGGTGTTAAAACTTATTGGCACCAACATTGTATAAGCAATGTGACATTAAAAATAAAATGCATGATCAAAATATTTTCAAAAGAACACGACAATTTTCGTTTAGTAAATTTTAGAATTCTATTATTTTAATGTACGACAGCAATTCCAGGTGTTAAAAATATTTGTAATGCTTTACTATGGTAAATCGTAGAGTGGTTTTTCAAATTTAAATTCAAATATTTATTGATATTTTCTTCTCTCATAATATTATTGCTTATATTATTCACATAAAATAACACAACCGAATTGCTATAAAATTGTGACATCTAAAAATTTCAAAATAATATCACTTGATAATTTTAATGTCTATTTTATTGATTTGTGGAGCAAAAATAACATATGTCAGCCTAAAGATGATAATGCCAAAATATTTCTCATTAGATTCGTACAATAGATTATTCTAATCCAAAAATTCGCTTCAAGACGCCACACTAAATAAAATTTTTGAATATTATTGCCATATTTAACTTGAAATTTACAATTTTGGAGATGCTACAGTTTTACATCAAAAGAACAGTATTAAATACTATTAAAATTTAATTACCCACAATTTCAGTGTTGTAGAATTCCGACTATTCACTTCAAATTTATAAAAAATCTGAGTGTCAGCACATAATCGACCGGTAAGGTATGTTGTCTAGTTTACTAAAAATTTCTTGCACAAAAATTTTCTTTTAAATACTTCTTTCAAAATGTTAGGGACGCTAGTAGGCTTTTAGTTAACATTTAAATTTTGGAAAATGTAAATTTTTCTCTTAGCAGGATTTCCGAGCCCAAAAATATTAAATTTATAGAAAATTGGATGAATATGCGCAAAATATAAATTAGGCTCGAAGTAATAGTCCACTCGTTGACTCTTGATTTTTTCCGAAAGTTATGGTTACTTGTACTGTCAAGCTTGTATGTATATGAAATATTATGTTAATCGGTTGAATGTTTTCTTAAAAATAATTAAAAATGTAAAATCGACCCATAGTAAAGATCTTATTCCCAAGACTTGGCATATCCCTAAAGTTGATTAAACCGTTTTACTTTCAACGTAAACTCATATATAAAATTTCATCGAAATCGATACAGATAAATGTGTGGTACTGATCTGAACAAATAAACTGACAGACAGACCGAGACATTTCTCTAAAAATTGTTTATTTACACTTTCGAATGCATTTCCGCCGAAAATTATGCAAGTGAAATTTTGTGCCATCACAACATAACCTCCCTTATTATATGCGATGCGGTTGGTAAAATTTATTATATGCGATGCGGTTGGTAATAATGTTAATATTGCATACTTTCAGGGGAAAAATTATTTTTTATATTTTTACCATTATAAAGATTGAATAATAAATTTTTTTTTTTAAGATCTTAATGAAACTGAAATTAATTCATTGAATTTTCATTTGAAAATCGAAAGTAACTGGCGCCCTATCAATTTCCTCTTTGAATGATGATGATAACACAAATATTTTCTCGAATACA
Organism: Condylostylus longicornis; assembly: GCF_029603195.1. Lineage (NCBI taxonomy): Eukaryota > Metazoa > Arthropoda > Insecta > Diptera > Dolichopodidae > Condylostylus > Condylostylus longicornis. The sequence goes on from NW_026578045.1 coordinate 3,239,860, forward strand.
TTATTACAAAAAAATCAAAGTTACATTGATTTCAAATATAGATTGAATAGCTACTTAATTTTTTAAGCAAAAAAAAATTATTTAAAATCAAAAAAAAAAACACATTTTTCAAATCTAATGCAGATATGTAAATCAATTTCTTTCTAAGTACCCATATCATAAGTTAGAACACAATAAATCATCCATAATATATGAACCTATATGACTGTATTAAAACTTTTTTTTAACAAGGGTACAGTGAATAGCATAGAACACAGTGAACAGGTTCTGTTCTTTTTTCTTGTTTAACAATGAAATGTTTATTTAAACATCATCATCATTCTATGTAAACATGTGTGTAAATAATTTTTCAGTTTTCTAAAAATATTATTCATTCAAAATTTTTTTTTTGCGATTCAATTTAAAATTTTTTTTTTAGAACTTGAATTTAATGTTGAATGAAAAAAATATAAAATAACAATAGATTCTTTTACAAACAACATTGCATACAATATTGTGAAAGGGAGGTACTGTGATCGCGCACGGTATTACGTTCTTGTAACAAAAATTTTAATAGGATTCAGGTTGTCTGGCATTCAGATGATCTGTTGTATTCTTTTCTATCACATAATTCGGGTACATCTATTAAATTTTTACCGTTTTCCCTAGCAAACGTGATTAATTTATTAATGCTTGAGATACAAAATTATACATACAGTTTTTTTGAGCCTCTACCAACTAAATCATACTAGGTGACCTGTAGTCTTCTTGTATTTAAATTTTTAAGCAGCATTTTCTTGTCGCATCGAGAATGCAGACTGGCCATTTATTGTACATATTAAGAATTATTAAGAGTGAAGATTATTCTTACGCTTATTTGTTCGAAATCCAGTTGGCTACTAGCTACATATTGTTTTCCCGATAACTACCGCATCTTATAATTCCTACGTTAAATATAAAATAATAGGAGGGCTTCTCCGAAATTTTTATTTCAATTACATTCCTTGAAAGCCCGATTTTTTTCAATAAAGTTCCTTGGTGTTTTATTGGGTTAGCCAGATTCTTGCAAGCAAATTTTTCAATTTCGAATATATTAATGTGTTCGGTTACGTATTGACCACATCTTTTTAACATTTATTTCACTATTTCGTTCAGAATTCTTCACAATTTCATGAACAAGAATATATTGAATTTTTATAGAAGAAAAATCATAAAGGTATATGGAACAAAAAATTCGCTATATGAAGCATAAAAAAGTTAGTATAGCGAAAAAATAATATTTTATTTTATGGTGGGTAAAAATTAAATAAAATTCAAAGAAGCATGTATTATACAATATTATAAAATACTTGGAAAAAAAAAAATTTAATTTACCCTACATGATTATAGCAATAATAATAATTACTGTGAATAAAGTTAAAAATAACAAGTGTATATCAAATAATAACACACTGTGTGTGTGTGTGAATGAATTAATGTGGGTAGATGATTTGAAGGTTTTCTTCTTTACTCTGTTCATATTATAAGTTCATATAATTACATAAAATTTGCTGTTAATTTCTTAAATTTGCCGGTAAAAATAAAAGAAAACAAATAATGAAGAATGAAAGGGTACAAAGTGAGATCAAAAATTAACTGAGAAATTATTCATAAGAGTTGAGTACATTAGATTAAATATTGTGAATTCGACAAAAAATGTATCCATTAATAGTGAACAGTAGGCCAATTCTGATTTCCACGTTATAGAGCCTCTGATTTGGCTGCATGGTATAATTCAGCTATGATATTCCTTAATCTTTGCACCTTAAAACATTGCGAATATGCGGTTCCAATTATACAGAAATTCGACAGAAAGCCGAATAATAAGAAAAATACATTAACCTTGCCAATTTCGTTTAACCAAAACTGGGCGATAAGTTGTCCACTTTAGGCCGTCCGAACTTGATCTTTTTACTTGATGTGCTATGCATAAACCAACCATTTGAAGAGAAAAAACAAAACAGACACTGACGTCTATTCTTCTTTGTGTGGAAAGGGACAAGGTATTGTATAAATCCGACATGATAGCTGCTTTACGACTGAAATGTTTCGGGAAGGAGCATTGTGATTGTGACCACGGCTGAAATTTTAACAGACGCCTAGATATAGTACTTATGTAGTCGGTAAGAGAATCTAAAAGAGAAGATTGAGAAGGGCTAGACGGGCTGGTCCCCTAAGCAGAAAAAAAAGACATGAATTGGTTAAAAAAGCGGGCAGCTTTAGCTATGTTACGACTTCGTATCCTCAATTTGGTAATTATGTGAGAACTTTATGAGTTGTACGAGAACGTATACAGCCTTATTAGTAATTAAACATGGTTTCTAGCTAGATGTGATTTAATAAAGAATATGATTTAATTGTTAATAAAATTTGTATATGCGAAATCAAAAGAGACTGAAAACTTATTAACCAAAGTTTACAATCTGAATGTTTCGCGATTTTAAAGGTAATTTTTCTATTTTTTTGCTTTAAGAATAATTTTTAGAAGCTGCATTAAATCTTTAATTAAATTTATTATACGTTCAATTCTAGAAGATATAAAATGAAAGCAGAAAACAACAAGAACGTAATATTTTTGCTAAGAATATTGAATTTTTCCCTTAAGGAATTTTTTTTTTGGATTTTTCAACGTTTTTCTTTTAATAGCCTTAATGAATATTACAAAAAACAAAACTGAAAGTAATATAAAATTGAAAAAGAATGACGTTGGTATTTAATATTACATTTTAATTGAATCGCTCAATGGTGCAAAATTTTATTCTAAAGCTCAGAAACGTATTTATTCCGAAAAAAATATAAATTAATAGATTTTTAAATATGCGAAATACTACGTTTAACAAAATACTGAGTTACAGTTCATCTTGAGTAAGAGACAAAAATATTCCAAATAAATGTTATCCGGAATATTTTATTAGATCAAAATGAGTAAAAATGCACTGAATTGAGAATTGTGTTTATAAAATCTAAATATACAAGATATTTGAGGCTCATTAGAGTTCACACACAGAATGTATGGCGATAAATTGGCTGCTATTAGAAAATATAGCACAGGATATTTGCCTATAAGACGCAGTGATAGAATGTTTTTAACAACATGTCTATGCAGTGTTAATGTATGTCAAAGATCATTTAAGATTATTTGCTTGCAGTTAATTAATAAACTACCTTTATTTTTACCACTCTTTTAAATTTGTTCCTCGTAACTCTTATCATATTTTATTATGTGATATGAGGTAATTGTGTTCCCCAAATTTATTTATTTCTAAAACATCAAATCCCATGACGTAATAGTAATTTTCATGAATCTCTTCTAAAATTATTTATTATGAAACTTTTTTTTGATTTAAATATTTAATAAACTTTTGTGACTGTTAAAATAACAATATTATTGTTGTTATTATTGCCATTTTAAAAACTAATTAACTGGAAAGTGTGCAGTTTATTATCACTGCCATCAAAATAGTAACATTATACTTCATCATACAATAACAATCACCTGTTTATTAAGGTTTTTATTCAATGTGAAAACTTTTACATTCTGTTATTTTAAAATATTGAAATTTTTTCATATAAAATTAAAAACTATAAAATTTTAATATAACAGTTTTTTTTTATTAAAACTTAACGAGATGAAATTTTTAATAGAACAATTTCAAAAAAGCAATGCATAACAACTAATCTATTCTAACAAAAAATATTTTTCAAAAAAATTTTTTTTAAACAATTTCAATTTAATATGAATAGAATAATATTTTGAACAAAAATAATGAAAATTAACAATAAAAATGTTAAAAATTATTTAGTTTTTTATTCATTCGAGAATTCTGTCACTTTTAAATGTTTTTTCATACATAATTTTTGTTCAATAGAAAGTTTTAATACAATGTAAGAATATAAAAGAGAAAAGTGTGTACCTATAGGATAACTGCAATGAGTTTTATTGCTCTATATGGTATAAACAATGCAAAATTTTGTTTTTAAACCATGTAGAATAAAAAATAAAACTTTAGAATAAATTTTAAATTTTTAAACTTTTTATAGTCAATTATAAATTTTAGAATAATTTTTTTTTTTAGTTTCATACACAAAATCTTTAATCTATAGAGATGCAATTTATTTACAATAGAATATTATAATTATAGTGCTGTTAAGTAAGTCAATAAACAAGTGTTATCGAACGCGAACTACTTAAATCAAACAAGTATTTCTTAAAATAAGTCAGAGATATAATTGAAACCAAAAATGTTTTGAATTAAAATTCAGACAAATATACAACCGTTATTACCAAAATCAAACATGTAGTAATCAAAATCAAACACGTATGATTCTAAATCAAACAAGTATTATTGCGAAGACCAATAATATTATTGTTGAAATCAAACAAGTTTTGTTGAAATCAAACAAGTTGTGGTGTAACTCTGTATCGAAAAATTAACTGACTCGTCAATATACTAAATTACGATATTTCAGAATTTAGATTGCCAATTTTTAGTGAATAGTTTTATTATGAATGAGTGTGTACTATTAAAACGCACTAGCCAAACTGTTTAATCATTAGTTTTGCTCTATCATGCTTTTGTATCTATATTTCGTAAAGGATGACACGCAAATACTGCCATAGTGCTTTAGGATAAATCGAGAGATATTGTTCGCTTCAGTCTTTTTGCCCAAGCCTTCTAGCATATAAGTCGAAAGGCGCACGTTACCTTGCCCTGGAAAGTTTGTATTTGTTTGATGTGTGTTTGCTTGGCATTACCCTACAGGTGCGAACTATACATCCATATAGGTTTTATCATTTGGTTATATATCAACACCTTTTTGTATGTTGCCAATCTAGATCTTCCAATCTAGATATTCGACCTAGGAGCCAATAGTTTTCTATATTTTTTTTGTTTTGTAACATTATAAGGAAAAAAAGCTTTAAGCATTATAGACTATTGCATTTTTGAGAACATATTGTGGTGGAGATTAGATTAAAGTATTCATCTATCTCAATATTTGACTCGATGTGGAGGTTTCACGACCTGGAAGGCTTTAAATTACTTGATCTTCCACAACTGCTACATAATCTTCATATTATAAAACTACCAATTTTAAAAATTCGAATGAATATTTAATAAATTCAAATTACTAATATAAATTTTTTATCACCATTATAATAATTACATTAGTAGTTAACCCGCTTCAGGGATACAAAGTTCAATGACTTTCAATTTATTATTAATATTATTATAATGGAAACTTTTCAGTTTCGTTCACATATTAAAATAATTTATTTTAAATTTGTTTTTTATATTAATTATAAAATTAAAATTTTATTTATATTTGATTTTTTGTTTTATAGGAGAAAGTTTTGCTGAACTTCATCATGGTAACAGTTCTAGATTAACGTCCACTATTGGAATCCTTTTATATATAGTTTTAATAATACAATTTATAATACAATTTCATCAACGAAATAAAATTTATTTAGTTTTAAGGTAGAAATATGTTCAAATTGTTATAAAATAAAATAAAAAAATAAATAATTATATAAAATTAATTATTATTAATGTATTCATAATAAAAATAAATGGAAAACGTAAAATAAAAAATTGGAAAAGTTAAAAATTTAAATTAATTAGAATAAAATAATATTAATGATACTACAATAGCGTTTAAGTTGTTTTATAGGTGAACTTCATTATATAAAATAATAATAATATACAAAGGTAAGATTGGGAAATGTGAATTATAATTATTTTGAAAGTGTTAATTAAAGTGTCATGTTATTAATTCGATATTAGTTTAACCCATAACTGCAATGCATTTTTTTTACTTGTACGTAATGCGGGTTTATATTTTTTTATGCTCACAATAATGTGCTATTTTTCCATGATATAAAATTTTTTTTATGTTACAAATAATGATGTTAGATAAAATTATGCAGGGCCGAGTATGGTATACAAGAGTATCTTTATTGCAGAGTACGTATTCAAGAAATATTACACACTATATGAAGAGAAATGAAAATAATTCCGCCTTATTTTTTTTTTATTAATGGGAAAGCGTTTTTTTGGCGGAGTCAATTTTTATCAACCGTAATCCAGTTAAGAGTTATGAATATTATTTTTTCCTTATAATAACCAGCTTTAACAATATTATGGATTTAATTAATAAAACTATTTAATAATTTAAAATAAGCTGATTTAAAAGATAATTCAATTTCTTTTACTGTTACTCTTAGCTTACTTTCACGCAACTTATATGCCATAATAATATTAATAATAATAGTTATTACCGTTATAATTATTACAATTGCGTCTGAGAGAGATTAGCTGTAATATTTGCTCTTTAAAGCGAAAATTTAGACAAAGCGAACATCTAATGAGTTTTATGTGATTTTTGTAAAGACTTCGATTAGTATTCGTGTCCCGAGAATTTTCGAGTCAGAATTTCCAATTAATAATATTCTCAAATAACACTGTTGCATTACTTTCTATGAATCAAAAAAAAATCAACTCTTTGTTTTATTTTTCAAAAAATATTTGCATATGTTTAGGCGTTTTCTCTTTTAATTTTCATGTAAATAGATAATAATGAAACCTTAAAAGCTGATTAATCAAAATATTTAATTTAGAAAATGAAATAAAAGGACAGGTAAATGTTAGAATGTTTGTGACACATTTTGAATTCTTTACAATAATAAAAGTTTTGTTATATACGAGTACCTAAATACGAGTATATTATTTATTATCAAAAACTATTTAATTGTCATACTCAACTGTAGATAACGCAATTCAAAAATTCTTGCATGACAGTATATTATTATGTCATTATTATTTGCGTTATTTAACTCAAAGTCATAACAATAGCATTATTAAATTTTTATTTTAATACTAGAGTAATTTTAATACTCACACTAATTAATTAATTAAATCATAATACCTATTTTATATTTAATATAATAGTTATCTACATGTAATTATGTATGTATGTATATATGTTTTCTATATTATGTAGATAATAATAAATTAAATTCAATAAATAATCAAAAAAAAAGAAATCACATATTTTATAATAATTTAATTGTAAAATAAAAATCCAAATGAAATTTAAATTTCATTTGGGTGCGTCTCAAAAAAAAAAAATGCAACAAAACCAAAAAAAAAAAAATAATATAAATGTAAAGGTAAATTAATAATTTTGTATAATATTGTATTAAAAAATTAATTATTAATTAAATAATAATTATAATTAGTTTGTAATTAAATATTAAAAAAAAAAAATAAATAGATTGTATTAAAATAATAATTATTAAATACGATATTAATAAAGAGTAATGATGTTATACTAATAAATTTATAAAAAATAATTAATTATAATTAATTGTATAGAGAATTATCAAAAATCGTCACTACAAAAATAACTGTAGCATCAATAGAAATTCCTCTGTACAATTTCCGAACAGATGGATGACTTATTCAAAGGAACGAGTCAAAATAGAAAAATTTATTAAAAAAATTTTGCTCCTCGAATTGGACTCGAACCAGTAACCGGACACTCTACTAACTGAATTACAGAGGTATAAAGAAATTACCGGAACAATACTAGATGAACGCTCCACCAAATGAGCAAAATTTGATGGTATGAAGAAATTACCGACAAATTATTCCTCACATTACTTCACAATAATCTGCATGTTTACCAAGTACTTGTTTTATATGAGATTGCTACACAACAACCTTTTATTCGAAGCACTATAATCACAAGAACATATTATAAATAGGTATTGTGCTAGCATATTCTTCATACCTCTGGAGCTCATTTGGTACAGTGTCCGATCACTGGTTCGAGTCCAGTTCGAAGAGAAAAATTTTTTAATAAATTTATTCTGCCTTGATTCGTTCATTTGGATTACGTAATCATTCATCTGTTCTGCATTTTGTATGAAAGAATTTCCATTTTGTTACTGTTATAACAATTAATAATAAAGATAAACAATATTACAAGTTGCATTGGTAATAAGTAATAGAAAGCAAGTTACCCTACCCATTATTATAACATTGTAAATAATAATATCGTAAAAGATACACAACCAGAAACATTAAAAAATCTGAAAACAACCTTTAAAATACATACAAAAATTATATAAAATTATAAAACAAAAAAAAAAATCAAAATTAAAAATAAATGAAAAATTTTGTTAATTTAACAATAATTATTATTAATACTTTAATATTAATTAAATTAATTTATAAGTAATAAATTATAAAAAAAAAATTTTTGGACAAGAAACAAACAAAATATTTGTAAAAATAAAAATTTATTAAATAATTAAAAAAATTAAAATTTGTACAGAAATAAAATAATAAATTAAAAAAAAGAAATTAAAGAAAAAAGGAAAGCAAAATAGTTATAAAGAAAATTGTGATATCAAAACAAACAAGAAAAAAAAATTAATAAAAAATCAAAAAAAAAAAAAAAATATTTAAAATTTATTTTATTAAAGAAAAATAGTTTTTTATTATTAATTTGATATTGCCAACTCTTTCTTGCTCAATTTACCACCCCTACTTCAAAAATTCCTATTTTTTCCCATATAATTTCCCTTTCAAAATTTGTTGTTTTAATTTATACATACATACTAGCATTACACTTAAATAAATCATTTAATAAAACAAAAAATTTGCATTTCTTCAATTACATAATTTAATTAATAACGATAACAACACGATTTTTGGGATTTTTCCCGTTAAGGCTTCAAAATACCCTCAAAATGAGAAATTTCCCATGATTTAGAAACACTGATTATCATGCAGGAAAAATAATTATAGGGAGAGTCTCTCTACTGAAAGAGAGAAAAACAGTATTATAAAATATTTTTGCTCAATATTATATTTACTGTTTTGTCTACTACTCACTATATCGATATTATTATTTATTAATTTTCTTCTCACTCATTGAGTAGTGAAATAATATTATTGTTATACAGAATCAGGTTTTTATTTTTTAAATTAAAATTTTTTATAATTTTTAAGTATTAACTTGTAAAATAAAATATAATGCAAATAAATAAAAAAAAATAATTATGTATAAAAAATTATTTACGATAACATAAATAATAATTTACGATAAAAAAAAAAAACAGATCAAAATCTTACTATTAAATTAAGAGAACAAAAAGAAATTTCATATTTACTATAGTTGAAAAAAAAAAATAACACATTTTATATTTTAAGTAAAATTTCAATAAAATAACAAAAAAAAAATAATTATATAATAAAATATTATATAATATAAAAAAAAACTAGTTTATATAAGGGGAAGAAATATTATCTTGTTTTTAGGTTATAAAACAAAAATTATATAAGAAAATTAAAATTAATAAATAAAACCAGAAAGAAAAAAAAAAAAACAAAATACAAAGAAAAATTACATTAGTGTTAAATCTTATCTCGTAAAAATTTAATAAAAATAAATTAATAAAAATAATAATAAATGAATTTAAAAAAAAAAATTGTTGTTGTATTCTTTATTATGGCACATATTTATTCATTAAATACGTTCAAATAATTGACTTTGGTCTAAAAGCTTCTTGAAACCTTCTAGTAATAATTCTATTTTATTAAAACTCCTTACGATAATCTCTTGAATCAAAATTAAAATAAATGTCCTTGGAAAATGAAGAAGAATACCCCCCTTATTTAATATGTTAACACATAAAACTTGTATACGATATGCAGATATGTTGGATAGATAGACAGGTAAGTTGCCCAATATGGTGAGTAAACTAGGCTACTAACTAATGTCCCCCAGTACCACTAGACATGGGTTGCAAAATACCATTAAATCAAGAGTATGGGTCATTATATTGAATTTACTGAATCAACACTTTGATACTCACTAATCTTAAAATGTTGTGTGTTTGCTGTTACTACAATAGTGTGCCAATCTTTGGGTATAATATAATTTAATTTCTTTTCCAGTTATAATTATGAAGTCTATTTGGATAAGCTATTTTGAATGTGTCTATATTTATCAGAGTTCAAATAATTTATGAAAATTTTCTTTAATTGTTCAATTAATTTTGCAGAGAATAATATCAATATTATTTTTATATACGAACAGACATCCACATTTACAAACGAACAGACTGTCCAAGAAAAATTTCTTAAACTTTAAAATAGATTTACAATGGCAAATAAATGTCATGTCATTTCCGGAGTAATATACGCGTAAGTATAAGAAATGAACAATTTTCGGAAAGATCTATACATTAAATTGTAGACCATTAGTTGGAATTTTTGAGTTTTGTTAACAAAAACAATATTTACAGAAATTAAATTCATGTTAAACTATGTTTCATTTACAGTCTTAGTGTAGTAGTTTTAAATTTATTGATTACGGTATTGTCTTCGGTTAGTCAAACATATTTAAATGATAACAAATAAACTATAGCTGAGTACTAGCAATAAGTAAAGCATTTTTGGCATTCGTACAATTAATGTTTGATATTCAGAGTCATTCAAAACTGTACACCTTTTTAATCAGATTTCGTATGTGCACCTAGAGTATGATTTAAATAATTTAGAAAAAAGCAAGAGTTGCAATTCAAATTATTAATTCTAAAGGCTATGAGAGTTGCACAGGTGTTTGTTTCTAAAATATAAAAATCTTACATGGAATGCAATGTGGTTCTCTATTTTGATTTTTCTTTCTCATAAATAATTTAAAGTTGTAATTAGCCATTTTAAAAGGATTTAAAATATTCAGTTTCTTATTTTTCGATTCAATTCGAATAATTAAATAAATTATATTTTGCATCATTTAGAAACTAATTACGTGGTAATTTTTCTTTGTGTACAAACCTAATTTTTTGTAATGTCTTCTTTTTTTTCTTTTATAATATTATAATTAGCTTTAATAACAATTTAATTATTATTTAAATTATGCATTATTTACTTTATTTCTTTCTCATTATTGCAATTATAAAAATCAATAAAAAAAAAAGGACAGTCAAACGTATCTTTAAAAAATCCGTAAATGGTAGATATTGGATAATCTTTAATTGGATAAAGTTCTATTGCTAGCTACAAATCAAATTCAGTTGGAATTTATGCAAGTTTTATGAAATTTCTTGTCCAGTTCTTGCAAGGTTCTTATCGATGCTTTTGAAATGATTTCAGAGCCACAAAAATAAGTAGAGCGGATCTGATATCTCTCCCTCGGCGTAACATTGGAGCTATAATATGAGTTATAACTGGGCACTCTCTGATTGGCGAATACGTCAGGAAGATGCGACGCCCCGCTAACGGAGCTGTCGTGATGAGGACAAAGAGGAGATGATGGCTTATTTTCTGTGTTCATGCCCAACTTCGGCACGGAGAAGCGGATGTTCGTTGGATCACATTTATTTTTGCGAGTTACGGTCCTGACCAATATAAATGTCAGGGACCTGGACCAGTTAATAAAGAACTCGGGCTGGTTCACGTGAGGGTGATAATATGAAAATCCAGCGGTATCAAAACGGGTCTACTTGGCTTAGTTGTATCCTCGGATAATTTAATATGAATATATTATTGTTTCTGGTTTCTAAAGTTTCCGTTCTACCACGAAATTCAATTTCTCTACTGTATCTAATAATTATTTTAAAAATAATAATTACAGAAATTGTTTTCATTTCTAAAATAAATGCAAAATAAATTATTGCAACTATCAATTTTCTATTTATTTTCATAAAATCAGTATTAAAGACAACATCAGATAAAATGGATGGAATTGAAAATGTTGATTCGGTAAAATGGATGTGGAAAATATGTTATTTTCTTGGAATTGATCCACCATCAGAATTGAATAAACAAAAGAAATTTATTTATTATTTTGAACACATTTTACTACTGATTTGTGCTTTATATTTCATAATAAGTCTTATAATGCATACAATTATTGTAGCAGATGAATCTGCAGTTTTTGAAAATATGGCAGTAATAGCAACCTGTTCAACATGCTGTTATAAATGTCTAACAATATTAGTATTGAGGAATGAATTGAAAAAAATTACAAAATTATTATTATTTGTTAAAGATTTTATAAAAGAAGAAATTCAAATTTTATATTTAAAAAATAAAATTTTTAAAATTTGTAATCAAATTTTTAAAATAACCTTCATACTTATTGTTGTGAATCTTAGTTTCAAAGAACTTGTATACATATTATGTGAAAAATGTACAAAAATGATTGTAAACGCATGGTATCCAAATTGGATGACTTCAAGTAATTGGAAATATTTAGCATATCTTCATCATCATTCTTTTTCGATGGTGTTTGGTATTATTTATGTTTTGGTTGAAAATTTTGTTCCAATTTATCTTTATATATTAAAAGGATATTTTCATGTACTCCTTATGAAAATTGAGGAAATATCGGAGAAGCCAAGTAAAAATTCATATATGGAATTGATTGAATGCATTAAATTTTATACAATTTTACAAAGGTTAATTAAAAAATTTTATAATTTTAATCGAATTTTATAATTAAAATTTTTTCTCTTTAGATATTATAATATAATTGGAAAATTGGTCAGTTCACAAATGTTTGTACAATATATTTCAACAATACTTTCTCTAGCATCATTTGCCTTATATTATTTAAAAATTGAAGATTCAAATTCTGAAGCAACAAGTTTAATTCTTATGTATATTGTTATACTTCAGCAAATATTTTTTACATCATTTTTTGCTGATTTACTAAAAGGTGAAAGTGAAAAACTTACAAATGCTTTGTTTTCATGTTCTTGGGTAAATAAAGATAAGAGATTTCGTAAAAGTTTAATAATATTTATGCAAAGATCACAGAAAACATTTGATATTAATGCTGGTTGGATTCCAGTTACTTTGAATACATTTGCAAAAGTAATCAGAAAAATATTGAATTAGAACAAAATATACAAAAATTTTTTTTTTAGGTTTTGAACTTTTCATATTCATCATTTTTATTGTTAAAGGAAGTTGAGAATTGAACAAGAAAACATTAAAGTTTAAGGTACTGCACTCATACTGCACTCACATTAAAGAATATTTTTAATTAATCACTTGAATTTTTGATAACAATTTCACATTATTGAAAAATTTTAAAATATTTCACATTATGGAGGGTACCAACTAAGCATTAAAATTATAAGTAAAATATGAAAAGGAAAAATAATCATTTTTAATCATTTTATGATTACAAAATCGATTACTATTCCTTATTTTTGCAATCATATTTAATATTTTATTGTAATTTCGTTTAATTGTAATTTGAAATAAAATATTCAAGAAAATTTCATTTTTAATTTTAATATTGCAAAAATAACACTAATTTAATTTTAATAATTAATATTCAATTAATTCCTTCACAGGACTAAAATTATATTAAGGGACATAAAACGAAGGTACTCTGTAATCAATAATTCAAATTTGGAGTCAAATTGTTGGCATTAATTAAATTTGAAATCAAATTTTTAAATAATTTTAGTACTTAACCAATAGTTTTGATAAAAATCTTCGTCTCCAGAAAAACAAAACAACCAGCATTCGATTTTGGCAAACAGAAAATTTTTCAAAATGGGAGTCTTCGATTTCGATTCGAACATGCCAATACTTAGATCTGACCCTGATATCTTGATTTAGTTTTCGCAGCTTCAATTTCACGGCTTCAGCTCCTATTACTCTAATTCGTATCCCCGACATAGAAATCTTATAACAAAATAAATATAAATTGCCGTGCGTTCAATATGTTACCCTAACAAAATTTATTTACACCATCTTACATCTTTAAGCATTATTAAAATTAAATTTAACTAACATGAATTCACTATTCTTTTAACTCCTTTTGAAATGTATAAAAAATTATTTTCACAGTCCGACTTGTTTAACTTGAGCATCAATTACATTTTATAAGGTAAATTTACTAATTAAATCCAAACGTTAATAATATAATCGTTAAAAATGTATAATACCCAAAATATTTTAATTATAATATGGGAACGTTAATAATATTAAGGTAGATATTAAATAAAAATTGAATCCTTAAACAACATAAAAACAAAATGAATAAAAGGATACATGTAAGGGTATATCGAAGTTTATATATGGGGATTTTGTGTTATGTTTTTCTTATTTTATTTTTTCTGTACACGATATTGTACATACATTGCATCCATAAATTACTTATTTAAAATAAAAGAACGATAGTTAGTAATTAATTTAAGGTGTTTTTATAATATTCGACCCGTTAAAGAAAATAATTAAAGCTTGAATTAAAATTGAAAGTTATAGAATGGCAATATTGTTATTAAAAGAATTCGATTTTAATGCTAAAATAAAATTATTAATTTAACCCAGGATGCTCACACTGTGGTCTGGTAAAGCTCAACTGAATTTAATTTATTGATTAATCTTTTAAAATTTTGGCAAAAAATTCGAGAAATATATGTAAATTTTCTTTTTTATTATTAGTCTACGATAAGAAGTTATTCGTCTGCCAACGGTAAGTATCTTTTTCCGAAAATAGCTTTAAAGTCATTTTGGGTTCTGAAAGACCCCAGTGTGAATAAAGTTTAAGAGATTTGAATTTTAGGTTTTTTTTTATCGAAAACTTATGAAGAAAGATGAAAATTTTTCTGCCTCAAATTTACTTCTGGCCCCTAGAAATAAGATTATACAACTTCCTTCTCGAGCAAATTGTGCATTTCGGCCATTTGTAATTTACACAGAGCCCGGTAGAGACCTATTTACCAATGGCGGGCGGTCATTCTGGATGATGACATTAAAAAATTCGTCTACAAAAACAACCTCCATCTCTTCTTATTTCACCTTAGTGGCTTCAGATTTCTTCAAATAAGAAAATTTAAGAATTTTTAAAGATACGCCGTTTAGTAGTTTTGTTTTTATTAACACCCAACTTGTGTTTGATTAGTGGTTTCGAAAATTTTCAAATTTCAAAGAAGAGGTTGTCAAATTTAATTTTTAATTAATTAAAGGACAAAAAAAGAGAATTTTTTTTAAATCAAAAATTTTTTTCATTCTTTCACAAGTTCGATAAATAGCAATGTCGTTCGAATATCAAAAAGAAAATGTCAAATCTCTATTTTTGTGTTTTTTTTTTCTGTATTTTCCAATAAAATCTCATTAAATCAACCAAAACAAGAAAAAAAAAACATTTTCGCAATAAAACTTTTTCTTTTAAGTGTTAAAAATTGTTGTCAAATTTTTATTTTTATGTGCTTCTTTAAAAAAATTATTGTCTTTGTGTCATTTTGTCAATTAGATTCTAGAGAGAAAATCGAAAAAGAAAATAAATATTTTAAAAAAGAAAGGATTTCAATTTAACGAAAAAAAAAAAAAATTAAATTTAAAACACTAGTTTTCAAACTGTAAAAAATAAATAAATTTATTTCTCATGTCTCTCAAGTGAAATTTACAAAGTAAAGAACAGGGTCCGGATTCCATAACATTGAAATATGCAATACCTTAATTGAATGTATTCTTATTGAATTTGAATTATTTGGTGAGCTGCCACTTCTGCCATAATTTCTACAACTTAAACACAACGAAATTTTGTAATAGCATATCGTAAAAAAATTTCGTAATTTTGTGCTAACATATTATATCGTAATTTCTTTATTTTCTCCGACATTAGACGCTTAACAACTAAAACACGGGAATAAGATTAATTTTTAAAAATTCAAATAATTTTTTTTTTAATTCTAAAGTTTTAAGGCGTCAAAGGAAGGATAATATTTTTTTTCTTGAGATATTTCTAATTACGGTATTTAAAAAATTTAAAATTTTTTTATAAATTTACCTGATTTTGCTGTGTAACATAAGGGTTAAATCTTTTTTATCATTCTATTCGCCAAAAAATTATGCACAAATTACACAATTCATCTAAAATTCGCCGTAATTATAGGCTTTCCAATAAAATCTGCATAATTTAGCTGTTCTAAATAAAGCTTTTGATCTCAATATCAATGTGCTACGTCATTACGTCCATGCGCCGACAATTCTTTTATAATTCTATGTTATAATTATGATGTTGTTCTTGTTATTAGGTGTTGAGCCCCAATATTTCCTAAAATTTAACTAGTAGCTGTTTAAAATTTGCTTACATTTTTCAATTTTTGATCACAGTAAAAATCTTTTCGGAATATAGGTTTCTTGAATGTTATATTTTGAGTGTTTTTTAAGGACTGTTTAAGCTCAGGAATTGAGTATCTCTGGTGTTCTCTTTAACAAATTTTTTTTTTTGTATTTATTTTGTGAACAAAATGACTAAATTCGATTAATTTAATAAATAAGTTTTCAATTTTTTTCAATATTGCAAAAAAAAGGAACTTGAAAAAAAAAAGGAAAATTCAATTTCATCTTGAATTTTTCATTTTCGTGTTAGCGCAAAAATTCTTTTCGACAAGACAAACTTTGGCCCTTTTTCTCATTTTTTTTTTTACTTTTCAATCCATTATTGTTATTTTCATTTATCTATAGTTTTCCTTTGTTGATTTTTAAGATTTTGATTTCGATTAAAGTTTTCAATTGAAATAAATCGCTTGAAATGAATTTTATTTGTTGAAGGAAAAACTTTTGATTTCAGATTTTTTCTTTTCTCTTTTCATTCATTCATTTGTGTTTTTCTCATTTTGTCCTTTGCAGTTGAATACTTTAAAGCACTTTTATCATAGAACTTTTTTATAATTTTTTTTTTTTCTGATTTTCATTCTTTTTGTAAATTTATATAACATTTTAATTTATTGATAATAAATTCAAAAAATAAAATAAAAATAAAAATGATTTGTAGGATATTCAAACAATTCTCAACTTAAGCAAATAGTTTTTGACCTACTTAACATATTTTGTTGTTGCAGATTTTTTCATATTATTACTTTTATGCCATTGCTCTTTTAAAGCATCGAATTTGATTATAATATTATTTTAAATTCAATGATTTATACTACGAATTTCAAGAGTTAGAACGCTGTTACATTTGAGTTTTTAATTTTTATCATCAAAGAGTGTTAAATAATAAATTATCAACACTGTAATAGCAAATGTACACATATTCAGGATTAAACATTTTGTATTTATGATAAATTTTTCACTATGAATGATTGATGCACAGAGATAGAGAGAGAACTGCTTGATTACGCTATGACTTAAGAATAAAAATTGAAATCAAAACAGGAATAGTTTGTTATTATAAATTAAAACTTTTTCTTTATGGTACACACAATTCGAAACAGGAGAGAAAAATAGAAGAAATTTTGATGGAGCATTTAAATCACTACAATTGAAAACGTTATCAGCTGGATGAATGAATCCGTAATGGAATTTATGAGAAAATTTTGACACATCTTAATATTTTTTAGCATTTTTCGCTTTTTAGCATAGAAAGCTGAAATTTCTCATGTATATAGATTTTTACTAGAAATTTATTTTCGTAAAACAAAATTCTTACCTATCTCCCTCCCTATCCCGAAAAGTTATAGATCCAGAAACACTAAGAATCCTATTTTTTAAGTAATGATTGTAGTTAAGCCGGAAACATTTTGACTTATTTATTTTACCGCAGCAAACCATATTTGAATTTTATAAAAACAAAATGGCCGTTAAAATTTATCGTTATCTAAAATCGGTTATTTTCCAAAAGTTTTCTCTCCTCTCAAGTTATCGCATATCGAAATTTTTAAAATTTTAATTTTTCGCACCTCATATCTTCGAAACTACAAATTTTTTTGAATTTCCATAAAGGCAAGGATGCTAACGGTAATTTCCATGCCATTAAAAAATGATATCATTTTTCTTAACTCACGCAACTAACTCACACTTTAAATTTTTTTTGTTTTATTTCAAAGAGTGCTTACAATGATACTCCTAAAAGTATGCAATTTTGAATTTTTTTGGTATATGAATGAAAGTAATTTTAATAACGTAATAAAAACTTTCTGTAAACTTTTTATATCTGACACGGTTAGAGAAAAATTTTTTTTTCTCTCAAACCATGATTTTTCGGTCTTATTTTTTGTTAATATACTGGTTTAGGTGTTTAATTTGTACCACCCATATAAATGATAGAGTATTGCTTAGTTTAACCTTAGTTTAAATGATTTAGTGATACAATGACGATTCTATTTGCCTTGGTTGCGTTATAGCACAAGATAGAAAATCCAATAAGTAGCACGGAAACTAAAACAAGTTATTTTTGAGACACAACTATACAAGACCCCTAAATTTTGATTTCAATCCATATAAATTCCGTGTTATTCTAAATTTTAAGCAGCAAATTCATTAGTGCAATACTATGATGACCCCATATAATTCATAATATATAATTGCTTCGGCTGTTGTATGCATAGACCTGCTCATCTTTTAATATAATATTTTTAATTTTGCACGTACAAACACTCAAGCCCATTATTGGGCAGCACAAATTTTATTTTAAATCTAAAACATTTTTATTATAGAAAACAATTTATTTTTTTTTTTTTTTATTAAAAATGTAGAAAAAAATCAGGTGTATAAATATTTTCTTTTTTCCATTTTATCCTTTAAGAATTATTATTGTAATTATTTTTGGTTTTTTATTGAGAAAAACGATTTTATACATTAAAGTACAAACAATTACAAATAATCTAGGTAAAAATTTGCAAAAAAAAAAATGAAAATTCCAGACGCCTATTCACTTGTATATAAATTGTATAGGTACAATACGAGTATTAGTACTAAAGAGCCATAACAATCCATTAAAATTAATTTAGGTGGAAAATAAAGATTTATGTACAAATTTTTCCAAAAAAAAAAAAAAAAATCTAAAACATAAAAATATTTATGCATTCACAAAATTATACAAAAAATGTAATATACACACACACACATATATACGGTCATAAAAATTGTCCTTCATGACACAAAAATCCTGTACATTAAATTTCTAAATATAAGTAAGTAGGTATATTTAATACGTAAATTACTATGGCAGAATAGCATTAAAGTAAAAAAAAAAATTGTATACATACGTGCACCTTAATTTTAACCTCTGTGTAATAAATCTTTAAAAAAAATAACCAAAAAAGAGTATCGACCTTAAAATTGAATAACAAAAAAAAAATGTTAAAAGTACATAAAAAATTAATTTGGAAAGGCACAAACATTATTTTATTCCATAATATCCTTCTTAAGTTTTAGGACTACGAAAACACTGAAAAAAAAAAATTTACGAAATATTTTCATAGAAAAGGTTATTATGTGCGTGTATGTATAATAAAATGTGTGTAACTGGTACACTCTACATTCTTATGATTATTGCTTTTATAAAATTTAATCATGATTAACATTAAAAATATAAAATCATATTGGTACAATTTTATTTCTTAACTGTTTTCTCTTAGTGTTACTGAGGGGCAATCATAAAAAAAAATTAAATACATACTTATCCAAAACTTATGCGAAAGGTGGGAGTTATCTGCTTTTCTGACATTGAGAGTACATTTTGTAATACCTTACTTTACGTTATCTGCGAGTCGTTGTACCAAAGACTAGATGGGTTGTTCGGATGCTACACGATATGATAATTAAGTCCATCACAGCTCACGAAATATTCCTTGCCACCGCTATCAAAAAGGTTTAATTTGCCCCTTTGTAGCCCATTGTAGTGGATGGAGCCACCCGGAGATGTGACTTTTGTCATACGAGACTAATTTAAAAGCACAATTTTCGAATTTTTACAGATGAATCTACGTATTGTGGAAGATTTGTACAGATGCGTGGAGTTAAATTAAAATTCAAGCAAAAGCAGCTTGTTTTCTTTCACCAGATGTAGAAGCAGGGATAAATTAACGAACCCAATTGGGTTTGGTGAACGTATGGCTATTCTAGAGAAATAAAGTATCAGGGGGGTAACCCTGGATGATCGTAATTCCTGGAACGCTCATATAGACAAGGATGTAGTTATAACAGCCTTATGGACGTGTAAAAGTTTTTCAAGGCCTAAGCCATTATTCTTATAATTGGAGTGCCACCGCCGCATTTCTATATCATAAAAGAAGCTCGGTTAACGACTCACGGGGAAAGTTCACCCACAATATTTCATTGAAACTTCATTGAGGGTTACTGGTTTTTTTTTTCTCATGGGATCGCAGCGGTCGGGTAGTTGAGTCGGGTTCAAGATAATGATATGTGACCGGGCTAAGAACGGAATGAGGTGTAGGCTCGAGTTTATCCCTTGTTATTTATTTGCAGTTATTTGCCCCTCCGGACACGCGTATATATGCAACCCTTATAGTACGGTATTTTAAGTCGAAATTCATGGAATAGAGATCTGTCTTAGAGTCTAGTTAGAAAGAGAGTATATAAGAATCGTAGCATTTATATGTTTTTGAACAACACATAAGTGGTACATTTGGACAATAGGACAACACATAAATGGTATGATTATACAACTGATTTGTTTTGGTATACAACTGACTTTACTTAGATATGCGATACGATTGGAATAAATTTACCAAATATTATATCTGAACAACATTTTACAAAAGAAAAATGATCATAAAACAATCAATATTCTTTTCTGTCCACCTTAAATCTTATTTGTTATTCTCTTCATTCTTTTAATTTATTATTTTATGTGTCTCAAACCAATGAATTCATTAAAAATTTTTGTTAAATTCTTACATATATTTCCCCTTTCAATTTATATGCGTACACCTAAAAAAACAACCACCTTTATTTTGCATATTATTGTTGGTTTTGGTTCACATTATCCTTGACCATGCTGAAAAGTATGATAAATTTTTTTTTTTTCAATCATAATATATTTTATGATGAAAGTCGTAAATGGAATTAATTTTTTTCACATTAAAAGTAATTACATAATTACAAGCCAAATAAACATTAACAATGTGAGTACATGAGTCCGAGTAGCTATAAGAAAAATAAAATAATGAAAACATTATGAAAACAGAAACCGTATATAGCATTATGATCGAAAATAATAATTATATTACAACTAAAACAAACAAAATAAAAAGTTCAACAAAAAAAAAAAAAAAATAAAGGATACAAGGATAATTTGAAAACCCACTGGAACTTCTAAAACATATGCTTCAAAAAAAAAAAAAAACAAAAAGATCCACGAGCAAAAAAAAAATGTTTGTATATGGAACATAAAAATGACGAAAAATATTTTTACTAAAATATAAATAATTTATTCCATATACATAAGTATCCTTATTCATACATACATAAAATATATTATCCTTATTATCAACAATAAAAGCAAAAAAGAAAAAAACTTAAATACAAGAACAAACAAAACATATTTTAGCATTTTGCATTATAAGAAAAAAAAATCTGATGTGGTCAGCACATAACCGACCGCATTGTGTATTGTCTAGTTAAATGAAAGTGTTACAGAATATTATAAAAATGTATAGTTAACATACTTAGAAAAATGTAAATTTGGCTCTTAGTAGAGTTTCGCTTTGTGCTACTCGAATTCCCTGAAATGCTCGCCAGTTAGTTTCGGTAACAACCAGAACTCAAATATCAAATTTCAAGAAATTCCATCAATTTGTTCTGTGGATATGGTGAAAAATGTAAAATCGGCCCGCAAATCAGTGCTCGAGCCCTGATTTTTTCAAAAATATTATATGTTCATTGCTTTAATATGAGGAATTCATATATTAAATTTCAATGAAATCGGTTGATTATTTCTCTTTATATACACAAAAGTGTATGTTTGGCCCGTAGTAAACGTCTAGTTGCCGATGCCTGATCTTTCCAAAAAATTTACATGTTCATTGTTTTAATACGGGGAATTCATATATTAAATTTCAATGAAATCGGTTGATTATTTCTCTTTATGTACACAAAAATATATATTTGGCCCGTAGTAAACGCCCAGTTGCTGATGCCTGATTTCTTCCAAAAGTTAGGAATTTTTGCGTTTGATTGAGCAAAGCTTATATATGAAATTTCAAGTAAATCGGTTGAATACTTTCTTCAAAATGGTGAAAAATGTAAAATCGGCCCGCAAATCCGTTTTCGAGCCCTGATCTTTCCAAAAAATTTTTATGTTCATTGTTTTAATACGAGGAATTCATATATTAAATTTCAATGAAATCGGTTGATTATTTCTCTTTATATACACAAAAATGTATATTTGGCCCGTAGTAAACGTCTAGTTGCCGATGCCTGATTTCTTCCAAAACATACGAATTTTTGCGGACGGTCGAGCTGAGCTTATATATAAAATTTCAAATAAATCGGTTGAATATTTTCTTCAAAATGTTCAAAAATGTAAAACAGGCCCGCTAAAAAGTGCAGTTCCCGAGGCCTGATATATACCAAAAGTTGATCGATCCGTGCCATGGTGGAAACAAACTTACATATAAAATTTCATAAAAATCGGTTCAGCCGAACTTGAGATACACGCGTGCACACACAGACCGACAGACGGACAGACCGACAGACCGACAGACCGACAGACCGACAGACCGACAGACCGACAGGTTGCTAAAAATAGTTTATTTACACTTCCCTACTATGGAGAAGTACGTTCCCACCGAAAACTCGATATGCAAAATTTGTTGCCATCACATAACCTACCTATTGTTTACACAATACGGTCGGTAAAAAACCAACAAGAGAAGAACAGAAGAGTATGAGAAATTTCTCTTTCGTAAAAGCAGAGAGGCAATTTTTATTCTAAATGACCAAAAATTTTTTATATTACTCTCAAAATGTGAATTACAAATACAACATTGCTATAGTAAATATTACTATTGTTTGAATTTATACCATTATGAATGTATTTACACTGATAACAGTAAAAACAAAATAAAATGAGAATGAAAATAATAAAAATTGAGAATAAATACTTTTAAATGTACACAGACATTATTTAACTCTTGAGTAATTTTTTTGTTTCTTATTACTAAATTCCATCTTCGTAACAATAATAAATCATGGGCTACTAATGGCAAAATACAATATAACAAAATATAAGTGATCATATTATTATTGATTATTAATGGGAGAACAAGAGCTCTTCAATAATATTAAATTAAATTTTGAAAAAATACAATATTTGTAGAAAATATTAATAATATTTTAATATTAAAGCAGACTGCATTCTGATTACAATGATAATTTTGTAGAATAAAATTAAACATATAAAATATAATACAGAATTTTTGAAAAATATTAAAGGAAATTAAAGCTTTAAAAAGCAAAAAAATCCATTAGAAATAGAAAAAAATTATTATTAACCCTTTAAAATCCTATAGTAAAAAAATAACACAGTAAAAAATCTAATAAAGTTTTTCAAACATGATTCATCTTTTTTCCTTATTTTAATATCAGTGTCAAAAATCAGTTGTGAATAGAACATTAAAGAGTAGAACAAAAACGTGTTCTCTGTTCTGACACTGTGAGAGTAGTTAATTAATTTTTTTTTTATAAAAATACGTTTCCACTAAATGCAGTAAAAAATTTTTTAAATAAGCCAAAGGAACTTTTTGAATTTTAAGTAATCTGCTCCGCATCTAATTCAAAACACAAGAATGGACTGATTATTCTGATTCATATAAACATGTAAACAGATGTTTTTCGACACCCATGTAACATGATATTTGAACAGTCTACACTTTCATACAAATTCTACTTATAATTTTTACTAGAAAAAATATTCAGTGACCCACATAGGGTTAAATTTCGATTTTTTTTTCCCGCTGTAACATGAACTTAGAATTAAAAAGAGAATTGATATGAAAACTGTATATGCAGTCAGCGTTTTGTATGTACTCATGATAACAAAAGTGTTGTGTACTGGAATATTTTTTTCTAATATAAATTATTAGGATGAAGTGGCGGGAGGTAAGAAAAACAAAAATGAAACAGAATGGTCTTTAAATGGAATTACCATGTTATTTAGTAAATTGTACTAAACCAAAAAAAAAAAATTATGTACGTTACGTTTTATTTGTGTGTTTTTTTACTCTCCATTTTGTTTGGTCGCTATTAGTCATACACATATTATATATAACAATTTTGCCGTAATAATTTTATAAATAAGAAACAAAATCAAAATAATATAGATATACATTTTATTCACACACACACACACTCATATTTATATGTACGTAGATATATTAAGTTTAAATTTTTGTGGAAGCTGAGCATCACTTTAATTTTATTCAAAAAAAAGACCTTTATTTTGAATTGGAATAAAGAGTGAACGCAAGTTTTTGATATATTTAAATTGAAAGTTAATAAATAATATATTTTATAGTTTTTGAATACATTACATAATTAGTTTAGAGTAACGTCACATTGGGATGGTGTCACAACGTTCCACTCGACGTCAAAATCGATTGTAGATCAAATAGAGTATATCCCTCATTAGGTGAACACAGTCTAGCGTGTAAACGAGCTTATCCAAATTCCATTTTTAATAGTTATTACAGGTGTATTTAGTTCTTTAATAAGAAAACCAAAACAATTAAAAATAATGTTCTTCGATTGCATACTTTTAGGGAGGACACTCTCCTCCCTAAAAGTATGCAATAATATAAAATATAATAATTTTGACTAATATAATATTGAAAATCGTTTTTTGAGTAGTTTCGAATAGTGAACTAGCAATTTTATTTAAATATGGTCATTATCGACCAGGTCTATTATAACATTCATAAAAATTTTTGTATACTAATAGTGCGCGTAAATTGTGAATATTATTTATTTACTTTGTGTCAAACCCACTTTAGGTCGTACCTACATACCTATAAATTATGCAAATTCAAATTATCCACTTTCACATATTTTTGTTATTTTTACATCTTTAATGCATAACATATTTATACAATCAAACTGGGGCGAAGTGTAACAAAATTATTATCAAGTACATTTTTTTTGTAGATTCAAATTGTACATTATATGCTACGTACATAATAGTAATGTATGCAGTTATGTGATAAAAATGAAAAAAATTTATTTTGAAAAATGCATTGTTACAGTACAGTTAACTTAATTAAAAGGATTCAATTTTAGCATAAGCTTACACCTACACTGTAGAAAATAAAAAAAAAAATCATTAAATTGCATAAATAATAATTGTTCCTGTCAACTATAACAATAATTATATTTATCTATAACATTATTTTTCAGTAACAAATTACAGTTTAACCCTCCTTTGTTCTTAAAAAAAAACCACGTTTTTATACTTCATGTGAAGATTTCTACACATATGAAATATCTATTATTTTTTTATACTTTATTCAAATCAAAATGTAGAAAAAGGTGAAAATATATTAAATTAATTTATTTGAAAAACATTTTGTGCAAACATATCTATTGTGCTCCGCTTTACAACATGGTTTTTTGCAACAACAGCAGATTGTCTCAACAGCAGATTTTTTCTTTGAAACTTCTTCGTAGCAAAAATGTGGCATCTACCTCTTCCTTTGAGCTGTTCTGGAATGGTTTTTAGGAGTTTTGAAGCTGGGGCTTCGTTTTCAAAATCAGAATCCTGTTCTGTTATATTTTGAAGCAGTGATAATGACATCAAATAACCAAAAATCTCATATGTGTAGAAATCTACACACATGGGACAAAAAGAGATATTTTTAAATTAAGCAGTGACATATACCTTAAAGTCTTTAAAATTATGTGTTTCTGGTGTTAAATAGAGAAACTAACAAAGTCATGAAGTTTCTTGATTTTGGTGACAATAGTTGCCGCAAAATTCATAAATAAAAAACTTTTTGTGTAGGTTTCTACACAAGGTATAAAGGAGGGTTAAATGGAAAAATGTTAAATTTTAAACGAATTGAGAGTATATTATAGAAGAGTACAATATACTAGTGTGTTTAGAGAGAGAATATTAGGGGGTGTGCTCAATTAAAATTATATTATTTCTACAAATATTTTCCTGGGGAAAATTAAAAATGTAGCCTAAATATATTAGTTTTAGTAACCTTGTGGTCAGTTTAAGAAATTTCGTATTTATTAAGAGAAGAGCCCTAAAATTTTGCACTACGAAATTCAATACTTCACTTTATTTACTTGTACGATTTTCATTAAAACGATAGTCGTAGTACTCTTTCTTTTTCATACAAAATTTCATTACATCTTCTTTAAAATGGAATAGGAATTTCATGTTACCAGAGAAAAAAAAAATTCCTAACTAACAAACGTAATTAGAATCATTGCTTTATACAATGTTTGTATAGAAACGAATTTCTTTATTGTGGTTTGTATTGTTTCAAATTCGAATAGATTTTTTTATTTTTTGTTCTTAATTTAAATTTTAAAATTAAAAATTTTTAAATTTTTTTTTTTTTTTTTTGTGCAATTTAAGAAAAATCTTTTAAATTCTTGTATTAGAATTGAAATAAAAAATAAAGAGATTTAGTAATTTTTTTTATACCCGTACGAATGTATGTTCGAAGGGTATACTAAATTTTCCTTACCGTTTGTAATGCTAAGAAATAATAGTCTAAGATATAGATTCAAGTGTATGTTTTTGATCAACGTCGAATTCTCAGCCCGCACGTCCTGTACCAACGATAACTCAAAAACTAATTGAGTTTTAACGTTTACCAAATTTTCATAAATGATTTATTATAGTAAGTGCCAGAACCCTATTGAAGTTGTATATGATCGGGGTAATAGTTCGGGTAGCTGCCATACAACTCCAAAATATATTTGACTATATCTCAGAAACTATAAAAGCTGTCGTATTGAAGTTTCACACAAGCGAATATATTAGTAGGGCCAATGTGTTTGTAGGGTCAATATTTTAGTAGCTGCCATACAAATTCAATAGTATTTTAGCCATATCTTAGAAAAATTGATATGGTAATACGGCAACTTAAAGTCATAGCCTGTCCCATAGTCAGTTATGGCATATTTATTCGCAAATAGGATAACAAATTCGTACGGGTATCGCAGAGTTGATACGGTCAAATAAAATTTTTTCTTGTTTTTATTTAGAAGCATAACAATGTGAAATTGACCATATGAAAAAAAAAATTTTGTAATTAACATTTTAGAATTCCATGCAATCGATCAAGGATTTAATTTGATTATTCTCTTATTTTATTGAAAATGGGCAAACAAAAATGTGCCCAATCAAGTGTTCATTGTAATACATATAATCATTTTATATATGCAATGAGTTCGGAATAATAAGATTCCACTTCAATTAACTTTTTTAACATTTTCTCTGTTATAAATTTTATCTTTAAAGGAATTTTATGGAAATTTCATTCAAAATTCAAAGAGAACCATATTGAGTGTTAGATAAGTAACTAGATATACTATTTTTACTTTATAAAATTTTCAATTCCAAATTAACTGCGCTCATTGAGCCGGTCAATACAGAAAATATATAAGTTATTGCCGGAAATATTAACAAAGCTTTAAGAATGACTAAAAATTCAATTAAATAATTCTTTAGTCGGTCAGTTTAGAATTATTGAGTATTTATATGGAGTAATATCATTTTGGGCTTTCAACTCTTTGAACACCGAGCCGGATTACTTCAAGTCATTAACCAGCAGTCGATACCCCAGATTAAAAACACAAAAATAAAATTAAATATTAATTAAAGTTTTTCAATAAATATTTAATAATTTTGTTGTTTTATGTAAAAAAATGAGAATCTTAAAATGAAAAAAATTTATTTAATTTTCAACCCTTTAATTACAAAGAAATAAAACAAAAAATGGAATATTACGCCCCACAGAAATGGGGTCAAAAATATGCGCAATATTTAAATAATAAGAGAATTTTATGCTCATAGTTTTTTAATTTTTTCTTTTTAAATTAAAAATAAATAAAAAATTTTTAATTGTGAATTCATGCAGAAAACAACAATGTTATTATGGGGTAAACCATACTAATTTAAAGGTTATACCATTGCACTTTAAAGGTTAAAATCGGGTTCATTAGAATTTTTATATGAAATTTAATTATTTTTCACCATTTTAATGCATAAAATATTTGCAATATTTTTGTTTTAAGGTTGTTGGATTGAATATTACTTGAGTTCACTGCAAGTATTTTGATAATCATAAAACATAGTCCCGACCCGACTCAATTTTCTAATATAAATTGCAAACGGACTGACGTTTTTTTACTCTATTCTCCTGTTCTCTTATAAATAGTTTCTTTTCAAGTTATTTTTGCAGAGTCTTTTCTCTGGGAGATTCCGGAATCCCGGACATTCCGGTATGGTTTTAAGAATGTTATTAATTTAAGACAGGCAATTAACATTCATTTTTCTATTACTTCGCTATTTGTGTATAAATTAAATTTTGCATACTTTTAGGCTAATTAGAATTTTCACGTGCTCTTGAAGATACTTAAGAGTATTACAATTTTAGATTATCAATAATAGTGAAATATCTACACATAAATTAAAGCAACATAACAATTTTTAAAGAATTCCAAGAATAAGAATAAAAATACATTCATTTAGAGTACAAATTCGAATAATATTAATAAGCATGGACCAATATTATTCTACTAAATTGCAATTAATTTTAAATAATATCACTAATTGCTAATAAGTGCTCACTATTCAATATTTTTGTCATTAGTAAATTTGTAATAGTGTAAGGCATAATTTTAAAAGGCACTGTTTTAAGGCGATATTCATATTCAATTCATATTTAATTGCGGGGGAACAAAAAAAAAATTTCCCGTCTGCAAAAATTTTTTTGATTTTATAAATAATAATTTTTATTGAAATAAAATCAAAATCCCCTATAGAACAAAAAATACAAAAAAAAATATACAAAACATGAATGGAAAAATGCACAAGAACAAAGAATTTTTACTTTTGTTTGTATTTTGTTTATTTATTTTTTTCATCTTTTCCCTCCTGGGACAATTGTATGTGAGTAAAAAGCCTAGACTATATATTATCATATGAAATTGAAATAATTATTGTAACTTTTCCAAAAGTATAATGAAAACTGAAAGGCGAAAAAAATTGGATTTCACCCCTAAATCTCTTTATTTTTCCATATTTTATGAATTTTATGAAAATTCTAGAGACAGGAAACTTTTACTATACATAGGTCGACAGTCTACACTATTTATAGTTATTTTTAATATTTCCTTATATTTTTAACAAAAAAAAAAAAAAAACAAGGAGGGAAAAATCTCATATGCGAATAACCCAAGTGTTATTTTTTTTGCATTAAATATGGTTTTCGGTCAAAAGAGAATTAATGTGAGAAGAAAAAAGTTATAAGAAAGCAACAAAAAAAAAGGATCCTTTAAAAGATCCTTTTTTAATATTTTTCCTATATGAATATTACAATAATAATTTTGTTTTTTACTTTCTTAATATTTTTTCGCCTGCCATTGTCCTTTTTCTTCAGTATTATTATTGTGCCTGCCTGGCTGACTGTTATTGAAGGATAGTAAGTCTATTTAAGTGTCAATGATTTTGCACTTAGCTTTTATTATTATTATTCTTATTATTTTTTTATTAAAATTATCTTTGTTATTTTATTGTTATCATACTGTTTCGCTCCGTTTATTTGTCAGGCGTTAAAAAAGAGAGAGAGACTTCTTTATTTTTCATGTTATTAATATAAGTATATAAGAATAGATTGTTTATTTATTTTTATTAAATTATTTATATTAGATTTTTGGAAGAGGAGGAAGCGGACTAATCCTTAAAATAGAAAGAGAGCAAAATTCATAAATATGTGGGCAATCGACAGAAAGGAAAAGCGAGAGATGGGGAGGATTTTTTTTTTCAAATGCAAAAAATAATGGACTGTACAAAATGGTGAAAACAATGAAATGGAAAAGCCATTGTGTTCAATAATAACTGTTTTGTTATAAAATTACTGTCAATTATAAGAGAGATGGAAATAACTTGAAAAACAAAAAATAAATAAACAAAATAAAAATTTTCGGTTTCTTTTCCGTGTTTATTCTGAAACTATTGTGTTATACTTTCTATGTTCTGTGGGTTCAAAAATACTCGGGTCTACAATAATAGTTTTTATTTTGAATTCTCAGTACAGTAGATTGTAGATCACAGGATCTGAATATAGTATAGTATTCTGAATATTAAATAATTTTAATTCATAACCGAGAAATTGTAATTTATTAGGAATAATGCTGGATTCAAATTATAATTTAAAGTTCTTCTTTTTACAAAAACACTCTCGTTGGGAGAGGGTAATTCCGAATGAAGTAATTATCTTTACTGAGTTACCAGCAAGAGGTAACTGCTCTTACTTCATATAATATTGCTACATATTGCTTCTACGTCTGAAAGACTAAAAAGAAATTTTGATTACAAAAAAATAACAATAAAATTTTAATTTCTAAAAAAAATCTTTTAAGGCAGACAGATTTTCATATTTTTATAAAATATCTACACGTTGTTTCATATAAATCTCATTCAGAAGAGTAAAAACACAATCTAGACTCAATATTAGTCATAATAACAGTTACCAATAGCTGAATATTTTTAATTAAAATTTTAATATTAGAATTTGCTATGCAAAATTCCTAGGTTAATTGCGAAAATTAAAAAAAAATTGTAACTTCTGACTCATAGAACATTTTGTAGAAATTTATGTAGGTGATAATTTTCTACTTTTTTCTTTTATGACTAGAAACAAGAACCTTTAACCTTACTTTTACTTACTTACATTTTCTTATTCTCTACTCTTTAAAGCTTTCCTCTACATGTCACCTTATTTTGTTATATAAGAAAATATGTACTTGAAAATGAAAATATAAACAAAATTTCTTTTTTTGGAATTTACCGCGAAAAACTTTTAAATTTAAAATCTAAAAATGTAGAAATGTATATACTATATATTAATAATATTGTGTTTAATATTTCATGAGAGTATAAAGCTTAGAAGAAAGTCATATTCTTGTATATTATCCTTGTGAAAATCTTCATATTTATATTTTATAATAAAAGTGTTCTAATAATAATACTATGTTTATATATTATTCATATAATATCCTTCTTTTTTTTTTTTTTTGGAAAAATATCCTTTCGCTTTATGCATAGTACTAAATAAAATTAAAAAATTTTGTAAACTTATTCTCCCGTCCGCCAAAATAATTCAAAAATCATAAGTGAGTTGAATAGTTTATCAGTTTTAAAACATTATTATTTTTCTCTGTTATATTAAATTGAAGTGTTCCATGTACATTCAAGATGAGTGTTATAGGTGACAAATTGTTATAGCATATAATATAAGGAAGTGCATTTAATGCTAGTGCTAATAATCTATAAGACTGTTTCATAAAAATTTATGTATTGCAATAAAATAGAATAATTGCTATATCCTGAGCTGTCTTCGAAATTGCAGCAATGCTGTGCTACTTCAAATTTCTTGCAGTTCCTTACTAAACAGTTGAACATCCGGTTTATTGCAAGATTGTTAGCGTTCTTTACGATCTTACCACAAGAATTCATAAAAAATATATCATTCATTCCCAAAACGGGGTTTGTGTTCGTTTTCAAAAAACATCTAACCAAAGATAAAAGCTCCTTAAGATCGTTATATTGCTCTTATGCTATTGAATTAAAACTTGTTACATCACACTAGTTATTTTTCAGTCCAAAGTGCCGATGAACTTATTTCATTTCTAAAGATTTCGCTATATTTTTTCCTTCATTCAGATATATCATCTTGTCACCAATGTCTGGCATGGCACCTTCCTTTCATATTTGTCATACTTTGATAGTAAACTGTGTATAATAATGAAGCGGAAATCTCGTTAGAAATACACATGTTATCAGTATTCTGAATCAATCGAATTTATTTAAGAATGTCAGCGGTTTTAAATTAAAAACAAATTTTTTCCAAGTACTTATTACCAAAGCTAGCTGTTACATTGTGTAAACGCAAGTATTTCAATTGTTATATTAAAAATTTTTAAATTTTTATACAAATTAAACATAGTCGGTTTTGTAATTCCAAAACATTATTAGTTTTACAAGTTATCATAACAGTATCTTACAATTTAGTATGAAGGTGAATGTTCTCTTTTTTTTTCTTGATTCTTTATTTTCTCTCTTTATCTAACAAGCAAACAAATAGAAAAGAGAGAATCTTTTTCTTGGAAGAAAAAAAAAAAGATTTTAAGAACTTCTACAACTCAAAAAATAATAATAAAAAAAAAAAATAACAAGAAATTATGAAAAAAAAAAAATTAAGTATAAAATATGCGCATATTTTTTTTTTGTTATCCTTTTTATATAATATTATTTTTAGTGAAAGTTATCGCGACTTTAAGGAGCCACCAACTTAATACACAATATATAAAAATGGTAGAACAACAACAATAATTATTAACATTAAGATTTGGTGTTGAAAGTTAAGAACCTTACGGAATATCTGTATTATTATTTGTTATAAGAAACTAAACAACTATACAAATGAATTTATGAGAACACAAATATCATGGTTCATGTTAGAAAATTTCATGCATGTATTTTACATTTTATCTAGATATTCAAATTTAGACAATCTTGGCACTGGAATTATAAATATCCAACGAACTGATTACCCCATACATTTATTACCCTTGAAAAATTTTCAAGATCAAAAAATCTAACATTTTTAATATGATTTTATCACTGATATTTTGAAGGATTTACTAAACGTATTTGACAAGTCTTTATTAAGAATGTAATATCATCTTTTTCTAATTTTATTTCTCAATGTAGTTGTATGTGGAATTCTACTCTCTTTCTGAGTAAATAATAGAATGTAAAATGGTTTTGAAAATAAATAGTATTCAAAGGTCTCAGTCATTCATTTGAAATCGTTAGCCGCAAAGGTTCTCCTTCCTGTTAAAAAATTGTCGGTTTTCTCTTTAATCAGTGCAAGGTATGTTAAGTAAAATATTGACTACGGATTATGCAGTTTCACGAAGTAATATACCAATAATTCTGGTCCCTAACTCGGAAATAAAATAAATTTTTAGGAATCTGTTCTAGCAACCATCTCACAATGAATGTGGGGCGCAAAAATTTTTGCGGCGTAATCTATATAATATTAGTTCAAGGCACCTACGAGTATTTATACTTGCTGGATTTTTTTAAATTGTTGATTAATTTCAGTTTTATATATAGTACGAGTATCTTCATATTCTTCTATCAAGCAGGGTTTATATTTGTTACCTCCCTATCAATTAATCTTCGTTCTCTAATATTATTATTCTTGGACATTCCTTGATTTTGTAATTGTTGATGTGTTGCTCTCAAATATGTTCTACTTCTACATATTGCACATGAATAATTAAATGTAAAAGACAATATTCTCTGTTTTATTCTTGGTTCAAGGCAGAACCATCAGTGAATGCTTCTTATCGCAACACCAATTTGAATTTCCATACAACACTAATAATAATTACGTCATAATGTGTTAGAAACTATAAACTTACAGTACTGGAACTTCTGTTGATTAATGATTCCTCTTTCGCCGACTGTCATATAATTCTTGAAACAAATTTATACGGATATGACGGAATCGACATGGCCAACCTTATAATTTCTAGTTTTCATAATTTTTTATAACTAACAAAATACAAAACGAATTAAACTAAAAATATTTTGAAGGTTAATTTTGAAACTTATTTTTTCTTATTCATTATTTTTTTAATTTTCGTGGCGTTGAATACATGAAATATAAATACAACAATACATTTCTTATTAAGAAGCTCCTTTAATTCTTATAGATACCAAAAAAAAATATATTCCTTGTCCCTTTCTCCTTCCTCCTCTTTCTGTTTTCTTCATCCTTCTCATATTTGTCATTCGTTTTAAAATCTCTGATTGCAAAATGCAATTACGTTGCTCACCAATTCACCTATACAATGAACTACATAACGATAATATGAGGTGAAAATTTTGAACTTTAACCTTTGGTATAACACTTTTTTTTTTGTGTATAATAATATTCTAAAAATAAACAATATACAATATTTTTTTTTTTTCTTCCTTTTTATTATTATTTTTCTTAATATTTTTCAGCGAAACTCTCAATTTTCTTTTCAAGTACATTCGGATAATATTGTTAATAAAAAAAAAAATTTCTGAGTATTCTTAAAATAAATTGTTCAACTATTATACACCATAATTTTTATTGTTTGTTTGTTTTTATTCTCTTTTTCTCTCTAGTTTGCTATTTTTATAGTAGATTTTGTAGCTGTTCTCATTTTTATTTTAATGTTGCATAAAATTAGAAACTGTGAATATTATTTAAAATTTAAAATATTAAACCCTGTACTCGTACATAAATAAACGAGAATGAATGGTGTTTGTAAAATGTGTTATGGTATTATAGTGTAATAATATAAAAATTTTAAAGTTTTATACATACAAAAAATAAAAACTAAATAGTAAAGATTAATTTTCCAAGATAAATTTTCATTTCTTACTACAGATTATGTTTGAGTATTAAAGTGCTTTCAAGTCAGTCTGCTGTTGCGATAATCAAATAGATAGAAAATGTTGTGTAAAACAAAATATTGTTGTTATACATAGGACAAAGATTAAATGGAGTTGTAGTTTTAGAACAAATAACATTAATGGCTAAGATAATAATGGCTACGAGGAAAACAGGGGGTAGGGAGGGGGGCGGGAGAGAATATGGAGAGTGAAGAGAATCAAAATAATCAACAAAATATAGACAAAATAATAATTTATGAGTACAATACACTTGTTTCTTTTTCAAAAATATAACAACTTGCCAGACATAGTGTAGTTCGCTGTTTCATTAGAAAAATTTCACTTTATATTGTACACTATAATATAAAGTTATTTGTATTGTTATACTGTATAATAGAACAGCAATAATGGATAAAATGAAAATATTCTTATCTGACATCTAGGATATTAAATCAATTTTTATATTATAGCTATTTTGTATAACAGTTTTTATTTTATTTTTTTTTTTTATAGAAATCATAAAATTTAACTGGATGTCAGTAAAGTTTCCAATAAAAAGAAAAACAAAATTTTATTTTATTTTCAATTTAATATTGAAATTTCAGTTTTGGAAATTCACTATAATGTTATATAAAATTAAATGGACATATAAAATAATAAATGTGATCGTTTGAATAAATCATTGTTGCAAGTAAGGAAACATAATTTTGAGTAATTTGAATTAAAAAGTTTAAAATCGAATTTTGTTTGAAAATTGTGGAAATTTTATATGAATCTCTTGGATAATTTTATATGAATCTCATTAACTAGTATAACAAAACATTTATACAATATTTTCAATTCAAATAGCACAATCTTATTATATGAGAATTTAGAAATAAAAATGACCAATTATGAAAATAACTTTAGTGCTCCAATATTTTTATATTTACGAGTAGGTATTGGAAACGCAAAGCGATAAATGAAAAATTTTGAAAAGATTTGGAGGAAAATCTTATCATTTTAGTTGATAAAATATAAGGTAAATATTCAAAGTGTTATTGATAATGGTATACCGTAATTGAGTACATACAATTTAATTGACGAGAAGCACAAGTAGGAAGAAGGTTGGGATTATTCTTTTTAAAAGACCTGCTTCTTAATTAAAATGAAAAATTAAACGATGATAACCAGAAATTGAAAAAATCTGCACATACTACAAAAATTTTTTTGAATTGGCGATGTAATACAGAAAATTTTCAATGATATCATCATGAAATTTTTAAATTCATATTTTAAATAAAATATCTAGGCACTTTTAAAAATAAATTATAAAGTTTTTTTTTTTTTTTAGAATAAAATTGACATATTTGAATATGAATAAAATTTTCTAGAAAAACTACTTTTGTATAACAATAATATTCTTCGAATTTTTTTAATTTATTTTTAAAATTTTTGATAATTCTCTTAATGGATTTAATAAAACTTATGGCAGGATATTTAAAAATTTTAAAATGTATTTATAAATATCATAGCTTATTACTATTATATAGTCAGCTAGACACTAAAAATAACATCAACTTTATTGAAGGTAACGAGAGAAAATAGAGTTGACCATGTCAATTCTGTGATACCCGTACGAATTTTTTATCCTATGGAAGAGCAAATATTCCACAACTACAACTTTTAGTTGCCGTATTACCATAATATTAATTTATGCAAGATTTCTGTCTTGTTATTGTAATAGTTTCTGAGTTATGACCAAATAGCTATTGAAGTTGTATGGTAGCTACAACAATATTTCAATGATTTTATTACAGTTAACACCCCTAACAGAATCAGTACCTCCATCATATCCAATTTAAATACAAAGAGACTTGATTAAATCGATTCAGAATTCAATGGTTATCAAAAACATACACTTGTTTATACCTCAGACAAATTATTTCTTAGGGTTACAAACGGTGAGGTAAATTTAGTATACCCTTGGAACATACGTTTGTACGGATATATTTAAATGAAAAATAAACTTATATTATACGATTGTAATGTGCTTCATATTGTGCACTATCAGTATAGAGAATTTTGGGATGCATAGTTGGAATATTTTTATTTAAGTAATAGATGGGTAAATTAAGTTTGTTTAGATCTATGAAGGAAAGTCATAGTTTAAAACGAAATCTGTTGGAAAATCTTGTATATTAAAAACTTCAATATTATCAGAGCTGAGTTGAAGAAGCATTAAATTTAATCACAATAATATTTGATTTCTGCCTGTATAATAGAATAATATGATAAATGTAGTATAGTAAGGATCTTTTCTAAACAACTCACCTAACTCATTTTCTGGATAGAGGTAGAAAAGACCCATTTATTTAATAAAGAGCTATGTTCAAATTTTGATTATTTTAAGGAATTTGTGAGACCAACTCAAAAATTATGAAATGGATTAGACAACATAAAGAAATTAAGATTTGGTTCCATTTAATAAAGTAAATAGAGAAATTATTTATTTTGAAAAATATGAATTGAAATAAAAATAATATTATAAAAAAAGGCAATAATTGAGAATTTAAAAGAAAATAAATTTTTTTTCAAAATATTTAAGAAAAAATAAACAACCATAAAATTAAAGGACTCCTTCGTATTGTCACCGAGGGAGGTAGCACAAAAAAAATCAACTTAACTCGTAAATAAAGGAAATATTCTAATGTTTTAGGAGTTGTGGTTAAACAATTTTTCTTTTTCCGTTCTTTTGTGGTTCACTTTCTTTTAACCACAATAATAATAAAATTATATTGTTATTACACAATGTGGTTAACTGCACCACATTATTATTATTGTTTTATTATACTCGTATTATTATTGTACAATATAGGAAGTCAAAAAGGATGAATGGATAACTAAGTTAAAAAACCTTCTGTTATATTATTATTATTATAAAATAGTAATTATGAAACTAATAACAGTATAATATTAAATTGTTATACAAAAGAAGAAATCAGTGGTGTAAATCAAAAATACTACAGATCATAATGAGAGATCAGTTAAATAAATAAAAGTTTTTGAGTGAGCATTGTAGCTAGACGGAAAAGCTAGTGGAATAATTATTATTCCGCTGATTTAAAAGTTTTATTAAGACGAGAGTGATATAATAATAAAATCACTATTGTCTTTAATTTTTCAAAAATTTAGGACTCAGAGGCACATATTTAGCAGAGATTATTCTGTTAATCACAACGATATAGAGAAAAAGTTACATTTAAATTAAAATATTCACTATTTATCATTACGTTTAATTTTAAAAAGAGAGAGTTTTTGTTCGAATAGTTTTATACCACTGGGAAATTGTTTGATTTCCCCTTTCTCTGATACTCGAATATAGTATGACCCATAAAATATTCATGTCACAATGTTTCATTATCTAGAATTTTGTATTATTGATAACCCTTATGTAGAATTACAAAACCATATTTGGTCAGCCTATATACGCGGGAATTACAGCCTATACGGGTCAGCCTATATTGCCAATAATAATCAACTAAGTCCCTATAATAAAGTGATTAATTAGCTTATAATTAACTCATTAATAAATATTTTTTTTTATAAAAATCTCTTATTCTCCATAATAGTAATGGTGACTTTCTGTACTATACAATAAAATTTATTTAAGTAAATATCAGCAAAATTACAACACTGCTAAAAATTTAATTTGAAAAAATTTTATGAATATTTAGTGGCTACAAGAAAAAAAAAAATAAAAACATAAAACAAACATATTTTTCTTTTTCTCTTTCTTTTTTTTTTTTTTGTTTTAGGAAATAAAGATTTTAACTACAGGTGTGTTACTTGTCTTACTAATAGCAGTGACGATTAATAATTTTGTGTGAATTACTATAATAAAATGAAAACAACAACAATATAAAGAGCATAATAAGAAAAATAAGAAGAGAAAAACCGAATTCCTTACTGCAAGAATATTAACATAAAAGAAAAGAGAAGAGAAAAGGCAATAATTGAGAATATTCTTGTATTTTCCATCTCTTTCTTTCACAAAATTCAATAATATTATTTTAAATTGGCAGAAATTTGTTAAAACAATAAGAAAACAAAAAAGAAATCTAAAATATTAAAACAATTTTTTTTCCTCTCTCTCTCTCTCTCTCTTTGTATATTTGGTGGTTATTTAGCTGGAAAATGATTGCTGAGGGATTACCATAAAAATAAATTTTTTTTTTCTTTTATATTTTAAATTAAAGTAACAATGGTTATTGTGAAATGTGAGAATTTTAACACCTGAGACAACCAATATATTATTTCCAAATTATTTTATCTCATTCCCTTTCTTAATTATTACGACTTATAATAATTATGTATGATATTTTTTAATGAGATAGCAGATAGCATTATAATTACATGTATAAGGAGAAGAGCTATAAACTTTAAAATGACTAATATTATAAATGGAAATTTGAGAAAAAGAGAGAAATTTTGTGATTTTGAGGAAATTCGAAGATATTTTAAATGAATAACCAGAATGAATATTATTTTTTCAGAAATTCTTCAAGAATTCATTTAAATTTGTAATTTTTTATCTTGCATATTTTATAATTGAAAAGTTTTTTATTACTATTGCGTATTTAAAGGGGTGTTATTTTTATCTTCACTTAAAAACGAATTACAATAAAATTACTTAAATAATTTATTTTTTCCTGTGTAAGCATGTAGATATACAAACTGCAAATTTTTTCCAGATTTTTAGGTTAAAGAGTTTGAAATGGAAATTATTTGAAAAATTTCTACCCTATATTTCAAGGACGTTTTATTTAAGTTCAACTGAGAAACTAATTTAGTTTAGTTAAAATTGAAAAACTAATTTTGTTGATTAAAATATTTAAGACCTTCGTATTCAAATTTAAATCTATTTACATCTCGTTTAGTAATTAATTGAAACGTTATTATTTACATAGTATTAATTTTATCTAATTAAACTTAAAACAATATATTTTTCAAGCAAGTATTCATAACTAACACTATACGTGTTCCTTAAATTTATTCTTAATTTTAATTCTTGCATATTTTTGTAACTTAACAAACAATAGCAGTAACGTGAATAAAATGGCATTTATTCTTGCATAAGTTGTTATCCTATAAGTATGCAATATTTTTTTTATAATTTAAAATGAATATTATCAAAGAACACAATCTTAACGTGAAATACAAGCAATTTTACACTTACAAAAGTAAAATAAAATGTACAATAAAACCAGTTAAAGCAGGTTTTTTCCCAATTTTAAAATACTTTGTTACATTATTTTGTTTTGAGTAGGTTTTTCTCATTTTGTCACGCACAGCTATCACATTTTAAACCATAAGAACAAAAATTAAAGTTTAAAATGTTCAAAATTGCCTAGATTTCTCAAAAAAATGTTTACGGCTTTCGATATTTTTCTATTGTTTTAGTACTACATAGCTACTTTTACAAGGGGCATGAGTTCGGCGTTTTTCTGTTTCAGTTCTCGCAAATTCCGTTTTTAAAAAGTCTTACTGTAATTGAAATTTAAGAAATTTCTAAAGCATTTTTCTAAATGCAAATTAAATAAAATATTTTTAATGCATTTTCTTTGGGAATTAAGAATTAGTTAATAAAGTATATCGTACCTACACAATAATAAAATATGTTGAACATCACCTATTTAAAAGCTCATAAAATTGTATATTTACACTTATATATACCTATAATAAAAATAATTTATAAATTCCATTCAAAATAGAAAATCTGATGAGAAAAACTAAAAAACAAAAAAAAAAAATTTAAATTAATGCGTTTTACACTTGCTGACACTAATAATGTCACACAATACATACCGTTACATTAGTATATACAGGGGGTTTCGAATAAGGTGCCATAATATGCATTTCAGGTATAATTATTTGATCAATTTCCAGCAAAAAATCGTATAAGTGGCAAATGAAGAAATACTAGTTTTCGTGCTAGTTTTCGTGCTACCTGTATATAAATAAATGCTTATAACTTCGGAACCATACGTCTTAAAGTAACCATTGAGGTAAAAGCTTGTTTTACACATAATTAGTTGCTCTTCCTTTTTTGTCTGACAATATTGATTAAATTTCAATCGTATTTTTGATGAGATAAAGCTGGTAAAAATCAGAAATTTCGTTTTTTTTAATTTTTTTTTGAAATACTCGAAATTTCTAGAAAATTTGTGTTATTTTTTTTCAATGCAGTATGATGACAGCTAAAAGTTTACTCTTTAACATTTTCTCGTAGTTTTGCCAGTAAATTGTATTAAATGTAAGTATTTTAATTCGGAAAAAATTCATAGTTGATAATTCAGTGGTTCCGAAGTCATAAGCATGCCAATTTATGCGAAACACCCTGTATATACAAAATTTTTCTTAAATATACATACCAAATACAATACTGTGTATAGTACATTAAAAATTTTGCACCTTCATCGCTTGTAAATTATTTTTTTTTTTTTTTTTTTGGCTTTCGTGTTTTTTTTTACCTCATTTCCTTAACTGGTTCTCAAGAATATTTATGAATTTTAAATGAATATAATGATATCATGACAACCTTATATAATATACATACATAATATAAATGATGATAATGATCATGATAATGATTATGATGATGTTGATTACTTGAAATCTTTATTATATTATCATCAAAATCCCATTATAATGATGATATTGTAAATATA
This sequence comes from Condylostylus longicornis, assembly GCF_029603195.1. Taxonomy (NCBI): domain Eukaryota; kingdom Metazoa; phylum Arthropoda; class Insecta; order Diptera; family Dolichopodidae; genus Condylostylus; species Condylostylus longicornis. The sequence goes on from NW_026578045.1 coordinate 3,281,055, forward strand.
TTATTATTTTTAAAAATATACTTTTGTATTTAATAAGTATAGAGAGAGTAAATTTGTAGAATGTGTTTATGTACGTAGGGTTTTCTAATAATATCATATTGCTATAATGTTCAAATCATTATCACAAATACCTATATATAGCTATTTAGCACAACATAATTTTGTTATACAATAATATCTTTGTATAACACTGTATAGCAGTTCATCTATTTATGATTAGTCATAACAAGGATATTATTAATATTTTATATGTGTATAACAAAAATGTTAGGTATGACTTTTTAACACACGTTATCAAAAATTAAGATTGCATAAAAAGTGTACAAGAAGGTACAGAAAAGAAATAACCTTAAAATAACTAAAAATCATTTCTATAATGACTGTCATTTTCTACAAACTGTGCCAAAAAAAAAATTGGATAATTTAGACTGATTTGACTTTTTACTTCTATATTTATAAAGGAAAAAAAATAACATTCAATGCAAAATTTTTCTTTATGTTTTTGATTTTTCATTTTCTTTGGCAACTCAAATGTAGTCACTGTTTTAGAAAAATTATCAATAATCTTGAAAAATATTGAAATCAGAGTGAAGTTATAATATTCGAAAATAATTTCCAAAAAGGATTTGATGGGAACCTTTTAATATAGAAATAATAATACATAGTAAATTTTATGAAGAAAAAATTCTAATCCAAAAATATAGATTTGCCAAGTTCCTGTTTTTAATTAAAAATTACAGAAATTTTCGTTTCTTTTGAATTTAGTAAGATAAGATCGTCGAAAACATCTAAATAAATGTTAATGGTGTCATCTATATCGTAAATTAATTTGTAGAATAATATTTTTTTTTACTTGATTAATAATATTAAACTTGTTTGTTATAACTCTTGCAGAATGCTGTTTTCTGCAATTCCTCTCCTCCGATTTCGAATAGAAAATATTAGAATAGTAAAGAAACTGGATTAAGAAATAAAAGAATAAAATTTAGAGTCAGCATAATATTATATGTAGTACAATTTTAAAGAGGATACTCCCTAACCTAATAGTCAGCAAAATTTTGTTGGTCATGGGCAATTATGTACAATGTGAGTATGATTATAGGCCACTCGAATTTCTTATACTTTTCTGCTTATTGCTTATAAAAAGAAATTACATTTTTAAGTGACTTTATCTCTCCGGTTCTGAAAAATAAAAAATTTGTATATGGAATTTTATGTACCTATATCTATTATTTTTAATTCTAATAGAAATTTTTCGTTAATGTACATAAAATTATTAATGATTCTAAATATTGATATTTGGGCTTATTAAACCAGTTTGTATTGATATGCAAGTGATTTGTGACAGATTTTGTTATAGTAAAAAAATATTTTTTTTTTATATTTCTCCATATAAGCCGCCGATATGCTCCACACAATTCACCTTGAACATTTCAAATTTCAATAAAACACTTATTTTTTTTATGCTTTATTCCTCTTGGGATCATGGGGGTTCCAAAAAGCTTCTCCAATGAACTTTATCAGGGATCATTCCTTTTATTTCTTCCCATGTCATGTTAGTAGTGGCGATTTATTCTTTATTGTTCTTTGCCATGTATTCTTGGGTTTTCAAAAATTTCTTCTCCCTTGTGGGCTCTACTCCAATACCTGTCTAGCTATTAATTCAAAAAATTTAGTAAAACACTAAATTACAACTGGTAATTAATTAACGAGCATCAATAATATTATAGTTTATGCTGCACGCGTAAAATATTAAGAAAATCTTAAAATTTAAACGGTTATAAAATAGAATTTTTTTATCTAAAACGAATAATTACTAATTAAAATTATTTATACAGTTACTTAAGCTTAAACACTATTCATTTAATATTATATGCACAGTGCAAAATAAAGCAGAGCGATGGTAGCATATAAATCACCGGTAATATTTTTGAGTGTACAATAAATGTATATGATTTTCTTAGCCTTCATAATGTACCACCTTAACTAACACAATCAAATTTTTCATGTATTTGGAAATCATAATGGTGCTATGTCTTAAAATCAAATGAAACAAGATCGAATTCAAATTTTTTGTTTTGAAGTTGGAACAAAAAATTCCTACTTTTAATTGAAATATTATTCAATTTAATAACAATTTTTTTTTACCGTAAATTTTATTCAATTACGATATTATTTAATTTATTCTTTATTTAAATAAGAAAATTTTATGGACTCTTAATAGTAAAGCCAAAAATTATTTTTATAAAAATTCAACACCATATTGTTTTGTCTTCTTTTTTTTCAGATAAGCTAGTTGTCCCGATATTGGAATCGAATATAAAATAATTTGAACAGTACACGCTCTTTCCCCATAGCAGTTCATTCTCTCAAAAAATAATTTCTGAATTTGTCATCAAAGTCGAACCCCGTTTTATTCCGCAAAACAAGACTTTGTATTTAAATTCTTTAATATGCTGCTTGAGGTCCTAGAATACAATCCTTTTCGACAATTCCATATTTGCGATATATTAAATTCGAAATTATAAATTTCGATTTTAAAATATCGAGTCTGTAGTCATTATTATAAAACTTTATAAATTTACAAGATCTATATCAAATTCCCGTTTCTCTAGTAGTATATTCAGTTGGGTATTATGTGTATGTTATTTCACCTTTTCAAAAGTCTTTGTTAGTAATTGTTAAAAATGAACTTTTTATCTAATTTGTATTCAATGCATTCAATATACAATGATGATAATATGAAAACCTTTGATACAAATAATAAAGTTAAACACACATGATATTATAAAATTATGATTCTAATGTATGATCTTAATTTTGCTCGCGGTATTCTTAAATGCTTTCATCATTATAGCAATAATAGTAAATTGGTAATATAATGTATTTAGGTAGGTAGGTCAGTACAAAGAGTTGACAGCGAAATGTTCGAAATTATATGCTTTACCTATAAGTTAAATACGCCGAAATGTGAGGTCTCATTTTTTGAGGAGACTGAAAAATTAAAATCAACATGTTAGGTTCGGAGTTCAATAGTCACAATAGATACGTTTAATTAAATAAAGAAACTATTTAGAGCTGGTAGTAAATTTTTTTGAAAGTACATTACTATTGGCACTTCAGCATCGGTAATCTAAGCTATTTTAATTCAATATTTTTGCAAAAAATTTATACATTTTAAGTATTGATTTGCCCACAATTTTCGGATATAACCAGTCTCTTCAGCCAAATTTTTTTAACAATCAGCCTAATATTATTCATCACTGAGATCCATTAAGGGAAATTCCACTAAACATCTTTAAAACCTTAACCAACACATTATTATATTTCGACTATGTAACCAACTACCGCAAAAATAATAATTATTTTTATGCAGTACTACATTAAAAATACTTCATAAATTATGGCCGGATAATAAACCGACAATATCTTAGCAAAAAAAAAGCATTACCCTGAAATGAAGTTCCTTTTTTTTTCTTAAATTATTATAGAATCTGAAGAAAATTAAGAAGATAGTTAAGAGACTCACAAGAATGAAAAAGAGTAGCGTAGTGATAATAAAATTTTCTGCGGTAACAAACAAGAAACCTGAAGAAAGAAAGGCAAAATTAAAGCGATATTGATTCACTTCATCATACCTTATATTCACCTCATATTCACCATACACATGGAATAATAAATTTTTATTAACTCAACTTTTTAGTTTCTCATTATTATTCTTATAAGTTGGTATACTCTATATACCATTTATATTATCTTTTGATGCTATAAAATATACATACAGACTCAATAAAGTGTAAAATTTTTAAAAGAGAAAATATTTAAGTATAAAATAATATTATAGAAAAAGTTATTTAAGAACAAAAATAATATCTAAGTTTTATGAAAATAATATTAGTGAAGCGTTAACAATGCATTTAGGCTTCCTGCACATTATTATATAAGATTTATGCACAAGTTATTGTGTGTAGGTGGAATAATGCGTAATAATAATTAAACTTCGTAATAAAAATTATGATGGCTTGAATTTGAAAGAAAATTTTCTAAACTTTTTATGAATTTTCGATAAGAATATTACCAAGAGCGTTTCATATCAATTATGGTGTACATATAATAAATTGCAGATGCAAATAAGAATTCTTCAACCATATGGTGTCTTTGTGATATTTAACACATTATCAAGGTGTCATTAAATTATAATTCTTGGAGTTTATATGCGCGTAATTTATTGAATCGGTAGTTTTGATAATAAATTATTTTTAAATATTAAATTGGAATTTAATTCCTAAATGTGCTCCAATTTAATTTATTGGTGTAATAAAATTAATTTAGGTTATTTTATAATATTGCTATTAGAAATATTGAATTAAAATATGCCATATCTTAAATGTTAAAATAATTAAGAATCAGTGGCGACTCTTTTCCACAACATTCGCTAAATAATCTCAAATATAGTAAATAATAAGATCATTGAACTATAACTTTTATATTTTTACTTCTCTCAGTCAATTTACTTTAAATATCTGGAGAAAGTGCATTTAAGAGAGAGAGAGAAAATATCAAAAATTTGAGAAATGCCAATCTATATTATATTTTACAAGATTTTTCCAGTTCATGAACAGGTATACATATAATCTAATGAATAACAAAAACAAAAAAATGAAAATAGCAAAAGAGAATACTGGGTAGATACATTACTCAATTGATTATGCATACTGTAAAACAAAAACAAAAAATGAAAAGCGAAAAGCGAAAAGCGAAAGAGAATAAAAAAAGAGTAGTAATATTTTTTTTGTTTTTTTGCTTTACTACCATAAACAAAAATAAAAAGCGAAATATTTTAAATGAGTTAAGTTAGAGTAAAATAATATTTTGTTGTTGTATTTAACATGGAATGGAATTATAAAAAATAAAACTAAAAATTGTGAGAGATATAAGAACACGAATAACGTTACGTTACGTACTTATCTAGATAACGTTGTTTATAAGGAAATTTTTCGTTCTTAATTGTTAACTAATTCTTAAATTGAATTTTAATCATATCTATGTAATTAACAGTGACACATATTACATCTTAAAATTTATTCAATTAAAAATATTTCCATTACTTTTATTTATCATTAGTATTCAAACCAATATGATATTTATGCATATACAAGTATATACCTGCATATGTATACCATAATATGTACAAATTTTTCTAAACTTATTTTAAAATTGATTGCCACAATCCTGTTTTTACAACAGATAATGCTGCTTATAAGCAAACCACAGGGGCCCCTAGTCTAATACTATTTGAGAATCGTAAATAAAAGGTAGTCCAACTTAAAGCGAAATTATACTATTGAATTATTGAATTGAAGCGAATTTATACTATCGAGAGATTTATTGAGAAAATTAGGCGATAAAATAATGAGAGCGATTCATTACAATTGTCTTTTTAAAAATGATGTCAAAAAATTCCGAGGTGTTTGTGAGGACACTCCTGTAATTTCATTTTATATATTTTGTTCTTCGTCTTTTTCCTTTAAATCATTTATCACTGTTTTAGTTAAATGTTATCAAGGTAAAATTTTAATATTTTATACTGCATGCCAACGAATAAATCAAGGATATTAGGAGCCGTATGATAACTGCCATATAGTTTCATACCACCTTTTGTTTCTTTAAATTAATAGTAATATTTTAATCCCAGAACTCGAAAAAATTTCATTAAACATAGGAGTTCTAATTAACAATATTTGCTTTTCGAATTTTTAATAGCTTTAGCATACGGATGGGCAAACGGACAAATATATAGAAATCAAAATTCAACACTGACCAAAAATTGTATACCTGTGTTTATATTTCAGATCCTTATTTCGTACTTTAAATTTTTATTGTTCAGATAAAGAGGTGGAAGAAAGGTTTATATTCAGAGTTGTTGTTTGAAATAAAACAAAAAATTTTCATAATAATGCGTTCCTCATATTTCAAGTGAACATGAGGAACGCATTATGTGAATGAATAGTTTTAGTAAATTGTGATTAAATACTTTTATTACAGTATACCTACTTTAATATTGTGTAAGTAATAAATTTCGTCCTTTTAAAGCGAAAATAACCAAAAATTGCATATCCGTTATGTATTTACTCTTGCATAACCACTTCGTATTATCCTTATACAATTTAATTGTGCGGTGTTTATGGACTCTTTGTTAAATTTATTGTTTCTATATACATACATACGCAACTTATATAATACAAATTATTATGATTTTCCGATGTTTTTTATACACTTGGTATTTTTCGTATGCATCATTATCTATTCTAGTAAAGGGGGGTTTGTATGGTCGATTCATTTTGGTAAATTTGGAATTGTATTACACATTTATTATTTTGTTTGAAATAATTGTTGAAAAAATTCTTCTTCTCCTTTTAATAGGACTACGTCCTGTTCTTAGCAAATCCTTCCTGGAGTTGGGCTAAAGTGGAACGATGACTTTGTGGTTATTGTTAAAGGCGATTTTAACAAAAGTATTTTCATCCGTTCTTCCTATATGTTCCCTCTAACCAAGCTTTCTCTGTCTTGCCCAACGAACTACATCTTGCAAATCACATTGTTTTCTGATGTCGGCAATTTTGATACGATCTCTTTTACACGGTTTGAAGTAGTCGCTTGATTGTTGAGGCATCTGCTCAGCATTCTACAGTATAAGTGAGGTTGTATATAATAAATGGTATATAATAAATTGTAAAATATGGTGTCGCGTAAGCATTCAAAATAAATACTAGTTTCCGATAATAATTAAGGCTAATAATTATTGGAAATCACATTTCCGGTTTTTATTTCTTCTTTATGAAATGGCAATATAAATTAGACTGAAGTGGAACAAAATTCATCTACATATATTATTTATTATAGGGAATTTAAGGGTAATTGTTACATAATTTCATAATTCAAAATATTTTTAGCATTTACAAAAATACCTTAGAGTAGACAAAAATAACTTTCAAAATTTTCATCATAATATTCATGCCATATTAAATAATTTTTATCATGATTTATATTTTATCGTATTTTATAATAATTTTCCGAAAATTTGAACTGTTCAACAGGATGTTTTTAAAATATTTATCAAAAATTGAGGTTTTCCTTACCACACACAACACATATACACACTTATGTATAATATAATACTATTATAATTCTCAGAATGTACTGATGTGGTCGTAAAAATTCAAATTACATTTCTTCTTTCTGTATAATTTTCTATATTAAACTGATATATTCATATATACATATACATAATTCCCTATGTGGTAAAATATTTAGTTATATATTTCTGTATACTAGCTAACTATCTCCTAATAATAATAGAATATGAATAGGATTATTGAAATATTTTAAGGTTATGTTATGTACTTATTAAAAAGGATACGCGAAAATATTTTTTATAGACCCTTTGTACATTTTTTATGGGGATTTACTATTGTTTACCACAATTTGCATCACATTTTTTTGATTATATTAGCTGTATGATATATAGGTTTTGTACAGACCCCTCTCTATATAGACAGAATATTTAGAGTATGAAAATATCTGACTATAATAACAGGAACTTATTTTATGAATAATAAAAGTTTATAAACTGAATAATAGTATTCAAACAAAAAAAAAACAAAAAGGAAAACAAAGGATAATTCATAAATTGGTAAATTTATTATTAGGAATCGATTAATTTTATATTCTGGAAAATTACATACTTTTACAATATACAGGGTGATTAGTTTCCAGTAAAAATTGTTATTAGAGGTTAGACTTGATCTTTAATTACAAAAAGGATCAATAATAAAAACCTAGTATTTTTCCTTGGACACCTTCAATTTTACATCCAATTTATCTCGGAAACGGGGCATTGCACAAAAAAAAAGTATGAAAAGCTAATGGGAAAACAGACTCGAAATCTTTCAAATTATGGAAAAAATAGAATTTAATAGGGTAAATTTTTCAGTAATTGGCCACTTTGTAAAAAAAAATTTTTTTTGACTTGTTTTCTATAAGTTTTTTTAAGTAGTTTCTTTTAATATGTTAATAATTGTGGAAGTGATGGATATCTATTTACGTTCATTTCCTTTTTTTCAAAACTGAAAATTTTTAACTGAGATTTTGGAAGTTCAAAATTCATTTGATTCCTTAAACCCGTTGAATTATTTTTCCATAAAATTGTCCGGACTATCTTCCTCCTAGAGATCATGCCACGTTACAGGTTCACCCTGTATATAGAGAATTTTTGATTTAAAGTAATTTTTTAGTAAAAATAAGAAAAATATTTTAGAAAATTTGGGTCAAATTTTAAATTATTAGAGAAGAATTGGAGGCTAGTTTATGAAAGTTCAAAAAATTTTTGATACAATATTTTTTAGTAATGAGTTGTTGTATTTTTTTGTAGATTTTTCCAGAGAAACGAGTGGTGCAGAAGTATCACCCGTTACTAATAACTAACACGTTGTATTAGTAATTTAGTTATTTAGAATTCAACAGAAAAGAAGTTACTTGATGTATTAAAACGAAAATTATTTTTGTTTTAAAGAAAAATATTTTTTAAAATTACAGTCATTGTTGTAATTTTATGGTGTAAACATTGTTGAAATTTTACTTGCTCTATACAATGTTATAATTAAAAATTTTAAAATGCATTTACATATTTGAGAGCAATCATGTACGTATATATTTACTATATGCACATACGCATACGTTATTGAATGAATCCTGTAACATCTGCCATTTAATATAAAATGTAAATTTTAAAAATAGTTATAAAGAAATTTTCTTTACAAAATTTGATTTACATTTTCTAATTTATCTTACTTTTAAATAATACTTATTCTTAATATTAGGCTTATTATATAGTGGCATAGAGAGATAGCAGTAGAGAATAATATTATTGTTATCCTTTTCCAGAAAAAAAAAATTTCATTGGTACAACAAAATTTCAAATAGTAAAAGGAGAGTAATTGAATGTGTGTATAGAAAAATTTTACAATTTTAAAGAAATTTTTTTTTTTTTTGAATACTGCAAATTATGTTCAATTATATTTTTATTGTTCGTATAATTTCAATGTGTTTTGTATAAATTAAAAATAATTGTTTAAACAAGAAATAAATGTGTATGTAGATATATGCAAAATGAAAATATGTACACAAAAATTATGCAATAGAGTTTGTAATAAAATAACATGTGTTGACAATGGTTATTTTTCTGTCCAACCAACAATCAAAATTGTTGAATCTAAAATTTTAAAACTTAAACAAGAAAATTGTTACTAAAACTGTATAGAACCCGTAAAGTGTTGATTTTGCAGCTATATTTGCAACTTAAAATACGAAAGCAAATACATTTCCAGCAGAAAGTCGAAGTAACAGTAGTCAGAGTTGCAGCGTAATCTGAAAATTTTGTCGGAGTTCAATAAACGTTGTACTTGGAACCAGAGTTAAGAATTTCAAAATGTTCATCAACTTTGCTGTGGGCAGTGTTTTACGCCGATTTAAAATTTTTTTATCAAATTCTTAACTATGTCGACCTGTGAATTTACTAAAGAGCACCAGCCCTTTGAAAGGGTGAAAAAATCTCAGATTTACAATTATAATTTGCTATTAGATTACAAAAGATTTTAAATCATGAAATAAATAATTTCGACAATCAAATATTAAACGAAAAATATCACATAAGAATGTTTTTGCTGAATTAAAAAAAAAAATCCTAGAAGTATGCAATATTTTTTTTTTAAATTTTATAAATTTTAGAATTAAAAACTGTTCGATTCGAATTTTTTTGTTCAAAATATTGTCGACTTAACTCAACTTTTTGACTTAATAAGTTAGAATATTTGAAAAATTTATTAAATTTATTAAATTTTAAAATAAATAGAAAATTCTTAAATGAGATCTCCCAAAAAAATTTTTACCATAAAATTGTAGAATACCAAAAATAATTCAAATTTTTCTTCATAATAACACTTATGTTTCCTTCCGTTCCTAATATTCTTTTCATGTATATTTGGATTTTATTTATGTGGGTAATAAAATGCATTCCAAATAAGGCATACTACGTACAATGCATATCGAATATTCTTTTATATTTTCGGTTCTGATTTTTTTTTATTTTTTTTTGGGAATTTATGTTTTATTTTATAAAAACTATAATTTTGATTGTAATAGTTTATTCATTTTGTTTCATTGCCCAATAGATATTAAAGGGTAAAAGCATACAATATTATTTTGGTATTTAAAAGTGCAAACAATCTTAATGTGTGTGTAGTTCCTTCCGATAGTAATAATAACATAGTTTTGTTGAAATTCCACATAGGAATATTTTAGAAAGGTTTTATTATTTCTGAAATTAAAATATGATAATGTTCTATAATAAGTGATTGTTCTAAAAATTTTAAATGAACAAAATTGTAGAGCTAATTTACGACATTTAATAAGAAACTTATATATAAATTTATATCGTTTAGAAAAATGTGTACAAAAGATATATATTTCTTCGAGATTTGTTGATATATCCGAATCAGCGGATGGTGGAATGGCATTTTTTTTCTGTGTTTTCCTCTAGCTTTTAAAATGTTCTGAGCAATGATCTTCAAGAGAATGGGTAATTTATAAAATATTTGAACTAAAAGAGGTAAAGAGAGTAGTTTTAGAGAAATTTTGATTTCTATAGGTAATGAGACTGCTTTTGTTTTGAAAATTGTAAAATCACTTCATTTCAACTTCATTTCACGGCTTTTTTTGGATATTTTCATCATTATCTTTGATAATCTTAGAACTATGACTAGCTTTATCAGATTAATTCAGTATTAATTAAAATTTAGTTGTAGAACATTATTTAAACTAAAACCTTCTGCCCCTTTTTGGAAACTAATACCTTATATTGTAATAGTCTAATATTTCAACCGATTTATGGATTAATTTTATGAAAAAATAACAAATTTTTCTGAGTTTCTATAAAACGACATGCGTTTCAGTTCAAAATTCTTATCAGTTTCGTTAAAAAAATGTATACCAGTTAAGGGTTAAACTCCCAAACAAAACAAACATTTATTTTTATGTCTTCCTTTTTCAAAATTCCAAAAAAAAAACAAATCTTAAACTAAGTTAATTTAACTGAATCCTTAAAATATGCAATTGTGCAACAATATGGTCGTATTCTATTATTGTATATTAGAAAATATTGTGTTCGAATAGTATGTATGTTTGTATGAGCTGCAAAAATATAATTTGAATATGCAAAATATTTTTATTTTATATTCAAAATCATTTTTATGAAATCCTCATTTTTCCATGTCGCATAATAGACAATAGAATAGTAATTTTTGTATCTTATCACAATATAGATATTTTTATAATAACATACACATATACACACAAAAATAATGTGCCGTAATAATAAGAAAATCTATTTATAAACTGCAATTATTAGAATCTTGTGTAATGCAAGAGCAATGTAGTAAAACCAATACTGCAATGAAACTAAAAAAAAAAATATTAAAATTCAAATTGGTATTTTCAAAAAAATTGGAATACAATTCTTGAATATTAAGTAGATTTTGGGGGGGGGGGGGGTGGACGGCGGCTGAGTTCTATTCTACATTTTTAAAGTTCCGCTTTTTTATTTTCAAAAATGTTTTATTAAATAGAAGTTTCTAGGGTATTATCCTTTTTGTATTATATTTTATTTTTCATAACTTGTTCGAATAGAGCGTAGTTTTTGTGTCACTCTGTACGATTATTCTATTCATGCCGTATTCCTGTTTAAAGCGCTTGATATTTTTCTGCTTATCTCTTAAATCTTTATAGTACTTTTATCTATACATTAAATTTTCATTTAATACATTATCACACCTTGAGAATAATACGGCAACACCTTAAAATTGTTTATTTTTTAACTAGGCAGGCAGTTGAAAGGGCAATACAATTTCGTACAATTTCGCGCCAAATTACGTAACGAAATTTCAAAAATTACCACTTTTATCCTAAATTTCTAAGTTCAGATTTCAGGCTTTTTTTTCTAAGAGTGTGTTTCTTGTTAAATTCAATACGGCAATGTTTTACGATATCACCAAAAATAAAAAACTATTTTAATTTAATATCATTTCTTAGATGTTTATTTATGAACACTTGCAATTTATTCTTGATGTAATTGGTGAGTAGCCATGATTCACAGCTATATGTTAATGTTGATATTACACATGATTTGAATATACTCAACTTGGTATGTCTAGATATTTCCGAACTGTTCCATACGGGGCGGAGTCTGCCGAAAACTGTTTTGGATTTATCTAACCAATTCTGTACGCCTTCATTAGTACCGCATGTTGGCGTGATGTTACAAGATAACAGAAATTAGTTGTGCATTCAATGGCTTGGCCGTCTACCTTGATTGGATTGTTATATACGTTTATGTACATTGCTTTGGTTTTGTTGGTATTAATTTCTAAGCCAATATTTCTGGATGTTAGCTATGAAAAAAAAATTTTTTTTGAGGGCCATAATATAAAGCAAGAAAGTAAGCAGAGCAGGATGGGTAATATTACTACTCATTTAAAACAAATTCATCAGCGCATTCTAGTTCAATATTTCAACGTCCTTTTAAATTTAATTCTCATATACCTTTAAAAATTTTCAAATTTTAAAATATACGATAGAATATTGGAAACAAGAAAAACATATTAGCACTTCAGACAATATTTTGTGTGCCATTGATAAAATTTATGTTAAATTTCATAGGTACCTTAAACAAATTTTTTGAAGGACGAAAACCTACATTTTTTATATATTTTTCTTTTCGTATTTTATATTTCAAACTCATGATGAATTTTTAAGGAAGATTTTTTACGAAAAACAAAATAAGTATAAAAATTTTATGGTCATCCTCAATTTTTTTTAAAGCGTATAACAATAGAATCATTTATTTATATTTGTTTCATCTCAATCATCAATATCAGAGAAATCAAGAAAAGTATAGAAAATAAAAGAAAAATATAATGTACGTTCTACGGTATATAAAGGAAAATTCGGTTTTCCTTTAAAATATTCAAAGAAAATTGTATTTAAAAAGGACAAAACAATGAAAATCAAATAAACTTCCCGATGGTCTTCTATGGTATATCATTGACAATGATTTTCTTACGAAAAAAAGGCATAGCAAATATTTTTATAAGAATCACACATTTTATACGCAATGACAAACGCACGTAATTGTATGTGTGTTGAACTTCTATTTGCATATAAAAATAAAATCCAATGTCAATAATATCAAAATATTTTCTATAGTAGTTCTTGGTATACCATATACATTTCTGTATACATATGTAAATTCTTTTGGTTTAATTTATTATTAGTAAAGAAGAAAAACGTAACAAGGACACACACAATAAATCCTTAACGTAACAAATACACGCCATTAAAAAAAAAAGTAAAAAGTAAAACAAGAGGGAAAACAAATCAAATAGAGGATAAAAATATTCTTGAAAAATCTTGGTTAGTCTAGAAGGAAAATTTTGTGAAATGAACATAGAAAATTGAACCGGAAATAAGGGAAACGAAATACAAAGGAAATAAAATAAAAAAGAAATTTTAAGGATTTCAATTTGTTTAGGATTCTCTCTTATTTGTATTTTTGTCCTTGCCACTTATGTATCAATTTTTATTTTGAATTTATTTTTCAATTACAAATGTCCAAAAAAAATGTAAATTTCTTGTCAAAACTCAATAATATGCTTTGCAGGAAAATAATTCAACTTTTCAATAGGAAAATTTGGAGTCACTACTTTGTAATAAGAAACCGTAAATTTCATAGTTTCATCTATGTGAAGCAATTCATTTCGACTCAAAACCACATAATAATATTGATTATAGCGTGACACCTTAATTGAATTTACTTTTTACCAAGTAAATTGAGTAGTAAAGAGAGTATTTCCTATATTGACAGCCGATGACGATAAAAATATTGAGAATTTCCTGTATAACAACTTGAGGACATTAGAGACAATGTTTCTCCTTGCAGTACGGATTATGGTAGGAATGAGCTGTTGACTAGGGCATTGCGTGCCATCAATTCAAACTCTAGTTATCTTGATCTTGGTGATGGTAAGAAAGCTCTGACGTCTTTTCTTCCTAGGAATTTAAGTAAGAGTTCAACTCCTTTTTTGGTTTTGAAGTTTTTTTTTCTTTTGCCAGTAAAACTTAATCCAAAAGTTTTTATCTCTCATACTAATGAACCTTTTATATCTATCTTTACTACCTATCTTTACTAACTCTATACTATTTATTGTTACTTGATCAAAACGATGACAATTTTGCTAGGAATTCCGATAGTCGCATCTAAATGATGAATGATTGTAGGCTCTTTCATGCAATATTTATTTCCATTGCAATTAATGCTTGGCCTAAGTAATTCGTCTGATAATATTATAATCCCCAATTTTATATTAATAATATTTGTAAATTAACAGAATGCTATAACCATTATAACTTAAAGCTGGAAACGCAACTCATTGCTCTCATTTACACAAGAATGAAATCTGTTTGGCATTATTTTGAATATTTAAATTTTGAAATTCTTAAGAAAAAGGGCACTTTAATTTCCACTTAATTTATTTTATGCCTTAATTCTTTTAGAATAACTCACATAGTTTAAATGCTAAGAAATGAATTAGAATAAATTTTTTTTTATTCTTCAAAATCAACAGTGTAGGATCATGTGAAAATTCGGGTCCCTGCTTCATATTTTAATGGAGAATTCAAAAGCACTAAAAAAACCATACAATATTTTTCAAAAATCTTCCATTTACTTAAGACTCCTAATACGTCATATATGTAAATCCAGGCATTTTGTACGTGTTTTATTTATTTTATTCTTTAATTTTATTTTTGTCAATTTTTTTTTTATATTCTTAGAATTTTATTTTATTTTGGAAACTATTAGAATATTTTGAAATATTTATTTATTTAGTTTGTTACCATTTTTCTTGTTTTTATATTATGGTTTTTTTGCAAAAATTTTAGGACTTAACATTTTTAAATTTATCTTAGGTTATTCTTGTATTCAATGAACCCCAAAAATATAATATACTCCCAATATCGTTTCAGTAATAGACCATTTTACAAGTTTATGATTCACGAAATACAATTCTAGCATTCAAGTGAAGCAAATTGTAATTTAGTATGTGACTGAAACTTTATATTCCACTTTACTATCAGTTACATAAAAATAGGTTGAAACGGCAGAGTTTATTCGGAGGGAAGTTATGAAATGCAATGTGAATTCTTCAACACATTTAAAAGTTTAAATTGGCAGTTTCAAATACTTCCAGTAAAATGAGCAAGAATCGTTTACCATGGCAATACTTCACGGGTATTGAATATAGAAAACTGCAAACACTACCATTTAACTAAAAACAAGAATACATAAAATGAATTTAATTTATATTTTGAAATATATTATTATAACAACAAAATTTTAAAATCTAGGCTCTAAATATTCCTATCAACGAAAACAAAGTGCCTAGGTACTAAATTTTCAATTAATTTTATTTTATTTAAAATACTTACAAGCAATTATTACGAATCTACATTAAAATTAACATGAAAATTGTCACAATACATAAAATATTTTATGTTCGCCTAAACTTATGCAATATTTTCAAAAGAATATTAAAACTACATTTTTCTTCATCTTGCCTTCTTATCATTAGCGTCATATATCACTAAAAATATTCTTGTTATTTTGATTTGATTTGGACTATAAACATTTTTTCATTTCACAAGTTTTTGAAAGATCTCATATTCAAAAATTTATTTTTATTTTAATTAATTTTAATTTTATGTAATGGACAGACGAAATAATTTCATAAAATTACTTTAAATTTTACAACATTCACTAAACTTAAACATGTAAATTTTAAGAACCAAAAACAAAGTAAAAAAACATTGAATATGAAATGGAACCAAAACTGACAGCAATGTTACAATAAACGAAAACGTTTAAGGGAAAATAATATGTAAATAACTATTAAGAAGGCATACGTCTCCCTTTTTCAGAACCGTATTTTATTTATTCTTATCATTGTTTTCTACAACAAACATACTACCATAATATTGTATGCAGTCCATTATACAAGGTAACCCGAAACTGGTATTAAAATTCGTGAGAAGTAAAGCGAAAATTGTTCGTCTGGAAGGGAGAGAATTCGGACGTCTAGGTATAGTTTTAAAAGTTTTACAAGAAACCAGATTGAATATAACAGTCCTAAAGCTGTATACTAATGATGTCAGACCTACCGTTTTTAAGTAATTTGCCATTTCTGTTTTCTTTTGGATGCTTTATATCCTCCTCTACAACTTGGTCAGGTAATTAAATTTTCATGGTTACAAATTTTTCAAAATTATCTGTGACGAAATTTGAATATTTGTCAGAAAAAAATTTTTTAAAGGCGGATTTTTTTAACTCCCTAAACTACTCTTAAACGTCAAAATGTCCTATTCCCTATAAACAATTTTGTATTTAAAAGACTCTTAATTACTAAAAAGAAATTATTGTCTGAAAACTTGAATATCAATTCCGTACCACCTTGTATGGTTAAGACATTATTTTCGTTGTTTTTTTACTTTCATTAATAAAACAAAAGAAAAGGCATAACATAAGTGAACGTGATTCAGAACATAACAAGGAACCCATGTATTAAAGCTTATAAAAAAATAGCAACAAAATACAATCAAAATATGAGCAATTCCAAAGAGGAACTGTAAAAAAATCCAAAAAAACGCAGTTGAATGACTTCAAGTCAAATCAGTAAGGACGTGAATTTTTCATTTTATACTTTGGTTTATTCGTTGGTTTCTTTACTTAAGTAGAGGATTTTATATTTTATTAAGAATGTTAAAAAACAAAAACCAATTCTAATTTTGGAATTTTTGACATTTTATATACGAGAAAATTTAAGTGTTTCGAATAAAATAGAATATGTGAGTGAGAATTAAAAAGAACCTATCTTACTTTTTACAGAAAAAACAAGTTGAGATGGTTTGTATATTGGAGTCTGCGATGAACGAAGGCAATTTGTTCCGAAGTAAATCAAATTCAAAAAGTGGGTCACTCTTTACTACTGTAGATAGTTATTAATTAACAAAGCGTTTTCGAAGAATTAGAGCTTAATACCTGTTTAACAACTTTGTAAGGCATTGAATATGACATTCATTTGATTACTAAACTCAATTATTGAGTTCCAATACTGTAAACAAACTTTCTCATTTACATTAAATATTTAAAATTTGAGTTATTGCATTTTGATATTGTATTTCACATTAAAATATTTTAAGCTTATACGGGTATTAAGTTTGCCTGCATATCTAAAATACAATACAGAATTGTTTGGGCTGGCATTTTAATAATGAGGGCACTGAAAAATCACGTCATATCAATCATATAATTATAGTATTTTTTCTAAATAAAACTTAAGGATAAATCATATTAAGGATATTATAACAAATCAGAAAACTAGTTGCAAGAAACGCGAATAAATTGAAGAAGAAGACATGTTTCATCCCATGATTTTGTAATCTAGCTTTTTTGATAATCTTTCTTGTTCCCGTTTTATAATACCCATTTTATTTACCAATAACTTAAATATATTAAGAAAATCACAGAAAATAATTTTTTTTTCTTATGCAGGATTAAATTAAGATTTCTTAACTGTTAACAAATCGCTGGATTCTGAAAGTTACTAAAAATAATCACGAAAATTGTAAACAATCGCTCAATTTTTTCTAATTTAGCCAGAAATTCCGTTTTAACTTTTTCAAATCTCTCAAATACTCCTCCTAATCATTTCCAAGGCTCCTTTCTATCATAAACCAATCATGTTCCCGATTCTCTCCAATCGCCGAACACCCAATTTTCTCTAGATATTGATTCTTTGAATTGCAAAGCCTGGAAACAGAAAATTACCAAAATTTAGGGCCTTAGGTCTTAGTCGAAAAATTAAGGGTTTTTTGATCATACGTTTTATGTAGTGTATTATAGTAAAAATAAATAAAGTATTCTTCCTAAATTTATGCAATAAAATTTAAAAATAAATAGACCATCTGAATTTTGACATTTGCAGAGTCCTGGCAGTGTGAATTGTTAATTCAGAATTATTTTATTTTTAGAATTCTGTTATATTTTATAGAGTTGGAATTAAGAATTGGCTTTACTATACTGAAAAATAATTAAAATATCGTTGGACAGGGAAGCTTGTTTTCTCATATAGCTTTGCTAATGAAATTACCTTAAATATTTTTAAAGTTTATTAGAATAATTATAAATTTTAACAAGTTTCAGACATTTCTGAATTACAAAAATTAAAGAATACTTAAATTTAATGAATACTTAAAATATAAATTATTCTTTAATATTATAACAAATGAATATCTCGCTATGATAACAATAAAAATTCATTATCCTTTGAAATGCTTATCAATTTCTCTTAAGTTGTTTTAGAGGGGATGAATTAAAATATTAAATTCAAATAGCTTATTATCCTGGGAACTTTTACTTTCCGTTTAACCTTAGCAAAATCTATAAAATTTCCTAATTATTCTCTTAATTATCAAAATATAATTTTAATTGAAATTTAATATTTTTACAAAAATAAAATAAAATATCATTTTTCTATTGTTTTATTGCGACGTTAAATGCCACTCATTTTGAGCATCACACTCCTCCTCCCGGGGAGCTTCCATCTAAAAGAATTCTTAATTTTTATGATTCGTTCATTTAACAATTAAATTGGCTTTTAAAAAGTTTTATCATTTTGCTATCACTTTTAACTGCCAATTTTTATTTTTTTGTTTTTTTTTTTTATTTAATTAAGTGATAATGAAGAAAAATCAAATTTTAATTTTTGAACAAAAAAAAATTTCAAATTGAACTTGGAAAATTTGGAAATTTGTTTTTTATTTTATAAACCATCTGATGCTCATAAAAAATATTAAAATTCATAAAAATTCAAAAGCTATTCAAAAGAATTTTTAATATTTGACAAATTATATTTGCATAAATTTATTACAGAGTCTCGACCTTATTTTTAACAATAAAAATTAATTGTTTCAAAAATTTTTACCATTTTTTAATTATTATTATTGAATAAAATTAATAAAATATTTTAAAAGACAAAGTTCAAATAAAAAATTTATTGTACTTAAGAACGAAATTATTATTTACGTGAGTGCCGATTAAGAAAATTGATTCATATTAAGTCTTCAGACTAGCTATTCTGCAAGATTTTGAAGAAATTTATAGAGTCAAATCAGTTTTCCTTTTATTATTTGGATTTGATTCTGAATGACATAAACAACCTAAACTGTAATACATTGCATTGAATTTATTGAAAAAGAAGACGAAGGACCATCGATTTATCCACCTCTTTCTTGATCTTTTACAGACAGCAAATTTTGTACAAATTATCGAGACCGCCCTTTGTATGGTTGTTGTCCAAATCCAAAATAATTTCCCGCATTTGCTAATTTCCCGAAGTGCTCGTGTTATAATGAACAGTAGACAATAGAATTATATTTTTATTTCGCTTTGGATCATACAAGAAAATTGTAAAATCTTTTGCAATAGCAAATATTGTAGACTTAACACCTTTTAAGACATTTTATAAGACCACCTAAAATAACAATGATTTCCAACGGCAGTAGGAGGAGAAACTACCACCACGATTCATTTTACAAAATCAATATCAATATCAAGTAGGTATTCAATGAAGAATAACTAAATTTACGGTATAAGCTTAGGTAATAGTTAATTTTCTTTAGTGTGAAGTTGGTTATTGGCACACTTGTACGTGTTTTTGTACAGCAAAATTAATTTTATTTAAATTTTTATTTTTTATTACTGTTTATTTTTTGAATAGCTGCTTCCAGTCAATTTTTCGTGTCGAATTCCTTATACAATGATGAAATGCATACAAATGTATGGTATGTTGCGTGTACGGATAAGTGGTTGAAAATCAAATCTCTTATTTTTAATAGAATGGATAGAATATATTTTAACATTAAGAAGTTACTGAAACACATTAAAACACATTAAAATTAAGAGTTAAAATTAAAAAACATGTCCAGGTTGGCGGGTGTCAACAGAAAGTTTTAAAAACATTTAAAGTCTTAATGTTATTTAATTATATTTAGTGTACTACGCACTGCACCTACTTTGGGTTTGGAGGTTATTCTTGACCGGGATACGATGACCGAGCAGGTAAAGGCAGGGGCTGTGAGGAGTGCGTTGAGTCTCCAAGCTATAGGAATACTGAGAAGCAAGGATAGTATACACACGTAGAACTCTGGGGAGTATGGAGTGCGAGCTAGGGAAGTTAAGTCTGACTTAACTACGGAATTTTGGTTCCACAAAGGGAGGATTGGAGTACTGGATGGATAAGCAGGCTATTTTAACAAAAATTTAATTCTTGCAAATTATATGATTCCTCCTCCCGAAGGACCAAAGCCCTTAATCTCCCCCTCACATCGAACCATAGGATCTTTTGTAATTCCCACCTACATTAGTTCTACACCTAGGTCTCTGACAAACCGCAGTATTGCCACCACATCAAGTCTCGAGATCACGCCTGGGGTCACAAAGCCTCCCCCGAAGCATCTCAGTCGCAGACGAGCAACCGCCTTACACTCACATAATAAGTTCTCCATGGTTTCGTTCTCTTCCAGGCATAAATGGCAGGCTTCCTCCGCCACCAACGTTCTCAAATCTAGACGACCGAGCATGACCAGACCCCGTCCCTCCAGTGGCAGATGAGGCACAAATTTCTTAGAGTGCGACAGGTGCGACCCTGGTCTGCTCCTGCACTCAGGGCACGCAAAACCGTTGTCCTGCGCACCCCAAAGTATGGCTCCGGCCCAATGAAAGAAGCCGCTGCCCTGGCAATTATATAATTAATTTCCTTGCTTCCAAGAATATTTCAATACATTTAAAGGTATAATGGGCACAGCATATACTCTTGTTTTTTATTATATAAAAAAAATCCTATGATTTATTCATTTCAATTGAACCATTTTAATTAAGTTAATATTGTCATTTATATAATTATATTCACTTATAGCTTTATTTAATGTCCTCGTAAGATACAAAAAAGGACATTAAATTAATTAAAGTAGATATAGTTTGTGTTTCCCGGAAATAAGAATTTCTTTCTTATTGTTTCAAATATTTTTGATGAATTCTTCCATTAACAAAAACAAAAAAATAATAACAATTTACACGGAAAAAAAAAAATAAGAAAAGAAATGATTAAGATGTGCAAAAAATTGTGAGACAATGCTGATGATTTGTTATCCTTTTTTGTTCATTTTTTTTCCAGGTTATTTTTATCTTTACGGCTATTGAATTAATTCTTAAGTCGAAATGAATCACTTTTACTTTTTTTTCGGACATTTCTCACATTATACACAAATAAACACATTAAAAATGTTATTGTCTTTATATAAGAATAAAAAAACAAAAAGTTTTCATATTAAGAATGTGGGTGTTTTATTTGTGTTTCAGGTCCTTATAAGTTTGTGCGTAGATTCATAACATAAAAATCGAGAAGAATTTAAGTAGATTTGTTTTAATTTTCTTTTAATTTCCTTTTGGGTATATTGGTTTTTCTATACTATTGTTGTACGAGTATTTTTGTACTCCATATGTGTTATATGTAGGAATATATAAGAATTTTGGAATGTTTTGAAATTAAAGACTTTTGCTGTTGTTCTTTTTGTTTATTAGTTGTTGTGAGAATCAATAACTTTGTGATTTTGAAGGGAGTTTTCAATCAAAATAAATTCCTAACAACAATATTGAAAATTGTTGTGTAAATCGGAAAATTGGAAATGTTAAATATTGATAATTTTTTTTTTTTTAGAATTTAATTTTTATTTATGGGTTTGTTAGTCTCTTGCAGTCTCTTGTAATTCAGTCTCCTGCAACTTTTGAAAGGAATATTGTAGATATGAGTAAGTTTTTGTATGATGAGCTTTTATAATATTAATATAGACCACCAAAAATATGTTTGAAAGTATGAACATTTCTTAGTGCGGTAATCGATTATTTTAAATGAAAGCCAGAGCAAGCAATATTGGTCAGCAAAAGTTAGAACTAAATTGCAACCATATTAGAAGGATGAAGTAGACTGTTAGAGAAGGTAATGATTTTTAAAAAATTATACTTCCAAAATTAGTAAAACTAAGCTGGAAAAGCTACTTTTGATGATTATTATTTTTTGCATACTTTTAGGGTTTTAGCATTTTTTACATACTTTTAGGGGTTTTAATATTTTTTTTAAATTCACATGTATCTGCCTTAATAGTTCTATAGCACCTATTACATTATAGTCTTGTGTTCTGTTGCACGTATTTTACAAATTTAAAATAAGGGATCTGTTAACATACAAAGTCAACCTTTTTGGGAAAATTTTCATAACAGTATTTTCTTTAATAGCAATATTTATAATTTGCATAAAAAATCTACAAAATTTTAGCACATATTAAATGCAACAGCGCATATTATTAAATTAAATAGCACAAATTCACTATAATTTACAATTTCTTTGACAATGAACATGTTGCCATGTACCCACATTACATCATTAGCATAACATTCACCACAACAAATTCTAAAAATTTGTACTCTACTTACAAAAGACTTCTTTAAATCATTCTCAATACGTACATATATAAAAAAATTGCAGTAAATCACAAATACTTAAATAAAATTGAATAGGAAAATAAAAAGGAAACTGTTATACACTTTCCTAACTTAAACTTTTTATATAACAAATTGTCTACCACGAAAAAAAATGTAAGGGGTATAAAAAGCATGAAAGCAACACTTTCTTATTAAAATATTTTACCGTTATTTTATAAAGAGTACCTTAAGACGTCGTCTCTCACGTTCTCTCTATTATTAAAAATTGTAAGTTCATTGTTCATATTAGGTATGCATGAATTTTATATGTGTATTACAATACATTTGAGAAGAAAATTTATTAGAATTTTGTAGTCTTTAATAAAATTGGGGTTTTCTCCTTTTTGTCATTTTTATTGCTCAAATACTTTTTATTCAGTTACATATATACATACTTACGTCATAATATTATATCGAATATGTGAGAATATCGAAGTGCATTAGTGAATATAAATTATTGAAAACAGATCATAAATAAAGACGATTGTCATTTAAAATTGAGTTCAAAGTAAGATAAGAAAACGAAAAGAAGTATTTTATAATTAATTGTCTATTGTGAATGAAGTTAATTTTTTTTCTTTTGTAAAGTACATTAATTTCAACTACTTTTTCAAAATGCCGGTATACTTAGTTAATATATTATTGAATTGTTTGGCAAATTTTTGCTTTCATCTAGAGAAAATTTATTTTCGAAAAGAAAAGCAAACAAACTTTGCGAAATTCACAGTGATTCACAAAATATTGAAGAAATTTCAATATTTTTAAATTAAGATGCTGGAAATCATTATTCAAATTGGCTGTTGCTGTTGTTATAATGACAACTTAAGAAAAAATTCAGGAAATTTTTAAATACCTCTGAAATTTTGAGAGTTGTTGTATTCTTACATAACAAAACAATTTTGACCATAACAAAATAATTGACAATCAATAACAATTTATTCGTTTTGGAAAGAGAGGGAGTTACGTTGTTTGAATAATTACCGTATAATTTTGGATGACTAATAATTGGGACTTCGCACATATTATTTCCATTTAAACGTCCACACCAATTAAAATATCTGACTTATAATAACAACATCGATCGCAGCTCTTTACTTTTACCCTTTTATTTTGCGTCAATTGCAAGTAGAATCAGTATGTTTAAATTAACAAATTCTGAAAAAAACAATTCAATTAAAAATTCGAATAACACACAGAGAAGAAAATTTAAAGGAATCATTTGTATTACACTAGATCTGAAATATCTGATGAAATATTTTTTCACAGTTTACGTACTCGCTCAACAAAATGTCGATGGGGACAATGTAAAATTATTAAACAAACAAGTATAAAATTGCAGACTGGAAGACATTTGTAAAAATCTCCTGATTGTTATCTCTATGCAATACTGGAAAACTCATCCCAAGTGATTTTCAAAATAAGACATTTTTTTTTCTATAATCATATCTTTGTTTTCCATTTTGCGGTTTCTATTTGATTCGTTCAATTTTTCAAAACTTAACCATTTTCATAAAATTATTGATCCGTGCACTTACTCTGTTGATTAAGAAATAACGTGTGTGCAGTTTTATGAATATTTTTATTTCCATTTTCATTTTGGTTTCTGCTTTTTTCCATTCTTGAGTTGATAATTTTATTTTCTTTTGTGAATTAGAAAAAATAATGTTATTAAAATGAAAATTCAATGAAGAAATTAAGAAGAAAAACAAGAATTGCTTGAATTGGAAAATAAAAGTTCCACAACATTTTCATTAGAATTTCCTTCAAGCGATTCTAATGAAAATATTGTGGAATTGATTCTTTTTAAAAGAAATAGTTTTAAAAGGGGTAACAAGGTAAAAGCTTGCTCTTACATCTTAAGAAACGCCTTAAATTTTGTCCAGGATAATTAGGTTAAGAAGGAAGCACAAGGGGATTTCAATCTGATTACTACTGCTCTAATAGGAATTAAATAATATTGAAGAAACTATTGTTAGAATATCTACTTGTTTATTCGAATAAATCATAAAGTATTCTGGCAGATTATGTGACAGACGAAATGAGGCAAATGTCATTTTCTAAAATATTGTGCATTAACTCTTGAATTACATTAGGTATTACCTCAAGATGTACATTATGCTTTACCGAATGCACTGTAATACACAAGGTATTGAACATTAAAAATCACAGTAAATTAATTTCCATAACAATTTCCAAATCAAAGAGTACGAAATAACTTC
Organism: Condylostylus longicornis; assembly: GCF_029603195.1. Lineage (NCBI taxonomy): Eukaryota > Metazoa > Arthropoda > Insecta > Diptera > Dolichopodidae > Condylostylus > Condylostylus longicornis. The sequence continues at coordinate 3,306,036 of NW_026578045.1, forward strand.
ACATGATTTGGACAAAAATTAAAATTATTATAAGAAGTCCAACGACTCAAAATTACGTGTGTAGAAACAAATTTCATTAAATCCCGTCTACTAATACCAATCCTGTTGAATTTTCCTCTACTTTTAACAATTATTCACCGCCATTCTATTCAAATAAAAAAAATGGTCAATAATACAATTATAATTTTTTGATATTTTATGCGCCAGCAAGAAAAGCAGCACCAATGGTCATGTATAGAGAACTATTTTGAAAAAAAAAAAATCTAAATCAAATTTTACTACAAATCTATATTAAATACTCTAAAAATTCCTTCAAAAAATAGATGAATTATTATTACATTACAAAATCCCTAAAAATATGCAATAAATATTAAATTTTTTCATTTTAGGTAGGTTATAATTTTTCATTCTAACCTTCATTCATACATTACAACATTTAAGTTTGAATTAAGTCTTTATAAATGAAAATGGTGTCTGATTCTAAATATATGCATCTTAAGGATGTAATCCTTATATAAAATGAAATAAATCTTTTCCCATTACAATACGTAGAGAATTTTGAATAAGGGCAAAACCAACACAATGTTTTCCCCTTCTATATTGTAAAAGTGCCCGAAAATGTAAACCTAAAACTACTATAGGAATTCATTTTTAAAATTTAAACTAGATTCCATTTCAATAAAATGATTTAAGCTGCAACTACAGAAAATGTTAAAAAAGATTTATTACTTTTTTTTTTAGAATTTACACAATCAATTTTGTATAGAAAATACTAAGCTACTAGCTGGTTATATAGAATTGAAATAAATTACAATAATATTACAATTTTTACAAGGACACACACACACACAATTTTATGTTCTCTTCTTAATTTATTCACTTTAGGGCATAATATTCAAAATATTTAAGTATGGTTGAAGGATGATTCTTCCTTTGTAAAGAAAAAAAAAACATAAAATATTCTCCTGTGTTAAAGTTTATCAAATGAAAATTTGTGAATAAAATCTGCACCTTACGGAAAATATAAAAGAAATCTCAAAACAACTAAAAACAAAAAACAAAAAATCATAAAGTAAGAATTCAACAATTTAATGTACTTTAATATTGTTCAACGGACTCCTTTCCGCCAAAAAACAAAAAAAAATAGCAGGATATAATGTTTTTCGAAAAGATTATTATTCCTGTTAAGTGGAGAGTTTTACTTGTTTTACAGGCAATAAACAAAATTAGAAAAAAAAAAATCTTGCTATATTAAAAAGGTTCCTTTTTACACTCTTTAGTGTTACAAATCCCTGGAATATTATTGCATTATGGCAAATGTTATTTTTATCATTGGATTTTTGTCCAGTGTAGTAATATTAATGTATCTGCTTAAAAGCATCGAAAAATTTAAATCAGCATTATTTTTGCACAAAAATTGATCCAAAAGTTTGTGTCTACCTCGCTCCTTGCTAACTCGATTTTGCTTATCAATCAGAAATCTTCAATTTGTGCTTGTAAATGATGATTGATTTTGCTCTTTCATGCTACATTTTTATTTGCTTGATCTAGGCAATTCGTCCGTTAATAAGTACTTTATAAGCTGGAAAAGAATGATTAAAAATATTTTGAAGGTCTTATTGATTTATTTATTTATTCTTGTAATTATCGCTGCACACTCGACAATTTAGCAAGAATTACTATTCGAATTCTATAAAGAATGTTCTTGAATGTTCAGATTTTCATTTGAAGTAACCAATTTAATGGAAAATTTCTAATTCATTTCCATGCATATGTTTTCATTTATATTAATTTTTGATATACAATAGGACATTTCTAATGGTTCTCGTAAAATGAAAAAATTTTCGAATTCCAAAATTTTTTATTAAAATTTCATATTGAAAATTTCAATTGACATTGCATGAAGAAGTTTCTCAAAAATTCTTTATGTATATCTTGGATTCACGGAAAATTTTGTGATACATCTTCTTGAATTGGTACAGTAATTTAGAAAATTAAGCATATTATAAAATAATAATAGATTTACGCAAACGAAAGAGTTTCTTTCAGAGTACAGCTTTGGCTGCCCCCCCCTTCCCCTCTAAACTCAAGCAGTTGCAACATGTTTGTTATTTACTGATAATAAGGCTTACCTTATTGCTTCAGTCCTACTAACAGCCCCACCTTCAGTCCCACTCTCAGCCCGAGTCCAACCCAGTCCCAATCACAGTTCTCTTATTATTGTTGTACGATACTGAAATCCCCATGACCGTCAATAATATTTTTAATTCTAATTTTATTTCATTTAAAAAATGTAAGTACAGAGAAAACTTTAACTTTTTATAAAGTGATAAATGATTTTTTAAAAAGAAAAGGGATAAAAACTTTTTTCTTATATAAGTAAGGAATACAGTTGCATGTACCACAAGATTAAGAGTAAATATATGAGTATATGCTCGTATATACATACGAAATTTATATTTTATTGACAAAAGTTACATTATACTTTGTAAGCAGTACAAAAGCAAAAACGATAAAAATAAGAAAAATTTAAGAAGAGAAGACACGAGATTTAGGATATCTTTTCCTTTTTACTTTCATTCAAAATTTTAACTGTATATTTTTTTAACCTATTCAACATAAAATAAAAATTATTTTATGTCCTTTAGCTATATTTAAATTTTAATAATAATTTTGTAGCCATTTGTTAAAAATATAAAATGCAAAATTTGTTAAAAAAAACAAATTTTTAAATTATAGCAAAAAATAATTTTAAGAAATGTCAGCTCGTAAACAATACAATTCACATAAAACTGAAATTTTGACTGAAATGTTATGGTACTGTACATTAGGGAAGCACAACTGCTTGACCGAAAATGGTTTACATCTTAAATTTTCTAGGAAAATCATTAAAATTTGAAAAATTTAAGCTACAAATCGAGATTTTTGGTTTACAAAATTTCGCTTTGAGTGTAGTGCATACACAAACATAAAGATGATAATATTACCTGATATCGTAATGGATATGTAGGTACTATATCCAAAGGGATACGGGTATTCATTTCCGCAATTAAGAGGCAATTGAATGGCTCAATTACAAGAATATTATATCTGAATGTGTAGTTGAAAATTTAGTGATTCTGTAAAGGAAATTTATTTATTTTGAAAATCAAACAATATGAAAAGAGAATAAGATGGTGATCATCTAATGAAGCTCTGATATTTGAGCTTCTGAAATTAAAAATTACCTTTTTCAATCGCTTTTCAGTTTAAAATATTTCAGAAATAATATATAATACTTATAAACTGATTTACAGCGGAAAATTTATATTTTTACGCTTACGCTTTATGAAATGTTATGTCTGGTCCGTTCTCTTGTATGGTGCAGAAGCTTGAACCTTGAAGATAAAACACCTAAACAGATTGGAAGCTTTCGAGGTGTGATGCTACAGGCGTATGTTAAAAATATCTTGAGTAGATCACATTATCAACTCAGAGAGACAGATTTGGAACTGCTTCTAATTATAAAACGCCGCAAAATATCCTATTTTGGCCACATAATAAGAGGTGAAAGGTATGAACTTCTGCAGTTAATTATTCAGGGGAAAATTTAAAGGAGACGTAGAGTCGGCAGAAAGCCAATGTCTTAGCTCAGAAACATTCGGAATTGGACGGGTATCGGAATAGTTGGTGATTTGGTGCATACCACATTAGATAGAGAGCAGTTTGCGAACATAATTAGGAACATCACATAAATATATCTTTTGTACATTCTAGCATATTGTATATTCAAACTGTATATCATATTTAGTAACATTATTTTAACACGCTAACATCCAGTAGGGGATATGCAAATAAAGAAGAAGAAATGGTGGACATAATAACAAAATAAGAGAATTATTATATAATATTACGGCTGTATTATAGCTTGAAATTATTTTGTCAAAGTATGACAACTATTATAATACGACAATTGAAGTTGTAATTATAGATGTCACTTAACAGTGAATGACTATAATTGTGTTGTCACAATTTCTGCATCTTAGTATTTTTTTACTATGTAAGTTGTCTTCATAAATTAAAATTTATTTTTAGAAAGTTTGTATTCCCAAAAGATAGCCTACACAATATTTTAGTCTATTTTCTTAGATTTAGACACGAAAACAAAATATATTTCAAACACTAATAATTGTACATTACTAGTAGGTAATGGAAGTACTTGTGCAAGATTACACGCATAATATATTTATTTACATTTCTATAAAATTAAAAGATTTTTTTTTTTAAAATCTTCCTTATTTTCACGAGCCTTTACGAAAATAGTACAAGACAGGAAATATAAAGATAATAACTTTGACAGCAATATAGAGTAATTTGACAATTCATCTCACAAACTTGCGTCAGAATAAAATCAAAAATTTTGTTAATTTTATTCTATTACATTGGAAATGAAAGTCTATGAATTTTATTTTAGAACGTGTTATTACAAAATAATATTATTTTTTCTCAATAATATTATTTTTTTTAACAATCCAAATATTATTGACATAAAATGTCAAAATATTTGACATTGATTTGTCATTTCAACAATAATTTTATTACAATAAAATGAAGAGACCAAAAATTATACGAATTTTCAAATTCGCATGCTTAGCAGAAATCTGGTATCGCATACCACAAAATAGAAGATAAAATAGCAATATGAGATGCAATATTATAAAACAGGGGGTATAAAACCCTTGAAACGAAAAAAAAAAAGTTTTTAATATGACATTTGAATGACATTTTTAATAAAGAAATAAAAATTATATTTTTATTTTTAAGTATAGGTACAAATTTAATAAAAATATGTATGAAAGAGATGGAATAGAATTGGATCATATTATTAAGTCTCTTAACAGTCACAATTTTTTTCTTTCCTTTAAAATAAATTGGAAAAATAGAGAAGAGAATATTGCATTTCATATCTCTTCCCCTATAAATATCAAATTAATACTAATTTAAATTACAATAATTATTAATTAACCCTTGAGTGGTTTTAAAATTCTTTTTATTAATATTTCTCTTACCTTACTTACAAATTTATGATATTCGTACTTTTCCTACTCGGATTTATTCGATAAATTTCGGGTTTCCTGATATATTGGAATCAGATATTACTCACAAAATTTTAATTTTCCATTGAATACGAGAAGGTCCTGTATTTGTTAGAAAGATATAGATAGTTAGGCAATAATATTATTCAATAATTATTCCTACAGGAAAAATTTATTTACGTATACAAATTCAAACATTTGAAATGGCTTTCGAGGGTATAACAGTAGTAATATAAAACTTTTACTGAAATAATTTCTATCTAGTAAGTGATCTTAATTCCAATCCATTATACAAAATTCAAAATTCCATTCTAACATTTAAAATTTACGTGAAAAACTGTGATAAAATTTATTATCTATTATAAAAATGCCAAATAATTCTGGTCCATACAGTAATACAGTGTATAACGGTTAGTCTTTAAAATGCGTTTTTTAAAACATTTATGACATACTCAGTTTTACGTTTTACACTATAGAAGCACTCAAAACATTTATCACCTTCACTCGAGAATAACTGCTATATTAAAAAAACACTTGCGTATTTGATTAATTGTTAAAAGTGATATCTTGAGGTTCTTGAGACGTTTCTTCTATACAATTATTTCTAAATGAATAAACTCTTGATGCGGCTTTTGTTAGAAAATACCTGTAAATAACCCTTTAAAATTGTATATGGATATTAAAATTATGTTAAGAGACAACAACAAAATTATTAAAAAATGAAAATTTTTATAATTAATTTTAAATATGTATGAATTTTAAATGTGATACCAATTACCTATTTGTACTTCTTAACAGAAGTTCAATAGCCATAAAATTCACTCCTTTAAATAATATCAATTTCAACCTTGAAAATCTACAGAACGTGCAAGTAAAAATTTTCAAAATCATAATATTAAATTAAATATAAAAATATTTTCAATTGAAAATTATTTAAATACATCCATTTATATGAAATCAGAGTCTTGTATTCAATAAATTCCAATACAATAACTTCTAATACTTGCAACATAATAATTATAAACTAAATCTTGGGAATACACTTACATTAATCCCATTTCCTAATCAAGACATCACCTACAAAATATAATAAAAATGAAAACAAGCGGACGAAATCGAATGATGAATTTAATTTGAATTTAAAATTATTAAAGACCTCGTGTCCTCTTTACGTTTATAAGTCATAATATACATTGTTACTACATCAATACTTAACTCAAATAATACTCATATACCTATAACAAAAATTTAAATTCTCTTCAGTCAGAAATGTAGGGTATTAAAAATTAAATAGGTATTTTTAAAAAAAAAAAAATTCCAAAAATTTCTGTCTGGCTCTTTGAATATTTCATATAATATCTAAATACATTATCATATACATATAATATTAAATTCCAAATAAGGTGATAAAATTCTAAGAATAATTTTTTTTTTCAGGTTTATAAAATAACTATCCAAGCATATTTTTGAAAATAAATAAGTATATTAAATATCGGTTCTATGTCTAGGTATTTTTTTTAAAATGAAGTATGAGAAAAAATTTTAAGAAAATTCTATAAAAATCTCTTTGAAATTTTTAATAAATTTTTATAAAAGAAATCTAACAGTCTATTGTACAGACGATACGCTAATGAACCTAGTATGCTATATAAATTGTATAAGAAATGAAAGTAAAAACAGTCCTATAATAAAAATTTTGAGTTAATATTTTTGGGTATCTGCTATTTCAGATAATTTTAGTCTTTATTTGTAAGTTAATCTTTAGAACTCATTTAGAGAATAGAACTAAAATTCTGTTGGATTAATGAACAAAAATAATTAAATGGAATTATTCAGCAATCAGGCGTAAAAAGTGCTTGAATATATAGGGACTATACATTCTTTAAATAGATTTATTATTTTATTTTATAACGTAATAGTTAAAGATTTAAATTTGTTGCAGACAAAATTAATAGTAGTATAAGGAGGTTTGAGATTAATTTATAAAAAATCTGGATAAAGCAAGTATATAATTGGAAACATGATATCGAAATGAAGGTGTATTATAATAGGGGATTAATTTTAATTAAATTTTTATAGCGAGTACACATTTTTTTTATAAAATTGAATAATTTAAATTTCATTAACAAATGGAAAATGATTAACAACCTTAATATTTTGTTTTCTGCTAGAAATATAAGAGATATAGGTGTTCTGTGTAAATTTTTTTAAACTTCATTAAAATAGCCTGTTTTTCAGGAAGATCTAATTGAAACATAAGAGAGATGACTGAAAAAGTGCATCTTTTCTTGATAAGTTTCTTATATTTGCATCCGAAAGCGAGTTTAAGATGTTAATGAAATGAAGGCGAGGTGGAGTGGAGAGGAAAATTTTATTATAGAAAATTTAATTTCTTACAGAAAATTACTTTGACTATTGAAATTTCATTTTCATATTGTTGTTGACCAAATTGATAAAATTTTTTATTGAATTCCGGTGAAAACCATGCGAGTACCATAAGAAATAGTTTAATTACAAAACCATCTTTATATAATAAGAAAATAGATCTTTTTTCTGCAATTGACAAAAATAATATTAATTCTTGATTGAAATAGTTTTAAGCTGTTGGAGTATGTTATGTCGATCGTTTTTCAGGAAATTTTTCTAAAGTTTTCGAACCCTAAGTGTGGATATAGATGGTTTGTTTTGTGTTACTTGAAAATTGTGTGGTACCTACCTGAATTCGTACAGAAAATTCAAAACCAGTTTAACAAGGAACATAAAAAATATGGTAATTTTTAAATTAACTAAAAGTTATTTGTAGCCAAAAAAAAAGATAATATAAATTATTATTTTAAACTTATTACTTGAACCCAAATCTAAAATTCCTTAAGATTTCATAAATTTTAACATTAAAATTTCATTGTACAAAATTATTCATTAGATTTTTAGATTTGTATAACCGCGTACAGTACTCGGGTAATAGAACATCGCCACCACGTAATATGATCTATTGCGCCTTCCCTGAACTCGACGCATGCCTTACAACAAACGCTCGAGACCTACACTTATTCATTAACAGCTTTTCTAATTATAATCCTTTCTATTGTTTTTGTGTAGTTAGTCTAATACCCGAGTAATCTCACAAAAATACCACCTACATTTTTATTAACACATGCTTATAACACATTCTAGTATTCCATTACTAAAGCATATAAAGGATAGCATGGTCAGGAATAACATATTTTCTTTTACCTTTTTTTTTTAATTTTTTTGCGTTATTTTAGCCAAAAATAAAAAATAAAAAGAAAAATATCCTGTTAATTTGTGGATTAATTTCAATTTCTTCCATTGAAAAATTAATTGTTTTTCTTTTATTTTTTTTATTATGTTATGGGTTTAACTATAATTAAGTAAAAGAAAAATCAGGTGTACTTAAAAGTCCATTATTAATTATTAAACAATAAGATCCTTAACTATAAAAAAAAAATCCTTTTTTTTTTATTATTTGATGTTTTTCCCTTCTTCCTTTTTTTGTTTTAATTTTTCTTTCCCATATATTGTGTACCTATACCTAAAATTTTCATTATGGTATTATTTTGTCAGTTTTTTTAAAATAAATCTTTGACCGAAATGAGTTGAAACAAAAGTAGTACCAAAATTAAGAAAGAAGAGTAAAAATAAAAGGATAGACACTGTAAAAAATTTTGGTTGTAAACCTGATTTATTAATAGAATGTGGAACTCAAGTTAACTAGGGTTATAAGGTTTTTTCAACTAGAGGATAATTTTATAGAAAACTTAAAGGAGAATAGCTGATAAAACCACCACTTGTGCTACCGAAATCACCTGAAATGACAGTGAAACTTGTTTTGCTGTGAAGATTTTTTCCGGGTGTGACTTGTTACTCTTTTCTGGAGTTAATTGTACTTATAACCTACACTTAAAGACTAAAAACCAATTTAGAGTTTAGATTGAATTTCACTTTATTTTGCTGATTTCTAATATCAATCGTGCAATTTCTGACTCTTATCGGGCTTCTCGATTAGCACCTATAATAATTATTATTGCGGTAATTTTACATAAAAATTTCTTGCAGTGTATTCTTAATATTCCTAATATGAAAATCAGTTTGTCTGTAAGTAAAAATATGCTTTAAAAAAAAAGGACTTTTCTTTCAAAAAATTAAGGCTATCAAAATCATTTGCTCAGTAAAATTTTTTAGTAATTTTGTTTTTGTTATTTTTATTTCTGTTTTTCTTCTCTGTCTAATCTTGATATTTGATTACTTTTCATTTTCATGTGGTAAAATAAACGTCCCTTTAATACTGACATTGAATAACATTTTTGTACAAATAAAAATATTTGAAATCTTTTCATAGGTTTTTTTACATTAGATTTTTGTATAACAGTTTTATAGTCTAGGTACACTTACTTAATTTAAATTTTATAGTTAAAACAAACATGTACGGAATGAGTGAATTGACCATTTGTTTGAAATCATAGAAAATACTGACATTTTAAAGAAATTTGAATAATTATTGTTATTGCATTATTCAGACTTGATAATGTAATCTATTGGGTTTAAATTTGGGTCTTAAAAGTTAATTTATTTAAATAGTATTTGAATAATGATTTTGGGCTATAAAGAATTTTGTATCAGTGGGGTTTTAAATCAAAAAAAAAAAATTAACTAGACGAAAGAATTGCCACTAAATTTATGATTTTGGCGTACACACTGAAAATTTATCAAAAAAAAAATACCATGATATTGTTGTACGATTAAAGAGCTAGGGTGGTACCACATTGTTCAGATGTCTTCAAATATAGTTGTGCTTTTATAGCAATATAACAGCTATCTTCAAATACAGTTGTGCGCGGTATTGTTAAGAAATGCTTTGAAAAAACCTATAACCTTAATTAGGAATAGTAAATCTGGTCGAGTATGAATTCTGAAAACGCACCAGGAAAAGAAAAAAAAAATTAACCGGTACTGCCGTAGTTATCGTTTATTTTAAGTTGGTTTTTTCAATTATTCGATACGGGTTGTCTTCAAAAACAAAGATTGAAAATTATTGCTGGACAAAGTCTACGTAGATATAATAATAGTCTCCGATATAATCAATTTTATCACATTCATTACCTCATTTAATTTCAATATGCATGTATCTCGGAGAAGTGAGGCCTTCTCCATCCTAATGAAAACATCTGATACCTTCAGATACGTGGATGTGAATGTGCACGGCAAGAATGTAAATACTACAAGAGTCATTAGACACTTCCCATCAATATTTCAGGCAAGGACATCTGCCATTAAATTATGCTAGTGTATCAGAAATAACTACAGGAGGAGCACAGTTTTATATTATTTTGAACAGCCAATTTTGAAGTCGTCTCTGAGTAGTGGTATCCAAATAGTTGGTGAATGCGTCAATGCCTTTCACATCGTGGCTAAGCATAACCTTATAACCATGGTGTGGGTGGCCAGATATTATGACATAGACGGAAATAAGAAAACTGCTAGACACACCCGAAAGAAGGCGGAAACTCCATTCATTGGGCAAGAGCCATTTTTGAAGCGTTAAGAACGACAATCTAAAATATCTGCGTAAAGGACACTTAAAGGATGGAAGGAGTGGGCTAAGATAAGCCATTGAAGCGGTTGCCAAGCTGCAGTGCCAATGTAAACGGGGATGAAAATCATAAAAGATCCTATAATTTTGAAATATTAATTCACAAAAAAATTCCCTTTCACAGTTTATTTTAGACTTAATTTTCTATAATATGGTCACCTTCTTTAGAGAATTAGACAATTTAACATTTTATATTCAAAATAAAGTTAATTTAGATTTTCGTAAATTTCATTTCATTTGTTCACTATCTATAAAAAAAAAAGATTAAATTATTCAAACGTCCCATTATTTTGTACATGGTCTGAATTTAGATTATTGTGAAAAGTTAACAAGTAGAGTTGTTAAGAGTTTTTCAAATAACATTGAATCTCAAATTTTATTAAACATTTTAGAAGTCTCTTTATATGGAATAGAAAGAGAATCATTTCGGTTCTATCTTTTTTCATTTTATCTTTTTATTTTCTGATTTTGATGATATAATAATTAACCTTGATAAGTCTATGTACATAATATGTTGGCTATATATGTAATTTAGTATTTGTACATATTTTCATTTATTAAGTAAAGAGCTAAAGGTAATGAGATGAGCTTAAATGTACAATTCTTTTAAATGGGATAATTCTTATATTTTACACAAGTTAAATTGCTATAAAAATTAGAAAATCCAAAAAGGAATAAATAAATAGGTATCGTGTCTGCTATACAAGACGAACTTTTTATAGAAAGAAAGGTATTGTGATTGTATGAAATTTAACGTTGCGATATTTTAGCGTTGAAAGTTAGTTCGAGAAACTAGAGCTCTGCTTGGTGGCTCATTATAAGACAATAAACTCAATGAAATGGTGGAACGGTTCGTGACTCAAAATTTCTACATATTAATTTGCTTTATCATTGATTTTTTATACTGAGGTACCAATTATACTCTGTCACAGATACTTGGAAATCTTGCAAATTTGTTCAGGATTCATTGTTATTATGAAATGTATAACATCAGGCTGGCAGGCGCCATAATATATTATATAGACATTTAAGGTAATTGATATTTTTCATTTTTCATTTGTTGGCCATAAAATTTAATCGCAGTTTTACTTGAAAACCTTTAATTCAAGTTCACTGACAAGTGACATTTCCCTACGACACCACTGTTACCTTATATTTCAATATTTTGTTCAAAAAGTATTTAACTTAATGGAAATTTCTTCATGCAACTGCAGAACAGATGGATGACGTAATCAAAGGAACGAGTTAAAGGCAGAAAAATTAATTAAAAAATTTTTTCTCCTCGAACTGGACTCCAACCAGTGACCTACCGCTTTCTAGGCGGACGCTCTACCAACTGAGCTATAGAGGCATGAAGAAATTGCTGATGAAATGTTCTCTACATTGCTTATACTGTAATTCACATGATTACTAAGTATTTGTTTTGTTTACATTGATTACTACATACAATCTACTATTGAAACACACAATAACAAGAACATATATATTTATACCCGTACGAACGTATGTTCGAAGGGTATACTAAATTTGCCTTACCGTTTGTAACGCTAAGAAATAACGGTGTTAGATATAGACTCAAGTGTATGTTTTTGATCAGCGTCAAATTCTGAGTTGATTTAGCTTTGTCTGTCCGTCCGTCCGTCCGTTCGTCCGTCCGTCCGTCCGTCCGTCCGTCCGTCCGTCCGTCCGTCCGTCCGTCCGTCCGTCCGTCCGTCCGTCCGAACGATAACTCAAAAACTAATTGAGCTAAGTTCACCAAATTTTCACAAATGATTTATTGGAGTAAGTGCCAGAACCCTATTTAAATTGGACATGATCGGGGTACCGGTTCGGATAGCTGCCATACAACTTCAAAATTTATTTGGCTATATCTCAGAAACTATAAAAGTTATGGTATTGAAATTTCACACAAACGAATATATTAGTAGGGCCAATATGCCCCATAAAAGTCGCTTAAATTACTTGGCTCCTTCTGGTACCTGCCATACAACTTCAAAAGTTATTTGGCTATATCTCAGAAACTATAAAAGCTGTGATATTGAGATTTCACACATGTGAATATATTAGTAGGGCCAATATGCCCCATAAAAGGCGTTGAAATTACTTGGCTCCTTCTGGTACCTGCCATACAACTTCAAAAGTTATTTGGCTATATCTCAGAAACTATAAAAGCTGTGATATTGAGATTTCACACATGTGAATATATTAGTATGGCCGATGTGTTTGGTAAAAGTCGTTGAAATTACTTGGCTCCTTCTGGTACCTGCCATACAACTTCAAAAGTTATTTGACTATATTTCAGAAACTATTGAAGCTATGGTATTGAAATTTCACACAAACGAATATATTAGTAGGGCCGATGTTTCTCATAAAAGTCGTTGAAATTACTTGGCTCCTTCTGGTACCTGCCATACAACTTCAAAAGTTATTTGACTATATTTCAGAAACTATTAAAGCTATGGTATTGAAATTTCACACAAACGAATATATTAGTAGGGCCAATGTGTCTCATAAAAGTCGTTGAAATTACTTGGCTCCTTCTGGTACCTGACATACAACTTCAAAAGTTATTTGACTGTATCTCAGAAACTATAAAAGTTGTGATATTGAGATTTCACACAAGTGAGTATATTAGTAGGGCCGATGTGCTTGATAAAATTCGCTAAAATTTCTTGGCTCTTTCTGGTAGCTGCCATACAACATCAATAGTAGTTTGGCACAACCAGTATTTTGAATAACACATAGTACTGAAATTTTGCATAAATTAATATGGTAATACGGCAACTTAAAGTCATAGTCTGCCCCATAGTTAGTTATGGCACATTAGTTATTCGCACATAGGAAAACAAATTCGTACGGGTATCATAGAGTTGACAAGGTCAACTCTATTTTTTTCTCGTTATTATTTAATATCACCGGTCGTATGTGGGCCACATCAAATTTTCATTTTATTTTTCTGTCTTATTTTCATGTGGTTTACAATCCTGGAATTTTGTTCAAATTCATGAATACCAAAAGAAAATATTAAGTAGATATATAAAAATTAAGTTTAATGATCTTGTTTTAAATATAAGATGGATTATCCCCTGTTTCTATAGAATATGTACTATATGTTTTCAAAAGTTGATTATATTATATTTTGTGTCTACTATTATGAATATGCTTAAATATAGAGGACCTATTAAAAGGGTGTATATGTATATAGGCATAATAAATTGTACATTAAAATGGGTTTCAATAATTTTCTACCATAAAACGGATATTCACTTCAGTTTTTTGTTTTTTTTTTGGTTTTTGTAATAAAAATAGAAATTGTTTCTTGTTTTTAATGTTATGGACAATGGGTTTTTTTTTTCTGGTTAAGATTTTATGTATAGAGGTACCAATTACATTAAATATAGTGCGGTCAAATATAAATTTTTTTTTTGTTTTTGTTGGGCATAACGTGATGAATAATTTTAATGCTGTAATAATTTTTATTTATTGTGTACGCTATACAATATATTTGTAAGTATTTTGATGATTTCAATTTAGACACCATTTAAGAAATAACTAAAATAATTTTGGTTTTTGGTGCTTGGTTTTTGTTTTTTGTTAATTAAAAGTTTTATGTTTTGGAATTACAGTAATTAAGTTAATTGAAGTCTAGCGATACTATAAGTACGTATATGATCCTAATAAATTATTTTATTTTGTTATACAGCTATATAAACGTGCCTATGTTCTTCAATACATAGATATTATTATATACGACACGTTGTCGTAAATTTTCAATGATTTTCTTAACTGATTGGAAATTGTTATTCGTTTTTTGTTATTTTTGTTTTAATACGTAAACCATAAAATAAAGAGGATTACAATATTGTTCATTATTTTACATTAGTCGTAAATCCGGATCCTGCGGCTCGTTACGATATTTAAATATTATTATATTTAATTCTTACATTTTTGTAACAAATATTGCTCTATGTCAGTTTAAGAGTGTTGAAATCGGAAAGGAGTGTTTTTTTCCAGAATACTGTAGCAGTAAACAAACTTTCACATTAGTTTACTTCGAAAATTGGAAAGTGACTGTTCAGTGTGTTGATAAATCAAGTATATTATATGTGAAATATTTATTTAAAACAGCCGAAACGTTAAGATTACATTACGAAACGTTAAGGTTAACAGTTACAACTGCCAATGAAATTCAATAAAATTTTTTCAAAACAACGGGCCTTACTGATCTATGTACGCCTTTACCAAATTCCTTTTTTACCGACCGTATTGTGTATACAATTCCCTTTAAATTATAAGCTCAAAATTGTACAGGACAGCAACATGTTTATTAATTTTTCATATTTTCTTTTTTTTTTTGCAAATCTTTATAATTAATTTTTTTTTTTTGTTTTAAAATACATGCATTCGAAATTCAATTATACGAGTACAACTACACTTATGTTTTGTGTGCAGCTTTTTGCAAAATCCTGTTATCCAATTATTCCTTTTTTAGTTGATTTTTTTTTTTCTCGAAAATCCATGTAGTTTTTCTGTATCGATACGGAAATCAAAAACAGGTTTCTACTTTATATTTTTCTCTCTCTCTGTTAATATAAAACATTTTTTCCATTTTGAAAATTTTTGTAATTTACAATTAAAACACGTACGTAATTCACGAACTATTAATTCAATTAAATCGCCTTTTATATAAAAAAAAAGTAAATAACAAAAAAAAAATTAAGAGAAAAAAAGTTTACAATAATTATTGTTGGTTGTAAATTGCAATCCGCGATTTCACATAACCCTATTGTCATCTACCACTAGATATAAAGTAATTTAACACAGAAAAAAAATTAAAACACTTTTGCATTATTGTGTTACTAAAAATCAATTGAATTTTATAAAGGATTTTATATTTAATATTCTCAACTAAATGAAAAAACGGATTAACGGTAACAAAAACCTAGTAAAAAAATGAGCAAAAAAAAAAATTTTTTTATTAAAATTATTTTCAACCCAATTTTTTTTTTGTCCTCCTAAAAATATGCTTTGTAATCATTTCAACACGTTTGTTTGATAGTCTTTTTTTTTTCCTTCAATTTTTCCAAGCATTTTAACAGGATATATATTTTTTTTTTTAATTTCATTAATTTGACTCATCATATTGTAACCTAAAGAGATTATAAAAATTGGTAGAGAAAAAAATAAAATATCTTGTTTCCTCCTATAGTTATGCAATGTTAATTCGTATTATGTTAATTGATTTGTACTCAAATTAAAATGACGATTTTTTGCACCCTACATATTAGTAAAGAGTGTATTAGCTTCAGTATAGAATCTTGTAATTACGAGTACTTTAATTAGTCGTCTGCGGAGCATGTGTATACTACATTTTCGCTCAGTGTTAACTTTCGCCTTAATTTAGTCATCCCTATCAGCTCGTCCAATTGGAAATCATATTCTCAATGACAACTCAGATATATTATAAAAGTTTTAATACATTATCTTGATCGGTTCGGGTAACAGCCTTGCAACCTCAAAATTTTAATTAATTTTGCGTATTATATCGAAAAATAGTTTAGGTATTTCAATGAAATTTGGCCAGAATTTGGCAATTTATACTTACTACATGGACCGAAAATTTTTTTATGGAATCGCTCATTAAGCCCCGGTGCTTCTCATATAATTTTTAAAGTCGTTTCAAATAATATTCCTTATAAATCTTAAAAATTTTAATTAGATATGCCAGTAGATTCGATTAAAATATTATTGGTTCACCAGAAGCTGTTCAATGGTCATCTAATTTTATCTGTCGCATATCTAAAATTTTTTAATAAATTTCTGTTGGTATAAAAACAAATTGTAAGGTATAATTTAGTCGGTTGAAGTTAACTAAAATGCTTGTATAATTGTTTTTGTTTTAGTTTAAGGAAAAACTATTCCATTTACTTTTATATGGTTTGAGGCGTTTTATAATTATCCTGAAAAACTTGAGAATAATTATTTTCAATTTGAAATTATTTTAGAAATGTGAATAAACTTTTACAACATAGTTCTTTCATTGAAGATTCATAAATTTATGAATGAAATTTGCGATAAAATTTATGGCTAGAGTTCATGATTTACGAGGGAATCTATGATAATCATTCAATAAAATAATTTAAAGATAAAATCATGCAGAAAATATAATAGGCCAGCGCGAAATTAAAGCATTAAGGCATCCTATTTGATTATTTAGACTGAATGCTGTGACAAATGAATGAACAATCATTTCTACTAATTCTGGATCCAAAATGTGTCCAAATTATATTAGGAAAAAAAAACTCTAAAATCGTCAGATAATACACTATTTAACTACCTCTTCTTTTATATTCCATCCATTCATCTATCTAAAGAGAATTTGTGTTTTAAAAGGTGTTATTTTTTTTATAACATTTCTCATAACCGTAACTCGTTTGTTACTTTCCTGTCATTTTTTTTTTATATTTTTTAAAATTTTTATGTTTTTTATGTTGTCGTCATTATCATGTTTTGTAATCGATGTGAAAAATTTTTATGGATTCTAAAAAGGATGAATGATATTATGATGTAGATACAACACCATATAATATAAAAATACTTAATACATTATACGGTTTACGTAATATAATGTTTATAAAATAATATGCATAAAATTGTGAAAATTTATATTATAAAAGAAAGGATATAAATTCAGGATACGAAGGTGGATTTGTTTATTTCCTCTATTTAAAAAAAAAAATATAATTTTCCTTTTCTTTTCGATTTTATATTTATTTCTTTATGCTATGTATATAAAATATAATTTATATACATTCCTTTAGGAAATAAGAAATTCCTTTAGGAAGTATCCCAAAGTAAGGAGAGTATTTGAAATTCACTGGTATTAACGCGACTGGGGGATAAAATGGATTCAGACGAGTAAAATATAGTAGAGAACGTTTCCTTTTTCATTATTCTGTTTTAACCATTCGATCTCTAAATTGGTCTTCCTAAAAATTGTTCTTTTAACAGAGTTTTTATCAAAACTTCTTGAGAAGATTGGAGTCAATTTAGTAATATAATTTTAAATCCTGTTTAACTTCTATTTCCAGTGAAATTCAAGATATTTTCATTTTTCGAAATATTTAGATCTTTAAAGGACCGTTCTGAATTATCTTTGAGTCTCGGCCACCTTGTATATGAATAATATCATGTATCTAGATAAAAAATATAAAATTGTTACGTGTATACTCGTTTATAATATTTTTATTTTAATATCCCTATAAAAAAAGAAGCAGAAATATAAGAATATCATCACATGCATGTAAATCACAACGATTTTTTGATATATTACATGTCTACATACGAATTGTAATAAAATTTTGCATACTATATGGTTGAGTTGAAGACATTATGCATAAACAACAAAAAAATAGTATCATTATTCCCAAGAAATTTGTTGCTTTTAATGGACAATTAATTTTTTAAAGAAAATTCAACTATAATAATTATAATGTAGTAATAATTTGAAATGGAACATCGAATCTAAATAAACACAGAAATTCTTCAAAAATGATTCTAAACGATTGCAATTTAAGTAAAATCAATTATATTAGATTTGAAACTGAAGGAAAGTGAAGATTAAGTATGCCTAGACCATTCCTATTCAAAATTTTAAAAATTAGAAAATTAAATTTCAAACACGAACCTCCCTTCTCCCCCTCCTCTTTTAACAAATTAAATTTACGAAAATCCGTAATGAAAATCATAAAGTTTTGTTCAATCATCACTCATTTTGTTTCTGTTATTCGATTACTATCTCCATAACATTATAACATAACTGCGTATACACTAAAATAAACTGTCATTATTACAGAAAAATAAAAAAATTAAGCGTGAGTGGAAGTAAGTGTATTTAGAGTACAAAAGATATGAGAGAATTTTAAAAAAATAAAAACGAAAAAAAAAAATAATAAAATCAAATAAATACAAAGAGTTAAACTCTTGTATAAATACAAGAGTTATAGAGAGAGGAGAACACAAAGAGAAAATACAAAAATATTAAATGCGAGCGGCGATAAGTTATTACTTACTTCTTAAAAAAGAAAGGTGAGAAAAGAAATAAAATTTTGCCGGAATCATGGTTTTTCTTTTTTTCTGTCATATTTTACTTGTCTCTTATCTTTTTTGTTAATATTTTGTTTTTCTCTTTCATTTTTTTATTTTTGAATGCTTTATTTTTTCTTCTTTTTGGTTCGTGCCCTTGCTATTAAGTTTGATGATATATTAGAGTATGTCTCAATGATGATTTTTATGATTATTTCACTGTCAAGGAATCAAAAACGAGAAAAAAAAGGATTTTGCATGTTATGTGGAATGTGCATATCTATATATTTTGCATATTATATTTTTACAAAATACATACGCATCGCATATAATGTAGATTAAATTTATTCACAAACAATAAGACTTGGAAAAATTTATAGGTACTCATATATAAAAATAAAAGACGAAAGGAAAAATTGTGGGAACTACGTAGCCCCAACATTATTTTTTCTGCTTTACTCCTTTCCCTTCTCATGACAAATAAAAAATATTTTATTTTTTTTTTTTTTGTTACTTTTCTTTTGTAAAAAATATTAAGAGAAGTTCTTTCCTTTTCACATAAAATGTCCTTTTCACATATTAAATAAGGTACATACATTTTATAAGTATTGTATGCATGTATTAATATACTGTTATGCACATAATAAACACAAAAAAAAAAAAATAAATTTTCGAGTTCAGGGATCGTTTCTTTTTCGTGCCATTTTAATAATGTGTTGAAGTAATATAATCAGTTTATGTAAAATGGTTTAAAGGATAAGAAAATAAAAATGTAAATGATCTTGATTATTGTTAAAGTATAATATTATATACATTTATGTATGTGAAAAATATTATACATAAGGTATATTATAAAAAATTTTTTTGAATATTATTCTATGTACCTATAGGTACGTTATATAATAAAAAATATAATAATAATAATTGTCATTTTGAGTTATGTGCAAATTTTTTTGATATAACAGGAAAATTTATTATATTAAAAGAAAAGAAAATTATTATTATAGGTATACATAGGTGCGTCGAGTACAATATTATATTTGTTATATCAAGTACAAAGATTTTGTACATAGCTACTCGTATGAAATTAATAAATTTAATAAATTATAAAAATTAAAGGTGCAATATACACGAGCCTAATAATAATGTGAAATAAACAAATTTCATATAAAAAATTTAATTATTTTAAAATTTTGTAAAGTATAAGTGATTTGGTTATAATTATTATATGGTGCACTTTATATTATATAATAATAATTAGTTTATGTTTGTTAAAATAAGTTTTACAAAAAAACTTATCGTTAGTGTCTTCGCTAAGGTATTGACACTAAGATAGTAGGAATGATAAATGGAAAAAATGTGTTAACAGGAAAAAAGGATTAGAATTGAAATATAAAGAAAAGTATACTAACTCTTACGTTATAATTCGAAGATAGCCCAGGTATATGGTTGCGCCAAGCACACTTATGTCCAATGAATACTTAACATTTAAGAAAAGTGTTGGATGTCCTTGGTATTTTCGGAATAGCTATTTGTTTAGACATTTCAAAAATTGCTTAACTTAAGATCCGAAAGTTAATTAACTGAAATAGCACTTCAATATTGAGATCTCTTGACTCCTCATTATTCAATATTTTTTTAAAAAATTCAAAAAAAAAACACTGTGTCCTTAGATTTAGCGCAGTTATTTCACCGAATCAAGGAGCGTTAAATATTCCCTGAATTAACATTAGAACGATTTGAGTGTTTATCTAAGAGAATTAATATCAGACAATAATGTAGAGAATTTTGTGGTAAAACCTTAAAACACAACTGTGCGTTGATTACTAGTGAATCTAGTGAATTAGTGGGTTCAACTATTAAATTACTGCCTTTTAAAAAAAATTTTATTGAATTTTATAAAAATAGAATGTGTTTATTAGTTTCACTTTGTCAGCGGTCTGATTATAAAATATGAAAATCTAAGCTGCATTCAGAATTTATAAATTTATCAAAAGTAGAGAACATTGAACACCTTGACCCTAAAAATCAATATTAAAAATCTTAATATGTGAAATCTTATAATATATTATAAATATAATAG
Organism: Condylostylus longicornis; assembly: GCF_029603195.1. Classification (NCBI taxonomy): domain Eukaryota; kingdom Metazoa; phylum Arthropoda; class Insecta; order Diptera; family Dolichopodidae; genus Condylostylus; species Condylostylus longicornis. The sequence continues at coordinate 3,326,890 of NW_026578045.1, forward strand.
TTTTCTTTAATATTTTGTTTGATTTCTCATTAAACTTATTAATATTTCTTGTTTTTAAATGATTACTTTAATATTGCCCCTAAATGTATGCAATATTTTAGTGTAATAATAATATTGTTCAATTGAAAATGATGCCTTCTAATTTGATATTTTTATAATAGAATAAAAATGTTTCACCATTTTTTGCTTTCATTATTTGTAGTACCTAAAAAAATACAAGCTCTAGACATAAAATATTAAAGAAAAATGGTCCATATTGAATTTGTTATACAAAATTTTCGTCTTTAATTTTAATTTAATAATTACATTCAAATAATAAAACATTATACCTAACATTATATTTAATTAAAATCAAAGTAAATTATATAAGCATAATACACAAGGAGCTTGTGTAATATTCTAGTTGATTGTAACATATTTGTAGACTGATATAACACAATAATAACTCTTTGGCGAATATTCAGCATTTCATATACAAGGATTTTAATTTTATGTAACTAATAAAAATAATTTTGTTTAAATAATCATTCTTATACAATATTCTTGTTAGATTTAATTCAAAGTATTTTAAAATATCAGAAAATACTTTCTTTGTACTTGAATTTCTGATTTAAAATTGGCTTATATACAATCGAGTGCTACATTTTAAATTTTCATTAACGGCAATATCTGGTGCATTTCTTTTTTAGTTTTAAGCGCCGCTGCTACTATTCGTGTCTTCAAGTTTTTTACTAGTACAATTTCATCCGTATAAGTGAGATCTTTCATCCGTTCCTACAAATACAAGCCCAACACAAATAAATCTAGTGATCTTGCTGACCATTCTATGGTCACATGGTTCCAAAATTATATGCATTGTACCTTGTTTGCAATGGGCTGCAGATAAAAAACGAGTATATTTGTACCCAACCCACACGACTTTTTGTTGAAAATTTATCAAAAAATTATCCCTGAAATAATTTATCATCTTATGCGAATCACTCTGTATAATGCTAATTGTATAATGAAAGAAAATTTAGAAAACATTAATGAAAATTTTCAATTAATTTTAATATTCTCATGCCTCTATGTCTCTCTCACTGTTCTACATTAATATTTGTTCCAAATATTCTTAACGAATATTAAATAAATATTGTATATTATAAAATATAACTAGCTATATGAAAAACATTAAAATAAAATGTAAATATATACTTAATATGTAAGTAAAGAAAAGTATGTATATATAATTATGTACATTTGTTATGTATGTTAAAATATTTTAATTAAAATATTTAATAAGCTATAGGTTTTTTAACAAATTATTTATAGTTCTTTGTTGGAAAATCTTTTACTTGTTATTATACAAAATTATTTTACATTTATTTTAGTTAAACAATATTTTATTTATTCTATTTTAATAACATTATCAATGTTTACAGAATTTAACAAATTTGTTTTACATTTTAGCAATTATATACTGTTATATACACAGGGTTGAATATAATATTTATAGACTGAATAGATTTTGGTTCTATTTCTTCAAGAACTTAAAAAATCAAAAATTTATAAGAAAATTTAACTTTTATTTAATTTAGTCGCTTTTTTTTGCAAAAATTTAAACATTTCCGAGAAAGAGAGGGAAATTACCTTATTCTGCTGTAAATCAAGCAGATCAACTACTTTCTTCACAACAAAAATTAAAAATGGCGATAATTTTGCTTGCAGCCAAGCAAATAAATAAAATGACTTATTTTTAAAATAAGATGTAAATATTCAAAGGTGCAAACATAGCATTTGGTGCTCTAAATATTGTTATTTATCCCACCAGCTGAGGCTAACTTATGGTGATAGATCCGGCCCTGTATATACAAGTATAAAATATGCTTTAATAATATTTCTTAAGAGATATTTTGCATTAAATGTACTACATCTAATAAGTATAATGTACAGTTATATTATTATTGTATTATTATTACTGTAATATTATTAAGATTGCTTTCATTAGCCTAAATCAGATCTTATTTATGAAGCAGAGATAAACTTAAAATTGTCAAGATAGGAATGTGTAGAGGAGACTAGAGAAGATATCCTTCCTTTGGGATATCTTCAGCTTTATATTTAGGACGGCGATTCACAATATCCAGTTTAAATATCAACTCCAGACTCATGACGAAACCAGACAGCCTAATAAAATATAATTTCGAAATAAATTACCAAATTGCAACATGATCGATTTTCTTAATTTTCAAAAATGAACAAATAAAATCATTTCATATACGTTCACAATATTAACTATATTATTTCAATTTACTAATCTATTATCATATGAATATCGTAATTTATTCCCATAACACAAATTCTATAAAAAATTAAAATATTCTTGTATATTTACTTATTGTCATAACATATAAATATTTCTTAACAATAATACAATCATAGCACACGTCATGTCTCTCGTGCTATTTCAATAATAAAACTTCATGTCATATTTGATTAAGAATTTTCTATACCATTTATTACAGTATTTATTTAAGTATATTTTCTGCATAATATACTTTTTTTTTTCTTTGCTATTTTTTTAATTTCGATAATTGTTTCGAAATTGACTTAAATATTTTGTATACTATCCTTAATATTTATTTCTCTATATATGTATGCATGTATGTATATTGTGTATGCACCATTAACATGTCATCATATACAGAAAATAAAGATTTAGTTAAATGAATATGATAGCTTATTTATACAGTGTATATACCTATACAAAATATTTCCCGATTACCATAGAAACGACCTTATGCGATGGCGTATTTCACATATGTTTGCTCTAAAAAAATTTCAATATTTAAATTTAGTAAAAATTTTCCAAAATCCGATAGCTCTATTCTTAGCCAGTTTTAGTTAACAATGAAAATAGAGTACAAAAAATAATTGAAAATCTTCATTGTAGCAGAAATCGCTGAGGCAAACCTCCTAATATAAGAGCAAAATTAAAGAATGTGCTATGTGTATTTAAGAGCTTTCCTTCAAAATTTCAAATTTCCATTATGAAAAATTGCAATTTTCGGAAAATCGAATTTTAACAAATTTTTAGGGGATTGTAATAGTTTTTGTGAAGTTATACAAAACATTCTATAATGTGGTTTTGCGCGTATTTACTTCAGCAGTTAATATTATTACAATTTTCATGTAATGTCAAATTATAAACACTCGCTGAACGAAAATATTATCAATGATAATCGGGAATACATTTTTAATGTTCTTCTTCCACAATGTCAAAATAACAGTATATGACATAATTTAACCCTATAATATATTCGTAGCATTTTTCCAAAATTGAAAGGCAGTCAGTAATTAAGAAGAAAAATTATAATATTGATTTCAATTAAATTAAAAGACTATACTAATATTATTATAAAGATCGTATACGTGCATCAATCTCTACATTATACAATATTATATAATTTGCTTACACAATGTTATGTGATTTCAATAAATTACAATAAAATTCTCATTCTTTACCGTCATCTATACTCTATTTAATATTCTTGTTAATTTTGTTGGCTCCCGAGAAATGAAGAAAAAAATTTGTGGTTTTAATTTTTTTTTTCTGTTTTCTTTAGGTTTGAAAAATCAAAAAAGGACATTTTATGTTGGCATTAAGAAAAATTTTGGATTTTTTTTGTTTTTCTGAAATAATTAATTTATTTACTCTGCATACAAAAATGGACACAAAAAAGGCATAAGAAGAAAAATCAACTCAGCATGTTTCTTTCTATATTGAATTTCTTTAGAGATTTTTTCGACTTTTGATAATTTAACAATTTTGCTGTGATAAAAATCAAAATGGTCCAAAACCCAAAAAAATTATATTTCAAGAAAAATGCATTTAAAATTTTCATAAAAAATTATTTTTTAATTTGAGTCCCTTAATTCTATGTGTTGAACGTTTATATTTGAAATAAATATCAAAATAAAATAATTGGGGTCAAATAATTAATTAATTTTTTTGATTATTTAATCTTTTACCTTTTCCGGTTCACAGATTGGATGCACTAACAAAATTTCGAATTGAAAACATTGAATGGACCAGAAAATTCTCTTGAAAATTTTCTTCGCCTACTATTTCAAGAAATATTTAAGACCTACTTCTGGTCACCTAGATTTTAGAAGCAAAGGAAAAATGTAACATTCTTATACCAGAGTTAGAAATACCAGAGCTCAAACCTGATTCTTTATGAATTAATATTAATTTCCCAAATAGTTTTAAACAATTATTTCGAAATTCACAATTTGTTTATTAGAACATTTTAATTTTTAACGCCTCCCATAATATTCTCTTTGTTTTCTTAAGAAATTCTCACCCTTTACTAATTGAGTATTCTTTTGTTTTTTGTGTGCCTCAAAATTATATTAATGTTGCTGTTAATATAAAATAATCATTTAGGATTAATTCAAGAATTAATACTGTCCTATCAATGTATATGATAATATGACGTGATAAGTCAACTTGATTGAAATTTTCATAAAAACAACAAGATTTCTAGTATAACAAAATATCAAAAATTAAAGAACAATCGAGTAAAAAATCTTTGTTAATTTGATTAAAATATGCATTGAAGATAAATTAATTTCAATTATAGAGAATTTTAATAAAATATTCGAATGTTCAATAATAAAATAGCTCTATATTATGTTATATTTTAATATTGTTATACTAATTGAATTTGTGTATTATTGAAAATAATGTTGACGATGAATTTTCTTGTTTTTTTTTGTATTTTAATTGTTAATTGATTTAGATTATACAACTAAAATTGATTTCAATATAAACGCCTCAATAATTTTTGAGAATATTTAATGTTATGTATAGTTATAAGCTAATGTTTAATGTTATATATACGACAGCTATACCAAATATAGAGCCGGTAAATTATTAAGAAAATAATATTCGAGTAAAAATAAATTAATGCCAATATAGGGAAAGTGAGGTTTTTAAATGTCTGAATAAACCAGTTTAGGTCAGAGTGTGATTTGAATTATGATTCACACCCATCCGATCACCCTTAATAATCTATTTAAATTGGTATTTTTTGATCGTTTAAAGCTTTTAAATGAATTTTTTTATTATATTCAAAAATGTTTTTGCTGTAGCTCAATACTATACATTGGCGAAATCTATGAGTTACTAGTGATCACGAAAAACACTTAGAACACCTACATCTTTTCTAATTTAGCCAGAAAACGCGTTTGAAGTTTTTAAATGAATTTTTTTGAATTTTTGCTACATTTTTGCTACATAATATATATATTATACATGTGATATATCATATATATATGTGATATATATTGTATGATATGATATACATATATATCATATAATATATATATGATATATATATATATATATATATATCATATATATATATATATCGTATATATTTATCATATATATATATACATGTGATATATATATTATATGATATATATATCATATATATATGTGTATATATATAATATATATATGTATATATGTATATATATGTATATTATATGTATATATACATGTATATAATTATATTTAATTTCGAATTAGATTTATATCATATATATATCACATATATATATATATATTCATATATATATATTATATATATATATGATATATTTATATATATCATATTATATAATATATATATCATATAATATATATATATATATAATTATATATATATGATATAAATTTAATTAAAAATTAAACATCATTTGCTTCTTAAATCCTTTTCTGTTCTCTTCCCGATAACATTATAAAAATCAACTTTTTGACTGTCATTATTTATGCACTATAAAATAAGATTTAAAATTTCCTATTCCTTTAACACTAAGCTAAAATAATTTCTAAAACAAAATGTTAAAAAATAAATAAATAGTAATAATTTAAATCAGAAAAAGGGAAAAATCGTATTAATTTACACATAGAGAGAGAGAGAGAGAGAGGGAGGGAGAGAAAATAAAAATCGATTTTATTTATTTCAAAATTTAAGTTGTTCATCTACTTATGTATTTTACATAAATAAAATGTATTCCGATCTTTATAATGTCCACTTTAGATAAAAACAAGAAAACAAAATACAAATTATAATAAATATTCTTTTTCATCCTTTTCAAGACTACACGCGAACACAAATCCTTTAATTTTTCAAAATATACAAGTAGGTAGTCTATATAACATCCAGAGAAAAACAGAACTGAAGAGTAAATAGCCCACAAATTTATTTTTATTTCTATGATCGTATTCCTTTCTTTTTCATCCTTTTTCTATTAAATTAAAATCTCTAAATGTTTTATAAAAAAAAAATTCTTGCAATATATGGTGTAAATGTACCGTTACTATTATGTATTATAATAGGACCTCATATACACATATAGTGGACCAGAGTCTAGTAAAGTATTTATTAGCATACGGTGTCAACTGTACTTTCTATGAAATAGTTGGGACTATTTGATTACTTTCGATTCGAGTATACCGCATTGAAATAGAAAGACAGTCGAAAAGTTAAAACTGCTTCGAAATATGTACCCAATAACAGTAAAAGTCTTTTAACATCACAATTCCATTACAGAAACAAAAATAAGTGCAAAGTCAATTGCAGGAAAGTTTTACTGTACTTTACTTTACTACAGAATTACGTTCTTAATAAAATTAGAAAGTATTGTTGTGGAATTGAAGCTGAATTTATCACAACAACTTGAAATTTAAAGAGTAAGTGTGGAAATTCTATAGAGTTCATCGATTCACCGAAAGAAAATATTATACATAAAATTTTAATAAAATTTTTCTCAAATTGAGTTTAAGAATATTTCAAAAATTTAATGGATTTTTCAAATATTCCCCAATATTCACTATAAGTCTCGCACTGTCAAATGAAAAAGCTTCAATTCCACAATAATACTTTTTAAAAGCTTCCGTTCCCATAAATTTCACGAATTCGCCAGGTCAGATAAAAATTTCGCCGATTTGGGATTTATTGAATTAAAAGGACACCCTATGTATAAAATTAAACCAACTAATCAGCATTATTCCAACTCTACAATTGAAAAAGAAAATAGAAATAGAATGAAGATTTTTACAGATGATTCAGTTATTTATCTAATTTTAGTATTTTAACTTTTGTTAACATGTTATTATTATTTTAAGGGTATATTGAATGTTACCTAATCTATAATATTTTATATTTATATATACATGCATTTATTCTAGGGTATATCACACAGATCCAATATTACGGTTACATTTACACAAAATAAGTACTTGAAATGTTATAAAAGTATGCTTAATATCCTTTAATAATAATATGGTTAAATAAGATTCAAGCAATCGGATTGACATACTATTTTTAAATAAAATATATCGTATAAATAAAATGATAGATACAAATCGTACAAACATACGTATATGTTTGTACGATTACAATAAAGGCTTTACCATCATATTATTCTATAATATCTACATGTTTTGAAATATACCACATATTATAGCGATGTTAAATGACGCGTCCATCTCTAAATGGATATAATAATATAAAGGATGATTCGAATCTGTTGAGAAATGTTTACATATAACATTAAGTTGTATAAAGCGTATTTATCTCTTATATCTCTTATATTCATATTATAGGTACATGTATTTAAATTCAGAAATTTTTTAAGATTTATAAAGAATAGTGTTGTATATTTAGTAAATGGAAGATTTTTAGCAAATTCCAATAATTTCGTTCTTCTAAAAGAGGTGCATAATATTTCAAATTTTCGTTCTCTAGACATAATATCTAGCATTCTTGTTGCCAGAGAGCTTTTCTAATCAATGATTCTTTCCTCCTCAATATAAATTCACCTTACCATAATTTTCCTAAGCATATCCCTGTCCCGGAATGGCTTCTTAATATCACAGTTATATTTTATTCTATAGAACCTTTCCCTTTTCACAGGGTTACAAATTAGACGAAGAATATTGTGTTCAAAAATACGGAAATATTCGCCAATTATATAGTATATATTGCACAAACAGCTTTGGCCAAAACATGCGAATGGCTTATAAAATCTCGACAGATTTTCTATATTTGTATAATGAATTTATCAACAAATTCTTACAGAGCTAATCACACCTAACTATACATACAGCCGCTTTGGAAATAGTGACTTATTTCCTTGTTAACAAGAATAACTTACAATTTATATAACAATGTTGACATTTAATTAATAAACCACTTTATACCACTAAAAGAATTCTCCCAGGGTCCCGAGAACATTTTATTTTTGCTGGGATATTTAGTTCACTATATACACGAATATTTTTAATCTGATAAATAGACTTTTATTTTCGCCTCAATCATTGACATTAAAATTGCTATAATAAAATTTTCCATCTTCTTGTTTTTATTTTTTATTGAGAATATTCATCCTTTTAAATCTTCTATCGTGAACAAAATGATATTACAAAATTATATTGTTCCAATTGCATTTTTTTATTATATAACAATGTTGGTGTTTCAAATATATTTTGTATATACTCTTAGGGAGATACCAATGTGTAGCATCGCTGTTCCAATTAATTTGAATATATGAAATTAAAGATTTCATTCAATGCAATTTGGACTTTTGATTCTTTTGAAAAAATTTGATGTTTAATTAAGAATTTTAGTTTTTTTTTTTAACTCTGTAATGGAGAACAGGATTTCAATTTGAAATTCTATTAATATATTTTGGTCCTTTTTCAAATAGATTTGAAAAATACATTAATATATACTTTGGGAATTTTTACTTTTTCAATGAATTTTAAAATTTTAATAAGCACACAAATAAGAAATATTTATAGAAAATAAAGTTAGTGGATTTTTGTTCAAATTTTCTAATGGAATAGTAAATAATAGCATATTGATCAAAGAAAATTTTAATATTAATTTACAAAAGAGTAAAAACTAGAATTTTAATTAAAATATTTACGATTTGACATTAATTTTCCATAAAAAATAAATGTTAAGTCATTTACCGGAATAAACTGGCATTATTCTGTAATTTGGTATTGTTGGAACAAAGTTTGAATTCAATAAATAGTAATGTAAAAGTAAGTAGTATGCTAACTGCTACAGGCTGGTCATCGCCTGGTTAATTCAATTACCTGTAAAAATATTGGTTCACTATAGCCAGGAGCTTTATATATGGAAGCTACTCCCAGTCATTTCACAGTAGTTTGAAGAGGAGCAATATATGTAGGCACTCTTAAAACAAAATATAGAAAATACGTGCATAAAATGTCTTTGCAAAATAAAATTTAGTGAGTAAAATACAAACTTAATTTTCACCATGCTCATTGCCTCATATGTTCTAATAAATATAGCGTTCTCATATTGCCTTTTATCACAGCACGTTACGACATATTATACCATTTTAGACAATTCAATTTCATTTATTATTCCAAGTCCTAAAACCCTACACTAGCACTTAAACTTGTATATCCTCCATTAATTTTTTAAACATTATTCATTTTCAGTCACATGATTTCCTACAGTAATATATTAAAGTTTTAAATACAAAGACACAGTAATGTGTTGAGTTATTAGGTGACATTTTGATTCCTACAACATCATAACATATGATGGTGTGTCACGTTATTATTATAATATTGTTATTTATTACATTACAATCATTGTATACAATTATGCTCTGTATATAAATATAATGTGTGTAATACTTATATTTACTTTAACTTTGTTTTATTATTATTATACAAACAGTCAAATATGGACAAATTCATATATAATATTAATAGTTAAACAAATCTTGTAACTGTTTTTACACTATTCCAAAACTCTATGTTCTGTTAAATGCTTTAATAAACATTTAACGTTTGCTAATAAAAGAAAATTAGCGACATCTCTGAAAAAAAATTAATATTAAGGAATAAATTTAAATTTCTTCCATTTATGCAATGGCGGCACTTATTTTATAAAAGTTTTAAGGAAAAAAGCGAAAAGGAATTGAATTATATTAGAATAAAAATGAGCAATACAAATGAATACGCATCGTCTCACATCAGCTGTCGTGCGAGTGCAAATGAGTTAGAATTGCAAAATAAAAAAAAAACAGAGTTAAGCAAATTAGTTAGAGTTTCGTAACCAAATTACCGGGACGCCATTATCAATAATAATAATTACGGAATGATTCTTTGGCATATCGTAATTTTGATGCGCGGCAATATTCATCTGTCGTCAGTTATAAATTTATGATGATCGTTCTTAAATAATTTAATATAATAAAAACAAGGAAAGTGATTTGTGATTCCGAGCCTACTTAAAGCGATCGCCAACTTCCAATTTCGGTATTGAAAATTTAAAAAACAGGATACAATTTTCATTTGACAACCGCGTGCTGCTTCCTTTTAGATAGCCATAAAATTGTAAGACTTAACTCATTGCCAAAAAATTTCATTTTGATTTTCAGTAAATTGCAATTATCCGTTCTTAATATTGTTAACACATTTGTTTAGTAAAATATTTTTATACTTTGACAAGAATAAGTCTTATGCGAACAGTTTACAAATATTTATATGAGCAAAAAAATAGCAATTCTATTAAATTATACAATTAACTATTTTGATGAAGTAAAGTGCTAAAAACTATTAAAAGTAAGCGTCAGCTTTAATAATAAAATATTTGCGTGTCAAAATGTTTTTTAACTCAAAAGTTATTATGAAATTTACTTAAAACATAAAAACAGTGTTACTGAATAAATTATTTTATCCCATTCAAAGTATAAAGTCAATTGTAAAAGAAACGATATAGAGGGGAATCAAAATATCTAATTAAAAAACAATAAAGAAAAATGTCTACGTATAAATATATGGAAAAACTATTAAAATAAAAAAAAAAACTTAGACGAATGAAAAAACAATCCAAACAATCAAATTCCCCGTTCTATTTAATTTTCCACCTAAACGTTTTCACAGTAATTCTACCGTGTTATACTTTCCTTAACTAACGACTTCATCGTTCCAATTTTATATCACTCTTTACATTTTTATTTAATATTATTATAAGATAAAGCACCCTTACATTTCGTGCACGCACATAACAGTACTTAACTTACTTAGGAAAAATATTTTTTGTAGAAGGTGAAAAAGAAATTAAACGCGTTTTTTGGAACGTTGAAATAAAAAAGGTAGAGTGATTCTAAGTATTTATCATGGTCGCCAGGAACTCAGAGAATCCGCCAATATATGATATTATGCTGGAGCAAAAATATTTAACGCATATCACTAAATTATAAAAATTCAAACGCGTTTTCTGACCAAACTAGAAGCGATAAACAGTAGTATATCCATTTATATGGGCTGCAAAAATAGTCTTTTTTTCATTTCTTATTATTTCCCTAGAAAACGTACGGCTTCAACATAGCTTCTTCAACTTTCTCTGTTTTCCGTCAGTATCTTTATTTCTGGCCATGCTTTATTGCTTCGTTCTTATTCTTTCTGCACCCTTGTTCTTTATGTCTCTATAGGTTTTACGATATTTCTCCGCCCTTGGGAGTTCAGTTCCATATCCATAATATCAGTAGTATTTCAGGATTTGAAATAAAATTGGATATTCAAACCCATACTAGAATAAACGATAAACGATTCAATTTTTTTTAGTGATTCGAGAATTTAAATACCTGCATGAATGTGTAAAAATATTTTTGTATAAGCACTTCATGCTTTCCTTTTTTGTTGGCGTTGAAGTATTGTTGACAAACATTACTTTTGTTATTACAAAAAAACTTTTACATACACACTTTTACTTTTAGTTTTACCTAATTGAAAAATATGCATAGATTATAATATTATAATACCTCCTACCAACCACTTAACTGGTGACATCTAAATATTCTATTCTGTGCCATGACACTCTTATAAATTCCATGTCCAAGTGTCAACAAAACTTATTCCTCAAAAATTATAAAACATAAAATCTATAATATTAAAATGCACGCATTCTTTTGTTTTTAACGTTTGTCATACTTGAGTTCTATTCTTTTAACACCCTAACCAACACTTTTGAATTTCTTTGATTTTTATGTCAACACCCAAAATCTATTTAACTGTGTACAACAACATACGTTGTCATTCACAAGAGAAAATTGCCATTAATTTAGTATTACAATATTCATAAAGGGAGGAAAATAGAAGAAAAAAAACTATTAAAGCTGCAAAAATTACAGGGGAAAACGTATAATGAAAAGGAAACAGAAAGGTGATATTAAAACTTTTTAAAATTTATACACTTTGTTTTATAAAGAAAACTTTAGTAAAAGTAAGATATAGTAATATTATTTTTATAAACTGCAGTTTTATATTTTATAAGTATAGTGCTATTGCTGAGTTCTAAACAATAGAATAGAAAAATAATTTCAATTGTTATGTGTAAATTTCTTTGTATAAAATAAAATAGTCCTTGTACTATTAACAATATTATCAGAATCTGTGGATTTCCAGTGATCACATAACACACTTAGAATGGCTCTATCCCTTCTAGTTTAGCCAAAAAACGCGTTTAAAGTTTTTCAAAAGATTTTTTTAAATATCTCCAAAAATATTTTTGCTACAGTCTACTGTCATATATTGGCACAATCTACGAATTCCCGGTGATCACAAAAAATACATAAAATGGCTCTATTTCTTCTAGTTTAGCCAGAGAACGCGTTTAAAGTTTTGCAAACGATTTTTTTAAATATCTCCAAAAATATTTTTTCCACCGCCTATTATCATATATTGGCAGAATCTGTGGATTCCCAGTGATCACAAAAAACGCTTAAAATCGCTCTATCTCTTCTAGTTTAGCCAGAAAACGCATTTAAAGTTTTGCAAAAGATTTTTTTAAATATCTCCAAAAATATTTTTGCCACAGCCTATTATCATATATTGGCAGAATCTGTGGATTCCCAGTGATCACAAAAAATGCTTAAAATCGCTCTATCTCTTCTAATTTAGCCAGAAAACGTGTTTAAAGTTTTGCAAAAGATTTTTTTAAATATCTCCAAAAATTTTTTGCCACCGCCTATTATCATATATTGGCAGAATATGTGGATCCCTTGTGATCACAAAAAAAAAACGCTTAAAATCGCTCTATCTCTTCTAGTTTATCCAGAAAACGCGTTTAAAGTTTTGCAAAAGATTTTTTTAAATATCTCCAAAAATTTTTTGCCACCGCCTATTATCATATATTGGCAGAATATGTGGATCCCTTGTGATCACAAAAAAAAACGCTTAAAATCGCTCTATCTCTTCTAGTTTAGCCAGAAAACACGTTTAAAGTTTTGCAAACGATTTTTTTAAATATCTCCAAAAATATTTTTGCCACCGCCTATTATCATATATTGGCAGAATCTGTGGATTCCCAGGGATCACAAAAAACGCTTAAAATCGCTCTATCTCTTCTAATTTAGCCAGAAAACGTGTTTAAAGTTTTGCAAAAGACTTTTTTAAATATCTCCAAAAATATTTTTGCCACCGCCTATTATCATATATTGGCAGAATCTGCGGATCCCCAGTGATCACAGAAAACGCTTAAAATCGCTCTATCTCTTCTAGTTTAGCCAGAAAACGCGTTTAAAGTTTTGCAAAAGCCTTTTTTAAATATCTCCAAAAATATTGGCAGAATCTGTGGATTCCCAGTGATCACAAAAAACGCTTAAAATCGCTCTATCTCTTCTAGTGTAGCCAAAAAACACGTTTAAAGTTTTGCAAAAGATTTTTTTCAATATCTCCAAAAATATTTTTGCTACAGCCTATTATCATATATTGGCAGAATATGTGGATCCCTTGTGATCACAAAAAAAAACGCTTAAAATCGCTCTATCTCTTCTAGTTTAGCCAGAAAACACGTTTAAAGTTTTGCAAACGATTTTTTTAAATATCTCCAAAAATATTTTTGCCACCGCCTATTATCATATATTGGCAGAATCTGTGGATTCCCAGGGATCACAAAAAACGCTTAAAATCGCTCTATCTCTTCTAGTTTAGCCAGAAAACGCGTTTAAAGTTTTGCAAAAGACTTTTTTAAATATCTCCAAAAATATTTTTGCCACCGCCTATTATCATATATTTGCAGAATCTGTGGATTTCCAGTGATCACATAACACACTTAGAATGACTCTATCTCTTCTAGTTTAGCCAGAAAACGCGTTTAAAGTTTTGCAAAAGACTTTTTTAAATATCTCCAAAAATATTTTTGCCACAGCCTATTATCATATATTGGCAGAATCTGTGGATTCCCAGTGATCACAAAAAATGCTTAAAATCGCTCTATCTCTTCTAGTTTATCCAGAAAACGCGTTTAAAGTTTTGCAAAAGATTTTTTTAAATATCTCCAAAAATTTTTTGCCACCGCCTATTATCATATATTGGCAGAATATGTGGATCCCTTGTGATCACAAAAAAAAAACGCTTAAAATCGCTCTATCTCTTCTAGTTTAGCCAGAAAACACGTTTAAAGTTTTGCAAACGATTTTTTTAAATATCTCCAAAAATATTTTTGCCACCGCCTATTATCATATATTGGCAGAATCTGTGGATTCCCAGGGATCACAAAAAACGCTTAAAATCGCTCTATCTCTTCTAATTTAGCCAGAAAACGTGTTTAAAGTTTTGCAAAAGACTTTTTTAAATATCTCCAAAAATATTTTTGCCACCGCCTATTATCATATATTGGCAGAATCTGCGGATCCCCAGTGATCACAGAAAACGCTTAAAATCGCTCTATCTCTTCTAGTTTAGCCAGAAAACGCGTTTAAAGTTTTGCAAAAGCCTTTTTTAAATATCTCCAAAAATATTGGCAGAATCTGTGGATTCCCAGTGATCACAAAAAACGCTTAAAATCGCTCTATCTCTTCTAGTGTAGCCAAAAAACACGTTTAAAGTTTTGCAAAAGATTTTTTTCAATATCTCCAAAAATATTTTTGCTACAGCCTATTATCATATATTGGCAGAATATGTGGATCCCTTGTGATCACAAAAAAAAAAACGCTTAAAATCGCTCTATCTCTTCTAGTTTAGCCAGAAAACACGTTTAAAGTTTTGCAAACGATTTTTTTAAATATCTCCAAAAATATTTTTGCCACCGCCTATTATCATATATTGGCAGAATCTGTGGATTCCCAGGGATCACAAAAAACGCTTAAAATCGCTCTATCTCTTCTAGTTTAGCCAGAAAACGTGTTTAAAGTTTTGCAAAAGACTTTTTTAAATATCTCCAAAAATATTTTTGCCACCGCCTATTATCATATATTTGCAGAATCTGTGGATTCCCAGTGATCACAAAAAAACGCTTAAAATCGCTCTATCTCTTCTAGTTTAGCCAGAAAACGCGTTTAAAGTTTTGCAAAAGATTTTTTTAAATAACTCCAAAAATATTTTTGCTACAGCCTATTATCATATATTGGCAGAATCTGTGGATCCCCAGTGATCACAAAAAGCGCTTAAAATCGCTCTATCTCTTCTAGTTTAGCCAGAAAACGCTTTTAAAGTTTTGCAAAAGACTTTTTTAAATATCTCCAAAAATATTTTTGCTACAGCCTATTTTCATAATATTGATATCCTTACAATAATTTGTTAAATTTCAAAAAGGTAAAATAATAAAGTAAAATGCACATTTTCTTGACGAATATTTAAATTACAATTTTTCCATAGACAACTTACTAGTTTAAAATGTGGTTTGAAAGCTACGTAGCTATTTTTAACTAAATTCTATATTAGCGACTAAAAATGTGAATGTAAAATACTATGTGCGAGAAAAATAAAATGCTTCTGTTTAATTGATTGGAAAAATAATTATAATAAGAAATCATAATTTGAAATAGCAACAGCAAGCAATAGAACTATCATAAACTCTCTAACTTTTATTATTAGAGCTAGAAATATTAACTATTACAGATAGTTATTTTCCCATTATTTTCAAATTAGTATACCATATTTAAAATTTATTCTCAAAGTATCTGTTTCCTTATTAATTCCATTTATGTGCAAGCACCCATCATTATTTTACTCAACTATAAGCATATATAGCCTCCCAAGTACATACTTACCTATTTAAAAGTAATCTGGAACTGATACAGGATAATTTCTTTAATAATCACATATGTTGATAATGCATAAAACTTTATTTTTTTTATAGTTGGTTGGTACTCAAAGTATATGAATTTTTAAAAAATAACTTTCTTTTTAAACAAAGTCAAACTTCCTTTATAAAATTCCTTTTATAGTACTCTATAGAGCTAGTTAAACTTTAATTTTTATTCTTTTGATTATAAAAACACTTAGAGAATACGATTAAATTATTTATTTGAATATGAAAATGAGCTTATAATAGAAAAACAAATTCTTATCTAAATTGAATGCATTACAAACTTTAAAACTTTTATATAACTGCAATTATATATAACAGGCTATACATATAACAGATAATTTCCATATTATATAAAAATTTGTAGTATAGTTGTAGGTGCAAATAAAAGTTTTTCAATTAAATTTTCTTTTATACAAATTAAATAAATCAAACTCTAATTAAAGTCGATGTTAAACTCATTGAAATTTTTTTTTATAAAATTTAAATAGCATTTTTAATTTTTTTTTTTAAGTTGTTAATTTTTCCATTTCGATTTTTATTATTATTACTTTTTACTTGGAAATACTTGCAAATTAATTTAATTTCAATATTCGTGGTTTGTATGCATTAACTGAAGAAAATCAATAAAATACTGTGCTTTACTGCGTACGTGCTCTTACAGAAGGTACATTCACGGAAATATTTTAAGGCACAGATATAAAGCGGATGATAATAATATACTTGCATGCCATTCTGACGACCCACCCTCCTGATGAGCTCGACCACTCTGTGAGACCAAAAAGATTGCAACTTTGCTACCATAAAAACAAAGCCCATCATTATTTCCCTTTCTTTACAAGCATCACACTTTCCAAGAAGATGTATTGAGGTCTTCTCATCCTTTCCTCAAAATCTACTAAGTATCTCCAGTTTTCCGGTCCAGTTCACCTAAATATACAGCGCCTTGATAAGACCTCGATGAGAATTATCATCTGATTTTTTTCCAACCGTATAACTTAAAATCGTTGAACCTCTCTTCTCTCATTCCTTTCATAGTTCCCGACGAACAGTATGTGGTCCGATTCCGCATAAGGGCTCCGAGTCAGTGAGAGGTGAAATAGGAACTACACCAATTTGAACGCTATTTTTGATAGCATTTGAACAAATTATGTATTTTGAATTTAAATATTTCTCTTAAAACACCCTCAACACCCAATAATTACTATTTTCACCGAATCTTTCTTCTATTAAACTAAACAGAGAGAGATAAAAAGATACATAAATAATAAAGTTGTAAAAAGAACTGTGAAGAGTGATTTTATGATGACATATAAGAAAGCTGTTAAATACAAATAGTAGCCGGCAATTATTTTATAATAAGAAAGGTATTTGGTTCACATCACATACATTTCAACGAATAAGTCACAATTTTAATGAATACTAAGGAGAAGAGCCATATTCTCTCGCACAATAAATCCTTAACACTTAAAATTTCATCCAATTCTGTAAATTTTACTATTTAATCTCCTCTTATTTACATCTTTATTGTTATATAATTTAATTTCACGTATATTTTTATTGATCATTTCACTCAAATTTCAACTTGTCAACAGAATATGTTACAAAAAAAAAAAAAAATTAAATTACATATTTTTATTTTTTCAACAATATTTAAATGTAATACCCGTGAAAAAAGGAAAAAAAAAAATTTGGTAAGTGAAAAAGAATTCGTTGAATTAAAATATCATTTTAATATTTTTAAAATTAAATATAAATTTTTGTGTGTTCCAATTTGCATATTGTACAGCCAAAAGCAAACAAAATGAAAATATGTTTTATTTATATCCTGAATTTAAGATTAAGTTATGCATTCTCTGAATTGAATATTAAGTTGACATATCTGCCTTCTTTCAATGACATTTATTCGATGGCATTGGTATTTTAGTTGTGTTGTCTTTATTGTTGTTAATATTTGCTCTCTTTCTCTTTTTATTTTTTTTTTTTGTTCCAATGACGCATAATAAAAATCTCAAATTTATGTTTCTGTTTTTTTTTATCGTTCCTTTTTTTAATGACAGGAAAATGAGCCCTACTACCACAATTCCAATACTTTGTATGAACCGTACTTTTTTCAAATGCTGTAAAATAAAAAAAAATTGTTTTGACTATTTTTTTGTTGTTCTTTTTGTTTTCTTGTTTTCTTTTTTTGAAGAAAAAGAGAACAAAAATTGAAAGCTCTCCCTATTTTCGCTATTCTATATAAAAAGTAAAGAACAACAAACAAAACAAAGGAATAAAGTACAAAGAGAGAAAAAAAACGACATTGACAAATTCAATGACGCTTCAGATCGCTAACAAAAATAATATTGTTGTAGGGTAAAAAAAATTTTTTTGGTTGTTGTTGTTTTTATATCGGTTTTTTTTTCTCGTTTTTTGTTTCTTTTCTTATTTTTCTTTGATTTTTTGTTATAGGTATATTGCAGAAAAAAATTAAAATAATTTGCAATTTTTGAATACCAAATTTTTTTTCCAAATTTATTTTTTTCTTTTCCTGGTCCGGAAAATAAATAAAACGTATAATAGAAGAAAAGCGATTTTTTTTTTTAAAATGTGTACAAAACTTTATAAAATATGTAAGTATGTTTGTATATTTTGGAAGACAAAAAAAAAATCAACGATTCAATAATGTAAATATTCCATTTTAAAATATGCCATCTATTTAAAAAAAGAAAAACGAAATTGAGAAGCTAGGTAATTTGGTGGTATGGTTGAACACTTGTTCTCGAAATATTTATTTTATTCTTGGTATAATTGAAAATTCTAAATAATTTTCATAAATAAATTTATTATTTAAATTTCGTCTAAAAGTAAATATAAAAAATTATTTTTTTTTTTGCAGTACGATTTTTAATGCTCTTTTACTTTTGGCAACGACTGTTATAGTTGTCAACGTTGATTCAGTTAGTTTTGTTTTGTAAGATTGTTATATGGAGAAACTGATTATTGAAAACTCTCTCGAATTACTAAGCCTTAATATGAAAATTAACGCTCCTTAAACATTTTGATAGATGGCCCAACATTATCAAACTACACTAAATAAAGAAATTAAATCAAGCTCTTATAAGTAACCAATCATTAAACAAATTTTAGGCTATTGGATATTAAGCTTGGAATACGTACAGCCATTATTAATAAAAATTGAACAATGGCTATAAATTTTTAACTATAATGTGCATAATTTTATACCAGAATCTTAATCTTAAAACATACAATGTTGAGGTCATTCAAAGATAATTAAAGCCGGTAAATAATATTAACAGACGCGAATTTTGTTAAGTCGATCTTTCAAAATCTTGTTGTAAGATTTGATTTTCTACTGGAAAATAGATATGTGTTTAGAAATTATAATCTTATTTTCATTTAAATAAGAATTTTTGGAAAAAAATTGTCGTTTTTGATGACATTTGATCTGCTAAAAAATTCCAAAAAATGTATCGACGAATAAACAAATCTGTATGAAGTGTTGTGCTAATTGCACTGCAATATCGCCAATGGTTTGAAAATATTTATAACCAAATTTTATTTGGAAAACTGTTATACCAGAGAAAGAATGAGAGAATATAGGTTAATAGAACAACAGAATTACAGAAATGAATTAACCCAATTTGATTTGGAAAACTGTTATACGAGAAAAAGAATGAGAGAATATAGGTACATAGGACAACAGAATTTCAGAAATTAATGAAGTCAATTTCTTTTGGAAAACTGTTATACGAGAGTATTCATGAGAAAAATAGGTGCATCTCAGAACTTCATTTTTTACTCGCAAACTGTATTTTTTCTTTCTGAAATTTAAACCCCCCATATTACCCTATTTATTTTTATAGTTAGTATTCTAGTTGTTATATAAAATGCTAATAAAAAAAGTATTTAAATTTTATAGAGTGCTATTCACTTATAAATTGTATTTTTATAGCTTTAAAAGAGCTTTTTTTATTTTGTTATCAATATTTAAAATATGGAATAAAATAGTAAGCATAAATTTTTTGTAATAAAGGTCTTGAATATGTCAAAAACCTCCCCTTAAGCTGTGAAAAGTCTTTTCAATCAGTGGGAATATAAAATTAAATATATTTTGAATATTTTTCTATACTACTGGAAAATTTTAATATTTTAATTTTTTTTTATTATTCTGTGCTGCCAATAATAATAATAATATTATTTGGGTACGTGGGTACAAGAGTCCTTAACCTGATACTGAAAATTTATTTATTATAAATTTAATATTTTCTCTTTTCTTTTTTTAGCTTAAAGGCCCAATCTGTTCAAGAATGTTGTTGATGTCATGAACTTTAGGAAAATTTTTTTTACGATTCGTTTACTAAAATGGAAAATTTTTTCGTTTTTTTTTGGTTTGTATAGGAAAATCTAAATTTATTTCTTTCCTCTATTTGATTTACATATTTAAAGAAAAACAAAAATATTGTTCATGTTTTTGAATAATGGCAATGACGTAGGTATAAGTAAGTCAAAACTTTTTATTAAATTTAGATAAAAAGATTATATGTAAAATATTTTGTATGTGAATTTCTTGTTATTTAAGTAATTAAAAATACTTCGGCTAAATGATTGATTTTTTCAATTAAATTGTCAAAAATTAATATGGCTAAATAATTAAATTATGTGATTTAAAATTACCTATGTATATTTTCGGATTATTGAAAATTGATTTTAGGTCTTTTCAAGGAAATTTAAAAGTATTTTGCTGAAATTAAAAATTGGGGTTGTGAAACACAAAAAATTTTAATTGAAATTTCAAGCTATGCACATCGTAAAAAAGCATTTTTGAAAATCGTTTTGAATGAGCAGGAAAAAATAGAGAGTACTTCCAAAAATTTCTCGATTTTTTTTTATAAATTTTCGAATTGGAATTGCTAGATTATTATAGAAACCTTTTTTTAGAAAATAAAGACGTCCCAAAACTGCTTCCCTTCTCTCGTTCAAATTAATCTCCATTAGGCTTCATCTCCCTTGTGTTTTTTTATTTTACTTACTTAAATTTTGCGCGGATATTTTAAAAATATTAAGATTTTAATTATTTTTGCTAAAATTTTGAATTCCCAAAAAAAAAAAATAATAAAATGCAAAATTGAACTTAACAATTTTATGCACTGATTTTTTCTTAAGTTTTTTAAAATTACTATTTATTTTAGCTCAAAATTCAATTATTCCAAACAAGTGAACCAAAAATATTTTACGCAATTAGGTATTTAGAAGTTATTGGATGCTCTAATACAATTTCATTAATGCAAATTTCATTTTGAATACAATGTTATTCCCTGAAAATTTTTTGATTTTATAACAATGCTAATAAAATGTTAGTTTCATTATTCCTCCCATACTTATACATACTACAATTTTTAAACTATATTATGTAACATTCAATTTTTAGAGCCCTTAAATTTTAAGGTCAATATGTCGAATATAAATTTTACCATTTACCATAAACCCTCATTAATATTAATTACCGACCGTATACAATATGAGAGGTGATATGATGGTATCAAGTTTTGAATTATGAGATTTGAGCGGAAATGCATTTCTCGGTGGTAGGGAAGCGTAAATAAATAATTTTTAGAGAGATTTCTGTCGGTATGTATGTACCGAATTTTAGGAATTGAATCTTTAATACGGGTCGATTTTATATTTTTGATGATTTTTAAGAAACTACTCAGCAGATTTTCTTAAAATTTTATATTTATAAGCTTTGTTTGGCAAAACTAGAAGGAAAATCGGAGGAAATCAGATGCCAGTAATTAAATTACAAAATTTTTGGGTAATCAGGGCTCAAAAACCGAACTAGGAGCCGACTTTACATTATTAAGGAATTATTTCACGCAATTTCTTGAAATTTAATATTTGACTTCAGTTTGCTACATAGTGTAATTAAAACTCTACTAAGATCCAA
Organism: Condylostylus longicornis; assembly: GCF_029603195.1. Classification (NCBI taxonomy): domain Eukaryota; kingdom Metazoa; phylum Arthropoda; class Insecta; order Diptera; family Dolichopodidae; genus Condylostylus; species Condylostylus longicornis. Next base: position 3,348,976 of record NW_026578045.1, read on the forward strand.
ATCCAAATTTTTCTAGGTATATTAACAAAATGTTTACTGGTGTCCTTAGAATTTGAAAGAGATATTTATAAGTCATTTTTGATAGTTTAATGTAACATTTTCGGTAAACTAGACAATACACTTGCGATCGGTTATGTGCCGACCACATCAGATTTTTTTCATAATATTTTACATATAGGCTACCCTAACACATTATTGTATTAAAATAAAAATTTTACTTCAGCATATTTGCTTAAATAATAACAATTTAGTATTTAAGCTTTAAATTTAAAAATATTTTCATATTGTATTGAGTTATGCAATAAAAATTCCAAATGCTGTGAACGAAAAAAAAAAAACAAATTTTTTAATGGTAAATTTTAATGTTTTTATTTTTAATTTATTTACTTACATAATTAACACATTATTATTATAAAATTATTTTAAATGGTAATGATGATGTTTATATTAATATAGTATACCATAGTACCTATACATTATTATAGCATCTTTATTATTATAACAAAATATTTTTAGAATTTTACGTACTTAATTAAATTAATACAAAAGAGAAAAATGAAAATTCCCTAATAATGTCCAATAAATTGTTTTCTTTTTGTTGCGTTTATGGAATTTTCATGTAAATTATGTTTGGTATTTTGAAACAAAAAAATATAAAACAAAAGTTGAAAATAAATTAAAATAAGGGACCAAATAAAATTGTTGAGAAAAATTTGTAATATATGCGATTCGAAAGGGTTGGAAATTAATATATTTTAGAAATTACAATGTATAGGTCTGAAAATGCTACAATAAAAATATATTACAACTAAATGTAATAGTTCAAGACTTGACTACTAATTTGTAGTTGCTATACACATTTTTCATTACGTAATTGCTATGTACTCAGTGACTCAGAAATGAGTAATTCTAGAAACTAATAAATTCTTAATTGGAGTTTTAAGAAATGTCTAAAATTTATTTAAATAAAATAATAAAGATGGCAAAATTTGGAAATCATATAGCAGGCTACAAGAATCTTACAAAAATAATTAATTAAATTTCAAATTTTTTAATTTCACTTTAAAATCAAACTTTAAAATCAAATTAATTTCGAAACAAAACTTATGTAGATTTAAGAATTGAATCTATTTTAGAAAAAAATTAGAAACTCTGCATGCGTATATTTTATAACATTTACAATACGGGCAAGAATCGAATTAAGAAAAAAAAATTTCAAAAAAAAAAATCCTTTTTTTCAGTTTTATTATGCATGCCTTTCCGTCGTTTCACAAAAAAATTTGTACCCCAATACCAATTGAATTTGTTAATTTATTCGCTAAACACAGAAAATTGACGACTAATTTCTAATCACAAAAATTTCGATTTACACTAATTTTCTTTTGGGCTCTTTAAAAGCAGGAGTGTAATATGTATTTTGTACAAAAAAAATATCCCCTAATTTCTCGACTAAAACAATATTTTAAGAGTTAATAAATTCTTATGCCATTCTCCATCTTATGCCAGTTAATCGAAATATTATTGCTTAAAAATTCAATCCCTAAAAATATGCAATATTATTGAAATTTACAATTTTAATTTTTCAAAGAAAATTCCCTATTTTCCCATATAATAATAATGATTCTGACAGGCTACACTTTAAACTTATTCTTTTCTAACCAAATATTGGACTAACAAACCAATCTCACTATATACCATCAACTTATTCAATAATAATAATATGTTGTAGCTCGGTGCGATTGTATTTCTTTGGTGTAATTTTAAAATTCCTCGAAATCATTTCCTTTAGATAGACAATCAAAACCTCAAAATTTTTCAATCAATATTTTCTTTCACTTTATAAAATAATAATAAAGTAAACCAAGTATGTATGTAGCATGACCCTCTTATATAATACAAGTTTCTATAAAATTTAAAGCAAAAATTTTGTGGAATGTTTGGTTAAACTTGAAAAATTTCGAGTTTCTCCATAATAATATAAATAGCAAAGAGACGATAGCATAAAATGAAAGCAATGCAATATCACAAAATAATAATGGCTTTTTTTTCCAAGAGGAAATCTTTATAATTTCAAACTAAAAAAAAAAAATCTTTTTAGCATTTTCAATGTTTTAATAAAAAAAAACAAAAATAATATAGAATTGTATGTCAAAAGAATTTATTTAAGAAAATAATGCAAAAGAATGTTTGGAATTTTTAAAACAATTTTCTTAAAGGAAGAAAGAATGACGGAAAGAATCGCATAAAGTTTAAGTTAATTTGAATAAAAATAATAGGGGAAAATCTTTATAGTTTTCAGATCTTGTATACAACTCAGACCATAATAGGTTTAAGGAGAATTTTTTTGTTTGGTTCTAAAAATTGAATTTTTGAGAGTAATTTCATATTAATTTAGAGTATTTGGTACAGAGGATAAGATAATGTGCTCGTATATACAATGATATTTTTGTTGAAATTTTAAAACATGAAACTAATATTGGAGTAGGACGACTCGGGCCAATATCAACAGTAAGTAAAACTTTTTAATTTTAAATTTATTGTAAAAGTAGCTGTAAATTTTAGAGGGCTTCAGTTGTTTAAGGGCATTTTGAAAATTTACAGCAATATTTGCAATAATTACTTTAACCCAAGATAACAAGGCAGCAATTCACGAAATAATGTACGAAAGTGAAAGTGTTCATTAACACAGCTAACAGAAAATAATATAGAATAGCTAATAGATGCTATTATTTGAAAACCATGCTCACATATTTGTCATATTGCTTATTCAAACACCAATTTTTCGAGTACTTAGAATGTACCAATGCATTTTTTGAGCAAGAATCTTTTTTGCCATAAAAACTGTTGCTTGGACACTATTTTTTTGAACCATTTATTAGCATATTTCTCTCTTAGTGTGGAAATATTATGGAATGGATTTCACATACCTTTACAACAGTGCTACTGGCTTGAAAACGACATCATAGAGAAATACAAACCTTTCAAAGATATTTTTAATTTATCCTTAATTTTTAATGCATATTTACAATGTTTTTAAACAAAGCATCATCCTTTGAAAGGAACATTTTAACTTTTGTTTTCCAACAAATTTATTAATAAAAAATTGTCTGCAATTTAAATATTTTACATAATATGCAGTCAGTCTAATTATTTTTATTGACATTTTTATAAAAACATTCATGTTAACTATGAGCTCATATGCAAAAATTTTTTTTCACTTTTAAAGTGCATCCAACAGGATTTTTTAATATAAAATAAAAATAGAGAGGAAAAAAAAATTGTACAAAATTATTTATTTATATTTTTTTTTCGTTCTATCCTTTTCCATAATATTTATAATATTTTCTCTTTCATCTTTCATCTAGTTCAGAGTGTTTACATTTTTGAAAATATTATGCTTCACTTTCTACTGTAAATTTTTTTTTTTACTTTAAAACTTGACAAAGAATAACATAAAAAAAATGTACGGTAAAAATAAACAAAGACCGGAAAAATTAAGGAAAAACTTTGCAAAATAAAAAGAAAAAAAAAAACTATAGATGAAATTGTGAAAGTAAGAGAGAGAACTAGAGTTTTGCATTTATTATGATGACAAAAATTAGAAACAAGAATAACAAGGATAAAAGAAAAATACAAAAATATTTGCCTAAGGGAAACAAAAGCAAATTTTTAACACTAACACAAATTATATTTGCATTCTGTAACTAAATATGTAATCTTAAATACAAAAAAGTAAGGGGAAGCATGGAATACGTATGTAACACGAAGAAATTTTTCATGAATAATTCAAAGATTTTTATGCATTTCTAAAAGAATATGCAGTACAAAATAACGTTTTTGATTACAATATTTGCTAGGCAAGTTAGAAAACTTAAGCTCTTAATATTGTTCTAAGCTCCAATTATTTTATAAATCGGCTTTTCCAAATTACAAAACTGATTCGTTACGAGACACTAGGTTTCGTTACGAAAGACTGTTTCATTTTAATTTTAATTACAAAAACGAGCTCTTTGTAGGATATAAATCGAATTTTGATACCGAAAAAATAGCTAAAAATAATAATTAATTCCATGTTTAAATCAACAAATTTAAGACTCATATAAAAATTGGGAAATAATTAACTTATGACTTCCGCTTGAAACATTTATTTAATTTGTTGAGAAAACTTTCAAATACCGATAAACACCAAAATATAATTTGGTGTGTAAATAGCTGTTAAGCGGTCTAGGTCACATTCCTTGTTTTCCGTATCGGAATGAATTAAAACAGAAAATGGAAAATGTTAGAACCTTTACGTTCCCGAAAGGGAAAAATCACTAAGCCAGATTATTTTCCCGAAATATTTCTTAATAATTTGTTGAAAACATTTCATGAAAATTACTTAGATAAGTCGAAACTAAATAAACATTTTGAATGGGGATTTGTAGTGGAAAACATAACCTCTATTCCAGACTACAACATCATCTCAGGAAGAAGAAGTAAATTTTAGTACGCTTTTCAGAGAATGCGATAATTTAATTCGCAACAGAATTGAATGGAACACTATGTTTCAGAATTTTACTCAATGTTTCGGAATTTTATTCTACTAATCTTCGCAAATTGCTAGAGTTCATCAAATTTGTGAGTTTTGTTGAAATTTTTGTGGCGAATAAGCAGTAAGTACAGGTTGAAAGAAAAATAGATATATGTCGGTTATGGTCCTTTGTTGACCCAATCAAGTAATAGTTTTCTAATTAATGCCAATTTGTGTCTCTCTTTTGAAAAAGAAATACCAGAGTTGTTAGATAAAAGAAAACCAAATTAAATCCTAAAACTAAAAAGTAAAAAGCAAAATAGAACCAAAGAAATATGGAAAACACAAAAATTCTATAAAAATTATCCCAGAGGTGTTTTATTTTTCTATTAAAATTTTTGCTTATATCTTTACACTTTCTTTGAAAAAAATAAAAAATTACTCCATTTCATCTTCTATAGCATCTTATTGTTAACTTGATGTTCTTTGAATTTTTTTTCATACTAGTTATAATTTTCATAACTTCTGTTAAATATTTTATATTTTTTTTTTGCTAACACTTTCTTAAAGAAAAACAAAAATGCAAAGTTGAAAATCTTTTCTATTCAATTGAAAATGATGAAGGATTTAATGGTTCCTAAGAGAATTAAATATTGTTTTAAATATTCTGATTTTTTGTTTTTGCTCTTCTTCATATGAGCTAACATCATATAAAATAAAATTACTTATTGTTTGTTCCTTTTAGGGTTATAGACATACAACACTTGAAATAATGTGTTCCATACTACATTATGCACATTACATCCTATAAAAAAAAGTAGCTGAGAGGAGTTTTAGTCCGCAACTACGTTGCTCTTCTTATAAACTTCTCTGTAATTGAATTTCCAAGCAAAATAGTATTGTACTCATAAAAAGATTCCAAATTCTCTGGAATATGTTGGAATCTTTTACATTGCATTCACATGAAAGGGGTAGACAAAAATATTTGGAAGTAATATTCATGAATGAAAAGATTTTTTTTCTAACAATCCGTTGTGATCTTCCGGTTGTACATTACTATGGCGAGTTTACTTGGGAAGTAAATAGGTCTGTTGTACGTCTTTGAAAGGAACACAATAAGTAAACACAATAGAAAAAAATTTTATTGTTTAAAATAACATTAGAACATCTTTAAATCATGATACAGACTACTATAAGGTATGCCAAAATTACTATGACGAGAAACGATACTCTTTCTGTTTATCACTTTCCTTTATATTTTATAATAATTAGGTTTCATATATACGTAACACATTGTTTTATAACGCCATAAGATTTATTACCAAATCAATTAAAGTTTCTTATTCCATATTATAAAATCTGATTATTGTCATTTCCGCCATTGAATCATGTGAGCTGGACATTAATTTTACTGATCAAAATGAAAAAATTGAAAATTTATTATAATTCCAACACACCTTCGTGTACATAAATAAATTTTTAACACAGACAAAATTGTACACCACTTATGTATACAATATTAAGGTCACTGCATAAAACTGTATATTTTCTAGTTGAATAACCATACAAATACCGTACAATATCAAAATGAAAAGAGGACAAATTACTTTGGTTGAAAATTATTTTAATTTTTGGAAAAAAAAACATCTGGAAATTTTCAAGGATTTCGAAGTGCATGATAGTTAATTTTTTTTTTTGTCCTTTTCTTCAGGATATAAGATTAAAGTTGAAAAAATATATTATAATAAAATATTTAATTTGTGATTTTGCAAGGATGACGACAATATTAATTGTAAATTTATTTCTTTTTAAATTTTAAATTGAAAAGAACGAAAAGATTTATATTGTAAGTAAAGTGAGAATTTGTAATGGAAACACAATCAATTTTTTGGTCTCCTATAATTTAATTTTAAATTCCTCATTTAATTACTCATTTCGTTAAAAGAAATGTTTAAAATTAAGGTTTCTGAAATTAATTATTTATAGGAGAATTGATTTTAAAATGAAAAGGGCATGGATAATGCACAAGGAAAACAGAATATGTTTTGTATGTTGTTAACCATGATGACGCTTTAAAATCTTAAAGTACCAAAATATCTTTAATATTCTAAATTGAACATTGTTATAGCAAATAAGCTAGATTAAGAACAGTAATTTATCACGTCTCTAAAGGGTGTATTGTGCCCCTTCTTAAATATAAGAAATCTCTCTTAGTACCCTCCTCCTCCTGAACCGAATTCTTCCGATGAACTAAAATAGCTTATGATCATCGAAAAATCGCATTATTTTCAACATAAAAGTGCGACCTCCAAGAGTTCTTTTAATTTTCTGTAATAATCTCCCACACTATCCCTGAAGGTATATTGAAGTGTCGTCTGCCTCTTTGCAAGACACTCTTAAACAGATTTTATTCTCACTATTTTTTTTAAGACCCTTTTCCGAAAACTTGTTAAGTAACCTGACTGCAGTCTTTCTTATTCTCAGCCCACGAGCTTTATAAATGAACTATTTGAATGGAGAGTTTTGAATTCACAAATGGGATTGAGGCCAGTTTTTTCCCCAGTTCGCATACCAGTAGTAAATAAGATGATTTGGGACCTACATTATTTTTAAATACTTCGTTTCACTTAATTAACTTCACTCAATCTGATAGCTATTTTGCAGTTTTGATTACAAATCCGGGAAAACAATTGAAAAAGGAGTATTGTTAGGTTTGAAGAATAAGAATAAAAAAAATTTTTATTCAACTACCACTTAAAATTTTCAAATAAAATTTTCTAAACATGTAAATCACAACTCAAAAATTGAGGATAACAGGTACGATAACACAAAACATAATTAAATAATATTTTATTTTTTGAAAAAGACATGAACCAATTCAATATGACGTCTGTTAAAAAAAAAAAAAATTTCATATTTTGTGCAATTTTATTGGTTTTTGTCACGTCGTCATCAACTTCGTCAATATTATATAGAATTTTTATACACACGTCTCCATATACAGATTCGTTCATGATTTTTTTCTTTACAAATTCATAATAATCATCGTGATCATTATCATCATAATTCGAAATCTAAAATTATATCCATAAATCGGATCGAAAAAATTATATGAGGGATACGATAAAGAGAAGAAAAAAAAAAACCTAAAATTTACGATATTATGTAATTTTCCTGATTTATGTTTCTGTTATAAAACGTTCATGTGGACAGAAGGGGCATATATGCAATATCTTAAAAAATGCAAGATAATAATAATTATACAATTGAAGATTCAAAGAGACTTAGAGTAATGGAACAGTATTTTGGAATTTATTGGGATGTTAAAATGTCACAACATTCATGAATTATGCGAAAATATTTTCAGTTTAAATTAATTTTCTAATAAACTGGGTTTATTAGAAAATTAATTTAAACTGAAAATGGTTTGTGTGGTGGCATGTTCCGTAATGGTATCGTTCAATTGCATAACATTAGGAGGAAAAGACAAATTAAAGGAAGCTGTAATAACGATGGAATTGTACGGCTAATGTAAGTTGAATTATAATAGAATCATATCTTCTGATATAAAACTATTCAATCGCAACTTCCTTGGTTTCCTAGAAATTCGATAAAGCGATTCTGGAAGAAGTGACTTGACAAATATGAAGGTTTTGTTGAAGCAATAATTTGGAAGATGGAAAACAATTTGTTTTTTAAGGAAATCAATCACTTATTAATAGCAGTTGTAAAAATTTCTTACTTCTGTTAGCTTCTATTAATGATAGACAAAAAAAAGAAGAATTTTTCCAAGTTTTCTCGGATATTTTCTCTAAATAGTAATTTAAGTGTAGTATTTTAAATTCTTATGAGTTGAATCACTCACACTCTAAATCATATTTTTGATTATTACCCTCCATTTTTTGGCTAATAAGCAATAGCCCATTGAAATCGAGAAAAAATAACTTTGGTATATTTTCTTTAAAATGAAGACCTTTTCTATATCACAATGGAACAAGAACAAAATGCAAGGAAACAAAAAAAATGGGAAAATGGCAGCAAATCACGTTACTAATATTTTTCATTCATATTCAATTCCTTTTAATTTATTTCAATTCATTCCGTTTTTTTTTTCATTTCTAACAATAAAAATGTTGTCCTTAACACAAAAATATCATTATGTCTACTTATTCCTTATGTTATCCTTAAAAATTATGCTAAACACAATATTCAATTTTAAAAATCAGTACGAAAATTCATAATTTTAACAAAAAAGAAAATTTTATTTAACTTTTTCATTTTTCCTCATTCTCATTTCCATATCGCCTTCGTTCAACTTTCACATACATTACATAATTTGACAATATCACGTTCTAAATTTTGAATTCGCCCCGCTATATCCTCAGCCACACTATACTTAATCTAATTGTGTGTTGTTATACAAGTGAATGAATGAAGGATAACCGATTATCGAAATTCTTTTTGTATAATTTCTCTTTTATTGAAACATTTTAATTCCGAAAAGAAAAAGAAAAAACCATATGGTCATAAAATATTTAACCATTTTGATAAGATACGATCTAAATAGTTGCAACATTTGATTTTTATGGTCTATTCGATTATATTTTTGTTTTTCTTTCTTTTCGGTTTTCCTTTTCTTTTTCGTGCCTTTTTCATTTTATTAAGGGACAATTTGGAAGTAATTGAGAAAGTTTTTCGGTTTGAAAAAGGTAGAGAACAGGATTTAAAATAAAAAAAAAAAGAAAGAGGAAGTAAAGGCTTATACAAGAAGTGTATAGGAATACTAGTGAGAACGAACATAGAAAGAGAGAATTTTTAAAAGAAAAGGACAAAAATATTATGTAATCCTTTTTATTTTTTTCTTCATTGTGTTTTCTTTTGTCATGTGATTGTGAATTTTGTGGATGTTGGTGGAGAACGACAACAAAATTAATATTTTGAGAAGTTTTTAAATTCGGTCCTATACTCTTTGGTATGAATTACGTGATTTTATGATTTGATAAAAATTTTATGTTGCTTTTCTCAAATTGAAATTTTCATTGAAATGCATGAATATTGAATAAATCTATAATTTTACACGTGCTGCCATGTTATTCACTTTCCTCTTAGTTTGTATAATAGAAAATGTAATTGAAAATAATTTAAAAAGAACCAAAAAGAATTATTGAGCTCTACTTGATTCTCATAATAAAATATTGAGGTTTTAGACTTTGCTTCAGTAACTGAAAACATAATTATTTTAATTATGGAACGCTTAGATTTCATTTCAACACATTAATGACATTAATTGCCTTTATGGTGTTTTTCATGAGAAATTTTAAATTTCAATAGTTGTACATGGCATATGAGTAGATGACATTGGAGCGTACTTGCATTGATTATTGCTTACGAATATAATTTGTAATAATAGAGAAACTTAAAGCCAATCCTTGCAGTTTACTTTAACATTGAAATAAAAATGTCTGTGCGATCATTAAAATTGGTAGCACTCTATACCATCCATCGAGAAATAAAAGATTTTTTGGGAAACCAGGATCCAAACAGTGCATAAAACAAATGGTAGAGCTGATTAAGAACAAATCGCAAAACCTTACACCTATATTGATTGGCTATTTTAAAGTTACTATACGAATAGTCAGAATCATTTAGTTGAAATAAAAACTTAGTACTCGTACATACCCTATTGGAAAAGTTGACTTGCTAAAAGTAGAAAAATTCTTAAAAATACGAAGTTTAAGGTGGCTATATCTCAGAGGCTTTTCTTGAATTACAAAATATGCAAGGGTTTATAAATGTTTTGAGCAAATGAGGAATAAATTGAGTAGGGTGCGAAATGAGTTATAAAATCTTACTGTTTCCCATAAATTTTATATACACATTTTAGGAAACATAAAGAAATTTTAACAAGATTATATAGCATGCCTTACCTGATAAGAATGAACAAAGAAGACAACGAGATCTCACAATTTTATTTGTAAAAGGATGAGATAATAAAAAACTCTTTCACCGAATGTTAGCCAGTGGTTTGCTTGATACCAAAACTTCTCTCAAGGGTTTTTTAGACGTTATTAGAAATCTCGCAACTTAATCAACCGGTAATACCGTAATTTCTTAAAAGCCTATGCAAATTGCTATGATAATCACAAAACATCTTATGTTTTTATTTTTGTTATCCTATTTCTCTCCTGGGAAGAGTATAGAACTGGTATATGATATCGTAAAACTATGAACCAGTTTATTGCGTCATTCATTTTACTAGGTAGACTGCGATAGGAATGAAAAAAACCGAAATGGTCGTTACTTCCTTTATAGAGGAAATTTTCATAATTTTAAAATTTCAAATTAGCTTTACATTTTTCGATTATTTTAGTTACATGTCCACTACAAAATCATCACATTTTCATTATTATAAAAAAAAAATTATAATACAAAGTCATTTAATTTAATCGAATTTTTTATTGTCATATTAAATTATAAAAATCAACACCATCCAAACTAAATAATATAAATTAACCTTGATCCTTACATAATATTCTGCACAAAAAAAAATAGAAATAAATTTTGAAATTCCTACAAATTTGATTCTCTTTCGTTTTTTTTTTCCTGGATCCCAAATCAAATTAAAAATCGTAATTAGTTTTGGTCCTTTTGACATATCGATATTTTCATTTAAATTCAATCTGGCTTACATAAATTTTTATACATGTTGGTATTTTTTTTGTCAAATTATAAATTTTTAGTCATACACACTACAAGCATTCACATATACATACATACATTATAATATTATAAAGGTACACGTACACATATATCAATTTGTGTCAACTAAATTAAGGTGACATCTTACTTTTCAAAAGGAATGATTTTCTAAAAAGGAAAATCATTCTGAAGAAAGAAAGAAATTCGAAAAAAAATCGAATTTCTAGAAAAAAGAAATCATAGAGAAGAAAAGCTAAAAGAATTTGTTTTTTCTACTTTATTGTTACAAGGAAAATATTTTATATGGTATTCACACAAACACATATAATAATGAGTATAAGAAACCTATAGAGTATGTGGTACTGAAGAAGTGTAATCGAATTGTAAAAACGTTGTAAATGTCTTTTTTCATTAAAAAGAAAAAAAAAATTAAATGGATTTTAACAGATTGAGTTTTAATGTTTAATTTGGAATGATTTCATTTTTTTTTTCTATAATATTGTTAATAAGTAAGTATAATAAATAAAACGTAAAATTGACAGTTCAATAAAATTAAGAAGTTATATTTTTTTTTCCAAATGAAATCATAGTGATTTTGAAAATATTTTTATTTGATAGCCTTAATGCACATACAAAATTTCAGTATATTTTGCCGAAATACAAAATTCATACAATATAAAATTTGAAATGACGTTTACCTACCGAAGTGAAGTCCGAATAACACGATTCAACTGATAAATACCTCGAGATTAGAAATGCAGAATTCAGTTTATAAAAACCAGTTCCTGAATTGTGTATAGATAGGGGTTTTATTACAATTCCAATGTTCCAGGGATACTCAGATGATTTTCATATAAAAAACCACTCTGATTGGGAGACTGAGATTCTTAGTTATCGTGTTTTTATAGAAGTAACCTAAGATTCTTATCTATCGTATTATTATACACGTTTATTAGAAATTCAAATTTTAGTTTTTTTAATTTTTTTTATTAGAAATCCAGTACATTATATAGACAAATTTAACCAAGTTTGAAATTCATTTATTCGGAAACAGGTATTTTTCCGACTTAAATCATTATTTTGTTGAGATAATACGGGATATTACAATAATATAACTAGAAAATTCAAGAATCACCAGGCATAAAGACGACAAATAAGCATATTATACATTCAGCAATCGTAATTAATAAGCTGAATTCAAATATTTTAATTATATAAGCTGAATTTTATGACTAAAATTAATAAATCGAATTCAGCAATCTTAAAAATTAAGCTGAATTCAGAAATTTTAATTGTGTAAGCTGAATTTTATGACTAAAATTAATAAATCGAATTCAGCAATCTTAAAAATTAAGCTGAGCTCAGAAATTTTAATTGTGTAAGCTGAATTTAATGACTATAATTAATAAATCGAATTCAGCATTAATAATTAATAGGCTGAATTTAAAAATTTTTATGTTAATAATCTGAATCAGTAATTACCATGAATATATCGAATTCAGCCAATGAAAATGATAAGCTGAATTTGATCAATTACAACTGATAAACTGATTGTATAGCAATTTACATTAATAAGCCGAGTAAAATAGTTGAACAATCATGAACTAAGTTACGTATTTTTTTTTTAACCCTACTTCGCTCCTGGGAAGATCATAGGGGGGGTGCATAATAACGAAAACAAGCTTAAGCCAGTTTCTTGCATCATTGAGTTCTGGTAGGTAGGTGACGAGTCTACCGTTAAATTACTTACAAAACCAATTATGACTATGACTGCAATTTCAGAATTAAGAGATCAATTTAACATTTTTCATTATAGAATAGCTATAGGGCCCCAATATTGTGTGAATTTAGATTTATCAAGTATTCGTAATTTATTTCTTCTTTAATTTTTTCGTCCTCTCTTAAAATATTTCAAAAAATTTATCGATTTCATTTTTCATCTTTTGAAATTGTTGTCATACTTGTACAAGAAAGTAAACTTTGTAATTTTTTTATATTTTACAATTTAGTTTTGTAAATAGGCATGCATGTATATTGAACATATAAATGTTTGTATAAAAATTTTATAATTTGTGATATATAATCGGATAATATTTATAATACCTACATATTAAACACGTCAGCACAATTTTATCTTTAATAAGAAAGAAAAAAAAAATTTACTTAATTTTTTCTGCTTTTGTACAACAAAATGATTTTCCAAAAAAAAAAATTACAAAAAATTTTTTTATGACATTCAAGGGAAATGTTGTCAATATTTACCCTTAAATATTTTGTCACTCTGATTTAGATTTCAAGTATACCATCTACACATCTATCTGTTTGTGTATAAAAGAAAATAATTTGAAATATATATAACTACAGAAATAGCAGCTAGCTAAGGTTATAGCTAACTAGGAATAAAGAAATCGTTTGAATTTTGGTTTATTTTTTGCAACATTACAAGCAAAAAATTGTGAAAAGTTAAAAGGAAAGATATAAGAAAAAAGTGTTCTTAAGTACAATCTACATTCAATGATTACAGTTTCATAACATTTTTTTTTTTTTGTGCCATACATACAAACATCAAGAATACAAAATAGGATATATAAAGAGCATTAGTTTAGTTTTTTCTTTACCAAACGAGTAGTAACAAATTTAATTTCTTAAAAAATGTCTGTAAGTAAAAATTATGGAGAATAAATTTTCATGATGATACTTGACAATATTAAAATTCGAATTTTGAATAGCGGAAATTTGTTCATGAATTTTCAATATTTTTAAAAACCTATATATAGTATTATTCATTTTCAAGCCAGATTATTTTTGAAAAATAAAAGAGCAGCATAAGTTATTCTCAAATATTACATAATGTAAATTGAAAATGGAAAATTTGAATAATTTTAAAATATCAGTAAAACTGTTATATACAATTCAGCAATTACAACTTATAAGCTGAATAAACCGTAGTTGTCTTATAATTGCAATTTTCAATATAGAATTAATTATTTCGCTTCTAATATTATACTAAGCGGTATTGTAAAAGATATTTCAGCTGAATTCCGCGGCATATGGCTCAACATAATTTTATTTATTGCAGTCACATCTTCAGAACTTTAGTGTAATAATTCAGCAGTATATTAGTTACCATACCTTTAATTTTTTTATAAAATATTTTGGAGTATTTTAAATAATAAGTACAAATCTCATTTCTCATTTAACAAAATTACTTAAAAGGTATAAAAATTTTTATAAAAGAAAATTTTAACTTCTCTTTTAAATGCATTCTCAATATTATTTATAGTTTATTCACCATAAAAATCAAATTTGTTTCAGTTACTTAACTGGTGTGACGACATCTATACTCTTTGAGTGTATACAACTAATTTAAAATATGTAATTTTCTTTTTAAGGTTAACACATTATAGCTAGTATGATGGTTCATTAAATTTTATAAATTTTTTCTTTTGAATATTTTTTTGAATTTATTTTTTGAATATTTTCCCTTTTTTTTCTCATATTAATCCTTACAAATTCTCAAATCTAATTTGAATCCATTTATAGGGTATATCAAAGAAAATATATACATTTGATAATCAGATTATGTGTGACACTCTTAATAAATTGCTGATACCTGAATTTTATTTTGTGTAAGAGTATCCAAAAATATTGACTGATGTCTCAAAAATTAAATACGAGTAATAATTAAGAATTCTTTATCAGGCTTCAAAGAAACCCTACTAATATTTTCAAGCTACAAAATCGAGGATTTTTTTTAAGCATTAAGGCTGAAGTACCGCCAGCACCTACTTATTTTTGAAATAAGGAGGTTTAAAAAGGAGAAAATATCAATAATATTTGGGACGTTTATCTTTCATTTGCAAAACAAATATTCAAATGTTTTGCGAAAATGTAACTAAATTACTAACCCTGAAATCGAAATTGTAATATAACCTTATTAATACAGAATTCAGCTTATAAATGTCAATTGCTGAATTGTGTATCGATATGGTATTATTACAATTCCAATGTCGGGTTATCAATTTTGTAAAGCAATAAATGAAATTGTGAGAAAAATTACCCAACAATGCGTGGTAGCAGAAAGTAAACGAGAGCAAATGTTTGTAATTTAGCACAAAGAATATGAAAATTTTAGAAAGGAAGGCATTTTTTTTTTAATTTTTACTTATTTCTTTCCGTTTTTAACTTCTTCTTGAGAAAAAAACCAAACTATCTTCGTTCACGAACGCTGCTTTGTTTTGTAAACTTTTCGTTACTTCTGACATTCTATTGAAAATTATTAAAAAATCGATTTATCTGTGCATTTTTCTTGCTTCTCTTCAATATTCTTATGTAGAATGTACACAATATTACTGTAAGATAATACAAGTTAATATTAAAACTTTAAATTAAGTGTTATACTCGTAATATGTGGTATAAAAAAAGGTTTGGGAAAATATTTTTATCCGATTTTTTTTTTTGTATATAAAAATTCTATTTATGCCAAATATTTTTCGTTAAAAAATTCCTTAACATTATTTGACCTTCTTTATTTTCTCATCATCTTTTGCCCTATATACACTTAATTTTCCCTTTTTAATATTTAAGAGAGCGTGATATGAATTAAAGGAAACTTTTCCATTTTATGTTTTTCTGCTTTTCTTTTTTAGCAATAATACGTGCATATCGCCTCAAGTTTTATCACTTATTTTGTAATTCCTTAGAAATCATTATGAAAAATCGATGATATTATTTTTTTTTGCCCTTTTTATCGATTTCTTATAGCACTGTTTTAATGGGAATATCGACGACTTTGAAGGATGGCGACGAAGACGACGACAACAACGACGGCGACGACGAAATCTTGAATAAAATTAATTTTTAGTCCTTTTTTAGGATACAAATTTTCCGATTTTTTTTTTCCCTCGGATTTCATATTAAGATTTGAAAGAACATAAAAATTATAAAAGGAATAATAAGAATATTTTTTTTTTTTGCCTTAAAAATTAACCACCCTTAAAAGTAATTATTCCAAATGAAACGAGGTGCTAAATCCCTTATGCCCAATAAAGCAAAATTTTAATGATTTGGAAAAATAAAATTTTTCTCTTAGTGTTTTTTGTTATTTTTTGTTTTTTCATTTTTGTTATTTATTTATTGCTTTTTTTTTTGTTTATTTGTAAGGAAAGGTGTACAAAAATAATTTTCATTTCAATGATATCCGACCGTTCCAATTAAATAAAGAGAGAGAGAAAAAATTATATCTAAGTATGTGAGCAGATTTATGAGCATACAGTCGAACTTCAGTTGTATGAAAAATTTAAAAAGACATGAAGAAATTTTTTTCCAGGGGGAAAATGACGAAAAAAGAATAGATAGGTACGTTCCAAAATTTCTTATTCGATAAGAATTCTTAAAAAATTGGATTTTGTTGAAAAAAGGATAAAAGGATTGCTTATGTGCGTATTTCATAATTAATTACTGATTCGACTTCAACATTGAACTGTTATGGAGAATATTGGTGAACTATAAAATGACAACAGTTCGAAATCGTGTCAATCTCTAATCAAAAGATCAATAAGTTTTAAAAGTTACCCTGCTCAACAAATAAGCTCATCTATTAAAAATTCAAAAGAAATTTTTATCAAATAGGAATGTCTATTTTTTGGTTCAATAGCCGAATGTAAATCTCTTCTAACCAAATTAAATCTGGCCAGAATATTGTGCTCTAAATATATTTTTAATAACTTGTTGTGTATTAGTTAAAAATTATCTCATTTAGAATTTTGCTATTGGAGTTGCTATTTTATTTTGTCACTAGTTCACTTCTAAAGTGACTTTTGCTCCGTCCTTTGTCAGTTGTGTCTCATTAGAGAAAAATTTTAAAATTAAGTTGAAAATTAATTTGTTTCATACAAGCTTTTAAAAATAGAACACAATTCCGAGTTGTAACTCACAATTTTCTTAAAAATAAAATTAAATATTATAATTTTCTCACTCTCTTTAAATTCGAGCTTTGAAATTTGAGAAATTTTTCACTCTCTATTGATTTTTTATTGACTTTATATTTATTTATTTTCTTTCCTTTTTCTCCTCGTCTCTTATTAACTTGCTCAACAAAATAATAAATTATGAGAGATTGTAACATTTACTCTTCCAGTTTCTCAATAAAATTAATTCTCTTGAGAATATTATTATTGAAATTGATCTGTAAAACTTTATTTGCCTTCTCTTTCGAATCTTGTCTGTTACAAGTATGTATAATTTAAAATTTTCAAAAGGAAAAATTATAACCATTGAGGATCAACATTTTAAATTGTCTAGCTAAAACACATAATATATATGGGATAATTTAAATTTTAAAGAACAAAAGCCTGAAATTATTACAAAAAAAGTAACATAAAAATGAATAAAATGAGAAAAGAGAATCTTTTTTTTTTTTTTAGTATATAAGAACCTTAATCAATGGGTTTTCCGTAAAATTAAATTTCATTTTCAAATGAATCTAATATTCCTAAAAATTTATTTGTACACAACACATACATATAATAGACTTCTTTTATTGTTGACCTTTTTTTTTTTGTTTTCATTTTTCTTCTTACTTTAAAAAGGACCTTCTTTTTAGTTTTAAAAAGAAAAAAGATTTTTATTTCGAAGTAATTTCAATGTAATAAATTACAAGAGGAGTAGTGTTTTGTAGCCTTAACTTTAAAATTTTAACCTTGTTTTCCTTTGTAGAATTGAAATATTTCAAAATCTAGGAATGAATAATATTTGAATATAAATAATGTACAAGAGTGTATGTATATTGAGCCTATCTAAACTGAAAAAGTACCTATCATTAAAATTGTGATTTAGGAGCAAAATAATCCATAATAGCTATTTTGAAATGGCACAATATTAATTTAAGGAAAATTATTATGATTTTTTTTTGGGTGTATAGCCCATTGGTTTATTGTGACTAAAAATATTGTTGTCATTTCTGCAGTGTGTCAAACTCTTTTTCATTATTGTAAAATTTCTTCCGTATAACAATATCTCGTGTTTTTTCCCAATAAACTATTATTGATTAAAATTTTTAATTTGCATCGATTAAATGGAACTTTTTGGAATTGTTTTCTGAGTTAGTGTTTTCCAGTTAAAATTTTGTTTCTTATTATAAAGACATTATTATACGCCTGATGGACGAATTATTTTGCACTTATAATTTGTGACCACAGTAGTAATATAGTAGTACCAGTAGCAGTAAGATAGATGGCACCGCCTGACCACCCATGCGAACCCCATGCACTAGGCCAACAAGAAAAGTGATCACAGTAAAATAATATTCTCAGCTTGAGGCAATTTTTAATTAAATAAACCTTCCAAAAGAAGGGATCTTGATTCCTCATTCCTCATTTTCATTTAATCAAAATTAATTAATTGAAATTTATTGTACTATGCTTTTTAGAATTTTCCCGGGATCTCTTTTGTATTAAATTTTTCATTCTAACCTTTTATCACCTTTATGGTATATAAAATATTTTGTAATTACATTCATAGCCCTTAATTGATTAATAAGTATATAGGTCAATTTTAAATTTCGGTACAATTAATCACACACATCATATTAATAATGATAGATGTGTCCAAATTTTACTTACATTTAAATATGTAGGTAATTATAATATGTGAATTCACAAAATATTAAAATATATAGACCATTCATTTTTCTGGTTTTCGAGTGAAATTTTTCATGTTTTAGTTACAAGTTTTTTGTTGTTTTACTAAACCTGATGATTTTCTTTTTTCCTTCTTAGTATACGTACTACAGGAAATAATTCTATTCAAAATATGGTAAAAACCCTAATTTCATATACTATTCACAGAGGAAAGACCGAATCCATCGATCAAAAAGAAAGAACCGAGAGTGAAACAGAAAATAATTTGTTAAACTTTTACTTCTGCTGATGTTATTTTAAATGGTGGAAGGCGCAAAATTTATGAATACGGAAAAATTTTCAGGTTAACACAGATTGAATATTTTATTCTCTAAGGATAAATTGTAATTAGGTTTCCATTTATATTATAGAATGTACGTATATGTATCAAAATTATCACTTTCATCGACACCAAAACATATTATAGATTTCACATTTAAAAAGAGTGTGCATTTTAAAATTTTGTAGTCCTTAATTAAAATTAGTTGCCTTTCCATTTTCTAATGATCCTGATTAGGATTGAAATTTTTGTGTTTGAAATGATAAAATAAATTTATTTTAGTTGACAAAAATTTTATTATGAATGAAAAATAACCAAAATAACCAAAAAGAGGTTAACTAATTTTTAAGACCCCATTATATAAAAATGGTAAACCAAAAATATTTTCTAAACCATATCATAATGCCCTAACAATAACATTCTCGTACACATAGACTCATATTCCATAATAAAAATAATAAGTCAAAAAAATTTCCGTAAAATTTAATTTTAATGAAAAATATTAGAATTTAGGAGGATTTTAGAGAATTTTTTACAGGTCTCATTGTATATTATTGGAAAAGGCAAAAAAGGGATCGGTTCTCATTTATCCTTTTTATGGATTTTGTTATTTAAATATTATTATTTTTCATGTTATTATATGTGAACGTTTTTTAGGCTCAATTTTGTTTTATAATTAAGCAATATAAGTAAAATTAAGTAATTAAGTAAAATTAGAATAGACGAGTATAGGGGTACTTACAGGACACTATCTGGGAAGGTAAAGCGAAAAAGCGGGATCTGCCATCATTTGCTAGAAGAGGACAAGATAGTGGAGTATTTTTTGTGCGAGTATGAGGCCGTGGCTCACCTACGACTAAGATATTTTAGAAGGGGCTTTGTGACCAGAGGAAGTCTTAGGGCTTGAATTGTTTGGTATACTGTAGTTTGTCAAAAGGCCAATGTAGGCAGGGATGAGAATCATAAAAGATTTTATGGGTCTAAGAAAGATGGCTAAAATGTCCCCCCCTTACTCCCAAACAAAGGAAGGATTTAATGTTGAGACATACTCCTTATTATATATAAATCTGCTGTTTATTAGATATATTCAGTAATTAGAAGTGAATAAGTAGGTATATGTGTAGGCCAAAATATTGGGAAGCCATCTGTAGACTGCAAATTAATGTTATTGTGCTTAGGTGAATGCCCTTTATTATGACTAACAAAATATTATTTACTCCTTGTTCCCCATGGTTTTTTCATGTCTTCTTTTCAAAACAAATTAATGCTGATTTTCTTTAAAATAAAAACCCATCGATTGAAAATTTGAAAATATTTTAGACACATTTGGAAAACTATTTTAATCGTATAAAAATATTGTTATTGAATTTTCCAAAAAAAAACCCAAAAATTAAATCGAATTTTAAAGTTTTCGTCCACGTTTTTTAATATTTTCATAATAAAATGCCGATAAAAACTTCCTCTTGTCTTTTAAATTTTTATAATATTTTTCTTTCATATTTTCCATTTGAAACTTACACTGAGAAAAAAACAAATTCGGGTTTTTTTTCTTTTTTTTGTTTTTTGTTTTGAAAAGAAGAATAAGAAAATCATTTTAGAACTTTTTACTTATAAGGATAATAAATAATTTTTTTTCAAATTTTTTTTTTTGTGGAAAACTATTTTACAAGAAACTTTTCTGTACGTACATTGATAAGTGACTATATAGATACACGAATGTTTTAGAGTCGGGAGCAAAACAGACTTATGAAAACTTTTTTTAATAAAAGCGAAGAAAAACAAGAAACAAAACCCACATTGTCTTCTTCTTTTCTTATTTTTTTGCAATTTCTTAAAAGTTTTCGTTCTTTCTTATTTTTTTCTTGCATATTTTAATGTCCTGTCCTCAAACCATTATGTCAAACTGTCATTCTAAAAGAGAAAAACTTATTTTTTTTTTCTATTTCAGCCTATTTGCGAATTTCCTTCTGTTTTGTCTTCGATATTTTCATTATTATAGCGATTCTTAAGAAAAAAAAAAAGAGAAAAAGCACAAAATAATGAAATTGTTCTTTTATTTTCACATTCTTTTTAAGAAAATAATAACAATATTGTATGAAAAATAAGAAGGAAAAGGAAAAGTAAATAAAAGGAGAAAATAAAATTTCCGGAAGAAAATTTCAAAATTTTAATTTTTATTTAGAAAAAAGCAAAAATATTAAGGATAGAGAATGAAAAAAGTTCTTAATGCAATGAGAATGCATTTTTTTTCCTGCTTTCGAAAATTGAAAAACAGTTACATGAGTTGGGGCTATTAAATTTTTCATATAAAATTAAATATCAATGAGAAACTTAAATACGTAAAAATAATTGGGTAAGAGTAAAATGTTATCATTCAACAGTTTTATGAAAATAATTCGATTTATTATTAAAAAATAATTCAAAAATATTTACAAATCTTGTTAATATTGAAAAAATTTATTAATTAATTTGGCTAACAAAGATTAAATCTGAAAAAGAAGCTTTTAGAATCTAAGGCATTACGTTTTTGAGAATAACATTAGGGATTTAGATTAATATTGTTTGGTAATTGCATTATCAGAAAATGCTTTAGTTTATAGCACTTGTCTTAGGCAGAATTTCCTGAGCTTTCAAGAACTGCTGTCTAATTCCTTTGGGGATTTCTTCAATTTTATACTTGGAACAGGAATATTATAGGCGAAACCGTGGAAAGGCTACAATAATTCGCTGTCTTTGGCCCAGAGGATAATATGTCCTTTTACCCTACTCGGTTCCCTTGGTATCTATTAATCTAGCAATATAGCGCTATTAGAATACCAATTGATAATTAACTTAAATTTATTGTATTCATTTTTCTCAGTGTATTGTGAAAAACTTTTTTTTTTAGCAATTAACTACTTAAAATTTTTAATCATAATTAATAAAATCTCACGGACCATTAGCCGTCAGAATAATGATGAACTAGTGACGATTTCTGTAAACTTCTTCAGTATAATCTTCTTCGGATAAGTGCACGTATCAGATTAAAATTATTATACATAAAAATAGTTTGAAATTCAAGAAAAATTATCAAATATTTTTAAAGAAGTCGCAATATTGGATCTTGTCTTTATTATTGTGCTTGTTCTTATCTTTATCCTGAAGAAATTTCCTCAAACAATTTAATTCTTTTCACACAGTTTCTCTATTCAAATTATTTTTTTTTTTAACTTGTTATTTTTATTTAGCCGGACATAAGTTTCATCTAGACAAATTTTTTGAAAGCGAACAAAAGAATGGAATTTTTTTATAACTTTATATAACGGCAAAAATATAATTACATTTTAAATTTAAGGATAATTTTTTGTCTCCTTATACTTTTGTAATTTGTTTTTTCTCTGATCTTCCTCTTCTTCTTAAAAAAACAGTTTAACATCGCCTGCGGACCCTGGCAATTAAACATAATAAGTATTAGTTAGAAGTTGGAGTGTAATAAATTCATTTGAATGCAATTAAAAAAAAAAAAAAAGAAAAATAAGAACGAAAAATGAAAAAAATGTGCAATAGAAAAAGATTACAAGAAGTAAAGAAGAATTCGTTAAGAAAAAAATAAAACGTCTCGTCTCCTTTTAGGAATTAATTCGGCAAAACTATAAGATCAGGTAAATTTTGCATTTGTTGCAGAACAATTAATAATTCAGCATTATTTATAAATTAGAAAGCCGTTGTGTACCTATTACAACGATTTATTTTCCTATATAAAAAGGACTAATTGAGACACGTCGTTTTAAGTATGGCATAGGTTCTTAAAATAATTTCCAGAAAGTCTTCTTATAATACAAATCAATATAGGCAAGACTACGAAAAATATTATTGAAATCGGACTCCAGTAAAACGACTTGATAGTTTTAAGTTCCAAATTATGTAAACAATATTAGAACCCTTTGACTGGTTATCGTCTAATTTGACTATGAAATTTTATTTCAAATTCACAATACCATTTTGAGTTTGCACGAAAATTTATTAAATTTTTTTGCATAAAACACAAAATGAGAGAAAAAATTATCTTCTTTTCACTTTGTTATAAATTTCTTGACAAGTTTTCTTTATCATAATTACTTTCTTGAGGATTACAGCGCCAGTAATACGCGCTAAATTTTTTATTGCTCTATTATTCAAAACTCTTTTTGTTTTTTTTTTCTTTTTTCAGATTTAATTATTAAAAATTTTTAATAATAGTATCGGAAGCTAGGCGTTTATTTATGCAACTAATTCGCTGCTTATCTACTCTCTGCGTATATGCGTATATAGAAGAAATCTCTCAAAAATTTGTTTCAAACGATTTTGTAAATGAAAGCATTAAAAATTATTCCAATGTAATTGCTATATGCAATTGTAGCAATCTGTTGCAGTAATTTGTAACTCAAGGCAAGCAATTCAATAAAATTCTAGAAAAGTTTTTTTTTTTATTTTGTAAATTGAAGAATTTTTGGAAATATAAGGCGAAAATAAATTTATTATTAAATTTTTTTCATAAAGAACTTACGGAATTTATTTTTATGTTGTCGAAAAATTATTAATTGCATAAATTTTTTGTTTTGTTAAATTTCAGCATCAAACACTATCCGACCGATTAGCAACAACAATTGTGGCTGCGATCGTAATGTTTTTCGGTTCAAATCTTGGAAAAATCATAAAGCTTAATATTAAATACGTAAATATAATATTAATATTGGTCCTAAATTCAAATTGAATTCAAACGGCCCTTAAAAATTTGTTCCAAAATTTATCTAGTCGTATGATACAAGTACGTTCAAAAAAAATTTTGGATATTTTGAAATTTATTAATCACACATTAATATTCAAATTTTTTATTAAAATTGAATGATAAATTAAGTTGGTGAATATCAATAGAAAATGGGTCGAGAATAACTCCCAATGATCACGAGAATAGCTTTTACTAAAAAAAAAATTCAGTTGATAGTTGTTCAGTTGGAAATAATTTTTTTCAAAGAAATAGACAAGCTTACTTTATTTTCGATGGCAGAAAATAATATGAAAAATAAAACCGAAATAAAAATAATAGAAAATCTAAATGACACGTGTATGAAGTTTTCGAAGGAGTTCTTTTGTTTAAATGATTTATGTGTGTTGTAACATGATTATGTTCTTGAATACAAGACAATAATGGCGTTTACAATACTCGTGTGCTAAACAAATTTATCAAACTAGTGATATGGAAAGTAGCTCTTTTCCCTTGAGTGCAAGCAGAAAGAGTTTTTTGTTTAATTTTAATTTAAAATACAATTAACCTCTTTCAAATTACATTAATTTATTAATATTCCAAAATATATGTAATTATTGCATATTTTTAGGGGTAAATTATTCAAAAAGGTTAAATTGTTTTTATTAGCATTGTAGCTCAATTGAAAAAGATTTGAAATTTGGAAAAGTCGAAAATATAAGATGGCGAAAATTAGAATTTAACAAAATATTGAGACGCGATTACTTTGTAGGAGCGGTGGTGAAAAAAAAACTTCTACCAATAATAATTATTAGTCTCTATCGTTTCCTAACGTAATTATTTCTACATTCTAAGTATGTGGAAGAGGAAATGAGCGGAAGGATACGAATGGAGTAAAAACTTTCTTCTAGAGAAATAAATTTCTTTTGAAAAATTTAAGAGCTCCTTTTTATTGATTTTAATAGACACTCGAAAAAAAATGTTCGCCTCATCAAATAACAAATTCAAATTTATTGTTAAAAATTTTTTGTTAATTTTTTTATACTTAAATTTTTTCATTCTTTTTTACTTTCATGTTACCAAAATATTAAGAAAAACAATTCACGTAAAACAACGCTTCAAGGAAAAGAGCTTCCAAAACTTCAATTTCTTTATCTGATAACACGAAAATATGTAAATAAATTTCTTATGAATATCTAAATAGATCAGGAAATGTAAAGATTTTTCATTGATATTTTTCGAATTTTTGAAAAAAAAAAAACAAAAAACAAAATTATTGCTATTATTTGTGTAAAAAGAAAAACTTTATATTGCACAAAAAGCAAAAAATAATTTCGAATTCCTTGTGAGTTGTGTCTGAAGAAAATTTACTTTTTTTTTTTTGTTTTTGTCATATATCATTAATGACGGCTTATTTTCTGTACAATACTCTTGATTTTTCTTCTTAAAAACAAAATGTACGTGCAAATGTGTACTTATTTTATATTTCAAGAAATTGTTGAAATTAGAGGCAGAATTTAAAATTAATGAAATTCTTTACTTAGTTTTTCTAAAAGACGAGAAAAATAAGAATTGAGCGCACACGACTCTGTGATAGCGACATACGAGAGTTTTTCAAGGATTCACTATACATTAGACTTGTCATATTCTTAGAAATGGTAGCCCTCATAAATCGCACTATCTTAAATTTTAGCTTTTAAACCTTAATCTTGACTTTTAAGACGGTTACCATATCTTAAGTTTAAGAAATATTTTTGGTCGATTTTTGTTATACAACAATATAACCATTATATGTAGGGCAGTTATTGAAACTCTCAACATTTATTGTAATAGTGGCTCTTTTACCGCAGTCGTTTCTATCTACAATAGCCAGTTATGCCTACAGTAAACTTCATTGTTTCGAAATCTAACCAAATTATTTCAAAAGCTGTATAGCAGCTTCTCGAATTAATGTTTCAATTATTACTGCTTCAATTAACAGAATTCATCATACTCGTACACCTACAGTAAGCAATTTGTAAAAAATATACTTAGTTTGACACGATGGGTTTTTGTGTTATTGTAGGCGGATTGGCACACAGGCGAGCAAATAAGGAGAGAGCTTAGGAATAGCACCTAACGAGTACCCGATTTTACATTTATTAAAATTTCTAAGAATATAGTCAATACACAAATTGAAAAACTCCACCATCAATTGTAACAAAATTTTATTTATTATTTAAAATATAAAAATTTATGCACATACTTACATATTATGTCAAAAAAAATGACATTTTTATTTCGCTAAAGGTAGTATTGATGTAAAGAGAAAAATTCAGAAAAAATTTCATTAGAAAAATGTAAAAAAAAAACGAGTCAGAAAAAATCGAACGAGGCGTAGATAAAAATATTCAGAAGGGTGGGGATGACTGTGTAAAAAAAAAAACAGAAAAAAAGCAATAATTTATTTATTTTTTTTTTTTTCTCTTTTATTTTTATGTCACTGCTTCGCTGTCTTTTTTATTTTTTTCTATCTCATTTTGTTTTCCACTGGAGAAAGATAAGTAAAAATGTTCGACATTATTACCCCGGGGCACATCAATATACTTTGAAATTTATATTTTCACTCTCTGTTCTATAAAAGGAATAATTTCCCATTTTGAAATCCTCGTTTTACAAAATCACGTGTTAAAAACAACAAAAAAAAACAAGAAAACAAAGACGGCGTGAAAAATTACAAATTTCTCCACTTAAAATATTGTGTGAGTTAAAAGATAAAATAAGAAAAAACACAAAGAGTTGTAATCATATGAAATAAATTTAAAATGAAATATTTCACTGGGGAAAAGCAGAATGAATACTCGTACCTAGCTAGCTGCTATATAATATAGGACTATAAAATGTTGATATTGCTGGGCGTACTTTCTTTTTTGAATGGGAAGAACATGATTGTGTACACCTTAAAAGTACAAAATATTTGGTGTTTAAAAATATATTAAAAAAAAATAACTCAGATTTTTTCAGTATGATTAAAATATTAAAAATTTGGATCCAAATTTCAAGCTTCAAAAATACATGTACCTATTACTGGAAATTTCCAATTTTAGAAGAAATTTCTGGAAAAAGTATCACCTATTAAAGCAGAATAATATATTTTTGTAAAGGGTAAAATTAAAATGTTCACACTTGTTGAAAAAAATCAATATTAAATTTGCTGTGCAGTTCGAAATGCATATAAAATTTCTTATACCCGAATTCACAAAAATATTCAAATAAATAATATAAAAGAAAATTTGTTAACGAAAATTTATAGAGATTTTCAAAAATTTTGCATGTGAAGGGCCCGTATTGTTATAAAGAAGGAAGTGGCGGTGGTAGATCAAGAGGCTACGATAATTAGTCAAACATTACAGTGGAATCCATAAGGGAAGCGTAAAGTCGGATGGCCGAAAATGACTTTGTTGATATTGTCAAATAAGTGACTCAAGAAACAATAGACAGGCCAACGAATATGGTAGATGGCTAGATCTACTATAGATTGATTTTGAACTCGATAAATTAAATATGAAAGAATATAAAAATATTATTATATTACAAATGTTAGCTTATTGGCATTCAATATAGAAGATATAAGAAGAGCTAAGAAAGAAAACAATTTACGGGTTTCTTGATTTTTTTCAATTTGTAATTGAAACCGCACATTTTCCCAATTTCCCAATAATAGTTATAATTTTCTTTATTTTTACTTTCTGCGCAGTTACTGCTAAGTACATGCTTTATCAATAACATTATTTTATGGAAAGAAAAATAAGTTTCTTAAATTGTTGTAAATTTTTTCTTGTATACAATCAGAAAGTCAGAAATTTTAACGAAAAATTTATTAAATGTCAACTTTAAGGTTAAGTTTTTGCATTTTACTTACTTTTTGTATAAAATTTGTTCAATAAATTTAATAAATATTTTGATATGCAATAAAAATGTTATAAAGTATTTTATTTGAAATTTTTCATATAACATAAAATTTTAAGTATGTTTTACTTACCCCTTTAGTATACTGCAAGTGTTATGCTATACCCCTGTTCCACTGAATCCTGATTGATTATATTGCATTTTGATATTGACACAGTGCTCAAGGTATCTAAAAATAATGGAATTCAAAATATAGCATAATTGGTTCTGATTGGTGTGACATAAGTGGAGCAAGTGCATAGAACGTGTGAAGTAAGGTCTCGTGATTTTTCTATGTAACATGAAGGCAATTTTTCACAGGAAAACTCTTGTGAAAGTTTTTTAATATTCAGTCGTTCCTTCTTTCAACCAAACATGGTATAACTCTAAAGACAATTTATTTTAATATTATCATAAGCAGAAAATACTTACCTTCCCGGCTTGTCCCTGTTATCTTTTCACTTAGTGTTCAATTAATTTCAACTGATGGTGTATCAATAAATAGATTCCATAATGGTGTAGAATGCTTATCAAGATTTAACAAATTCCTAAATAAAATCCATGTTGTTAATTACCGACAAATCTGTGTTCGATGCGTTTTATTCTTTTACCGTCATTTCATTCAAGCGAACTGGCAGTTATGTTAATTTTACTTAATTTTTCAAATATAAGGTACCTTTTCCAATGCAGTTTGGCATTTTTTTTCCTTCGGGGGACCGAAGCTTTTAACTCTTCTCACGTCGACCTATAGGATCTTTTGTAATTCCCATCCCCATCTACATAAACGCTATTTCCAGGTCCTTGACAAACCGCAGTATAGCAGCCACATCAAGCCGTGAGATCTTCCACGGGGCGCATTTCGGCATTAATTTTTATAAGATATTATAAACTTAATAAGAACTTTCTCAAACACCATTCATTAACTACATAAACACACAATATTTTTATGAATTGAATAAGTTTTAATTTTCCAGATTACCACCATTTATCCCAATCCATTTCTCTATATATTAAATACGGAATATAAATAACTAATATTTTTAGTTGCAACACTAAATTCATTGAATTAAATTGAAAATTTCAGAATTCTGATTTGAAAATTTATTTTTCATTTATTTATAGTATTTTTTTTTCTTGATTTTATTTACTCCATTTCATCATTGTACAAGAGTATTCTAAGTACATCCGTTATCTTCTAACATAACTACAAACTATTACTTATTTTTTATTCAATATTTTTTTGATCGGTTATGAAAATAATAAAATAGTTTTTCTTATTTTTCTCATACAATATAGAACTATTAAAATTTAATACTGAAAATAGAGCGATATAATATATAGAGATGAAGGTACAGGATACAGGAAAATAATATAAAAGTTAAGAAGGGAAATGAAATCAGTTTTATATTTCAAAAGAATAAAAAAATTAATAATATAAAACGCGCGATATTGATGAACTCTATACCAAGTCTCTAACATGGTGATAAGAAAATGTTCAACTATTTTTCACTCAAAAAGGAATATTAATCTTCCTCCCCTTTTCCTTCAAATTTGCATATTCATAAAGGTTCCTCCCTTATTATTATATAAGATTATGGTTTTCGAGCGGAATATGACACATTCTTAGGCATCAAGAAAATGCTGCATATGATGTTAATTGAACTTATATTCGTTAGCTAATTGATATTGGTTTTAGCTATAGTCAAGTTCGCTAACCAAATTCATTGGTAAATTGGATCTTAAATTGGAATAACCATTTAAAACTTGTTGTCAAATCGATGTGGATTATTTATTTCTTTAATATATTCCCGTCTATGTCTTGGTACAATGTAAGTTATTTCTTCATTTTTGGTTTTCCAACCGTTGTGAACAACATCGCTTTAATCTGGTATTCAAATAGTAGTTTCCCGTAAATTTCTTATTCTGTAACTAACATAAAATTTTTTATTTTTTTAAAAAATTACATCCTGTAGTAAAGAAATACTTGTGACTAAAAATTATTTATTATAAGAATGGTATGGTTGTATTCAACAATGTATGTATATCAATGTACTTATAATATTGAACCGGAAATTTAATATTTATTTAGTATTATTCGCTAACATGATCCTTTAAGCGAGAGAAGACTTTTAAATTTAATATTAAATAAAAAAAATGTGCTAAAGTAGTTTATTTTTATATTTTATTGTTATATTATGGCGGGTGTTATACACATACCAATGTATATTATAATAGTTATAAAATATGGTATTTCCAAATCAACTATATTCTGTTGTAAGTATTCTACTTACATATTCTGCATAATTTTATTTTACACTAAACTATTACTGATTTTTTCCAATTCCAAAACGGATACTTGAAAATCAATAAAGTAAAAGAATATTGTTAAGGAATTTAATATTATCAATATGGTTTGTCTCAAATATGGTATTTTTGGTATAGTGAAGAATGTGTTTGTGAATTGAAATTGAATACAGATTTATTGAAAGTGGAAAAGTTTTTAATTTTAATTTCGAAATTAAACTGCGTGGCAATGTAGTCTTATTGCCAACCCATTGTAGATTGTAGATTTCAAAGGAACCGAGTGGGACAGGAGTAACCCCCCAAGCCACCGCCATTCTTGACTTATTGTAGCCTCCCCACGCTCCCATCTATAATATCCCCGTCCCAACCACAAAGCCCTAAGAGATATCCCTAAGGAAGTTGGGCAACAGTTCCCGAACACTTAGGTACCCATGTCCAAGACAATTGCGCCGTCGAACAGCCAGTGCCAAGCATTTTCAACCCATAGTATTGATACTTTTTAGTTCCAACTGGTTCAAACAACGTAGAGACGTGGAATTGGAATATTTCTAATGAATATTCTTGAAATTAAAGTGAAAGTTTTAAAAAAATATTTTGCTTAATAATAAAATTATGGACAGGAGATTCTCCACTAATTTTTACCATAGTCACATTAAAAGTATATAAACATTGAAATTATTATGAATTTTCTTAATGGTAGATTCATGGACACATTAAAAGTGACTCCATCGAAAGCTATGGTGGTCAAAAAATACCCTAAATTTTTCGGTGACTTTACCTTTAAATGTTTGTATGAAACCTGAATCCCAGTATTTCTCAAACTTCCTATTGTTATAATACTTCTGTAACTCCTAGATTTATTAATTTGCCAAAATTTAAAAATCATTTACCAAACAAAGCAGCTATTCTCTTTTTTACCATTATTTTTCATTATCCTTTTAAAATTTAGCTACCATAATATTTTTTTTTTGTTTATCGTATTTTCATCTCATTAATAATTATCATTATATTTTATTTACAATATGGAAAGCTCATTATCTAAATTTATTTGTTAAAAATAAATTATAAAAATATTGCTAGATCTATATAAAAATAAAATTTTATTAAACATATTTACTTTATAAATTACACGCGAAATGATATCGTAAATGTATTTTAACACTCATTAACAATAATGATACAAAAAACGGAAAAAAAATGGTGGCGAACGTGTGATATTCAATTGAAAAATAAACAAAATATTAAACTTATAATCGTTTAAAATATTTATTTAATAAGAAAGAAAAAATTGTGTGTTTTTTCCCATTTAAAACAAAGGGGAAAACCAAAAATAAACACACATTATAATTATTTATTAATGTAATTATCAATATTATTTACAAAACAAAACAAAAAAATAAAAAAAAATACTATTTATAACCTAATTTTTTTAATTTATTATAAAAATTATTTAAATCAAAATATTTTATAATGGAAATTTTAAACAAAATACGCTCGAAAGTGGATAAATAAAATTAAATTTTAAATATTATTGGTTGCGCATATGAAATTTTATCTTTGATATCGCCATAACCAAAATAATTTTATTTGATAGGGGTTCCAAAAGCAACTTCTTCTTAAAATTTTATATAAGAAAAAAAATGTATAGGAGTGTGCTATCCCAACAATTTAATTTTTAATTGACAAACTGATTTTTTCTTCAAAAATCTTCTAAAATTTTATAAAGACATCAATCGGCAATATTAAAAATAAATTTTAATTATAGAATTTTCGTATGACTCAGCTCACCTTGCGTTATCATGATTATAGCTGTAATACTCTCTCCATGGAATTGTTACTGTTATGTCATACAAGTGTTTAATTTTATAATAATTACTGTCATATTACTTTCTGTATAACGGTTTGCAGTAATTTTTAATGTAATGTGAGTTTTCATTTGGTTCAAAAGAATACTATCTGTGTGAAGATTCTCTCATCATTTTTTTTTAAATAATTGAGTAATTTATTAAAAATGCTACTTAACTGTTAACGGACACTCTAGGCATCAATATCCTGAAAATGAAAATATTATATTTTTGCGAGCATATTATATCAATTTTCACAAAATAATTGTCTCACAAAATAATTCTCTCGGGTTTCCTGAGTGTTCAGGCACTGCTGTCAAATTCCCTTGGGGATATCTGAAGTTTTATGCTGAGAAAAGGCATATTATAGGTGAAAGACTACAATAAGTTGCAAATGGCTGCGTTGGACCAGAGGATATGTCCTTTTACTCCACTCGGTTTCCTTGGAATCAACCAGAAATACTATTTCCAGTTTCAGTACTTAGTTGCTTGTTTCGGTGATCTTTCCTATATTTTTCATAAGTTCACTAATTTCGATTTCAATTTTCAGAACACTTGGAAAACATTAAATAAGTATACTTTGAAAAATTGTAAAATAGCACTTATTCTTTCAGAATTCGTTTTGGATTTTTATAAATTATTACCAATTTAGGGTAAACTATACAATTATTGGCACTTAATACATACAATTAATATTCACTCAAAATAGAAGTCTAATTCGACTATTTGAGTGAATATTATCAACATAATCAATATAAAAATTAGAAGATTTAGACAGTAGAAGACTTTTTGCATTAATTCTTAAGGTGCAACTAGCTAATTCGAATTCTGGAGCACGTTTTTTTGTCTTATTACAGTTTCAATCCAATTATTGTTGAATTTTAAGTGAACTTAGCTCCAACTCAGTTGGCAATTTTTCAACAACAAAATTTAGCAATCAATCGAACTGTATCTGAACTTTTTAAGTTTACATTTTGTAACAGGCATTAGAAAATGTGTATAAGGCAAAAAATATTCTTCGAGTTAAAATTAAGGGAGACTTTGCTTTCTCATTCCAACTGGGAGTCATTTCAATTGATTTTGATAATACACAAGAAATGTACTATTTAATTTAACTGGGTGTCTTTTAAACTGGGTTTTCGAATAATTAATAAATTAAATACAGTCATTTTTTAATTTATATTCTCTACATATTTTTATTTATTTTTCGTGAAAATTTATCATTATTATTAATTACAAAAATTTTCGAATGTAATTTATTTCTTTTAAATGACAAATTAGGTTTTATAAAATTTATATTTTTATAATAGTTATTGTTTGTTCAATAATTTTTAAAAACTACTATTACTTATAAAATATTATAATAAAAGAATAAAAAAAAATAAATCATATGCAATAGAATAATAATAATTTTTAATAAAATAGTTAAATATTTTTTTTTTATTTAATAAAAAATTTCAAAATTAAAATTTAATAAAATATTTTGGAATTTAATATTTGTTTTCATTTCTGTTATACTTATTGCAAAATTGTTATACAAACTGTTATACAAACTGTTATACAAACTGTTATACAAATTGTTATACAAAAATTTTAATAATTAAATAAAATTATAATAAAAATTTTTAAACTAAATTTTTTTTTAACAAATTTTTTTTTTTAAATTAAATTTTTTATATTTTTTTGATTTATAAAATAAATAATTAAGTAAATAATAAAACTATTATAATGCAATTAACAAAAAACAAGAAAAAATTTTCTTAAATTTTTAAAAAATAAAAAAAAATTTTGTTTTTTTTTTTTAATAAAAAATTTAAATAAAAATATTTTAAAGAAAAAATTAAAAGAAGAATTTAAAAAAATAATTTCTTGAAAAAAAGTACCAACTCCTTAATATTCTAATTTTGCTTAAATTTAATAAAAAAAAAATTATTTTATAATTTAAATAAATTTTTTATTTAAAATAGTTTTGGTTTATTCTGAGTATATGAAATTTTTTTTTTCGTTTTTATTGAAAATATTCTTTTTATAGTTTTGAACTTTGTGTTATAGCTATTCTATTAAATTCTGTGAAAATTTTGGGCCAAAACACCAAATAATCTCATCCTTGAAAACGAACTTTTTTGGTAAATTGCAGAAATTGGAGAAAAACTACCAATTAATCCCATTTATAACCTCAAATTTTTTAGACCATTGGCAGAAATTGGAGGGAAAACACCAAACAATCCCATTTTTGACCTCAAATTATTTAGATAATTTATAGAAATTGAGAAAATTTCTACAAATTCAAATTTAGATAAATTGTAGTATTTACTGCGTGAACATTTTTTCGTGAGTCTTACTTGAAAAAGAGTACAGCTTTCCTTAATACTCAAATTTACAAAATTTCGAAATCTTTATACACAGAAAAATTCCAAGATATTATATGGAGTTTTAGCAAATTTTCACAAAATTTTTTTACTAAATTTATTCTTTTTGAATTTAAAATAATTTATTTAACAATAATATTCTAATAATAATTTTTAAATGTTTATGTAAAATATGCTTGTCTATTGTTTAAAATAATTTATATTTTGAATTTTGGTATTTAGTAGACACTTTATTTTCATATAACATACGTTGTATTATTATATATTATACAAAATATTCAAAATTTTAATTTTGATAATTATTAATAATGAAATCATTATAAGTTGATAATAAATGAAAATTGGTCTGTGAGTATTCTAAATGACCAGCAATGAGTAACATCTTATACGATTTTAATATGAGCTATTTTAGAAAATGTTTTATGTATATGGTACTGAAATATGAATTGAATGCAGGTGCCAAATATAATATTGTAAGAGAGATTTTAGTAATTGATATTATATTTGTAAAACCTAACCCTGTTTGAGGTTATAATTCTCCACGAAACACTTGAAAAATTATAAACAATCCTACCCGTGCAAAAGATGAAGAATGTAAGTGAATAAATTTAAATAATAGATTGAAAATCCCAAATACAAAATATATTGTCAGTAAATTTCAAAAAATATTATAGTCTATAAGAGTAAGGTTCTTATAGTCGTCTATAAGAGTTACTAAAAAGAGCCTATAATATCGATTTTTTGTGTCAATTTACTCATTTCGGAGTTATTCTTGTATCAAGTAAAATAAGAGATGGAAAAAACGATTATAAAAAATTTAGAGAATTAAAGCATTGGAACTGATTGGACCATAATTTTCTTTCATCAACCAAACTATACACAACTCGTGTAGTAATTTTTATTTACGTTAATAAACGAATGAGTCACTGCAATTTATTTGCTATAATTTCCACCTAATTCTAATTAAGTGTTCCATTTAGATTCAATACAATTATTTTAAGTTGTAAAGTTATTTCTAAGTTTTCGGTTGAGCAGATTCCTAGTAAATTTATTATTAATTTAAAATTTGATAAAGTTATTAAATATTGTCTTAAACCATTTTCTCATAAAACTTCAATTTTTTAAAATTTATTCTTTAAAATAAAATTCAAATAAATTTGTTAAAATTGCTTTTCCATAAATTCAACTAAATCGAGACCTGTAAACTAATTCGAACTAATTTGTATAAGAATAAATTCACCCACATCAAAAATTTTAACAATTTTATTAATTCAAATATGAAAATTTTTTCTAATAAAAACAAAAATAAGTAATAAAGTCACGTTCGATTTCTTTAAAGTACAAAAAATTGCGCGATTTAAGTAATGACCTCATCACCTTAAAAAATATTATTTCATATAACAAATTATTTATTTTCAGGAAAAAAAGAAAACAGAAATATATGAAAAAAAAAATCCGATGTGATCAGCACATAACCGACCGCAATATATATTGTCTTGATTAGTAAAAGTATTCCAGAAGATAATTAGAATGTGTTTTAAACACTTCTTTTAAATTTTAAGGACGCTAGTAAGGTTTTAATTTATCTAGAAAAATGTAAATATGGTTCTTAATAGGATTTCGCTTTGTGTGACTTGAATTCCCTAAAAAACTCACCAACTTATTTCGGTAAGAAGTAAAATTAAAATATTAAATTTGAAGAAATTTGATCCATTTGTTCCGTAGATATGGTAAAATACAAAATCGGCTTCTAGTTCGGTTTTCAAGCCCTGATTCCGAGAAAATTAGTTAATTATTTCTCTTTATATCGGCGAAAATGTAAAATCGGCCTTCAGAAATGTCCAGTTTTCGAGGTCTTACATACCCCAAAAATTGATCAATCCGTATCATATTCAAAATAAACTCACATATAAAATTCCATCAAAATTGAGATACACGCGTGCCCACACAAACAGATAGATCGGAATCTCTCTAAAAATAGTTTATTCACGCTTTCCTACTATTGAGAAGTGCATTCTCGCCGAAAATTCGACATCGAAAATTTGGTGCCATCACCTAACCTCCCTTATTGTATTCAATGCAGTCGGTAATTATTATTAGTGGCGCATAATTTAAAATTCTAATACTATCCATTCAATAATGATAATAAAAATTAAATTGTCAAATAAAGTACACTGAGAAAAAATAATAATAATAACAAACGATTTTGTATAGTAATAAAATTCAAATTGGGTGTCAATTCTTAAACCACATAATTAATATTAATAATACCAAGTATGTATATTTCTTTTGTTCTAACCTCTAACACCATATACCAATTTACCTGACTAAAATTAAAAAAAAAAAATTAATTCCTACAACTTAACATTTAAATTTTATAATATAATTTTAATTTTATGAAAATTTTCTGCATTAACAATATTTTTCATTGAAATTTTATGGCAATAAAATATTTCTTGTGTCGCCAAAATGTTTTGTATACGTTACATATACAGTAAACACAAAGTAAACACATAGAGTGTATAATGGAGGTGCTTTAATTATGTAAACCTTATGATTTATTGTAATTTTTTTTGTAATCACGATTTTAGTTTTTATTTTGTTAATTTCTTTTTTCCTTTTAGCACATTTTCAAAGAATATTTCAAAAAAGAGTGCTTATGAGTCTTGTATTATCCATGCGACAGTTCGTTTGCCCCTCTCCTTTTACGAATATTCGAGTTAGAAAGCAATCGGATCTTAATTAAAAAATGAATTCTCCCAAACATAATCTTCTCGTACGTTTTCTTTCCTATTTATGGCATGGCCGCTGAAAACTCTAAAAATGTCAATTTTTATCAATTTATTCTGTTAAAATGACAAAATATTTTTGTGAGTTCCGTAACAGGGCCAAAAATTTTTAACTTAATAATTTAAAAATAAATTTTTGAAGAATTATAAGAAAATCTCAGTAAAATTTCAAAAATTATTTTTAATTTAACGGTGAAAATTTTGTTTAAATTTTCACCGTTATTTGAAACTCATACTGTTCAGAAATTTTCTTCTCAACGGTAAGTCTGAAATATCGAAAATTAGAACATTTTTTTAAAAATCATTGAATCTTATTCAAATTTTTGACTTAACACCTCACAAATTTATAGTAATAATTCAATTTCTGGCCATTCAAATGTTAATATCAGCCTAATCTTCCGGAACCCAGAATTTTTAACAAATTTACATAGGGTAAGTTGCTGGACTACAACTAAGGTAAAAAGTATATTGAACGTCTATACTAATAAAAAATTTTATAAAAAAAATATTCAATAAAAATATGCAAAGTATGCCCCTAAAAGTATGCAATAATTACACGTACATTTTTTTATTCCATTTTGTTATTTTATACATTTTGCCCTTTAAAATTCTAAATTTCTAAATGAAATTGTGCTATTTTACAAACTATACCGAATTTCTTAATTTAATAACACAATACATATACATTTAACGAATAATAGGACCTTTTAATATTAAATTATTATAGACCTTTAAATAAACTATAAAATAATGTAGGTGTTTTTAGTTTATAATCAAGATATAAAATCGAAAAATTAACTTTTCAATAAATTCATTTAACCATAACATTTTACAAACTAGCTATTAATAACAATAAAAATAAAATTATTTATTTTTTTTTATAATATATATTGGCTATCGCCAATGAAAACCAAAATATTATTTTATATATTTGACCTTTATTAGTACTTAGTCTGCAATCAATTTCTGGTTAAATTTTTAATTTTTCATACCACTCTAACAAGAGTTATAACGAAATAGCTAACAAATGATATGTAATTGAATGTGTAAGAATATTTTATAGTAATATTCTTAGAAGGTATTGAATAATTAATTTGCTTGAACTTAAGCATAACAAGGAAAATAACATGGTAACATGGTAAATTATTCAAATGGGTAGGAAATGACTTAATAATATTGTATTTTAAATTAAATTACTAGATTCGTGTTATTACGGATTTTATTTTATATTGCTGGTTATGATATTAGTCACAATACCATACATAAGAGGTAAGGATTTGTGAAGGCTTTATTTGTTACTATTTTCAGTAATAATTGAAATACTGAAATTTTTTAATAAACAATTTAAGTCTTTCAAGATTGTGTAAATTTTAGTAGCCAGTCACGCTAACCACTTCTATGAACATTAAAAATTGTAAATTAATTCGTCAGCTGGCAAATTGGTCTTATATTATATAGTATGGTATATTATTTGGCAAATTAACGTCTCTGTTTG
The DNA here is from genome assembly GCF_029603195.1 of Condylostylus longicornis. Taxonomy (NCBI): domain Eukaryota; kingdom Metazoa; phylum Arthropoda; class Insecta; order Diptera; family Dolichopodidae; genus Condylostylus; species Condylostylus longicornis. The sequence goes on from NW_026578045.1 coordinate 3,387,598, forward strand.
CACTTTACCTAGTTTGTATGATTTCATTTAACTTTGACATAATTGACTTTTCGCCACTCTTTGAAAAAATCACTCACTCACATTTCCACTTAAAGTAGAAATTCAATCCAATGTAAGAACAAAGAAATATCGAAAATTAAATTATGAGGGAAGAAATCATCGGTCCATTTAAAAATAAATAGCAATTAAGTGTGACTTGAAATAATTTCAGTACAATATTAAGAATGATGTGCTATGCAATTCAGCAATTAAAATACATTAGCTGAATCATTCCAATAGTGTATCATTGCAATTTTGAACGTGTAGGGTAACTAACTAGTTATTTCAATTTTACAGCATAATATTAGGATATCGTAATTAAAATATTGTACACATATCATGTAGTTAATCTGACCAACTATATTAACCATTTTTTTCCTAATATTTCTTTTAATATTATTATTATTTTATAATTAGATTTTTCTTTGTTTGTATTGTATTTTCAATTCAAACAAAAATAAAAATGAATGGCTCATTATTGCAATTAATTAATTAATTATTTATGAGATTGTGCAAAAACCGCTTAATATAAAAAAATAAATATTAATTTTATATTAAAACAAAATGAAATGGAGCTATAAAACAAATTTTTACAGTAAAAAAAAAAATTACTCATGAAACATTTTGATTGTTACAGTTTTAAAAGCTCCGGCCAATAATTTATTGCTTTTCAAGTTGGAATTAAATTATGGAATTGCAATAATTTTTAAAATTTAAACCACTGATTTAATGCAGAATAAAAATGATTTTTACTGAATCAATGAAAAATGTTATTGGTATTTATTTCGAAATGTGAATAGAGGTTATATTCGTAAATCTTTCCATTTAATGATAGAGTTTTTGAAATGTTAATTAGTCAATCCATAAGAAATTTATAAGAAATTCCGAGATATTTGTGTTCTAAAATAAATTTTTCGGTAATTATTTAACAAAAATTTTTTTTAAATTTTTAATCTTGTATTACTACTTAATTCAGCAATTGCAAGTATTAAGCTGAATAATATATAAATACTTTTTTTGCTGCAATATCGAAATTAAGATATTTTATACCATAAATTTAATAATATTTACTACACTACCATAATGCAGTAAAAATACTTAAATTTATATTTGAAAAATTTATTTTCAATTTAAATTCAGCAACTTATGTTTAAGCTGAATTGGATTTTAAGACCACATTTTTGCAATTTGTAACCGGAATTTTGAATTTAATATTTTTAAGTTTTAAACTTGTGTTATTTGATTCTTAAATTTCGTATATTATCTTGGAATGATATGGAAATATTTAGAATCGAATCGTTTACTTAATTCGTTTATAAAAACTTAAACCACAATGGTATAATTTTTTAATACACAAAATAATATATGAAATTCTTACTTAAAATTTTAAATTTAATTGAATATTTTTTTAATACAACTAAGTATTATGCCCCATTTTACTGTACAATAAGATTTTTAATTAGCTTTCAATTTAATTAAGATTAAATTGTGGTTTTTCATTCGTCAAATAAATTTGTATGATTAGTACTATTATTGTAACTATTTTGAATGTGAATTGAAATTCAATTGTCATCAATATTATGTAGAGATTTCTAAAATTTCTATAATTTAAAAAATAGGTACCAAAATAATATTAGTGGAATACATTTAGTTAAAATAATCTTTCGTGGTTGAAAACAAAAATAATACAAAATATAAAAGGTTTTCTGGTACGCAGCTATAATTACCATAGAAGCAATTCTATTGGCAAATTTAATTTTATTAAAAATATTTAGAAAATTAGCTATGTATATGTCTTGTATAGTATTTAATTATGTATTTATCGTGTATGTATGTATATTAAGTAATCATAATGCTCTAGAAAATAATATTCAGGAAGATAATTAAAATTTTAATTTTTAAAACATTGTAAATTTAAATTAAAAATTACTTTAACTTCAAATTTATGGTTATATTGTTTAAATAAATAATTCAGCTAAAAAAATACTAATTGCTGAATTTGTGTTAATAGTGTTTCGATTCCAAAAATCGTTGTAAGATTGTATTTATAAAACTGCTTACAACTAGTTACAACTACTAAGTAATGAATTATGTATTTATGACATTGAAGTCGTAATAATACTACTTTAATGCACAATTCAGCACATACAACATATGAGCTGAATTGTATATTAATATGAAACTAGTCCAATTACGATGTTGATAACAGTATTATTGCAACTCTAATGCCGCGGCGTTTTTACACATCGAATATTAAACTATTTTTTTTTTAAAATAATTTGTTGGTGATTGCCTCAATTCTCCTCATGATTTTAGTTAAAATTTCATATTAAATTTGATATTATTTTCTAAATCTTAAATTGGTAATGCGTTATTGTTCCATATTTATTTTGATTATATAAAAATCCTGTGCCATAATAATTATTGGTTGTGTTTGGTTTATTTTGTACAATATATGATGAATTTAAATGAATAAAATTCGCGACTGAATTTATTTTAAATAGACGTGTCGAAAAAAATTCAACAAATTTTGAATTAAATAAAAACCAAAAATAGCTATATACGAGTATATAAAAAAAATGTATTTAATTTACACATATTAAAAATTTAAATTACTGAAAATTATAGTTAGAATTCTATTAGTGATTGCATTTAGTTTTACAATATCTTTATCATTATTATAATTATACAAATGAATTTTGTTTAATTTATTATAATATTATAATATAATTTATTATAATATGTGACAATTGGAATGGGTGATTTTTCAGATTTTTGTTTAACACTGTTACGGTGGTCCATTGTAAGCATACAGTTATGCACTTTTCTAAATAAACTACGGACTACATAGATCCCAAAGGGAATTATTTTAGAAACGACATGAGAATTAATTCTATTAATTCCAAAATTCTTAAAACACTTGCCACCTAACGCATTTTTTCGTTAACTGTTGCATAATATTCGAAACTACTGTTCGGGCGCCAGCTTTCGCTATCAATCTAAGTCAGTTTGAAAAATAATGATACTAATATATGAAAGCAGTCAAAAAGTCACCCTCTTATATGCAATATTGGTTTCATTTGGTGCTGCCATTATAACAATTTTTTTCAATTATTTTTATTATGTTTTTTTAATATCTTTTGGTATTCGGTTGGATTTTTCCCAGAAATAATATAGATAAACTTAAAGCCAATTCTATTTTAATATTAGGCTAATTATATTTTCATTTTAAATTAAAATATAAATAATTTGATATATGTAGATACTGATTATTTACTATTGTGATTATTATGTTCAATAAAAGGAATATAAAATAATGAGGTTAAAAATTTTGACTAATTTTTTCCGAAAAATTTAAAATAAACTAAATAAGCAATTTTATTCGTAAATCATAAAATATTAAAAATATTATAATTTTTTGTATACTTTATTTAGACATAGGTGGGACACGTAATATTGTAGAAAATTTATTAAATGTCGAATAGCTACGAGCAACTTGACAGAATTATTTCTGTAAATTCAAAATTTTAATTCAATTGGTTAAAAAATATTTGTAAGCACAGCGCAAACATCTAAAATATTGAAATTTACAGTATGCGTTTATAATTTTCAACATCGCACATCCAATTTCTTTACATTTTCTTCTCACATTTTACGCTCTTCAGAGCTGCTTAGGTCGACTTAAAAGAAAAACAAGAAAGTAGAGCATTTAAAGTCTTCGTGTTCATATCTTTAGAATTGTCAGCAAAATTTGATTGGACTAGATCAATTCTATTCCTGCCAAATTGACTTATTTTACGCAAAATTCTGACTTCGACCATTTTATACCCTCATTGCCTATCAGAAGTTTTCTATTTTAACATAAAAATTATTATAATTCATGAATATTTTGTTTGTTAAATTTTTTGTTTTCTTTTAAACTAAAGTTCCTAAATGTATAACATCATCACTTAATGAACTTAATCCGGTATCAGAATTTGATTCAAATTCATTACCATTATTATTTAGAAATCTCTTTGGACCTAATTTATTTGGATTTGAATTTATTATATTATAATGATTTCCGAGAGCAATATTATTACCATTATTATTATTATTATTATTATTATTATTATTATTGTTATTATAATTTCCATTATAATGTGGAATTGTTGATGTTGTATTTGTTGAAAATGCATCAATTGTTGTTGTTGTTATACCATTATAATTATGCATACCATTATTAACACTATTCATAGAATTTGGTAATATGGTTGATGTTTGTGATTTTATTGTACCAATACCATATTTTAATAATAAATTTTTATTTAAATTTGTTGCACTACCTTGACTTGCAATAGATTGATGATCTATTGAATACAAACTACAATTATTTATTTGGTTACAATTTGATGGTTGTCTTTGGAGTAAAATATTGGTTGTTGTAGGTGGTGTTAAATTTGTTAAAGTATAACTATTTTTTAATGTAAAACAATTCTCTGATATTTGTGGAACAGCAGCGTCACTATGCGGTAATAATGATTGATTATCGATATGTAATTGGGATGGTATCGATACTAATGATCTATCAATATGTGTTGTTGCTGTTGTTGATGATATTGGTGTTATTAATGATTTACTTGTACTATTTGAAACACCAATACCACAACCATTTGAATAATTATTATTAATATTTGATGGAGGAGTTTTAAATTGTGAATTATCGAGTAAATATAAACCGCCTGGTTTATGTAATAAATCAGTTTTTGATAAAGAATTTGTTGGATTAATATTTTTAGAACTTATTGTTGTTAATGTTTTGGAAAAATTTAAATTTTTTGCATGATTTAATGATAAACCTAATTGTTGATCAATAGATGATGCAATATTTCTTGTTGTTGTTGCATTTGTTCCCGGTGGGAATCCGCCTGATTGATTCAATTGAATTTGATATGGTTGATTCAATTGAATTTGTGTAGGTGCTGTTATTAATAAATCATTACTATTATAATTTGGTGAATCAAAACCTGGTGGTGGCGGTGCTATATACATTTGATGTGATGTTAAATTTATATTTGGTGGTATTAAATCTAAATTAACTGATTGTTGCTGTTGGTGTTGATTTTGCTGAGGTTGTTGTTCTTGATATTGCAATTGATTTGAACAAATCGAATTATAATTTATTAATGATGGAGTATTTTTATTTTTAAGAATTCCAGTAGATGGTTTTGATCTTAAAGGTAATGTATTACTATTACTACTATTATTTTTATGATTAGTAGTTGATAATAATGATGATGATGATAATGACGATGATGAAGGATTGGTTGTTGAATGTAATTTTTCATCAATTCCACGATTATTTTTTGTTTCATTCTTTTCATTAAAATCATAATTTGGTTTCGATATATATTGACTATAATTATAAAGATTTGTAACTAAATCTTTTTGATTTAAATTAGAAATGGTTCCAGTTTCATCAATATTAGGTTTATTAATTAAAGTTGTCAATTGATTATGATTATTTTCATCTTGATTATTATTATTGATTTCAGTAGAAATTTGATTTTCTTCTGAAATATTTTCTTTTACTAATTGATTTTCATTTAAATTATTAGATTTATCATTTTCTGATTCAGATTCTATATCATCCAATGGAATATCAACAACTTTTATTGAATTACTAAAACCAACTTTTCTAGTTTCTGATTTTTTCTTTACGCATTTTCTTTCTTCAGCACAATACCCATTAAGTTCATCTGGATTGATTCGTTTACTTGGATTTATTTCATTTTGAGATGGGGTTTGTGCCTGATTTTCATTTCCAAATTCATTGGTACTTTGGTTAAGCTGTTGCAATTTTAATTCTTCTTCATTGTATTGTATTTGTTCGTTGTCTTGTTGTAGTTGTTCTTCTTCTTCTTCCTTTCGTTCTTCTTCTTCCTTTTCCTTTTCAATTAATTCTTTATTTAAATTTTGTAATAAACTAAATCTTTTTTCTAATTGTTCTTTTGTTGATAACAAATCTAATTCAAGTTTTTCAATTTCCATATTACCAGTTTCTAAATGATTATTAACTTTTGATAATGCTTCTCTTATTTGATTTTCATCTAATAATGGATTTTCTGATTCATATTTGCGAATTTTAGCACCTAAACGTACTAAAAGTTCTTCCTCTCTTTGAAGATGTTTATTAATCATAACCAATTTTTCCATCCATTGAATCTTCTCCGATATATTCTCATTATTAGTGATTGTGTCATTATCATGTAAATCTTTAATTTTACTATTATAATCTTTTGAATTTTTATTATAACCAATATGAAAATCTTCATCTAATAATACAATGTTTTCTTCTTCATTATTATATTTTCTATTAATTCGGGAATTTTTACTTGAACTTTTAACATCCTTATTCTGATGATGATCATGATTATTACTATCAACATAATCATCATCAACAACATCTTTATTTAATTCTGTTAAGTTGGATGAAAGTTGATTTTTGGTTTGTTCAGTTTGGTTTTGTTTTTTTATATTAAAATTATCTAAAATTGGAAGTATTGTTGTTGCTGGTGTTGTTGATGAAGCATCAGCATCTAATGATGATAACCATGTTGCTGTTTTTATATCTTTTGATATTGTTGTTATTCTTTCATCTAATTCTAATCCTTTTAAATTAGCATCACTATATTGTTGAAGATATGAACTATATTCTTTGGTTTGTTTATGTTCTTTTAATAGTTTTTTTTCACGATGTGATGGTTTCTCTTTAAATGGAAATGTATTTAATGTTGACGATTTTATACTGTTGATTGGTAATAATGAAGTACAGATTTTTGCACCAACATTAAGTTGAGGTGTTGTTAATGATGTTAAAGAAGAAATATTATGATTAAAATTACTATTAATATTGTTAATATCATTATGATGCTTTGGATTTTGTCTTAATATTTTTGGTGTTGGTAATGAAGCTAATATTGTTGTTGAATGTGATTGTGCTGTTGTCGATGTTTCAATTATATAATCTTCATCTTCATTTGGATTTGAACTAGAACATATTTCTGGTGATGATAAAGCACCTTCTGTTTGTACACCGCTATCACTATTACCTGAAATAAAAAATTATTTTAATTAATGAATTTCTAAAAGAAAATGATAAATTTTGTTTTAGAATTATTAAAAGAGATTAGACTTAGAATATTTCATATAAAAACATGTCGAAACTACGCTTTTCTGAGAATTTTCTAGCTTCTTATTTTTCTTTCCCTATCGTAGGAACGCAACGGGTTGAATATTGCAGATGAAGACCCCGCGCCCCCTCATTGAAACGTTGGAATTTATATTCCTTAATGCCTATATGTAACAAAAACCTTCGTTGGGTCCAGGTCCGTGAATGTCTATTACCGAATAATATAGTGGCACCCAAACATTGCTGATATCCTTCTACCCACTTCGTTTACTCACCCAAAATATATGGAATCACATGAGCACCCGACAGTGGCTGATTAAATTTAAAGTAATTTCAAAATTGAATTTGCATTTCTACTGTCCTACATGATCTCTCTCTCATTTTTTTTTTAATTAAACTGTTTTCTCTATTTATTTTATTTATTTATCTTTTGCATAAAATAGAGTCATCAAGAAATATGCATGGAAACTATAATTATTATTTTTTTTTTTTGAAGAAATCTACATCAATTTTAATTGCAATATATGAGATTTTTGGAACAAAAACTACCATGTTTCATTTACTTTTGAAATTAAATTAAAAAACAGAAAAAAAACAAGAAACGAGAAATCTAAGAGTAAATTTTTTATTTCTCTATTTAATTATTTTAGAACAAAAAGCACGAAATAGTTTTTTCTTACTATATCTTCTATTTCTTTCCAACTCAAATACAAAATTTGAAAGAAAAAGAAAAAAAAAATTTTATTATCCTGTTACACTTTATCTCTGATTCCATTATATTCTCTCATTTCAGTAGATTGTTCTGATTACAACAAAAAAAAAAAAAATTTAGAAAAAAATAATAATAAAAAATATTCTCCCTTAAGTAAATAAATTCAATAATATTTTTTTTTTTACGGAAAATAATATAAAATTCCTTTGGCAAAATATCTTGTAATAGTTAGTAACAACAGTTAATTCAATTCAAACCTCCTCAGAAAAACTCTTCTCTTCTGCTCTTTTCTACTTCTATTTTGCTTTATTGGATTGAATATATGAGATATTAAAAGGTCTTCATTACAAAGTGTAGAATTACGAAAACTTACCAATGAAATAATTTTAAATTTTTAAAGCATTACAAACGTAATATTATTTTGTTTGTATATAGTGAATGTGTTTCTTCTTTTGTTAGACTGGATGAAAACAAAACTATTAACTTTCATATTTCGAATGGTATGAATTCTGCAAAATTTGAAGCCCCCTTTTTTGATAGAAAAATTAACGGGAAATTGATATATGCTTCCATTTTACCTACTATTAAAATAATGTGGAATTGCAATATGGAACTCCAGATAACATATTTATAGCAAGTACTACTAGAGCAATCAATGTGGAAATACTGGCTGATGTACCTACCCTCTGACTTTATCTCGTGACGAACAATAACCGTAACTAAGTCCTATTTCGTGCAGGTTTGTTGCTTTAGTTATTGTAATTTTATTCTTATAAAAATAATTCCTAAATTAAAATAACTTTTTTTTTTATTCAAAATTACTTCAAGTTTTCGAATCACATTTGATGGTTCCAGTTCTGGGGCTGATTTTTTAGGGACTACATTCTATAGAAGAGAAAATTCGCTTATTCAAATTTTGTTTTATACGCTAGTGAGAGCAATAATTGTTCTCTCAATAATACACGAATTTTTTTCGGACTTTATGGAAATTTTAAAGTTCACGATAGGAATTTCGAACCGTTAGTGAGAGAAGGATATTCGGGTGAACTCCTAAATTCCAGTGCACTGCCAATTTAAAATTTCAAATTGAATAACCGAATTAAAACAACTGTACACTATTCAATTGAATAACCTAGAGTTGAGCCAGTTAACACAAGTTTAATTCATTGTTTATGGGAAAAAAAACGAAAAATCAATTAATAGGTTTTCTTTTTCCATTATTATTTTTTGTGTGTTGCAATTCTATATTTTAAATTTTTCCCTTTCTTTTTTATGAAATAAAACGGTATCTTCTTAAATTTCAATTCTCGTATAGCTTGTTTTATTATTATTATTTTTTATAAAACTTGAAAACTTTTCTAGTTATTTAATTTATTTACTGTATATTTCTATTTTAGTAATAATATTTTGCTAAGGCGTTAAGTGAGTTCATTTTTAATGCACGAAAAAAAAAGAAACGAAATAAAAATTAAAATTTTTTACTTCACAATAGTGTGTGTTTGTGTGGGCTATATTGATGCAAAATTGCACCATGATTTCCACAATAAAAGAGTCAACAAAAGAATTACTGGGTTGAATCCAAAAATAAGAAAACAGAAAAAAAAAATCTAAAATTATTTATTGTACTGCAGCATCAGAATAAAAACTTTGCTTTTTTTTTCCATTTTATTCTAGAATTTTTTATTTCAAAACTGTACAGGAAAAGTCATATATGTATAATAAGAAAGTAAGTTTTGAAAACTAAACAAAACATTATAATTTTATTTTATTTTAACCTATTTTTCCCCCTCAGGGTGGTGTCTGTATGATATTTTTAAAGCAACATTGTACAAAATGGTACGTAAGGTATTGAATATGAGTTGTGTGTAATAAAATAAAAAATTGGCAGAATTGAATTCATTTGAAAGAAGTAGAACAAAATTTGAAAATTTACTAGCAACTAAAGTTTCTCTATCCTACATTTTTGGTACCATTTTAATTGCAAATTAATATTATGTGTTGAACAAAATTTTTTAAACTAGAAATACTTAAGATTTGTTGTAAGTCATTCCATTTTTTGTAGAAATTAAAGCTTAATTGGTATTTCATTAGCACAATAAATTTCACGTTTTTATAATTTATTTTGCCATTTTTAATTGAAATTTTAATTATGCGGAACTAAAATTTATTGTACACACTAAAATTAGACCACTGACCGTAAAATAATAATATAACAATAATTAGTAAATAAAAACTTTTGGATATAATATTGAATTCATAAATTTTATGTGATTTAGTTCATGTAATAGTTCATTTTTTCTCAGTGTATCGGTTTTATTTTGCCATAATATTTAAGATTTCAGATAATTCATTTTTTTTTTCGTCCAAATATCAAATATTGCTACAAAAATTATGTAATTTTGTTCTATATACAATGTAAAATTACATAATTTTGTAATACATTGTACGAAAACACATAGATACACTGAGAAAAAATTAATTTATTTAACAATTTAGTGATAACAAGCGTTCGATTTCCTTTTACATAAAAAGAGTGGAAAAGAATATAATTTTGCAACACAATAATTTCTTCTGCTCGATAATTTTCTAAGAACCCTTGTGGATGTATGAAATCGTGATTTATGCCTCACTTTATTATGCCTTATTTATGCCTTAAAATATGTGTACACATATAAATATTAACAGTGAATATAATGTTATATTCACTGTTAATATTTACCTCTTATTAAATACAAATTAATGTTACGAGTATATAACAGTAATTAGAATAAAAAAAGTAGATAGATTGACGTTGGAGAGGGAAGGAGGCTGGCAGAGCTGGGAGGTTATCTGTAGTCGGGTTATCTTCGGGTTTTTGTGAGAGTCTTCTTGAGAAATTATTTTAATAACAATAATATTTTCAGAACAACTTCCGACCCATAATATTTTTTTAAATAATTTTCAAACAAAACAATACCTGTTTTCGGATGCAAACACCTGTCCCATTTCATATAAAATTAATAGTGATTAGATTAGAACTTATAAGTAATATAAAACTACAATTTAACATCTACAAGTAAAAGCCTTTTTTATAAGGAACATGGGTCTTATTATGAAAGATCTCACGAAGCGGAACGAAATTCTGTTTCCTCAACTGTTATATTTTGTTCTGAAAAACTTTAATATTATTATATTGTGAAATAAAGTTGTGCAAAGTAACATTCGACGCTGTATATGTATACAAACAAAATATTATAGAGAAAAGAAAACTTTTAGGAAAAAGATTTCTAACAGAAGAAAGAAAATTTAATTGTTAAACCGCCATTGTTATAAAGAAAAAAAAAACTTTTCTAAAATGAAAACAGAATTTTATATTTTTACAAAATGGAAAAATTAGAAAATGGTGGTAGTTAATATGTGTATTGGAGTTTGTATTGTTAAAAACAAAAATCAAAAGTTAAATTGTGATATTCGCGGATGTTTTTAATAAAACGACAGTTAAAACTCATACAGTTGATAGCTGAAGTTTATAAAAGTTGATGGTGCCGCTGACAGAATTATTATATGTATGGCAGATATTTCTATTACTCGGAATATACTTTTCCACTGCCCAACAAACTTTAAATGTTTACAAAGAAGTTTGACATTTTTTTTTCCAATGCTATACCGTTAGTCAGGAAAAAATATTATTTTTTTATTTTGCAAAAAATTTTATAGAAAATTTCTAAAAATTTTTATAAAATTACCGTTTGCTCAAATGATCAAGAAAATTTTTTCATTGAATAATTGAAATTTTTCTGAGATGCCTTTACGAGATGCAGCGGTCGTTATTGGAGTACAATTTTATCATTAATTTTAGAATAGATAAAGCAAAAATTAAACCTAAGTTATAATTAAGAATAAAAATTTTTTTTAAATTTATGATTAAGAAAATAATATAACAGTTAATTACCCTTATAAGCTGAAATAGCATTAAAAGAAGATATTTTTGTTTTTTAAACAAAAATTTTTTCGAAAAGTTTTAACAATCAACTGCACATTTTACACATTTTCCAATTATAGAATATTATTACACAAGTACAAACTTGTATAAAATAGCAATCAATCATTTCTGTTATACTTTAAGAAAATAAAGTTTATAACATTAACATGAAAATTTTTTAGTAATTTTTACATAAAATACCTATATCACGAAATAATATAAGATTTATGAAATACAAATATTTTCGGTTATGCACGCATACATACATAGTAAATGCATTTTCTATTTAATTACACCTATCAGAGTAATTACAATTTAACTTAACAATTTAGTATTGTTCAGTTAAATAATTTACTGTTTCATCTTTTATGTAATTTATTAAAAATAAATTTAAATAATGGGTTCGCAAAATAGCAAATTTCCAAGAGAAAGCTTTTCTACGGTTTATTATCGTATATAAGAACAATATTTTAATGTAATAGACAACCCAATTTTTAATCGCACCTATACAACAACAACACACGGAAAAATTCTAATACGAGTTTGTCACATTCTGGATTCTGCCATTAACCATATTACTTGACTTGATAATATGAAATATTTTGTGCGAATGTTGAGTAAAATATGTTCTTGTTGTGCGGGTAACAGGTGTTTCGGATCCTCGATGTAACGAAATTACGATATTGAATAGTGAAATTATGATAGTTTAATATTCGCACGTCACAACTGAAAATTAAAATTTTGTTAGTTTTGAGAGGTGATGGATGGCTCTGCAGGATAGAATGTAAGTAAAAATTGAGTCAATAATATTATATAAAAGCTGCTAAGATTTCAGATTACGGCAGTTTGTATCAGGAGCCATATAAATTTTAGATTAGTAAAATTTTCTTCTAGAAAAATGAGTATCTAATTGAAATATCTATACATTTGTGTGTAAAATTTTAGACACCAACCATCAATGCCGTAAAACGGACGTATCAACAGAATGCAGTCAATAAGCACAAATCCAATAATGATGTAAGATTACCTATAGAACTTATATGTATAGTTCTTTTGAAAATAAAGTAAAAGTTATTTTAAAACAAAGTTGAAAATTATAGTTTTTTACATGCATATTCAGGCATTCATGCACATCTACATAACGTACGTACCTAGTTTACCAACCCACTATCCTATATGGAATTAGTTTTTGTTTAATAGCTTCAAGGTATACAAAAAATTTCCTTGTTTAGATAATGGAAAAATTATAATATTAATTGAAATTTTATCCTTTATAAAATGTTACCTTTTATGTTATACAATAATTTTGTATAAAAGAAATTTTATTTCTTAAAAGATAATTATTATTGTAACAGTAATTTGTATATACTCGTATGTATGTAAAAACAAAATACCCAATAATTTGGAATTAAATTACACTTTATAAAATTTGTTTCCTTAAATGTTTTTCTTTTTTTCGTTTGAAAATTTTAAAGTAATTACAGCATATTTTTTAATTATATTGAATGAATTCAGAAATAAGGTACCACTATGCACTTATCATAGATTTAAGTTTAAAATACATTACGTATAGTAGTTGAATTCACAATTAAGTAGTAGTTAATAATGTTATCTAGCACTTGTATTCTGCGATTGTTTTGTAAATTTGTCTAAATAGGTAAATCGGAAATCATTTTAACGAAATATGGCGATCACGTAATGTCATTTTCTTCAACTATTTTTTTTTTGCTGTTTTTTGTGAAGGGGAACGAGGCTCTTAGACCCCTCTCACGACGACCCATAAAATCTTTTGTAATTCCTATCCCTACCTAAATTAACACTATACCTATGCCGTTGGCAAATAGCAGTTTCAAGCTGCGAGACCTCCATCGGAGCAGCATCTCAGTCGTAGGCGAGCCACCTCACATCCAATTCACATAATGAGTGCTCCAGCATTTCGTCCTCTTTCAAGCAGAGAAGGCAACCTTTTCGGATGGACCATCGGGATACAGTGTCAAATGAGTACACCCACCAACAGGCTCAAATCGGGACGACCAAATATTGCCAGTTCCCGTCCACCTCGATGCCAAGTGATATATAAATTTTTTGAAATAAGATAGGCCCGGAAAATTTTCCTAATGATCGACCCTAGCCCATTCCCTCCAACCATTTAAGGCTATTGAAAATGCCCTTTTTTAAATTAGCCAGGAATCCTATTTGAAAATTTTTAATTTTTTTGCGCATCATGCTGGTACCGCATTTGGATTTTAAACCCAGAACAGTGGTATTAATGAATATTTTGCAATGTTAGAAATTACAACATTTTAATTTCAAAATTCTTAAAAAAAAATCTTTTAAATAGCATTCTTCCAAAACCATTTTTATTTCATTACGATTCAGTTACTAATCGATTTTAATTATTAATAACTATAAATTTAGATTTTTATCATAAATATCAAATCACTACTATAAATTATATAGATTAAATGACTAATTTATTAATCCAAAATGAGATTTAAAAAAATTGTTTTTTTTTTTGTAATTAAAAATACACATAGCATGCTATAGGGTTACACTAACTGTTACTTGCTTTTATTTGCTTCATTTGGTATCCTGTAAGACCCCGAAGACGAATTAAAAACAAAACTTGTTTAAATTAGTTCTATGCACTGAGTTTATTTTCGGTTCAACAGTAATAACAAATGTGTGAGCTAGATTTGGAAAATTTGTGCTTGTCATGTGGGTACCACTATCTGTACGAGGTTGAAAATCATCTGATTCATTCGTTTACGCAGCAGACGGAAAAACAAGAAATATTATACTCGTATATCTCGAAAAGAACGAGAACAAATGAATAAAATTATATGTAGATTCTAGCAACAGTAAAATGTATAACATAAATTTTCGATTTGCAATAGTTGTGACTTATAGCAGCGGCAGTATACTGTAGAACATGTGTTAATAATTTGCTTTGAAAAGTAATTGGGTTATAATTATTATTATATTTCAAAAGCAACATTGATTATTTCTGTGTAAAATAAGTTTTTATTTTTATAAAAATTATTTTTTAATTTTAATTAACTACCGTTCTTTTGCAATAATAATAAAACATTCTATATATGGTTCATTAAATCACTACTATTAAATTCATTTAAAATTTTTATTAATAATTAGATTAAAAATTTTTTGTAAAAAGAATTTAAATTATAAAAATATTAAAGATAATAATTATTATAGCATTTTAAAAACCGTAATAATAATAATAATATAATTTATGATAATAGGTGCTGCTAGTTTATAGAATGAAAACAGGTCGAAAATTTATTAGTATATCATATAATGTTTATTTGCAAATAAAATTAAATAAAGGCAACGATTTTGAATAAAAAGCAACTTTAAGTTGATAATGATAATTACTAATTAAAAAATATTGAAACATTGAAAGTAGAAATATAGTTTAATATTATAGCTCATTCAAATAAATAATTTGAAATAGTATTATTAGTTTATCACATGTATTATAACAGTATTTTAACATTTGATACTACACAATATTATAGCACACGCTTAACTCGGAATCCATTGAGAATTCGGTTCGAAAAATTATTTATATTCGTTCGGGAATAATTAGGGATCCGCACGAATTTCATTATACAATAAAATATAACAAATGAATTACGAACTTGCGCATTTCCTGAAATGTCTTTCATCTAGCTTTATTCAATAAATTCCGAACGACAGTAAATTACGGATTCAATAAATTTAAATCCGTTCGTGTACATTTGGCATGGGAAATCGTGTATTAACAAAATTTTCTGAAAAAAAAACGAGTATTTGATGAATAGAAATTTGATATCAAATATTTTACTTAGACTGTTATTCACGTCATAGCGTATATTAAATGATTTAAAAGGCGGCAAATTTCTTTTTAATAATAATTTATTACACATATTAAGTTAATGAGAATCGTATTTTAAATTAAAATCCGTAAATTTTTTTGTAATGAATAGATTCAAAAGCTCATCATATTTTTTATACCCGTACGGACGTGTTTCCGAAGGGTATTATAAATTTGTGTTACCGTATGTAACAGTAAAAAATAATGGTCTAAGATATACACACAAGTATATATTTTTGATCAACGATGAGTTCTGATTTAGCCATGCCATTTAGTTTAGCTAAGCTCACCCTATTATAACAAATAATTTATAACATTAAATGCCACAATCCTATTTTAAATTGTATGTGATCGAAATATTAGTTCGGGTAGGTTCGGCCCGAATATCTCAGAAATTATGGAAACTATAATATAAAAATTTCGCGCAAACAAATATATTATTGCGGCTGTTTAATAAAACTAGTTGACTACAAATCTTCATTCCTACGGGTATTACAGAATTGACAGAGGCAACTCTACATATTCTTGCTTTTTTTTGAAATTCCAATTATTACAGATATTAGATTACCTATGCAACATGGAGGAATATTTTTTTTTAAACTCATTTCTCCATTACATTGTGGTTTAAAGACATTGTTTAAATAAAATTATGTTTGAGCAGTTATCATAAAGTTTATGTTTTTATATTATTAACAATATAATATTAAATTACATGGTATTGTAATTCACAATATTTAAAGTTGAAAATTTTATATAAATTGCATATTTTAAACAGTATTGAATTTATTGTGTAGGCGTTATAATACGAAATAGAAGAAAATTTAATTTAAAAGTAATTTCAATTCATTTTGTATTACATTAAAATACCATTATAAGAATAATGACTAGCTAGCTATACATGTAAAAATAATTTGAATTAAATTCTTAATTTAAAATAAATTTTGTAAAGATTCTTTTTTTGTTGCTATTCTAGATTTTCTAATAAAAATTTAAATAATTTCTTTCGCTTATAGCGCGTTGAAAATTTATTATTATAAAAAGAACATCATTTCCATAAAAACTGTTTTTACAAGCACTCGTAATCTAAAAAAATTTATTAAATATAAAATACTGTTCAAATAATAGATTATATGTAAAGTATATTCCAGCTAAAGTATATTCTAGTATATTAATTTTAAATTTGACGTACAAAATTTCTAATTACACCAATAATTTTATGAGACAGCTGTCTTTAGTGTGAGAGCATTCAAAATCTCAACTACAAATAGCCTATATACCTTTGCGTAAAACAGTTATACTAAATTTCACCAAAGCTCGAATATTAATTAAAATTTATTTCAATTTTTTATTGGAGCTTAACAGTGGCTATGTTTATTTCCCATATTACCTTTAACAAAATTTGAATTAATGTACTTAAGAAACGAATAACTCAATTATAACATCAATTTTTAAAATATGTTATGAATTATGACAAATAAGAAGCAAATGGCCTCAGTTCGGTAAATCATTGAGTTTTAACTATAGAGATAATTTTTTTTCCTTTCTTCACTCCTAGGGGGAGTATAGGGCTAGTAAGTACATGATATCGTAGGTAGCTATGCCCCAGATTCATGGTGTCATAGAGTTTTCAACTGGGTAGGTGACTAGCCTGCCGTATTTTTTTGGTAGGTGCAATAGGTAGATGATTAGCCTGCTGTAATTTTATTTTTTATTAAATATTAAAGGTTCTTGATGAAACATAATTATAACAAACAAAATTATATCGACTGAAAAGCGCACGAAGGTGACCTTTCTTGTTATTAAATCACAACATTAATTTTCAGTGGGAGTGATAAATTTAGTTCCCCTCTTCGTAAACTCTTCAAATATCAATCGAACCTTTAAGTACAAAGTACAGCGCCCTTTTAGTGGAAAACTTTCTTCCGTGTACTCTCCACAGTTGAACTCTTTTTAGTATTCCGATAATTTTGATTCTGTAACGTTTTTAGTAGGTCTTAATAAATACAACGATAGTGATAATATCAGAAATCGCGATTTCCTATAACACTTTGTAAATACAAAAATATGCAAATATTTGTTTGATTCCAAAAGAAAATCACTATTTTGTCCCCAAAAAACATTTTGTTTTTCATTTCATTTCATTTTAATCCCCAAAAATAGAATTTAAAATCTAATAACCTAGTAACTATCATTGATTACCCACGTAATTTTATTTAAACATTTTTCTATCTCTTTGTTTTAATTCCGTTCACTTACACTACAAATTATTCACTACCTACAAAAAAAAAGAGCACCAAACAAATTTTGTTTTTTATTTTAATTTTTTCTTTTCTTTTACCTGTAACAACTTCCTTTTCTTCGACTTCATGTAATCCATTCAAATATGTTTCTAGAAGATAATTTTTTCCATGTTCCTTTTCTCGATTTTTATGCCGCTCCTCTTCAATTTTCGCAATCTGAAGCTCTCGATCTCTACTGGGTCAAATTATTTTTATTTGCATGTTTTATTGTTGTGTTGTTGTTATTAAGTTTTTGTTGATGATTTTATTATTGTTATGTTGTTTGAGTATTATTGGTATTATTGGCATTATTGGTATTATTGGGTATATTATTGATATTGATTGTTTTGTTTTTTTTTTAGGTAATATTTATCCAGTAATTTAAATGGTAATGATGAGTAAATAAAAAAGCGACCATGGATTTTCATTGCACCATAATAAAGGTGAATGGGTAATGAGGAAAAATAAAGAAAAAAGAAAAAAAAAATTAGTAAGCTTACAAGATTAAAAATTAAAAAGTTTTTTATATTTGTTTTTCTTATTTGACTAAATAATAATTCTTTATACAGATTACGTAAAAATTGAAAAAGATTATCAGAAGATTTCAAAAAACTACAATTAATTTTTTACTTTGTATAGTTGAAAATCTAGTAGTAGAATTTGAGACAATTGAAATTTTAGTATTGAAAAATCGCCTTCTATTATTGGTTCTATTTTGTAATAAATGATGGTTTTGAAATTGAATCTATTATGAGATTTATGAGTTATACGTAATTTTCTATTACGACTCTGTGTAAAAATAGTAGAGAACAATGAAATTACGTTTCGAAACCTTTAAAAGACAAGTTTAAGTGGTTTTGCGAAACCTTAGTTGCCATGAAACTAATTTTGACACCATGTTACAAAATAAGAGCTGTAGCTTTTAAATAGTCTTAATGATTTGACTCTTATCGGCATGGTCTTCATATTGAAAGAGGCACCTGTTCTAGCCAGTTGTTGACTAATTTCATTTTCAATGGGTTCATCAATCTGAATAATATACAAATACCTATTTGTGTCAAATTTCAATTACTGACGGTTCTACATATTTTCAAATTAACGTTTTAGTTTTATAGTTTGATCTACATCTCGATTCTGGAGCAATAATTTTTATAAAACTTTAAAGGGTTGCATGAACTCATGAGTGTCGTAGTGTGATGGTCGATATCCCGCCAATTTGTTAAGTTGACTCAAAAGTATGTTGTTCAAAATCATCTTATTGTGATATTTTATTTTATATTTCATTGGGCCAACACTAAGACTAAGAAGATTACAGTGATCATCAGTGGGTATTGCGAATTAGACTTCATTCTCAAAATTCAGTTAAGAATAATAATTTATTTTTGGAACTGCTTTAAGGTGTACCTACCAATCAGTATAAATAATAATTTCATGGTTCATAAATTTTTTTTTCAAAATTTTCTTAACTAAATATACCATCATTTACTTATACAGATTCGATTTCATAAAACAGATTGTAAATTTCTTAAATAAAATTGAATTCTTATTTCTGATTTTCTTATTTTTCAATTAAATTTTCTGCAAAAATAATTGATTTTCGATTTAATTCGTTTTTCGTTCAATGAAAAATGAGAAAAATTTCTAGTACACAGCCATAAGAAAATTACATAGTACCTAAATAGCTTCTAAGCCTCTTTTCCTACTGTCTATTAGAATAATTTATTTTCTTGTTCCACAATTCAACATCTTAAACAGTGTAATAATTTATTACAAAATATTTTTGAAAAAATAAAATTTTTTTTTTACCTTAATTTAGCCAATTGTTGTTGTATTGTTTCACCTTGCTCTAAAATCAATTTCATTAATTTTTCAATTTGAGTTTTTTGTGATTTTGGATGCATTGTATTTGCTTGTGTTACCCAAGCTGCTGTAGATTTTGATGCCCGATGTTTACGTCGTCTCATTATTGCACTATTTGAACTACCAATTGGACTACCCATACCACTATCTTTATCATTATTATTACTATAACATGATGTATCAAGTGTTAACGATGAATCAATTTGACGTAATGTTAATTTGACCTAAAAAAAAAAAATATTTGGAAAATAAATTTAGTTATAAATTGTGCATAATGTTACGGTCGCTGTATAACAATATAAATTATAGTTCGTTTAACAACAATTTAATTTATAAAGTTTGTGGAAATTAAGAAATAAATAAAAATTTAAATAACTCAATTGAATTTAGAAAAAAACTTGTCGCAATTTACAGAACTTGAGTAAAATATTATGCGGCCTAATGTAAGATTTTCGATAATTTTTTTTTTTTTGAAAGAATAAAATGTGAATCATGAGAATTTTTCAATTTAGTTATGCATATAAGATGGGAAATTTTGAATTACTTATTATTTGCATCTTACACAATATAAATTTAATTTCCTTGGATAATAAATTAAAATGTTCAATGAAAATAATTGCGTATAAAGTATATCTATGAGTATAAGGCAGTGATTTTAAATTATTAATAATACTTTCGCTGATAGTGTGTAGTACCTTCAAAGTAAATCTGTAAGAAATTTCGATCAAAAATCACCGGAATCATCATATAATCGACACAAAGGCATATTGTCTACTTTAGCCAAAGTACTGCACAAGATTGTGACAAAGCCTTTCAAGAAATTCCGCCAGTTATTTTCTTAGAAATAGTAACATCGGTCCTAGTTCGGTTTCTGACAGGCATGTCTACATCCCGTTAAAAATATTTTATTTATGCATCCTTACTGTGGAGAAGTGATTTTTCACCGAAAACCTCATTTAATGTATGCAATGCAGTCAATAAAAGTCCTGTTCACTAGAGCGCAACATCTTTTTTGTTTTCCAAATTATTTTATTTCATAGCCGTATAACTTTCAAACCATTTTTTTGTTGAATAGATCAATATACTACGAATTCCACAGGCAGATTTAACACAAACATGATACTACTTAAAGAACTACTAAAAATTCAAGTAACAAAACGGAAAATAAAAGAACAAAACCAGTCTAAACACCTTCTTACAATAAATTGTCATTATAAATATTATTTATTGCAAAATAATTATTTGTAATCCGCTATTATAATAGATGAAGATCAGCTATAAAAATAGTGCATCTGGTTATATAATAATTATTAAATAAGGCAGCTTAAATTCTAATTATTTGTAATTTATCGCCGTTACATAATAATTTAAAAAATTGTTAGAAATCTAACTGTTATTAAAAATATTACAAAATGTACTAGAAAAATTTTTTAATGATCTTTTATTATAGGTGGAAAGAATTTATCACCATACGAGCACATCTATGGAACAAAAATTTATATTAAATTATTTCCAATTCCACCGACCATTCCGCGGTTAAAAATTACATCCACACAAATTTCTAGCCATGTTAAATCTTTATGAATCTAAAATATTACTAAACCACTCAACTGACTGTTATTAAAAAGCATTCTTATAGGAAGGATCTTGAAGCATCCTAAAAGGGGAAATTAACATTTAAACGAACTGAAGGTGTAAAAGCGTATCTAATAAATTTTATTGAAAAACAGAATGAAAATCGTTAGTTACGGCCATATGCTTCACGCTGCATGCATAAAAGTCACATAACGCATGTAAGCCCTCAAAGAATTCAATAGTCCAAATGGCATTGAGACGGGTTTTGTTTGTAATTCCGTGACATTATCTCATAGACGGGTTAATTTTCCTAATTAACACAAAGCATTGCATCAGTTCAGTATGCATTCGGTATAACGTTGCTCTATGATTTCTATGTCGTACCAGTTTATGAATATTTCAATACTTTTGCATTAAAATTGTTTCCTATTATTAGGAAACAATATAAAGAATAACCACACACAAGCAAAAACAAGTTACTGGAATTTTCATAACGCGTGCCTTTCTTCATTAATATTTTTGAGATCATTAAACTATATAAAAATTATTATGTGCTGAGATACACAGTTAAATGAAACTATATTGAAGAGAAGATGAAAAGTATCAAAGGTAAAAATTCCATGTACTCGGAAAAGTATAGAAAACGAAGTTATTTTCAATTTCATTTGAAATAATTTACGCAATTTTTCTTTCACATCTTGCCAGTTTCTTTGCCAGTAATCACATATAATACCTTTCTTCTTCCTGAAAAGACTTATTAGAAGAGTTACAGAAAAAAAATAATAATTTCAGTCCGGTTTCTCTTACATATTTTCAATATTTCATTATTTCTCTTTTCTTTAATTTTTTAATTACGTTTAAGCACGTGAAAAGATAACGATTATTAAACGGAATACCAACAAAATGGTCAATCATTAAATCGTCATTATTACGTCAATGGATTACAAGATGAGAAATTGCGTATTATGATCGAAAAAACAAGTAAATAATTTTTAGACCTATTTGGCTACTGGAATTCATTTAAATTAAATAACAGATTAAATAACATAAAATCTAGTGATTTCTAGTATGTTTTAGGCGCTAAGTAACATACTAGATTAGATTTATGAAAATGATGTTGATAACTGTACGTAGCATTTAGGTAACAAGTAGATAACAAAAACATTACAAGTAATGTATAGCGATTAATAGTTTACAAAATAAATTAATGTTGAATTAATAATGGAAAATAATATTATTGGAATATTGATAAAAGATCATGGAAACAAGATCTATTTGTAACTAATCAAAATATTTTCGCATTTGAAGCGCATTGATGAAATTTGCTTGTAAGCTCATCACGGCATTACGCTGTTCTGTATTTCAAGTCACAAAAATATAAAGGAAAACGCTAAATAGGAATGGATTCAGAATTTCTCAACTAAGGAAAGATTTCTGTCTTTCATTGCCGAAAAGACCCCTGTCCATATCCGAGTGATACTAAACCAATGTAATAGCAGTATGAGTCGACCATTAATCAGTAGAAAAATATCAAACTACGTTTGGACTTCCATTTTCCTAGTTGTTAATATTGAGAATTAGATTAAAAGGAAAACAATTTGTCACTATCTCTGCGAGCATTTACTTGCCGACAGAGCATACTCTTATGTATCCCAGATGTATATGGGGTATGTTCCTAGAAAATGTAGAGAGGTGAGGCCGGTTTTTGTGCCGACGCCTGGTAGGAATGGTCATGTCAGTGCGAGGGATTTCCGACCAATCAGGTTGTCGTCCTTCGTGCTGAGGACCATGGAGAGGTTAGTAAATAAATATATAAGGAATGAGGAAAAGGATTCGGGTCTGTGAAGATGGCGCTGCACACGGTGGTCACACAGATGAAGATGTCTCTATAGTACAAGGAGTATACTTTGACTGCTTTCTTGGATGTTGAGAATGCTTTCAATAATATGAAGGTTGAAGCTATCGTAAGGGCTCTTGAGGTAGGGGTAGAGGAAGGTATAATCAGATGGATAGGGCAAATGCTTACTACGAAGGTGGTAGTGGTTGAGTGGGGCTTAAGTAAGGTGAGGATGTTGTCGGTGAGAGGCACCTTCAGAGCCATGGGGAATTCATTAGGTTCAGGGGGGATAGCGGTTGCCGAGTTACTGCCAATGCGGATAATGTGGTTTCGGGTAAGTATACGGAAGTAATGAGGGGTCTTGATAGACTGGATAACTGTGGAGGGAAAACATAAAAGATAGGGCAAGGAGTGCCAAGAATGGCTGGTAGGCGTTAGGGAGTGAGCCCTCGGCTGCTCTACTGGTTGTATGAGCGTGTGGTTAGGCCTATTCTAACGTATTTGGCATTGGTCTGATGACCAGCGGTTCGTTGGAATAGGGAGAGAAGGAAGTTGGAGAGGGTGCAGCGTATGACGTCTGTTGGGGTGACTGGTGCAATCGACTTGGATGCGGTGAGTGAGCATGTGAAAGCGGTGCCTACTAGGAGTGCCTTGAGGCTACAAGCGATAGGTATGCTGAAAAACAGGGAATACACACACAGTGGGACCCTGGGAGAATATGGAATTCGGCCTATGTACATTAGATCTGACATTGTGGTGCCACATATCAACTGGAGAGTTGATTACGAGGTTGTAGTTCCACAAAGAGAGGATTGAAGTACGGAAGGGCTATGCATGCATAAGGTGTTGTCCATCTATACGGATGGTTCTAGGTCCCCACGTCCATCTATTCGGTTGGGTTGTTTTTGGTGTGTCGATGCAGGAGGGCACTTTGGGCACTTTGCGTGCAGGATGACTGTGTTTTGCGTTCCCGGTCACAGCGGGATACGGGGTAATGAGATGGCCGATCGTCCTGCGAGGGCTGGGGTGGGCGGGGGCGCTGACATTGTGGATGGGTCGGTGCGTCTATCGCTAGGAGCTTATTTTAACGTCGTAGATGGTAAGTGTAGAAGGAGGAGTGGGGTCTTGTGGGCGGAGGATCACACGTGTAGAGTAGGATTGGCTACGATGGATGTATGTCGTAGATGTGGGGATGTGGCGGAGATGAAAGATGTGGAGCACGTTCTCTGTACCTGTCCGTTTTTAATGAGGAAGAGAAAGCATGTCTTGGGGGTTTGTTTTTATAGTGGCCTGAGGGACCTGTCCGCGATATCTCTCGCGCGGCTTTTGGGCTTCGCAAAGGAGGTTGGCTGATTTGGATAAGAAGTCTGGTGGGTTAGATTGCATGGGGGCTGTTGGGTGTTAGTTTTGGGGGTTAGATGGACCTTTTCTGTTGGACTAGTGCATGAGCTTCGCGTGGGTGTGCGGGTGGAGACCCCCTCCCTTTTACTGCTACTACTACTATGGATCAGTGACCTAAGAAAAATAATTGGAATCACACTCTCAGTATATCTATAACTTTGTGAGAGGCTAGATTTTTAGAATGTGAGGCCTCTGTAAGTGACTCGGGAAGAAATTACGTTTAATAAAATTCTAATAATGACATAATGTCTAAAATTTTCTTATAATACCATGTTTTTGAAATTGCATTTTATCATACTGATTTTTTGTTGAATTTAGTTTCCTCTTTCCACTAAAACATTTTCAATGGAATGACAATTTTTTAATAGTCTATCCCACAAAATATAAACAGTTAATCTTCAGGCATAATCATAACATCACCTTTTACACACCTTACATGTTTTTTTTTTTTTTTGTATTTTATTTTTACTTTTCCTGTTATTTTTATCTCAACAAATTTACCAATAGCGCTTAAAAAAAAACAATGTATTAAAAACAATTTAAAAATGTTAAAAATACAAAATAAAAATAAAATAAGAAAAATATTAATGTAATTCCTATTATTATTCAGATTTCTCCATAGGAATCGCGTCGTCCCTCCAAGGTAAATTGTCGTACTTTATGGCTATTACGTTTCAGCATGATAGTTTAATCGGCGTATATATTATTTTTTTTTGTTTTTCTCTTTATTTTTTTTTAATCGATATAAAATGAATGAAATAAGAAAAACGACAAAAGAAAAAAATAAAACGGTTTTTTGTAATCATTATAATCCAATAACCGCTAACCAAAGATTTTGCGGATTATTAAAGAAAACATTAAGAAAAACAAGAAAAGTAAACGAGAAACTAATCATTCCGCATAATAAAGAAAGATAGAAAGAAACAAAACAACAATGTTCTCCTTCTTATTAATGGCTGTTTATTAGTAAATTTATATTATTGAATAGAGTGGAATACAAAGTGTTATATTTTGTATTACCGTTTAGCACCTACTTTTATAATTTGATTGTCAATCCACTCTCCATTCCACTGAAATGATTACTCTCCAAACAAAATTTTTGTTTTTTTAAATACTTAGTATTATATTATACGATATCGGATATTTCAAAGACGAAGAGAAATTGAAAAGAAATATTGAGTAAAATCAAAAATGTACCGTTTCTCCGGCGGAATCCCTATTCTCAAACAAATGTAAGTTCCTTTTCCTGTCTTTGGAAATCTATTCAAAATATTATTCTTGCAATTTGCATTTATAGTAACATTTTTGAATTTTCACAATATTACCGCTCTCTGCACGTGACGTAAGTGCATCACTCTCTCTCTTTAACACATAAATAAGCTAAGGTAGTTTTTGCATAATTTTAAAAAAAAAAGAGCACATTTTCGAAAAACGATTACTCCTGGTTTCACCACAACTTATTGCCTCAAAAAAATCTTCATAATTTCATATCCTATGAGGTTTTATTTTTCTTATACAGAATTACAACAGTCTGCTTTAAATTTTATTCATTTTGAATTACCTATACTTTAAAAGTCCTACATAATTTAAAATGATGATAATATTAAATTTTTTTTTTTTTGTAAAACGTGGGTGAATTTATGACGGCGATTTGTGGTAACCATATTTTCTTTATTTCTTATCATTATTAAAATTATGCAATATTATTTTTGTTTTATTATTTTTTTCTATATACAAATAAATTTATACAGTTATTTTAACGCTACCACTGCGTTAAACATATTTTATGTATGTTAAAAGGTGAAAATATTATTGTAACATAAATTGAAAATATATATACGATATTATATGAGATATTATTTTAAATTTGACAGAGAAAAAAAATCAAAGAAGCATAAAAAATATAAAATATGGGTGAATCGCTTTTAATTTTTAATGTACGGACAATATTTTGTATTAATAAAAATGTCAGGATGACCATGTTTATAAGAACCGAAACACAGTAATTGTTTTAAATTTAGACTGAATAAAATGACGTTATTGTACAATTCAGCAACTACTGCACAATAGCTGAATTTTATAAAAAAGGATATATTTCTATAGTTTTATTTCTACATATATTGGGTTAGATTAGATTTGCACAGAATAGATAAGGTTAGATGCCACGACTCTCGAGGGGTACACCTAAACCAACTCGGTCCGTTGTGGTATCACCGGATCTCTGTTTTTCCGCCTGTTATTCAAACCAGCCAAACCTCCTCAAAAACCAGTTCAGACCTCTAACACTAAAATTTGCTTAGTCAGAAGCGAATTTTTGTGTTAGAGAGAATTAGAAGGTGGGCTACCGTTTCCTCCTCCCCTTCGTCACATATGTATATCTCCTTCATAATTCAGCTATGAGTATTAATTAATATATTATTTTCTGGTTCAATTCGACAATTTACTTTAAAGCTGAATTGAATTTAGAAGCAATGTTAGTGAAAATCAATGAAAGCGGTCGAAATTCAGGAACATTTAATTTTAATTGCAAAAATTCAAAATCAGTTAATACTTAACAGTTGTTATGGAAGGCAACGATGTTCTTCAATTTTTTTAAATTTAATTTTACGCAATAATATTTTTAATTCATTTGAAATAAAAAAAAATATAAATTTTTCTTTTAAATTTTATTTTTTGAAATGTGTGTGAATCCTTTTTATTAAATTTACGCACTGTTGAACAAAAAAAAAAAAAAAAATTGGAGAAGCATACAGCTATAGTGTGATTGTAGTACTGTGCGATTGCAATTATTTAATAAAATTTTATTTATTTATTTTTTTTAAAAGTCTTTATTATTAAAATTATTATTAAAGGTCAAAGGGGTCATTAAAAATTAATAAACCTTATTGTACAAATTAATTATTTTTAAATTAATTTTTTATTTATTTTCTGTTTTATTAAGCAAATTTATTAATCGTTTCACTTTTTACATTGTTTTTGTATAAAAACGTGGAGGAAATATTTACACTAAAGTTTTCTATAAAACAGAAAAGAAAAATCTTTTTATTAAGAATCAAAATGTGTTAATTATTTTTTAAATAATAATTAATTGCCAGCAAGAGAATCTCCTTCTTTTTTTGCGTTTAGCTGGTGCTATTAATTTTCATTGAAGTGCAAAAATATTTAACAAAAAAGAAGGTGATAGAAGCTTTAAATGAGCTTATAAACAATATACAGCATTTCACTTTACATCGCGTCTCTTACAGAAAATATTCTTATTTACTAGATATATGTAGGTCACTGGTTCTTGCCTTAATTCGTTCCCTTGGTTAAGTCAGGCATATGTTCTGCAGTTGCAAGAATAAGCTTTCGTTTATTTAATCAGTTCTAATTCGATAAAGATTTTAATTAATTTCGGTCCACGAAAAGTTTTTTGACATCGAATAAGTTTGCTTATAAAATGTCGGAAATTATAGTTTAATTATTTAAAAAAATACACTGGCAATAAGAATTTTTGAGGCGAAGAAAATTGTAAGTAGTCGCAAACGAGATATTGAGACTGAAAAAAGAATAAATGTTTATAGATAACGAAGAGGAGATCAATTGAATTCAATTGTCAGTTTAATTTTTCTCCACCGAGCACTGAAAGGATTTTTGACTTTGAAAAGAGGAGCTCTGGCTGGTTCGAATTTTTACAACTCCAATTGTTCAAATTTCCGGAACAAAAATATAAAAAAAATCTCAAAAATACTATAAAATATATTAAGGAATATTACAGAAAAAATTTCATGCCTTAAAATATATATTCTTGAAATTCAATACACAATAATAAATAATAAAAAATTAATGCCATTAATTACTGATTTCAGTGCCATTTATCAATATACACTAAACATTTAATTTGATCTTTCATTTAATGAAAATTTAATAAAAAATTTATAGATACTTTAATCTGTAAGCACTTTCATTATAACAATATTGTGCATATACAGGATGTTTCCATCATGACTGAATTAAATCGTGCGTAATGGAATTTTCGGAAATTGAGTTAAATTAAAAATTCTTTATTGGAATGTGTTTATAAATCAGAATAGAATTTATAAAAATGAAATCCAGCCAATACGATTTACAACAGAAAAAGCAGAAATCCAACAGAACTTGTAGAAATGAAACCACAATTCAATCGAACAATCTGGGTGCTATGAACTTGCACTTCTTTATAATATTATTCAATTAGTTACAATTAATAATAGCTGCTAAAATGAGCTTTCATTTAAACCATGATGAGAGCCTTTTAATGAATAATCTATACCGTTCTCAATTAATAAATATTATTATAATTCAATTCAACACGCTTGGAATACCTTACAAGTACTCCCACATATTGTGGTAAATTTTTACCGTGTTAATATCAATTTTCAACTCTAATGTTAATTGATAAACAGAGATCCAATATAACAGTTTTACTATATCAGAGTACTATCCAATAATTTCGAATACTATAACAATTAAAGCACAAGCTCTATATAATTATATAATACCGTGGATTTTAACTTTCAATATTTTATGTTACAATAATTATTGTAATGCGACTTCTACTTTTTCCTATACAAACTTTATGCAATACATTTTAAATTTTTATTCCAATGAAATCTATATGGTAATAATTATTTTTCTACGCCTGAATAAAATAACTTGTCATTATATTTTACCAATATTATTGTTGACTCTATTTCAAATATAAAATATTTATTATTTTGTCATTGTTAATCATTTAACCTGTCATTTGCTATTTTCTACTCGTACATTTATACAAACATTGGAAGGCATATTTTTACAGGAATAACATATTAAACACGCTATTCATGTTTTCATTACATTTTCTTCCCACAATTTAAAAAAAATTATTGTTTATATACCTATGTATACATTATTATTATTATAATAGTATATATAGGTTATATTACCCTTCTTCTTATAATTAAATAAGTAATTGAAATGAAATTTTACCCTTTTATTTTTTATTTCCTAGAAATTACTTAATAATTTTTATTGAATATTAAAAAAAAATCTGATATGATCAATACATCACCGAATTTTCAAGACCATCAGAACATATCCGAATTTGTTGGTCAAATTATTTGCAATAAATTCATTTTAATCTTGATTTCTGACCCTAACCAGGGCACAAAGTCATAAATGCTGTATACCTTATACAAATAGAGCACAACTTGTTTCTCTCTTTGAAAGATTTTAAGTCAAAATCTGGGTAGTAATTTAATATCTCACATAATTTAAATTCAAATACTTAAAATTTGCCTTGCTAGTAAGTAAGGGGTCTGGCCTTGTCGTGAATGACCAACCAAAATAATTTGGAAATATAATTTCCTGAAAATTGTTTCGGGAGATACTGAAACATAGTTAGTTTATCAGTCAGTCAGGTTTTTCAGACAGGCCAACAGAACGGCAAAAAAATCTCCCATAGGGTATTTGGTGCAAAAACAATACCTTCCTTCTTGTAAACCCCACCACCGAGGTAACAGAAAAAGTAAAAAATATTTGTCCTTGTTGACTATTATTATGCACATATAATACACCTGTTACATAATAATTACAAATTTATTTTAGAAGGCGGAAACGAGAGGCGGGGTTTAAAAACTATGCATGCATACAAAATATTGTTTGTAATTGAAAATGTTATATAATTAAATGAAATGCTATCAATAGGGTGAAAGATGAGTCAATTTTCATTGAAAATTTAATGTTGAAAGTTTAAATAAAAGTCATGTAGAAAAAGAAAACTATAAAATGTACAAAGCAATGAGTAGCTGACATAGTAGATAGACTTCTTCCTTTAGATTCCGTTCAGCTTCATTTTCCTTTACATATATAAAGAATAAAATAAGGTTCTTGGAAATTCTCATAGAAATTAATTGTTCTCATATAAAACTATTTGCAAATGACACTTGTAAGGTAATAAAAGGGTTTATTTCCATTACACCCAACAATATTTGTGATTTTTCAAAATTTTAACCTATACAATTTTTATTTACAACTCTGTGAGTTTAGGCACCCATATAACTTAACTCTATTTTAACGACCTTGCCGCCTACATAAATTTTTGTGACTTAACATTTTACTATTAAAATTTGCTCTCTCTTCAATGAAAATTTCTATAAAAAAAATATTTAGGAGTGTTTAAAAAAAATTGACCCCTATCGTAGGGTTTGTGCATATGCGAAGAGAAAAAATTATTTGACATTCTCAAATTAGTTTTTGTGCCACTAAAAATATGAAAGGATGTTAGCATATTTTATTTTTCCATTTTTATATGGTCACTAATCCTTCCTTCAGTTATTCATAAGCATAAAAAAAATTATTATGATGTGTAATAAAAGTGAAAACAGTTTGGTTTTATTTTAATCACATTTTAACTTAGAGTGTTAGATAGTACTTGGGCGAAATCAGACCTTGACAACATTTTTTTTTAATAACCATTATAGTTATGCATAAAGGTACATTTTCTGTTTGAAGTTTGGAGGATATAGGTTTTGTTATTGAAATCATGCACATCATCCACTAATTGGAATATTGTGATACGGGTGTAATTTAATAATACGATGTAATTCCGATTATACGATAACTTGGTTACGCACAGGTAGTAAGTTGTCATTAAATTGCAGAGAAAACATGTACACACTTTAACTTAAGTATACGAATTGAATTACTAATTATCTTAAAATTTTTTCTTTTAGTAATCTCATCTTGAAAATATTCACTATTGAGAAGCTAAGGGAGTTATTTCAGAATTAAGGATGGTAAGAGCGTTTGGTCACAGTTTTTTGCAAAAACGTTTATCCAAAAAAGAGATGATATTAGAAATTTGAGAAGTTAAAAGAAAAAACTATACAATAATGATCTTAGACATAATTCTCTCATCTGAGCTTAATTCTCTCAATTGTGCTTAATTCTCTCATTTGTGTTTACTTCTCTCATTTGAATTCAATTCTCTCATCCTCAAAAACAAATTATGCGAATTGCGAACACTCTTTTTGCAAGAACTTATGTAAATATTTCCACATTCTTCAGAATTCTCTGTAAGCGTAATGAATAGAAACTCACAACCACTGGAGTTCTCAACTACCGGCACAGTTCTCAACTACATAATATGAAACAGTGCGTATATGATCATGAAATATAAAAGAAAACAAAAATTTATGATAAAAATCTTAAGGACATTTTTTTTTTATATTTTTTAGCACACAATAATTTTAATATATGATGAAATATTGCTAGAAAGTTTGCTACTACTATGCTACTATGAAT
This sequence comes from Condylostylus longicornis, assembly GCF_029603195.1. NCBI lineage: Eukaryota > Metazoa > Arthropoda > Insecta > Diptera > Dolichopodidae > Condylostylus > Condylostylus longicornis. The sequence continues at coordinate 3,419,615 of NW_026578045.1, forward strand.
ATGCTACTACCAACATCATAAGAGCATTTCGTAATTATTTATGTAGGTATATACGCTATCCCAACAGTTCATGCTCATATCTAAACTGATGATTGACATGAGTCTTGCGAACGCAGAGAAAGAAGAAAATTATCTCCTACCCCATATAATTTCTCATAATTTCTTTCTCCTCTGATAGAAATAATTTTGCAATATAATATTAAATGTGTTTATATGTGAATGTCCTAAATAGGATTAAAGGCAATAAAATAAAGGTCCTCTTATATTTTTTTTCTATTTTGGGTTTAGTTATTTTTTACGCCTGAAATAATTTTTAAATAAACATGTTGTTAGACAAAACTTAACATAAAACTAGACTAACAATACAGAAGAAAAAAAAAAATTCATAATTAATTCAAGGAATGAAAAAAAAAAATTGATGAGGAAGTAGAGAACACTGATAAAAAAAAATAAGACCATAATAAAAAAAAATTTTTTTTCTCACCTCTGATTTAGCCTGACCCCAAGCTGACCAAATTTGTAAAACTTTTGTATCATTACTAAGGATTTGTTCAACACGCCTCCATCTTTCAGTAATAACAAAAATTTTATTATTATCTATTGTTGTTGATGGTAATAATGATGCTGTCTGTGATGTTATTCCTCCCGTTGTTGCTGTTGTATTTGTTGTTTCTATCGTTGTTATTCCCGTTAAATCAGAATCATGTAATTTTGATGTTAAAAATCTTTCAGGTAATCCTATTTGCTTTTGTTGTTGCTGTTGTTGTTGATTATAATGATGATAATATTCTTTCGAATGGTTATTATGATGATGATGATGATGAGAATGACGATGATAATTTTGATATGATAATGGTGTTATAATACCTTCATCAGCTAATAAAACATTTATTAAATCAGAACATGTTGTATCTTCATTAACACCGGATATCCAACGTTGTTCACCAAATGCCCATATCGGTATTTCATCAGAAACTGTTTCAATTGAATCATTTGAATTTAAATCTTCATCATTATCATCGTCATCATCATCATCTTCTTCATTATCATTATCATCATCATCGTCATCATCAGCATCATGTTCATTTTCATTATTATTATTAGAATTGGTATTGATTTCAGGATTATTAATAGTATTATCAATTTTATATACTAAATCATTATCATCAATATCATCATCATATGAATCATTATTACTTTCATGAAAGTAATATTGATTTTTTGTATTTTGATGATGACGATGATAGCGTTTCTTTCGACGGTTTGTTAAATTAAATTGTTGTAAACCAGTATCAATTTTTCCTATTGCTGATGGAATCGCTGTTGACTGATGTGATCTGTAAGAAATGAAAGAAAAAAATATATTATTAGATTTAGCTGGTTTTAAATGTGAAATAACTTTAATATGAATTAATAAAGCAGTGATATTGAATAATTATACTTTGTTGGAAGAGTTGATTAAAATTCGATTTAGATTCACATACGCTAAAATGGTATTATGCAGTGTTGGGGATACAAAGTTTAAGAAGTATCATTCTTACGCAATATATGGGCGAAGTATGATTTAGAGCTTCAAAACTTTTAAAATAATCCAATTGATGGCTGATTCTTAACAATTATTTTTTATTAAGTAATAAATTTAGAATTGTTCCTGTATAAATAAGATGATTTCGCTTCAATTTAAGATTGTTAAGCATAATTACTCAATATAATACATGACTCAACTATTAGCCCTAGCAATAATTACGGAGGCACTGATTCGAACGCAATTGGAGTTGCGATTATTGCCAAATTTTCTGATAATCAATAATTATTGTCAAATTCTTAAATCCCTCATTCTCAGATTTATTGAAATTTTTTTGCAATTTTATTTTCATATGCTTTCTAATATTGTCAAAATTAATAAATTTTTTATATTTCGAAAATTAAAAATATTTTTAGTTGAATGAAGAGATCTTGTTCTAACTGTCATACGCTTACATTTTCAAAAATTATTATCCTTTAATATAGATTTATTGTAATATTACATTAATAACTTTTTCAAGGATTTTGATCCCTTAAAAACATGAGTATAGTCGTTTTATTCACTTCAAGTTTCATAAAATTTTGATTTTGTAACATTTTCAATACATTTCTTTCTCTCTCTCTTTCCCTCTCTCTTTCTTCACCTCCTATATATTTTATGTCAATTTAAATTATTTATTTTCCTATTTTCCTCTTCACATTTATTATAAAATAAAAAGAAACAAAATATTATTAATTCACCTACATAAATTATAATATTGAATTTTCGAAAATCCTTATTGGGATAAAATTTTGTTAAATGCTCGAATTTATTTTGTATAAAATAAAGTTGACATTATGTAAAAGTTGACAATGTGCTCTTTTATTTTATTTTCTCTATTAAATGCAAAAAAAAAAACAAAAGCCCCTGGAGGAATTAAGAAGAAGTTTCTATATTTATTTCTTTCTGGTCATTCAATTTTTGTATGTGATTGTGTATAGCGGGATTAAATGATTCTATTTTACGCAAAATATTTTATTGAATGAATTTTATTACAACTTTTAAAATATAAAAAGTTTTTATTTTTTCAGAACATTTCTAAAAACCTTGTACAAAAGATTTCCTTGTTAGTTTCATTCTATCAGTCCGTATGGCTATAGCCGTGCGTCTTTTATCAAGCTTCTATTCTGCTTAATATGAGAGAATTTAGCTAACCCCCTAACATTTATAGTAGCTCATTATTATACCGGAGGCTCTAAAATTTTCATTTTTTGACAACTCGTCCGGCCGAAATCCCTCAATTTTTCGCTCTTCAAAATTGTGGAGAAAAATTTGACTTTCGGCAACTTCGGGCTTCAAATATTTTCAAATTTTGTCAATTATCAAAATAATTGCTTCTTTTAATTTTTATTGATTTTCTCCCCGGAAGTATGCAATAATTTATTATGTCTTTATCGTTGAGTCAAAATGTGCTACCTTTCGAACCATTACTTCAATTCTCATTATTTATTAGGTAAATCCTTATAGGATTTTTAAATATGATATAATGAAGCATTTTTTGTCCTATTTTAGATCAAAATAAAATGTGTAAATAAGAAGAAAATAATTCTATTGGGAATTGGTTTAGTAGAATCAAAAATAGGAAAATTAATCAGAGATTTTGAAAGGAAAAAGGCAATTGATTTAAATGTGAAATTGTGCAAAACAATAGTAATCTACGCCATTTGTTCGAAGGTGATAAATTATTCGAAGATGTAAGTTTGAGCTCATCGAACTTGATGTACTTGAACTTATTTTTTAGATTTTAATTGATTTGATATATGGGATTCCGAATGTGTACTGAAAAAAAATTAAGAACTACGCAAAGGGTATTATTTCATCGTGCGCCGATGGCAGAGGGAAAGCATTTTCTATATGCTGTAAGAAAAATGTGGCCAGAATACCACCTTAGGGAATCGGATAGTCTACTGGTGATGTTCCAAAGGGAAATTGCCTGCTGAACGGAAATTTACCCCGGACAGTGGCTAGGATTGCCCTTCAACGTGACGTGTCGCAATTGTTTGGTTCTAGACAGGAATAGCCTGGACATATGGGTCATATGGACACAGCTAGTGTGCACCGGGTGTGCACCAAATATCGAAGATTGCAAATTGATTAGTTCTAAAAATTTCTGCAAACATTTATAAAATCCGCATTCAACCATTCTTCCATTAGAAAATAATCAATAAAACTATTTCCTATTTAGTTTAGAAAATAGTTTTCAATAATTTCTTGTATATATAAAATTAAATTAATTGTTTTCTTGTTGTAATTTGATTTACTTTACAATTAAAATTATTGACACTTTATAAAACTTCAATAAAATTGTTGTCACTTTTGTAAACTTTAACAAAATAAAATATTATAAAATTTACTTTATTTATAAAATCTAAATAAAATAATAATATGATACTTTTCTTCTTTACACAATTATTATAACCAAATAAATATGCTAGAACACAAACAAAATATTCATTATTATTTTATGTACAAACAAGGAACTTTATGTATAGTGCATTATCAAATTATTATTAGAAATTTCATAAATTGCTTATTTAGTAGAAAATTTATTACATATTTTCAGTTTATATACAAGAATAAATAGAACAGATGGATAGATGTCCTTTTACTAATACAATTTTCAATAAATTATTATAGAATTTCATATTGTTGTCTTTCATAAAATTTCTATATTGATCTTTATTTTATTTACAAATAATATTATATATACAATACATTGTATATTGTAGATATACACCTGAGAACAAATATTTTATAATATAATTTAAATGACTTTTAATATAAAAAAATTGTGTCCTTAATATAATCAAACTAGAATATTAATGTCAACTGGTAGTATTCAAGATGGAATTAAATTTATATTTACTCAGATAATTTGAGAAATTGTATGAGTATTGAAGAATATTATTAAAAATTATAAAAATGATCTTGAATGGCAAATTTTCAAAATCTTCTTTTCGACAATCCTCAAAAAACGGATGTGATTGCGATTAAACCGGGAAAGACAAAGAATTTTTATGTAAATTTTTTAGAATTTCATTGAAGAATATTTTAGTTATTTTCCATATTTGATATGGAAAATCACAGATTTTTTAGTTGGTTTACATGGTTGTTTGCTAAGACACTCCAATTTAATACAAGTAGTACAACGTGGAGCGGCTTTAATGCCATAATCCGTGTGATATGTTTTAGCTACAATCTATATCTATCGTTTTCAATCGGGAATTTATATCAACTCTTTAATCTTATAATAAAAAAATTGCCGTAAGTAAGTTAAAAAATAGTGATCCAAATACCTTAAGCCTTATTTTAAGGAAGGCCTAAACATTGGCAAAGAAAGAGGTGAAGGGGTTCTATGTTTTCCCTTTCTTCGCAGTCTTTACTCTTCCTCTTACGTGCAGCCATCTAAGATACCATAAATCTCTCAGATCTACCATTGTTCTAGCGACATTCTTACTAAAACTAGCCAGCATCAGCTTCGTTCTATTCTCTAGCCTCATATAACTGTTGGTTGCATCTACTTAGATGTTTTGCAGTCTGTCAAATCATATATGCTCAATTAAAACAGAAATTACAGTTTTAATTTGTTATTTTCAATTGAATATCTGATTAGCTTAACTAACTACATTTAATTTGGTTCCTCTTAATTTTTTCCAAAATTAATTTCTTGATACTAACATTTTAAACAAAAAAGATATAAAATTAATATTGACACACACACTACAACTTTAATTTCAAAACCTTAATTGGAATTGTTTAATTTTATTAATTAAATTTTAATTAAATTCTGTTTTTAACATGAAGATTTTTTTTACCATTATTAAATTATCATTATCACAGAAAATATTTTGGGTATATGTTCAAAAGTTTTTGAAAATTATTCTCATTAAAAATGTGATAACTCATGTTATATAAACCGCAACCCCGATAACCCTATATACTATTCATTTTAAGATATAAACATGATTCTATAATTAAATAAATTTTAATTAAAAACCACATATTTTGAAGTTCAAAATGACAATTTTACTGTTATTTTGTTTTTTTTTCGCAGAAAAACCTGTTCATTTTTATATAAAATAATTTTCAAACTCTCCTCAATTCTCCATAATTCAAAAAAGAACAACAAAATAAAACAAGTATGACTTACATAACGTGTCAATTAAATTTATTTATGATTTTTAGCACATTTCTTAGAACATTGTATAAAAATACGCTTATTACATTCAGTTAGTCCATACATTTTTCGTCGATTTAATTGTTTTGCAAAACTTTTACAAACTCTTAAAATAAAAAGCTAAAATTTTGTACATTAAATACTCTTTTCGAAAAACTGTCTCCAAATTCAATAAAAAAAAATTTATATGACCCTAAAGTTTCAGAAATACGAGATTTTAAATACCTTTTTGTACGGAAACCACAAAAAAATTTCAAATTCTGCATACGCAGCAGGGTACCAAAACTGCAAAACAACATATATCAAAAAGTTACAATGAGCAACGATCGTTGAACAGTTTAAGATTTAAATTGCTTGTAAAAATTAGCAAATAGTAGCTGCTTACTTCTTCTGAGCTATCGCAGCCAAATTTCATTTAGCAAAATTTTCAATATCGGCTCCTTGTTTTTCTGAAACGAAATGGTTGTCTGATTTTCTATAAAACAAGAAACTTTCGTTGGATATCTTACTATCAAAAATATAACAATTATTTTTGTTAACAGTTAATTGACCGAGCTAGGCACTTAATTAACCTTCTTTGGCTCATCCTAAAGATATGCAAATAATTATAATAAATTTGGATACTCATATTACAGAGAATAATTTAAATACAAGACACTTCTTTCCTAAAATTATTTCTCATTTGTTCAAGGAAAATATGCTATTTAACAAACCATTACTTTTATCGTTATGTATTTTACTTAGACATAAAATGTGTGTGTATGTGCATGTAATCCTATAAATTTTACAAATTATGTCAAACATCTACTTTTATTTTGCAAAAATATTAAATATCAAAAAATTAATTATATTCATAAATAAAACAAAAAAAAAAAAAACAATTAATAATTTTAATTGATATCGGAAATCATAATAATGGCCTATTCATTACCCAATTTCCTAATTAAAACTAACAAAAAAAATGGGTACATGAGCAAAAAAAAATATGTATATATATTTTTAATAGCCTGTTAATAGTCTAATAATAAATTATCCTTCTCGAAATTTTATCTACTATAATATAAATTGTAATTTTATAGTATGAACGGTATGTTTTTTATTATACTAAAATGCATGTAGGTTGGTTGTATAACAAACGCAATTATCTCTGCATTTAAATTAACCATGTGTATGTGTATATGTTTGTTATTTTAGCAGAAATACACTTAGAATGTGCTGATTATGATTTACTAGAATTACAATATGATAAAATTGTCAAACAATTTATAATGGACTGGATTTGCTCGCCAAACTTAAAAACTCGAAAAATAAAACATTAAAAATATAACACTCCAAGTGTATAACAGTTTAAGTGTATAACAGTTTAAGCGTATATCAATCCAAATGTATAACAGTTTAAGCGTATAAAACTCCAAGTGTATAACAGTCTAAGCTTATGACACTCCAATTGTATAATACCTTTAAAAATTAAAGAACATAAAACTCAAAAAGTATAGAACTCCAAGTGTATAACACTTAAAATGTATAACAGTTTTAAAAATTCAAAAGATGAAATTTGAAAGGTACAATACTCCACATGCATTACCATCTAATCGTATAACACTTTTAACCATCATTTATGACACTTGCAAAGTAAAAAAAAAAAAATATTTATATACTCGTATAATACAGTAGGCTAATAAGGTTTTCTAGAATGAGTAGTAATTTCCATAAGTTACAGTGTCCTATTTACGTTTAACTACTGTCAAATATAATATTATACTATTTGATGTTATTCTATAAAGTTATACTATCATTATTTAGTGTGTTATACTTATTACATCACAAAAAAAATACCGCTATCAATAATTGCTTATTTTTATTCATTTGTTATACGCAAATATCTTACAGTATTCTGGATTCAACAAAAAAATTCTCACATTTTCTAACAAAATAAAATTTTATATGAAGTGGAAATAATAATACGGTAGCATAGTTAGTTATAGAATAATAATTATTACTATGTAGTGCCAAATTAGCTAAAATGATATTTATCAATGTTTTAGTTGACGTTAACCATGAATAATAGCCACAGTAGATTAAAATGTTTTATAAATACATACTTACATACTTATTTATATTCTATTTCATGTCTACACTTCAAGTATTACAATTGACAGGAGTTTAGATTATAATATAGAGAACAACTATTTTGCTCGCAGAGTAAAGAATTAAGTAATGCATTTAATGATTTCATTATTTTACAAAATATACCGTTTACTGGTATAGATAGTATCCATGCACTGTGGAAAATAATTTTTTTTAAATTCTCCTATTTTATAACAATATTATTTTGTTGTGCTCGTTAATAAAATAATAAGTAAGTAACTTGATTAAACACAATTAAAGTGGTATAATGAAGTTTTATTGAAATAATTTTAACACATTATTTCTCAACTGACTAATAATGGAATAGATTTTAATATGACATTAAACATACATAAGTATTAATTTAAAATAGAGTTTAAAACGTGATTTAACTCCGAAGTATTTTCCAACACGTAAGAAAAAAATAGCTCAACTTGTTCAGTATTATACTCCCTTTTTAATCAATTCAGAGCTTCAATCTTGCTATCTAGAAAAAAAGAACTTTAAAATAATAAACTGATAAATGGCAGGCTAAAATTAAGATTTCTGTTCCAAAGATTGTGCCATAATAGGTAATTTTATATTCCAAGTTTCTGTGTTATTTTAGAAAACGAGTCATAAAAAATATTAACAAATAATTGCAAAATTCATATTAGATCTGGGTTGTTCTTGAATTAGATAGATCTTAAGATTTGACGTGCCAGTTGTTAATCAACTTAAATTGCTTAAATTTTAACTGCGTTTTGTTACAAACTACTAAGTTTTTCACTTTATAAATTGGCCGCTATTGCAAAATTTTAGCAAAAATTTTAAATTTGTTTTGCTTATTAACAAAATTATGATATTGCTACAACCATAACAATATCCTCATTAAATGTTTAATTTCTATTATGTCAGGATTAATCAAATCTACTTCACTTTCAATACATGTTAATTTTATTACGCAAAAAGCTAAAAGTTTCACTAAATGATCACTAACTTTTAATAAACACTACTCAAAATATAATCTTTTGACATTTTTATATTGTCCACCTAAAAATTCATTAAAATCATGTCCTTACCTTCCTTAATTCAAATCAAATAATCCAATAACTTTAATAATATACGTCTTTAAAGAAAAAACGGAAAATGCCAAAACCTACGCTAACAATTTTTTAATTAAATCTGATAAACACGTTTGACATGATTGAAAATTTAATTTTTTTCCTCCCTAATCAGAAAAATAAAAAAATCCTTAACAAGCCAACATCAAATTCTGTCGCCCTTTCAATCATTTCTCAATTAATTTTCTTTCACAAAAAAAAAATATATGTAAGTGGCTCTTTCAAATTATCAACATTATGTCGGATGTAATCTTTTTCGATAACATAAACAATATCAATACAAAAACAATTAAATAAAATGTATTAAATAAATTTATTAATACCTGTACTAAAGGTACTTTGATAAGCTGGAAAAAGGCCAACACACATACACATACAATATAGAGAATTTAAGGATCAAATTAATTTTTTTCTTTAAAAACATTTTTTCATCAAGAGTGAAAATTTCTTGATTACGGAACAAAAGATAAGGCTCTCTTTCTCTATGCCTTCCTTTTTCCCTATTTCTCACTCTTGGTATCTGTTTTCATGAATTTATAAAAAAATATAATACCAATTTTTTCATTTAAAATCATTTGTGCAGGTGGTACGAAAATTCTACGAAAAATATTAAAAACCGCATACCACATGAGATTATCAATAAAAATTGAGGATTAGATAATTTAAAATTGATTTTGTTTTTGTTTTTCTTATTTTAGAATTTTTCTTACATTCCTTGCCACTACCTTCTTCTTTATTTCTAATTTTATTCTCCATGATTCTTATTTTTTTTATAGCTACCTTTATAATAAAATAAAAAGTTTTAAAGGTGTTTTTCAATTATCTAGCACATATCGTCAATTTCCGCAACAAAAGAATAAAAATAAAACCAAAGGAAATATTTAAACTGAAAGATACAAAAAAGGATATTATGTTGGTGTTATTAAATAAACTTTAACACAAGATGATATTACATTACAGGTACGTATTTGGTGGAGTACATACATATTATACCCAACTTATTATGTACATTTTAATGTTATAACTATAATATATAGGTAGGTACATAATTTTGAGCAGTGTATCATAGGTATAGCCATCAATGGTTAGGTTGATATTATCTTGGTAATACAAAAACCTTTAAATAGAAATTGATTTTGATCGATTTTACAGGTTGTACTTATATATATATAAAGATACAAAAGTATAATTAATTAAATGAAGAGGAATGTTGTGTTGTATTTTATATGTATTTGATGGTTTGCTATATCAAATAAAAAAGATTATTAAGGGATTTTTAGATTGATTGAAAAATTGATGCTCATACATTAATTTTTTTTTTTATATTGAAAAAATTTACTTTTGTTTCTTGATTATCCTTACAAATTAAAGGATATTTTATTTGGATAAGTGTCAGGAAAGTTAAGATAATATTAATAATAAATAAAGATCCCAGTTTTAGCAGAATTTCAATTGTTGGTTTTCTATTATTCGAAATTTCAAATTAAAATTTCTTATTCATTAATATTTGAGAATGAATTGGTTATAATTTTGGTATTGCTTTTGGGTACTTGCTATATAGACATTATTTTAAAGAAATTATTTAATATACAGAGAGAATTGTACCTGCTATAGATAATTTTAATTAATTTCGAATAAGTAATATATAATTGAATAAACGGTACGACGTCTCGGACAAAATTTCAAGCAATATATTAAATTTTTGCTAATATATTCCGTATTGCGGATATTATAAATAACATAACATTCTGACATCGGAAACCAACAATAAATACCAACTGATGAACTTGTTAAATTCGGCTAATGATAAATTGAAGAAACATAAAAGATGCAGTGTATACAAAATCGAATGCAATAATTGTAACAAATTTTACATAGGCCAAACGAAGAGACCTGTTACAACAAACCTTAAAAAACATTTAATTAAGGTAAAACTACGTGCAAGGAGAGTACGAATTTCGATTCAATGGTTGCAAAACATATTTACGAAATAGATCACATAGTTACGGAAGACAATTTGAAGGTATTAAAAGAGTTAAAAGGAAAATACAGAAAAGAAGTTCATATGAACTTGGATTGCATTAATATCATACTGAAAAAATTTTATTATACGAGTAAAAGATTATACGAAATTTGAAAAAAAATTGCATACTTCACGGCGAACAAAAAAAATTATTTTTTTTTTGGAAAATGTTATTAAATTTCAAATAAATGTTAATGATTTTTTTTTTCAATTAATAACTGTTATAATATACACATCGATAATTATTAATTTAGAATACTTAATAAATTCATACTGTAAATTTTACTGTAATTTTAACAGATTACATCTTGTTAATTAACTAGTCGTCTTCAATAATTATTGTCAATTTTCACATTTTATTTATTAATAATGAATTAGAATATTCTTTAAAATTGAAATACTTAAAGAACTACTCGAATTTCATTCGGAATTTTATAGTAAAATAAAAATTTTATCCAATTGTCAATATTAATATAAGATTCATTATTAATATTCATCAAGGAAATCTAATATTAAATTACCATTTCTCACTAAATAATTAATATGTTAAGCAATGATAAGCAAAATGTTAGGTAATGTTATAGTGGTTATCAAAATTTTAATTTTATTTTTGATTATGTGAAATTGAAATCGATTGGAATTTCTAAATAAATTTCATATATTATTATGATTAATTGACATATAAGTATTATTGGTTTTTGGTTACAATTATAATTCATGAAGGTTTATTGTGTTGGATAGTTCGAATCACATAAATTTTAATCAATTAATTAAGTTGTTAAAACTAAATAATGTATTGAAGTAGTTTAAGTACTCTGAGTATAAATGAGTTCTTAATAATTTAATGAAAAGTAGAGTAATTTAACATTAAAATTGAGTTATAAAACAATCTTCTTAGGTACTATACGAAAGTAATAATATTTAATTTTTGAGAATATTTTTAACAGAAACGAGTAATTATTAATGAAATTTCTAAAAATTATGAAAACGTTGTACACAACCATGGTATAGTTCAATAATGACCTCGTCAATATTCGCAATATAAGTTTCTAATTGCCTGAATTTGCCACATAACCACCGAGACAATTTCAAATTTAACAAGCATAATGAATCTTTTAACAGTACCTTCCAAATTATTACCAAATTTGGCGAAATGTCCACTATTGAGAGCTACTTCTTAAAAATTACAAGTTTAATCGAAATAGTACAACAGCAATAGGGTAATATTAATTATCCAAAATCTGGTTAGACAAAAAATGTACTCCTATTGCTTGTTATCACACCAATGTAATATTTCATCCCAAAAGTATGCAATATAATGTGATAACAAAAGAATTATTTAAATACAACTCTGCTGATTTGCTTAATATAACAACTGGTTATATGCTCACTTGCATTATCTTATTCACTTTCATGTGCAGAGATTTTTTTTTGCAATACCAATATTATAATATAACATGAATTTGTAATCGTGATATTACAATGCAATCATTTAAACTATAATAGGTATCTGAAATACCATACTGAACAAAATTTAATTCCAAGGTGTTGTCAATGACATCAACACGTTCTATACAATATTCTACATAATATCTTCAATATTTTCAAATTATATTAAATTTTTTTTTCACGCTCATCCCTTGTTATGATTCTTCTAATTAATTAGACATTGCACATTCTGTTTTAAATAATTATAAATATTCTCATATCAATGATCATTTTAAATACATGTAATACATTTATAGTGAGGTGGGGGGCACACTTTGTTATTTTTTAATTAATCGGTTTTAGTTTTAATAGGTCAGTTGGTCAGAAATAACCTAATACATAAAAATGATTATTCAACATTATCTCTATAACTTGAAATTTTTCTTCTATTTTCTAGAATTTACTTAGACTCTTGATTTTAGTATAAATCAAGATTCAATCACGTATAATGTTGTCGTGTACTTGTTGTGGATTAAAAATTTAGGTTTACAATGTAATGAAAATATTTTAATATATATATATATCTATTTCTAGATTTTAATTAGTGTCTACTTAGGAAAACGAGTGATATAGTCACGTATTTAATTTCCATTTATGGTTTTAAAATAGTTTCAATATCATATTCTAACAGCTTGTATTACCCAATTAATTAAGAAATAATTTTAAATTTCTATTATTCGTTTATATTTCAGATTCTTGTAAATTCTTAAACTAAATAACGTGAGTTCATCATTTAGTTGAAAGTGATTGCAACAAATTGCATTTTCTAACTGAATTTCAGTAAATTCTATGAAATTTTCCTACTCAACACAGTGTACAGTGTTGGGAATCAATTGTTAAAATATTGAAAATATATTAAAATGAAAAACTCTAACAAGAACCATGATATCCTGAAATTTCAATGTTAAACTCACGCATTCCGGTTATGAATCAATAATTTTATTATTAATATTTCACAAATTTTGGTAATTTTTCAGGTTTAAGCACTAAGAGATTAAAATCCAACTAGAAAACGTACTAAAAATTCACATTACTTTTCTGCAGATCGCAAAAAATAATTATTAATAAATTTTTTCTGCCCATTCTCAAAAATTTTTCAGATGATTTGAAGGTTCTTTTGTTTGGGCCTTCTTTCGAATGTGTTCCTTTCAAAATTTGTTGAATTTCCAAAAGAATTTGGTTTCATTTATTTGATTACAACACTTAATTTACAAATTTAAATATTTCGTCCGTATTATAAAATTAAAAAGAATAATTTTAATTTCAAGACTATTGTAAGACAAAAGTAATTTCAACACTATTAAATGACCGCATATTTTTTCGAAAATGTAATACAATAAAATTCCAATACTTGTGTAAAGCTTAAACAATTTTTCTGAATTTTTATGAAAAGTATAAAAGAAATTATAGTAGTATAAAAGAATTATAATTCAAATTAATTTTTATACAATGATGAACGCACCATTCTGCATTGCAGATTAAAATGATTGAAGATTGCATTGTAGATTAAAATTGAATATAGAATGGAAAGCAAAATTAATCATAATAGCACAATTTATTTTATCATTACATTAAATAAGTAACTATACAAAAATATTTCAAACCTGATGATTTTTCTGAATTAACAAATATAATATAATGAAATTAATATCATTGTACTCTTATTGTCACAAGAATACAATGACATCCCAACATTTCATTTCTATATTTAATAATGGGTGATTCTTTAGCTTTGTGGTTTTCTATATTTTTAAATCGGCTTAATTTGCTTTCCTGTCGTTTTGGTTCTTAAAATTTGAAACTGGCGCCCGAGCAGCGTTTCCAATTATTATACAGCAAATATTATTGGCAAACAGTTAACTTTATACTTGGGTTAAGTCAGTTAGCCGTCGATATCTTGCATTAAGACGTTTGTGTATAGTAAATGAAATATTTTTTTCATATCTTGTATAGGTGTAGACGTGTAGTACGTGACATTTTGGTAAAAATATGTGAATTAATTAGCTCAACTTTGGATGTTTTAAATAGGATGTTTTACAACTTCGGAAATTTTTCGGTGCATTTTGAATTTAAAAAAACAAACCCTTTAAAAGATCAACCATTTATAACATGCAGATAAGAATTTTAATGAAAATTTTTGATGCTACATGAACAAAATGAATTTTATAATTTTTGTTTCCATAAATGAAATGTACACAAAATAAATTATTTGGTATCGCACTTTTATTCAAAAAAATTTTTTTAACTTTCGGAATTTTATTAATTAATTACTTTTTATGTAATTTTAAAAATATTTCAATTTTAATTACAAATCTTAAATTTAATACTGCGAACGCTTGCATTAAAAAAATGTAATATGAAGTTTTTCCAACACTTGTTTAATAATAGTGACTATAGGTGACAAATATTATTAATGTCCTTGAGCTCTAAAATCATTTTAATTTTAAATTCAAATCAGACAATTAAAATATTTTAACCGTGATAAAAGGTTTTTAAAAATTTTAACTAACAAAAATTTTTAATTACAAAATTATGTTTTCATTTCTTTCCCATTATTATGAAACACAAGGAACACGTGTCATCATATTTAACGTCACAATGAGTTAGAGTCAAAGGAAAATGAGTTAAATGAGAAAATTTCTTAAAGCAGAAGAAGTCTAAAGTTTTATTGAGATATTTTGTTTTAGCAAAAAGACATGTGTCACATAAATTGCTCCCAAAAACTAAAAAATCCACACAGACACTTTAAAAATATTTTCCGGGGGTTAGAAAATCCTAAACAATTTTAATTTCTATAATGTACTCAAAATATTAAAAATAGCTTTTAAGACCTTTTCAATTCTAATTAAATTTTCCAAAGTAAAATGCAAATTTTAATTAAATCAACACTGTCATTCAAAAAACAACAAGTTTCCTTAATGAATTTTTATTCTATAAAGGATCTAGCCTACACATATTATGTTGAAATTCAAAATTTCCTAATAATCAAAGTCAGTTATAAAAGGTCCTTTTAAAATTAAAAATTACTAGGAATAAAACTAAATTTCAATTTACTCACTAATTAATTAGGATAAATAAACTGTAAAGTGGAAAAAAAAACAAAATGTAAATGAAATTCAAAAAATTTCGTGAATTTCTACACAAATGCATAAAAATCCAAAAAAAACCGATTCATTTGAATAAATGATAAATTCACCGGAAAAATCAATTCAAACGCTTTGAGGAGGACAATTATTAGAAATCTAAAAAAACAAGAGAATTCTCTAAAAAAAACTTTTGTTCTCATTGCGAGAATTACCAAAAAATTTTACTTGTCTAAATTAATTTACTCTTAATTTTCATAATTATGTGAAATATTCCAGTAGGATATCGGAAAATTAATGTTTTCCATTGTTAATTACTTAACAACTGCAGAGTAGTTAGTCAGTTAGTCAGTTAACAATAATGCTTAGAAATATCTATATGTAAATACTAATTTGCGGAAACCCGAAAAACAACCCGATTACCTCAATGTTGTCATGGAATTGAAAACAGTAAACAGTAAAAATTTCAATTGTTTTATAATATTAAATTGGTGCTGAAAATCCCATAATATGAATCGATGTCCTAGTACTCATGTCAGTGAATATAGTGGTTTCAATATTGAAGCCTCGAATTCGATTTGTAGTTTCGAAATTTACAAGAAAATTAAAATTTTTCAATTTAGAAAATAAATAAAAAGTTGATAGTTTTTATATAAAACTGAAAAACCTCAATTACTTATTTTATCACTTGTAGGTAATGTCAAATGTAATGACAAATGTAATTAGTTGAATCCGTCTCAGAACATCTGCCGTTAAAAAATGTAAAATGATTTAACATAGGTAACACAAAAACTGCCACTAGTTATAATTATCCGACGATTAATAACACATATCTAATAACGAAACTAGTCTGATTTCGTACAAGTGATAAGAATACTACTAGGAGTAAGCACGAAATACTTAATTGAATTTATATCATAAGTACGTTACCTATAAAGTAAATGGTGTTTACTTATATAACTGTAATTATTGAAATTTTATACAGTAAAATTAATTACAAATTTAATTTAACTAAAATAATTTTTTTTTCGTTTCTGACATTTTGTTTACTTAGTTCTACCTACAATATGAGACACTAATTAACACCGTCGTATTAGTGTCCATATAATTTACATTAATTAATAAATAAGTGTTATTATTAAAATAAACAAGTTAATTTTATACATAATGAAAATCCAACTGCCATTCTTTTGGTGACATTATTGTAGTATACTGAGAGAAACTAAAAAACTGAAGCAGAATTAAATTTTAAATTAAAATAAATGGTGACAGCCTGTCTAAAATTATTATAACGAATGTTAATTCTGTACTACAGCTACAAAATGATTTATTACAGTTGACATTGTACGACACCGAGCTATCAATTTTAACATTCTATCACAAGATTTATTGCGATAATAGTAGAAAATATTATTTAAATAGGTGCAGTGTTTTAGAATTTCAAGATTGAGAATAATTTTCTTTGCAAAAGTAATTAGAAAGAATAATTTGCAAAGCATATTGGAAGTATAGCTATGTATATGTGATTATTTTTCATGAACTTTCTAATCATGGGAAAAAAATTTAATTTAAAAATTTTATATTTTTATTCTTTTTAAAACAAAATTCAACAATTTTATTTAAAGAACAGGGGACCGAAATCGAATTCTGTGGAAGTTTTACTAAAGATGATAAAAGTTTTATGTATGAATTAAGGTTGGTTTGTTAACTTTTTTTTCAAAAATTCTAAATATATACTAGACTTAAAATTGCAGAAGATAAGAGAAAAAAAAATCGAATATCGTCAGTTCGTAACTGACCCCGGAGCGAGTTCCCTGCTTTATCGAAAGTAATGCCCAAAATTATGAAAACTATTCTATCAAATTTTAAGATTGCTGGTTAAGCTTTTGAAGAAAAATATAAATTTTTGTCTTATAGGGAATTAACTTTATGCCATCCGATTTCTGTAAAAAGTTTGACAGTAACTCCTAGTAGCAAATAAAATACAAACATTAAATTTCAAGAAACTCCATTAATTAATTCATTAGATATAATAAAAAATGTAAAATCGACCCCTAGCTTGTTTGAAAAGTCCTAATATTGCCAAGAAACTTATAGGTTCATGATACACGCGCGTAACCGGACGGCTGAAAAACAGAAGGACAGATCAATATCTTGCTAAAAGCTGTTTATTTACGCTTATTTTATTGTTATTGCGTTTTAATTCGAAAACTCGACATCGGAAACTTAGTGCGTAATGCGGTCAGTAAAAACAATAATTTTGAACAAATTTTACAAAAAAAAAGTGCACAAACGCTTATTTTATAAAAATTCCAGAAAAGTAAAACATTTTCTCTCTTTAACAATATTTTGAGAAAAAAAAAGTTTGAAATATGAAAAAAAAAATGACAGCAGAATGAAGGAGAAAATTACTCATTTTTGTCATTCATTTCTCTTTTGCAGGATTATTGCTGTTTTTCCAAAAAAATTTGCCAAGAGAACTTTTTTTAATATTTCCTATATCGCTCGTTCTCTGTGAGTAAAAATATGTGGCAAATTCTCAATTGTCTATTTGAGTTTTTTTTTTTTAAATATTTTTATTTTGTTTGTGAAAATAAGTGAGAGATAATTGAAAATTTAGCATTATTTTCTCATTCATGAATTAAGAGAGCAAGATACTAACATTCCAATTTGACCTCTAGTGCAATGCAATATATTCCAGTACATCAGAGACTCATTCATTCATTCAGAATATATTTTCATTTGTTTGCCTTGAATTTATTTTATTTGCTCTTGGTATATATTTTTCAATTTATTAATTAATTCAAAATATTTAAATATAAAGTAGCTATATAAATCAAATTCCAGCATGAAATCCATAAATTATAATATAGAAAACTTGCTACAAGTTTGGATTGCTACATAAAGAATAATTTCAATATTAAAATGAATTTTAATTTCAATTAAATTTTAAAGATTAAAATGAGAAAACTTTCGGACCCAGGTATTGAAACTATGTTCTATAATTTATAAACAGCTATTGTGTGATTCATCATGATCACACAATCATTTTAAAGCTATACTATTAGAGTAATTATTTTAAATCTGACACAAATATAGTGCTATATTATTTATATAATAAAAAATATATTAAGAAAATTAATTATTTTTTTAGTTTAATAGATTATTATAATAAAAGGTGCCATATTGAATGTGAGAGACAATAATTTTTCCATATAATAAACTAAAATTTTCTAATGAAGAAATTTGAATAGAAAAATTACATGGAATATATTTGACTTGGCATGCATAATAATAAAACCTCTAGGAATTTATTATGGTAACTGCTTAATATGGTAAAAATACTATAAAATGACAGTGTTGGAATAAATTTGTATGTATATAAGTTACTCTGAAATTTTCTAAAATATTATTTTCTCAAGATTATTTTTAATGTCTTTATATTTTACATATAGGTAACAAGCAAGTTGAGTATTTTTAGCCGACATTTTTATAATTTATTCTAGTCAAATAAATATTAAAATAATTTATGTAATTTTATATGTAAAAAAAAATTTATTATATTAAAACTAAATATACTCGTATAATATTTTTATATAGACATTATGTTGTATAAATGATTGACATTAAAGAAGGTATACATAAATTTTTGGTTTTTTTTTTTCATGTATAACACTTAAGTAACTATAATGAAATGATATACAAGTTTTGTGAATAGAACGATTAAAAATTTAGTGAAAAAGAGTATTTTAATGGAAGGTCATGTTATATTATATAATAACTTTGTATAATTGTTATGGTTACTGTTATCTTAACAATCGTATCAAAATTTCTGTTGTATAACAATTGAAAACTTTAAAATGGCGCCCCATCCATGGAATATGAAAAGAATATTTTGCATTCCTAGAATTTTAAAAAATTTCGCACTCCTAATTAAGTTCAGACACATAAATAATTAATATATCAGTACCAGCCAGGACGCTCAGACTTATAGCACGATCAATGTATTATGGTGGAAAAGTGGTGCGGAAAAAGGATAGAGTCTGTTTGCAATATTAATTAACAATTCTTCGACAAAAGAAGCTAAGAAATTAAGAAAACTAACATATCGTCAGATGTTTGTCAGGGTTATGAGAATATTTTGGTGATATATCAAATGTGAATAATGTTCTGCGAACACTCCAAACAGTTTTATCCAAAAAAGATTCAATTTTATCAACTAATTAAAAATTCTGTAATTTATTTTAATGTTTTTGTCTAAAAATCGTAATACTATATTGACCAATAATAGAAGACTGTCCTAGTACGACTTTGTCTAGGCCAGATTAAGACCTAACGCCCTTTTATCAGGGTCTTAACATAACCAGTTTTAAAGAAAAATTAATTATGAATGCGTACAAAAACCATTTTAAATTAGCTATAGTCAAAAGTACTTAACATTAAAATTTTTCTAGCAATAGTGCCAGTAGTTGCATTTTTATTAATCTCATGACATATTTTGATAAAAATAATTTTGACAAGGTTGACAAAGCATATAAAATTTAAAAAATCGATTTATTAGTTATTAAAATTTTATCAAAATAAAATCATGAAAATATTTCAGAAGGTGTGTAATCATGAATATGTCAAAATAAAAAAAAATAATTTTTAATGCATTTTGTTATCGTAAATGTCATTGTGATCACATTATCAATATCAACTTGTACACACAATAAATTTCAATTTATTGTCAAAATCACGACTTTTTATTTGCTTATCATTTTTTTAATTTTTTTTCAAATTTTCAATTAAATTGAACAGCCGACTAAAAAGATAATTCACATATTAAAGAGCCTAAAGTTTTTAAAGCAACAGTTTTGTTTCTACCTGTATACATGATTTTAAAAATCAATTTTTAGAATAACACAAACACAGTAATCTCTCGCATAAATTCACAATGACATTGAAAATTTTTAATTCCAATTTTCTGATTAATTTTCTTTAAGCTCTTTGAACTTTGCTTTGATAATTGAAAAGTCAAAGTTTTTAGTTAAATTTTCGGACCCAAAACGAAGTTGAAAAGAGAGATTACTGTATTATAAATTATAAAATTTAATTTACCGGTAGTGAGCCCTTAAAATAATCCGTTGACTTAGATAACGTCATCTGTAATCGTACACTCAATTACGGCCTCAATGGTGGTCACAGGATCGTGATACAAAAACTGCACATTTATGCTAATTGCTAGGGCAGACCTGCTACGTTAATCAAATTACACTTGTTTAAAGCACCTTGTAAAAGAATATACAGAATTCTAACAAAACCAATATTAAACGAAAAATAATTTAGAACATATTCTTCTCATAAACCAATACCACACATTTAGAGTATTTTTATATTGACCATACCTTGCGTTACAAAATTTACGTTATAACGCTATTGTTTCATTTTGTTTGCGTTACAATTTTAATACTGTCGTTTTTCACATTTTTCTATTACGTATATTATAAGAATGCATGTCAATGTCATGATAGCAATAGTTGATTTCCATTATACCGTTGTTTTAGTCATTAAATTGCGTATGATATGCCATCTAGCCTGCTGTCATAAAAATTGCTTGAAAATCATTAAAAAAAAAATGTTATATGTCCAGGTTTTATTTTTTTCTCACATTTGAAACTTCATTACCACATTTTTTAATAAAATAAATTCACGTATGCAAAGAAAATGATGAAAAGCCCTATAAAAAAATTAAAAAATATAATATTTTTTTTATACGATCAAATTAAAATATTTCGACCAAAAATACTTTAAAATTTTATCTTTGAATCGTAAATTAAATAATAAAAAAAAAAATATTCTTTATCGCTTCTTTATAAAAATATTAGGCTTTGTTCTACATTTTTAACGCGTACGTATAACAAAAATATTGAAAATACCTGTTGAATATTATTTAGATGCCTATATGTATAACACATAAAATTTTTGTTTTATATTAATAAAAATTCAAATTATTGGAATAAATTATTTATATTCCAAAGATAAATACAAAAATATATATATATATATATATTTTTTATGCCCATATTTTTAATTCTTAAATCGTTCATTAAACATTGGAACCAATGATTCAAAACGAAATTCAAATTAAAAAAAAAAAATTATTCACAACTTTTATTAATTTATTATATTGTTATACCTATAGAGTGTGTTGAATTTAATCTATGTCTGCTTGTATGTAAGCATATATGAATTATTACAAATATTCGGAATACATTCGGAGCATTTAAATATTCTTATATAGTCATTCATAAATTTCAATAATATTTTTATCTTGAAATTATTATTATTCTAAAAACATAATCTAAACAGCTCGTATAAATTTTTACCATTTATACAAAGAGAATGATAATAAGAGAGAAAGAGAGAGAACGAGCTCAAAATAATATTCTGAAAGAATACTATTCTGAATTTCTGTTTTTTTTTTTTTTTTTGATAATAAACCATATTTCAAAAACATAATATGTGTACATATACACACTTATATGTGCAATACTATGCATACATAATTTATACAATATGAGTGTGAGAAAAAATTTTGGTATATACCATATAAAATATTTAAGATTATACAGTTATTTGCCTCATATATCATATCATTTAAGAAAGGTAAGGATTTTTAATTAATACAGAGGCTCTTCATTGTCATTTTGTGAATTTTTTACCAATTAAAGTGAAGTTAAAGCGATTCTGGTTCTTGGAATCTCGTTGGTCTGAAATATGCTACTGTAATCCAGCAGCCAAATAGATATATGCAGTCCCATTTCATTGCAGAATAATTCTAGCACAGCCGCAGCATACGTCTTAGAAAAATTAGCTTAAAAATATAAATCTCTGGTCTGTTAAGCCCCCTTCTCAATCTTTTCTTTCTGGACATACATTTAATTTCACCTATATAACAACTCTTATTTCTAAATTTAAAGTGAACATCAATGATACGTTGGGACTTAAGGTCTCAACTTAATATTATAAGGCTTTATCAAAGACAGTACAACACAAGAAATAAAATAGAGCATCTTGTGCCTTACACTTTTTTAAAATAATTTATTTACACCACCTTGGAAGCTTTAAGTTCTAAAAATGAAATTCGATATTAAGTTCAAGTATAACTACAAAATTCCTATTTAATTTTTTTTGAATATTTTAAACCAAAACCATCCTGTACTCAAAATTTTGATCTGAAAATTTATTTTTCAGCACTTTTTCAAAATTATATCTATACAATTCCAATATTTCTGCTTTTTTTGATAAACTAAGCAAAAATTATAGCTTTTATTTAAACAATAAAAAATTTT
The DNA here is from genome assembly GCF_029603195.1 of Condylostylus longicornis. Classification (NCBI taxonomy): domain Eukaryota; kingdom Metazoa; phylum Arthropoda; class Insecta; order Diptera; family Dolichopodidae; genus Condylostylus; species Condylostylus longicornis. The sequence goes on from NW_026578045.1 coordinate 3,442,514, forward strand.
ATGCAAGAACAGTAGAAAATAAATAAAGCGAATGTAGGCATTAAACACAAAGTAAACGAAACGGAATTTAAGAAGGGCGGAAAATTGCTATACTTAAAACTTTAATGCTTATACGTGCATGCCTCAATATTCAATGAGGCATTAAAATATTTTGCTAATATTTTGCTTTTATTTTACATTGTTCTGTTCTAATATTTTTGCTGTCGTTTAATTCTAATATTTCTTTGAAATTAAAAAGGAAACCTAAAAGAATTGTGGGTGTGATCTTAACTTGAAGTCAAGTAAAGTCTGATTATTCTGAATAACTTAACGAAATTAATAGACAACTATTAGATTATCAACTGATATACCATATTTTTGAAGGTAACCATATTAAAAATCGATACCAAAAGCAACGAAAGCAGTCCCACGAACCGACGTCAACACTAACGTAATAACATTTCAACTTATTTTGTGTCTACATTGGCTTCTTAATTTGAATGGTTTGTTGAAAATTCAGCAATTAAATATGGAAAATTCAGATATATCATTAGTTACTATTCGTGTGTAAAAAAAATTTTCTATCAGGAAACAATCTAGACAATCTAAAATTTTATTATAACCTCAAAAAATTTTCAAACTCCTATAAATTTTTCAAATCTTTCGTTCACTCATCATTCTTATGGTAAGAAGAACCACAAAATCACATTTCGTTCCTTTAGATAAAATTTCAAGTGCACCTTTTCTCTTTATTGTTTTCGAAATCGTCATATATAAATTTCAATTTATCATAAGTGTTTACCTACATAACAAATCTGTATACATACATAATATCTTTAAATAAAAGGGTATAACACATGCATACAAACACCAAATCTTTGACAATTTGCTGAAAATTTGAAGATGATTAAAAAAAACGTACACACATTAAGATGAAAACGAATTTCGAAAATTAAAAATTGAAATTTTTTTTCTTGAATTCAAGGTTCTTTCTCTTCTGTTCTACTCCGAGCCATCACATATATTATAGCGTTAATATTTCTTGTTATTGCCACAAAAATTTTTGTAGTTTGAAGCTAATTAGGTTTGTGTTCATGATTATATTAATGTTCAAATCATAAAACAGGAAAATTAATTAAAAATATTAATTGCTATAAAATTTTTAATAACTAGCTTAATTCATTTAATATTATTACCTTATTAAATTTTTTCGACAATAAACTTATAATTTAATAATAAGTGTTTATTGAGGTAAGCTATGAGATATAATTTATGAAATTTTTAGAATTAATAAGAAAAATAAAATTAAATAAAAAATTTTCTCGTGTTTTTTCACTCCCAAGAGTGGTAGAAATTGAAATGTTGCATGAGGCCACCATAAAGTCTATTCAGCTATTATTTAAATTTAGGCAATGCATAGAGTCATTGCAATTTAAAAAGAATTAATGTAAATTTCTTCATACAGCTGCAGAATAGATGGATGGCGTAACCAAAGCAACGAGTCAAAGCAGAAAAATGTATTAAAAAATTTTCCTCCTCGAACAGGACTCCAATCAATCATTAGTGTAATAGACACAGTACCTATTTTTATGTTTTTGTGATTGTGTGTTTCAAATAGAAGATTGTACGCAGCATCTAGTGTATTTGCTGTATACTGTAAACTACTAATCATGTGAAGAACAATTTGCCGGCAATTTTTCATACAACTCTGTAGCTCAGTCGAAAGAGCGTTCACCTAGAAAGCGTTGTATTACGAATCCAGTTCGAAAAGAAATATTCACACAAAAATAATCACAAATATATAGCAATAAAAAATAAAATTTAAATTAAACATATAAAAAAAATTTCCCTCATCTCTAAATCATTATTTTTTTTTTGCAGTAACTCAACCACACTTTATGTTGCAATAAAATATTGGAACAAGACTTGCTAAGACTATAAAAAATTAAATTTTTTTGTTTTTAATTTCATATTATGATTCCATAAAATTTAATTAATTTCCAATAAAATTTTGCTATTTTATTTACCATTTCTATACCAATATTTTTAATAATCGTAATGAATTGCCAACCACAGGATATTTTTTTTTCAACTTAAAATTTATAACTTTTTGTTTTTCAAAATAAATTTTTATTTTTTTTTTTTTTTGTAAATTTATTTAAATTATTTAGTGGATTTATAATTATCGTAAATATTTTGTTTGTAAACGCAATTAATTAAAGCACTATACAGGATGTGACGAATAAGGTGTGCAATATAAGGGATGATTATTTGATCAATTTCTCGCAAAATCATTCTTTGCGTGGGGTGAGGGGACTTTGGGGGGTTGTTCCAAGCTCTGGATGGTTTCTCAATATCGTATGATTCCAAAGCTAGAATCTGTACTTTTTTTTTCTAACAGTCTGTAACTCGAAAACGAGTATATCTGCACCCCACCCAATATTTACAATTTTTTACTGGGAATTAAATTAAAGAATCATCCCTGAAATTATTTTGAATCATTCTGAAATTATTCGAAACACCCTGTATACAATTTTCAACAAAAAAATTATAAAAAATTTTAAAGGATTTATTTTTTTTACTGAATCATTAGCACGTTATTTAAAGTTATTGCCATCAAAATTGAGTAAAGTTATTGAGAATAAAAAGAAAATTTTTAATTTTTTTTTAAAATGCTAAGGGAATGAATTTTAAAATGAACATTTTATGAATAAATTTTCAGAAAAAATTCACTTTGTGATGCAAATTAATTAGTATTGTATGACAATTTTTGCAGATTGCCAAATAGAGGGTAATTTGTACAAAAAATTTTTGGAAAATTATTATTGTAAACATTGTAGTCATCATACATTCTAGATTATTTCGAATGGCGTTTTTTTTCACAATTACATAATAAAGACACTTCGGAATTGAAATGGAAATTGCTTATCAGAATAAAAAATTTCATAATAACAAATTAATAAAAATTAATAAAATTGCATACTTTTAGGGTAATATTTAAAAGTATAGAATACATGCATATCACAAAATAGTCATGGTTGTATTACGATACGTAATATTTAAAGTAAGCGTAAATTGAAGAAACTCTCAGATTTTAAAGCGAATAGTTTTGTAACCATATAAGGGAAATCATATTGGAACATTGTAATAGAGAAAAATATTTAAAATTCAAAACCCAGCCTTTGAAATTGAATAAGTGCAGGTTCAAACAGGGCGAATTACAATATCACAATTATTTTCCTCCATTTATAAAAGAAATTACTCAAACTCTTTTGACAAAATTTATGTAGAATTGAAAAAATATTAAAGCTATATAAAAAAATCCTGTGACAAAATTCAAATTTAATATTTCATGTGTCAGGAATTTCATTTCAATTCCTTAAAATATTCTTTTTTAATTTTATTTGAATATCAAAATATTTTATATATTTCCGATACACCCTTATATACATTTATAAATATTTAAACAATTTAATAAAATTGATTTGAACAATATTTTCTTATAAAAAAGGGAACAAAATATTGTAGGTATCTATATGTATACCAACCATTATACAAGTCTTATCAAGATTCCTGAACTTGACCCAAATCATAATTTTTATTTTTTTTTTCTAAGAGATTTTCTATTTTCCATAACTAATATTAAAATTTTTATATACATATAATATGTGTATACAAAATATGTATAACACTTTATTTTTGTAATCTAGAAATCAACAACTCCATTTTCAAATAAAAGAAAAATTGAAAATATTTTCACCGTTCTTTTTCTTTTCTTTTCTTTATATAAAGTAAAAGTAAACCAAGGCTCCATTTTTTTGTCTATATATGAAATCCAGTGAAATCCAGAATAATCAAATATAACATTCGGAATATGGCCGGAAGTCCTTTAAATTTCTTAAATGTGTTATATATAATATATACAAATAAATTTCCTGTTGTGAAAAGGATAAGTAATAATAATATAAGAAAAAGAAAAGAAATATTATAACAGTAAAAAACATACTTATTGAAAAGATGAGAAACGATTTTAGAATTCGTAAACTATAAAAAAAAAAAATAACAAAGAAAAGGAAAAATATAAAATTCCAAAATTGTGAAGATGTACGTATAACAATGCCAAAGGTATAACTTTTCAAATATATTTCCGAATTCCGTTTTTTTTTTAGGTTACGTATTATTTTCCATATACACACACCAAACAATAGCCAAGAAAGCCAGAACAAAAAAAAAAAAATACCTTTAAGCACCTCAAACTCCTTTAGGAAAATATTTACCTTTATTTTTTTTCGGTTCTGTTTCTATATTTTGAGGCACTTTCATATTTTTATGACTAAACAACCAAACCAGAACAAAGTAAACCAAAAAAAAAAAAGATATGATTGCTCATAATAAGTGGATATGAAATAAGAACAAGGTAAGTAAAATATGAAAAAATTTCCATTAGGACATTTTTCATGATGACTAAAAATAATTTTTTTGGAGAAAAATTGAATTCTTATAATAGAATAATCTAATGAAATAAAAAATGTAAGATAGGAATTACTTTTGAAATAAAATAAATCCGACATTTAAAACTGAGTTTAGAAACCTAGGAAAGATTTCGGAGTAAAAGGAAATAAATGCGGGGTAAAAAATATTTAGAATTTTTTAAAAGAATTCAAAGCTAAAAATTTGAGTAGACATAATAAGGAAAGCACAAAAATCACTAGATTTGCATTCAAAAATTCGGAAACGAAAATTTGAAATTTAATTAATTGCCGGAGTTAACGAAAAAGCTTTAAAATTATAACGTCTACTTAGATATATGCAATAGTAGATATATTTCATAAGAAAAAAAAATTATCTTCTAAAATAACATTACATTCATCATATTTTCAATACTCCGAAATTCGGAATTAAAAATTCGGAGTAAAAAAATTTCGGAGTCGTAAATAATACGAGTTTCGGAGTGATCATTTAGATTCAAAATTTAAGTCGAAAAAAAAACAAACTATTGAAACTATATTAAATTCGTTTTTTAAATAGAAGAATCAGAGGTAGATTCAAAACAAAAATTTTAGAATTGAAATTAAATTTGAGTCGGAATTAAATTCGGATACAAAATCTCTGCTTTGAAAATTTGAAGGAATCAGAACTCCTTAAGATTGTGAGAGAAAATAATTTTACATACTGTTCAATTTGATTTTTGTGGAGCCAAAAATTTCCCATTACAAAACCAAAAATTATTTTACAGTGATTTTACTGTTATAACAAATTCCCAAGATATTATAATATAGGATCATGTATTAATAATCTTACATTGTACTTTTTAACTTGACCAACAGATGGACCAACAGTTTACAATTTAAAATAGAATATTCGCATAATAACAATGATATTTTATTAGGAAATTGTTTGAAAAATATGAAAGTGAACAATACAAACAAATAAAAAGGATATGAAAATTTTTTTTTTGTCTTCCTGTTTGTTTTTTTTTTCTTGTTATATTTATTTTTCTAAAAATGTTCTGGTTTTCATTTTTAATATTCTTATAATATTTATTTTACATTTTTTTTTTCTTTTGTATGTGTTCGGTCAAAGCAAAACAACTTACCACAATATGCAAACAAACATTAAAAAAAAAAGAATTGGTAAAAAAAAACATTTTTAAAGGCGACGAAAAAGGGAAAAAAAAAATTTCCCCTTTTTTTTATGTTTCTTAATTTTTCTTTGTTAACGTTTTTTATTGTATAGTTAAAACCGAACAACGACAACAATAACAATAAAAAAAAATTATGAATGCTATCAGGACGATGACGGAAATGTAGGAGGAATTTCGGTACAAAATACAATAATGAAGTGATAAAAAAAAGAAACAAAAATAAATAAAACCCTTAAAAAATATAATAAATATTTTAATAGCCCGGTGTTAAAGGTAACATCCTCCGAAAAGGAAATGAAACAATTACTGTAATTTTCCAAAAAAAATAAAAAAATGCCAGAGTGAAAAAAAGAAAATACCACAATATTTTTTTTTTTTTTGTTTAAAAGGTAAATTTGAAAAGGTGTGAACAAAACTGGAATTAAAAAAAAATATATAAGAAGAAACGTTTAGTAAATAACAACAATAAAAATAAACAAGAGAATTTGAAGCTTAGAATGCTTGTATAGTGACCCCACTTTTGTATAATTTAGTTCCATAGAATTTTCATATTGAGTTAAATGAACTTATGAAAATTGTTATTAAAATCATAATCTTGATCTTAATTTTTGAAATTATTCTCAACTTAATTGGCTCTAATAACAAGAAAGACTAGGAAACTCTTATTGTAATAGAGATTAAGTAAAAGGTCTTATAAATATCGCATGAGATTTTTTTGTAACATTTTCATTGAGATTTTTAATTTTTAAATTAAGTTTCTTGTAATAATATTTCCTCAACTTAATTCTTCAATATCGAGAAAATCAATGAGGCCGATATAGACTTGAACTTTTTTTCAAAGCATATTGACCAGATTTTTTACATTTCTGCTCTATCTCTTCCCTATTCTGGCATACTGGCGTTGACAGTGAAACTCTTTTTGCCCGAAAATAAAAACTCTCATGCTTTAACTAAGTTAGCTAGCGATTTAATTAAAATTTTAATGATAGCTAGAAATATTTTCAAATTTATTATAACTTTGCCATATTCATCCTAGATGTATGCAATATTACATTCTAATTACATAATATTATTATCACTCACGGAGTACGTCATTTTCATTACTAATACCTTATAATCTATTAAAATATAAATTTAAGATATAAAATGGCAAATGGAAGACATTTTTTAAATTATTAATATAATCGACTACATACTTATTAATCACCTTAATGTACCTTATAATTTTATTCAATTCAATTAGATCCGTAAACCAAAATTTTTAAAACAAATTACGTTTAGGTTTAGTTTGAGGCGGTCATGCGAGGATACACTTAGGCCAATTAGGCCCTATGCAACACCGATGCATCTCCAATCACATTCTCATTTACACTGCGGCATCCCATAATTTCCATTAATTTTAACATAATTTCCATAACATTCCCCATAATTTCCGTAATTTGAAAAAAAAAGAAATTCGCCTAAGGTAGCTCCGCCTTTCCCTTGTCAAATCTTCCTCTTAATCGTCACAGGCAATCAGACAGTGCCTAGTTAAAGCTTCTATGATAGCTCCAATTTCACTCCAAGGGAATGCAAAACAACTAACAATTTAATTTTAAAACAAATCTTCTGTGAATGATCATTATTTATTTTACACACAATTAATGTTTTCTTACAATATTTGTTTACAATAATTATGAAAATTAATAAAATTAATTAACAAAACAAAAAAATTTAATTATTACAAAATAATATTTCAAATACAAATATTAAAAAACTTATACCCCAACCGATCCATAATAAATGAAATGCACTCTGTAATATTTCTAATGTTAAAACAATTTTCAATGGTTGATTTAATTTTGATTTATTAATTAAATCACTATTTGCTTTTAAATTACCATTACCATCATTATCATCTTGATCATATGAATAATAATCTTCATCATATGATAATATATTTGTACTAGTACCTTTTAATTTTAATGTTTCAATTTCAGTAAATGATTGCCAATATAATTTTAAACCACTTTCAAATATTAAACTATTTAAATTATTTAATATATCAATATATGGTGAACTAATTGGCATATAATAACCTAAATATGATATTATTGGACATTCATTCATTTGATGATAAATTGGTTTATGATTTATTAAATCATATGTTTGTCGTATTATTAAACGATTATCAACAGCACGTAATATAAATGATATATTTTTTGGCCAATTAATATATTTTTTTTTAATATCATTAATATCATTAAATTGTAATGTTTCAATTAATTTATCATTTAATATTGACCATAATTTTATATCAAATTTTTTATATATATTTTCATAATTTATTTTATTACCAATTGTTATATGAATTTTAAAATTTTTATCCTCTAAATCTAATATATTATTTAGATCGGGTTCAAATTCTGGATTTATAAATATACTTGATAATTTACCAATAAATATTGTTGTTAATAATTTACTAAATATTATCCAAAATATTAATAATGTACGTAATGAATTAATTTTTGTTATATTTTGTATTGAATCGGACATTAATGAACGAAATATTATTTGAAATATTTTTGAATTATTTAAATTATTATTATTATTTACATCATTTATTATTATAATATTATAATTAAATATAATATTTTTAATAATTATAAATATTATTGATACAATAAAATATGATAATATCATTGCTAACCATGTATTTTTATCTAATGTTTGTAATAAATTCATATAACGTGGTAATAAATTTGATTTTGGTATAACAATACATTCTTTAACTCTTTGATATGGATATAAAATTTCAAAATTATTTTTTAATATTAATGATAAACCATCATATGATCTACCATTAAATGTTATATCAGTATTATGTTTAATAAGATCATTTAATACACCATAAAATGTATTATTTTCTAAAAAATAACCTTTATTTAAACCATCTGTTGCTTCAATATATATTGGTGTTGCATTTAATTTTTCTGTTATAATATATGCTAAATTACCATCAACACCATCATAATGATGATTTTTTTGTAATGATAAATTTTCTAATAATGATATATTTGAATTATATTTTATATTTGGATAAAATCTAGCAATATCATGATATATTGATATTTTTAATGGATATTTATTCATATTTTTTAATTTATTAAAAAATAATTCATTTGAATTTATAAAATTTGATTTTTTTTCATTATCATTATTATAACAGGAAGAATTAGAAATATAATCACTATTACTGTTATTATAAAAATTATTATTTATTATTATTGAATTTAAACTGTTATACGATGATAAATCAATTAAATTAATTGTTTTATTTTTGTTATATGAACCGGTAAATGGTTGAAAACCAATAATTTTATATATAAAATGAAAATTATTTAAATTATTATTTTTGGATAATTTTGGATAATTTTTGGATAATGTTGGATAAATAGCAATTGCATTAAGTATTTGATTTTTAAACCAAATATATTTAAAAAATTTTTTTAAAATATTATTTTCATATTTAATATTAATTATATTATTTGTTATATTATTAAAATTATTTAAAAATAAAAATATAAATTTATAATAAAATTTATTTGGAAATTTTATATGAAATTTTTTTACCGCTTTTATAGCTGATTTTATATCAAATTTATCGATAAGAATAATATGTATTGCAGTTGAATGATAATTATATTTACTATTATTATATAATGTTATACGTATATTATTATTAACTAATACAATTACTGATAAATTTTTATTTAAACATTTTAAAATTAATTCTTTTGATTTATTTATTATAAAATTTATATTATAATTTTGATTTTTTAAATTATTATTATTATTTAATGAGAATTTTTTGATTTCATTATGAAAATAATAATTATAATATGATTGTGATGATTCAATAATATGTATATAATTAACATAAGCATTTAAATCATTACATATATTACAAATATTATCAATAGTTTCAATTAATTTTTCATTAATACTGTCCTGCCAATAAATATTATCATTTTGTATAAATTTTAAATCATTATGATAATAATGATTATATTGATGATTATTATTATTATCATTATTATTGTTATTATTATTATTACTACTGTTATGATAATTATTATTATGATATCTTTCATTTTCAAAATAATAATAATTATTATTCAAGCTTGAGTAAATATTTTTTATAAATATTGCGGAGAAAATAATAATTATTCTGTTGGCGATAATAAAGTCAATTGACATCATTTTTGTTTTTTTGCTTTTATTTACAGTTGCCAATGTACCATAAACTCAAAAAAAAAAACGCTTATCCTTATTTTTTTATTTTTTTTTTAACAAGTTTTATTTTTTATTGAATAATGCAGTTTAAAAGTATTATTGTAGCGTGTTATAGCAATAAAATATTATTAATAATAAAAATAATATTGGTTCTTTGTTATTGTTGGTTCAACCTTTCTGACTTTAATAGTGTTCAAAGTTAACTGGACATTTTGTTTTTATATTATACTTATATAGAGGAGATAATTTAAAATTCGGTCTGTACAAGTGTTAGAAAAGACAAAATTTCGAAAATATTATGAAAAATTTTTGATTATTGTGCTCTTACAGACTAAGAATTGAATGTGGAAAAGTCGGAGCGAAAGGATCGAAATTTTGTAAATTGTAGATTGTAGAAAATCTTGTAAGTTTCAATTAAAGAGATGGGGTCCAAATCAATTTGTTGGAGTAGAAGACGAAGAGTCTGAGTAAAAAGATGGTAGTCAAGAAATCTAAGTCGAACAATCGGAATCGAAATATCAGAGTTGAGGAATCAGATTCAAAGAGCCAGAATCGAAGCTAACCATTTTAAGTGAAGAAGTCCGAACTGCAGAAAAAAATTACAAAGATTGCTGCTGACCCGCTTATCTAAAATTTGGAGTATTATTATAGTTGGAAACCAATTAAATATGAAATTCCCGTCCAAATGCCAAAGTTCAGGCATGGCCGAAGTTCATTCTGAATTTATGGTCGGAAAAGCATATAAATTAAACTTGAGGCTATAAACTGTCTTAAAATTAATCGATTTTAATTTTTTATTTTTTTATTTTTTTTTATATAGAATAATCCTTACACTTCTAAGCTAGTTTTATTCACATTGAAATGAAAACTGAGGTAAATTTTTAATTCTTTAGACAGAGGTAAAGTTATTATGACTTTAAAAAAATTGCATATATTAAGGGGCTACTAAGTAAAAATCCACAATAATAGTAAATTATTTTTCGAAATTCGAAATTTTTAATTTTAATTATACGACCATGAATTTGGCATCAAACTCTATTTTTTTTTCTTATTAGGTTATTGTTAAAACAATTTAAACAAATTTAACATTTTTCTTCTCTTTCTTTTCACTAAGTAAATTTCAATTAATTGGAACAGAATCGGGAGTAAACAAAATACAAAAAAAAAAAATAATACTTAATTAAGAATGATATCGTTACTAATTGGCCATATGGTGCAATAAAATATTCTCTACTATTTTTTATATAATATAATGAGTAAATATTATTTAAAATATTGAGTAGAGTAATGAAGAACAAAAATATTATTATTATTTTATTATAATATTTTTTAATTAAAATTTAAATACAAAAACATTTTGTCCTTTTATATTTTTTATTCTACTTAAATATACAATAATTTTTTAATGAAAAAAAATAGAATGACACTGCAATGCGTTTTCACAAGAATAATAATAATATTGAATATTTAAGAATTTTTTTGTGTTCCACAAAGCAAGCAGTTTAACGCACTAGTTTTAAAGTTCAATAGCTTAAGAGTTATATTTTCTGCAGCGGATTTAAAAACAAGCATTATTAAGCTAAGGATGAATTTTTCTTAATTGACAAGAATAACAATATAATAAAGGTTTTTAATCCTGCTTAAAGAAAATTTAAAAAAAAATTGCATACTTTTAGGGGGATTAATTTTAAAAAGATGATAATTTCAAATATTGTGTTATAAAATAACCAAATTAAAGAACAGGCAACTTGTATGGGAGTTGTTTTTGTTCCTTATTTTTCTTGTCATGTAAATAAACCAAATAATTTTGTCGCTCTCATATACTAATGCACTGTAATCCCAACTAAACATTCCTTTTCCTTCCTCATTAATAATGCTGATTGATTATTTTCACTAATCATTCGAAAATCTGATAGCCGCATTTTGTCTGTCCAAAAAATAATTATTGTTTCGGTTTCCATATTATTATTTTCGATTTGTATAACAGTTAATGATTAGCCAAAGCAATTTCTTTGATCCCATTAGTTTTTACATAGCTTCTACCACTTTATAATTTTTTCTACAATATTTAATTTTACCAATTTAACATCATTAATTTTTTTTCTTAAATTTTACTTTTATAACACAGAATAGAGAAAACAATTTTCATAGTAATAAATTTTCTTTTATCTACTCTTCCTAGAATAGAATATCAAATTATAAAATAGTTCATCTCTCATTTTCTTATCATCTTCTTAGTCGTCTTTTTTTCTCTCGTTTTTGTTTTTCTTAATTAAACGCTCATTTTTAACTCTTTTTGATTTGTGAGTATTTTATGGTAGAATAGCGGCGAGCGATTATCTTTTTCCTTATCAAAAAAAAGAATGAAAAAAATTTTTTAAAACTTTAATGTTGGTTTAACATCATGTAATTTATCATAAAATTGCAATGAGTCTACTGTATAACATAATAATATGTAATGATAAATTATGATAGGGAAAGAGAAAAAGAGAAAGAGATATAGGTATATAGTATAGAAGGAGAAGCAAGGAAATCGTACATAATATTAGAGATGTTTTAGAATTTTAAAATTGAACATTTTAATAATTTTTGAATTAAAAATTACAGTTCTAGTAAAAATTATGACCCATAAATAATTAAATAATTAAATCGTAATGTTAAATTTTAATACAAAAATTATGCAAAATTTTTGTGAATTAGAGATATAAGCTGGCTATAAGACAACTGAGATTATTTTGTCGTATTAGTACAGAAATATCAATACGAATACAATAGAAATCAAGCACAATATGCAAAGAGCATGAGAATTTCTAGTTTTCTCAATATCGTGAAATTTACCGATAATATACAACCCCATAATATATTCGATTTGTATAACAGTTGATGATTAGTCAGAGCATTCCAATTACATTTCAAACGGTTTTCTCACAAATTTCGGCATTCAAATTTAAATATTCGAATCCATACATTTTTTCTAGAAATTGTAATAACAATAAAAATTTATTGAAATTTTCTTAATTTTAAATCACAAACCATGTTGTTAACCGGATCAAAATACTATCCAAAATTTTTGTGTCATCTATTTTGCAATATAATTATATATAGTTATTGTTTTTTAAATGATTTCCTGTAGTGCACATAAAACATCCTTGTAATACTATTAAAATATAACTAGTACTTTTTTCACAAATAATTCTCTTCTATTGCTTGGATTAAGAACAGAAAAAAAAAACACATTATAAATGAACAAGTTATAACATCAAAGAACACAATATGTAGAGGAACACAGTTTGAAATAAAGTTAATAATCATGTTAACAGGATATTAGCCCTCTAATACAGTTAAAGTAATATAAGCCCTCTCATAATATTATCATTAAATACACAACACTAGTAATATTATAATTTAATATTTGCGTTAGAAAGTAATAGATTTTGAGTTGAAAATTAAAATTTTTTTAAAATATTAAAAATGTTTTCTATATTACCATCAAAGTTTGACAAAATTATTTTTTAATACATAAGGTTGATGTGGCTAAATTTGAAGTAATGAACTTTTATTTTGATTAAAAATCATGTTCTTCTAAAATGATAGTGGTAATATTAATTCAAAATTATATTATGTTACTTAGTTGCTTAATTTTTAGTATATACAAGTAAAATTTAAGGTCGGAAAATTAAAAAATTAACAATATTATAGGATTATAAAGGTTTAAATTTACAGGAGGAGCTCAAATTTAATAATTTTGCAAACATTACCGTAATAAGTATTGCAAGCTATATCCTATAATATAAAATTTCATTTTTAGGGATTAATAATCTATTAAAAGAACAAAACAAGCTGAAATTATTAAGAATACTATTTCCCATTAGGCTATTTATACTTGTAGAAAATTTGAATTAAAAAGCCTTTAAAATTCATATATACAATCAAATATTAAAATCTTTGATTAAAAGAACAAAATATATTGTTTTTTAAGTTAGTTGCAATTTCTAATTCTAATAATTCCCATTTTATTTGGGAAATAACGACAATTGGCGAGATTTTAATTGACCTTATTGATACTCTAGTACGCAAAAGAAGTCATAAGATAGCCAAATACAAAAACCATTTCGAGTAGCAAATTTTTTTTAATATAGCTATAGTAGATTATAGATTTGTACAGTTGACATAACAGCATACAAAGAGCCATTGTGCCACAGTCTAAGTGCAGAGCATGCCCTAAAACACACGATAGAGACCAAACCTCCTCATGAACACAAGCAACTTGTAAGATCCGATACATCTCAACTCCGCCATAGTAGATGACATCATAATAGATTATATTAGCCTTAGTTTTGCCTGGCATTTTCGTTAAAAAGGTGGCTAACCAGTCTGTTGTAAGCTATCAAATTTATTTAAGTAACAATCTTATAATCATCTGACTACCATTATTACTCAATCTTTAAATAATAATTTCAAATTTTAATAAATTCACATCTTATTTTTTAATTTAAATATAATTTAAGTTTGTCATTTTACTTGACAGCTCTGTCAAAACTATTTTGAATTCAAAAAACTAATCACTCCTCTTAATTAAGATTTTTAAATAGAAAAATGAAATTTTCATATTTTCCGTCATTTTTTAAATTGAATTCACGCCACCATCGTGAATGAACCGAATAAGAAATTTGGCAAAAATTTCAATAATTTTAATTTATTTTTTGTTTTGATTGAAATTTAACTTTTCAAATGTAAAAATTCAAATCAAAAATTTATTTAAAGCAATTAATTATAAAAAACTGAAATCTACATCTAAAATCTGTCATCACTCATTTTATAATTTCTAAAGAGTATAACACGTCTTGTATAACAAATTGTTGTAATACTCAATTTTTTTTTAAATTATTTTTAAATCAAATATTTAAATAGAAAATCTAGATTAATTTTTTTTTATTATACATGTTTGATTTATAAACAAATTAATGTACTAACAATCCCAAGTTGTTATTTTAAGAGTAAAGTTTAGCAAATCTTGTTAACAAAGACTTCTGGTTCATGTTACACAAAATCATTTACAATAACTACTTTTCTTCTGCCTAGTTACAAAGTATCTGAATTCAAACTCTTTCCTCCTCTTCTTACTCCCAATTTCATGAATTTCACGCACATTTTATTATCTATATTTTAAGAGGAAGCTGATTTGATTTGCTCGTTAAAGAAAAATTAAACTAAATACAAGAATTATTCGTACAAATTTTTATACATTTTTTATTTTATTAATAAGCTCAATATGCATTTTCATTGAATAATCGTAAATTAAGGTGTTAAAACTTTTAACAAAACTGTTTTATAAAAACTCAAGCACGTGAAACGTTTTTCACCTTTTCATTTCATATATATACGCTAGTGCTATTAATTAATTGAATGAATTATAGGGTAACAGTGTCAAGTAAAGGAACTAAATATTACAATAGTAATTTTAGCAATTACTTACCGCTCATGAGTGGATATTCACGTTACAGAGTGGATACAAATTTCAAGGATAATATTCGCACTGTAAAAGAGCTGAAGATTAGCAATAAATTAAGTAACTCTTATACATTTAAAGGGATTAACAATAATAATGAAATAAAATTGACTCGTTAACATTTCCGAGAAAAACCCGATTTTTTTAATAATTTTCACATTTTATTGAATTCATTCGGGATTTTGCGTTTAAAAATTCAGTTATGTCAAGGGTTCATTAATAAGTAAAATAAATTTCACTCAAAAATTTACTTTAAACTTATAAAATTTACTCAAATAAATTGACCGTACTCACAATAAAGTCTCTAAAACCACTCTACGAAATGAGTTAGAAATTTGCTTTTGTGGAGCAGCAATTTTGCCCATTTTTAAGTACGTATTACACATATAAGAGTAGTTTTGCTTTGCAAACATCCCGACAGTATATAGTGATTGAGTAACTCAAGGCACAATATTAGTTTAAGTTCGTTACAATAACATTGTTCGGATTGTCTTTAATTACAATGAAAATAGAAATTAAATTTTGTCACAAAATGTATTTGTTAAATAAAATTGTAATGTGTAAATTTACTCAATGTACACAAAATGTAAATTGAACTGTCAGAGGAACATATCGTATGACAAATTCATATTGTCATGTTTCCTTCCATTCATTTAACATTATTCTCCTATATGAGTGAAATATTTCATTCATAATATTTTCAAGACTATAATATTATACACATTAAAAAAAAAATAGTCTTAAAAAACCTGCCAATAAAAATATTTACTTTTTTATAGAGCAACTTATTAGTTATAGTGTAGAGTATTATGTATGTGTATAGTGCATTTAATAAAATCACCAGGAGCATTTTTATTGAAAAAGATTAAACTTAAGTTTCAATAATATTATATTGAAAATGTGTGTATATAACAATTATTCATTGTATCACAGTTCAATTTTATTAATACACCATAATGTATACAATCAATAAAATTGAAAAAAAAAAAATATATATAGAAAGAAAATGAGGAATAAAAAACATAAGGAAACGCTGAGTTGATCTAGAAACGATGAGTTGAATAGACCATTTGAGAGGAAAGAGTTTGAGCTTTCATATATCGTCTAATACGGAGAGAAACCAAAAAAATATTTGTAAGTGCCAATTATCGAGAAAAAATTAGTAGCGACACCTAACGGAATGCTTAAATTCTGCCTGTAAATAGAATTGTTCTCGACCACAGCAAATAATACAAACGTACAGTTAAAGTGTAACAGTTCATACACACAGATTTTTCGAAAAGTCAAATTGACAAAGTAACGGAAATGACATCTGACAGAATTTAAATAAACGACATCTAACGGAATTCAGAAGCAAAGCGTTATAGAAGAGCTTGTGTAAGAACACATGCTAATTTAAAACGGTAGCAAATAAATTTAAATATATATTATTAGAAAGGATGACAAATGAGATAAACTCCCCAAAATGAGCAAGAACAAAAACCAAATGTACCATCTCTACGCCTTTTCAACATAATAAATGGGGAAACTAAATTATTATACTTCTTCTCATATAACATTAAATCTGCTGTGTACAAAAGTGAGAAAAATTATAAAAAAGAAAACCAAAATTGCACAGTATAAAAACTTCACTTGCAATATCGGAGTTCAATTTGCAATATCTCGGCCTAGATATTTATTAAGTATATTTTTTTTTATTAAAAGCATAAAATTGCTTGTTAAATCCAATTAAAAAGTAATTGCTGATAAACGCCTCATAGTTTTGTGTTGTTATATTTTTTCTTCTTGTTACTTTTATTGTTTTGTTATACGAACATGTACGATGAGGCATAAATATTAAATTGCATAACTTGATTTTTCATTAAAATCATTTTGTGTATAATGATTTTTTGCTTAAAGAATATTCATTCAATACGCTTAAATACATAGATATGAACTTTTTTTTTTTCTTTAAAGTTCAAAGTGTTTATTGCCGCTGCACTTTTGATTTTATTAAATTACATTGATTTTTTATTATACAATCCACTATTATTATATAATAGTTATGATGTAATTATTATAATATCAATTAAATATTATGTGGTTGAAGAAATATATTATAGAATATGAATCACATTATCGATGAAAAAGGAAGATAACTATAATATACCTTGTATACATGACATTTATTAAAGATTTTTATAAAGCACATAAAATTTAATTGTGAAATTGAAAATATTTACCTACATCATGTAAAAGTTGTAAAAACTTAGTTCCACAATTTTTATAATGTTATACAGGCTGGATAAGATTGAAAACGTTTTATTGGTGCTTAACTATACGAAAATTTTTGAAATTTTACGATTAATGTTATGCTTCTCAAGGTTTCTAATTACTGTTATACTCTTCTAAAATTCTTCATTACAATTATAATGATACAGAGAGTTTCCAAGCATAGTTATACTTGTCGAGATTATTTTATTAACTTTTGTAATATCCGAGCATTTTCAATTACTATATTATATTTCTCAAGAGTTTTAGTTACTGTTATACTTCCTCTTTCTATTAATGTTATACTTGTAGTGAGTATGCCAACATACTCACTGAAACACTGTTGTAAAGCTATACTTCGCAATAGTAATCAATTACTGTTATACTCCCGAGAGTTGAAATTACTGTTATACTTTGTGAAAGTTTTCTATAACAGTTTTTATTATTGAAACACTGTTCGAAATTTTTCGAAAATTTTAATAACTGTTATATTCCCCGAAATATACTTTCTATTTTTCGAGAATTTTGAATGTTACCAACATTCACTGCTTTTATGCAATTTTAATTGCTTACAATTCTTTTTAGATTTGTTGTCTTTCACATGAACATTTTTATACAGTTCATTGAATCTCATAAATTTGTATAATGGATATATATTAAAACGCACCAATCAGAGCTCATTTTCTAAAATATTCATCTTCTAAAATAATAATGGTTTATCAAACTAAATTTTTTCTTAATTTTTCAAAATATTCTGAATATGAGGAATAAAATTATTATTATATAACAAATTCATATAACGTTAGAGATAATGTTATACACAACAACTACTTTTATTAATTTCCACTGTAATATTCCCATGAGTTTCTTAGACAATAATAGACAACTATAATATAAGCTATGAGTGCATATTATATTTGAACATGCAATACGGATACCATCACACACAATAAATTATTAAGTACAAATTTGCAATTTCCATCACAAAAAAGTTATAAAAAGAAGGCTAACTAAACTTGGTTAGCCAAACTTGTCACCACTATCACAACCATTTTTATATTAAAATAATCCATAGTTTCCAACTTAATAAGTAAATTAATTTTCAATTATTTTTAAAAAACCACCAAATATAAGCCTTTTCTCCGTCACTTAACTAAGAAATTTCTATATAAAAGATCGTGAGGCTAGATCATTCTCCTGAAGCAGATCAAAATTTTCTTTCCCAAAAAATTATATAGGAAATTTTGTTTATTCTACTCTTCTCTTCAAGGTTTCGGCATCAAGATTGTTCTGGTTGAAAGCTGTCTTCTTATTTTCAGTTTTTCCATATAACACCGAAAATATGACAAATACGACAGTCATAGGCACTTGAACTTAGGTTTTATAATGGGTGAACTTACTTTATTACTCTCTGACTAGTAATAATCTAACACAATTGCATCATTCTTGGTAAAATACCTTGGCGGGAATACCTTTATGCTTCAGTTATTACGTATAATTTATTGTAATTAACGTATATAAAAAGTGATGCATTCAACGGCACTCTGTGCTTAAATTATTAATCTGAAAACTCACTAAAAAGGTTTTATTTTTCAGATTTAGATTAACAATGCAAACAAATTCCTGTTTTTTACCTTTATTTTTTTTTTTGTTTACATGTAATTTTTTGGTTTAATTCTAAAAAAAAAATCACTGCACTGTTAACAATATGCAATGCGGTTAATTTAGAAATTCACAATAGATACTTAAAATATTATGGTATCAATAACGATAAAAAAAAATTGTCAATATTAGTATTATGAATAGAAGTGCCATTGCAACAAAAAGTGCTGTTTTTATTAAAATATTCTAATTTCCCATTATACGATAGGGTGCGCTGCGCTCTACATGCAGATATTTTGTATGATAGTAAACAAAAGGTGATGAAATTATTATAAAATTTTAACGATTATGTCAAAATTTTCTAAAAGTTTTTTTTTTTTTTGGTTTGGTGTTTTGTGGTTTGGTTAGAAACTATTTAATCCGATTTATTCAATATTATGATTTTTTTGTATATTGTGTATAATATTGAAAATTTTGTTTAATATTTCAAATTTTATGTTAGATTTATGGATTTGTCAATTCTATTTTCGGTAAAATATCAAAAAAAAAAAAATACAAAAATTTCATTTCACATATTTTATAATTATAATTTATGTTGACGTCTTGTCATCAAAAATGGGAATTATACAATATAATATGATGTACATGGTAAATTAAGTATTATAAAAAATGACAAGTTTCTATTATTAAATGACAAGTTATGTGAAATTGTTAAGCGTATAGAATTTTGCTATTGTTAAAAATTGATTTGACATCAATTTTGTTAACAGTCTGTGAGTTGAAAATTCTGTATAGATTCTATCATTATAGTGGCATATAAATGAAATGATGTATGAAGTAATTTAACCAAATAATTTAAAAAGTTTTTTTTTTTCATTGGAAGCACTTTAATATTAAAATATTAATGAAAAGCATTTTAATACTGAGAATGTTATAGTAAATTTAGTTATTTTAGTCCACAAAATATTGGTAATTCGATAGCAAAATTGCTTTGGTGAAATTCGAACAAAAACCCCTCTAGTCTGGGTGAATATAATGTAGTGGAGAATGGTGAGTATGAGTATTTTTGAATTATTTAATTAAAAGCACCCTTTTATACTCAAACCAACAAATACTGATGATCACTGAAATTTTTTTATATAAATTAAAATTTTAGAACCAGGGACCTTACTATAATATGTTATTCAATTTTCATGAAACGATTTTCGGAAGTTGAAGAAATTGTAAGGTAGTACCAATTAATTTGTATGGTACTATCTTTTCATTTCTGAAAATACAAAAATCGTTTTACGAAAATTTGAATTACATAGTAAGGGCCCCGTTAAATAGTTTTACTGTTTTAGTTAAATTAGAACTAATGAAGTAAAAAATTGGTTTTAAACGAAATATAGAGATTATCTGATGATTAGGTGACAATAAATCAATTTGACATTATAATTTTGGAATAATGTATACGATTATTAAAATAGGACTTCGATTTTTCGTAAAAGGATGTGGTGGCACATTAAATTGAAAATATGCCTGAGAAACAGGAATATTAAAGAACAGTGCACAGCGTAGACATTAACATTTTCAATTTAATATTTGGATCGTCGCCAAAATTTTAACATTAAAATATGTTATTTGTCTTCTAAGCAGACAACAGCCTTAACCTCATGAAAAAGAATATCAAAGCCGTCACCATATATGAATCACATTGCACTCATGGGTGTTTTTGAGATTGAGTGCAGAGATTGACGGCAGAATTTCTCAATTCTAGTCATTCGTAGCATATCCGTGATTATTTTTTCTTATAACACTTTTTTAGCCAATATTAAAAAGTGTAATGAAAATCTTTTACAAGAAATTTATTATTTCAATAAATCACAATCAAAACTTTAATATCAACTTTTCTTTAATATTATTCCGAACTTTTAATTTTAATGCCTCTTAAAAGTCATGCCCTCTTAATTTTTCTTAATTAAACACCTTTATATAAGCAATAATTATACGACAATTAGTATTAATTATTAAAGTCATGCCCTAATTTGCTATTTTGTTCTACATACGGTCATTAGTGTTTGCGTTTTATTTAATATTAATTTGAGGTCAAGTAAAGTACAGTTTATATTTCCATTTTTCTCTTACCGTATGCATGAATTCCCAACAAATCATCATAAAAGAAAACTTAAAAATTCTAATATAAATTTGAATGTAATTTATTTTAGTTCATCAAAGAAATTAACTTAATTAAAATAATATTACAACAGATGATTCTTATGGTAACCTTTATAACATTATTAAAATGTAATTTTGATATTGTAATACCTAGTTACAAATTAATGTGCGGTATATGAGAGTAGAAATCTAAGTAAGTGTGAAAGAAAACACGGATAATTTTAAACTCAAAACAAAAATTTACAAGACTTGTATTGTATAACTATATGAATAAACTCGAATCAAACCAATGATTTGTAAAGTAGCAATTTTCCTGTGGACAACTGAAAATAGGTGCTTTTTAAAAAAAAAACTATATACTAGTTGACTATTCAAATTACCTTCATATACCCGAATATATAAAATTATTGCATACATTTAGGTGGAATACAGAAACAAATTGAAAGAATTAATGGTTTACACAATGGTAGAGGTTTTTTAATGGGACGGCATTTACTGTTAACTCTTTGTTTAAAATGAAATTTGGATAAGCATTTCGGAAATATAAGGCGCCGAAAACTTGAGTTTTTGCAATTTTGCAAAAGAGGTAATGGCTTAGGAGAGAATGGAAGTGGAAAAAAATTTTCTTCCAATAAAGTAAATAAATGATTAGTGTCTAAGAAACCGTTAAAATTTCAGATTTGTACAACGCAGTGTCTAAAAAAAAGATAATATCAAAAACTAAAACAAACGGGTTCTAGAGAGTGACTATTGTAATAGTTGATTATGCTGTATCGCGGTAGAAGATGCCAGTAGTTTCCTTTCTGTGTTTGTAATTGATATTAACAATATTTGTGAAAAAAATGTTCAAGACGAAGGATTGTGCAGAAATAAGTTTCTAGTAAAAATCAGTTTGTGTATGAGATTTTAGTTTTTTCTCTTACAGGGTGTTGTAGCTTGAAATAGACAAATGGACGAGATGGCGGACAGAGTGAAACTAATAAGCATT
The DNA here is from genome assembly GCF_029603195.1 of Condylostylus longicornis. Classification (NCBI taxonomy): domain Eukaryota; kingdom Metazoa; phylum Arthropoda; class Insecta; order Diptera; family Dolichopodidae; genus Condylostylus; species Condylostylus longicornis. Next base: position 3,464,918 of record NW_026578045.1, read on the forward strand.
ATTTTTAAAGTTTTTTTTTTTGGAAAAGTACCAAAAAGGTCTCAAAGTTAATAATAACAAAAACGCAAATTTTTTTCATGGTCAACAATAATTTAATAATAAGATTAATACCTTTAACATTTTAATATTTGTTTAAGAAACGAAAAATAAATAAATAAGAAAATATTTTTTTTAAATTGAAAACAAAATAAATAATAAAATTTTTGAAAAAATTACACCTTAATTACCTTTATTTTGTTAATTAATTATTTATTTTGCATAAAAATACTCGACAAATAGGTAAAGGTATAAAATATTATTGTTGTTTAATCTCTCTAACACATTCATAACATATGTGATTTTAATTTGAATAAAATAATTAGTGCCGAATTTGATGAAGTAATCATTGAAAGTAGACATTGAAATCAAGGTTGTAGTTACACAAAAATAAAGTTTTTAAAATTTTATTTATAATTGAATTGTAAAATAATATTAACCAAATTAAACATTGAAAATATTATGTAATATGGAAGTTTTAGGAGAATCGAAACATTATGAAATTCTAATTGACTTATTATTTTATTCAATTATTTAAAATCATTAAGGTGCAAAATATTGATCTTAAATTGGCATTAAATAAATAAAAGAGTGGAATTAGTAAAATTTTAAAATTGCATATTTGTAGGCGATTTAAAAAAAAAAAAAGAGAAATTCTATCTTTGCTTTTCTCCTAAAACACCTGATAATTCCAGATAATATAGATTTTTCTCGCATAATTAATTTCCTTCCTAATATGGTGGGTTCTTCGTGGTACGTGCGCAACAGTGACATTCATAGGGATCTGGGTGCCACTCAAATAAGTGAGGATATAAAGAAGTGTGCCATTACAGCAGCATGTTAATGTCGAGACCATTCGACTTATAGGAAAAATGATTCGGACCACAGGCGAACAAATTCTATCGATTTGGCCCAAACCGCTGTGACAGCACTGCCTTCACGGAATGTAAACACAAAAACACGGATTTCGTTTAATTGGATTGAAGATATGACTATAGTATAGAACCACCACATCTCTGAATTGCCTTACCGATGACATGCAAGGTTCGGATTCAACTTCCAATAAAAACTACTTGTCATAGCTATCCAATTTTTTTTGAAAATTTTTAAATAAACAACAAGTTTGCTGAGATATTTTCTCAATACTATTGCAAAGTATTATGAATTTAAGAGGTTTAAATGCAAAAACAACCTACGCTATAATAATTACAACAAAATCATGACATACGTACCTAAATGTTATATAAATTAAATAAATTTTTTAAATTGTTGCAAAATTTTCCAACTATGCACATATTAAATATTTGCATTAAAAAATCATATTATTAAATTTTTTAATATTAAAGAAAAATCTTTAAATAAAATTAAACCGGATTACAGTAATCGGAAATAACATAAACGTCGTACACAAACACACACAAAATCACTATTCAATGTACTTGTATTCATAAAAAATAAGGGCAATGGTTCGATATCGTTACCAAGAACATACTCGTATAATGTACCACATACACTGTAACAAAAAAAAACAACCATGCATTGCTTTTGATTTTCAATTTTTCATGGTACTTAAAAGAGTGTGATGAATAAATCAATCAAAAACTAAATGAAAAACAAAAAAAAAAAAAACTATATAAAAAAAAAGTAATAATAATAAACTTTATTATGACTTTAAGATGTTAAGACTATGTAATTTTTATGTGAGTACATAAATATCGCATAAAAATTAATACTTAAACTCAGCTAGTACATGCTAGGATATTGATAATAATAAAGTTGATATATGAAGAACAAAGAAAAAAAGGCTGGTATAAACGGCACATAATCGAACGGTATGTTTTGCAAAATTCATTTGGACGTACACAAAATGTTCAAAAACTACACGAAGCTACTGACATTTCAAAAACAACGGAAATTACTCACATTATCTCTTAAAAAATTTGGATTGTTCATAAGAATTCAAAAAAACTCCAGGATTTTTGTCTGACATAGAGTCAAACTGTATGGCAAACGACCTGTGGCAACGATTAAATTCCTCCAAAACATCTGTTTTGTACCTTGTCTCAGTAATCCAAGCAGTTACTATTACTATTTGCATAAAATATCCAAACAAAACAGATACCTGGTAAAGAACATGTGGTCTTTTTACAAAAGCTAATGGAACCTGGTCTATTACAAAATCTAATCAATCTGTCGCATTTACAAGCTAAACTCACACATAAATTTCCACTTAAATTAATTTAACACAAAACGGATCCCGGAATGTACAGGCAGGCAAGCATTTTTTAAATACTTTTTTAAATACCCCTTTATTAATTACATTTGAATATTGCCTTGCTCTACATCAAATTATGTTGCCTTGCTTATCATGAAAATTTTAAAACTCCAATGATTGAGCTCTCAGATGACGTAGCGAACTGGGAATGGGCTCATCGGAAAAATCTCGATGACAATTTATTATTTTTTCTTTTATTCCTCCCATCTTGAAAACGTCTCCATCTTGGAAGTGACAGGTTAAGATTAACCAAAACATTACAAAACGGAATATCTGCTACCTATTTAAGGGTCGTACTCCATAAAACTTTATTAATTTCTGCACTAGAACACGTCATAGTGACCTGGAAAAAGACTCATTGGAAAGGTCTCGATTGCGGCTTCAATTTTACTAAATTCAGGTAGTTGTGCATGGTATTTGGCTTTTACATTTTATTCTTTAAAAATTTTCGCCTTCAACAATATTTTAGAAGAGTTAAATGGAGCGATTTATGAGAAAATGTAATAATTTTCAGATACAAAACTTCAACGCAACCATTTCTGAGCATTATAATAAGGGTATTTCCCTAAAATTCATGCGGAAAGCTTCATGCATTTCTTAATGTTATCACAATACTTCTCTTATTTTTATATAACGTTATCGATAAAAAATATTGTAAACAATATTTTTAGCTACCTACAAAATGTTTTATGCACCTAAGGTGCGATATGTTTTCATATAGGTACCAGCAAAAATGTCTATAACTCGGAGCATATCAATATTAAAAAACCTTACATTACATTTAAAAAAGAAAAAAAATAAAATTTTTAATAGTTTCTTACTTGTTTCTTTTTTTTTTTTCGTTCTTTGATTGGCCTAGTTTCTCATTTTTTATTACACTATTAACTTTAATGATATATTTATAACTATTATTCTTAACGATTTTTTTTTTTTTTAATAATTTTAACATTTATACTTAATATGCTATTTTGTATGAAAAAGGTAAACTTAATCTTATTAAGTTATTGATTTATATGCGCTGACATATTAATAAAACGTATACTCAGTTGCATAGTATGCCTTACTTATACATTACGCTATGTTATATAGGTTCACTTAACTAGATATACTAAAATAATGAATATTTTGATATTATTCATAGGTTAGGTACAATGCACAACACAGCATAGTAGTAGAAGACGGTAATATGAGTAAATGGTATTTGACGGTAATATGAGAATATGTAAACAAAGTATGTTGCCAGATGCATTATGTATATAGTAAGTAAATGGATATCTATACAATGTATAACAAATCAATAGTTTTGTATAACAAAATTTGAAATGTTGAATATTATATTTTTTTTAATGCAACATAATTTTTATAATACTCTTTATACTTTAGTATATCTATTACTCTCTTTAATTCTGTTTATGTATGATATTATTGAAATTAATGTAAAATGTTGTCAAATTAAATTTTAATTAAATTTGAGAAGATAAATAAAAACAAAATAAGAGAATAATGAGAAAAAAAAAATTTACAAGGTAGTAGAAAAATTTATGGTTTTTAAAAAATCAAATTTACGAGTACGGAAAATAAAATTTTTTTTAAGAAATTCTGGAACAAAATAATAATAATTTTTACTTGTCCGCTAGTGCTCCACTAAAAGTGATTATTTAATGTCCTGCTACACAAAGTGATGGCTCATCTTACCTTAGAAGTAATTACACAGTGGTAATTTGAGTATACTGCGCATTCATTTACTTTAGAATTTGTTCAAATTTATGGCCTTAAGGAGAAGAACTAAGCCAATAGAAACTACTAGTTCGAATTTGTTATAAAATTATTCACCAACAAGCGCAATTTATAGACAGTGCATGCTGCTCACTGCCAGAAATTATAATTGTAAGCAATCATTAATTTTAAAAATGCTACACAATTTAATTTGGAAAATGTGAAGAAAAAAAATGCCCTACAAAAAATAAAGTTCTTGTTTTTTTTTTAAATTATTTTTCAATCTACTCCAAATATACTCAAATATAAAATATAGCAAAAAAAATATTAGAATGATTTATGAGAGGTTAAGTGATATTTTATGCTAAAATTAAATTTAAAGTTATTTTTTTTTTTGATTAAATATTAAAAATATTAATTGATCGTCAAGTTGTTTAACTAGTTAGTAAAAATACCATTTATGATCAAATGAAATTAATTTTTTTTTGTGTTTTTAATTGAAATCAATCGGTAAATTTTTATCCCGATATAAATAAATAGTATTATAATTCTAAATTTCTGGTACATTTATAATACCTTTATTATTATTATTATAAGATTTGTAAAAACAATTTGTATAGGTGTCGCTGTGTATTTGTCATTCATGCACTCTTACACTGTTATCCTCGTTGAAACTTCAAGAGATTGTTAAGGCAAACTTGCGATGGCTTTAAATAAAAATTAAAAATCCTGTACATTCGAAAGTCATATCGAAAATAACGGTTTTAAGTCTAGTATAACACTTATTTAAAATTGAAAGTAGGCAATTGTGGTGATAAAATTCACAAGTCTCGGTGAGATCAATAATTTTTGTTTAAAGAAATTTACGAAAATCAGGTCTCCGAATGTTAGACAGAGGGTAAGTTCATGTTTCAGCCAAAGAAACAACTGAGTTTTCTTTCATTTCAGAAAATTTTATCACCTTTTTCGGTAAACTCAGGCAGTTCGCAGAGACGAGAAGAGATTTATTGCTCTCATTGCCACACTTTGCCACCACATTGGAAAACTCGAAGCTCAGGTAAGCAGGAGACGTCGACCATAATGAGCTCAGATAAATAATTCTAATGTGTATGTATAAGCGAAATATTATACTGTAAAGAGCCGATTTAGAAAGAACTTACTTAAGCAATGATACGATAGAGGAATTTATTTAAGGAACAAATGATTCCGATTAATTATTCCGATTTTAATGTTGTATAAAATTTTCTTAAATATTTTTTGTAATATCCCGGTCTCACAGGGTTTTGATAATTAAACACTATTGTTAATTATCGTTGCGTTTTATAGAAAATTTTATAATTCAACACTATCAAATAGCGTTGAATTACCAACATTTTCTATGAGTAGACAATCCTTTTCTTATAAAAACATTTGCCTGACAATGTTCTCGCTTATTTTTCATAATAATTCCTAGAATCGCTCAGAATAACCCTAGGTTATTTCACTTGTATATCTCGATTAATCCATTACCGGGGTAAATTTTTTTTTTATATGCTTGTAACTCTTATTTTTTTAATAAATAATTTAATTTTATTTTGATTTAATTAAAGTGTAATTAAAGAAATATTTAAAATACTATATACATGCACATTTATACTTATATAAGAACGCTTTATGTTTTCCGAATTTAAAATTTATTGCTAAATTGCAAGGGAGGTCAAAAATGTCATTTAATAATTAAATAACATTTTATTTTGATTTATAACCTTATTTTGTGTATGTAATGAATTTTTTTTTACATAATTGTCACAGTAAAATAAAAGAAATAAAATATTAAATAAAAACACTTGAAATTCCTTTAAAATTACTTTGAAAATAAAGGAAAAATTTTTTAATGAATATTTGAAATATTTTTGTAAAATTGAATGTAATTGGATTGCAAAAATCCACTTAAAATGTTAAAATATTAAAATGGTTATGTAAATATTATTAATAAAATGTTATTATAAAAGTAATAGGACCCCTCCACTGCCCTACCCTTCCTAACTATTGAATTAAAACATCTCCTTTGAAAATATTAAAGTATAAACTTAATTGGACCTTAAATTTTAATAAAAATTACAAAAATATTAAAGTGGCCCTCATATATTGTGTTTAACGATATAGTGAGGGCAATTTTAAATTTAACAAGTTCAATATTTGATAACAGGTTAAGAAGAAAAACTTTTTTTCATTCAGTTAATCATAGAAAACGAGTTTCGATATATTTTTTGTCAAAACCGTAAGTTAGTCCAAAAACATAGAAAATTACCAAGATGAGCCATACGAAAGCGAAATACAAGAGAACTAAACATCTTTCCTAAAGCGCTTCTTAGTTTCTTTTAAAATTTTTAGTGAATTTTTGAATTTATAATGAACCCAATTTCAATCGTAAAACTGTTATACTTTATATTTTTTTGAAAATTTAAAATTCTCAATTTTATCAGCGATTCACTGACATGATCATCAGAAATCCAAGGATAAATTGTGTTCGAATTACATCAAGTAAACAAAATGTTAAGGGTATGATGCCAATTTATAATTAATTCAATTTTAATTGTGAAACTGTTATACTCCAAGTTTTAATTGCAGCTTAAAAACGTCAATTTTTGTCGCTGACTCACTGATACGATCATCAGAAATCAAAGAATACTTTTCAAATGGAGTACTAAATAAACTGAAATTTAACATGTAATTTAATTTTAGTACATAAGAAACTAAAACATATTTAAAAAATTGTTATTTTTCACTCTGCAACCCCTTAAGCTACAAAATGGAAGTTTATATATGTAAGAATTCCGATATATACGGATTATTGTTATAAATAAAAATATAATAAAATATAAATTTCAACAAAGAATGAATTTTATGAAGAGCAGTACATCTTTTATGAAGAGCAACATCTCCCCCGGACAGTAACTAAAAATTATTACCACTACGACAGTGACCGCGTCAATTTTCGATTACCCTGTTTACTTCAAATTTTTTGGAATATACTTGCTTAGGTTTATCTTACAAATGCACAATCATAGTACTGTTACATTAATAATGATACTGTTATAATACTGTTATACAACAACAATATTTAATCCATGGACGACAGTATATACGTATAGGGTCCTCATTTAAACACAATATTTTACATAATCAAAATTTGTACCACAGCCAATTACTATAATGACAAAATTTTTTTCATAAATTTTCTTAAACTGTTATAATACAGGTGGTTGTTTTCTAAACTAATCACGTGAAAACTTTTAATTTTAAAACTATTTCGAATTGCTTTTTTTGTAAATTTTAAACAAGAATTCATCAAGTATTTAAGATTTTCTTTTTTGCAAATACACCAACATTATTTTCAAGATTGCAGAATGTTTTTTTAAAAGTTTTAAAATTTTTTTCTCTATTTTTTAAATACTTTTACAATTTTTTTAGCGTTCTTCGAATAGAAAAATCAAATCTAGAAAAAGGAATTTAAGTTTTTCTCAACAAAGTTTTTCATTTTCTCTCTTTTTGTGTAAAGGTTGATTTTTATTCTATCATGAAAACATCTCACGTTTTTCCTATGATTTTTAAAAGTTAATTGGAATTCAACGATCATAAATATTATTCAAAAAAAAAAAAAAAAAAAAATCTTAAGGAAATTTTTTTCTTTTCTTATAGTTTAAAGTTTAATAAAAACTTGATTAAAAATTTTAAAAGCGAAAAATAGGCATAAATTGCAAAGTTTTCCTTATAAAATATTTAAAATATTTTATAACAAAATTATTGAGCAAAACCAAGTTAATTATAACAGTTTAACTAAAACATTTTAATCTATTTAATTTAAGAAATTTTAAAATCAAATAATATTGTAATATTCTACAACTGGTTTGTCTGTGATTTTAAACCTTTCGACCCAGCTATCAAAAAATGTAACTAGCATATGTTTCACATGTGGGATCTTAAATTGCTTAAATTAGTTTTTGATTTCAAATGAGTTTTTTTAATAAAATTTAAGTTTTTGCACAAGATATCGTTCGTACTGGGCATAGCAATGGTCTATAGTGCTAATATCAAACTAATGTGCTTACCATATTATTTGTGTTTCATCATTATATCAATTTTTGTAATTACAGACATTCTAAGAAAGCACTAAGCCTTTGTTTCGCTACTTCGACCTTGTTAGCTATTTGTACCGCGCAGATTTCGAAAACTAATAAATGTACGTCACTAAAACCTATACCATTGAAAGAGAGCCGCTTGAAACTATTATCAGTGTTAAAAAAACGTATTTTGCTACTTAACATATCTGTGCACTTCACCATCGTTACGCGTTTTAACTGCCTCTTCAAAATTTTCAGAAATTCTTATGCATATAGGTATGTGGACGAAAGAGATAAAAGAATCTCGTTATTATTGAGCAGTATGGGCGACAATCTAATAAATAACTATTAATTACTTACAATAATTAGCAATTTAATAATTACTACAAATTTAAGCTTGTAAAACTGTTAGAACTGCTGAAAACGGGTAGTAGTATTGCAGCACCAATATTATAAATTAAAATTCGTGTTCAGTAATTAATTGAATATTGTTATTTTAATAATCAAATCCATATAATAGCGCAGTTATATATAGAACTCTGACCCTAATAACAAAAACCTCTCACCTACATTACATATAATAATTTGTATAACAATTTTTCAATTCATAATCTCTTAAATTTTTATTGAAACGTAAATTAATCAATTCAAATAAATTTATTTTCTATTTCCAATTAAATTTTCTTTTTTTAACTTTTTCTTTCATATAATTTCATTATTATTATTATTATTATTTAGAATTTTTATAAGCTCAATTGATTTTAAATTAAAAACCTTAGATTTGCATAAGTGCATAAGTTTTCTGTATACATTCCATATTTAAATTATAAATAGCTAGCTTAAACTTTACAAAAATTGTAAAAAAAAATATAAACTTCATGTGCATTTCAAAAAAAAAAAAAAAATACAATTTTTTTTTTAATTTAAATGTAATTGACCTTAAAATTAATGTGAACAAGAACTTTCTATTTTTATTTTGTACCATGTTGTTAACTTTATAATTTTGTACACATACATATGAGGATTTTCCACAGAAAATTATGTAATATACGAGTACATAATACAGTTTCATAAAAATAATAAAGTTGGGTCAAACCAATGATTTGCAAAGTAGCACTTTTCCCTTCAAGAAGTGAAAATACTAATTTTAATAACAATCTAACAATGTACTACTTCATTAAAATTGCTTGCGTTCATATACGAAAAAATTAAAAAATTGCATACATTTAGGATGAATCAGCAAAACAAATTAAAAGAGGCGTTAAAATAATTCTCGAATTTAAGGTTTAATTGCGTGAGTTAAGAAAAGTAATTATACTTTTTAATGGCATGGAATTTACCACTACCTTTTTGCATTTTTAATAATTTGGAAAAGCTTTCAGTTTCGCAAATATAAGTTGTAAAATATAAATTTTACGAATTTCGAGTGGTAGTGGGGGGGTTAAGAAAGGTAAATATATCATGTGTCTATCTTGTCATGTTAAGTTCTCACATGATAGTAAAAATTTTGACACACAGTCTTTTAAAACGTTGCTTTCTTGTTACTAAAATGTACTGTATTTATATACTGTATTCTGTACTATAAATTCGTAAATTAAAATATTGTTATACAAATTTTGAAACACTTTATTGGTATAGTGCTGCATGGTAAAATTTAAAGATGCCACTTCCTCCCTCAAACTAAGCAAACTAAGTAAATTATTATTAACTTACAATTTGCTCACGAATTTATATTTGACTCTCGTAGCAACACTATATTAATTAAATAAAATTTTTTTGTATTTAATATAGTCACCGTATAAAAACTAATTCTTTCTCTATTTAATTCTCAAACTACCGTTATACATTTTGATCAAAATAATAAAGTTGAATGTTGTATACTCTTTTATTAAAGCAATAGCATACCAGTTATAATCAATGTATTTAAAAATAGAATGCAATTAAATACAATGTGATGTTCGTTTACTGCAATGCAAGTATGGTGAGACAAAAATTTTTATTTCTCTTTTTTCTTTTATTTTTTGTCTCCTAATATTATTATACTAAAGAATAATAATTATTATTATCAATAATGTTATCGACATTATCGTGCAATATTCTTTACTGTTTACAAGAGTATATAGATTTAAGACTATAAGAATAATGTTAAGCAAGTACTCAGTTGAATATTTTAATTTTATTTTTTCTTATTTCATTCTTATGATTTCATATACAGCTTTTATAACATAATTTAATTATTGTGTGTACAATTATTATTTTGAGTTGATTTTACTCGCCATTATATGTTACTACATTCACAATAGTATATTGTATAACATTAGAATGTAGAATCTATACAAAATGGTATATAGGTATTTAATTTGATTTCATAAAGTTCATGCAAGTTTCTAGAATCGATTTCAATAATAATTCGATTTTTATTATTTCTTTTGCAAAATAGAACAAAAATATCATTTTTATACCCTGCACTTCGTGAAGGGTATATTAACTTTGGTATGGAGTTTGTAACTACTTGAAGGAGTCATCTGGGGTATGGACATATATATATATTCTTGCTCAGCGTAAAATTCTGCGTTGATTTAGACATGTCCGTCCGTCCGTCCGTCCGTCCGTCCGTCCGTCCGTCCGTCCGTCCGTCCGTCCGTCCGATCGCACGATAACTCAAAAACGAATAATGCAATCGACACCAAACTTTCACAAGTTGCTTCTTTTGTGCCAAGGACGAACCCTATTGTTATTGGACCAATTCGGACAACGGGTTCGGGTAGCTGCCATACAACTCCAAAAGCAAATTTTTTATATTCGGCAAAATAATAAAGTCAGATTCATGAAACTTGGCAGTCGTGTGTCCAATTATAGGTCAAATATATTTCTGAAGTTTTGATGGAATTGCTTGACAGGTTCGGGTACCTGCCATACAACTCCAGAAGCTAATTTTAAATATTCGGCAAAATAATAAAGTCAGATTCATGAAACTTGGCAGTCGTGTGTCCGAATATAGGTCAAATATATTTCTGAAGTTTTGATGGAATTGCTTGACAGGTTCGAGTAGCTCCCATACAAGTCTAAAAGCTTATTTTAAATATTTGAAGAATAATAAAGTCAGATTAATGAAACTTGGCAGTTGTGTGTCCAATTATAGGTCAAAGATATTTCTGAAGTTTTGGTGGAATTGCTTGACAGGTTCGAGTGGCTCCCATACAAGTCCAAAAGCTTATTTTAAATATTTGGAAAAGTAATAAAGACAGATTCATGAAACTTGGCAGTTGTGTGTCCAATTATAGGTCAAAAATATTTCTGAAGTTTTGGTGGAATTGCTTGACAGGTTCGAGTGGCTCCCATACAAATCCAAAAGCTTATTTTAAATATTTGGAAAAGTAATAAAGACAGATTCATGAAACTTGGCAGTTGTGTGTCCAATTATAGGTCAAAGATATTTCTGAAGTTTTGGTGGAATTGCTTGACAGGTTCGAGTGGCTCCCATACAAGTCCAAAAGCTTATTTTAAATATTTAGAAAAGTAATAAAGTTAGATTCATGAAACTTGGCAGTTGTGTGTCCAATAATAGATCAGATATATTAGCGAAGTTTTAGTGGAATTGCTTGGCAGGTTCGGGTACCTGCCATACAACTCCAAAAGCTAATTTTAAATATTTGGAAAAATAATAAAGTCAGATTCGCGAAACTTGGTAGTTGTGTGTTCAGTTATAGATCAGACATATCCGTGAAGTTTCTATAGAATGGTTTCACAGGTTTGAGTAATTGCTATACAACAATGAAAGGTGCAGGGTATAATTCAATCGGTTCATACCGACTGAAACGTTTTTACTTGTTTTTTGTTTTTATTGACTTTCAGGGACGTGTAAAACTTTGAAAGTTTGTTGTTTTTATATTCTAGTTTTACAGTGGTACATGCATACACACACATATTACATAATAGCATATAAAAATTTAAATACTGTTAAAACAATATATTTTATGTACATAATATGTATGTAAGCATAAGGATTTTAAATAATTTATGCGAGATATCAATGATTTTCTTGTTTTAATACAAAAAAAAACATAGAAGTAAAAATATTCGATATTATAATTTTAAGTGTTATACAAAGACATTTAAGTGCTTTCCAAACTTTTTGCTGAAAATTTAATATTCCAGATATATCAGTCTTGCCGAGCAGATTTATTCAATATAATACCCTCTTTAACATCTATGATGATAATCTCTAACACTTTCAACTGCACAAATCTAGCAGAGCAGAGAGAAGTCTAATTACGTACATTTATTCATCTGAAGATGGTTTAACAAAATAAGTGCGTAAATAATAGAAATTTTAAAACTACTTAACTGTTATATACTATAGTACAATTTAATTAAGGATTTTACGATAATTTTCCACACAAAAAATTCATTTATCAAATTCGAATCTGTTTGTCAGAATAAATGTGCATAATTTTATATTTTCAAGTACTGCTTTATGTATTGACTTTCGTAATTGGAAAAATTATGTTCTGAAATATTATACATTTAGAGTGTATCTTCTACTCCTGTAGGGGAGCAGCAATTGTATTGTTATATAATAATATTTAATATTTTAATAATATAATAATATTGAATATTTAATAACATTTCTCTTATTCTTATAGCCGGAAAAATCATTTTCTTATACAGACAAAATGTATAATAATAATGAGACATAATCACTTTATGTTAATTCTGGCAGATATGACATTACCCTAGTGCTAATCTAACAGACTAATAATTAAGTATTGACAATATGAGAATTTTTTCCTGCCTGTGACTTAAACTACAACCTGTGATTAAAACCACTTTCTGAATTTCTGAAAAAATTTTAAAATTACAAGAATTAAAACACATAACCTAAAAAAAATATCATATTTGTCTTTGTATTTTGACATTTTATTATTTTTATTACATTTCGACTTTATTTTTAACACAACAACTTGTATTGTTATAAAACCGAAACATTATGTTTTTAAATTAACCTTGACTTTGTGAATCGAATGACATAAAAAAAATGAAAAATAAATAAAAATGTTACCATTATAACACATAAAATTTTAATATTATACAAAATAATATGCAAACATTATGCATGAAATTTGTGTTATAACACAAAATAGAAAATATAAAAGATATTGAAACGTAGCACATATATATGAATACCAAATGTATGTACGATATATGAAATTAAAGTGAGTCTTATAAGCGCAAGTCAAATATTGTAACCTTTTATTATATGTAGCACCTTTCGAATTTTTGTGTTACAGTATAATAGTATAAAACATACATTTTTTTTAATATAAAATTTTTCTCTTATATTTTATATTTTTATTTTAATAATTATTATATTTTTTTAAACAGGCGCTTCAAAAAAATTTTAAAGTATAATTTTCATGAACTGATTTCAATGTTAAAATTCAACAAAACAACAATATAACACACAAATATACAAGTAGAAAATTATCGTGAAATTGTATAAATTAAAAAAAAAAATATATTAAAGACATGTTCTTGAAAGACAAGAAGGAAAAAAAAAATAATAAAATTATAGATAGAACCTTGAAAAATATTAATGAGAGTTATTAATAAAAAATTACAATAATAAAATATGAAAGTGAATTGAAGAGATAAGAATTACATAACACTAAATATACTAGATCACTAATAGGAGATAAAATATCAGATCATTAAAATATATTCGAGTACTAGCATGTTGTCTCAAAATAGAATCGATGAGATAATTAAAATCAGAAATAAAATCGATAGAAGAAATAGAAAAGTACACGAAACAAATGAGAATAAAAATTTAATTTGGTGTCTTAATAATTTATCCGAAATTGGAATTGTACGTATTGTGTATACCACCCTTCATGTACGACATTGACTTATATATAAGACTCTTAAACACCCGAGCTATGGCGTAAAATCATAGGAAAGAATAATTTTGTAATAATATTTTATTCTAGCAGATGCCTCTGCATTTTTTGTATGGAAAATAAACATCAACAAATATTATTCCGGTAGATGGCTTCACATTTTTTTCTACGGAAATTAAATATTCTTTCACTTTTTAGCACTTTTCCAAAAAATTTTTTGAAAAAAGTGCTTATTAGTTTCACTCTGTTCGTCCGTCCGTCCGTCCGTCCGTCCGTCCATCTGTCCGTGTGTCTGTTTACAAAACTTCTACACCCTTGAAGATAGAAAGCTGAAATTTTATATATACATAGATCTTTACTAGAAACTTATTTTCGTAGAACAAAATTTTTACCTATCTCCCCCCCTCTAGAAGTTATACCCCCCCAAAACCCTAAAAATGGCCTTTTTTAAATATTTGTTGCAATGAAACCATAAGTATTTTTGAAATTTTGCAAACGCAGAAAGGCAGCGGCTTGCTTCCCCTAGCGCGGTATACTATAGTTAAACTTTAGAAAAACAAAATGGCCGTTGAAATTTACCGTTATCTAAAGTCCTTTTTTTCCAAATTTTTGATGTCGTTTTTCTTCTAGATCCTATATTCTAGAACTTTGAAATTTTAGGGGCTTTTAGACATTAACAAATAGTTCATTTCGTTAGAAGAAATTTTTTTTCCATCTCCACCCCCTCTCAAGTTATCACCTCTTGAAAATCGTAAAATTTGAATTTTTGACACCCTATATTTCCGAAACCGGTAAACTTCGGTAACGGGAAACCGGAAGCTAACGGTAAATTTCGTGACACTAAAAAATATAATTATTTTTCTTAACTCACACAATTAACCCTTAAAATCGAGCATTATGTTAACCCCATTTTATATTAATTTTTGCTTTATTTCAAAGACTGCATATATGCGTCATCCTAAATATAGGCAATCCTAGAAATAGTTTTAAGTATGAATGAAAATAATTTTTATAGTGTGATAGGTATACATAGACTGTATTTAAAAGCAGAATTTTCACTTGTTGAAGGGAAAAGTGCTACAATACAAACCATTGGTTTGACCCAACTTTATTCTAACAGGTTTTTATACAAAACAGCATTTCTTTGACAAACAGCTTCTACACCTGTTTCGGAATTTTTTTGTATACTGCTATTCTGCTGCAGATGCACTCTGATTGATAATTTATAATGAAGTCATGGTCGATTATTAAAAATTTTCTTAAACAATTTTTTATGATAAATTTTTGGGAAATTCTTTAATTTTTCTGTTATAATAAGAGTCTTTGCTTTGCGATTGTGCCTCAAATATTATTTTCATTAAACTGGCTCATCATATCAAACCGGTTCTGATCTAAATTTATACTCATTGCTCCCCATTTTTATACCCGTACGTATGTTCGAAGGGTATACTAAATTTGCCTTATCGTTTGTAACGCTAAGAAATAACGGTGTTAGATATAGACTCATGTATGTTTTTGATCAGCGTCAAATTCTGAGTTGATTTAGCTTTGTCTGCCCGTCCGTCCGTCCGTCCGAACGATAACTCAAAAACTAATTGAGCTAAGTTCACCAAATTTTCACAAATGATTTATTGTAGCAAGTGCCAGAACTCTATTTAAATTGGACATGATCGGGGTACCGGTTCGGGTAGCTGCCATACAACTTTAAAATTTATTTGGCTATATCTCAGAAACTATTAAAGCTATGGTATTGAAATTTCACACAAACGAATATATTAGAAGGGCCAATCTGTCTGATAAAAGTCGTTGAAATTACTTGGCTCCTTCTGGTACCTGCCATACAACTTCAAAAGCTATTTGGCTATATCTCAGAAACTATAAAAGCTGTGATATTGAGATTTCAAACAAGTGAATATATTAGTAGGGCCGATGTGCTTGATAAAATTCGCTAAAATTTCTTGGCTCTTTCTGGTAGCTGCCATACAACTTCAATAGTAGTTTGGCACAACCAGTATTTTGAAAAACACATAGTACTGAAATTTTGCATAAATTAATATGGTAATACGGCAACTTAAAGTCATAGTCTTCCCCATAGTTAGTTATCGCACATTAGTTATTCGCACATAGGATAACAAATTCGTACGGGTATCACAGAGTTGACAAGGTCAACTCTACTTTTTTTCTCGTTTTAATATTAATGTAAAATTCAAAATTTACTTAAAATTCTCTTGAAATTCTTTAACATTCTTCCTTAATTAAATACTTTTAATTTTTTTACCCAAATGAACACAATTGAGTTGAAAATGTTCTCAAATTTAAATTTAATAAACGCAATTAATCATCATAAATTTACATAAAAAAAAATTTATTAATCTTTCTCTTTTAATATTAAAAGGATCTTTATTAATTTAAATAAGTAATTTCAGATTTTATTTCATATACATTATAGAAAAAGTTTAATGGAGAGTTTTCAACAAAATTAAACAATTTTGAAAAAGTTTATATCGAATACATAAAACAAAATTATTATAATGAAGACCCTAACAATATAATCGAGTTTTTATGCCTACATCAAAATTATTTATTTTTTTTTTTTTGGTATAAGCATATAGGACATATTTTTAAGTTAATTAATCATATAGATCACCCATTTCATCCCAAAAAACAAAAAAAACATTTTAAATTTTCATAATAAAAATGTTTCTATTACAATTTACAATCTATTACATAATAAAATGTGCTATTTAACTAGATATGAGATAAGCATGAATGTAATTTTGATTTCCCGATAAGTTCAAATTTTAGGTGAGAGAATTTTAATTTAAATAATTAAGTCTTAAATTTAATTATAATGAGAACTTAAAGAAAGAACAACAATTTTGCATTATGGTAAAGATCAATGAAAAATATTAACCAGCGAAAATTTAATTCGAAATATTCCAGATAAGTGTTGCCATGTTTGAGGAAAATTTAAAAATACATGCATTCAATTGAAATGAGGAATATTTTATATATAGGCTACCTAAAATTCTCACTGAAACGATTTGTAGGAACAACAATTTTGAAGTCCGGGATAATTTGTAAATGGCAACCAAAAACATTGAATCATTTTGTGATAATTTTTTCACTCACTGTATTTCGGTATTACCATTAGGCAACCAGTATAAAATTGCGAAAATGAATTTATTTACATATAGAGCTGAATTAAAT
Source organism: Condylostylus longicornis (assembly GCF_029603195.1). NCBI lineage: Eukaryota > Metazoa > Arthropoda > Insecta > Diptera > Dolichopodidae > Condylostylus > Condylostylus longicornis. The sequence goes on from NW_026578045.1 coordinate 3,482,158, forward strand.
GCAATTTCTTGTCAATGTTCAGATCCCTTATTATTATAAACTGCTGTTTCTCTAATTTCTTCCTTTAATATTTTTAACTCTTTCAATTTTGAAATATTATTGTTATATTTTTGATTTTCGGTTTCTCAAATTCTTTACATTATCGAGAAATTTTAAGTTCAAATTTTATAGCGCAATATAGTTCATATAACATTTCCACATAATTTCATTTTACTTGTCATAACACATGAATATTATATAAAATGAAAGAATGATGACAAAAAATTTCATAAATAAAAATTTATAATGATTATTCCTTTTTATGCCACAATATATTGTACTCCATTTTATTATTACTTTCATTTCCTTAATCATATATAAAATTATTCACCTCACCCCCCTCCTAAAATATTAATACTACCACATTCATAATATCTACTTAAAATTATGAATATTTAAAATACTTACATGCATATGAACATATTTGCATATAGGGTTTGATAAATTAATATATGGTAACCGATTTTATGTAATGGAAGGGGCGATACTTTAAGAGGTTCACAAAAAAAATCAAACTCATTTTCATTTTAAAAATTTCGTAATTTAATCGACATAATTAAAATTATGAGTCTATACGTGTGAGTGTATTTATGTATAGTAAAATTAAGAGTAAAATTCCCTCTTTTCTAAATATAAAAGTAAAATTAATTTGTTACATATAATTTAATTTTTATAGGAAATTTAATAAAAAATATTCAGAATGTAAAACCCTAGATGAAAAAGGATCCCAAAAATAACCTTGAAAATTGATGAAAATTATTTATGTAAGTATATATGAGTGATTTTATTTAAAAAAATATAATATTATTGCTTTACAGACAGGAAATTTAAAGGGTATAATTTTTTACATAACACACAACCATAACAGACTATATAAAGAAATTCATTAAGATTGACTATTAAAAATTGGTGCAATTAGAAGAGATTCTACGCTCTCATTTACAATAACTGTTCAAAACTAAATCAAGAGTGATATTAAAATGTAATACTTTGTTCTCATTTAGTTACCTCACCATAAGAAATGGTGAGTTACTCAAATGAACACAGAGACTCGAACAAAATTGTATAAAATATTGAGTTTATTGTAAAATTTATGATAAACAGAAAATAGAAATTTTAATTTCACTGACATTGCAGGGTAAAATGAATAATATAACTCAGTAACGTCATTCTACTCACTTAGTATGACTTAATATTCTTCCTGCCACGGCATTTTTTAAACATTTTTTTAATTGATTTTTGTGAGTAAAAAATACCTGAAAGAATTAAACTAAAAAATTATTTTGGGAGACACTTCGACCTGAGGAAAGGCTATTCGAAAATTGTCTCGTCAGTCATTCTTGGATTGTATAATTATTATTTTGAGAGACTGATTGTCATTATAAGTAAATTGAGAAAAATTTTTCGGGTCGTACGATAAAAAAAAATTATAAATTATAATTTATATTTTTTTTTATCGTACGATATTGTCGACCACAAAAAATGGTCGCAGTAGCAATTTCAATAATTATCTTTGTGGCCGTTGTTGACACTAATGTGTCATACCAATTTGACTGACATGGCAATGTTGAATTTCATTATTTATATAGGTATATTATATTCACCACACTACTCACTCTCTTGAGTTTAAATTTACCACCATAATCCGTTAGAAGAAAATGATGAAAGAATGGTAGAATCGATACCAAATACTAAAATAATTTGTTTGTCAAATTTAATTCGATCAATAATCTGTAGTATAAGTCCAGAAATTGGGGAATGACCAGAATGGCAATGAAATTTAACTGCAAAATATTCTTTAATATTAAAACAAAATTCCCAATGTTCTATATTGTTTAAATGACCTTCAATTAATAATAAATCATCATCTGTTTAAATGTTTTACATAATTTTAGGGTGATTTTTACAACCTCTTCCTCCTAAATACATATAATACATTCAACCATCTGGACCCTATATATATTTTACATAACAATGTCATAATATCATGTTAAATGATTGATTAGTTTATATTATTATTTTTTTTTAAGTATCATATTGTTATACATAATTTTAATATACATAAATATTTGGTTATATGTTCAAGGAAATTTGTATATTGTTATATAAAATATGAAATTTATATTATTAGGAAATATTTTAATTAATAATATAGAAATTTCGGAAGTTGTTCTAATTTCAACAATAAATTTTATTAAAATATATATATGTATTTAATTTATTTTATTAGTTTATAATATTGTAATTTATTAAGATTTAATAATTTGTATGTGTAGTATGAATATAATATGCTTCCTGAATATTTATATAGGAAATTATATAATGTAAAGATCTTAATGAAAAATGATTTAAATTTAAATAATTTAATAGAAAAATGGAACAAATATAGTAAAAGAGGTCGAGGTTGTTTTAATCGTATCGATTCAAATGGCATAGAGCACAAAGTCTTCATTATTACTTGGAAGTAACAGATTCTGAACTTAAATTACAATATCTAAGATTCTTGTTTAATATTTAAACCGAAGAAAATATTTATTCGAGGAAGTTCTTCAAAGAAGAATGATTTTGGGGAAAATACTAAATCACTTAAAACAAAATACTATCTTATAATTGTCATATGTAATACAATTCCCATGATATCTGTAATATTGTAATAGTATTCCATTCATTATTCTGTCTTCAAATAAAAATTCATTGAGCACTGTTACATTCACTAAATTGTTATGTACTTACATTCTTAAATTGGTATAAACATACTAATGATGACCAAATTAAAAATAATTTTAGATTTTTAAAAATTAAATGCCTAAAAATATTCATAAACGAAAATTTAGAAATTTTTTTTGTTGCTCTTCATGTAATGAGAATGTCAAAAACTAATATCATATGTAGACACAGACGTGCATAGGTAATTTCACTAAAATTCAATCGACATTTTAAATATATACTGAATACATTTTTATAAATGATCTGACCATTGGTGCTGTGGTTATGGCACCGGTCCTTTATCCGAAGGGTCTCAGGTTCAAACCCCGGTCAGGTCACTATAAAAATTAATATCAATATTATTATAACTTAATATACAATACTAATAAATATTATACAAGTAATTTTCAAATATTCATAATATTCGATATTAAAAAAACTAAGAAAAATAAACAGTAAATATTAATAACCTCAAATAATTGTAATATAAATAAAAACTACGGCAGGCTAGTCACCTACCTAGTTAACTGTATGACGCTATGAAACTAGTGCCTGATTATCATGCACTAGCCCTATGCTCCTTCTAGGAGTGAATAAGGAAAAAAAAAAATTAAATAAATGAATAGACACTTGAGACAGACTGAATTTTTTATTATTACCACCAGTCTATATTTAAAAGTGATATGAATTTAGGAGGCCACTAACGAGAAATATCTTTTCAGTCACAATCTCGTACCTCTGTAGCTCAGATTATATAAAGCGTCTGCAAACAAAGCTCTAAATTACTACTTACTAGTTCGAGTTTAATTTTGGAAAGAAAAAATTTTTTACTTCATTTTTCTCCCTTAAATCGCTTCTTTGGCTAAAAAATTTCCATTGTTCCTTAACGATAATCTTACAGCATACAATGCCTTCCGCCTGAAACTATTGAGAGAAGAGGCTTTACAATATTTTCTTAGTTTGATGCTCTCCTGGTAAAATAACATTTTCGACTTACAGCATAATCCAAAACGGTGATTGTGATTTGAATTTTTAATCAATGAATACGTAATAATTTTTAAAATTCATTAAAAAATTTTATTCTTTAGACTTGTTTTCAATTTATAATAAAATTGAAAGTTTTTTTAAAAAAAACAAAAAAAATACAATTGTAACAGAAAAAGATGTAACCAGAAAATTAAATAACGAGGTAAAAAAAAAAATTATGTCAATTTTTTTTACAATTTTATCATCACCTGAAATCAATGCAAACGGTAGCATTAGTAAAACAAAACTGTTATTCAATTTTTACCTTTATAACACAAAACTGGTATTTTTTTTTTTTTGCTCATACATCGTTTTACTACTCTCCTTCATTTTGTTAGATCACATTAAATGTTATTCTAAATAGTAGTACCAAAGTACTTGCATGCAATAATAATGCTGCTGTGCTACATATAAATATACGTATATTGGAGCGTTATATTGAAGCGTATTATACGAAGCAACTAAAATTGTATGGGTAATTTTATATTATTACTCTCATTGCCCATATTAAATTTATCGTATTCTGATCATCATCCGTTTGTGTAATACACACGTTATACATATTGTGTATATATCTACTATAGTAATACTAAAGGCTGAAATTAAATATTATACTTTACAATCAAGAGTTACTTCAGTACAGGGTTAGGAACAAATGAATCTGAAATATACGAAATTAACTTATTTTGATATAAAATTCTTCTGAATATAAGCATGACTGCCTAGGACACAAAATTGTTTGAACACTAAATTTGCCACTATCATTTGATAATGAATGTACAAACGTCAATATTTTTCTTCTCGGCTCTTCTTCAAATTCTCTTCCTCTCTTTCTCTTTTTCCTATTTTTTCATCAGGCAAATAATGAAGAATATGCATAGGCATGATATTCTGCAAAATGATTTTCAATAAAAAAATTAAAAAATTCGGGTTTTGTAGAGCTTGTATGACAATATTCGGTAATGCAAATTCGAAAGTGCCAAAAACTGAATTATTTTGATGATACCTCTGTACTATATGACCTGTAGAATGCTCGTTTTTTCTAGATATCCAGTTAATTTAGATATATTACATGAACATTTGTTATGCCAGTTTTAATTTCGCACAAAAAACGCAGAATACATAAAGCAATAAAAAAAAATATCACAAAAAAAATTCCAGAGAAAATCCAATTTCCCATTGAATCTATAGCCAAAATACTATATTATTAAAGTAACCCTGTATTTATAAAATTTTAACAAAATCTTATTTATTCTTGAATCTGTTTTCATTTCTTAAAATCTCTTGAGCGTATATAAACAAACAACAAGTCTTGAATTTAGAAAATGAAGGTTTATTTTACTAAAATGCATATACCATTACGTACATACACACACACACACATGTATTTTTACAATTAAAGTAATAGAGTGTAGTATAGCTCGTATTTGAATCGTTTTATAATCATATGGGATCATTTTATGTTTTTATTTATTATTTGAACTTTGTTATTGTTATTATTAGTATTTTATAGTTTCTCTATACTTTAATATTCCCAAATGTCGTCCTCTTACTCAACTTACGTTACATGGTGTGTATTCAGATATATTATAATTTCACATATGTTATGCGATGGAAATAATATAAGATAGGTTGATTCCTTTATAGGGAATTGGAATAATAATTGTATAAAATAGTTCAATAATAGTGTTATCGCATCGCTTTTATTGTAAATTAAAAAGAGCGCAGAATAAATAGCATTTGTCAGAAATAAAATGAAAAGGAAAAGAAAACTTAAAATAATCAACAAGTTGTCAAATTTTACAATACAAGTTGAGATGTTGTCATTGTATAATGTCGTCATTGCAATTTTTTTTTACATAATTTTAATTAAGAGTATGATTTACTGCTTAAGTAATTATCACTAGCCTAAAATCAAAAATATTGCATAATTCGGTAATTGCAGTGAAATGGTGTCCAAATATTTGCATATCTACTACTTAGATTTAGATTTGTTTGACCTATATATTTCACTCAAAATGTTGTGATTATAAAAATTTATGATTCAATTTCCTGATTTTGTAATAAAATTTACTAGAATATTATTAAAACTGTTAAGAAAGTGTATAGAGCAGAAATTCATGCTTAGAGGTTAAAACCTTTTTTATCTTTTATATAATCTTTTAATATTTTAATAGCATGCCAATGTTTCTTGGTCTACCTCTTCTATTTCAGCCAAAACATGCGTCAGTATTTCGACACATTTAATTTTAAATATCCAATAAATTTTTGTTTCAATAATATTTTAAAAATTATTTTATTTTAAAATTTATATAAGCCACAAAAGTGCAAAATCATTGAATATCACACGAACTCAAAAAATATTAATATGTGGAACAAAATTAATTCTTACTCCAAAGAAGATGATCAAATCTAAAATATTTATTATCATTTTAAATGTAAACGTAGCCAACCCTAATATCTTAACCATTTGTAAAATATTTTCTTAAAATAATTTAAAAATCTTATATTTTTTTTTGTTTATACGTGGCCACTGTAGGATAATCCAATAATTACTTTTTTTGAAAGAGTAATATTTCTGTGCTCCCGTCCTGGAGCTGTTACAATTTCTTTATTTTAGCAACTTATTACAATAATTTTTAAAAATTAATATATTTTAGTTATTCTTTGAAAATAATTTTTTTAACACAACAACAAAATAGCATTAAAAATCCAATTTGACCAACTCAATTGGATTTTTAGTTGGATTCCATGTACCAAGCAAAAAAGCAGCAGTTTTAATGTGGAATTAACAGAGAAAAATTGATACATTCTCAATTTTCAAATTAAAATTGAATTTTCCAATAAAAATTTTGTTGGAAAATTTGTTGGTACATTTTGCGTAATTTAAAAATTGTTTGGTACAATTGAAATTGGTATAGAATGGTCGACTGTAACACAATTATGAATGGCAAAAATTTCGTTATAAATGGCAAATATATTTCGTTATTAATTATAAATAAGGTTCCTCCAATAACTAAAATTAAGGAATCGTAGAAATGGTGATTGTATATACTAAAAATTTCATGATGTTTTTAGTGCTTGAAAGACTTATAAGCATTATTTACCTATAATATACTCGTACACACAACCGATAATACCTATATTTTTTCCAATCATAGGTACCATTCAATATTTTATTCGTTTCATGTACTTACGAGTATATATATAAAATGGTATGGTACTAAATTATTAAAAAATCTTGTATGATATTTTATGTAGCTACTAAATAAAACGAATTACTTTCTAATATTAGATTTATTAAGATATTTTTCTTTAAAAAATTTTATCCACAACATATAGAATACTAGAAATGTATAGACAAGTCTCCTGGAATCACTTGAATCTTTTTAGTTGTAAATTTATGTACAAATACAGAGTATATTTATAGTTTGTATGTAACTATATTATTGTACGACGTGTCAAGGTGTTATAAGGAAAAAGTGTGATAATAATAAATTTATTCAATCGTTTCTTTAACTTGTAAGAAAAACTTACATTAAAATTTTAAAGGAAAAATTGAAAGTGTTATTCCATCAAATACAAGGTTTTTAAAGTAGCGATTTTTATTATTTAAAATTTTTAATATTGTGACTTGTACTTTCTTTGAATTCTCCCTATAATTTTGAATTTCTCAATGAGTAGCCATACAATTTCACTACAATCTTGAAGTTACTCTATGCACCGTCTTATGTTTAAATAATTTTGATATTAACAATGAGTCGAACAGACTGACTTGATATTTTTAAGACTTAAGGACTTCCTTTTTTCCTCTAAAATAATATCACTATTTAAATCTATTTTTGTATTAAATTCCAATTTTCTATATTGAACAGCGTACCTTGAACAGACGGACAAGACTGAGTGAAACCACCAGGAATATTTTACTTTAAAAATTTTTTGGCAACGTACCAAAAAACAGATATTTATTTTGGATCTTTAATACAAGCAATCGTGTTGTTGAAAAGTTATTTTATGGCAGAATTGATTTGATGTTGAAAATTTTTTTATCAAGTACTGAAAAAATAAAAAAAATTTTCCAGTCAATATTTTTTCTTGTGCTCACAAAATTTTGCAATAAAATTTACATTTTCTATTTGAATTGTTAATTGTACTTCGGAAATATTTATGATTTTTTTAGTTAAAATTTAATTTATTTGAAAAAGAAATTATTGAGTTAATTTATTTTTTAACATAAATTTACATAAAATATTCATATTAGAAAATTGGCAAAAGAATGTATGAGTAAATTTTGAATTCTCTTAATATGGTGTAATTATAGTATAGCAGGGATCCTCGTGTAACTAATTAGATTCATTTTTTAATTATGTAAGCTATTTAATGACAAAATGTTTATGAAATGAATGCAGTTACTACTTTGAATAAATGCGATGAAAAAGTAATATGAAATGTAATTAAATTAATTCAAGGAGACGAAATCATTCAAAAGAACTCTTCGAGTAATTACCATATCTACCAAGTGTGGGTAAATTCTGAAATTGAAATAGAAATAAATGAAAGAAGTAATGGATCTTCTGTTAATTGAGTGATAGGTAATACAATTTCGGAAAATTTGTTAACATTTTCTGTTAAATGGTTTTTAAATTGTTATATTTGTAATTAAAAAATTGTAATTGCTTCCATTTGCCTCATTTAACCGTTTCCACCATTTTAATTTTCACCTTTATTATTTAATTTATATCTTCTAAGTTTGCCATAGACGTAATAATGCGGAAGTCAAGGTGCCTACAATGGACCTTAACAAGCCACCTGAAGCATTTGAAATACGCAGATGACATCGCTCTGCTGTCCTACACGCATTCAGACATGCAAACAAAATTAAATCAGCTACATATAAAAGCAGCAGAGGTCGGTCTGAAAATAAATACAAGAAAAACCAAATCACTTCGAATCAACGCCGCAAACACTATCCCCTTCATCATAAATACAACCGCTATACCAAGATGTCGAACAACTCAACTACCTCGGCAGCATAATATCGACAACCAGAGGGGCCAAAGAAGAAAATAGATTAAAGCTTGCTAAGGCGGTATTTGACAGATTATGGACCATATGGAAGTCTTCACACTTTCCAGGAATATAAAGCTTCAGAACATGTATGAAGTCAATCCTGTTGTATGGATCCGAAATATAGCTAGTCGAAAATTAATACACAAATAAAATGCAGGTATTCATAAATAGGAGCCTAAGAATCATTTGCCGTGTATTCTGGTCCAGGTGAATCAGCAACACAAACCTCTGGGCTTTAATAAAGAAGAAAAAATGGGGATGTATAGGCCATACTTTGCGACGTCTACCTGAAGCCATCGCCAGACAGGTATTGAAGTGAAATCTGCAGGGTAGAAGAATTGTTGCACGGCCAAAGAATACGTGGCAAAGAACAACAAAGAAAGAAATCGCCACGGCTAACATGACATGGGCAGAAGTAGAATGACAAGAAGAGAATGGCCCTTAACAGAGTTCGTCGGAGAAGCTTTGTGGAAGCTCTATGCAGGAACAAAAAAAAAAGTTTGCCATTATGTTAGCTCTTTGGTTGCTATTTAGTTGTATCAAAGAATTATCTTATCAATTTTTGCTCTTTTCTCACCAATTTTATTTAATGTAATCTTAAAAACATGCGCAATTATTAGTGGTTTTACATACGGTACTATGGAAAGAAGTGTATAGTAAGGTACACATCTAATGAACAATGTTAACAACATGTAGTGTACTAATGAAGTTGGGAAACTTTGTGATTGTTAAATTTTCAGAAAATCCTTTAAGAGCCTCCACCGCATAACGCTGTAATTACAATATGTAAAAATTCGGCAACATCCATTATTAACAGTACTGACTGTCTTGCAACTTTTAAGAATAATAGTAGTGTCTATGGTAATTATAATAACAGACTATGTTCCTAATTTCCGTGCATGTGAGAACCATACTACTTAAAAACTTCACTCCTATGAAATTTCCAAAAATACACATACAACATACCCTTCCAATTTCTGATATTTTCTATTTTCAATTCACTTTTTAACAACACTATAACTATACATAATATTTACTTTCATTTTTTAACTACTTGTAATACAAAATATAAATTATAATTTAAATATTATTTTCTTAGTATATTTTATATTTATTTATTTATTTAAATTTTAAATTTATTGTATAGAAAAAAACAAATAAACAGCATTATATACTTTAAAACATACGTGTACGTCCGAGATTTATTAAAATGTGATTGTAATTTAATACACACACACAAAATGTTCGAATTGATGATGGTAATTATGCAAAATATTATTTAACCAGGCATCAAAATAAACCACAAAGAAAAAGCAAATAAAAAGAGTAAATTTAAATTAATTTTTTCTGCTCTTTCTCTCTCTCTTCTTCTCTTCATTTGTGTAATATGCATCAAGCATTCAGTTACAGCCTCTTATAGGTGATATTTTATTCGTTCATACATGTGCACGTTACGTAAAAAGAGAAAACGACATATAAAATTCATTTTATGCAAATTACGAACATAATTTTAAACATAAAAGACTAGACATTTTATTAGGATAATAGAAAAAGAGTAATAATTTAAATTCAAAACTTGTGAGTATAGAGTATATTTTGACTACTGCAAGTAAATATAGTAGAAAACATTAATTTTTAGTCAAATACTTACTTATCTTTTAACTAACATTACAATTTATAATAAAGTCAATTTATCATTTAACTAAACATTTTAACAACAACAATAACATAAATAACATTATAACAAAAAAAGAAACAAAATTGTGTCTTGAAACTAAATATGTACACAGTCGCCTCTTTTGAAATCAACATACAAATTTTATATTAATAATTTATTTCCGACTTAAATGTTGTAACTAAGTTTTCTTATTTAATTTTTATATGTGAGTACAAGCATATTCTCCGAGAGAAAATTTTGTTATAACAAATATATTATTGTGTTATAACATAAATATAATTACAATTATGTTATGTTGTGACTTGTGATATGTTTATGTTAATTTATTGAACTGTTACAACAGCTTAATAGTAGTGATAAATGACTTAATTATATTTTTGTATTGGCTTATTTCTCTTTTACTATTTAGAGATTATATTCATGTATTGAGATTTAATTATTAAATTTTAGAAAATTAGATAATTAATATTAGTTTCACATCTCCTTGGAGGGTGCGATACTATAGTCCGCAAGAGTATCTAAACACCTGGTAATTATACTATCACTGAGACAGAAATTCGGCCCGTAAATTATCACAGTTTACTTCAATACATCTGGATCGTGTGTCTTGAAGGTGTTTTGCAAGGGGGGCAAAATTTATGCATGGGAGTCGTCATGCATTGTCACTCCAATACACGATCCACAATTTTTATTCATTCGTTTTCAGTTTATATTATAATAAAATTAAGATTAAGTGTAAATAATTGAATAAAATTAAGACCTAATTCTGTATTAAAAGGCAGTACATAAGGACTACAATCACCTTTATATCACTCACGAAATATTTACAAAAGGTCAAACCCAATAAATTATGTTCTCATTTGAAATTTAATCACTCTGTTATTACAACAATACTAGCAATTTACAAAAGATTTCGTTCTCGTTATTAAACACTTGGATTTGGATGAGACACAATGTAAAATAATATTATTACTGATTCAATGAGCATAGTATAGAAATAAATTGTGAATTTAGACGAAACAAATAAAGTCTAAGACGTAAACCATATTATATCTGCTGAACATCTGGCAATAAATTATGAACTTTTACTGTGCATTGGTATAAAAATTAGATGCATAAAATCTTTATTTCTCGCAATACCAGTAAAATTTTAATTTTGAAATTTCATAATAATTAACTAGACAGTAATTATGTCTTGCCACACATTGTCATTCCAATAAAATTCAATCGTAAAAGATTAACCAAGAATATGACATAAATTAAAAGAGAATAAAAAAAAATTAATAAAGGCTCGTAAGTCGTCGTTTATATTTTAAAACTTTCTCTCGTAAACAAAATCCGCTCACATCGGAACTTTTCGTATAAACAAAAATGTAATTAAAAACGGATTTCATGTTTTATTATTATCAGCTATTATAGTAGGTTTAAATAATTTTTTTGAATTAATGACCTACTAAAAGTATATTTTTTTAATTAAAATATCTAGTTCAATAATCTAATGATTCCAAATTGTCCAGACTGTAACTTTCGATATCATGTGATTTACATTCAGACAACAAACAATAAAATTACTGCGATGGCATCATAAAAAGTTCAAATGTTAATAAAACTATAAAATCTAAACAAAACAAAAAATCAAGAGGTTTCGTTATTATCATTTTAATCGATTTAATCTTATATGATACTTGCAAGAGTTTTAACAAACAATATTGATGTTGAAAATAAAGGATTGTTTACGAAAATTTTCACTGTTAGGACAGTATAAATTTCATTTAATATTCATTCCATTATAATATTGTTATTCAATGATCTATTATCCTTATACTTAAAACAAAAACTACATTATAATTATTATGATGTGTAATGGATAGCAAATAATAGATTTAATAGAATCTAGAATAATAAATAACCCTTAAATTCTTAAAATTGGAAAAATACTTTTGAAATGAAAGCAGAAAATTCAAAAAGTTCAATAATCTTTAAAATTTTTATATACTTGCTAGACACAAAAAATTATAATAGCCAATTAGCTACTTAACTATATAAAAATTTATTATGAATGAATCAGACTATGAGTACCTAACAAACATACTCATATAATTTATAATTAATAATCATTATTAATTCTGATCCTTTGTCTGAACTCTTAGCTATTATAATAGATTTATATTAAATTGTATATTGAAAATTTTCAAAAATTTTATTAAATTTTTCAGAATTTTACAGTGCATGATTCCATTTTAAAATATTTTGATTCTTAATTCAAAATTTCATTTATTATAGTAAAACGATATGAATGAAACATTTCAGTCGATCAAAACCATGTGAATTATACCCTACCATCTTGAAAATCAGATTATTAAAACTTGTTTTTGAAATATTTAAAACAATCTTTTGTAGTTATAACGCAGTTATCCGAACCTGCAAAGCCATTCTGCAATAATTTCAGGGATATTTCTGAGCTATAATTCGACACATAAAGGTCAAATTTCACGCAGCTATCTTTATTATTTTTTCAACTATTTGATATTAGATTCTAGAGTTGTATGGCAGCTGCCTTAAGCAGTTTAACTATTTGTTGCAATAGCAGCCGTCCTTGGCAGAAAAGAAAAAGTTTTTGAAAGTCTGGTGGTGTTTTTTTATCCATTTTTGAGTTATCGTGAAATTGGACAGGCAGATAATTCGAAGTCAAGGCAGAGCCTTACGCTGAGTAATAATATACTGCAGACAACTTCTTCAAGTGCTTACAAACACCATAACAAAGTGAATTATGCCGTTCAGTAAGGTGCTGGGTATACAATAATTATAGTTTGAATCAAAAAATATTATTGCAGACTACCATATTAACCCTTTTGTATATATGAGAGTATTTTGATTATTATTGTAGTATGCCATTCTATAATAGAATTTCTTTTTGAATATTTTACTATGATGTAGTATTAAAGTACACTTAAATGTGGTTATCTACCACATTTCATATACAAATACTTATATATCTGCATATTTGCTGTTCTAATATCATTCTCTTTGCTTCATATCAATTCTCGAGCAACAGGATGCTGAAAAATTCTAATAATATTCTGTTTGTACATTTTTGATTTTCCTATTTTAAATGATTTGCTCATTCTATAACTAAAATTAAGTGAATTCAATAGAATATTAAAATTATATGTAAATGAGAAATCATACAAGTATATTATTAATTCTTTTGTATAATAATCAATCAATTTTATATAATGTTATACTGTATATAGTTTTTTTTCGAGAATCCAAAGTCACGATACAAGATTATTTAGGTATTATCAATTCAAATGGGAAATTATATTAAAAAATTCCGAAATCTTGCAAAAATTACGTTAAAATACAGGGATAGAAAGTAAAAAATTTGTTAAAAATCAAAATTCATGATTTTTAATATTTGTTTTACTATTATGGCAGTAATTGTTAACAACATAATTGATGGAAATCTTGACTTTTTTCTCTCTTGACTATTTAGGTATAATATTTTGTACTCCATATTTTCAGTATCTTTCTTAAATAAAGTAATTTTCTCTATTCTTTGTAATGATTTTGTTACAATAGGATTATTAGCAAGTTCTAAGAACAGCAACTGTATTGTGGTGTAAAAATTACTACTCTTCTCAATTAATAAAAAATACCATATGAAATCTGAGGTCCAGATGCCGTACCACCTCTGGCTGTAATAGATGAATTCATGTTATGTATAAACTGACCAATGGGACAGTTGTTATTGTCTCGGTCCTTTAACTGTAGGGTCTCTTGTTGAAAACTCAGTCTTGAGCGAAGTAGGATATAAAATACAATCAAGTAGAGTCAAAAAAGGGGGCTACATTGTTCTATTAATGTCTCAATTTTTTCTAAAACAGGTTGGAGTATAGGGCTGTAGTATGATATTGTCCCAGTTTGTCTCAATTATTCTCAATTAACTGAAATCAAATATGTATTTTCTTCGTGAGTGTAGCTAATACAAAATTATTCGAATTTATTCATGAAAAATGAAAAAAAAAAAAAACTAAATTTACCTCAAGCACTATTTTGATAAAGTCATGACACTTATTAACAGCGCAAAATACTTCAAAAGAAAAGTCATCCAGTTCCACATTTCCTTTATTTTATATACAGTCCTTTTGAATTTTCCAGTTTAATTTGTAAAATTTTAAAAAATTCGAAAAAAACAAAAATTAATTTTAAAATTCCCTTTAAACAGGACTTTCTCTCTCCCTCTTTCTCTCGTTCTTTCTTTATCTACTTACTTGCAAAACGAATGTATTCCAATTTTGAAAAGTGTGGAAATTTTTTAATATTTTACATTTTATTATTACATTTTTTACTATTCTGACTGGCTGTTAACTGTTAAGAGTATGATGACATAAAATTTAATAATTTTCTCTTTATGAATAAATTGAAATATTAAAGACATTTATTATGTATGTATGTATGTATGTACGTAAATATACTTGCTGTTGAGAGTTAAGTTTAGTTTTTTTTTTGTTAATTTTTGTCTATTTTAAAAATATTTAAAACTTTTCTATAGTGTGTTTTAAAAAGAAATTTTACAAATTTTTTCAAATATATTTTAAAAAATGTTCATTCTAACGGTACCATGTTCGGCCATTTCTGAAATATGGCATTGATGTATGATAAGTATCAGGTATAATAAGTATGATTCTGTAAGCGATGACAATGCCATATTATTTATCAAAAAAAATATTTTTCCTCTGATTCTAAAGATCAAAACTCAACAAATTCTTAGACATCGCTCAATTTTGTTAACTGAATTGTGTAGTACTAAATTTGAATATTAAATCACGTTATTATTTTTATTGATTATGTTTGATTATGTTTGATCATGTTTGATGTCAAACCTTATAATGTTTGATATCATTAACGATCAAGTAAAATAACATTCGAATTTTTCAATAATTATTTTTCGGATGTATCTCAAAATATTTAATTTCCATTAAAGCGATTCATTAACTTAATCTTTGCTCTCCAATAAAACAGAATTATTTAAATAATTTGACTAGTTTGATATTGTTTGAACATGATCCATTTTTATTCCGAAAGAGACATTATTTCATACAATTTAGCTAACCAAACACTTTCATTGATTTCAGACATTAAGATTCAGTGTGTAACATTTCGAACATAATAGAGCAACCCCTTCGAACTTATTTATTATATTCTCTGAAGTTCGTTGTAAAAGTTTGATATGTTGAAAATGTGCTGCTTAAGACAAACGCTCTTAAAAGTATTATTTTTTCCTTGAGAAGATTTTTAACAATTATTCAAATTTTCTTTTTTCCAAAAAATGTCTAAATAATTTTAACACTATTTTTCAAAAATTCAGAAATATGGAACATAGGAGACATTATACTCATGTATATGAAAAATGCTCTCATCTCCATACAGAAACTCAACTTGTCTCATACAATACAAACTTTTTAAATAATTCTTTATTTTCAACTTGAAACTCTAAAGCACCATCATATACAAATACTATTTTCTTTAAAATTCATAAGAAATTCAATTTCTAATTCAGTTTAAGTCCTTTCTTCTCAAAAAAAAAAAAGAGAAATGAAAACAAAAGAGGACAAATTTGACTTAACAATGTTTACAATTTATAATTTGCAAATGCACTTTTTAGTTTAAAATGTTGAAGAAGAAGAAAGAAAGCATAAAAAATAAATTCTGTAAAACTATGGCAAAAAAAAGTATGAGAAAAAAACTTAAAATCATTTTTCATTTTAAAACATATTGGGTCTTTTTATTTTTAAAGAATTTTCTGAAAGGATTTTTTTCTACCAAAAGTTTTACAAGTACAATGATTTTCTTTTTTTTTCATATTTTAAACGATGATTAAAGTACAAGTTTATAATTTAAAATATGACAAAATTTTTCATGTGAAATTTTCTAAACTGCAGGAAAACTGGGAAAAAAATAAATTGGAAGTTTGTCTAACAAGAAAAAGTTTATTGTCTTGTGGCAACAATTTTAGTAAAACAGTCACTGATTTAAAATACACGCTGATTTTAATCAAATTATTGGAATAACCTATGACAGCAAACGAACAATACGACATATAAGACTGAAAGAGCTTAGGCAAACATGCAGTTTGCATCATGTTTAGTCTTGCAAATGTGTGATTGCTTATTTTGAAACTGTTTGATTGCTTATTTTGCAACTGTTTGATTGCTTATTTCATAGATAAATTTCAAACGCAGACACGTAATACTGTATGATCACACGCAATTAAGAAATCAAACAATTTAAAATGTTTTACAAACTGATTGCGATCTGTAGTTAAAAAGCAATCGATTTGAATTGACACAATAGTTTAGTTTTAGTTGCTTAGATGTGCGCGCAACCATTTTATAAAACAAACAGTAATTGCAAATTTAAAAATTATATATTCTCTTGAGCCCTATAAGCACCATATGTAAGAGGCACAATAAAATATTTTGAGATTATTGAATAAATAAAAGTATGAGAGTATGAAAAATGAAGTATAAACGACACTGATTGATAGATAAGTTTGATTGTATACTAAAAATGTTTTCAGTATGATTCTATTCCCTATTGATAATAGATGTAGAATATTTTGTATAACGGATTTTTTTATTTTCTAGGTCTGTTAGAAAATTTTTAATATACTAAGTTATTATTTATTCAAATATTACAAATTCTATCTTAATATAATGGTCGAAAAGATTAAAATAGCTCAATCGATAATAAATTATTAATGAAGAAATTCTATGTAATGGAGATAGAAGAACATAGCAATCTCAAATTTTCAAGAAGAGCTCAATGAAATCAGCGATCCTTTTGAACCAAAAACTATTTATTGTGCGATACTTTACATTTTGAATTTCATATTCATCTTCTTTCGAACAATCAAAGCCTTTAACCACTTGCATAAATACTTCATTCTTTTGAAGAACTTTTTAAAGTTTTTTAACTAAGAGGTCTGAGGAATATAAGCAAGGTTAACTTATATAATTTGTAGAACCACGCAGACAAAAATTTTTACAAATCTGTAGCGTATTAAAGTTTAAGATAACAAAGAAAATTTTGTCATACATATGTGGTATACACAATAAATCAAATTTTTTTTTATTACCAAAGAATAAAAATGCTTTGTAATAGGTTGCTAGAAAGTTACTTGGAAATTTCCCTTAACACATATAAAAAGTTTTCCAAGAACACAAAAATAAGAAACAGAAAAATCATGTAAGAGAAACTTTACAATCTTTAATAAATTTAAAATATTAGTGTAGATTCTATATAGAAAAACCAAAGAAACTTTTATTAAAATTCATTGTACCCGCCTTCTAAAGAGGCAAAATAATTCTCCTAAAGTTGTAGTGATTTTTTTAAATTTTAAAAATCAAAAAAAAATTTAATAAAATTTTACATTTTAAATTTTTTTTATAAAAGTCACGTTTTCTACTTTTGTGTCACCCAAAAAGTGTAACGTTACCCTTTATAACCTTAAAATTGCTTTTTTTTTTGGTTTTGTGAAAATTGTGCCAAAAAAATTCATTCAATTTTGTTAAAAAATTGAATTTTTTTTTTTTATAATCTAATAAAGCATACGTTCCTCCTTTACTATTGCGTACTTCACAGTAGAGTAACAGATTTTACTAAGTAAATTTAATGTCAATCAAAAAAAAGAAAACACTTGACTCCCATATGGAAAAAAAATAAATAAATTTATAAATTTCTAAGCAAATTCATTTAAAATGTAGAACAACAAACAGAAGAATGTAAAAAAAGCAAAAACTTGTAATAAAATTTAATAATAATCCCTTAAAAGCTTTTGGAAATTATTAAAATATAGCCTAAGGATGTAAAATATATGATTGGTACCATGTAGAGTAAAAATAATAGAGAACATAAAGTATAAAACTATAACGACACAAGCACTCATACACGTATGTGTATGGCTCGTAACAACGCAAAAAACTTTCAAAACAACACTAAAAAATTCCAATTAACACTAAAAATTTAATGTTAACTAAAACGTGGTAATTCAAAATTTTTGAATAAAATTCAAGTTGCAAATTGAAAGTGTTTACTATAAATTATTGTAATCATCCTTTATAATTTGAGAAAGTGTTTGATATGGCTCACACGCACAAAGTATGATATCGTACGAATTGAATTAACACGTAATGTGAACAACACAAACAAGTTCGATGAGACAATTCCAATCACGAGAATTAAATTTTTTTTGAATAGAGGACATTATTTTTGACATTAAGAATTTAAGTTTAGAATTTGAGTAATCACTTGTAATGTCAATTTAATTGACTATTAATATTGTTACAGAACAAGAGCAAATTGGCAAATTTGCCGAAACATATGATTTATTTCCGATCTCTATTTGATTGAATTGTATTGTTTTAATTATTAAGAATTTTAACATCTTAGGCTAAAAGGCGAGAAAATGTGTGTTAAATTTTACTAGCAGGATATCACAAAGTATTGAAATTTCATAGCCAAATTTCTAAAAGCATTCAGTAAGAATTCAAGCATTTCTTAGAGATTCCTGCTCATTTCCTAATTACAAACGAATTTCTTTCAATATAAACTTATTTTTACGAAAAACCAAGAGCTTCACAGTTAATCCATTTTTTTTACTTATAAATTCATATTTGTATTAACAAATCTCATAAAATCTCCAGGACTTAGTTATAATAAACATTTTTGATTTCTACATTATTTATACCATTTTCTTGCAAAGATTTTAAAAAGGTAGTTTACTAGAAAAAATTTTCATTTCTGTCACTCATTCTTGTCCTTATAAAAATTCACTGCTTTTTTTTATAACAGCCGCAATACCTGTAGTTGTCTGTACGTCATTCAAAATTTGAAAAAAATTTTCCTGTGTCTACTCTACCACAACATGAAAAAATTTTTTTATTAACAGGAAACCATTTTGTTTTTAACAT
Organism: Condylostylus longicornis; assembly: GCF_029603195.1. Taxonomy (NCBI): domain Eukaryota; kingdom Metazoa; phylum Arthropoda; class Insecta; order Diptera; family Dolichopodidae; genus Condylostylus; species Condylostylus longicornis. Next base: position 3,501,652 of record NW_026578045.1, read on the forward strand.
TTTTTTTTAACATTTAAAATAAAAATTCTTGTATCACTTTTAAATTACAATTTAAATTTTTTCAGCAAAATTTTTGGAAGAGATGAAATTTAATAAAATATTTGAATACTCATGGTATATTGTTAAATTAAGTGCATATTGAATTAAATATTAATTAAATTACAAGTCTAGTTACAATTAATTTCAATCAACTAATTTGATTTTTGATTATTAATTGGTCTACTATAAGCAAATAATCAAAATTTCTTCAATTAATTTTAATAAAATGCATTTTATGTATACGTGAGCATTTTTCATTTCTTATCAATTAAAACAAAGAGAAAAGCCATAATATTTGCCTATTTCGAATATTTTACCAAAACCTAAAATCTAATCTAATTAATTTCTCTCATCTCACACTCATTTTTTTTTGGTTTATTTGATTGCATGTGCATACACCCATACATATCGTCTATGTTTTTCATCCAACGAATTCTTTATATGTCCAACACATTTCTGTTTTATAGGTGAATATAGCACGTATATTTAATGTATGTATCTACATCGATTACACACGTAATTTTACACAGAGAGGCAGAAGTTAATATTCCTATTATGACAGTGATAATTTTGTAATGCAATCCGTTCAATACGCACGACACAAATACCCGTTGTATAACCTAATTAATTTTAACTCACCAAATTTCTCTTACCTTACACGATTCTCTTCCATTGTTTTTAAATCAAAATTAATTAATTTTATTAATTGAAAGAGTGAAGATTGTCTTACCTGCAAAGAAAAAATGAAAAAAAACAAAATATTAAGTTTTTGCAAATTAAGACTCTAAAACGAAAATGGTTAATTTAGAAATTGAATTGATAACAGTAAAACAAAAGAAACCTTTTCAATTGCGTAAGGCAATAGCAACAGTAAGAAATCACCATAAATCGCATTCCTTTCAAAAAAATATTAAAGTGTATTATAAATTCTCTTTATGATTTTTGAGAGCATAACGTATAACTAGGCTATTGTGTGATGCTTTAAATTAAATTTAAATAACTGAGTAAACTTTCATATGTACTGGCATAACACCATATTTTCACTGTTGTGACAAATAATACTTTATTCTCTGTGATAAATAATTACAATTAAATTTGCTAATTTCGAAAATAAAAAGAGATTCTTTCTCTTATAAAAATCATATTCATAAATTTTTATTGCTACAGAAAATAAAAATGCTTTGTCTCCTATCATAACAGTTTAATATTTGTGGTCAAATAAACTCAATATGTGAAATGAAGGCTTGAAGAAAAATAGTCCGTTAAGTAACTTGAACAGCACAAATCTTTTTCTAATATCAAACATAATTATTAAAGGAAAACTCATTGTAATATAATTTTATTACTAAATCAATATTATTATTAGAATTGTTGAATATTATTATATTCACCACATTCAAAATTTCACCATATTGTTGTTAAGTTCCTGCCAATTCCAATTCCAGCAATGAAAATTTAAAAATTTTTTATTTCTTGCACCATTTTGCATTTATTCAATACCAACGTACATTATAAAAAGCATTATTATCATTGTTTGTGCCATCAATGGTTATACTTTTACCACATCACACCATAGCGATAATAACATTAATTTATCATAATAACATGGTAATATTTACAAAAACAATGTTATGATTTATGTCTCTAAATCTATCATTTATTCATTCGTGTTTTATTATTATTGCTGTTACTGCTTCAAAAAACATCTATCATATATTATCGTAATTACTAAGACAAATTGTTATTACAATTTAAAATTTGATATTCTATATTCTTTGTTCTCATATACTATTTTATTTACTATTATCCTATTACTGTACTCGTACTATACACGGGCTATCTTCTCTTTCTATACACGGAATTCTCGCTCTACATCTACTCTATACAATTACTGTGTTTTTACTTAAAAGAAAAACATAAAATTAATAGAATCCCTGTTATTGAAATATGTCTAATTTCAAAATTATACCCTCCAAAAAATAGAATTATCTTTTCTTCAAGAATGATTTTTGTTTCTATTTTACACAAAAAAGTAAAAAATGGTAATGTTCTCAATTCTTTTGTTTGTTTCCCATTCTCATTCACTTTTGTAAAATATTGTAATTTAAAAATTATAAAAATTATAGCCTTTATACTTTAGAACAAAAAAAAAATATTAATTATTGTCACTCTTGTAAATCAACACTTTTGAACAGCACGCTCGACATTAATGTACAAAATACAGAAAAACAAAAAAATTCCCGTCGTAAATATTATGGAATGCACCCAATTATAATCGGTTTTTCTTTACATAGCTAGTTTTATTTGCCTTTATTGTGGGAAAAAAAAATCTAATATAATTACGTACATATATAGAATGCATAATGTGTGCATGTTTATGCAATAAAATAAATTTTACACCCATACTAGAGCAATGAATCATCACTGCTCGCAACTATTTATCTAAGGCACTTGAAAAATCATAACACTTTATTGTCATCTCTCATTTTCATATCAACTTTTTTCTCATGTCTCCCATTATTTTTTGTTCTCTGTCATTATTTTAGTTGTTCCACAATTTGCATACTTCATACTTCTTCTCATCATTATTATTACCATTATTTTTTTTTGTTATTTCTTATTTTGTTTGTTTTTCTTTCGTATTTGACATTCTTTCTCTCTTTAATAATCATAATATAGCAAATAAACACAAATTATAATATATTGAGAGTTAATTTGTGCCATGTAAGATTTTTTAAGTTTTATGGGAAAATGAATTATAAATACAAAATTATTATTATTGTTTTATTGAAAGTTCTTGGATTTTTACTCTTAAATTCCAGTTGTGATGTTGTGATATTGAATCAACATGCACACGTTCCTTCATAGCCGGTATCTCTTGGTGCAATGATAGAACTGTTCTTAGAAAATCCAGCAAAAAATAAGACGGAATCAGATTATACTGCTTTGGAAGATAGATCAATCGATTGGAAGGCACTTTTAAGATCCAAAATGTCTACAACCATTAAAATTATGTAAGAGATTGCAAACGGAAGTACTTTAATAACGGAAATTTCCCTAGTTGCTCTATCTTACCCAGAGGTCTTGCTCTATCTTACCCAGATGCAGCTACACCTATATAGACTGATGTCAGTTTTGAATTGTTGTGGTGAAAATTACGAAAATTTCGTACATTAAGTGAAAAAATGTGAAAATTTCCAGTGCAATAAAATTGAAAGAGTGAAGAATTATGACACCAACAGTCATTGGAATTTAATCAATTATAACAATTTATTAATAACAATTTATCAAGGAATTTAATATAAAATGTAAAATATTTCATTTGTGAGTAAGCTTATAACTCAATTCTTTACCGGAACATTTTTTCGACTTTACAATATTTTTCCTTAAAACCACAAAATTACACAATAAAACAAACAATATTATAACTTTTATTATAGATATCAGTTGTATACAAGTTACATTTATGCCATAATACACGCTCTTATATGCAACTACATAAAATTGCATTATACTTTAGAATAACAAAAAAATATATACAAATCCATATAAGGAACACATAGACATAACAAAAAACTAACTATATATTCAAAAGTATATATGAAAAAAATTTCAACAAAAGTAACAATCAAAGCCTTTAAATTGCATCATAAATAACAATCAAACAATAAAATTATAACAAAAAAAAAAATACAAAAGAAATTTAGTTTAGCGCATTGCGTTAGAACTGAAGATGCAAGATGTAAAAATAACTTCATCTAGAAAAAAAATGTAATATATGAAGAAAAAAAGGATTACTAAGAAAAACAACAACAAAAAATCGAAAAATGTGTCGAATGTTGTCAACAACTTCTGGAGAAATGGAACCACTCATTCACATAATGAAAGACACATACGTTAATACATACTCGAGTAGCAATCAAAAGACAATATCATATTTTACAACAGAAATTAAAAGAATCCTTAAATTATTTAGCATAATTTAAAAAAAAATTTAATGAAATTAATAAAATGAAAAGATTTCTTTAAAATTGAGTTAAGTGTCATTAGGTTGATCTCATACAAAATCCGTATTGAGTTATACTTTTGAAGCAGTAATTGAGTCTTATACTTGAACGCATTTGACGCATTAATTATATCATACTTGTATAGTAATTAAATCATACTTGATTTAATAACATTTTTAGTCATACAAGTGCACATGAAACACTTAATTTAATCAAGTTTCGAACTGATCAAAATATGGAGGATTTTAATTTTATTTTACGCCTCATAAAAATATAAAGACATCTGCCAGAATGAATATGAGTAATATTTTAAAATGCTAGTCTAGTTAAAAGTGTTATACGCTTAAAATGTTATACAATTAAAGTGTTATACGTTTAAAATGTTATACAATTAAAGTGTTATACGTTTAAATTGTTATACGTTCAAAGTGTAATACACTTAAAGTGTTATACACTTAAAGTGTTATACATCCCCAAAACAGAGTACACCTCGAAACAAACGCATTGGAATATTAAAAGTATTTCAACAATTCGTCAACACTGGAGAACATTATTGATATGATTACGTTCTCATGCACGGCTTCCGTTTTGGGCATACGTGACCCGTATGTATTGTAGTTTTTGTAAAAAATATATTACTTGTCAAATTTTTTAAAGTATCCGAGAAAACCCGGCGGATATCATAAACGACTTTTGAATGAAAATTGCATAAATACATTTTGAATGTGCTTAATTTCTTCTCAGATGGAGTACATCTTTGGAAAGATCATTAGGTAAAGGAAATTTAATAATATTATTCTTAAGCAATTCAGAAGCGATATCTAATATACTACTTAGAAACCTTCATAAAATAATTCACCTTTGCAATGATGTTATTCACCACTAACTGACATTCACCATAATACTGATTTGCACATTTATTGTCCTAAAATATTGTGCAAGCAGGTTTTATATACTTCATCTTCACTGTATTTCTATATTATTATTATGACTCAATAAAAAATTCATGTTCTACTATGGATAGTAGCCCTTTTATGATATTTTTTATTTCTTTCTCTTTTCATTTCCATTTTTTTCTCAATTTCTTATTATTATTATCTATCTTTTGAGCTATTCATTCATCTGTCAAATAATATATGATTTCACATTACATCGTTTCGGATATAAAAACACATAAACTCACACAAGCAAACAAACAAACACAAGAGATAATCGAATGTGAGAGAAGAAAAAAATCTTTATTTGCTTCATTTGTCCTCATCTGTCATAGTTTGTTGAATTGTCATATTTTGTTTTTCTGTTTTGTTTTTCTGTTTTCTTTTATTTGTTTTTCCTATTACAACTTTTGTGCAGTACCATTAGTCACAATTTTTAGCTTCTTTTTATACTCATTTTACGTCAATTGTAATTTTGTATGTTTGGTTTGCTACAATATTTTTATATGTTTATTGCTTTTTATGTGCATCATGTAACAATACTTTCTACATTTTGAAATATATTTTTTGATTTCAGACAAATGTTTGTACAAATATGAGTTTTTCAAAATTTAGCCCTACAAGGTCAAAATATCACAAAGTTTTACATTGTATAATGTAGATTTTTCAACAATTTCTACATCTCGACTTTGGAAGTAATGAGCTTTAAAAAATGTCCACACAATTTATTAAACTTCGTTCTAGTCAACGTGAGTTGGAAGTTTATTTGTCTGTAACCGGGTAAAAAAATTTCTACCCTACAAGCGTAGATATGGAATATTTTTAATGAACTTGCAATTCTTGAAGTTGCGTTGAATGATGAATTTCTATTTTCTTCGTCAATTTATAAGTAGAACAGTGAATGCTTCCTAATTGATCTATACACTAAAACATCATATTCAGTTACCTTTCATTGAATTTTGATTGCACACTCCTGTTAACGCTTTGAGAACGTCATGTTATTCAATTATACTGATAGCGATTTATCACCACAGTTCTTACTTCTTTGCTCTTTCGCTATTAATGATCGAGTTCAAACAATTTTTAGTTATTATGTCAAGTCACAGTTAAAAGTCGCCACTTTGTTAGATACCAATATTCCCTGATGTAAAGTAACAATCATTTTATTAGACGTACAAATTCATTAGGACCGCATGAAATCTACTCATACTTTTGAATATGAAAAATTTTTTTATCTATTATTTTCACATTTCACATTCACTTGTTTTAAAATTCCTTTTAAGCCGACCCTCAATAAATTGGAATTACGATAAAAAAAAAGAAAAAAATTTATTTGTAATGCACAAGCACATACCACTTTACTTTTCTATGTAATGTGTGTAGGTAAACATTAATTTCTGACGAGTTAGCATAGAAGAGTGGCACATCAAAGGATGTAAAGGCGGAGGGGAAAAACCAAATAATACAAAGTTGTGTCTCTTTGTTTTTTGATACATTGTGTGTTGTGTTCATTCTGTTCTGTTTAATGTAATGGAGCGCACAAAAAAATAAGAGAAATAAAAAATTCAAAAGTGCATTCATAAGAAAAAAATAAATTTAGGATTTTTTTTTTCTTGAACATTGCTTTTGTCTTCTCACATCCTTGTATCCGGTTATATTATTTTGGTTTTTTATTAGAGAAATGGAATAGGTTTCTTATACAGCGAAACTATAAAGAGGATGAAGGTAATTTTTCAATTTTTTAGTTATTTACAATTTGTTTGATCACCCTAGATTTGATTATGATTTATTAAGATTAAAATTTTAAAATCTAAATATCTTAGGTGCAGTAAATTGAGCACTTTATGCGCAAATTTATTGAGTTTTGATAGCGTAACTCTATTTATCACACGATAATAAATGTCTGTCAATTATTTTTTTATCAAATTCAGTTAGAAGTTATAAATCACGTAATGTGAAATCAATTTACAACAAATTTTTGTTGCAACAGTTCTTTAAAAAAAAATTGCATATATCTTGGGGCAGTTTTTTTGAGAAAATTTAATGTAGAGCAAAATTATTGATACTTTTAACAGGAATAATGTCAAATTCACTTAAAATTTCATTATTTAAGCGCATTTCCTTCAAAATCACTTAAAAATATTGTCACAAGTAAAGTAATTATCACAAAAGAAAGTTGATTGAAGTAAATCCTACGATTTCTCGCCCATTTCTTTAAAAGAAACAGTCCCACATTTAAAATTCTATCTTGCAAAATTTGATAAGGGATTGAATGCAATTATGTTTTTTGAAATTTGTTATGTCAACCTTCAACTAAACTCTCTTTTCAAATTAGCTCAGTTTCTCTTGGACTGGAATAATTTAAAAAAAAAATTCTATTTAATTAGTCGTTTTAAAATTTATTTCTTATCTCTTCTTTCATGTTATTTAAAATCTACGATTAGATTAATTGCATAAGGTGAAATAAAAAGTAAAATTTTAATTTAAAGTCAATAAACTTCAATGAACTTACTTCTTTAATGACATTACAAATATTATTATTGAATGTTAAACACAAGATTCTCAGAATACGAGGGTCACTATTTATATTTCGGGTCCTGGCAATACTAGTGCTGCCGGGTGCAACTCACATCAAAAAAAAAATGCGTGGACAACGAGTTCAACACCTGAAGAAGCAGTCGATGCGTTCAAAAACCATGTTTTGGAGGTGTCTCAATCGGAGTGGAAAAAGTGCTACGAAAATTGGTTTCAGCGCATGCAAAAATGTATTGATCTTCATGGGGAATATTTTGAAAAACAATAAAACCATTTCCAATGATAAATGTTTGTTTTTTATTGCTAGACCCGAAATATAAATAGTGACCCTCGTAATATTATTATTGAAAGTGTTAATTCTTTCGAAGGAAGTGAAGAGTATTATAAAACTATATTAATTGGTAATAAATTTAAGGATATAATAAATCTAATCCTTTAGTGGTATAAAACTGTGTATTTAAGGAATAATTTATGTATGAGGTGGGTGATAAGCAGTCGTAGAAGATATTGTATTTTGTGAACTTTTGTGCCATTCCTCGTAAACATTAGTCTATGTGTTCAGCTTTTTGATAGGAGTAACAGAAACTGAATCTGATATTTTGAAAATTTATCTGTATAATGATTGCATATTTCTTGGATGAATTCAATTGATTCTATAGAAATTACATGTTAGTTTTCCTTCATTTTTCATCGTAATTAATAATACCGGACCTGATATCCAACATGATTATTTCAATTAAAAATTAACATACCCACTTAACTGAAGAAGACATTGCGGTCATTACAATCTCGTTGTGTAGTTATAAAGAAATAAATTCGATCATTAATAATATGACAATCATTATTCTTTTGATTTTTTAAATTCTCTTAGAAGAATTTCATCTTAAAAATGCAAAAAATTTTTTCAATATTTGAATATTTCCCAGACATAATTAATTAAAAAACAATAGCACAAAGGAATATACAATATAAACGCCAATAAATATGCAATTTATGTCAAATATTAAAATAAAATACAATTAAAATCAATGAATGCATTCTTCATGCGTTTTTATCTTGTCATTTACATTCTATTTTATTGAAAATCCATTTGAATTTTATTTAAAAACCAATAAATTTTATTTTTAGAAATTTATTCATGTTTTAGAAAAATCTTTAAAGATGTCGCGCGTATTAAAAACTTGAAAAGTGAAAAAGAATAAAGAAAAATCTCTAGTATATCAAATTTCAATAGAGAAGAAAAGAATATTAGAATGATAAGGCGATATTTTTTAAAATTTAATAAATTTCTTTGAAGGATGAAGAATATTTTTAGTATATTAGGTTGCTGTCTATGTCCTACAAGGTGATTTTAAAGATTCTATACGTAACACAAGAGTTGAAAACAAGATGCACATCAATTCAAGATTAACAAATCAATTGTAGATAAACATCATTATAGGCCGAACAACCAACGGTATTTCTTTTATTTTCATCAAATAATAAACGTCATTTTAAACTATTGTATTTGTGGTGCTTACAATTCGAACCACAAAAATATAATCTATTATAAAATTTTACTGAAAAAATTCAAGTAGCTATAGATTTAAAACAGAAAAAAAAAATATTCTTGAAGAAGATTTATCTCAGTTTTTCAGGAAATTTTTTAATTTTATTTTTGTTACCTGGGTAACATTAAATACACCATGTATAAATTCTACATAGATTCAAATATTTTCTAATATCAACTATAATATATTTGAATAATAAATAATATTTTTCTAAAAAAAGAAAATGCTTGAAGATTTCTTTTAAGTATATTTGAACAAAGAGAAAATCCAATAAAAAAAATTATTGAAATATTTTGAGTCCTGGAATATTATTCTATATAAAAGGTGAGAAATACCACTATATAGGTACATAAAACCAGAAACGATATATAAAAGAAATTTTTAACTAAAGCGTATATTGAATTCAAATTGAAATGCTTACCTTAAGCGTTTCAAGCAAGAGAAGAAATGTTTTTAAAGTGAGAATTTTTTTTATAGAAATTGAATGTTATAATTTTTTTTAATTTCTCAGAGAATATTTTAGTTTTTATGCAGCTATTTTGCTTACAAGTAAAAATATCACAATAGTTTTTATAAATTTTGCATTTCTTCTTTTAGAAGCCCTGGACCCAAGAAAGGGAACGCCATTTATCGGATAACCGAAATGCTTACAGAAAGAGTGGATCTGTGAAGATAGCGCTTCATGCAATAGTGACTCAAGTATATTTCGGACATCACCAAAAAATATTGTGAGACAGCACTTCAAGGAATAGTGACTCAATTCGGAACATCACTAAAATATTGGAAATACACAATAGCCGTCTTAATATCAAATTTTACAAACGGAATGACAGACAGAATAAAACTAAATTTAGGCACATTTGTTTTAGAGTTTTTCTGTAACTGTGCTAATAAAGCAATTCATTCATAAATATTTAAACAATTTCAAAGTATAAAATTAATATTGATTGTTGTAATTGTAATAATGAAAATAATACATGAGAGTATGAGGCTGAGGCTTATATGGTTAACCACAATAAAAATCATAATGAAAAAATATTTTCTATTAAATTTAATACAAATTTCTTTTAGTAATATTATTAAATACAAAAAAATCTTTTATACAAAATAAATAATAAAATTTTATTAAATAAATTTCACATTACCTATTATAGTATTTTTGGATTTTAAAGGTAATTTATTGTAAAATTTTCAGTAATATGTTATTGGTTAAATAAAAAAAAAACTGTATGTAATTTTAAGCTTCGAGGTTAAACATAAAATTAATACAATTTAAATATTTATTATATTTTATCATAATAATACAATTACCTCAATGTAATATAATAAAAAAAATGGTGGACACACATATAGTTATAGATGTATATGCATATGGAGTTTTGACAGAATACTTGTTATTCGACATCATCGCTGTCCTGACTATATTACCTTTAGATATAGATTACCTTTAGATATATTACAAAACCTGCAGTAATTTATCATACAATTGCAGAACAGATGGATGAAGCAATCAATGGAGCGGGTCAAGGTACAAAAATTAAAAAATTTTCATCTTAAACTTAACTCGAACCAGTGACTTACTGCTTTCTGCGCGGTATTTATCATCATAATAATGTCTGAATTGTCATCTGAATTGAGTGGAGCAAAATGTACCTCCTGCGCCACCACAGCCATTCGCAACTTATTGTAGCCTCCCGTCGCTCCTATTTATAATATCTCCGATTCAAGTAAAAAGCTCCAGATATTCAAAAGGGAGTTACACAGCAGTTCCCGAAATCCTGTCCAAAACAATTGTGACACCAGACAGCCAGTTTCCTCTACGACTCCTGGTACTTGTCTTACTAAGCATATTGAAATTCTAATAGCAGAAATATTTGTAATCTAAATTTTTGTATGCATGTTTTTATATTGAAATGTCAAAATGATTTCACCTCAATTTACCAATCAAATTTTATTATGTTGACACATAAAGTGAATAGTTTTAAATTCTCGCAGTGTTCGCAAAATAGTATCTAAAATCTCACCAAAACCCTTAACCTTAATCTCACCTTAAATACCAAAATCATTTCCAGAAAATGCCTATAGTAGCTACTGTATGTACATTACTAAATTTCCATTTTAAAATTATAATTTATAATGCCTAAGGTTATACAAAATATAATGTTGAATAGTGTAAAATTGTTAACGCTCCCAATAAAAATTATTGTGTAAAATTTTGATGTGGTTAAAATTTATTTTTCATTTTCAAATTAAATTTTCCCTCACATTCCCATTTAATATTATAACAATAAATTTATTTATGACAATATAAAATCAATAATTATTTCAATAAAATTATAACAAAAATAGAAATTATAAAATTGCTTAAAGTGATAATACCCGATTTCTCAAAGGAAAATTTAAATTTTATTAAATTAAAATATTTTTAAACAATACACACATTAATATTAAAGGTATAAAGGTATGCTATAATCAATTTTAAATAATCAATTTCTGTCTAGTTAAATTACACATTAATTAAATTACTTTCAAATTTCTTGTTTATTATAATTATAAGAAATATTTATTGTAATATGCAATTAAAATATATATATATGAAAAGCAGAATAGGAAGAGTTGATCATCTCAACTATGTGATACTCGTACGAATGAATAATTTTAAGTGCTCTGTGTTAATTGCGACGCTCTTTCAGACATACTCCTGGTTTTTTATTCATTTATGCAAAATTTCAGCATTTAAATTTCAATAGTTTCTATAATAATACCACCAAATGACTTTCGAAGTTATATGGCAGCTACAGCGACCAATTTTAAAGAAATTTTAATTAGTTTTCACCAAAAAATTTTAACTAGTTTTATTAAATATAATTTAATTTCAATACTGTAGGGTCTATAATTCCTGAGATTTAGCCGAATAATTTTTATAGTTGTATAACAACTACCCGAACAACTACCTTAATCACATCCAATTAAAATAGATTTGCGACATTTACTATTATGAATGATTTTTGAAGAATTGCTGAGCTTAGATCAATTAGTTTTTGAGTTATCGTTGTGATGGACGGGCAGACATAGTCGAACGAACTTCAAACATACGTTCGTACGAGTATAAAAATCATATTTAATAGTTGATCTGATGAGTCTCCTGTTAATTCGGAATTGAAGTACCAAAAGGTCTCTGAATGCTGAAATCACAATCGAATTTAAAAAATATTGAGAATTTTAATAATTTTATAAAACTTTCGAAAGTATTTTAAATATTTCTGGAACAATATAAAAACAAGGATTATGAAAAAGGTTTTTTTTTTTGAAAGGATCAGGTGAATTTATTACCTTAAGAATTTTGGATTTACAACAATAAAAAAAATTTTTTTTTTGTTACATTTTTTTTACTTTTTATAATTTGTCAAAATTTAAGTCTCTTTGTTTGCAGCAATGCTTTCTTTACCCCTCGGAAAAATAAGATTTATTTAAAAGAGAAAATATTGAAACTGAAAAGTACAAAGCCTTTAACCATGCAGCATTCTCAATTTACTTAAGGTGCAACATAGAAAATGGCAGTAAAGTATTTTTTTAAAATTGTGAGAATTCGAAAATTTCACAGTGTCAACTAAGAGGCGAGCGGATAACACAACTTATTGATTTCATGAGTTACACACGAAAAGTTCCATTTGAATTGACACAATTTTGAAAGTTTGCTATAGTGACAATGTCATAATAAGAGCATCGAATTTCAGGAGAGAAAACATTTCATCGTTAAAATACGCCAATTTCTTTTGTGTCTCGATCTATAAGTATCTAAAGAAATATTGTAACTATCGGACAATGGTGTGTTGTCATTATTCGAACTACACTTTATCTTCAAAATTTTCCGAACATTAAACAATAATGAACTTTAGGTGACATAATGACTGAATTTCTCTTAATTTTTTTAATGTTTCCTTTCTCTTTTTTTAATTTTTCTCTTTTTGCTCTCATAATATTATTATCTTGACCTTACTGTTATAGTAATGTCATAATATAGTTTAATAATATTAATAAGTCAAGTTAAGTAAGTCAAACAAATTTTTATTTTTAATAAAAAACAAAGGCACATAGATATGTAGAACAATCTACATACATACATATTGTATATACGTATTATATCATAAGATCATAAATAATTCAGTGAGAAGATAATTTTCACAACAGCAAAATGTCATAAATATTTAAAATATTGTACACACTTATTATTACATTCATACATACTTATATTTTTTAATTAAAAAATAACAATTATTATTGCAGTAGAAAAGGTGAAGAAAAACACGTTGAGACTAATTGAGAAAAGCATAAAAAGCAATAGAAATGTCATAACATAATTAAAAAAAAAAAATAAACATGACATTTTTTTTCTCTTTTAATTTTCTAATAATTTATTCGCTATAAAAATTAATTTCTTTACATATAATTTAATTATTTTTTTTGGTGCCTTCTTCTTCTTCTTACTTTTCTTATTCATTTTTATTTTGTTCTTACGTTATGCTTATTTATTTTGACCAGCACGACGATGACCGACCACCATAATAATTTCTCTTAATTAAGTATTCTGGCCCTCCCCCCTTTTCTATCTCTTGAATGGCATTCTATTATATTTGTCGTTCCATGTACAAGAGAGAGAGAGAGAAAGAGAAAGAAAAGCGAAAAACAAAATGAAAAAAAATAACAAACAAAACACAAGCACAACATGCAAATTTTTTTAAACTTCATTTCTTTTTTGTTTTTTTTCTTATCATTATGCCTATGTTTACCGGTTCATGGTAGCGTGATCTTTCAAAACTACCATTCCGATTTTAATTGTTGAAAATATTCTTTGTACTTTTTAACCACAACTTTAATTGTCATTATTGTTTTATTTTTTTTTTTCTTGAAAATACTGACAGACATGTCAATTTAGTTGTCTACTTAATTATACTTGTAATAATTAATTGCAATTCTCGTACATATCAAAATAAAATGTTATGTAAGCGACGAAAAAATTGTGGAATGGAGTTTAATTAAGAAACACTTATAACCACAATAAATTATAAGATTAATTGTAGAATTATTGATAAAATATTGAACTCAATTATTGAAATGTATCGGAAAACATGTGTTCGCCAATGAGAGCGAGGATAAGTTTTGGCCAATGAAGCCGATTACATAAGACGAAATCGATAAAATGTATAAAATTCTTAACAAATTTTCTAATTTTATTGGTATGATCCGTCTGCTTTTCCCCTTTAAATTACTAAATTTCCCGCATTTCCCACATTGTAAAAGGTACCTATATCCTTTATATTCTTACTAGTTGGGAATTCGAATCATACTCAAGTATGTTTCGAATTCGAATTTTAATCAATTTTCGAATCTTACTAAGTAAATTGAATTTATATACAATACTTACATAATAATCGTTAATAATTGAAAGTTATTTTATTCACTTTTATATTTTCAAAATCTCTTACATAATTTTTTATGGCCTACAGGCTACATAATTTGTAAATTCTCACATAATTTCGTGAAAATTTTTTTACCCACATAATTTCTTAATTAACATTGGACTCTCACTCCTATAGCCTGAAAAAATTTTTGAAAGTGACTTCGAAATTTTCGGCTATCATTGTATTTGTTAAGAAAGGGTCTTAGCTGAAATCTGTTGAAACTGAACTTTCTTTAGATATGCAATTGAAATGTTATCTTAGAGTAAGACAAGATGGTCACAAATTCCTTTTAATTTAAATTTTCTTTTCTCAAAAACTGAAAAAATTTCTTTTTTATATGCAAGTTGTAATAAAAGAGGAAAAATTAAAAAATAAAAATTGTTTTCTTTTTTTCTAAAGTAAAAAGTTTTCAAAAAAAAAAGAAAAACATTTTTTTAATGGGAATTTTTTTTTCTCAGTGGAAAAAAACATCATCTGAGTTTGTTTACCACAAATTCTTTTTAATTAAAAACTTTACAAATCTTCTTTTTTCCCTGAGTTTTTACATTTGTTTGTTTTTTTTTTCTCTCATTTTTTTCTTTTCACATTTACAAATTCTGGATATTTTTGTTCTTTTATTCTTTAGTTTGCCGGTTAGATGACGGGGTGCGTACTACAATAAAATGCCACCAGAGTGAATATTAGTAATTAAATACAAATAACTGTATAAATGATAAATGAGAGAAGTGTCATTTTTGGCACCGTTTTATTTATATTTTTGATTTTAATATTTTTGTTTTTGTTATTTTTTTGTAATAAAAATATTTTGTATTTTTAAAATTGGTATTGTGTTTTTTTTTACAAAACAAAAAATTTAATTTGTTTAACATACATAGGTACACTTGTAATTAAAAAGTAAAAATAAATTTATTATCAGTTCTAGATTATTAATTATCCTGTTTCAATTCAAAATTAGAATTCCTTTAGTTGCGCTTATAAATAATTATACGGGTCTGAAAATATCATTCAAACAGGCACAAAATAACACTCTGCAAAATAGTAAAATTACATACAATGTGTGTAAATTTTCTCAATTATAAATTATGATGTGCAAGGTAGCACAAAAATATTTTGTATTAAACGTAAAGTGTAATACTCACTGGTCTGAAATGGTGCGTGATTGTGATTGAATATTTTCAGCCCATCCTCAGAAATACTGAAAATTATTGTGTAATTTTACACTTAAAATAAAGGTTAGTTGATTATTACCTCTTTTTCTTACTTTATTCATTTTGTAGATTTTCATGTCTTTAACTCCACAATCTTCTTGTAGTTAACAAGAAATACTCATAGCATAATCTTTAAGTAATTCCGATAAATTTACATATAAAGACACGTTTAAATTTAAAACTTATAATAATAAGTTTTTAAGAGAATTAAATTTTTATATTTCGATTTTTTGTGTTGTTTTTTTTTTTGTTTTATGTAAATAAAAAACCCAGCATGAGCTTAATTTCCATTTTTATTGAATCATAATTTTTACGATTTAAAAGTTTAATTTTCTTATATTTTTAATGGTTTCTTTCTCAGCTTCCACCCCACTTTATTATCATTATGACCATAATTTAGTATGGGTATACTAAAATGGTCATTAAATTTTGTTTATTATACAAAAATGAAAACACTTATAATATCCCCAATTTTTTTTTTTGTTGATTATAGAAATAAATCAACAAAATAAAAATATTAAAATGAAGAAAATTATTAAAGTCTCATTCACAAATTCTATGTTATAATAAAATATTAAAAATAAAAATCTATTAAGAGCCAGCATAAATAATAATAATAATTTTTGTTTATTAATTTAAAACATTAATGCCATGTTCACCTCATATTTACAACTTACCTTATGTATTATACAGAACACTAATATAATATTTTAATGGCAAAAATAAAAGCGGTCAGGAATAAAAACAATTATTTAACATTTTTATTATAATAATGATGTAATATACAAAACTATTATAACAAAATTAAAATCAATATTTTATTTATTACTTAAAAGGTTAATTTTTTATTAAAACTAAATTAAAAATTTAATTTAAATAATAATAGACAACAATCAGAATCCGTATTTTATAAATAAAAGACAAAAAAACTTACATATTCGCTTAAAACAAAAAATGTGATACGTAAACATTGCTATATAACAATAAATTAGGAAAAAAAAATTACGATATATAAATACGATATTAATTTTTTACGATATCAAATTTACGATATAGCTAAAAGATTATAAAAATTTCGTAAGCTACACTTACAACCAATATCAATAAGTACTGCAGTCAAATTCAGCTATAGAACAAACAAAATTAAATATTTAAGTATAAAATTCATAAGCACAAATATTTTGTAATAATTTTAAGTTTTCTCAATAATAAAGTTCCACAATTTTCTTTTATTATTGTAGACACGCGCTACATATTAAATCTTGAGCAACAATTTCAATTGGACAACAGTTGAGTAATAATTTTTAAATATGAGTAAAAATTTTTTACAACAATATATTATAAGCAGAGCCGGATGTAGCATACCTTTACCAGGCATTATAGCCTCATTCAAAGGGAAGTTAAAGAGTAGGTATCGTTTAATGTAAAATTATTTCATTAAATTTGGGGCACTAGATTCGAGATTTTAAAAAAAACTTGTCAATTTTTACGAGACAAACAATTTATAAGAGCTTGGAATTTATGAGACACTTAAATTGGAGCAAAGACCAGAAATTATTCTGTTAAATAATTCTGTTTAGTTTTCGAGTTACCAACATAAAAACTATGAATCCAACACTGCTAATACTCAAATAGAAATTTTGTGTATGATAATAAATTAATTTTAATATTTTTAAAATTATTCTTTTTAAGAGCTCCCTAGGGTGATACGAAAACGCCATTATAATTATATTATATGGAAAAAAAAAAGAATTTTTTATGTTAAATGATTCCGAAAAAACAAAAAAACCATAATTTTAATTCTTTGTTTTGTATTTCAGTCCAAAATTTTGGTAAAATATTTAGATAACAAAATGAAATAAAAAAAAATATTCTTAAAATAAATAAAATAAAATTTTTTCTCCCAACATAAAAAAAAAATTTGTAAGAAATGTGTGTAATAAATAATCGGCCTAAAAATTTTATAAGAATATTTTCTCATGGAAAAATAAAAAAAATAAAAAAAAAATCTAATATCGTAATTAAAAATTAAGATTGGCGGCCTCCTTACACTTACATACATACATTCATAAACGAAAGTCCCACACTCCATTTTATAAAATATTAAACAAAATATACAAATAATATTTTGCATACTTATTATTGTATAACGGTTAAAGAAAAATCTAGGTCATGGAAATATTTTAATATTTTTTTTTATTTTTAATTATTTTTATTATAAATTTTAAAAATTTAACAAACAGACAATTAAATTTACATGATTAAAGTATAAAAAGTATAACCTTAATATTTTATTTATTATACGATGTTCATTGATTATTAAAACAGGTGCTTATATACAAGGTATATTACATTCAACTTGTATACATATACATACATACATATATGTATTACAAGAATTGATAAATTTTTTCCGTGCGACCAGGTGAGCAATTTGAATTATAATTTAATTTTATTACTAATTTTATAAATTTTAATTAAATTCTGAGTTTTGTCTAAATATTTTCAAAATTAAATTTGTTTTTCCCAAAATGAAGCTTCATAGATTCCAAACTTGACATTCATTGTTCGATATTCTGTTTCATTCATTAAACTATAGAGTGTAGACTATTAGAAAATTTTTGAAAACCTTGAAATTGGGAATACTATAAAATTAAGTGTTAGAAATAAGTTCTAAATTGAGAAGCTTCGGGTATAAAAGACGCATACTCTGATATCGGAATTGTAATGATGCCGTGTCGAAGCTGAATTCTGCATTAATAAAGTGGTATTCCAATTCTGATTTCAGAGATATTGTAATATTTGATATCAAAATTTCTAAATACGGTTTAATCTGCCCTATAATTTGAAGTATAAAATTCAATTATTTTGTTGACGTAACACTTTTAATATTCGTAATGTCTGGACCGTATATCATTTCTGTCATTTAGCGTAACGATTCGAATTGGATTTAAACACTGAACAAACTTACAATTTAAATTCGAAAAAGAAATTGTATAAATGTATCTAGAAGTAACAGTTTCAATTCAACGACAAATTCATTTTCACATATACACGATTAGAATGTCATTAAATACATTTAACTAAAAGTCTCACTTGCAACTATATTAAATAATCGTAATAACTGTTAATTTCTATTAATATAAAGTCACGATTTCAATATTTTTGAAAATTTTTCTATTTCTACCTTTTTATAAACATTATAATGTTAAGTTTAATGTTAAGTGTGAATGTTAAATGTTAATATGTGAAGTACATGTGCGATATAAACAGCTTATATATATTTATAAGAGGTGATTTGAGGAGATGATAGGCAACGAATTTAAAAATACAATAAACACAATACACCACAATAGCTACCAAGAGGTGTGCTCGAATTTTATGAAAATTGACATTTCATACAGACTTTGAACTTTATAAATTGAAACGAATTATTAACAGCTATGTTGAACTTAAAATTTTGTAAGATTAATATTAGATAATAGGAAATTTAAAAATCTATTGTTGAACATTTGAATATCTTACATACTTCCATTTAATAAAATGTTCTTGCGAAAAATTTTTTCTTTGATAGTATGTACACTCTACAATATTCTAAGAAACTAAGGAGAAGGTGGTGGTATATGAAATATAGATGGGGAAAACTTGTTGGAAGGAGCCTCTAGCTCTCAAGACTCATTTGAGTTACAAGGACTCCGGTTAAAATTGATTTTGCCGAAAGTGTTTGAACAAAATTTGTAAGTCTTCATGAAAATCATTTTAGGAGTATATCACACAAAATCATATTTGAAAACTTTCTAAACAAACGATAATGGCAAATATTTCAGAATCTTAAACCTTAGGTGCACAATTCAAATGAAATCTTGCAAAATTTTTTATATGGAATCATTGAATAAGAAAATTATGTATTACGGCATTGCTGAATAAGAAAATTCTGTACAATATTTCCTATATACAATATTTTGATTAAAACCAATTAAATATTCCTTAGAATGTTATTAAAACTTAATACCTATTAAGAACATTACAATAATTATTACAATATAGGTTAATGAATTCTATATAAACTATTTACATGAAAGCATCACATTATGTATAATATAACCCCCATGAATAAATAAGAAAATATATAAATACTAAGTTAACAATATTGTAAAACATAATGAAGCTCTCTAAATGGACCTGCATTCTAGGATATTTTCAATATACTATTATAATAATTATTATATCCAAAATATTAACATACATTTTCACATTACATTAAATTTAGAATTACCAGGAAATCAGTCTCTCTAGTACCAATCATATTGTGAATTTAAGAAGAGTATTATTAAATTTTAATGATTATTATTATTGTGTATAATAATATAATTTTTGGTAAATTAATGTCAATTGAATTTCTTAAGAAAATTTTTCTTATTAATTGACAATGTTAAGAACAAATCCAGGGCTATGTAAAATAGCACAATTTCAACGTTCCTAAGACGTTCAGTTCAAATAATTTTGCCATTTTCACATTATATTGTATATTACGTTATGTTACAAGCAAGAGTTTTTTAGAATTTCAGACAAAATTTTGAACTATAGTACACTGTAGAGCCAATAAAGGTTTTCAGGTCGAATAAATGGATAAACGAAAATCTCTATTTTACCTGATTTGAGATTGATCTTTTGCTCTGAAAGAAACGAAAAAGAAAATTTTTTCTAACGGAATTCAATATTTTAATTTATAGATATTTGGAAGCTATTGCCTTTTTATATCCCTCCGAATTGTCGCTAAAATAAGATCAAGAAATAAAGAACAATATATTTAAGATAAAAGTTAATTTGAAGATTCTGCATTTAACATTATGAGATTGCCGATGCTTCTTCGAAGATACGAGAAATAAGTCATCACCTTTTTTGAGAATTTACAAGAATTAGTTGAGAATAAAAATTTTAACAAGCTGGAGATACTATTAATTTGGGGAAATAATTTTTGTGAATATTGAGAAATAAGATAAGAAGTGGCTTTAGTAAGAAGTTTAAAGTAATGACATTAGAATGCGTAGATATTTTGTAATTGAGCGCTAAAAAGAACTACCACGAACTACCACGTACATTCTTTCTTGCGATTTTTTTTTGAAATGTGCTGAAAGTGCTATTAGGTCGAAAGGTTTTTTATATTAAACCCTTATTTCAATCAAAACCCAACAAATTTAGTTTACAAATTTAAATTTTAATTGTTTTCTTCAAAAACCATTTGAGTTTAAGTTATAATGTTCTCTAAGATTATAGTTATAGGTCAAATTAAATTTTGCCAATATTTATTATATGAATTGAGTTTGAGCAAATCTAAAGCAATTAAATTTTATTCTATATGTATGTATGTGTGAATAAATTCTATACCTATGTGGCTATTCTGCAAAAGAATTTTGAATTTGAACTATTGACAAAATTTTAATGGTTTATTTTGCAATTTTCAAAATTAATGCAATTATTCCAAAAATTTAAATTGTGGTATAATATTATAAGAATCTTAAGTATTATGAAAATATTTTTAGGGTTAAATCAATTGCTGTCCTCAATAGAATAATAATAATAAGAATGAAAATTTAAATTATAAGTTCATTGTCCTTCAACTTTTTAAATCTAGTACAATTAAAAGATATCTTGTGTTTAAATTAAAGTGTTATAATTTTAGTTTAAGAATATTAAGTGTTTTAAATTTGAGAATCTTTAATACTATTTTATTGTTTAAGGACTCTTGAATTTTAGTCAAAATTTTTTATTGCAATAATATGGAAGAATTTAATTATTAATTTTTTGATATTTTCAATTTATGTTGAAATAAAATTTTGGATTTTTTGAATAAATTTTGTATATTACTATAAATACCCCTTATAGGGAAAGTACGAGTAGGTGGTTCCCTTATAAGAGATATTTATACTCCGACTATTACTACAAGTGTAGACTTACTTGTTTTACTAAATACACAACTAAAGAAAATATTCTTAAACTCGAAATTTTGAATGAAAATTATTCTTTCTCAGAATAATAATACTTTGAGATCTCCGGCGAAAAAAATAGGAACAGTTTGGGAAAGGGGATGATGTAGTTCTTCTGTGATTACTATTATAATTTTTATTAGAACATATCAGAATAATGATTCTGATATGTCGCAGCTGCCAGGAAATTAACAAGAACTCTGCTCGTAATCTTACGCTTAATGATTAACTGGTTATCTCGAGGTAGCTGCAGCAAAATGACATATTTGTGTTAATTGCGATGCGATGGGCCTGACACGTCAACCAACCAACCACTGAATAACTATCAATAAGAATTGATGAAGCTCAGTACCAGCAATTCAAGCAAATTCCTAGCAATTTACTATCCTACAACAAATAAATGAGAAAACTCCTTAAAATATAGAAAATATTTCGATTTTTCAGCAACGAATTACGTTACAGTCAAATTCTTTGATAAACTATTGGACTTAAAGTAGCTATAGATCGTTTAACTGCAAAATACTTTACAACAGTCACATATCTCAAACACTTTCAATGATTATTAATGATATAACGAAGTAAATTACGAAGCAATATAAAAAATTAGGCGTAATTTTATTCACTCCCATTACTTGTACTTAAATTGAAAACATTTTTATTCTATTTCAACGCTCTCATACAATTAGAAATTTATTTAAAATTAAAGAGTAGATATATAAGGTACTACCCTATACTGAATGTATTTAGGTATATCCTGAAAATAAAAAATATGTTAAAAGAAGAATTAAAGAAAAAAAAACAAAATTCATTTAAGTGAAAATAATTTTTTTCTATTTTTCATACAAAATATTATTCGCGGAATTTATTCACTTGAACGGTACCTTTTCAAAAAAATAAAAAGAACCATAGAGAAAAATCAAAATGAATCCTTGATGTAATATGTAAATTTTTCATAGACTTCTCTCTCTCTCACTCTCTCTCTCTCTCATTCACTTTCTCTCTGTCTCTCTGTTTCCCTCTGTATTTATATTTAATTCCTCAACTCAATTGAGTTCACCTGGGATTTACTTGATTTTTAATTTACATACGTACATTGAGTAAGAAGCAACCTACCTACACCTACCTACTTAAAAAGGTAAATGAATGCTTCATTAGCATTTAATTTGTACTGACAGAAGTTAAGTTTTTTCTCTTCTTGTTTTCTCTTTTTCAAATATATTATCTTTTCTTCGAATATATTAAAAGGGTTTCACATTTCAATTCAAAAGGGTTTGAAAATGAAGTAAGAAATTTTTTTATAATGTTTTATAACAAAACTTGTGATACATTATCGCAAATAAAACGCGGTCGTATATAATAATTGCTGATTGGTATACCATGAGCTTATGGTCCGCTTGTAACAGAATAAGTTTGAATCTAGTAGCGAAAGAAATAATATACTAGCTAACTATTTAAATTACTTTCATTAAAATAGTAGAATATTTCAACTGATTGCATAAATTTGGGATGAAAACAAAGCTTTAGCATATTAGACGAGTTCAAATGTTGATTGCTTGAGCTAAGATAAATAATTATAATTTTTTTGTTGAGATAGGAATTTACTGCTACGCTTTTGCTTTTAGAGATAATTTCGGTTCAAATTGATAATTTAATTCAATACGATTTTTAAGACGAAATGAGGGCCTAATTCTAGAGGTGTTGAAAAGCTATTCGATAAAATTTTGATTTCCCTATTGAAGGGAGAAATACTTAATTCAAATATTTTGAAAACCGGAACCCTAAGATTCACCTGACCAAAGTTTACTCAATTTCATTTTATTTTTAAATACATATATATATATATATATAAAGGTCTATACAGTTCAGATCGAAATTTGAATAATATTAAAAAGGGTGTAGTAAGATGAGTGAAATAAAAAAACAAGGATCTTGAATATTTTAATTGGAACACAATGTCGGACCATCAGTTTAATTTTATTTAATTTGCAAATTTAAAAAACATGATCTATGAAACTGAAATATCAAGTAAACCATGAAAGTATTAGACTGCGAAACCTCTAATGCAATAGCTTGCCGCATTTATTTTAGTAGCGAACTTTTACCCAGAGGAATTTTTCTAACTCCTACTACTTTCCAACCAAAATCTATTCCAATTTCTTAATATCCTTTCTCGTAATGGTATTATAATCCTTTGTTAATATTATTATTATGTCAGAATTAAAAGTTTCCTTTTAAATAAATCCTTAATTTTAAGGAAATCAACTTTATGCAAATCCTTTCCGGTCTGATTAATTGCCTATTTCTTTATTCATACATTTTCTTTTTAAAATATCTGCCTTGTTTTCATTTTTTTTTGTTGTTGAAAAACCAAAACTGAAAAAGGATAAACGCATGTGACGTGAATAATTTTTCATATATACCGTTTACGTCAAAAGTACAATGTATGCGTGTATGTAAAAAAGAAAAAAATTTCATTGAAAATGAGATGAAAAATTTACAAAGTATCAAAAGGTTTGGTAGAAAAGGATTTGATTATGTTGCCCCCCCCGCTCTTTTGTTTGCTTCTTACCTTACTGTTTTGTTATTATTTTGGCATTTTTTTGTTTTTTTTTTCTGTTGCAAATGAATTAAGAAAGGTGAGATGTAATTTAGATGAAAAAATGGATATATTATTATGTAGCTGTATATAAATAAATTGTTCGACTAATTGCTGGCTTATAAACTTTGTAAAAACTTTTTAACATTTTCTTGTATTTTGTTATTTTTTGCTTTACTTGTAAATTTAATTTTGTAATATTTTGGGCAATAGTGCCACAGTACGCAAAATATCTGTAACGAAAATTATTGATTACAGCAAATTACAGCAATAATATCGGATTCGTAATCGATCGTAAAAGAGTTTTCTAAATGCGTCTTGGAAAATCTCATAATTTCAGAAACTAAAAATCTTCAACAAATTGTAAAATTAAAAATATTTCCTTAGCAAATTTAGAGTAGGTCAAATTTCTATTCTTTATAAAATTTTTGACCCCGATTTTTAGCTTGACATAGCTTCAATGACATTAAGGTACTACTGGCTTTCAAATGTTGTACGAAATAATACTGATTCTTACTGTTATATACGAATTTCCCACATTACAAGAAAAGGTTCTTTGCTTCAAAACAAAAGGTTCTGACATGGGACAAAATATGACATGGGAATATTTCATAAAGAATTTTTACTCCTTTCAAGCGGGATTTTTTTACAAAGGTAACGGAAAAATTTGATTTACTTCTGCGAATTTCGAATATTTCGTAGAAGATTTCACTCTTTTTTCAATTGGCAACACTACTCTCAACTTAAGAACACAGAAAACGAGAGTATGAATAAAAGAAGAAGAAGAGAAGAGTAAAACTCGTTCAAAAGGAGAGAAAATTTTCCTATATACAATATTTAAAATACAAAAGGTTAATTGTCGATTTAATGAGAAAGATTTTCTCATATTAAACAATATGTTAATATTATTAAGAATTTAATTTAAGCATTTGAAAAAAATAAGTAAATCTCATTTATTTTATTCTCGATTAAGTCATACGAATTAAAAATTTAAATAAGAAATTAAATAAAAATACATTGAGACAAATTAAAAGTAGAAAAGTAGAATAAAAATTTATTTTAAGAAAATTTTTTGTTAACTTTTAATTCAAGAAAATTAGTTTTGAATTTTGAGACTAAAGAATTTGAGAGTAATAAAATTGCTGGCAGACGAATTCAAATTGAAAATTTCGTTTAAAATATTTTGTTATCAATGAAAGAAGAGTATGAAATATATTAGACATTTTAATTACATTTTAAAAAATTTGATATTTATGAAATAATTTTATGATTTATGACGGCAGTCTTAAAAAAAAATACTTATTAAATCTGAATTTGGACAATTTCAATAGAGTTTAAATAAAGTACTATACAAATGTTGTATTTAGCACTATACAATGTTTTATTAGGGGATAAAATCGCAAACCCTGCGCTTAACTAAAAAAATTTTCAGTATTTTCTCTCTCAAGGCATATTTTTTGCAAAATATTCAAAAATATACTTTAAATCAAGCTATAGGTCAAAATTTTACAAAATCTCAAAAAATATTTGTTTGTCTCAATGGCCTATGGCTTATTATAATAATTTTTATTGGTAGATGCACAAAAACTATAACACTTACCTTATATAATCTGAATGTATACGATTTTCATTATTTTCGATTATATTGGTAGATTGCTGTTTAGATGAACGTTTACATTTTTCTTTGGTATTTGTTACATTAATTGTTGCTGCTGTTGTCGTTGTTCCTGGTATTGTAGTCGCTATTATTCCTGTTGTTGTTTTATCCATATTTAATTCTTAAAATTCCAAAAATTTTAAAAAATCTTATTTGCTCTTCTTAGTTTTTGTTTTTTCTAATTCTTAAACTATGATTAATCTTCTTAAAATTTTAATTATATTTTTTAATGAACCCATTTTTAATTATTTTTATATTTTATAAAAGTTTTTGTTTTCCGCAAGAATGTTAGGCTTCAGTTTGATCTGTAAAAGAAAAATTTAGAAAAAAAAATTATATTATTATAGAATTAAAAAATTAGACTGAAATTATTGATTTCATTATGATTTTATTATGATTTTTAAAATCTAATACTAGATGAAATTGGAAATATATTAGAGCAATGGTTTCAATTTCATTCCTACAGTTGAGCTTTATACAATATCAAATCAAGGAAAATAATGTAGAAATTTCGTTCTCCATATTAAAAACTATCATAACTCCACAATAAATAATAGGGGGCTTTCAAATTACATTAATATTCAATAGAAATTTAAAATTTTACAATACAGAAAAAATTGCATACTTATAAACGTTCCTTATTTAAATGAAGCTTTCCATTCCTGACTTTGTTATTATTTTGTCTTCCTTAATTACAAAATTATCAACTAAATTGAGTTCATATTAATTGTTTTAAATTATTATACTCGTAACTTATATACAAAAAATTTTCTTTAAGAAAATGATAGCTAGAATGTAAATTATAAAATTAATAAGCACCTGGATATCTACATAATGTTTTAACTTTTACTTTCATAAAGTAGGATCAATACCCCCAAATATTTTTAACAAAAGTAGTTAAATATATAGTTAGGACTACTTTGAATATTTAAATTAATTTTGCAATAACGAATGCAATAATTTCGGGTATTGGAAAACGCATATGAAACAATAATTGGAAACATTAAGTTGTTTGGTTTGTAAGAAAATTCAATTTATCTATAGGAATAATTTTAGGAAGTTCAGATAAAAGAAGTTTTACTGTGAAATATGCTGTCTCTTGTATATTGAACGAGTATGGAATAAGCCTAATAACTGAAAAAAATAATATTCAAAAAACAATGGCAACATCGGGAATATCAAAATAAATTACGTTACGACAGTATCAACACTCTCACGGCGGAGCAAAAAGATTAAGACCCCTATAAGTATGCAATTTTTTAATTACATTTATCACAAATCTAGAGTGACAAGTGAATACGAATTTATATAATACGAACTTTCTACTTATATTGCAGGCACAATTTTTCTCAGTCTATTCAAAATCAAATAATTTAAAAATGGTAACCCTACTAAATAGTATCGAACAATAATATGGGAAGAAAACCTGAGAATAATAGTAAAATAAAAACCGATTATTTTTCTCATCCATTGTTAAAAAAACAAAAAATTTTATTTCTCCAAAAATCAACTTTTAAAACCATTATTCAAACAAAGAACCTTTCAATTTCCTTTCCTTTCATTGCGAAGAATACAATATAAAATAAAATAAAGGATACCAAAAAAAAAATACTTACGAGTTTCCCAAAAAGAGAGAAAGAAAGCAAGAATGAAAAATTTTTAGCTACCTTTAAAAATTAAAAGATTAATTCGTTAATAAAAGAATCCCACAGAGATGTATTGAAGAGAAAATTAAGGGCGAACGGGCGGAACTAAATAGGAAACAAGAGACAAACAAATAAAATTGAGTAAAAAAAAACAATATTTTTTTTTCTCTTTATTTTGCTCTCTTTTTCATTGTTTTTATTTGTAAGTTAATAAATTTCTAGTTGTAATTCTTTTGTTATACCTCAATTTTATTTTCTGTTGTCCTTTTGTAAAGGATAATATTTCTACAAGGATATTAAGGATATTATTGTATCAGAGTTATTATTTTAATTTTATTTTATTTTTTTTTTTTGTTAATGGGATAAGAGAGAAGAACAATTTTTATTTAATGGATTGTCGAATAATTTTTTTTATTTTTATTTTATTTATTTATTCTAACTATAGTTAAAAGGTTCTCTCATATTTCATACAATATACTAATTTATAAAATATATTTACATTATGTATATATTATGTATATGTGCTAATTAATATTAAAAAGAAATAAAATCCATTGTCCGTAAAAGTTAATTTAATTAGTTCGTATTTCAAAAATTGTATGTACAATACGATAATAGAAATTATTTTATGAAATACAAAAATAGTATTAGAAAAAGAAAATACGCCTCTAAAATATACTTTTGTAGATTTTATCAAAAATTTAACCCTTTAATTCCTGAGTTAAGTGTGCTCTTCTTGGTTAATATCGTAAAATATAGTGCGGAATATACATATTTGATTTTACTTAATTGAGTTTGCATATTTGAAATTAATTGAAAGAGGCGAGTTTCGAATATTGAAATACAACATTTCATTGCTTACAATAACACCAGCTCCTCCTACCAGAAACAAATTTTGGGAGTTGAATTGATAATATTACAATTTACGATAAAAAAAATGATAGTAATAATGGATTTCTTATTAATTGAATTTCATATACAGTAGAGCTTCTATATCTCGACTTGTGTAAATATCGGAAAAGTATTCGACCTTATTCCAAGATATTTCATATAAAGCATCTAAAATATATGATAGAATATTTGGAAATTTTAGAAGTAAACAGCAATATGTAGTTCGAGTTAGTGAAAGGTTCGTTTTATAGTGAAAACGAGATACAGAAATTTAACTGTCAGCATAATAATGCGGAGTTGAAATAATTTAGGCATAATATACAATAATTATAAAATAGAAAATAAAGGGTTAATAATCGAAATGAAAGAAAAATGAGTTTTAAATAAAGTTTTTAATAAATACATAACATCAAGGAAGAAAGGGTTAATAACTATTTTTTATATTTCTTTTTTGGAAACAATAAAATGAAATTCGATTTTAACTTTTATAATTTCTAACACAATAACATGTATGCCATAACCATAGTACTTGCCTACAATTAAAAATTCATGACATAAGAATAAACAAATTAATATTAATTGACAGATTCAATTAAATTGTTTGATTTACACAGACAATATGGTGAAAATTAGAAGATGGGAATACGGGAAACATAATAAAACCTCACGAAAAGCAATCAGTCAGATTGAATAAAATTACAAAATTATTAGAATTGCATATAAAAAACCTTCCACACCACGCACTTATGTAACGTTCCTTAAAATTTATTCCACAAATTTAAAGTAAGAATTAAAATTTAAATTCAAAACCCATGCTAGGGCATTTTCCAAAAATATTAAATTTAATTCAATCTTATGTTTTACACCAAAAATAATATTTTTATTCTCAAAAGTTACAAAACAAGGAACTGACTGAGTTTTACTTTCGAAAAATTTTCTGAATAACTTCAGTTATTCCAAGAGGAATTTCAATTGTCTATAAATGTAAGGATTATACAATTTTAAATAGCAAATAGTTTTCTGGATTTTTAATATTTTCTTTACTAAAAAATTTTCTCAATTTATAAACCCTTTTAACTCCTTAATCAAGAAAACTTTTAAGTTACTCATTTCAAAAATTTTTTCTCAATAACATTGGGAAATTTTTTGTTCCATTCAAAATATTAAATTGAATTCTATTCAAATTATTTTATTACCGGGAGAATGTTTGCATTAAAAATTACACCCCAATTCAATAAATGATAAATGATCAAAACTGAATTCAATTGGAAATAAAGAATAGCTAGTTTCATTTTTTCCTACTTTAAAATACAAAACGATAAATTTATAATCCTTTCAAAATAATTTGAAAAAGAAAATGTTAATAATTGTATTTAAAAGAATTTTAATCGACTTTTAAAAGGTGAATTGAATTTTAAATGCTCATCTAGAATGGTTTCTATTTAAGTATAGGTGAACATTTTAGGTAATTCAAAAATTATTTTTGTTATTTGATAAAATATTAGTTAAAAAATTCTACAGATTGAAATTTAATGTAAAAAAAATTAAAATATACCAATAAAAAATTCTTTAAAATATTAAATTTTTGATTAGGTAGATTTCTATGTTGACACGTCCCCCCATAGAGTATACTAAAAATGCACTTAGGTTATTTAGAACCGTTGTGATACTGCCGGATCACTCACTTTCTCGTTTATTAGAACCAGCCCGAGTTCTTCAGAAACCGGCCAAGAAAAAAGTAGAATCCAAGAAGTCTTTGCCTGGAAATTGCCAGTGGCGGACACGAGCATACCAGGTGGCTCACCGTCTCCTTCTCCTTTTCGTCACAGCAACTTTTACAGAAAACGTTTGCGGGGTGGCCCATTCTCCTGGCAGGATCGCCAATTAGAATAGTGTTAAAGTAATACACGTATCACTACGCCAACATCCTCCCGTCGAAGAGACATCAGATCCCTTGTGCGACGCCAGTCTATCTGTGGTCACGAGTTCCTTGTCGCGTTACATACTCGTATATGCGTTAAAAAAACTAAATTTATTTCTTTAAATTATAAAGTGCTATAAATTTAATATAACTAGCAAACGAAATTTCTTTCATAATTGCACCTAGTTACATAAGTACCTAAAAATAAATTGAATTCTTTGAATTCAAATGGAAGTATCTAAATACGGATACTTATTATGTTATGCATGTTAAATTTTCTACGGAAAATCAATTTATTTTCCTCAATAGATTGACTCTGCTTAAGAAAAAATTCACAATAGTTTCTACAGTTACAGTTACACAATAGTACAAACATCACTATGAAACTATTTATTTAGTATAAGAAAAGATACTCTACTTATAGGGATAAATGAAGGATTTCTTAAGATATTTTCTATTAGGAATTGTTCATGTTTAACAATAATATATTCACCAATTCTATATAAATTCCATCTGTACCAATTAAACTATTTACTATAGTTGAAAGGTACTGACCAATTCTTGAACAATATTCCCTATTACATTAGTGTACCATTAATTAAATTTAGCACCATTACTGCATTAGTTAACAGCCACAAAGAAAATAGTAGAGAAAATGAGTAAAATCATTTTGTGATGTTGCGGTTCTAGAAAAAGAGAGATGTTGAGTGAGAATATTCTCAATTTCGTGTGTATGCAGTTCCAAGGAAAGATGCGTAAGAAACATGCATAATCTAGCGTATTATGCTCTAGGTTCAGTCACAATTTTAAATCTAATTAATGCCAATTCTTATTGAATTATTAATTGTTTATATTTAACTGTTTGCAAATGGAAATACAAATTCATAATACCGTATACGATATTAAATGAATATTGAAAAATTTATTTCTTTTTTATTGGTAAAACTATAAAAATAATGCTTAAACATGATTTAGAAATCACGTATTTTGCAATCCCATATGGAAAAATAAATAAAAAACAAAGTTTGTATCATTCCAAGGGATGTTA
Organism: Condylostylus longicornis; assembly: GCF_029603195.1. Lineage (NCBI taxonomy): Eukaryota > Metazoa > Arthropoda > Insecta > Diptera > Dolichopodidae > Condylostylus > Condylostylus longicornis. The sequence continues at coordinate 3,533,134 of NW_026578045.1, forward strand.
TTAAAAAAACCAACCTAGCTCAATTTTATTACGATATTATGTTATACCTAACTTACATTACACTCATTCATACATACAAACTTTTGTTGAATTCTATAAAATATGAATTCTCTTCGATATTTATTATATTGGCGGTAAAATGACTTTTAATAACCTAGGATATTTTGTTAAATTTCTGTATTTTTTTTTTATTTTTGCCCCCCAATGAATTTAATTGATTTTATTTAGTTTTAATAGAAAATTTACTACATGTGTTAGTATTAAATGTGTTTAGTTGAACAACAATGTTGACATAGAAAAATTATAGAGGCTATAACAGCAAAATTAGGCGTCAACGGCACCTTTGAAGAAGTATAATGCTGAATATAGTGGTTATGAACAAGGGGAAAGAAAATGATCTAGGTGTAAAGAATAGTAAAAGTTTATTTTTTAATTTGAAATTAATGAAGCATTCTTCGGATCAATAAACTTACAGAGGCCAGGGCCGTATTAAATATAAAATCAGCAATATTTTGTCGAACATCAATATGAAATAGGGGCATGGAACAAGTCTTAAATGATATTAATATTGTAATTTCTAACAAGTAGTAATTTTAGAATAAATCGATAAAGAAAAATTGCATTTCTAATGCTTTCCAAATTTCAAATAATTTCCATTTCTATTCTTTAATCTTCAATTAAATTATAATTTATATCTAATGTATATACAATAGAAATATAAATAAATTTTCTATTCAAGTTGTATGCAACAGCTGCTTCAAAATTGCCATATTCTCAGAAATCTTTCAAATTATTTATTTGCATTTTGTTAAATGCAATTTATTAAATAATTTAAAAATATAAGGATTTAATTGCAATTAACATTTGGTTAATGTTTTGTAAATAGTTTTATTCATAAAATCACAACAACTTTATTACCGACCCCATTACATACAATAAGAAAGGTTATGTGATGGCAACAAAATTCGGATGTCGAGTTTTCAGTGGGAACGCACTTCTCCATAATAGGGAAACGTAAATAAGCAGTTTTTAGAGAGGTATCAATCTGTCGGCCGGCTTGTCTGTCTGTTTTAGAGTCTGTGTGTGTTTATACGTGTATCTCAAGTTTGACTACACCGAGAGCATTTTTGTGTTTGTAAAGAGAAACAATCAACCAATTTAATATTTAAATTCGAAGTGTTAAAGCAATGAACGTATAAATTGTTAAGAACATTAAGGGTTTGAGATGGGGGTCGATTTTACATTTTTTATCATATCTACGGAACGAATTAATGAAATTTCTTGAACTTTGATATTAATTGAATTGTGATTGTTAACGAAACTAACTGGTGAACTTTTCAGGGAATTCGGGTGGCACAAAACATACCACACACTGGCGATTCTAGGTACGTTAACTGAAAGCTTACCAACTTCTTTAAAATTGAAGGAAAGTATTCAAAATGCATTTTCATAAACCTGTGTAACACTTTCGCTAAACTAGACAATACATATTGCGGCCGGTAATGTGGTGACCACATCAGATTTATTTCTAATTTCTGGAAAACGCAAATCTGAAACCAGAAATATTAAAATTTATGGTTTATATTCTGAAAACCTACGCAAATTCGAAATTTAAAGACTTTGACAACATGATGTTTAAAACTTTTCTAACAAAACCCTTTCAGTTATTATTAACATTTGCATCAAAATGGATCTAGAAAATATAAACTCGGTAAAATGGATATGGAAAATATGTTTTATCGCTGGAATAGATCGACCAACTGGATTGAATGGACGACAAAAATTCTTTTATTACCTTACAAGAATTCTTTTATATATTTTTGCATTATATATTTCATTTGGTATGATACTTTATCCGTTCATGGCAAACGATACAACGGAAACATTTTTTAACGTATCACTTGGTTTAATTTCCTTAACGTATTGTTACAAATGGAGCATAATGGTTATTTTAGGAAAACAAATGAAAATGATTACAAAATTTTTAAATGTTGTAAACACTTTTTTTATACAAGAAAGTGAAATATCGTATATAAAAAACAAAGTTATAAAAACTTGTGAGCGTATATTTAAAGTTATTTTTAGCTTATTTGTACTTAATACGATTGCAAGAGTAGCAATGTGTTTTGGTAGTCATGATCCAGATAAATTTCTTTTAAAAGTTTGGTATCCATTTATTAAAACTTCTAGAGTATCGCTTTATGCAGGCTACTTTCATAATTATTTTACTGTTTTTGTACTTGTCTTTATTTGTGCAATGCATGAAGCATTAATTCCAATTTGTTTTTTTCTCTTAAAAGGATACTTTCGTGTTCTTTTAATGAAAATTGAAAAAATTTCGACAGTTTCAAATCAAAATTCATATTCGGAATTGATTAAATGCATCCAGTTTCATAAGATTTTACAAAGGTATAATAATTAACAAAATAAACTAGCAGAATAAATTTAAAATTTTTTCAAATATATTCTAGAACTTTCTATATAATTCAAAAACTGGTTGGTTTACAAATGTTTGTTCAGTACATTATGACTGGAATTTCTATGGCATTGTTAGCCGTATATTTTCTGCAAATCAAAAATTCAAATTCTGAATTATCCAGTTTTTTTGTTGTTTATATAACTGTTCTACAACAAATATTTTCAGCATCATTTTTTGCCGATATGTTAAAAACGGAAAGCGAAAAACTTACAAATGCCTTATATTCGATAAATTGGGTAGACAAGGATAAGAAATTTCGAAAAACTCTAATTATATTTATGCAAAGATCACAAAAAGGATTTTCTGTAAATGCTGCTTGGATGCCAGTAAATTTAAATTTTTTCATGAAGGTTATATTTTTTCGTCAAATTAATATCGAAAATTATTTTAATCTTGTAAAATATTTTACCTACAGGTTGTGAACTTTTCATATTCATCATTTTTGATGTTGAGGGAATTTCAGAATTGAAGGTAAACCAAATCCATGAAGATTCATTTAATGTGGCAGCTCTAAAAAAATACTGAACTAAATTTTAGATAATAAAAATATTGAAACTTTCTGAAAACTATTATTGTGATTTTACATTTTATATAAATACTAGAAGCTCCTAGGGCAACTTGTACTAAATATCAATATGCTAATTTAAGTAAGTAATCCATAATTAATTTAATTACGGAAGGAAAATTAAAGATTAGATCAGGCCTTTGACTCGCAAATTATAAAACATTACATCCATATACCAGCTCAATCTGTTAGTAATTTGAGGTGAGCTTGAATTTTAAAACAAAAAATGTTAAAGTATTGCATCTCTGGATGCAATACTTTAACATATAAGGATATGAAAATCATATATTTGACATGATTGTACTAACGGTTTTGTAAGAATACATTCATATTGAAATTAATCCACATGTCAGTTTCATATTATTCCAGAATGCCAGTTTCATATTATTCTTATATAATATTTTGATAATATAGGAATACATAAAAACATAAATGTTTTGATATCGTATCTAACCCCAAATTAGAGCCAAATTTATATTTTTTCTAGGCATGTTATCTACAACCTTGAAGTGGAGAAAAGTATTTCGCTAAACTGCAACATTTTCGCTAAACTGCAACATTTTCGCTAAAATAAACAATACATGTTGCGACCGGCCCAACAAATCAAATTTTTTTTATAATTTCCAACAGTAATTTTACAATAAATCGATAAAGAAAAATTCTATTTGAATTTATATTTCTAATGTTTTCCAAATTTCCATTTCTATTCTTTAATTTTCAATTAAATTACAATTTATATCGAATATATACACAATATAAATATAAGTAAACTTTCCATTTGAATTGTATGCAACAGCTGCTTTAAAACTGCCATATTCTCAGAAATTTTTTAAATTATTTATTTGAATTTTGTTAAACGCAATTTTAAACTATTTGAAAATATAAAAATTTAAAACATTTGATTATTGTTTTCATTTACACAGCTATATTAAATAAAAAAAAAAATTTGATGTGATCAGCACATAAACGACGGCTGTGTTAATAGTCTAGCTTAGCGAAAGTGTTCTTTTTTCAATTTTATGGAAGTTAGGAAGCTTTTAGTTAACAAATTAAAGAAAATGTAAATTTGGCTCATAGCAGACTTTCGGTTTTTTGCTATCTGAATTCACTGAAAAGTTCCCCAGTTAGTTTCGGAAACAACCACAATTTAAATATTAGAATTCTAGAAGTTTCATCAATTAGTTCCGTAGATGTGGTTTAAAAATTTAAAATCGGCCCTGGTTCGGTTCTCGAAGCCTACTCTTTCCAATAAATTTATAGGTTCATTGTTGTAATACCCCCAATTGAAATGTCAAATTTCACGGGAGTTGGCTGATTATTTTTCTTTATATGCGCAAATATGTAAAATTGACCCCGCAATAAGATCCGGTCCCTGAAACCTCACATATCCTACACGTTGATCAATATGTGACATAGGCCATAGTCAAAATAAACTCCCATATATAAAATTTCATCAAACTAAAATTTTAGGTTCAACCGAACTGGCTGACCGGCAGACAGACATATCTGTAAAAAAAAAAACTAATTTACACTTCCCTACTATAGATAAGTGCGTTGCCATCGAAAGTTCGACATCCAAAATTTTATTGCCATCACATCACCTCCCTTATGGTATGCAATGCAGTCGGTAATAATGGACAATATTAATAATAATAACAAATTTATATGCAATAAATCAAAAATGGTCTAAGTCAGAGAAAGAGACATTTCGAGTTCTTTACTGAGTCAATTCTTGAAAAAAATTTAGAAACATGCGCAAATCATGTTTCTTGAATATGAGTCATTAACGTAAATCTATTTTCATATTTGTCACTCACTTTTGAGCCTATTCTCTAGGGTAAAATAGAGAATCTCCTTATGTCAAAGTTTATAATTCGTACAAATTTTCGAAAAAGAAAATTGCTAAACATGTTAGAATAATAGACAAAATTTTATGAAAATTTTGTTGGAACAAAGGTCAAAATTTGCATTATCTCGATTTTGAAATTATTTGACTTGGTCAATTTTACATTTCGGCTACAACTGCAATTATGATTTTAAATCATTTTAATTTTTTAAATATTTTGCTGCAGAACACATACAGAACACATGATATGAGAAATACTAAAATTTCATAGCATATGTTTTCAAACTAAAGCAAATTCGAAATTTATAGACTTCGACATGTTTTAAATTTTTTTTAAAAAACAGTGTTAGTTATTGTCGATATTCAGATCAAAATGGATCTAGAAAATATAAACTCGGTAAAATGGATTTGGAAAATATGCTATTTTATTGGAGCTGATCCACCAACAGGATTGAATAAATGCCAAGCAAGTTTTTATTACTTTTCACGAATTATTTTATTCTGTTCCTCATTATATTTTTCAATTGGTCTAATGCTTTATCCATTTATGGAAAATGATACAACGGAAACATTTTATAATATGTCACTTGGATTACTTTGTTTAACGTACTGTTACAAATGGAGTACGATGGTTATTTTAGGAAAACAAATGAAAATGATTACAAAATTTTTAAATATTGTAAAAGATTTTGTTAAGGGAGAAGACGAAATATCATATCTGAAAAACAATGTTTTTATTATTTGTGATCGCATATTTAAAACGATTTTTTGCTTATTAGTGTCTAATGGGATTGCAAAAGTAATAATTTGTTTCAGTAGTCCAGATAAATTCCTTTTAAAAGTGTGGTATCCATTTGCTAATACTTCTAAAGTATCACTTTATGCAGGCTACTTTCATAATTATTTTACTGTTTTTGTATTTGCCTTCATTTGTACCGTGCAAGAATCATTTGTTCCAATTCTTTTCTTTCTCTTAAGAGGATATTTTCATGTACTTTTGATGAAAATTGAAAAAATTTCAAAAACTACAAATAAAAATTCATATTCGGAATTGATTAAATGCATCCAGTTTCATAAGATTTTACAAAGGTATAACAATTAACAAAATAAACTAGCAGAATAATTTTAAAATTTTTTCAAATATATTCTAGAACTTTCTATATAATTCAAAAACTGGTTGGTTTACAAATGTTTGTTCAGTACATTATGACTGGAATTTCAATGGCATTGTTAGCCGTATATTTTATTCAACTTAAAAACTCAAATTCTGAATTATACAGTTTTTTCGTTGTTTATATAACTGTTCTACAACAAATATTTTCAGCATCATTTTTTGCGGACATGTTAAAAACGGAAAGTGAAAAACTCACGAATGCTTTATATTCAATAAATTGGTCAGACAAGGATAAAAAATTCCGAAAAACTGTAATTATATTTATGCAAAGATCACAAAAAGGTTTTACTGCAAATGCTGCTTGGATGCCAGTAAATTTAAATTTTTTCATGAAGGTTGTATTTTTTATGAAATTATAATTGAAAATTATTTTAATCCCCTACAATATTTTACTTACAGGTTATGAACTTTTCATACTCATCATTTTTGATGCTAAGAGAATTGTAAAATTGAAAATATAACCAAAACATTGAAAATGCAGTTAATATGGCAACACTAAAAAAATACTGAATTCAAAGAATTTCATATAATAAAAAGTATTGAAACTTTTGAAACTTTCTAAAATAATATTTTTTTGTCGTTATTTTTCATGTTTGAAACTCCAAATATTTCCAGTTTATTACTTAGAATGTTTAGGTTTCGGCTGACAATGCATAAACGTGTTTCATTATTCCGGACTCTAAAATTCTAATAAGTGGTTTTAAGCACTTGTGAGAACTAAAATCCTGAATTATAATTATTTTTTGTACTGTCGGATGCACAAATTTTATGCAAGATTAGAAGCACAACATCCTGTAGATATTTAGAATAAAAATCGCTTTAATATAAATTCTAAATAAAGTCGGTTCAAACCAATGGTTTGTATTGTAGCACTTTTTCCTTCAACAAGTGAATATTCTGCTTTTAAATACAGTCTATGTATATCAACCACACTATTAAAATTATTTTCATTCATAAACGAAACTATTATCAGGATTGCATATATTTAGGATGACGCATATATGCAGTCTTTGAAATAAAGCAAAAATTAATATAAAAAGGGGTTAACATAATGCTCGATTTTAAGGGTTAATTGTGTGAGTTAAGAAAAATAATTATACCTTTTAATGTCATGGAATTAACGTTAGCCTCTTGCGTTTATAGAAATTTGAAAAAGCTTACCGTTTCGGAAATATAAGGCGTCAAAAATGCAAATTTTACAAATTTCAAAAGACGATAACTTGAGAGGGGGTGGAGATGGAACAAAATTTTCTTCTAACAAAATATCAAAACAAAATAAGGGTATAAAAACCCCTAAAATTTCAGGTTTCTACAGGCTGGGGTCTAGAAGAAAAACAACATCAAAAATTTGGAAAAAACGGACTTTAGATAACGGTAAATTTGAACGGCCATTTTGTTTTTTTAAAGTTTAACTATAGTATACCGTGTTAGGGGAAGCAAGCCACTGCCTTTCTGCGTTTGTAAAATTTGAAAAAAACTTATGGTTTCACTACAATAAATAGTTGAAAGATAGCATTTTTAGGGTTTTGATGGGGTATAGCTTCTAGAGAGATTGAGATAGGTAAAAATTTTGTTCTACGGAAATAAGTTTCTAATAAAGATCTATGTAAATGTTAAATTTAAGCTATCTATCTTCAGGGTCGTAGAAGTTTTGTAAACATATTCACGAATGAACGGACGGATGGACAGAGTGAAACTAATAAGCACTTTGTTTCAAAAACTTTTTGGAAATGTGCTAAAAAGTGGTACGGAAGGTCCGAAAGAAATCATCATCTTTCATAATAGGAATATTATTTGCAAATTAACCTTAACTCTCTCTTAGGTACTGGCACATTGTGATACCTCAATGATCTATTTGTACAGTGTTTTTTATACACTTTTACAATTTATAGTTCCAACGTTTTATTGCAATTTCATGCCGAGAAATTTAATATAAAGTTTAATTTCTACTCTTCAGTAATTATAAATATAATACTAAGGTATATAGGTATTCGTAATTTAATTATCTTTATTAAAGGTCTTATTTTAATTTATAATAAAGTAGCCTTTGACTAAAGCAACACAATACGAAGCATAAATTTCTTCATCATAAGAATCACTGTAGAGACTTCAACAGCTGGTCTAAAATTTGCATATTCTCAGAAACATTTTAATTTTTAATTGTAATTTATAGTAAACGCAATTTTTATTGAAGTTTACTGAGAAAAAGGATTATAATTTTATAATAACCTTCAAATTATGTGAACTATTAGCAGGCATAATAAATATTATAAATATCGGAATAAAATATATTGTGTAAACATTGCGTTAAAGGGTACACAGTTAAAAATTTAAGTATAAAATTAATATAATTTTGTTATTCAGAAATAGCTCTTGTTAACTTATTAAATTAAAGACTAATAAACTATAAAACATTAACTTGATATGAAGATTACATTAATTGAATATTAAAAATATTAATAAATTAGGTCTTACACTAATTTCCAAATCAAAGTCTTATTCAAACGACAGATGGTAGCTATTATTATAATCATATTTTTAACAGAAATTTCTTATTAATTTTCATATCATGGATTTATTTAAAACGAGAATAGAAACAGTTAACCGCATCAACTCTGTGATACCCTTACAAATAAATAATTTTAAATGTCAGAGATAATTGACGTACAGTTTTATACAATCTCTTGCTTTTTATATATCTAGTGCTATTTTATACATATATGTTAGTTACCATATAAATCCATGCAATCTAAAAGAGTTTTACTAAAAATTATTCTACTAATTTCATCTGTTCAAAATTTCAGCTTTGAAGGGACATTAGATTCTTTTATGATTAGATTCTAGGCTATGAACAACGAGTCGTATGAAATTATATCGAAGCTATCACAAACAGTTGAGAAATTTTAATAACTTTTATCAAACACAATTGCCCTAATAATATATTTGCTTGTGCGAAATTTCAATACCTTACCTTTTACAATTACTGAGATATAGCTAAATAAATTTGTAAGCTGTAAAGCAGATACCCGAACCTCGATCATATTATTAATTTAAATAGATTTCTGGCATTTTTATATAATAAATCATTTGAGAAAATTTGGAAAACTTAACTCAATTATTTTTTGAGAATTAATTTTTTGAGTTATCGTTGCGACGAACTAACAGACGGGCAGACAAAGCTAAATTGACTCAGAATTCGACGCTGATCAAAAACATATACTTGAGTCTATACATCAGACCATTATTTCTTAACGTTACAAAAAAATTATTAAATTTTGCATTCAAACTTATATCAGTGTATAGTTCTTGCTCTTAAAATTTAATTAGATGTTAAACCGTTATTATAATAAATTATAAGGTACTTACTTCCAGAGCATTCTATAAAAATTTCTTTTAATAAATGAAATAAAGTGGAGAAAACATACATGAACATTTAATTTTTACACTCGCGGACTGTCAGTATTCATCAGCGTTCCAAACAAAATGGATTTGGAAAATAGTAAATCAATTAAATATATTTGGAAAATATGTTTTATTATTGGAATTGACCCACCAACAGGGTTAAATAAGCGGCAAAAAGGATTTTACTACTTTTCACGAATTATTTTATTCTGTTCCTCATTATATTTTGCAATAGGTATGATGCTTTATCCATTTATGGAAAATGATACAACGACAACATTTTATAACGTATCAATTGGGTTAATTTGCTTAACATATTGTTACAAATGGAGCACAATGGTTATTTTAGGAAAACAACTGAAAAACGTTACCAAATTTCTACTTATTGTTAACAATTTTATCACCGACGCAGATCAAAAATCATATTTAAAAGACAACGTTTTAAAAATTTGCAATCGCATATTTACCATGTTAGTTTGCTTGATAATACTAAATACAGTCGCAAGAGCAATAATTTGTTTTGGTAGTCAAGATTCAGATAGATTACTTTTAAAAGTGTGGTATCCATTTGCTAAAACCTCAAATGTATCGCTTGTTATCGGCTATTTTCATAACTATTTTACAATTTTTATGTTTGCAATAATTTTCACCATGCAAGAATCATTTGTTCCAATTTATTTTTATCTTTTAAAAGGATATTTTCATGTACTTTTAATGAAAATTGAAAAAATTTCGACAGTTTCAAATAAAAATTCATATTCGGAACTGATTAAATGCATCCAGTTTCATAAGATTTTGCAAAGGTATAACAATTAACAAAAAACAACTAGCAGAATAATTTTAAAATTTTTTCAAATATATTCTAGAACTTTCTATATAATTCAAAAACTGGTTGGTTTACAAATGTTTGTTAATTATATTATCGCGGGACTTTCTTTATCATTTTTGGCTTTATATTTTCTACAGATTAAAAGCTCAAATTCTGAATTATCAAGTTTGTGTGCTTTATATTTGGCTATTCTGCAACAAGTATTTTCAGCATCATTTTTTGCCGATATGTTAACAACTGAAAGTGAAAAACTAACACATGCTTTATTTTCGATAAATTGGGTAGACAAGGATAAAAACTTTCGGAAAACTCTAATTATATTTATGCAAAGATCACAAAAAGGATTTTCTGTAAATGCTGCTTGGATGCCAGTAAATTTAAATTTTTTCATGAAGGTTGTATTTTTTCGTCAAATTAATATCGAAAATTATTTTAATCTTGTAAAATTGTACTTGCAGGTAATAAATTTTTCATACTCATCATTTTTGATGCTGAGAGAACTGCAGTTTTAAAGGAAATTAAACTAAATCAAAGAACATAATTTATTACAGTTAATTTATTTTGCACTGCAGCCCCATAATTTCAGGCACAAAATATATTAAAACTTTAGTAATGTTATAAAAATTATTATCGTAATAAATGTTAAATGTAGTTCTTTATAGATTTTATAATTTGTTATAAATATTTGACAAAAACCTAAATGCCCTATTAGGAATATCTACCAAATATATGAGTAGAGTATCAAATCTTCCGTCTTTCAGAAAATTCATATTATAATTGTGCATAAGAGATTTAAAATGAAACTAATCTTGCTAACAAATTTTTCCAAAATCCACTTTCATTTGGTTTCTTAAATACTACACAATACAATTTTGGTGGAAAATTTGTAATTTTCTTTGTAAAAATGATGTATAGCCTTGAAGAATGATGTCAGCTTGTTAGCCGACGAAGGCATGACGCATGACCCTCCCGTACCATACTAAATATTAGCCCACAAATTAGCACATTAACAACCTTCGAAAACGAAAATCTCTTCTCCGCCGAAAAGAAAAATTGCATGGAAGCACTGCCGGGATTTAGAAAAACCCAGATACATGACGTATAAGTGAAGGCAAAAAAGAAAAAAAAATATTGTAGGCAAAATTTCGATTGCATGCTATACGATTGTATTTTATAACATTGATTAGCTTCCTTGATTTTGGCGCAACTCATTTGCAAAAATTTTTTCTAACGCAAGTTATTGAGGTCTTCCATATCTTTCCTACATTTTTCAGGACCTTCTTGAAACTTTTTAAGATCTGATCCTTTGCACGACTAATTTTTGAAAAGGCTCCCAATCCAAACTTATGGAATATTAACATGACCATTTCTTCTGTATCTTATATCGATGTATTTGCCGATATTCGCTTTGACTAAAAAGGGCTTGGGATGCTACTTAAATCTTGCAGAAAATAAATAAGAGTTAACAAATCTGTATAACATGCATTAAATGCAGCAACAACAAATGTCTAAAATTAAAATGTTGGTCGACACATAAGCCAATTGTCCACTGCTTCGATAGAGGGTGAACAATAAACTGGGATATTAGAATATCTTTGACCTAAAAGAAGTTTCCCTGAATCCTTTTAGATCATAGATAAAGGTCACCAGATCCATTTATTCGTCAGGTTGTTTGCAGCTCTTGTGATATTTCGAGCACAATTCTCGATAATTTACATATACGTAATATATGAACTCACTTTTCTTTTTTTTTTATATTAAAAACAGACGGGAATTATAACACCCCATTGAGCTGATCACCCATTGTCGTTTTTTATATTATTGCAAATTTTTTATAACTGGAATCAAAGAGCTTTTAAAAACAACAAGTGCGACTAATAAATTTTTCAATCAAATCTGTTTAACAGCTGCACTATAACTTGCAGGTTCTCAAAACTTTTAAATTTTTAATTTTTACTAAGCGCAATAGTTTATGTATTTAAAAGGATAATAATTCTTAACCTTGAAACTATATGAACGCGTTATATTTTTTGCCCTAATAAATTAATTTATTGCCGAACAATAATTTTATAACTAAAACGTAAAAGGATAGAGTTGACCGTCTCAACTTAAAGATAACTATACGAATGTTATCCATCAGTTGTATTATAACACTTGCTAAAAGTAATCATATACTGCCAACACAATCTCACTTAATCACAACTAAGTATTTATTTTAGAATATTATCACTTAATCAATTGACACATAACTATGATATGAAAAATTTAATAATTCGATGAAAAATAATGCTTAGCACTAAGTAAATAATTTGCAAGGTTCTATGGCAGGTTCATAAAATAATGAAGCTCTTAGTACTTTGGAAAAATTTGATAATTAGCTAGCACAGACGATATGATAGTCAGGCATCTAAACCAAAGGGCTCTGATCAAAAATATATTTATTTTCTTATATATGGCGTACATTTCAGTATTCAACCATTCATTTGTTAATATCAAAAATAGAATGCTAAATTCATTATACCCTTCGAATATTCATGCGTAAGGGTGTAAAAATTCTCATCATATTAACGGAAGTGGTCAGCACATAACAGATCCTAATATATATTTTCTGAATAACATTCAAAAATTTCTTATTTATTCACTTTTATTAGTTTAACCAAAGCATCGCACCAAAATTATGAAATTTTACTTGGAACACTAATTTCAAATTATTTGAAAATTGACAGCCTTACTGATACTCACAATTTTATTTTATTGAAAAACTGGTTATTTCATTACGATTCGGTCAAAATTTAAATAAACGAGTATGCAAACACACCGATATGCGGACCGAAACCTTTCTTAAAATATTTAATTTATTTTTCACTTCCATGAAAAAAATATATTTCCGTTAAAAATTTAGCACTTTTTTTTAACGTGATTACAATACCTACCTTATTGTATGGAATTCTGTCAGAAAAAAGAAAAATTTCATTTATCATGCATTTAATTTTTTACACCCACAGACTGTCAGTGCTAATTGATATTTGAAACAAAATGGATTTGCAAAATATTTATTCGGTCAAATGTTTATGGGAAATATGTTTCTTCGTTGGAGTTGATCGGCCAACAGGACTAAATGGACGCCAGAAAGCCTTCTACTACTTTTCACGGATTGCATTATTTTTTTCTTCGGTATATTATTCAACTTCCTTAATACTTTATCCCTTTATGGAAAATGATACAGCTACATTTTTTTACAACATATCACTTGGATTACTTTGTCTAACATATTGTTATAATTGGGCCACAATGGCTATTTTGGGAGGAGACCTGAAAAAGATGAACACATCTCTAAATGTTCTTAATAGTTTTGTAACAGGAGAAGAAGAAACATTATATTTGAAAACCAAGATCTATATAATATGCGATCGAATATATAAATTGATATTTTACTTGGTAGTGCTTAATGCACTGGCAAGAGCAATACTTTGTTTTACTGTTAAAGATTCAAAAAAAGTTCTTTTGAAAGCATGGTATCCGTTTATTAAAACTTCTAAAGTGTGGTTATGTGCAACTTATATTCACAATTATTTTGAAGTTTTTGTATTAGGTGTTTTTTGTACCCTGCACGAATCTTTTATTCCTGTTTATTTTCTTCTTCTAAGAGGACATTTTCATGTACTTTTAATGAAAATTGAAAAAATTTCGAAAAGTTCAAATCAAAATTCATGTTCAGAATTGATTGAATGTATCAAGTTTCATAAAATTTTACAAAGGTATGACTAATAAATTTATGCAATAATTTCAAAACTTTTAAATTTTTTTTCCCCCAGAATTTTTGATATATTTCAAAAACTGGTTGGTTTACAAATGTTTGTTAAATATACTATAGCGGGAGCTGCTTTGGCATTTTTAGCTTTATATTTTCTACAAATTAACAGTTCTAACTCAGAATCATTAAGTTTATCAGTTTTATATCTTTCTTTACTTTTACAAATATTTTTAACATCATTTTTTGCCGATATGTTAAAAACAGAAAGTGAAAAGCTCACAAATGCTTTATATTCAATAAATTGGACTGATAAGGATAAAAAATTTCGCAAATTATTAATAATATTTATGCAAAGATCACAAAAAGGTTTTTCAATAAATGCCGCTTGGATGCCCGTAAATTTAAATTTTTTCATGAAGGTTGTATTTTTTGTCAAAATAATATCGAAAATTATTTTAATATCCTAAAATATTTTATTTACAGGTTATGAACTTCTCATACTCATCGTTTTTGATGATGAAAGAACTACAAAATTGAAGAATATCAAACGAAATCAAAAATAAAATTGCAAGAGATGTGGCAGCTCTGGGAAAATTATTCACCCGAATTCATAAGAAAACATTAATGTCGCCAAAAATGTTATCGTATTATCACAGGAAACAAATTTCATTAGCTGTATTCATTTATATTTTTTTTAAGCCAAAAAAAATTATATAAAAAATTAATTTAGTAAAGAAAAACACACAACTTCTCATATGAGAATAAGTAATGAATATTCGTTCATACAATTGCAGAGCACATGGATGACGTAATCAAAAGGAAAAATTAAAAAATTTTTTCTTCTCGAACTGGGCTCGAACCAATGACCGGACGCTCTACCAGCTGATCTACAGAGTTATAAAGAAATTACCGGCACTAATATTGTTCTTCACATTGCTTAATACAATAATCTATATGATTACCAAATATAACTTTACAAGAGATTGCTACTTACGATCATCTTTTTGAAACAAATAACCACAAGAATACACGAATGGGTGTTGCACCTATTGCACTTATGACATTAGAAATTATGCAACGTGTAGTTGTTTATTGTTATTATTAATTTCTTATGAGTTGTTTATTTACTATGAATTTTTACACAAACAATACAACCTTTGCTTTTTCACCAAATATTAATAAATATCTTAATGTTTTTCCTGGCTTTTATTTAATTTTCTCCATATTTAAAACATTAATATAGACTCAACAGAAAGAAATCATGACAAAAATGTAAATATACGCCAGAGCACAAAAAGTTGACTTTTCTTTATTAGTTGATCAGGGCTATCCGGCAGATATGCAAAGCTTACATCGTATTCATAAGGTGTTCATAACCGGAGGAACTTGATTTAATATTTATCTTTATTTATACATCTCATATGAACTGAATCGCTTCTTTAGCCGAATCGCACATAACAACAAAATAATTGCAATTCAATTGTAACCAAAATTATCTATATACCCAATTGAATACCGGGTTATGAAGATTAAATCTAATAGTGTTGGTGAAACAACTCAACTGTTATAAGCAGATCTGGTATGGTATTTGTGTACGGTGTACATTTAAACAAGTATATTTTGTTATATTTTTTATAGCCGAAGAAAATTTTTCATAGACTTTAAAATATAAATATTAAGATTATTGCTGTAGGCATTGCGCCACAATAGAATACAGCGCCTATAAGAACTATTAAACGTAATTATAATTATGTTCCTATAAATACTACAACACTAGCAAGTATATGGGGATAGATATTCCTGTTCGTGACATTAATTAAGATTTCCTAATATGCTTACACTTTCTGTATACCAGTTATCATAATATGCATACAAACTTTTGTATGATTTTCTTCTAAACGTAATATATTAAGTTTGGTTTGCATTCATGTGATGATGTTCCACCCAATCTCCATAACAATTGATTGCTACTTGTACTTTTAAATAAGTAAATTTTTTGATTTACATAGTTAAATTTTTAATACCAAAGAACATCTGCATACATAAGAGCCCTATGTTCAAAAAGACTAAATCTAGGTTTCTTTAGTATGTCCGCAATCATTGCAACACTTCAAACCCCATTTTCTCAATTAGAATACTGAATATAGGCTTAGTTATCAATTCAATCCAGGCATTGAATAAAAACCCAATTAAAATGTCAAATTTTTAGATCATGGACCCTTTCAATACCCTATCGTCTTAACCCTGTAAGACAATATTGTATTAACAGTAACAGTTTTCAAAAGAATCTCTTGATCTTATTCAATTGTATCTACTTTTTAAATTTGAAAGGGATCTAGAAATTTTTTAGGAATACTTGTGAAAAGTTATTCGAAAAGTTTATCCGAAGTACTATGGGCACAGTGTTGTTTTATAATCATTTATAGTAGAAATTTATAGGTAAATAATTTCAAATTTAATGGGAACTGCAAACCAGAAAAACGCATAATAAAAACGAGATTTCTTTGAAAATTTCTTAATATCCTTTAAAAACTTTTTTTGAATAAAATGCACGCGATATACTCGTATAAAATTTTCAATCAAGTTCTATTCAACAGGTGCATGTTCTCAGAAACTTTTAAATTTTTAATTTTAATTTTTGCTATTCTATTTTATTAAAATTTACAGAGTAAAAGGATTCTATTTCTTTATCCTGAAACTATATGAATTGTAAGAAGTTATGACAAGCTTAATATTGGTTGACCATGCCAATTCCATATGTGGAATATGATAAATAACAAAAGTAGTAAGAGAGGAACGAAAAATTTTACCTTTCCTTAGAATTGCAACAATTTTTTAGAGTTTTCGGATATCGCAAAATTATTTTTATAGGAAGTTATTGACATGTATAAGGTATTTATTTATGCAGTGGCATGCAAATCTAATCGAAATATCCTCAATTCAATACTGCCTCATGACCATTAAACTTAATATACGAGTACGTCATTCTTGGTAGAAAAACTCGGATATTATTTAAACATATATGGTATGGTGTTTGTGTACTCTAATATTCATTGCTAGTCTTCATTAGGCATATCTATACATTTTAGTTTATCTCTAGTAAAGGATGGCGTTTTCATTGAAAACTCAGCAATTGAAATTTGATAGGATTACAATACCTTACTTTTTTATAATATGCAATGCTACTAAATTACGCACGAAAAATTAAAATGGTAAACTAACTCAACACACAAGTTTTAGTGTCACAGACTGTCAGTAGTTAGCGATATTTGAAGCAAAATGGATTTAGAAAATATTTATTCGGTTAAATGGTTGTGGAAAATATGTTTCTTTGTTGGAGTTCACGAATTTTTTTATACTTTTCCTCATTATATTTTTCAATTGGTATGATGCTTTATCCGTTCATGGAAAATGATACAACAACAACATTTTATAACGTATCAATTGGGTTAATTTGCTTAACATATTGTTATAGATGGGGTGCAATGGTAACCTTAGGAAAACAATTGAAGGATATTACAAAATTGTTAATTTGTAATCATATTATTTGCACTTCAGCTACTTAAAATATTATATGCAAAATATAACGATTGTTCAATGATAAATATAGTTCTACTCGTAATTGTAAAAAAAACTTTGTTTTAAATATTTCCCCAGGCTGACTAAAAATTACGGCAAAAACTTACGTTGTTATTGAATAACAATGTTATCAAAAAAATGCCGTCCGAGCTTAATTTTCTTCCACCGCCTCTTATTTTCTCTCCAAATATTAAAAGAAAGAATTGAACAAGTAAGTAACCCTTGTATTACAGCAGTAATTTAATAAGAATTCAGTGATGTACCAGTCTAGTCAAAATTATTAGCACAAAGTTGTTCATTGTAATAAATTATGTAGAACCCCTGCCTCTTAAATTTTATTTTGATTTCGTTGGAAAGAATAATTAAACAAACAGCGTTGGATTGAAATTCAACGTTTTGAAGGCAGTCTTCTTGACTATTTCGTTGTTGCAAAGATAAAAAATTTGCTGGATTATGACAATTCATTAGGAAAGCTCTATGTAAATTGGTATTCTAATTTTCTCTATATTTTTATTTACAGTAAACTTATATATCTTCAATTATCACTATAAATCCACCAAATGTGTGGTCAACAAGTTTTCTTAATTTCTAATATTTATTTAAGCTGTTCTTTCTGTGTACCATAAACTTTTATATTTTTATAGAAATTTAATGAGATGCTTTCCTATTATTATGTTAATCAAAGTCGTTTACTAAAGACTTTGTATTCGCTTATAACAAAATAAAATATTTAGATTTTTTGGGTGTGATCTACGTAATTCCTTTGTTCGTTAATTCTTAATAAAAAAAAATTAAATTCGAAAGAAGCCCTAATCAAATTTTTAATGATGATTACTGTAAATTACAAAAATATTTTAAAAAAATTAAAATTTTTATTTCTTTTTCTTACCACCTAAAAATCAGGTCATTCCAAATTAATTAAAAAATTGTGTAAATGTAAAAACATTAAATTTTTTTGGATATTTATAGGTAAATAATCAGGTGTTAATTTTATATTACCATATCAACATTCTTTATACACCATGACTTAAAATTTGACTTTTATTGTTATGATAATAATTATGATGTTGATCTATATTACATATTTTAAAAGATAGCTACTCTGCGTATACCTACATTCAAATAACTCAATTAAAAATCTCTTAAGACAGAATTTACTATATTAGATTTTAATAAGTATAAATAAGCGTACAGTTTAGCCTTCAATAATTTTAGTTCAGTAGATAATATTTATTATTTGGTTATATCAACAAGGTATGCAATACGAAAATGTCGAGCTGTCTGCAATAAAATGAAAATAAAAATATTACACTTAACGGCCAAAGATTTTCTTGTGACCCAATTAGTCTAAGAGACTTCAATAATTTTAATTCAGTTTTGGCCTTGAATTATTCTAAGAGACTAATTTGGTCGCAAATTTCTTATTTTGATTGTGCTGCTTTAACCATAAAAATTATTGAAATTTATAGCAATTATAACTTGTTGTGTCTCACACTTAATGACGAAAGTAGAAAAATATTTACGTTAAGTCACTATGTATCGCCGTTGAAGAAATCAAATTTATTAACTAAAACCAGTTCTCACACGTAAGCATAAAAATATTTTTTTTTAGAAATTAAATTTATCCCTCAATTGCATTTAATCTCGAAAAATTTATTGTCAAGACATTTACTGTCAAAACATTTACTGTTAAGACATTTACTGTCAAGACATTTTACTGCCAAGACATTTACTTTTAAGACATTTAAATATCATTTCAGTCGAATTTGAGATACCCGTGTACACACACAAACCACAGACAGACAAACCAAACCAACGCAGCCACGAACCGTCATTTCTTTGAAAAAAGTTTATGTACGATACAAGCAGAAGTATGTTTCTACTGAAAATTTTATATGTGAATAAATTAGATCGGTTCACAGGTGATACATTAGAACTGAACACGTTAATAATTATCAATAGTATAGACATCAACAAATTTTCATTTGAACGAATTTTTTGGTTTGGAACTGTCAGTATGTTTAATAAGTTCACGTTAGTTAAAATATGTATGTTTAATTTGCATGTAAATTTTAATATTACTTACGAATGCGTCTGTCAGTAGAATAATAAAAATTTAAGCCATAGTTGATTAAATATCTTGAAAATTGTAAGTTGGAAAGTGTAATATTGCAAAAACTTTTACTTTCGTAGGGTCTATGTAAAATTATCTTGAAGTATTAACGTAAAAGGAAATTTGCTTCTTTTTTTTCTTAAATTTTTAATTTTTTTAATACTTCGAGTTTCTTGTTAAATTTACAAGATTTGATCTCATACATATCTCATATTACCTATCTCTTACTTATTTTAATGTTTACTTAATAAATCTTATACAAGAGAAAATAAACCAAAAATTATAACAAATTAACATAGTAAATAGACAAAATTTGTATAAATTATGGTTTTTTATATTGTATAGCGTGTTTCTCTAAAAAAAATGTTATATTTTGACCTGTATTATGGCATTATATTGCAGTTTTTGTTATTGTTGTTTTAGTAGCTATATTTAATGTCAGAAATTTGCCTTAATTTTATAATTTTAATAGAAATCTTTGATATTAAATCAAATTATTTATTTATACAAGTAAGTATAGCAAATAGATTTAATCACACACCTATTAATATGAATAAAAAATATTATGTATATGTATGTGAGAAAAATTTGATGTCGTAAATTTTATACGACTTACGTTCATACCAGATATCATAATGAAATTTTAAAAAATAAACGCTCACAATTATTTTACCATTGAATTAGAATTATTATTAGTATTAAAAGAGTTGGATAAGGCTAAATATCACTGGTGTAGTTAATTTATCATAAAAAATTATTACCGTCTAACTGAAAATCATTATTTGACATAATTTTCATTTCTAGTCTCTCATTATTCCCCACAAAATTGAATTGCACGCATTTGCGTCTAAACAGCATGCAATCATATATACTGTTTCCAAGATTTTTTTATTCATGAGATGGTCTATTTAACAGTTGAAGGCGCATAAACCTACTAGACAGCTACAGGTTCCCATCATTTCTGGTGCTGCAGTCCAAGTTCTATATCTAAAAGGGCAGTATCCCCTTGCGACATTAGTCTAATTCTTAAATTAATTATTTGAAACCAGTTAAAGGATCTATGCAACCAAACAATGGATGTCTTCAAGTAGTATTGTAAGGGGTTAAAGTCACAAAATCATCCATACTTGGCTTTTTATACTCCCTGTTAGTACTTATACATACTTCGTATTCAAATTAATTTTATTAAAAATAAAAAATTCAAATTTTAAAATCATAAATATAAAAATGTAATTTTATAAGTCTGGAATCTCTATATTTAGTTTAACATACATTCATACTAGTCACGTATATATGTAGCTCTTATGTATCAGTGTATTTAAAAAAGAAAGATTTAAAGCAAGATTATTTTGGATTAACAACTAAATTATATTTAAAATATAATCGCGTTTTAATTTAAACTATACATCTGTATAAAAGTAGGTTTATAGGCCAATTAAAGTGTTTTGAAAAATTAAAAAAAAAAAAATACTAAATAGAAAATATTTGGATAATAATTTTAGATTAATTAGTGGAAGAAAAGAAGAATTAAAAATTTAAATTAAAGTGAGGAAAATAAATTTGAAAAAATTTCATTCATGAATACGATCTTATCCGACTGGATAATAACTAACATTCAGGCTATAATTCAGAAGGCTCCATAGATATCTATAACCTATATGATTCGACACTTTCATACCAAATTTAATTGGGTTACCTTAATTAGTTTTCAAAACTAAGATTATAGAATTTTGTTGCTACTACTGGAACCTGGTAGTCTAATCCACTAAAATTCTACGATACTATTGGAATGGATACGTCTAAACCAACAAAAAATTTATTTGCCAAGCGAATCATTTAAAATTAATTAAAAATTACATTAAAATTCAGTATTATTAGTACATCTAGTACAGTCACACATTATACGTGACTAACTACATAATATATTGAGTCGTAATTCTTCTTAATACAATATTATAAACTGTGAGAGCTGAACAGTTGTTATACGTGCAATTCTTTGAAATACATACAATTTAAATAAAATTAAATATATTTCACTTACAATTTCATATAATTAAGTAAAAGAAAATATTGTTAAAGGATATCCAAAAATAATTTTCAGTTTTTCTTTTAAAATTAATAATTTATTTTTATACAAACGCATACGTGGTGACTTTTGCAATTGTACACGTTCTAAACACACATTTGTACATCAAATCAGCAATATTATTTTAGCATTTTTTAATAATAACTGAATAAGTAAATAACAAAAGACACACCTTTATTATTATAGAGTGTGTCATTATTTAGAGATCAACGTTTCAATCATTATATATAATCTCTGTGTTTATTTGAATACTTGAACCAGAGCTCCTGCCTACTTAAACCGAAGCTCCTGGTAACTTAAATACCCTGGAATATTTAGTGAAACCGAAGACGTTCTTACTATAGATAAAGTCACTGTTGTTTTCCCCCAATCTTCGTAATGTCTAGAATTCTGACTTCTGAGAAACGAAACAAATTATTTATTAGTCTCTAACAGCTGTAAAAACGTGTATCTTAAGTTCGGCTAAACCGATTTCGATGAAATTGTATATGTGAATTTATCACGGATCCATTTTGAGGCACAAATAATTTTTTTTTAAAATAATTATTTTAAAAAAAAAATAATCAAGCAATTTCCTTCAAGTTTATTAAGTGAATTCTGGATGTTAAAGCAATGAACCTATAAATTTTTTGGAAAAATCGGGCTCGGAAATTGAATTAGGGGTGATTTTACATTAACCATATCTACTGAACTGGAGATTATGTGCTGACCACATCAGATTTTGTTTCGTATGCATCGTTTTCTTTTTGTATGTTATTTCTTTTGCAAGCATTAGTGATCTTACTTAGGCTAATATATATAAATATAAGAGATAATGGTGAATATAAAACTTACCGTTTTCGAAAAATAACTGTTTATTTTCTATAAATAAAATTTATAGAAAATAAACTGAAAATTTTAAAAAATCAACAAGTATACCTAAATAAAATACTTGCAATAAATCCTTTAACGGATAAATGCTGTTTATTAAAGCCACAAACGTCTGGATTTAATAAACAGCAAAAAATCATTTATTATTCTATTCAAATTTTATTTGTATTTTGTGCCTTATATTTTGCAATTGGTCTACTTCTTTATTCTATTTTCGGAGACGATTCACTACCGACTTTCGAGAATGTGGCCGGTACTATAACATGTTTAACTTGCTGCTATAAATGTTTCGTAATTCTAATATTAAGAAGTGAATTGAAAAGGATTGCCAAATTATTATTACTTGTTAGAGATTATATTACAGAAAACATACAAACTTCATATTTAAAAAACAATATTTTTAAAATTTGTGATCGAATATTTAAAGCAATTGCAATAATATTTGCAACTAATATTGTATTTAAAGAAATTATTTGCTTCTGTTATGAAAATTCAACGAAAATGGTCATGAATGTATGGTATCCGTCTTGGATGAATTTCGGCTTCTGGAAATATTTGGCATATTTTCATAATCATTTTAGTTTAATTTTATATGGATTAATTTTTGTTTTGGAGGAATCTTTTGTACCAATTTATCTTTATATTCTAAAAGGATATTTTCACATTCTTCTCATGAAAATTGATAAAATTTCGGGTAACACAAAAACGAAAAGTTCATATTCGGAATTGATTGAGTGCATTAGGTTTCATAAGGCTCTACAAAGGTAAAATGTGTAGACACTTTTAAAATAATTTTATAAATATTAATATTTTCTATGTTTTCAATTTCAGAGTTTATTTTATAATCAAAAAACTTGTTGGTTTGCAAATGTTTCCGCAGTACTTAATAACAGCAGCCTCTTTAGCATTTTTAGCTTTACATTTCTTCGACATCAAAAATTTTAAAAGTGAATTAATAAGTTTATTATTATCTAAAATTTTTTTGTGTAGTCTGGTGTAGGACAAATAAAACAATGTTCTTTTAACTTTTCACCAACGTTTCGATTTAATTTTAAATCTTCATCAGGGCTAAAAATAATATTTATATGATAATAATGCTTTTACAATATGTCATACATTTCTTATATGTATACTTACATTAAGTTATTGAACAAATTTTAATTTGATTTTAACATAATTAATTAACTCAATAGCTTCCATAAACTAATTTAATAAAATTTTTTAAAATCGTCAATTAATATTTTAATAAATAACATATATATAAATAAATAAATAAAATAAATTAACACAAAATTGTAAATGGGACAAAAAACTAGACTCTTACAAAAACTTAAACTATAATAAAAAATATCACAAATCAGCTGTTTATTGTTTTCATCTATTGTTCGCTCTATTGGGGTTACCGCTTGTTTTAATTTTTTGAAATTTCATAATAACAGATTTGTAAAATGAATTTAAATTATTTGTATCTGTTTTGTAATTTATGTTGTTTTTGTTTAATTCTATGTGTATCATTTCACTTATATTCCTCTTAAACCAATTTTTCTCCCTGTCTACTATTTGTGTTTCATTGAAATCAAAAGTGTGATCATGGTTAAAATGATGTTGCGCTAATGCTGTTTTATCTGTTTTATTAATGTTTTGTATTTTACAATCATATTTATGTTGATTTAGTCTGTTTTTAAGATATTGTTTTGTTTGTCCTACATAGCACGCTTCACACTCTTGGCAATTTATTTTATATATTAAGTGTGATTGCGTCATTTTGTCCTCTTTATCTTTAAGTTTTGTGTATAGTTTGCGTACCACGTTTTTGTTATAGAAAATGAATTTGTTATTTTGCATATATGGTTTAAAGACATTTTTGATTTTGTATGCTATTTCCGGAATATGTTGAAATTTTAAAAATTTGGTGTTGTGTAAATTTGGAGAGAATGTTTCTTGTATGTTGTTTTTATTGTCCCTGTTTTTGTATTCCCTAATTATTTGATGTATGAAAAATTTTGGGTAATTATTGTTGTTTAATATTTCTTTCATTTTTTGTATATTCTTTTCTATGTATTCCTCAGAGCTCAATGAATAAATTTTATCTAACATATTTATTACTACATTTCTTTTTTGTTGCACTTGATGTTGCGACAGAAAATTTAATATTCTGCCGGAAGCAGAAGGTTTCAAGTACCAATCTGTGGAGATCGTTCCATCATCATTTCTAATTAATAACACATCTAAAAATGGAAGCCTATTGTTTTTTTCGGATTCCGATGTGAATTTTATTCTATTGTGAAAACCGTTAAAAACCTCTAACACTGCCTCTACCTTGTCTTTCGGTATTGCCATTAATAGATCATCTACATATATTTTCATTATAGGAATTTTAAATTTTAATTTTTTAACCGTTGCAATTATTAAGTAATTCATTATTAAATTAGCAAATGAAGGACTAACTGGATTACCCATCGCTGCTCCATCTAGCTGTTGATAAACTTTATCATTAAATTTAAAATAACTTGAATCAAACACGAATTCTATTAATTCTAAGAACAATTTCAGAGTCAAGTTAGTATATTTTGAAATGCTTCTCCATTGTATTTTTATAATTTTAATTAATAACTCTTTAGGAATACTTGGAAATAACGATACAACGTCAAGGGAAATCAATATATAATCTTTCGGTAATTTGATATTTTTTAATGTTTGAACAAGAGCCTTCGAATTAACCACATTATATTTAAATGTTTTTATATGTTCATATAAGATTTTGTGTAAAAATACCCCAATTTCATACGTTGGACTGTTTACACACGACACTACTGGTCTCATAGCCACATTTTCTTTATGTGTCTTTCGCATGCCGTATAAATAGAGTTAGATTTCTTCATTTTAGTGTATTCTAACTCACTAATAAATTTGTTATTGTATAATTTTTCCACAAGTATCCTTGCTCGGCTTTGGAAAACGTTGGTAGGGTCCTTACTCAAAACCTTATATATATTATCATCATCTACTATTTCATTCATCGCTCTAATATACTCATTTTTGTACATGATCACCGTGCTATTTCCCTTATCGCTATTTAAAATACATAGGTCTTCATTTTGTTTTAAAAACTTTTGTGTTTTCTTATAGTCACTTATAATATTATTATATTTGTTTAATTTATCTACGTTGTTATAAAAGTTTGTGATAATATTCAGTGACTTGCTCCTAACTATTGCTTTGTCATTTTCAGAAATATTTAAACTAAAGATGTTATACTCTATATCTTTGATGATATCCGGTATAGATATGTCAGTTTTTGTTAGTGGTATGGACATTTTTGGACCACAAGCTAAAATTCTTTTAGCTTCCAATGGTAAAGAAACATTGGTATAATTATAAATATATTTCTCACAAAATTTAATATTAGTTTTCCCATATTTATTTTCTAGTTCCCTAAGTTTTTTAATATTACTTTGTTTGATTTTACTAAATTGTTTTTTGTACCGGTCGGCAACCCTCTTTTTAAATTCATTAAAAGTATTTTCATTTATTATATTTTTAAGTGTGATCCATAATTTGTTAATTAAGCTATTGAGTTCTTCTATTTTGTAAATTGTAATTTTAATCTCTAAATTTAGTATACTTCTCCTAAACGTATGCAAAATTTTTTGACTTTGTCTTCTGTATGGATGCTGATATAATTGAAGTGAATAAATTGTTTTGATGTTATTAACAATATGGTTTGGAAACACTTCTTTCATTCTGCATTGTAATAAGAAAACTCGTCTGTTGTTAAATGATGCTGCATTGTAGGAATTTTTTAATATATTTTTCATAATAGTAACCACATTATCACCGTATAAATGTCTGATGGACTTAAAGAAACCAGTATTATTCATATTGAAGTTCTAATTGTAGCGTCCTTTATTTTTAGTATCTAAAATTTTTTTGTGTAGTCTGGTGTAGGACAAATAAAACAATGTTCTTTTAACTTTTCACCAACGTTTCGATTTAATTTTAAATCTTCATCAGGGCTAAAAATAATATTTATATGATAATAATGCTTTTACAATATGTCATACATTTCTTATATGTATACTTACATTAAGTTATTGAACAAATTTTAATTTGATTTTAACATAATTAATTAACTCAATAGCTTCCATAAACTAATTTAATAAAATTTTTTAAAATCGTCAATTAATATTTTAATAAATAACATATATATAAATAAATAAATAAAATAAATTAACACAAAATTGTAAATGGGACAAAAAACTAGACTCTTACAAAAACTTAAACTATAATAAAAAATATCACAAATCAGCTGTTTATTGTTTTCATCTATTGTTCGCTCTATTGGGGTACCGCTTGTTTTAATTTTTTGAAATTTCATAATAACAGATTTGTAAAATGAATTTAAATTATTTGTATCTGTTTTGTAATTTATGTTGTTTTTGTTTAATTCTATGTGTATCATTTCACTTATATTCCTCTTAAACCAATTTTTCTCCCTGTCTACTATTTGTGTTTCATTGAAATCAAAAGTGTGATCATGGTTAAAATGATGTTGCGCTAATGCTGTTTTATCTGTTTTATTAATGTTTTGTATTTTACAATCATATTTATGTTGATTTAGTCTGTTTTTAAGATATTGTTTTGTTTGAAATTGTTCTTAGAATTAATAGAATTCGTGTTTGATTCAAGTTATTTTAAATTTAATGATAAAGTTTATCAACAGCTAGATGGAGCAGCGATGGGTAATCCAGTTAGTCCTTCATTTGCTAATTTAATAATGAATTACTTAATAATTGCAACGGTTAAAAAATTAAAATTTAAAATTCCTATAATGAAAATATATGTAGATGATCTATTAATGGCAATACCGAAAGACAAGGTAGAGGCAGTGTTAGAGGTTTTTAACGGTTTTCACAATAGAATAAAATTCACATCGGAATCCGAAAAAAACAATAGGCTTCCATTTTTAGATGTGTTATTAATTAGAAATGATGATGGAACGATCTCCACAGATTGGTACTTGAAACCTTCTGCTTCCGGCAGAATATTAAATTTTCTGTAGCAAAATCAAGTGCAACAAAAAAGAAATGTAGTAATAAATATGTTAGATAAAATTTATTCATTGAGCTCTGAGGAATACATAGAAAAGAATATACAAAAAATGAAAGAAATATTAAACAAC
The DNA here is from genome assembly GCF_029603195.1 of Condylostylus longicornis. Lineage (NCBI taxonomy): Eukaryota > Metazoa > Arthropoda > Insecta > Diptera > Dolichopodidae > Condylostylus > Condylostylus longicornis. The sequence continues at coordinate 3,561,013 of NW_026578045.1, forward strand.
AATAATTACCCAAAATTTTTCATACATCAAATAATTAGGGAATACAAAAACAGGGACAATAAAAACAACATACAAGAAACATTCTCTCCAAATTTACACAACACCAAATTTTTAAAATTTCAACATATTCCGGAAATAGCATACAAAATCAAAAATGTCTTTAAACCATATATGCAAAATAACAAATTCATTTTCTATAACAAAAACGTGGTACGCAAACTATACACAAAACTTAAAGATAAAGAGGACAAAATGACGCAATCACACTTAATATATAAAATAAATTGCCAAGAGTGTGAAGCGTGCTATGTAGGACAAACAAAACAATATCTTAAAAACAGACTAAATCAACATAAATATGATTGTAAAATACAAAACATTAATAAAACAGATAAAACAGCATTAGCGCAACATCATTTTAACCATGATCACACTTTTGATTTCAATGAAACACAAATAGTAGACAGGGAGAAAAATTGGTTTAAGAGGAATATAAGTGAAATGATACACATAGAATTAAACAAAAACAACATAAATTACAAAACAGATACAAATAATTTAAATTCATTTTACAAATCTGTTATTATGAAATTTCAAAAAATTAAAACAAGCGGTAACCCCAATAGAGCGAACAATAGATGAAAACAATAAACAGCTGATTTGTGATATTTTTTATTATAGTTTAAGTTTTTGTAAGAGTCTAGTTTTTTGTCCCATTTACAATTTTGTGTTAATTTATTTTATTTATTTATTTATATATATGTTATTTATTAAAATATTAATTGACGATTTTAAAAAATTTTATTAAATTAGTTTATGGAAGCTATTGAGTTAATTAATTATGTTAAAATCAAATTAAAATTTGTTCAATAACTTAATGTAAGTATACATATAAGAAATGTATGACATATTGTAAAAGCATTATTATCATATAAATATTATTTTTAGCCCTGATGAAGATTTAAAATTAAATCGAAACGTTGGTGAAAAGTTAAAAGAACATTGTTTTATTTGTCCTACACCAGACTACACAAAAAAATTTTAGATACTAAAAATAAAGGACGCTACAATTAGAACTTCAAGTTTATTATTTATTTATGTAGGTGTACTCCAGCAAATATTTCTGGCATCATTTTTTGCCGATTTACTTAAGAATGAAAGTGAAAAGCTTGCAAATACTTTGTTTTCATGCAGTTGGATAAATAAAGATAAAAAATTTCGTAAAAGTTTAATAATATTTATGCAAAAATCGCAGAAAACCTTTAACATCAATGCTGGATGGATTCCTGTTACTTTGAATACTTTCGCGAATGTTTGTTTATTTCGATTGTTCCTGGTCACATATCATGTAACGCATTTTCCTTATGCAGTTAATTTGAATTTGTCTCTCCGTTTGTTTGTGTATTTACGTGAAAATGTAATTTGTGAATTCTGTAAACGCAGGCAGATTACAAATCCGTTTTTCTGTTATATAAACAACAATTAACAGGTTGTCGAATAAAGCTTCCAAATTATACTTCCAAAGCAACTAAGATGTTTATAGAATTTTAATAATTTATAAATGTTGCAAATTTTGATATTCTAATCAGGGGATTTATTATTGTAGTAGATTGTTTCCATTATTTCAAGTTTATAGCTACAAGATAGATGTCCCATTGAACCAACTGAACATTACCTACTGAGGAATGAACATTACCTCTGTGTTATAAAAAGCGCAATATAATATGTGGTCATCCTCTAAGTCTAAGTAATTTACTTCATTATTTATAAAGCTAATTTTATTCTTGCAGGTTATTAACTTTTCATACTCGTCATTTTTAATGTTAAGGGAATTACAACACTAAACAAATTCAACTGAAAGGAGTCACGTCATGTCTCATTCTCACAAGAAGACATAAATTGAAGCACTCTAACATTACATCAGTTACAATAATTAAATTTTGTTATTAATTTCTTCCAAATTTCAATAAGTAAGTGTAAAGAATGCTTAAGAAAATCATTATATTCTAAAAGCTACATTGCAAGAATGATAATAATATTGTATAACTAAATTAACAATAAAATAATGTTGAAAGCAGCACTTAAACGAACAAACTGTTTATTTTTTACTTTAAATGAAAAATTTTGAACCTTCATATAGCTTGAGCCTGAAGAGGCTGCTACTGAATTTGTTACTGTCTATCTCTACTAAAGTTTGTGTCAATTAAAAAAACACAAAGCTGCTTATTTTGTACATATTATAAGTGGATGGAAATACAAACTTTTGCAATTAATTGTTCAGGCCAGAATAAGAGGAAGAAGAGGTGTGAGGCGGAAACAAATGTCGTGGTTACGAAATATCAGGAATTGGACTAACGTAATATCTATTGGTCAACCTGTCCACCCAGCATCTAACCGTGAACAATATTCTACAGTCATTGCCAGCATTCGTTGATACACGCTAACATCCAGCAGTGCAGCAAAAGAAGAAGATCCGTCCTAAATTTTAACCCTACAAGTACAATAGAAAGTACTCCAAAATACAAACAAAAATCACAAATAGAAATACCAGTTATGGATCTGGTAGATTTCCATAAAAAAGTGATTGCTATTTATGCTCAATACGTCGTTCTACCAGAAAAATTTGTGAAACATACCAAAAAACTCAATTAAAATTCCGTATTGCTATGTAGGACTTATGACTTACTTATTTTTACGCAATTAAAAGCATAGCACTTATTAAAAACGTGGTAAATACATTTTTGGGAAATTAAACATTTTTCCGGATTCTGCTCCTACTTTCATATATTTTCTTAAAGAGCATTCATGCTTACCCGGGTACGTTGTGCTGTACGAAATAGACATATAGATTTGGGTGTAAACGCAAACATTAGAAATTTATACTGTATCCTTTATATGTCGGTCGGTAATCTTCTTTAGGCCATAATATCTAAATTGTTGTCTGTATCTGTGTCGGTTCTTTCTTATTTTAAATCGAGTTAACTTGCCTTGATTACTCCTCTCTGTTTATTTGTTAATCTTTGCCTAGTTGAGTCACAGTTTTTGGACGAATGTATGGTACTTTCCATTTTTGTAATCGATTGAAATACCTTGTGTTCTCATAAGGTAATTGTTGCGATTTCTGATATCCCATTCTGTTATAAGAAATAACAACAAAAATGGTTCCATTTTTGTTGTTCTTACATATTATTTTTAAAAAATCGCAATTGAATTTATTATAATCCTATGATAATGAATAATTAAATAATTTATTACACCTAACTTAAGGATTCCTGTATACACTCAGGGCAAAACAGGACAATATTGAAAGAATTTATGTGTTTAAATTAAAATAGATTTATAAATCATATTAATTCCCAAGGAAAAAAAAATATTTTATTTAAAGTAGATAACGTAAGAGTAAATAATTGACTGATAGTAGAAAATTATCATTTTTTCTTAAGGCTTGATGACACTTTTCTATTATATCCATTATCCAATGAACATTTGCTCTGCAATCTTTACAAGCAAATCCAAATATAAACGTGAACCTGTATATTCGATAGTGAAAACCCTGAACAAATTCCTACAGAAACTATAACTTTAACTAAAATACTGAGAGTATTTGTTTCTGCTCTTAAATTCTTACATTTGACACAGTTTCAGTTTAAAATCTTCAAATTTTTCTGAGTGTATTTTTAATGTCATAATGTATAAGATAGAATTTTAATAATGATATTATAAAATAATTCCTTTATATTAGAAATTGCAAATATAAAATTATAATTATATGGTTCAAGTAATTGCACTAACACCTGCTTCGATTCCAAAATTTATACAACATAACACCAAGGTATGTACATATGTACAATTAAATCGAAAAATTCCGCAACACGAAATTATAATATACAATATAATATAAATAGTAATATAAATTAAAATTAAAAATTAGTATTAAGAAATATTTCAAATACAATGGAAATGGAAAATATTGATTCGGTCAAATGGATTTGGAAATTATCATTTTTGGTTGGAGTTGATCCACAAACGTCTGGATTTAATAAACAGCAAAAAATCATTTATTATTCTATTCAAATTTTATTTGTATTTTGTTCCTTATATTTTGCAATTGGTCTACTTCTTTATTCTATTTTCGGAGACGATTCACGTACGGCTTTCGAGAATGTAGCTGGAACTATAACATGTTTGACTTGCTGCTACAAATGTTTCGTAATTCTAATTTTAAGAAGTGAATTGAAACGAATTGCCAAATTATTATTACTTGTTAAGGATTATATTACAGAAGAAAATGAAATTGCTTACTTACAAAATAAAGTTTTTAAAATTTGTGATCGAATTTTTAAAACTTTGGTATTCTTATTAACAATAAATGTTACATCTAAGGAAATTATTTGTTTTTATCGTGATAATTCTTCTAAAATGGTCATGAATGTATGGTATCCGTCATGGATGAATTTCGGCTTCTGGAAATATTTGGCATACTTTCATAATCATTTTAGTGTAATTTTATATGGATTTATTTTTGTTTTGGAAGAATCGTTTGTACCAATTTATCTTTACATTCTCAAAGGATATTTTCATATTCTCCTCATGAAAATTGATAAAATTTCAGAGAATTCAGAGGCGAAAACTTCATATTTGGAATTGATTAAATGTGTTAAATTTCATAGGATTTTACAGAGGTAAAACAATAAATTTATTTAATGATTTCTAAATTACTAAAATGAATATTTTTGGTTTTGTATTTCAGAGCTTATTTTATTATCAAAAAGCTTGTTGGTTTACAAATGTTTCCACAGTACTTAATAACAGCAGCTTCTTTAGCATTTTTAGCTTTACAATTTTTTGCAATCAAAAATTCTAAAAGTGAATTAATAAGTTTGTTACTCATTTGTGCCGCCTTAGTTCCACAAATATTTTTGGCATCATTTTTTGCCGATTTACTAAAGCACGAGAGTGAAAAACTTACAAATGCTTTATTTTCTTGCAGTTGGATAAATAAAGATAAAAAATTTCGTAAAAGTTTAATAATATTTATGCAAAGATCACAGAAAACATTTGATATTAATGCTGGATGGATTCCGGTTACTTTAAATAGTTTTGCAAAAGTGCGTTTATTTTAATTAAAAGTCTAGTCACATTTTACGTAACACTTTTTTTCTATCACCCTAAGGTGTTACGTAATATTATGTAAGCACATCTTAGGCAATATATTTTTTTTAATAGCTTATTCTTTTAGGTAATGAACTTTTCATACTCATCATTTTTAATGTTAAAACAAATTAAAAATTGAATCAAAAAAAAAATAACTGCAACACTGACACAGGATGTGATAGATGCACGGCAACACTCATGTTTTTAACAACATTTTTTGTTAATTAATGCACTCAATTTTTAACATTACTTAACATTGCAATATATTTATATTTTCTTTGAAAATGTGAATATAAATATTTTAATTAATTGAATACTAGTTCTTAATTTAAATAGCACTGAACAAAACAAAGAACATTACAATGAAATAATCACACCATGATATTTAACCACACAATAAAATTTATTATACAATGTTATATGTCAAATTGAAATTGCAAATAAAGCAACCATTATTAAGTTATTAAATAATTACTTTATTTTAAACCCCGGATCTTTGTAAAAGACTTATGAAACGGCATACAGTCGATTCCGCCTTAATATTGTTTTCTTTTGTCTAAGATTCTAATTAAATTCAAAAGAGTACCGGCCTTTTATTTGCATTTGTGAGCTATAGCGATGTGTATAACCAAGGTAAACAAAAACATATAGAAAAATTCTAATACTTCTAATTACTAACCAAAAACTAAACATAATTCAAATTCCCAGAAAGTATAGAACTCAAATTAAAAAGAAAGTACCCTTTCCAATACCAAGATAGAAATAATAGAGTTAGAATTGGCGGCACGCGACATTTTAATCATTGGGCTCTTTTTACCATAATCCGTACTGTTATGACGAAAATCGAAAGGCTTCACCGACCTTAACCTGTACGAATTTATGAGTATGATCTCAAGATCACTTACAAAATTAACCCGTTTCACCATTCTTCGATCCAAACGAGATAGACAAATTTAATCATAGAAGACCCGCTTTTGCAAAAGTAACTTAATACATAACACATGTCAACGTTCTGATCTAAACCATTACTGCGACACCACAAATTAAAATGGTTCAAGTCGTTCTGTAACGAAAAAAAATCACTCTCAGAAAAAATCGTCCCACTATCATGTAGTATCGTATTGTGTGATCTGCGAAACTGCTCAGTTCAACCGCTACAGAATCCGGTACAAAACATTGGACACCCAGAAATAGCTAAGAAAACTTCCGGCAAAGACGATTGAAAACACACGTGGTACTCTCTATTAGGCAAATACGGTCAAGCTCATCTTAAACTGTCAATACCTTATGAGGAATCCTATCAAAAAACTTACAAATATCAGTGAAAATTATGTCTACTTACTTAATGAGAACCAAGGGGTCATGTTATGTTCATACTTGCGTAATTTTTGGTATGTTATTATTCTTAATGCACAATTTTCACAATAATTTATTAAACCTAATAATTAATTAATTTTCATAATCATAAAAGCATTCACTGTTATAACAATTAAAAATGACAACCCTGACAATATTTTAATTACAACTTTATACTGAAAAAAAAAACTTAATTATTTTTGCAATATTTTTAATTATTATTGACAAATTCTAATCAAAATAGGTACTCTGACTACAGCTATAATTAAAAACTTTAAATATTTTATTACGACCCCCGACCGACAGAGTATATAAAAAGAATTAAAAATTTTTAAAAATTATTTCAATATTTATTTTTAAACTGTGATGAAGTTTTTTAAATTTGCTACTACAAATTTTTTTTCTTTTAATAAATTTGAAATGTTTTTAAAATTATGAAATTAACAGATTTAATGACATTTCAAAAATGTCTAATTTTGATGACAGTGACAGGACAAATTTTTAGTGTAAAACATTTTAAAAGTATAATTGCAAAGAAAATATTTAATTTAGTGTTTAATTTTAATTATTGATGTAGATTTCTATGAAAGAATTTGAAATGTCAATTAATTCAATTAGAGATGCCTGTTCACCACAATTCAAAATTACAAAAGAACAACTGACCGATTTACGGAATGGAAAATTTAATGATGAAAGTAAAGATATCAAAGTAAATCAATAATAATTTTATTTTATTCGAAATCATTTGAAAATATTTAAAAATCTTATTTTGTAGTGTTATACAAAATGTGTTGCTCAAATGGCTGGAACTGTAAGTAAATATTTGAATAATTAATTTTTCATTTAAAAACTGAAAATTGCAATAGTATAATAATGTAGTACAAATGCGATTAACATTTTAATTACTCTTACATATCATACAAGGAAAGTGGGTCGCGCCGCAAACATTCATTATAGGAGCTGCTGTTAAGAAGTGGAGGAGGAAACAGTAACCCACCTTCTATGCTCATATCAGGCGCTGGCGAACTCGTGGTAGAGATTCCTTAGGTGTTACTTCTTCGGGCACGCTACGAACTTAGCGAATGTAAGCGTTAGGAATTAGAACCGATCTTTGAGGAGCTTAGGCTGGTTTGAATGCAGCGGAAAGGTAGAGATTCCGTTGTACCCCAAAGGGCGTAGTTGGCCTATGTGTACCTTCAGAAGGCCGAGACAACCTTATCTAACCTAACCTACTCCTACATATTGCAACACAACTTAATGCATAATTTGCTTATTTAAAAATTTTAATCACGAGAGGCATTTACTGCTGAAATATAAAAACTTTACAATGTGTTCCTTAAAAATCGATCATAAATTCTTTAATCACCAATCTGCTACGATTATTCTCAATCGCGTCTCCTAATAATTTCATTTCAATTATTAATTTCAATAACTAACCACAATTTTAATTATCTTATTATTTTTATATAGTTAAATAAAAAAGGTGAAATAAGTATGCAAAAATCTATGGCACAAATTGATATGCTACTACCAGAAGAAATTCGTGAAATATCAAGAGAAACACTTAAACGTTGCATTCATGTTCGTAAGTATTAATATAATATTTAGCGTATGTATATGTGAGGTTGAATTCAATTTAACAATTAATGTAAATTGCAGAAGATAATTACAAAAATCCTTGTGATAAAACATTTTATGCAGCTAAATGTGCAGCAGATAGTAATCCAAATTTTTCATTTCCATAAACAAATATCTAGAAACAGCAATTCAAAAATGAAGATTTTTATATAAAATTTTGTTTTAATAAGGTTCCTATTACTATATAGCTTATAATCATGTATTTTTCTTGATCACATCTAAATCAGAACTTATGTGAAACTATATTGCATCAGGTGTTGGTGGGCATTATAAAATCATGAATGTCTGAGATTAATTATTATATTACAATTCAATGAATTAATAATAATTTAAATAAAATCACAATAATATTGTATAAGTTCAAATTAAAAAACTGGTATATTTTTGTTGTCTTCATTAATAAGATCCAAGTGATTCCAAATTCTACCCTCATAAAGTCTAAATATTATATAAAAGATATGAGATATGATGCAACGAGTTCCAAGATACAAGCGTTTATTCACAAATTTATCATTAAATTTAAATAGACTCTTCAATCTAGGATAAAGGAAATTGTTGGGTCAATAAATTGGACTCAAACTTTCAAAAAAATCAAATCTAATTTCTAACAAAAGCATTGTGCTTACTAAAAATACAAAGTATAACCAATCACCAATGTCTAAAACATTCGTTTATTAAAAGGAAAAATAAAATGAGAACAAAATTTTAACCACCTTAATTTCACCACGAAATTCCCTTGGAGTTTTTTTAAAAAATAGAGAATTTTAATGTATATATACGTTATGTGTAATTGCAGTTAGTAATGTTGTACTAAAATAATGTAGAAAATAAGTTTGTGGATTTTAACAATATGACGTGTATTAAATGGTCTTCTAATATTCTGGAAATGATTCTGGAATAATGTTGTTTAATGACGATAAAGAAGCCACAAATTTTCTTTTAATGAAAATTTTTTGTAATTTTAATAATTTTGTTAACGTTTATACTTCTGGGAATGTGTGGCTACTATTTTCCCAAAAATTAAAAATTCAATCTCTCACATAGAAGATTTTTGGAATATTATGAATTTAATATTTTAAATATTATTTGTTATTACTAATACCCGATATTATAGATGATAAATGAAACTCGACTTCTAAATCCCTGTAAATCAATAATATTATGTAGCTCAAATTCAACTTCTCATCATATTTCTAATAAGAAAACTAAAAATAGCAATTATTCTATCCTTATTTCAATAAGCATTTCATTGTTCAATAAATAAAAAATAATAATTAATTCAATACCCCTGCTCGGGGGCCATTTAGATTTTTTTTTTGTTTCTTATCAAAACTTTAATATATTTGCTAAAATCGGTTTCGCAAGCAAAATATTTTTTAAAATTAATAAAATCCTTACAGCTATTAAAAATTTCTATGATTTTCATATAAAAATTTTCTACTTTTTCAAAAATTTTATCACTTCTTATAACATTTAACAATATTTTTGTATATAATAGCTTCTGTTAAAAATAATCACTCAGTGGAACACGATGAAAAATGAACATTAAATATTCAACTTTGACTTTGACTACATACTTTAATACATTTAACACTCTTGCTATACTATACCTGCTATACTATTTTATGCTTTTTATTATGTGCATTTTAAGTGCATGAATCCAGTGTACTTAATTGCTCATATTGTATACATTTTAATATAGTGATGTTGCATAAATTGATGCTGCAATTTAATCTTCACTTGAAAATATTCAAAAAAGAAAAAAAAAAATTTATAGAAATCATGTTCTTTTAATTTTATTTTCTTTTTGATTTTCTCTTCTCCCTGTAATAAAAATATTGTAGATATATATATCGTATATTATGCTCATATATCCTTTTCATATATTAATATGCAATAAAATTTATTTCCTTCCGTTTTATATCTACTTCTTTTTTATTTTTTTGTTATAAAAGAAAATCAAGAATATGTTTTCACCGTTCTTTCTAACCTTAACCACATAAAATTTTTAACATGAGTAACGTGAAATTTTTTATAGAAATTATTAAAAGAGTAAAAAATAAAACCTGCTATCTATAAAGGTATATTATAGTAAAACGATACGAGAAAATGTAAGAATATACTGGCATATATACACATACATATAACACATATTTAGAATAATAAAACTTCAACAAAACCATCTACTACAAAATTTACCTTTGAATGATTAATGTTTGATCTGAAAGGAATGGAATGGTCTTAATGTGAACTATATCGTATCTTAAACAATCCGTTCACTTCAAACTGTTGATAAGTTTAATAAAGAAAAAAAAAAACGCAAGAATAAAAAAGAAGAAGAAAAAGAACTAGGAAAATAAATTGAACTATGGATAGTTCTAGCAAAAAAAAATAGAGTTTTTTTATTACTATATAAACTTTGATTACAAACAATAGTAACTCTATTATAGGATGAGAACTTAAAAATTCAATATAATTAACTTGGAAGGCATAATAATTCTATGGTATAATAAGTCTATGGTCCAAAAAAATAATTTAAAATAACAAAATTCCTCTAGTTCTCATATTATTAGAAACTAAGCCGTAACTACTACACACAAAAAAAAATTGGCCTAGAAGACACTGTTACAGTTTACACAAGCTTCGATATGTGTGTTAATTGGAATAAAATATAGGGAGATGGTACAGTTATAGAGCAATAAAAAAGCAAATAATGGTACACTTATAGAGCAATAAAAATAAAATAGAGCTTATAAAATATTGAACAAATTGCTGTATTAATGGCAGAAAACTGAAACTAAGAGGCAATAAAACTCCTAAAAAAAGAATTGAGAACCTTGCCAAAGATCCAATTTCGCAGATCGTTATAAGAGTTTGTTAAAATCAAGAACCGTGACACACATAAATTTAGAAAAACAAATTAAGGAGCTGCAATAAATTATGGGTTGAAATCTAAAATTTGGTTCATAATCATATAGAGTACAAAAAACCTCACAATGGAACCTTTTGGAAGCCTCACAATTATTCAATTTGCAAATCTGTCTGAGTACCGCATAACACTGTTAGTAAACAACATTTCATAACACTTAATCATTAACTTGAAATTTTTTTTTTATTTTACTTCTTATTTTTTTTTGCAACATTATAAACTATAATTGAAATGCCACAATACGTTTTCAAATTTAAATAATAATAAAAAAATTATTATTGATATAATATTATTCAGGTTATGTTCGATTTGATCGTGTTTGAGATTATTTTTTTTTTCTCCTATTGTTACCTTCAATCTTTACGACTATTACAGTTTTACTACGAAAAAAAAAACAATGTTTATTTTAGTGTTCTCCTGTATACAGCCCAAGAGGTTGCAGTCATTTTTGATTTTAAAACTAGAAAATATTTAATAATTACTAATTTCTTAGTGGCTTCCGTGCGGCAAATTCGGGATTTTCAGGAAGTTATATGTTGGATGTATTCTGCGATAGTCTTTTCCAACTCCAAAAGTACAAAACTATGAATTTTTTCAACGACGAAGTCTATAATGTCTTCGTAGTCCATGCAACATCTATTGCATTACGAGTACTTGCAGTTTCTTAAATCGAACCAATAAATTTGCGGTAGTTCAGTAATAGCTTGATGCTTCCTATATATTCCATTTCAACCCAAAAAGTGGGGATATGTTGTACGGATTGCAAGTGGATATGCTGTGTCATAAATTTTGAATTATTTTGAATTATTTCAAAAATATTGTGACATTCTCTTAGTCCATTTTATTTTTGTAGGGCATGGATAACATTTCTCGTTCAAAGTTTTTACAAAATTGTTAAAAGAAATTAATTTTTCTGTTTTTTTTTTTTTTTTTCTTGTTTTTTTTTACAAGTACTCTTGATTTTGTGTACATAGTAATAATAATGATAGAATATTGAAACTGTATTCAGGAATATGAGAAATAAAAAGTTCAAAAAAAAAATTTATAAACCTATACTAACAAATGTTATTACTCAGATACATACACAAGCACATAATTTATATGTTTGTATAATTTTAAATATATTTGTAAAAGTAAAATTAAAACGATGTTTTGCTAAAAAATTTTTGTAAATAAAAATGATTTCGTATTTTTCAATTACCCTACTTGATCCAACTATAAAATTCTATTCAATTATTTACAATTCTTTAAAAAAAAAAAATACTTTAATTAAAAGAATATTGGAAAAAAATTAAAAATTTAAAATCCTTTTTTTTTCACATCACATACACACTTTTTTTTTCGCTGCGTTTATCGATTACACTTTAAGAGAATTCTTTTCGAGTGCAGAACGAGGTTATTCGGTCAATGGCACAACACAAACTCTAGAAATTAATGTTATTTAACCATGAAAAAATTAAAGAGTTTAATTGATTTTACTCTCTTTTTCAATTCTCTCTTTTTTTTTAAAAAAATCATTCATTCATGTACTATTAAAAATGTTAGATAATTTTTGATTTTTGTTTTTCTGCTTGATTCTTCGTGCTTTATGTGATTCATTACATATTGAATTAATGGAAATTAATTCAAATTCTCTTTCACCAAAAAGTGACTGGCGCCTGTTTAATATTCAAACAATTACTACAGATTAACCATGTGTTTTCACATTTTAAATATAATAATTGCCCACCGTTACCCTACAATTTAATACACCCAGATTATCGCCTTTGCAAATATGTAAAAACTCTTGTTTATCCAACTATCCAATTCGAAACTTTGACCGTCAGACAACGATTTAAATTTACAAAAATAATATTAATTATTTAACATGTAAAATTTGTGTTAAATTTTCTAAAAAAAAAAAAAAAATTATAGAAAATCACCCTGTATTATATGCACACATATTATGTATGCGTATTGAAATGATGATAACAAGGTTTTATTCACAAATGAACATGAAAATGTAATTCAACACGAAATGATATTCATTCACGCATTAATTTTTCACTTCACTAGTTCATTTTAATAGTTTTACCTATTCATTTTATTACAAGTTTAGTACAAATTTTTGTAATTAAATGCACAGATAGTAGCACTTACATCCACGTTACACGTTTAACACTGGTATGTTCTCGTACCCTTCATCGTCTTACAAAATACAACACTAACAAAAATTAATTTATTAATATTAATTATTCACAATATTCAATATTTAATCGATTTTTGTTTAAAATTTAAAAGTGTGCACTACGCAAAATAACACAAGAAGGCAGCACACTTCACAACTACAAAATTAGACAACCGCAAAAAAATATATAGCTTCCGAATTATTAAATGGAATCGCACACAATGAAACTGAAAACGCAAACTTTAACTTCAAAATTAGTTCATTTTATGTTTTTGCAACTGTTGCTTCCTGTCAATTATGTTTATTGCCACTGATTTTGGAAATACCATTTATTATATTTTTTGTGTATGTTATTGTATGTTGTTGCCTTACAGCCTTATTGTGTTTCATAAACCGTTGAAGCTAACATTTTTGCAGGTATCAAATTTTTTAGTTTGGGGGTGCGACGCAATTGTGCTATACACAATTTAAGGCATGGAAACATGGCATGACCAACATGGAAATTAAAATGTTCTTTTTACGTTGTTGCGAACGTTTACGTATTAAACTTTCATTACATTTTAGTCAAATCGAACAAGACATTAACCTACTCCAAATAAATCTAAAACTACACTCTATTCAGTAATTAAATTATAGTGTCACTGAATTGATGTCAGGTCGTCATTTTTAGTAGATGGCGTTCCGTGCATGTTTACTCGTATTTAATATTTGTGTATTGCAGTATAAATTACCTATAACATAAAATCTTTACCAGGTGGAACCTTAAAATCATTTGGCTGTCATGCATTTTAAAAGTTAAACATTTTTTTTTTTTTTGATTTTATGAAAAGATTTTTTTGCAAAGTTTTATAAACGTTCAACGTAGTATGAAATTTTTAAATTTATTTTATTTACACAGACAAAATACATACGTACAAATAAATTTGAAGTATGTAAGAATAAAAAGCATGTACATATGTTTCATTAATTTTGTTACTAATTTAATTGCTATTAAAATATAAAATAGTTAAAAAAGGATAAAAAAACAATTTCCATTTTATTAACAAACAAAAAAGTTCATTGCAATTTTGTGTACAGACTGAAAATTTTAAATTTCTGTACTTGAATTTTGTGAATTAAAAGTATTGATTCTCTGTTTTGTTTTTTGTTTTTCAATTAAAGAAGATATTATAAAAGAACTTTTCTTTTATTTTCTCGACATAGAACTTGTGAATGTATTGGAGTATAACATTAATAGAACGAGTATTATAGCTGCATTTTTTTTTAAATATTCCTTTATTATCTTTACTTGAATTTTGTTGATTTTGCTTTTTTTCTTGTCACCAAAATTTTTGAGCTCCAATAAATCTGTGTAAAGATGAACTAGCAAGGAGAGAGAGAGCTCAACAGCGAGGTTTTGGTCTTACCTATTGACTCTATTTGTCCCCACTGCGAAAATGTCTCTATTTTTTAAAATGGCAGGACATGTGTTATAGATGTATCTGGACATGATAAAATAAAATAAAGTTTCGATGAGTCAGCTGTATATAAAAGAAATATGTCAAAAACGAAGTTTTTATTTATACATATACATATTTAATTACTACATGAAAGCCTTGCATTACCAGTACGCATCACAGCCTTACATAAGCATTCGACATGATAAACAACAACCTTGTAAGAGAAATCAGCATGAACAATACACATGACAGCTTTGCATGAGCTACCAATATGAATGGCAACCTTGCATGATCAATCGGCATGACCAACATGCTTGACAGCCTTGCATAAGCAATCAGCATGACCAACATGCATGACAGTCTTGAAGAGGCAATCGGTATGACCAACATGCATGACAATCTTAAACGGGCAATCGGCATCAACAACCTTTTATCGGAGTAATCGGTATTTCCGACTTGCATATGACCAATATAGATGACCAGCTTGCATGACCAATATCCAAAACTAATTCTTATGGTAAACATGCATAATCAATATAAATAACTGACATGCATGAACAGCTTACCTTCGCAACAATATCCTGTATGACCAAATTTATCGAGTTTCAATTTTAGTATAGCAGGGCTTATATAAAAAAAGACCTCCAAAAATTAGTTTTTTCGCTATAAATATTAATTTTGCAAGATTTTTTTAAACAAAAAATTTCTAGTTGCCGAATTAGTAGTATAGAAAGGCATAAGTAAAGCACACACATATACACATTCATTCATTTTTGTAAACTACAATCCCGGTGTACTCAAATCACTTCGAGGTGCGACTTTTCTTTCAATATTTAAGGAAAGAAAAATTAAGGTTCTCCAGTTTTTTATTTCGATTATGTTTTTCATGCGACACTCTAAATTTTTTAAAAATTACTTAAAAAAAATCATCATGCACGGCTACAATATTTTTGCTTTATCATTTCTCCTACAAAATTAAAATAGCCGACAAATAAAATATTTTAAGATGTAATGAAAATGAATGGTAGATTAAAACCCTTATATCATTTTTACCCATTTTAAAGTCAAGAAAGTGTAAACTGAAATGGTACCTATATAAATAAAATATTATTATTAGCTTTATTAATAGTGAGGGAGCTACTCAAAATACACACATTTTAAATACATTTCTTTCGTTTTTTGTCAGTTTAATTCAGATTTCGTTTAAAGATATTTTTATTTATTTTCTTATTTCGAAAACATTAGCAAAACTATAAAATAAGACCATTTTATAAAGAAAATAGAAAAATGTGAATTTAATTTTAATGAAATTTCAAAAATTTTTTCATACATTTTATAGTTCTAACGGTAAATTAATCCAACAAATCGAAGGGGTAGCAAGAAACTAATTAAATCGCTTCAAGTTGATTTAAAAATTCACAATGAAGATACTGGCGCCCGAGCAACAAATAATTCACAATTTTTAGTATTATTGACAAATATTAAATAAAACATTTAAATAACATATTATAAATCTTAAGTTTTGACTCGTCAATTGGACCTTAAGGACAGGCTGTTTGGTCCTTTAATCTTGGATATTGTTCATACTGGCCATGCAGCTACAACTCCAATTTTTGAAATCCATATTGAACTGGTGATATTTTGATGCTCAAATTTGATACAAATTTTACAATAAAATAGGTAAAAATGAGACGCACCAAGCGAATCACGTAAAATGTAGCCCATAGGACAACATATAAATGTAAGCTATATGAGAACTGTATGAAACTTTAAAATTTTTCATGTTCAATAATTTCATTTAACAACGAGACCCTTAAAAATATCACCCATTATATCATATAAAATATTATCCAAATCACGTACAAGTTTTTCTCCTACAGAAACAAGAACATAAGATATGAAAATAAATAATGTCCTTTTTTTAACTTTATATGTATACTGTTGTTGCATTGCATAGCATTCTCTGTAATAAAAACCTGAATTCAAGTAAATATAAACTTTTTTTAACCATATGACATTACAAATGATTTTCATTTAAAATTCGACTATACAAAACATTTTAAACTATTAAGAATAAAACCAGAAACTTTTCAAAATATTTCGCTACTTTTGTAGATTTTCCATTTATTTTCAATTTCATTTTGCCATTTCTTGTTCTGTTTAAAAAAAATTCTTTTATTTGTTAATCAGTACGTTTAACGTTGCATACGCTTCCTGTCGATATCAAATTTCTAGTTATGTACACGTAAGTGGAAATAGAGTATAAACGGTAACTGAACGACTGGCATATTAGACCTTTTTCGTTTATATTTTTCTTATTGAAAAGTTCAGATTGATTTGTACCAACACGTGCTATCGAATAACTTGTATCTAATTTTTACTGGTATACTTTGTAATTCATATTAAAATGTTCACAAATTCCGTATTTTCTATATCAAATTTGTGCAGCAATTGCAAATTTTCGATTTTACCCTAAATTTTCATAGTAACTGCGTGGTAAAATGTTTGCTATTCCTCGATTTTTTTTCTTGATATGCGATACACATGTGTTATGCATATAGTATGCAATGTAAACATTAACATACAAGACTAAAATTATAGAAGCTCTAGAAAATTCACAAAATGGTGTTGTTCAAAGCAAATTGTGAAACAAAAACAGAAACAGAGTGGACAGTAAACAAAATTAAGGGGAAACAGAGACATTTCGGAATCTGAAAGCAAAACGTGGTAAGAAAGAAAAAATCAACAGATGAGGGGTAAATGAGGTTCAAGGAAAAGGTTTAGGAAAAATCACTAACTCACATTGTTGGAACACATATTATGAATGTGCTCCACAAACACAATCACAGTTTGCAGTTTTTGAAGGTATCTACGGATTTTATTCAGGGATATTATATCAGAGAATTCAACCAATAAGGCGAAAGCCTGTTTATTATTCATTTTTTTCTTCCATAAACTGTTGGGCACATATTAACAATATTGGCTTTTAAGAAAACTTCACTTTTACCCTGACTTCTATCCTTTGCGTTCTACAAAATCTTAAGGTATCACACTTCTTCCTATACACCATGTATTTGGTTTATATTCATTAAAATCCACTCATTTTAAGGGACATTATCTCTATACATGTAGACTCTAGAACATTATACCATAAAAATCGTTGGTAGTTTTCGAATGTTTAACAACTTTCGCTATTTTTTTTGTTTACATTACACATTATTTTCAGCTCAAATTTCAAATGTTTTCAAAATACAAAATTTTAAGGATCTTATTTTGACTTTTCATTATTTTGTTTTGCTTTTTTCCCCCCTACCCCTACTGTATCGGATATAAAACAAAATATTTACAAATTTTTCAAACTGATAAACTCACACGTATATACGCAACATGACAATCCGATATAATATTGTATGAAATCAAGTTTGCAGTACGGAAATTAGTATTAAAACAATGTACGCTTGTATCCTTTTTCCTTAAAAAAGATGGATATAGGTTGTTTACCAATGTACAAGAGAAAATTTCAAATTAAAAAATGCTGACAAAACTAAATTAAATAAAGTGGAAAATAAAGACGGTATCAGTTATATAAAATGGTAACTTAACTTTAATTTGACACATTCAATAATGAGAAATTCTACATGAAACATTTTAGTATGAGCATATTATTATCCTTAAAAAGTATTATTCTATATTAGAATTTAAATGGACAAAGAGTTCCTGTAAGAAATAATAATAAAGTGAGGTCCAATTTTAAAAAAGTAAAACTGTAAGAAAATGCTGTCGAAAAAATGCTGATTTTTCTAATGAATGCTTTATTAAACAGTTTAATGTTTTAATTTAAAGACGTTCAGTCGCTTGGAACTTAATAAAAGTAAAATGTAATTCAAATGAAAAGAATAGCAATAAGTGTTACCCTTAAAGAAATAAAATGGCATTCTTCTTTAACAGAAACATTTTCCTCTTGGACATTATAGGAAAATTAATCAAAATTTTTGATTATGTTTCGTAAAAATTTGTTTAATATTCCACAATTAGTTTCGAATTTTATGCACGAAATTGTTAAAATATTTTCTCCAAAAACTAAGTAAATCGGAGTCTTTTCCACCGAAATATTTCCTAACACAGTATTTATTTTAATTGAAGCATAAACTTGGTAAGTTCCGGAGCACAAAGTTGGCAACAAAATTTCTAAATATTTTTTGCTACTGCTCTGATTTCTACTGCCCCTTATAAAAATCCCAAAATTATCTAGATTTCTGTTCAATCAAAAACATTATACACAATTCTGTTAATCACCCATTTAAAATTTTTAGATTCCAAAAGCAAAATAAAATTCTTGAACAAAATAAATTGAGATTTTTTAATTAAAAACGCCAAATTTATACATCAAATATTTTATACACACATTTACAACATAAAAACATCACATGCAACTTAATTATTCCTTAATATCAAAGTAAACTAAAATATTCCAAAAAAAAAAAGAGTTTACTTGTTACTACTATAAATGAGAAGAATAACGATTCCAATCAAAATAATGACATAACAATTTTTGTTTTTTTTTTTTTTTTGGTTACGTTATATAAAATCTAGACATTTTACTAATTAAACAACTGTCAAGGTGATTGCAAATAAAATGTTATACTAGTATATATGAAAATTTGAATATAAATACACTCCATTTCAAGTATGAGCGACATTAATATTTTAACTTAAACAGAATATTTCGCATATTATAATTTTGCATATTCATTTTGGAATAAAAATAGAATAAGAATTTGTTATATTTGAGTAAAACAGTTATAGGGTAACAAGCTGTAACTCAGGGTATAAGGTATAGGGTAACAAACTGAAATATAGGGCAACAAACTAAAAACCAGTTAAGTGGTAAAATATTACAGTTATATCGTACAAAAACGGGAAATTTTTCCAAAAACGGACACAACACTCATAAACACCACCTAAGTAAGTACAAAAACATAAGAGGTGACTAAATTTTCTAAGTTAGGAAAATATATCGGCATCTATGAGGCAAACAATTTCAGTTCTCACGTGTTACATTTTTATATACGCATATAAATCGTTATTTTTGTGATGTCCAACAGAACATTATATTCATGGCAACCCAATTTTTTTTTATTACTGTAGTTCTTTTTCATGGTTTTACAACTTAAATTTAAAAATTTTAAATGTAATATATGATTTTCCAATTAATATTTTAAAATGTACACTTTTGACTACCATGCTAATATGAAATCAACTACAAATTTGGAATGTAATTGATATTCCTTAAAATTACGCGATTTTTCCAAAAATAGCCGAACGAATTTGCTAAAATGCAGAAATGGGCTCTAATGATACTGCAATGTAATTATAAATTATAAGAAATTACGGTGCCAACGCGAAATTGTCTCCGATAGTTTAAACATTGGTCAAACTTCACCCTATAAACCTTTTGATATTTAAATTTTAAAAATAATTTTTGTACGAAATGCATTGGTATCTAAACAATGATATTCTAGTAATGTGAATGCAATATGAATTTTTCTTATTTTTAGTCTATAATGTATTACAAATTAAACTAGAAATTTGTTATACTATCCAGCAACAGTTTTCAAATTCAATATCATCGCACCATTATAAATACTGTATAAATATTAAAATATGTATTACAAAATCCTATGAAAATTCTAAATTTTGCGCATAACAAAAAAAAAATTTTGCTGCATTATGTAAATTTTTCATACATCAACAAGTAAAATATTATTGTTAAAATGAAGGTTAAAACAGTTGTAAAAATTTTTTAAGTATCTTCTTAACTTCCGTATAATTTGATTTATAGCCAAAAAAAAAAATAACAAAAAAGAGATGATTTATGATTCTAACATTTAAGCAACAATGTTATTAAAAATCGTTCCTTAATAATCAATCTAATTATAGTATAACAGTTATAGTGTTTATGGTGCTTTATCAACAAATCCTTTATTAAATAGAGTGCTAAAAAATTAGTATTACATTTAAAATACACACACTTTTTATAACATTAAGTAAATTACAAAATTGAATAAGCAGATAAACTGTTATATTTTTATATAACACTAAATTCTAAACACGATTTCGTATATAAAAGCGAATTAAATTGTGTTTCGTCATTTTGACATCTCAACTTTCTTCTTACTTTTGCAACTCTTTTAGCATTAAAAATGATGAATATGAGAAATTTAAAACCTGAAAATAAAATAATTAAAGAAAATATATTAAATAATTTTTTAATACACCTATAGAGTCCCACAATGCAGTAGCGCACAGTTTTTAAATTCAAAGCGTTATAGCAAATTAAATTTTTGTAAATTTCTTGTGACATACAATTCTGTGGTACTCAAGGGTATTACTATATAAAATTTAATATTTTTAATATAATATATGTATGGTCTCACTCTGTATCTCACTTTTTTATACCACCATCACAGTCGCACTTTTCAAGAATACTTAGGTCTAATTTTTTCACTCATTAATTTTCATATATTATTTATCACTGTTTTAATTCTAATTCCCATTGTTTAACGAAATTAGGAATTCAATTTCGAAAAATTCTAATATTGTTGAAATATGAGCAAAATTCGTTAATCTCCAAAATATTGAGAATAAATTTTCTGACAATATTGGGATTAAATTTTTCTGAATTGAAAAAAAACGTGTTTTTGCTAATGCGAAAAAAAATCTCTTCATTTTTACTTTTGATTTCCTCTAAAAAGATCATACGATCATATTACGGAAGAAAATACCCCTTTGCCACCAATTTCCTGACACGTACACTTATTTATTTTTGTTTTTATTGAGAAAACGACAAGATTATGCCATTTTGAGAAATTAAATTTATTCTCTTCCACAATTGCTCTCAATCTTCTCTCAACATGTTTTTGCTTAAGTAGAAAAAATTCTCTTCACCTTTACTTTTGATTTGCTCTAAACAGATCGTATCATCATATTACACAAAAAAACTCCCTCTCCCCTATTGTTTTCCGACACTTTGACTAATTTTTTTGAAAAAAAGGCCAAAATTCTGTAATTTTCAGAAATTATATTCATTCTTTTCACAAATTGCTCTCGATTTTCTCTCATCGGAACGGAACATCCTTTTGCTTTTAATTTGCTTTAAATATATCGTATTTTTTATCGTATTACGGAAAAAAATCTCTTCTACCATATTGCTTTCGATTTTCTTTAATTCGAGCGTATTTTATTCTTCTTCATTGAAATCTTCATGTCATATGTATATGTCACGCGTTACTCACTCACTTTTTTCTCTATTAATTAACAAAAAATTGATATACAGATTGAGATCCACAATAATAATTTTAATAATAAACTAAAATTATAACCTTCATAAACGTATCCAAATTAACTGGTATCCAACCGGCATTAATATTAAAAATTTTTTGTGATCTTTGCATAAATATTATAAAAATTTTATGAAATTTTTTATCTTTATTTCTCCAATTCGATGAAAATAATGTATTTGTTAAATTTTCACTTTCCCTTTGTAACATATCAGCAAAAAATGATGTTAAAAATATTTGTTGAAGGGATGCAACATATATAAGTAATACACTTGCTAATTCAGAATTTGAACTTTTTACTTGCAAGAAATATAATGTTAAAAATGCTAATTCACCACCAGTTATAATATACTGAACAAACATTTGAAAACTAACAAGTTTTTGTATTGTAAAATAAATTCTAAAATTTTAAAATAAATTAATATAGCAATTTTACAATATTAATTAAATATAAAATTTCGGTACCTTTGTAAAATTTGATGAAATTTAATGCATTCAATTAATTCCAAATATGAATTTTTATTTGATTTTTTTGAAATTTTTTCAATTTTCATTAATAGTATATGAAAATGTCCTTTTAATATATGTATATATATTGGTGTAAATGCTTCAACTATACTAAATATAAATACTAGTAATAATGCACTTAAATGATTATGAAAACATGTTAAAAAAATCCATATATTTGAATTTTCAAAAATTTTCGGATACCATGCATTAACTAGCATTCTTTTTGTATTTTTACTATAAAAACATGCAAATTCTTTAAGTATTATATTTATAAATCCAATTGATAATAGAATTTTAAATAATTGATCACATATTTTAATTGTTTTAATTTTTAAATATAAAAATTCATCATCATCTTTAATATATTCTTTAAGAATTAATAATAATTTTGGAATTTTTTTTAATTCTTTTCTTAATATCATAATTGTTATAGATTTATAACAATATGTTATACATGCCATACCAATTGCAATATTATGAAAAACTGTTAATCGATCATTTTCAATTATTGGATATAATGGGACGAAAATTGTAAAGTATAAGCAAGAAAATAATATTAAACTTCGAGAAAAATAATAAGAAATTTTTTGATAAATTTTTTTTGATTCTGGTGGTTTATCAATACCAAGGATATAACAAAATTTCCATATCCATTTTACTGAATCAATATTTTCCATATCCATTTTGAAATCAAGAGAACTGACTGATTGAACTGAACTGTTAAGCAGGTAAATTGAACAGATTTTTGCGAAAAATTTTGTAGGCTACTATCGGCTGTGATTATTTTTATATTGAATATTGAAATTGTATAACAGTTTAGCAGGAGTTTTAATGTTATTATTTCAAGGATATTTTTAATTAGTAGTATATTAATTACTATTATATTAATTTCTAGTAATAAAAGAAATTTTTCCCTGTTTTCTTAATATATTTACTGGAATTAAATGACTGTCTACAATAAGACTATTAAAATAAATTAATAAAATTATTAATATATTCTAATTGTATTACAAATTATTGATTTGTCATATTTTTTTCAAAGCGACTAATAATTTAAGAGTAGTCAGTAAGCTAATTTATACATATAACATTGAGAGCGAGAATTCTGGTTGTCCAATTAATTACTCCAAAATTCTTTTATACATTAAAATTTTAAATAATTGCGGCTAAAATCTTTAGGAAATATTATAAAAGTTCCTCGTATCATGTAATGAGTCTTCATATTTGATTTTAAAAACTTCGATTAACGCAAAGGGGCCTTCTAGTTAAGCTCACAAATGAAAAACGAAATGTCAAAACATTAATACCAGTTCAATTAAATTTTTTAAATACTTAAAAATTCAGTCTTTTTGCTATTATTTGAGTTAATTAGTAAGTAGCTATAAATACTAGAAATTTAATTTCTATTTCAATTAAATATTACATTTTATTTCTAAATTATTGCTTTTTAATTTTCATAATGCAATAAATTTTAAATTTCTTTTCTTTTGTCATTCACCAGGTTATTGTTACAAAGAGATTCATTAATAAGGTATGTAATTATGATTTTAATATTGTTCGCATTTCATTAATAATTCAACGTCACACTATTACAAAACGTTTAGATTTGATTTAATTTTAGAGCACATGGTATAGAGTATTGAACGGGTATTTGTTTAAGAAACCACCTACAATTTATATATATTTTACTTTAGATATATATTTTTATTTTTAGTTCTAATTTGTTCGGCACCCTACGCATATTGCAAAAAATGCGCCTCCCCTTTAAAAGCATTGAATAAACATTTCGCATTACGCATAACAAATTACTTTCTTCAAACTTTATCATACTAAATACAAGATTAGTCACAGAACTAAAGCTTGCAATTAAAATTTTAACTTTTTGTTTTGCAATATTTGTGTATAGGTGCTTGCTATCATGTTAATTTTGTTGTAAATAGAAAAAAAAAAGTTTTGAAAAAGACATAATGGGAAAAATATTTTCAATGGCGCCCCATTTTCCGCCGCAATTGAAAATGTTAACTTTATGTATATGGTAAATCCGTCACTAGATGGAATGAGAATAATAAAGTTTGGATGTAGTCAGAACATAACCATCTGTACCTGTAATGTCAAATTTGAAATGATTGAATAGACAGTATAATTTTTAACCCTGCAGTTATATGAAAAAGTAATTACGTTTGTGCATTGTGGACGGCACTGCTTAATCACGC
The DNA here is from genome assembly GCF_029603195.1 of Condylostylus longicornis. Taxonomy (NCBI): domain Eukaryota; kingdom Metazoa; phylum Arthropoda; class Insecta; order Diptera; family Dolichopodidae; genus Condylostylus; species Condylostylus longicornis. Next base: position 3,585,759 of record NW_026578045.1, read on the forward strand.
TTTGAAAAAATTTCTCAGTAATAATATTGCTCAATAAATAAACAATTTTTTTAAATTTTTTTAATCAGTAATGCCTTCATAAAAATATAATTCTTTCTACATAATTATTATAACATTATTTTCAGCCTATAAAATCAGCCATGCACAGTACTTTTTAAAATAGCTACATTATAGTACTATGAAAAATCACATACAACACATACTGTGCATGTAGATATTTACCATGTCTGCACGATAAGGAATAACAATAAAGGATATTTTAGCAAAAATAATAAATAATTTTCCTTTTATGTTTGTATTCTATGCATAAAAATTGTTGAATATTAAAATTAAGAAATATTGTGGGAGGGTAAAATAAATTGTTGCAATAATAATGTAGAGCTGGTAAAATTATGTATAAGAAGATAATAAAGACAGCCGGTAGCTTTAAAGTTAATAATAATAAAAATAACAATAAGAAAAAATGTCGTCCTTGAAAAAATATTTGGGATTATTTTCAAAATACTTTTGTTATACATAAGTCCATTATTATTGTGAGTACATTAAAGCGCATATTATTTTAAATAACAATAGAGAAATTTTTTTTCTATATATTTTTTAGCACATTTTCAAAATAAAATTGGAAAGTACTTATTAGTTTTACATAGCCAGTCCATTCGTCTCTGTGTTTGTCTCTGTTTTACAAAAGTTTTGCGTTTTTTATAGATAGAAATCCGAAATTTTGCTGGAAAACACAATGAGAGATCTATACTACAAATTTATTTCTATAGATGAAAATTTTCGCTTCTAAAACCTATAGCTCCTTAAAATCTTAATAACGCTATATTTTGACTTTTTATTGCGTCGAAACTACAAATAATATTTAGATTTCGCAAACACATAAAGGTAACGACACACTTTTTCCCCTGCAACATAGCATATTTGAGCATTGGAATAACAAAATAGCTGTCTGAATTACCCGTTTCTTAAAACCCATTTTTTTTTCCATTTTTCGTTGAATTATCGAACTCCTATAATTCCGAAACTGCTAGATTTTCAAAATTTCTATGAAAGCAAAACCCTTGCTTGCAGTAGCAAAAACTTATGCCATTAAAAAAATATGATTATCGATCTTAACTCACTTACCGTCGAATTCGACCATTGTGCCCAATCTTGAAATTTTTAGTTTTTTTTTTGTACCCCTAAAAATATGCAATATTTCACCATTGTTTTGATTCGAATTTAATACATATTCTAGAACGAGTCTGGAATATGGATTAGAGAAAATATTTAACTAGAGAAAAAATTTAATAATGAGAAACGTCATCTAGAAAGAGTCTCATTATTAAATATTTTCTTATTAAATTTACTAACAAATATTGAATGAAGAGAAAAATTTTTATTATTTTAATTATTTTATATATGAGGTCAAATCCAAGCGTTAGAGCACCTAATTTTTTTTTTGGCCAAAGTTAATTTACGAAATTTTGTTATTTACCTTCATATTTAAATTTCCGAGATTAAAATTGTAAAAAATTTGCTGTTAAAACTTACTTTTACATTACAATAACGAGAAAAAATGGAATTAAGTATGTGTTAACTCTGTGTGACTCGTACGAATATTTTTTAAGAGTTTTGTGGTAAGAATCCTCGTACAGTACCTGTTAACACTTCAGTGGAGTATTGACCAATTACCAAACTTATTCTACAGAAATTTGAGCACTACAGAGCAGTCGCAGTTAAATTTTATAAGAATGGCTGCCAAGTTACTAAACTTTCTATTAGGCAAAGTTTGACTATCCTACAGCATTTTGAATCCGGAACACAAAGTTTTTCAAATGGAAAATAATTTTCCATTTTATTGTCAAAAAATTGTACATACCATATTAGAATACCAGAACTAGTTCTGTAAAACTACCAAATTTCATAAAAAATAACAAATTATGTACAAGAAAATTTTATTGTCCCCAAGTATTTGAAAAAATTTAAATTTTCCAAAAAACAAAATTTTCTCTGAATATTTTCTATATCCTACCCTTTCTATTTTTTTTCAAGGATTTCAATTTTATATTCGAGTACCATTAAATCCTATTTGGACGATTGCTTTTTCTAAGGAAAGAACAACAAAAGAAAAATAAAATTTTGTTTTTGTTCCCACTTTTGTCCTTTTCGTTTTATACAGTCAACTTTTATATGGGTTCATTTTAAATAACCACAAAATAATTGTCCTTTAATTGAAAGAATATAACTTGAAGGTAAAAAAGATGAAGATATAGAAAGAAAAGCTTAAATGAAAATATTATAAAAATTGTGGCTTTTAAAATTTTAAAAACAATAATTTAGTTTTCTTTGTTGTTTGTGGGGCAACCCTGTGGGGGCCAGGGGGACACTAGTTTTTTATACTATCTAGTTGATAATTGAAGAGTAGTTCTTTAATGTATAAAGAATTAAAAAGGGAATTAATTTGATAAAGAATAATATAATTTGAAATTTAAAAATTTTTAAAATTAAAATTTGCTTTATTGTACCGTCATAGTATTACCACTTATTTAGCATTAAAAGAAACGTCAAGGTATTCCATTTTAATTAAAGAAAAACATTTGCATTATTATTCTTCGTTCTCCTCATGAATATTGAATTCTCCTAAAAGGACTAATCAAAAGGGTTGATAACTTTAAATTATTATTAACACTGCACGATTTTCTGCATAAAAATTTGCGTTATATTTTATTCACTTGCGTTACAGTAAGGTTATTATTATTTAAATTGTCGTCGAATGGAATTTTTATTCCAACAAATATATTGAACCAATCAAGATATAATATGCAAGTTAATATTATCTACATTATTTTTTTAAAAATAAAAAGTAATTTTGAATTCAACAATTCATTTATAACGCTGAATATTTGTTTGTGTTACGTACAATACAAGTAAATGGAAAAAGAACAATTTCATTAATATTATTCCCTGTAGTTTGAAAATTTTTCTTTACTCTTCAAATTGACCCTATATTCTTTATGTAAATAAATGGAAAAAAGTAGCACAACTAAAAATGTCCTATATAAAAATATTCCTTGTGAACTGCTTCTGTAAATTTTCTTGTGTTTACACATAGTACACTCGAGACACAATTTAAATTACTTAATTTAAATTTTTCCGTTTTACTTCCCATTAATTCATATTTCTGAATTAAACCAATTTCAAAAAATCTTAATTAACAAAATTTTATAACATTGTCTGTTTTGTGAAAATTTTATTCTAAAATCACACACATAATATCTTTGTCGATCTTAACACAGAAAATGTCTATACTGTAAATTAAATTATGTTTCACTAAGAAACAAGAGTGTATTTTAGTAAATTGCGTTTTCTAGCTAAACTAGAAGTAATAGAGCATTTCTGATAAAATTTTTGAAAGATATGGTAGAAGAAAACCATCATGTTGGCGTACAATATGAAAGGTTTTAGATTGTATAGAAATATTCGCCGCTTGATTAAACTAGAAGAAGCAGAGGATTTTTAGCAAAAATCATCCTGAAATTCAAACATATGTATCGATATTAACCCAATAGATCTTTTATATTCACTATTCTAACTTTCTGAAAATCATATTTTAAATGATCTATTTTCAAATTAGACTAGATAACAGCTTTTGAACATACAGACCTATATCTCTGACTTTTAATGCAAATTATGCCCGGATCTATTAAACGCCTACGACAGCCTATGTACTAACCTATCCCCATTCATTACTTTTAGGTTTCACTGTATTATTTTGTATGTACTACACAAAATACTTACTTTAATTACAAAAATACATAATATATATAAAATTTACAATAATTAAATATCAAAGAAAGTATATAAAAGTATTTCCATGCACATCAATATTATATACACATATAATATAAATTTATTGATTGATTTATTGTCAGAATAAATTAATTGATCAATATAATAATACTATACCTGTACAAATACACACATACATTCTACATATAGGTAAACAGGCATTTTGTAAGTATATGTACGTGTACATGAAATTTAATTAATTTCTGTTGATATTTTCGTAAATAGAGCAAATAAAAATATTTGATACCTATACAATAATAATAATAATAATATTGTTGAAATGAAAGGACAATGAAAAGCGATATTTTGTACATAAATACTTATTTATATATACATAATGTTATATATATTATATACCTTACAAAGTAATACAATGTAAAAATGTTAAAAAAGTAAGAGCTTACTGACAGAATTTTCATTTTTTTTTAAAGAATTTTCGTCATCATCATCAACATCATCATCACCATAATCATCTTATACAACATTATTCTTTATTCAATTATTTATGCAAATCTGAAGGACATTTAACACAAAAAAAGTTAAAAAATGTATATATAGATATTGAGTTTTTTGTTGACGATTGAATTGAAAAATTTTTCAATGAGGTTTTTACCCGTAAAATCTCAATTAAATTGAATAAAAATTAACTTATATACAACAATTCCATACATTTTAAATTTACACATATTATAAAATATTTGCATATTTATAGGCTATTTTATTTTTTCATCGAATATAATGTTATTTACGAATTGTAATGTAAATTAACTTGTAAAATTATAATATTGTATGTCGTAAACATTATCGATATACTATATTTTTTGATGGATTTTAAATTAATTTTTTTTTTCTCAAATAATATTAATAATGATTAAATTTAATTGAATTGAAAATTTTTGTCGATTTTATAACCATATTATAGATTTAATTGGTATATTATGAAATTAATGATAATGTACTCAAAAAGAAAAAATTATTAATAATTATTATTCGGTTGTTACAAGGAACATTTTCCTAAAACAAATTCGATGGTCTCATATCTACATTCAGAACAAATTTTATCAGAGTTCCTCACTTATTTTCCAATTTATATGAAGAAAAGAAAAAAAAAAATTAAATTTTCTCGACGAAATCAATTCTAAATTTTTGTAAGTACCTACTCAATTCAGTAACCACAAGCGCAAATTGCCTAACTCGAGTTAAAACAAAAATGAGATATGTATGCGAGAGAACTCTCCATTTCTGTTCGGCCAGAATATTCGGCACATAATTCTTAGATGTTTATTTATGAACACTTGCAATTTATTTTTGAGAGAATTGGTGAGCAACCACGATTCGCAGTTAATATTGATTTTACACATGATTTGAATATGCTCAACTTGGTATGTCTAGATATTCCTGAGCTGTTCCATATGGGACGGAGTGTGCCGAAGGCTGTTCTAGCTTTATCTAGCCTATTCTGTACATCTTCATTAGTACCGCCTGTTGGTGTAATGATACTTCCTAAATAAAAGTTAGTTGTGCATTCAACGAGTTGGCCGTATTAGCTTGATTAGATTGTCATATATAATGAATAAATCTGAATTGATCCGAAAATAATCGGATCTAATCCTAAAATTATCGGAAATGAATTTAATAATTACGCCTTCTTCATGCAATTCTGTAAAACGAATATATTCTATACGATTGTAATACATGAATTAATATTAATTCAAATATATTTTGCAAGTAATCTTATTCTTTAAAAGTGTACAACCGGGGTACAAATCTACAAGTTCTTATATTAATAGATCTTAATACAGTGCCCTGCGACCACGTATTAAGATCTATTGTGTGTCACCTATTAAGATCTATTGTGATTTCTCTTGTAGCCACAGAATAACTCAAATTTACCTATCATATTTTTGTTTTTGTAAAATGAGAGAAATTTTTTATTAAAATTTTAATATAAAATTTCCAAAAAAAAATCAAAAATATTTTTATTTTTAATGTGAAATTTAAAAAAAAAAGAAATTTCAAACAAATTTTCAATATTTTTCTTAGCCTTCATGTGTGTAAGCACAATATCCTTTCTAAAAATTCATTTAATTATATTTTGCTTCAATAGCATTATTTTTCCTTATTTTATTCATGAAATTCGTATTGAATTACTTGAATTTTATATTTTGGTAATCAATTTTTTGAATATTTTATTTTAACAGAAGATTTTTCTTAATTTCATTTATTTTTTAAATTTTATAATACTTGTATGTTATAAAATCTATGAAAAATTACCAATTTTTAATGACAGCAAAAAAATCTTAAAATAATATCCTTTCAAACAAATTATCCTTTCAACAAAATTTTTAAATATATGATAAGAGAAAATATTGTCTACATTAAATCTGTGGCAACAAGGAAAAACTTTCTAACTATATAAGACAAAAGTGAGTTATGTACGTATCAAAAAAATTTAGTTGTTCTACGAAGGTTATAACCAGAGTTACCGCCAATAGTACGCACGTTGCCTAATAACAGTATTATTTTGGTTATGTAACAATAGCTGTATTCAGTACAAGTTAGATAAAAACTCTATTTTAATTTTTTCAAAAAATGCGCTTTAATTGAAATATGTTGGTTTAAAAAATTGTTTTTTAGCTATTTTAGAGAAGAATACAAATCAGTTGCTATCTCTTTAATAATCTATGACTCAGAAGAGAAATTGGCTCAAAAATTTTCTCAATACACAATTTAAAGTTGAAAATTAAAATATTTCGAAAAGATCAAAATAGACTTAATTGGTTTGTGGTTGTTGCCACAGAATGTTACAATTAAAAAAATAAAAAGCTGTAGAAAATCAGATATCTTTCAGAATATTCTTAATTTTTTATTAAAAATATTCAAATATTTTTTTTCTTAATGAAAAATTATACTTTTCAAAATTTGTTTTGAACAATTTTCGACCAATTCTTTTAAAATTTATTCGACACACATATTATTCGTACATACTATCGGCATTTTAATATGTATAAGCATTTCCCAAAATTCTTAAAAATTTTTAAATATTGAATGTGTTTTCTAAAAATCTGGAACAAATGGCACAATTAAGCAACAAAATTTCTCTGAGTGTATAACCATAATCATTTCAGTTATATTTCAGCTCGAAATTCGAAATATTCTGCTATAAATGCAGTAACTATTAACAATAATAGTGAATAATGGCGATGATTTTATAAACCATGCAATAAAATGCTGCCGTGATAACGCTCTCTTTATGAAGACAACCTGAAAACAATTATTTCTAATAAGTTTTGAATTCGATGGCATTACTAATTTTTCGCTGTAAAAAGCGGTGTTAAAATAATAATTGGTTTAGAGAGTCCATTTAAGAATCATCACTCTTTTTGATTTTATTGTCCGATTTACAAATTATCATTGTTAAAAGCTTGAATTTTCGCCATTCAGAACATTTACGACAAAACGAAATTATTAAGCTCGATACCAAAAAATAAAAGTTTATATCTTCATTATTATTTTTTTTTGGATTCTCTGCAAATAAGAAATAATAATCAATACAAAACTTCCGAAAGGGATCGAATTTGATATTTTCATTTCGTATTATTTTTCAATATTGATTTATTGTAAAAATTCGTAATATAAAAATCAAAGTCAAAGTGACGTAATATTATTATAAAATCAAAGTGAACTTATATTTTACTCATTTAAATTTTATTTAACCCTCTCAAACGTAGAAAATATCTTTATTATAGCTTTTACAACACGATTTATACGCGTTTTAGCCATAACACGCAAAGTACTTATATTATTGAAGCGAAAATTCTGAAAACCTTGAAATAATAAAGTTTTCGCAATACTATGATAACGAGGCAACAAAATTGGAATAAAATACAAGCAGTATTAAGATTCTTATGCGTCGCACTATGATAAACCACAGTAATGAAATTTCGTATGACAAGTACAGTAGGTACGTGCTCTAAGTAGCATTACGCTGTTACAGAACATAGGAAAACTTTTGTTTCCAATTATTTTATAACATTACTTATATTATTCAAAAGTTTTCAATAAATATTTGAGTGAAATGCATTTAGAATTCACAATAATTTTACTCTAGTAGAAATTTGAGTGTTATGCACTCAAGCGTTAATTTGTTTACGTTTTAATTAAAAAGATTTACAAATTCATACATAAATAATGTATACAATGCAAAAAAGCAGTACAATGCCAAATAGTTTTCATATTATGTACATAATTTTGAATTATAAATTTTCTGAACTTAAATTGTATCAAATCCAAATTGTATTGAATTTATTTCATGTCCAATTCTATATCGTACATTACCAATTTTTTTTCTTTAACTGATTAGAACGTTTTTTTTTCTTATTCTTTGAATTTTTCGTCTTACCATTTATAGTAAAACTTGGATATTTTGAATGTACATTGATAAATCAACTTTAGTCACTTATAAATCAGGGTGAGCAAGTTTTGTGCATGCAATTTGTTTGTATATTATAACGTATGTAGGTTATAATGTTGTACTTAATGTTATTTAGAATATTTTGTGTATAAAAAAATATCAATTACTTGATTACAGCAGACTAGAATTATGGCAGAATATTTTTTCAGCTAAATTAGGTCAATATTCTTCTATAGCTGCATTACGTATTTGTTTTTGTTGTTGTATTGTTCAACAATTTTTGCAAATTGCTTAACACGATTTTGTACAATTTTTCATTGATTTTTAATACGTACATATTTTTTTTGCATTTAAATTTTAAATTTTTAATAAAATGTTATTTAATTTTTAATTGATATATTTATTTTGTAGATTAAAGATAATAATATGACCTTTAAAATGATATTATACAAAATATAATTTTATTAATCAAAGTTGATTAAATTTCGATTATAGATAATTGATTACACGCTGGTTATAAAGAAAATTACTTTTTTGAGTTTTCTTTCTACAATGTTATACTCTTGAGTGTTTAAATAGATAAGAGTTCGAATAATTCGAAAATGAGTAAATTCGAAGTTAAAACCCAAAAATTTAAAGAATCACGTTTGGAAAATTGGAATTTTTTATTTTGCGGTGTTGAATTATTTGGTAGGAAATCTACGTATTATACAGAGCTTAATTATAAGATTTTCATTGTTCAAGCACATTTGTGTCTCCTATTGTAGCCAGAGTCGGAAAAAATCATTCAGTAATTGTTATTACCGGACAGTTATGTCAAATTCTTACGTTAATTAGAGCAATCTAAAGAATATTACAATTCTCTAATTAAATCTTAAAGCAATCATTAAATATAACAATTTTGATTTATTAAATTTTTTTATACACATCCAATGATTGCTTATTATAAATCAAATCAAAATCAACTTAAAATAAAATATACACTTAATAATAATATTGTGACAGGAAACGATAACAATTACAATAAATTTTTATAATAACTACATATGAAATACATATATGACAATAGTGATTGGGAGAGGCATCATAGTTGAGGCTACTAGCACAGAATATAACGCAATTTGTTGAAATAAACATCACAATAATTTAAAATTATTAATGTGTTTCTGGTTTTTAAGTTTCGAATAAAAATATTCAACAATTTTTTGAATTTAAATTGTACAAATTATACTCGTATTGTAAAAAATTTAAATTTTAAATTATTATTTTTTTTTATTTTTATTAAAACAACATTAAGTTATGGAACGAAAAATATTCTCCTATAAAGTCCTTGAATTCATATCGTATTGTAGGATACACAGTGAATTTCAAAATGTCAAAAATAAATTCGAATAAAAATTGACAATCTAATTGTGTAAAATTTATTGTGTTATACTAAAAGTTCTATTGTATTATTTTGAAATATAATATCTGTTTATGATATTCAATACGTTAGATTTTTAATATTTGACGAATTTCTACATTACTACAGTGTTATTGATGTCTATTTAATCTACAAATACCAAAAGTTTCCTATTAATTGAATTTAATTAATGAATTTTGTTTAGTCAACGTTCTCTTATGCGCCTACATTTCCTGTACATATTGAGGTTTCTCTCTTTTTAGGCACTCTCTGTCTCTCTACTAATTGCTAAATAACCGTATCAATCTTAAATTTCCTTATTAATAGCCTTCTTATTTCATTATATTTATTGCCATATGGAATAGTTGCATTTGTTTTGTTGTTTTGTTTAATTGTAGTTTGACGAATGATGTTTTTTAACAAAATGGTCTCAGGTTTAATTCCTGGTGAAGTCACTATAAAAATTAAATTTTATATTATAAAGTTAAATATACAATATTATAAAAATAATACCATAAAATTGAGTTAATTCTTAAATGGCTACCATAAATCCATAATATTCGGTATTGAATACCAGCAAAAATAAAACATTAATACTATCAATAACCTTACATATTTAATAAAGAGAAACCCTGCGTCATGCTAGTCAGCCGCCTATAGTAAAACTGAATGATTTTATTAAAGTGAAGCATGACTCTGTGATACCATGCAACAGTCGTACGTCCATTCCTTTTCATTATTATTTGCGATTTTCGAATTTAGTATAAGTACATAGTACTTTCTCTTAGAATTAATAAAAAAAAATTTTCTTCGAAATTATGCAATTTTTATAAATTTGATTTTCCTTTCCAATAATGGCAAAAAATGGTCTTATTATAAAAGTTTAATAATTTCTGTTTTATTTGTTCCTATCATTATTACGTCAATTTCAAATAAAGTAAATGAAATGAACACAAAAAGTTTCGAAAACTTTGCTCACTTGTTATTTTTATTTTTTTTTCTTTTTAATATTCACAAATACGTACAACTTTAAATCAAATTGATAGTTCAAGTTTACAAGGTTATCAATGTCAAAAATATATACATGATATATACCATTGCCATATATACATCTATATATATATATATATCATAATATGAACTCAATATTCTGTTCGAATCCCAATTCCCTCCTTTTGAGATTTCTTTTATATCATATATCCAAAAGAGTAGTATATAGAATACAAAATTTTAATAACTAATAACCAGTTTAGTATATACCATGAATTTTATAACATTGAATATTCGACTATATTTTTTCATTATTGTTTTATTAAAAACGTAAATTTATATGCCGAACAAAAAATATCATCGAAGACACAAGAAAATAAAGTATAAAAGAAAAATTAAATAATAGTTATAGTAGCAATAACCATAAAACTTTTACCAATTTCCGGCAATTTCTATCGAATACACATAAAAACAAAATAAAAGTAAAAGCAAAAAAGCAAAAATAAAAAAAAAAATCCTTCGCGCCACCTTCATGACTTCACATAAATCTTTTTTTATATGTTTCGACGATTGAGGTTTTGTTTCCTCTGTTTCTCCTTCTTGGCCAATTTTTTCCCTGTTTTTTTTTTCTTTCTTTTCGTGTTTGTTTAGGAATTTATCATTTTTATGGTAATAAAATTGTTCCATAAAAATGAAATAGAAAGAAGAAAAAAAAAATTAAAACAGTAAAACTTTTCTTTTTTATTATTTATTCGAATTCGACCTCTTCTTCCCTCTCCTCCTTCACTCATCCAATTCTATTTGTCAATTATTTATTTCTCTACTTCCAGAGCACCAGAAATTTGTAATGCTTATAGAATATTCCTTTGAATCTAAAACACATTTCATAGAATAATAGATTTGGTCCATTAAAATGGGTATTGGTGACATGACAACTTTATTAATGCAATAAAAAGCAGGTGCAGAAAATTAAATTTGCCATGCCGCAAATGAAATCAGAATTTATGTAAAAGAAATTATTGTGTAATGCTTTGGGAGAAAATCAAATCTGAAACGTATAGGGAGAGAGTATAAAATGCTAATACGCCAGAATGATGCAAGGGTAGTAGCCTACCAGTAGTAGGAACAAATCACATAGCTCCATACCATATAAAATATATGACCTAGTAGAGAAATTTAAATTGAATAACTCACTGCTCTTCAATAGATAGGCTAATATTTTAACAATAATAATTTGATTACTTTCAATATTTCGAATTTTCAGTTAGTTTTAATTTCTCAAAAGCCAAAGAATAAAAATATTTCGAAATTCGAATAATTTAATTTTTCGAAATTTGAATTACTAGCATATTTTCGAAATTCGAGCAACTTCAGATTTCGAAATTCAAATTAGTTAAAATTTAATATTTCGAATTTCGAAAAACTTAATATTTCGAATTTCGAAAAACTTAATATTTCGAAGTTTGAATAGTTTAATATAGCTTTGATAAAATTCAAGTTGCAAAGGCTTCAATTCAAGTAACACACCGCAACAACAAAAAATGTACCAATCAAATCCAAAACTGTTTTAAATCACTGTAAACAAGTTAATTTCGGCTGCAATAGAAAACATTTCATTAGAATCTAGAAATCCTGCTCAAATACTTTTAACATTTATACTTTATCTTGCATTTGTTGTGTGACAATGACCTATTTTTATCTTTCAACAAATTTTATAGTTTGCCAAGTTAACATTTCCAACATTTTATTAATAACCTTTGTAACTATAGTTCGAATTTTTAATATATCTACGTGTAATAATGGTTATAAAAGTTTTTCACAGATACATGTACAAATTTCATTACCATTTGGAGACGAACTCTCAACTGCCATTAAAAAATGAAATCCAAACACAATATAGAAAGTTTAACTGTGATGAACAAATTCAATATTATAAAATGGTTGTTGGCTCCTTCTTTCTTTATTTATTTTACACAATTTCCAAAAATAATAATAATAAAAAACGTGATAAACGCAATTTTTACTCCTTATTCTCTTCAACAGCCTCTTCTTTAATCGCTTTTACAATAATGTAAAAGCGTTAATACTTTTATAAATAATTCTTTTTGTATATATGATCCAAGATTGAAAACAAACAAAATATAAAAATTATGGCAATCAAATAAAAAAATTATTGTTTAATTTTTTTTCCTTCCCTATATTTTATTCCTTTAGGTAAATATCCTTTCAATAAAATGTTAAAAATAACAAAATACACGCATTTAAGTACGAAAATTATGGCATTCTGTTTCATAAATCCAATTAGAGCTATAAAGGACATACACGTCAAGTTGATGAATACATTACCAAATTATTTGAAATTTTTAATTATTATCCCATATGTATGTATTAGTAGCCAAGCTACTAATTCTATACGCCCTAACTCTACTAGCTCGGACTTCGTAGTCTACATCTTCATCAAGAAAGAATGTTTGAGATGATTTTGTTATCGTGCTGTAATATATAAAAATATTTTAAAATGGTAAGAAACTTTGAATACTCTTATCGTTCGTGTTGCCGAAATGAGCAGGAAAACACTGTTACTAGTATGATTTCAGGCGACGCTCTTAGTCGCCTACTTCTCTCTTTTTTTAATATCTAACAGATTTTTTTTAAATATTACAAAAAATAATTTAATTTTTTGATCTATTCTAAGTATACGATCCGAGGATGCTCTTTATTTTGTCATTTCCTGGGGAATAAATAACTAAATTTTCAATTCCCAAAATAAAATTATTAAAATTTAGTAACAATTATATTTTAATTAGTAAGAAAATTATCATAATATTTTTCTATTCACAATAATTTTGTTTTTTTGCTTTCCTATTGTGAGTAACTTAATATTTGAAACTTTTACATTCGTATTATTTACAAAGTGTTCTAAAAATGCCACTAAGGTAGTTAAAAATCTTTTTATAAAATAATTTCTTGGCAATTCAAAAAAATATATTTTTTTTTTCTTATTATCTTTTAACAAGCAAATTGAAACTTCAGTACTCAATAAAACTTTGTTTTTCTCTCTTTCTCTAACAAAAAGAACTTTTCATATAAAAGATCGAAAAAAAAAATAACTAACTACGAAAATTACTAATATCTAGCAAACAAAGTATCGTATAAGAGCAAAAAAAAAAGAGATACAAAACAACAAAGAGAAAAATAGACAAAACCAAAAAAAAACAAAATGTAAAAACTATTTTATTAAATTACTCGTGTATGAGTGGGACAACTCGAATAAAGGGAAGAGAAAACAAAACAACAACAAAAAAAAAACTAAAGAGAACAAGAGAATATAAAACGAAAACCTTTTGATAATTTCGAGCAAACTCAGAAAAAAAAAAAAACTTTTGGACATTCTCATATCCTCATTTCAAAAAATATAATGATAACTTTTTACTAAAATGTACTGCTACTTCCATTTCTTCTTCTTCCGCTTCTTTTTCCTCTCAATAAATATAAAAGTAAAATCTTTATAACAGGACTTTGTAAAAGAGTTTTCAAAGTAGTAAGAGAAAAAATATTCAAAAACAAAAAAAAAAGAAAAGTTTTCCTCTGATATTTCTTAAATATGCTGAGAAAGAAAGTGTCTATATTTTAGTTATTAGAAACTTTATTTTAATGGACAGCAACAACTTAACTTCATCAAAGATAAAGCGACAATATGAAGTCATAGAGGAAAATAAAAAAAAAAAAACCGAAGTAAAATACGATAAAAGAAAAAGTAAAGAAAAGAGACAAAAAAAAATTTTTTTTTTTTTATTTTTTGTCTTACAAATTTTTTACTGTTAAATTGCGTAATAGAAATTTTGGTTTTTGTTGTTCGCCTTATCTTGTTTTGTATTCGCAAAGAAAAAATTGAATTCTTTTGGTCTTTTTTCCCCCTTTGTGTTTTCTGTTACGCATTTAACTTTACGGCAACACTTTTTTTATTAACTTTAACAATATTACTATATTGTAAGTGTTTGTAACGAAAATTAATCTATTTTCAAAAGAAATTTTTATAGAGATATGAAAATTTTCGGAATGTTAAAGGTTCTGTTCGTTAAAATGTCCGGAATTAAAAACAAAGTTTTCATGACAACGCGTAAGGCCGTAAAATAAACAACTTACTGAATTCGTTCAAATAAAATTTGTTTTTATTTAAAGAAATTTAACACTTAAATTCCACAGAGTTCTATGCAGCTTTAATTAAGTATTTCACGCATAAATTAATGGGAGTATTTGTCGTATAGTGTAGGGCGCGCTACGCTACTCTTATTAATTATTCGGAATTATCCTATATTATCAAAAATCGAAAATAGCTTTTAATGTAGCACACCATTTTAGTTAAGCTCAAAATGCAAATAAAATAATGAATTGAATCTGTCTTTGAAATTAATTTTGATACTATTTTATGTTGTATATCAGCCATTAAAGAGAGGGAAGCAAATAAAGAAGGCTGCTAAGATTTTCTTGTGCTTTCTAAAATTTAGACCAGTCAAAATATGCGTCCCCCAAAAATTTATAATTTTTAAGAAGAACCCATATAGCTACTATTACACTACAATTTGCTATTATACCTGTAATATTAATTATTTTTGCTAGTGACCTGGAAAAAATTTATCTTAAATTATTTAATAACCCTTGCGCGTAATAAAGATCATTTTTTTTTAAATATATTATAATTGTAAAGAAATTTACTAATGGATTTACTGACATTAAATAAATATTATCCTCTTATCTTTGCACTTACGTGCATTTTTCTGATTAAGAAAAAACCACTTTTATACGTGCCAACGTGCGTTTAAACCACTATACTGACTACATATTTCATATTTTCCAATAATTATTTAAAAACTCTCTCTTATATAACATTACGAGTTGCTTTTTTTTTAACAAAATATGAATGAAAACAAAAAAATGAAAATTATTTTTCTCTTTATATTTTTATAATAGTATTACAATAAGCCCCCCATTTATGTATAACATTTTACTTTATTTGAGAAACACCAATTTAAGTAATTTTATATTAAATATACTTATATAGACAAGTTCACAATTTTTCAATATATATATATATATATATATTCGATTACCACTAAAAATAAGTACATAATAGCAAAATAGCTGTACAAAGTATAAAGAACTCAGTAAAAATATTCAAAGATGATAAAATAATAAATAAAATGTTTACATTAAAATTACATTTTTATAATCTTTTATAAAATCTATAATAATATTATATTTAATATTATCTAGGATATTCATTCATATGTATAGTATAGAATTTTTTATTATCGTTTCATCAAATTCCTTTTTATATATTTTTTTACTAACCCGAGCTCATCAAATCAACCAAAGACCATTAACCTCGTAATATAATAATTTCATGGTTTTCCCCTATACTTTACTCTTTCAAAGAACAAAAAAAAATGAAGCTATCACCATAAAAAAAAAAAAGTCGAAAATGTTTTCTTTTACTTTGTTTTCAATTTTAAACGGTTTAAAAGAGATAAAAGACACTTAATTCCGAAATTACGTTGTAAAAATATTTTAAATATCCTAATTAACCCGTTGAGTTAAGAATCAACGGCGGTAATTAAAAGAAACGGAGTGACAACTACCAACTCGTTAAGTTTACTCTTAAAGAACTCCGAAAAATAGTTAAAAATTCCGAATTCCGAAAAAATAGTATGTGATTGTATCGAACAACTTGTCTACACTAGGGAAATATGTGTTAAATAAATGGAAACATGAAGGAGATTTAGAAGTAATAGACCTTTCATTTACATAGATTAATGAGTTTCAATTAAGTGCCTAAGTCATTTCGAATGCAAAATTTCGGAGTAGATTTATAACTTTAGCAACTATTGTGTGTGATGTAATAAATATAGTAGCATACTCACATATAAAACAATGTGGGTCGAATTTGATTAGGATCCATTTCTGTCTAATATATATATTAGATTTATATTATTCGGTAACAGAGTCCAGGGTTATTTATAAATCCAACAATGAAACTGATCTGCTTTTTAGTCGAACAATAAGATGATCGATAATTCTACTATTCTTTCCGGCAAAGGATTGCTCAATTCACTAAAATTCTCTACAGGGATTGTCACAAACATGGGAGGGAATAAAACGATTCTTCTTTTTTTTTCCTTTTTTAATGTTGTGCACAAGATTAAAGACTCTGATATCTTCTTTAATAAAGATCTTAACCAGTTCACGAGCTCAGCTCCAGCTAATGTGTAAGAGATTTGGAATACTAATTAAGTTTAGGTTTCAGGAGACCACGATCACCTTATCTATAACCTAAGCTTTTAATCGTAAAAATTTGCAGTTTACTTTCTTATCAAGAATAATATTTCAAATATAAAAATTTCATATTCAATCCCATCACAAAAATATTAAGAATTAAAGGTATTAGGTGTACATCCATATAATCTAATATATTATATACAGATAGAAACAAGTAAATGGAATTATTCCACAAGGATATCTATGAAAATCCTTTTTTAATATTCGATGATAATAAAAATAATTTTTTTGCTATATGCATAAAAACAGCAAATCACAAAGGATTGGTTCTCATACATGCATGAATTCACTTTATTATAATTTTTCTGGTTTTATTTTCTGCTTTTTTTTTTTTGTGGAAAACTTTTATGTTTAAGGAGCAGACTTGCATATAAATGATAAAATATTTTTACATATGCATATTATATGGAAAATAAAATAAAGAACAATATAAAATCATAAACAAAATATTATATTATTTGCAATTTGTACGATAAAAATCATTTTAAATACAAAACTCTACAAAATATAATTACGTGCAACAAGTGATGATATTAAGATCATTTCACACACAAATACACAGGAATACAATGTTATAAAATTTAGAAATGACTTTAAGTTTTGAGAATTAAATTTGTAGTATAGTAGAAATTAAATAATAATTGTTTGAGAGAATAGAATGTTATAGCAAGGAAAACGGGCCATGTCAAAATAAAAACATTGAAAAAGGCAAAAAGAGTCGATAACCCATCCCTGTTCGGGATAATGTACTAGATTGATTTAGATTTTACTTTGAAACAGGTAGACTTCAAAAAAGTATTGTTATCGTAAAGACATACTATATACGGTAAGTACTCGTAATATTCGCTAAAACAACAATTCAAGCAAAGCTAAGAAATTAAATGAGCAAACGATATACTAAACACTTTGGGGCCATCGCACCACAGTGAAGGACTTTTACACTCTCAACAGTTCCGTTTCCTTTATAGAAAATTGGATGCAAATACTGCACAGTCGATTCCGATTTGTGCAAATGCTCGAACAAATGACACAAAATTTGGGAAATTTTAGTTAGAAACTGGCTCAGTAAAACCTCATTAAATGGAATGAATTACTTTCAAAATATTTTAGTTTCTCAAGAAGGGTATTTCTAGCACAAAATTTGTTATTCTTTTTCTCTCTGAATTACTCACTTAAATTTCATTTCAACTTTGACATTATTACAATATTTCTAAAAATTTACATAAGAACATGCTATACATAGTCTTATAGAATACAAAAAATAGTAGGCCATGCAAACATGTTTGGACAACAATATAAAATTTAAATTATAATTTTCGCACGATTCTTTTGAATGCCATTATAGTAAAAGTGTTGAATTTTTCCCTTTTATGGAAAAATTCCCGTAAGAAATAAATCTAATTATACAAATATCTCAAAGAAGAATAAAATTTAAAGTTAAATAGAAATATTGTGAAATACATAAGATGCGTGGATAGATTCTTCACATGCTGCTTTGTACTCAATCACTTCAAAGTCAAACACGCAAAATATCGTAAAACTCGGTGAATCACAAAAGTACTCGTATAACTTAATTATTCGACTAACATCCAACCACTTTGCAATGTATTTGAAAATGTAATTATATTCGCTGATTAGATACTCGAGAAGCATACTCTACATGCCATTAACAGAACATAATAAAATCACAGTAGCCTGAACGTATGCATGTACAAATAATTTTGCTTAGGTATTAAAGCTCTCTCTTAAAAATTTGATTAGAGAGGAACATGTTTTGTAATTCTTGCTTTTAAGGCTTTAATATTTAAATAAACAATCTATGATTTAACAAATGTGCACGAACTTACATAAACTTTTTAATCTAAATAAAATTGCTAAAATTTTCTTACATACAATAATTTCAAAATCGCGCCTATTACCGTATTTTAAATTGTCCCGCCGTAAAGTATGCAATTATAAACTAGGAGACCTGAATAATTTTATAAAAACAATATTTCATTACCCGTTCAAATATTAATTTAAATATAGGAAAATTAAATGAAAAAGATCAGATTTAAAATAAAAATGTCTTACCATTTCCAAATAGCTTGTACACAAAAATTGATGAGCCGCTTTATTCTAATTTCCTACTCGAATCTGAAAATAAAAAAATAAAATACTATTTAATAAATTTATATATTCAATTTATATATTCTTTTAAATTGAATGTTAGGGCAATAAAGAAGAAACGATAATTAAAATGAGTGCATAATTATTGTTCTATATAAACAGTAGAGATATTTGATAGTTGGAAGTCGATACGTGTTCATTAATTAAAAAAAGTAAAATGAATTAAAAAAAATAAAGCGTTACGTGGCGTTAGTCTGCGATTATTTCGAAACTCCTGGTCTAATATCAAATACTAGTAAGGTCATTCAAAAAATTACCTTTTCCAAATACTTCTTGAATATTGACATTAAGAATGAGCATTTTGAGGCAAAATGAGCTCAAAAAAGGCTCATTCTTCATTTTCTTTTATTCCAGTAAATTAATGATTGAGTTGTTTATTATAGAATTTTTATTATGAAAACCTATTGCAAAACACTTTCACATCTGTCTCGGAAAACATTTTCGATTATTCGGTTCCCAACTTGATTAGGTATTTCCCATAAGGTAATCATTGTACAAAAAAATAATTCTAACAATATATCGATAATAATTAAAAAATATTTTAAAATAATTATAACAAAAATAACTGTAAAATTAAAGAATTTTATAATAATAGAAATTATTTTTCTATTTATAACGGGGAAAATAGTATTTCAATTCAATGTAGCTGTACAATCTTTTAAAAAATAATGTAAGCACATCCGGAAAAGAAAAACATTTTAACAAAAGACAAATTAAATAATAACGTAGAAATAATGTAAGTAACAAAAGATAGAAAATTTTTTACGCTCTAAAGAATTCGTCCATTGTTACCATCTCCAACAATATCAATAATATTACTCTACTATATATCTACTATTATTCAATTCTAATCAACATTTTTTTTTTTAAAATCCATCTGTCGCTTAAGTTAATCAATCAATCGATTTCAATCTATTATACAAACAACAATGTAAGAAATTTTATTTAACAATGTAAGTTGTACAAAATGCACTGGTGTATGTGTGTCGATATTATTTTATGGATTATTATAAATGGTTATCGTTTCAAGAGAACATATTTTATTCAATCAGGTGTAGTATAACACTTTTATATATTTATGCTGATTGTATATTACTCTTTTATTCGTATATACTTTTGTAATTTTGATCGTTATTATTTTTATTATATTTTTGGACATTCTTCAATTCTTTTATGGAATTTGTACTTTGACATTATTATTCTAACATTCTTTGCCTGTACTTTAATATTGTTCTTACCCATACTTTGATATTTTAGAAAAATAAAAGGTTTTTGTCCACGATGAACGCGTACAATACATTAAATCGAAATTAAGAATTTCGAACAAAATTTGTAAGGTCTAAATTTGAATTCAATTTTAATTTGCATTAAAAGTTGAAGCAAAATTTTTTGAGAAATACGAATGCGCTCTTTTTACGATATTTATATAAAGGGCTATGCATTAACAGGGTATTGAGAATTATTTCATTTGATCTGCTATTTGACAAAAAATTTTTGATTATCGATTACAGAATGTAATATGAATGTTAATAATATAAGTCACCAAAATATTAAGTTTGTTTTGTGATCTGATCTATCGTCACTAGTTTATATTCTATTCTAAACAACTACGAGCTTTAGTTCCAACATTTACGGATTAGAGAATAATTTGAATTGAATTAAATTTTTAATAATTGTATTGCTTATTTAATGTAAGAGTTCATGACAACAGAGACCTGTAATAGATATAGCGATATCTACTGTTAAAAATGTCAACTACTGGAAAATCAACTCATAAGCAAAATTCCAAAAATTTATTCCTTTCATTCCAATTTTATTATTCGCATGTTACGGAAAAAAAACTGAGAATTTTTTTTAATTTCATTTAATTCTCAAATGCGCGTGGGAAGTTCAAAATTTTTAATTATAAAAATTAAATTTAATATTCTTGAAATAAGGTGTTGTTATAATAACAATATGGATTCAATATATAGAAATAGATAAATACTGAATAACAGACTCCAAATATAGTGTAAACGATAAAAGTGTGACAAGCCCATTATTATTAAGAAAAAATAAAAATAAAATTATTTCAATACCATTCATTATAACTCTTTTAACTCTTTAAGAAAATTTTAAACAGTTTGTCATTGTAGTGATATATATGCACATACATTCATCACATTATGCATACACAAAGTATATCATAATCAATTTGCTATTTCTTCCTTTGTATAAGCTCGACATTATCATCTATTACCGTATAACAGTTATAAGCAATTTTAAAGTCAAAGTCACTGATCTTACAACAACAATCCGATTCGAGAGACACTGAAAGAATTACAGTATAGCTAGTGTATTTTTTTTTTATATAAAGTCATTTTATAAATTCGATTAGGTGTGAGACAGATTATAACATTAACTATTTAACTATTATGACGATTGCTATCTCTATAATTACATATATCTTAAATATACTGTCGTAGGTTCATTGTAACGCGAATATTAAAATTTTTTTACGATGATAAATAATTTTTTTTTGTTGATTAAATTTTCAAAATATTCAAAAATATTATTTAAGGTTCGGTACAATAATAAATCATTTTTTTCATGGAAAGTTTAAGCAATTTTAAATTTAAAGAATAGTTACAAATCAAATTTTGAATTTAATTATGCATTTTTTCCTATATGCTTTACTGTACGTGCAGTTTAGTAATTTAATTGAAAATAATATTTGAACTTCAATTGAGATATTCTTATAAATACTTTTTTAATATAACGCCAAGAATAGTTATAACAGTAATTATAATTATAGTGAATGTTGTACGAGTACTACTAAATATCGGATATTGTCGTTGTCGTGATATGACGAAATGTTATTAATAGAATATGAATTAAATTTTTTATGTTACACGAATTATGATAATGTTTGCAGTGAACTTTCAGCAGGCTGACTTGTGGCAGTCATAAATAAAAATATATATAAATTAACAATTTTTCTTAATATTCCAGCTACTACCGATACAGCAATAGTGGGGACGATTAGTCCTTTCGATTGCTCTAGACATCTATTTAAGAAGCTTATGACACTCTTCAAAATTCAGGGAGAACAGTTGATCACATTTAATTGTCTAGATGTGAAATTATTTGTCTGTTCACTCAACTTTGTGTGATGTTTGAATTTATACTTGATTATAATATTATAAACATCGCGGTCTCTGGTCTATATTACAGTTTCTACTTAAAGATCAATGTTACACCGAATCATTTACTGTGCGGAATATGAAGTATTGTAAGCTTGATTCTGAAATGCTTTAGAAACAATTTTGTTTGCTCACTCTATGGTAATTAAATGGCAATCTACAGTAGTAGTCGACGCTAAAACGACCAAGGAATATCGATACCTGTGATGGGAGAAAACGCTTACTCTAAATATAAAACCTTAAAACAAATCTAAAATTTTAATTAGTGTAATTAATATATAAAATTATTAAGGTATGCAAAACTTAAATATTCTAAATCAATTTAGTTTAATGAAAGCTGCTGCAATAGAAGGAAAGAGATTTTTTTCTTGTTTTTTCCCAACAATTCCAATCCGATTCGCTCAATTGTTCTATCAACATGCCAACTACAACAAAAACAAAAGTTAAAATTTTTTTTTTTCATTTTACCTTTGCAAATATTTTTAAATGTCAAATTAATCATCGAATTCGCAAAAAGAAAATCAAAAAAAAAAAAAAACGTAACACGAAAATATTTCCGACATATGTCGATTTATTTTGATCAAATTTTCAACATTCCAACAATTTTGAATAATAGCATGCCATATGTAGTTATGTGTATACCTACATGTATGTACTCATATATTCAAAATTTAAGCATCAGTAAAATCCCTATTGAAAAAAAACACAAAACAAAAGTATTACAGTTGTTTTATACCGCAAAAATATTATTAATGAAATCAAAAGGGGTCATTCCTCTTACTGACATTTCTTTGTTCACACATTATATAGAAACAAAATATGTAGGCATGCTTAAAATATTATCAACATTAAAAGGTTATATTGAAATTTCCGATTCTTTTTACATAATATCCATCCATGTCATGCAAGGTCTTAAAATTATTATTGGTGTATGTAGGTATAGGTAGGTATATGAAGAAAACAATTTTTTTTTTCCTCAAAAAAAAAATTTTTTTTCATTATAAATTTTTTGAAAAAGGTTAAAATGGTCACAAACTGGCAAAAAAAAAATTATCTCATTTATTTACTATGGCTTTTGTTGAAATCAAAGTACCTAAAAATCTCGTTCATATGCGATTATGAACACTTTCCGCAGAGACACCGTGAAAGAAATAAAAAAAATTCAAACAAACCTATACAAATATATAAATGACCATATAGAGAGGCCAGATTAAAATGAAAAAAAAACGTAAAAAAAAACCCTAAACAGCACAGAAGTGATTTAAGAAGAGATGAAAAAATGTCAGAAGAAAATTTCTCAAAATTTATTCCCTTTACTCTCTCCCATTCTCTTCCAAACACTTCCCGAGAATTTAACACTGTAGTAAAACAAAAAAATTAAAGAGAATAAAAGAGAGTAACAAAAACAAAAATTTTCTGTGAAATGAGGTCAAATGAGATCAGGTCAATCTGAACTAAAATTTACCATGATAATAATGATGGTGATGATGATAATAGTGATTATTTTAAATTTCTAAATTATAATTATAATGAACACATATGCACATAACAGGCACACATAGGATAATGAAAATACTCGAAGGTATAAAATAAAAAAATACGTGAGCATATTTAAATTTATTTGTAAATATTAAAATATTTTAACAGATGCAAAAGGTCAGATCATCTTCCTTTTCTAGTTTATCTCTTCTGATGTTTTTTTTAAGTTTTATGAGTATTGACCTTATGCAAAACATTTTACACATTTCGAGGTACAAATTTTTGGATTTCTAATATTGAGTTTTTATAAAATTCTTTACTATCAGCCAATCTTATACACTGAAAATTCAACGCAAAATTTCAAAGATTTTTAATGGCAACACTTATGCTCAAAATTTTACGGGAAGCATCTGGAATTCTTTAATTATTTTTTTGGTGTTCTGTGAACGCACTTTGTACAACTCAAAAACCAGTAACGCTATAACATTTGTGTCAGTTACTTGAAGTTAATTTAAGATGTTCTACCATAATTGTGGAACATTTTTAAACTTCTGGACGCTACATCTATATTATTTTGCTCTGAATCCAGTGTCTCTACACTCCTCCCGCTTCCATTTTATGGACACACTAAAATCGACTTAAGTCGATATTTTTCATTTCTATCCTAGTTGAAACATCTTATGTCATAATACAATTTTTTTTTTGTTTTGAACTTAAGATGTTATACATTTTGCGCTAGGGTACAATACGGAACCCAATATACCGTCAAAATTTTCATTTTTCTGTGCACTACAGAATACTGCATGTATTTTAACACGAAAGAAATTAAGGCACTCTACTCAATATACAATATGACTGGCCTTTATAATTCATACACTTTATTTGCCTTTTTTTTTTGTTCATATATTCGTGGCCTTATTTTCTATCTTCCACTATTATTGATCTTCTCTACAGATCCTTTGTCTTCTCGCTGTATAATGTTACCCCCATCTACATTTGTCCTCTGTATAATGTTCTACATCTACATTTGTCCTCTCTACTATAACTTTCAATTTCCAATTAATTTTTCTCAGCACAATTAAATTGTGTAAAACGGCTACTAATAACGGCTACCAACTTTAAACTCTCTAAGTAGCTACTAATTATGTCTTAATTAAAATCTGTTGTTAAGGTGTTCAAAAAATACAAAAAAATTTTTAAGAATTTTCACCACTTTTAATCAATAACTTACTCAACACGTACCCTATTTTTACTTCATAATTATAATAAAAATCTTGTATGATACGAAAAATTATTTTGGAAATCTAATAAATAAATTTACAGAAATTAAAACAACTTTCTATGATTTTACTAAAATCACAGTGTGCTATTCATTACAAATTGAATTCGAAAGTGATATAGGTATTCCTTTTATTATTCACAGTACTATATACATAAATAATTTAATTTCATTTATTTCTTAAATTTTGAATTAAAATTGTAATGCATGTACACACACAAAATTGAATTCAACGAACAACTGCTACATTTTCTAGGTAATACATATAAATAAGTAATTAAGAGGAGGAAATATCATACTTAAACATTTCACCGCAATTTGATCTATATAAAAATAATAGCAGCGACAAGAGCGGCAACAACAGCACAACAATAATATTAAAAGAGAAGAATAATGAAAAATCATTTCCGAAATCAATATGAATTTTAAATTTAAGTGAAAATTTTCTTTAACCGCCTTCTTTCTTTATTAATTTTCATTGCGTTAATGCATAACAGACAAATTAGTAATTTTTTTCTCTTCTTTTTTCATTTTCTTTTGCTGTCTGTCTTGTTAAACAGTATTTTTTTTTTGTTTTCGTTTTACTCCTATTTTGCAATGTATTTATTATTGTACAGGAATGTCTTACTAACCCCCATGAATAAATAAAAGAAATTAAAATGAAAATAGAAAAACGAAAGAAAGAAAAAGTGGAAAATGGATGAATTTCTCTTTTTATTTTTTTTTGTATTTTTTTTTAATAAATTAATTTCCGGTTGATTTAAATTAATTTCTGTTTTTAGCCTCTTAGGAAAATCAGCATTTTTAGTTAAAATTTTTTTCTTTTATGATAATTTTCCATTTTCTTTTTTGCGTGTTTTGCTTTATTTAAACAATAATTCTCCCATGAGAAAGCTATGGAAATACAAACGAAAATACAAAATAAACTAAAAATTTCAATATTCCTTCTTTCCATAATAACACATTTTTTCGCTTTAACAGGGGCCTATATAGAATAAATTTTCGGGAATTTTTTCGTTTATTTTTTCTCCAAAAAAAAATTCTTTTAAAAATCTTCTTTGACTTGAAGATGAAAAATTTCATATTTGCTTTATTCTTTTGTTTTGAAGACGAAACTTCATCTTCCAAAATATTAAAAAAAAAAATTCAAAAAAATTGCCTATCATCAGGCGTCAAGTTTACCAAAAATTTTATTTTACTAAATATTTTTATTAATTTTGACTACATTCGCGTGTATCACTAATCGTATCAACAACTGACTACAATAATAATGTAGTTTAAATGTGAACGCGCAGTTTCAAAGTTTAATGTAATTTTTCTGCCAAAAACACTTAAAATACTAAAATCGAACCTGTTCATCAGATTATACGGTTGTAGTACTTATAAAAGTAGAAATTTTACATTAAGTAATTGTGTCTGTTTCATTGTATTCTACTTGTCCGTTTCATTATATTCAACTTTCAATAACATTAGAGCTTTATTAAAATCTGAATCTAATAAACATTGGAAAATTATTTAAAAAATTTGCATACTTTTAGGGCCGAATTTTGAAAATGGTTCCTCATTATTAGGGGAAACTACTGAACCGATTACATTTGTTGCTTGTGCGTAAACTAAAAGCGATAGAGAAATTTAATAGGAGAATAAGAATTATCAGAATAAGAATTCACACCATATTCAATAAAGTAAAACAGCAGAATGACCACAACAACTGCTATTCAATAAACGCTAAAAAATATCTTATACAAATTTCTCTTCCTTATTATTCGGTCGGACTTTTAATCATTTTCTACATTCTTCCTTAAATTCTTTGAATATTTCAAATTTTTGAAAAATTAATTTTGAAAATTAAAAGTCTGGTGATGACTTTCTTTACACAAAAAACATTTCGTTCCAAAAATATTTGTGTGTGTTTGTGTGTGAGTGGCTATTATAAACAAATAAATCCTTATTACTTTCTTTTCGAGTCAAAAACTTAAGTAAATAATCATAACATTTTGGTGAATGAAGAAATATTTTTTTTTCTTGATTCCTTTTAAATATAAAGACAAAAAAAAATTACCAATATTCCATTAATTCAAAATTTAGAAAAAACAAAGACGTATGAGAGCAATGTAAAGAAAATGTAAATAAAGTAAAGAAAAAAAAAAAAACAAAAAAAAAAGTCGGCAAGAAGAAGTTGTTAGGGTCCTTTTCCTCTCATATTATTTTTATTTTGTTTATTTTCGGCCCCAAACTTAAAACAAAACAAAATTCACATCTTCTTATTTTCTTTTATTCTAATCAACGAAAAAATTGCGTTGTTAACGTGAATGACATTTACAAAAAAAAACACAAAAAACGAAATTAAGAAATTCATGGCTCTAATTTCATTCACTGTACAGACGACTGTCTTTTCAATCATTTTAAATTACGTATGGCTGGTTTTTGTTGGCAAGAGATTGCAATTACAATAATCTTCATGAAAACTTTAACAACCATGAAAGATTCTATGGAAGAGTGCCATTTTCATATTCACTTGCAGAACTCTTCCAATTACAAAATTCCAAAAGCTACTGCATTAGCGTTTAATGCGAGATCAGTTGCTCCTCCTCTCTTCCATGTATATTTGAATTCACATTGCACTAATTCAGGTTCAACCAGCATGACAAGTTCTAAAATGAGTTTTAGGGAATTTAGATTTGGTAAATTCCAAGGGAACGGTGTAGGGCTAGAGGACATATCCTTCGGGCCGTCGCAGTCATTCGCGATTTATTTTGGGCAAACGTACATATTCGCCCCCTCCCGCATTTTCTTTCTTTACAGATTAAAGCCGGGTACTCGGCCGAATAGTACTGGAAGCCTTACTACCCACTCGAAAAATTTTATGTTGCTTTGAAAAAATCTCCAAATGTTTGTAATTTTTACTACAATATTTTCGCATCCCCCCAATTATTTTTACCCATCACTATTCAGTATTCTGTGGAATTTTTTTTAAAGTAATTAAATGAGACTGAGACTATAGTCTGAGGATATTGAAGCCCGAAATATTGTTTTTATATAAAAAATATTTAGCGGACATTACTGAGAGATCTCCATAATTTTTTTTTCACTTTTGTTTTTAAATGAGTAATTCAACTGAAAGAGCAAATGAAAGACAAAACAAAACGAAAAAAAAAATACTTTTATTTTTAGTTCATCCTCTAGATTTGATATCCTTGAGCGAATTACTAATCATTCTTAAACTTTTTAGGCCAAGTTTTTGTATTTTTTTTGAGCAAAATAAATAAAAAACAACAAGCGTAAAATATAAGACTTCCGTATCCGTTTAATATTCATCGGATATCGTTATTTTTTCAACGCTATTTTTTTATGCATCCGTTGTTGTTCTCTCCTCTCTTTTCTTCTTGTATTTTAATGTTTTTGTTGATTTCCATATTTTTATTTTATTAAAAAACAAAAAATAAATTAAGACCTTAGATCTGATATGTAGAACAGCCGCCTATATACATTAATGCCGCGTGTTAAAATATTTTTTTTCTTTTTATGGTTTTTAATTCTTTTATTTTAATATTTTAATTTTTATGGCATATTTTTGCTATTAAAAATTGTTATGAAAATGAAAAATTGTAAAATTGTACCATTGAATAATAAAAAATTGTTATTTCGACGGTATTGTAATAACAAGGAAAATTTTAAAAATTATGTTTGGGTATCATTGGTAAGAAAATTTATTTGGAATTGTTCGGTTTTTATTTAAAAAAATTATAAGTTTAACAATATTCATAATAGCCCTGCTGTGTAATTAATTGTAACTTTTGAAATTATTAACATTAATATTAAATAACTGATTAAATGTACGAGGTGAATAAATCCAATATCTTATAGATGAAACATAAGTTTTTAAAAGGAATGATCTGAAAATACTCATATCAATATCAAGTGAGTCAAGAGCAAATGCTCTAGGTCAAAACTTAACAATAGGAGAGTAAAATTTTGAAATCGTACGAAACTTGAGACTCCTAGACACAAACATAAACAGTAAAAACAATGTCGGTATAGAAATAAGGAGAAACGAAAAAGAGGCCGTCCCAAATTAATATGGATATACAACGTAAAAAGAGATGCTCACTTAATAGAAATAACAAACTGGAAAACATCGACCAGAGACCGATCCTCGTGGAGGCATAGCTTACAACAGGTGAAGGCATTACCAAGACCTTGTTCAGCCAGTGATGATGAATGATCACTTGCGGAACCAAATAAAACTTTGCAACAAGAAATGATTCTGGCAATGCAAATTTTCAGCTTTAAATATAAGTTTGAATATTCAATCCAAAACCATTCTCAAATAGTCTCATTGAGCTTGATTTCAATGCATCAATGGGATGAGCGTTGAAAAAAAAGAATCAAAATTGGTTACTTTCTATTCCGCAGTCTTAAAGAATTGAAATGTTTTTGAAAAATCTACTAAACTCTAAACCTTTTTCAGCAAAAGAAAAACAACGACAGCATTTATTATCGCTTTGATAATCTCCCAGCACCTTGTTCACCATCCCTAGAAATCGAAATAGTAGAGAAAATAAGAATTAATTTGATTTAAAAGAAAATAAACATTTTATACTTAAATTTCAGAGAGTGTGCAAAGTCATCAATAAAAATGTTTTCTAATGCAGATGATGCAATAACAAATAATTCCAAATATGGGGGATAAATGTATAACGACTGTCCGACTACGGTCCTGTATTCTAATAATGTCTGAGAATAAAGGACCGTGGTCGGAAATTTCAGTCAATGGCCAATCAATACAAACACTGAAATCAGGCGCTATACAGCATATCAAAATATCTAATTAGAAATTTCTAATAACTATACTAGGAAAGTTTTTATATAACCACTAGTAAACAGGTACAACTATATAAATTTGATTTTAATAATTTTTCTCTTTTCTTTATTTATGTGAATTTCTTTATTTACATTGAAAATTTATTTCATGGAATACATCATCATCTTCTAAAATAAATAAATATTCATCAGGAAAATATTAAAGAATATAAAAAAAAACAAAATGGTGAAAACATAGAAGAAAATAATTATATATACATCGACAAAAAATATCTACAAACTACATAAATAATAAAAACAAGAAATCAAAACACAAAAATATTATATAAAGCTTCCTTTTCTTTTAACAAAACAACAAAGGACTTAACAAAAGGGAATTTATTCATGTTATTTTCTCTCTTAAAATGTAGCAAATACAAAAATCATTTCCATTTTCTCTAAATAATACTAAAATAATTACTTACATACATACACATAATAAATACCATGAATAAACAAACATTTATTTGTATATATTCAAATACGTAAATTTTATATAAAACTGTGTTGCCGAGTATAGTTTTATTTGTCAAATTTTGCAAATATTTCATAAATAACTGTATATAAATGATAAGGCTAACTGTCAGAGCCTGATGGTATTTTGATTCTTCAGCCGGGTATACCGTTATTATTGGAAATATTCTACCGTTATTCACTCAAATTTCAATTTTCAATTTGTTTACAGTTTTGTATAATTTGCCTTATCATAACATTCTAATCGTTAAGTAAAATTTCTTATGGGTACAAAATATTCACCTATAATATACTTTTCTCGTACGTCCAGTCAGAACCTAAAACAAGAACAAGATTTCGGTCGGAGCCTAATAGTCAGTTCTTACATTATAGCCCAAAATCTTTGTTCATACGAGTGCGATGAATAACTCAATTTAAACAAAAATAATTTGAAAATCACAGCAATAATAATTTTTACTCTTAATCGTATAAAATTTAGAAATTCCCAAAAATCCCAAAGCTTATTCAAACAAATTTCACTAAATTTTATTTTTAACAAAATTTTCACAATATACGACAACACTATTATGAACATATGAATATTTATACAAAATTTTCCTTAGATATTTTATTATATCAAATACAATGACACACCATTTACATACATATTATTTAAATCTATATATACATAGAAAAATGTACTACCATTTATAAAATTATAGTGAATTTATATTTGAACGTTTTGGAAAATCGGGTATTTTCCATTTAAAAACAAAGAGACGCGATCTCCCTCAAGTAAAATAAATGTTCGTATTTATTTTAACTGGCAACCATGCAAGGATGAAATTACTTAAATAAATTTATTTGGATTGTCCCAAAGGAATCAGAATCAAAAACACAAAAAAAAAATATCAAAATAAAAACAAAATAAGAAAAAAAAAATAATATTTTACATCTTTCTTTATTTTATTGTGGTATTGTTTTAGTGTCTTATTAAGAATAAAATTCCATAAGAAGAGAAAGAGAAGGAAAGAATAAAAAATTACCTCAATTTATTTGAATTTTAAATGTATAAACGTGTGTGTGTGCATGTGTAATAACTTAATATGGTACATATGTACCATAAGCGGCATAGCCACAACATACTAAGACAATTATGTCAAATGATAGAATGTTTTAAGATGAAAATTTTAAAATTTCCAGAATTTTGTTTATAACCTATATAAGTTATTACTTTTAGCATTGATTTCGGACCGTAATGAATTGGAGATTTTGTGACAAGGCTAAAGAAAAACAAATAGATTTTTAGAGAGGATTCTAACTCACAAAGAGAAGGGAAATACTGAAAAATTACAGATTTACAGCAGTGGAGTTGCAGATTTACAGTAGTGGAGTTGCATTTTTGCTAAAAATACGATTTTTCTATCAACATATTCCTTTGAAAGAAGAATCTATTATTTACTCTCCTTGAATTTGATTTGCGCTAAGTCATTCTACTTCACTAATAACAAAGTCTACTTATAAAAATATTCGAAAAAGAAATGTATACAAAACAGAGACGTGCAATCTCAAGTTGATATTGCAATTAAAACCGACCCGCGATAGTTTTTCGGAAAATTTCGGAATTTGCTCCGTTAGACTCTAAATAAATTCTAATGATATAATAGAGAGTGAAATCAATTTGGAATAAAATTTTTGATTTATTGTCCAAATCTACTTTATATAAAATATTTAATAAAATACTCAATTCGGAAAAATCACATTTACTCCTACTCATATTTGTGAACATATTTTTTGGAGCATTTCAACTCTCCACTAGTGATGTTAGAAGTAAAAGGTATATTGTGTATTAAAATGCTGTGGTCCATATTAGTGCGACGAATATTAATTTAAAAGTTGCACATGCCTGCCAAGCATAGTTTCCTTCAAATGTAACTAAATATTTTTCATAACAAATATAAGTTTTGCACACATAATAATTCGCCGAGTTAACCATCACACTGTGATAAAAATTTATTTGTCAAGAAAACCCAATACACTAATATTAATATTTTGACCTTGACCTTATGCATAATCATAAATGATAAAAGATTAGGTATAGCTAGGTACACAATACAAAATATTATATACAGAAGAAAATTTTAATTATCCCGGCATGAAAATGTTTTCATCCTACTCTATTACAGACACAAATAAAATAAGGATATTAAATTATAAAAAAAAAAAATTTTTTTTTTTTCAAAAGATTTTTTTATTATAATTTTATTTTTCTTCATAATTCTTGATTCTTTCATAATATACCGAGACAATAGTGCCTTTTTTAATTAAATTCTTTAGTATTATAGATAGGAGATAGAAAATATTGAAATGACATTATGATTTTATTATCTAAAAAAAAAAAAAAATTTTTTTTTTTTTCATATTTTCAATGAATTTTTGATGAAAAGCACAATGAATACTAATTTTTTTTCTCTTTCTAATTTTTTTGTGAATATTTTTGGTTTTTCTCTCTTCTAATTGAAATAAATTAAAATCCTGATTGAAATAAAAATTTTGAAATTTGAATAATTAAAGTAAAATTAAAGTTTGAGTTAATAAGGCCAGGATGTTTATTTGTACTGGATATGAAATGCGACTAAAATATGAGGTACGAGCAATATAAGAAAAAATTATAAGGAATTTATTGTACAAGCATAAATTGAAATGTTCATGCCTTATAAAATTTTAGAATGATTTCTTTGTAAAATTTTTAAAATATTAGAAAAATTCTA
This sequence comes from Condylostylus longicornis, assembly GCF_029603195.1. NCBI lineage: Eukaryota > Metazoa > Arthropoda > Insecta > Diptera > Dolichopodidae > Condylostylus > Condylostylus longicornis. The sequence continues at coordinate 3,618,928 of NW_026578045.1, forward strand.
AAAAATATTCATTGCTGTTATTAAAAATGAATGAAAAACGGCTATAATTAACAAGAACATATTTATAAGAGCTATTATTGCCAATCTCGGTTTTAGTCAGTTTCTTTTGAATATAGTTATTGCTTAACGATCATCTGCTGAAACAAACTTCTCTATTAAAGTACTAAATTCATTATTGTCAAATAATGTAGTACTTAACTGATATTATTTTGAAACAAGTTCTACATGACGCACTGACTATATACAAAATATTTCTCGTAGTGCATTTCTTTGCCCTAAAAACAATTTATAGCGATTAATTAATAGAAATGTTTTTGATCTTTTACAAAATTCTGCAAAAATAACTTTGTAAATGCGATTAGTTCCCTGCAAAGTCGTTATGAATTTCAGTAGCATATTTTTACAAAAGTTTTAATGATTTTTTTTTGCAACAGTAGTAAAGGGTTAATATTGTAATTAAATGGAATTGATTTATAAATGATTATTAATTTTCCGAATTAAATTTGAATTCCTAAGATTTCTTATTAATTTCCTATAAAATTGAAGCCTTGTTAATATTTAAAATTAATTATTTATTACAAAAATTTTATTTAATAAAAAAAAAACAAACCAATCGTAATAAACGTGCATACCACAATCACACATTTTTATGACATTTTTATTTTATTCAATTCATTTTTTATTTTCGTATACAAATGGTGCCTCCATTCAATTTATCATCGCAAACAGCATTCTTTAAATTCCAATAAACACCAAACACCAAAAACAAACAACAAACTCTACCAGTATATAGGCTCACATTTTTCATATTTTACTCAAACATACTTTTATAATTTTTCTCTTCACATTATATTTATAATTATATATTTTACAGTTATTTCATCAATATTTAAATATACAAATATACACCTACATAGTATTGTTATTAATATTATTAGCAGTACCGGATCTACCGTATATGCAAAGTAAGCATTTGCAAAGGGCACCGGAAAACAGAGTCGCCATTGAAAACATAAACAAAAAAGCTAAATTTTAAAAAATAAAATTTTTTACATTGTTTATTGCAAATTCTTCACTGCTTTAAAACTGAGCGAAGACGCACAAATCAGAAACCATATAGGGCAGCTCGCCACTAGAAGCTAGAACCGGTCCTGATTATTAGTATTTGTATTAAAAAAATATTTTTTATATTCTTTATTATAATTTCCTCACGAAATCACGATTTTTAATATTTTTAATTTTTTTTTGTTTTTTACCCTTAATACGTTGTTAATGTTAATTCGCTGAGCTATCAGCGAAAAAAAACGAATTCACCTAAAGTTGAAAAAACAAAAAAAAAACAAAGTCATAAATCAAATTTTTTTTTATGAGATTTTGTTACACTTTTGAGAACTTTTTGGAAATGAATAAAAATAAACCAAAAAAAAACTCAACGAGATGGTAATAAAAATTATTAAAAAAAAAAAAGCTAAAAATTTTTATCAACTTTGTAATAATTTTCACGGTAAAATGGAAAAAGCAAAAAAAAAACAAAAAATATTTAGTGAACAAAATGCCATTAGACCTAATTTAGTTGAGTGCGTATAACAGAAGAAAGCATAAGTACCGTATATTTATAATAAATGTATTTTAATCTCTTTATAGCCCTTTCATTATGACATTTAACACATATTATATTTTTTGGTAATCACATTGGAATATTATGACGGCGAAATTATATTAAGAAAATAATAAATTAATTTATAATTTTTTTATTATAGTTTTCGAAGAGACTTTTTAAATATTGAGATAAAAATAATTCAAAACATTTTTTTCCGGAAAAATCTGAAATTAAAGTGTTTAAAGTTTAAAAAAATTGTTTAAATAAATTCCCTAACACTAGGCTACAGAATATATTCTTAAAGTGTAAATTGTGTACAACAATTACAGTTACAGTACTTACCCGCAAATATACTAGTGGGCCTCCCTATTGGTATTTGGTTAAAGATAACAAGTACAATATCAAATGCTCAGAGTTATTCTCTTTATTCGGTTAAAAATAACAAGAACAATTTCCAAAAAGTCTGCAAATCGTAAGTGTCATAATAGTTTAGCAAAATATATTGACGCCCAGAATATAGATGTAAGGGTACGCACGAAATAATTATGACAACGAAAATGAAAATTACTCACATTCGTTATTGGCCGCTTGGTTTGATTTACTTGAATACCTTTACGATATTTACAACTTGAATTACGATAAATCAATGAATGCATTTGTACTGTTCTTTATATTGTCAGTTCTCATTTTTACGAATATTTTGCTCTTACTTGAGAGTTGAAAAGTATAATGCATAATAAATTATTAAAGAAAACATAAATAGAGAACAATATGACATATAAGCTGAAAAATTTGGAATTTTCAGGAGAAAGAAGAAAATGTTAGATAGGTTAATATTTTACGTGATATTCTGTATTCATAACGAGATGGTGCTAGTATACGGTAACTTTTAGTCATAAAATATCAAAAACTATGACCTGTTATTGTGTTTTACGCCTAAAATTATCAAAATTTTAGAAAAATAACATTGATATAAAAGTTTACAAATTTTTTGTTCAATTTAAATTTTAAATTTTTATAATTTAATATTATATTGATCGCATAGTCACACCTTTTCTTAAATTCCATTTTTTTTCTTTGTATACCTACCTAATAATATAAGACAATTATTGTAATTTTTACTTAACATGTGGTGAATAAATTACAACTTCATATCACCTAAATAATATGCGATTATAAATCATATGAGTATTTCTAATAGAATGAAAGTAACGATACACCTAAGTATAGAGTACGATTACATACATATGAAGAAGATTATCATTATCAAAAAAAATTGTCATCATCTCACAAATTTATTTTATTAGAATAAATTCCTCTCAAACTCTTATTCAATTTATGCATTTCATGTTTTTGCATTTTAATATTTTGATTCTCAGCTAACTTAATACGAAATCTAGAATCAATAATCATATATATTATCTATAATATATATGATATTAAGTATAATACTTATTGCGGCACACAATAGTAATAAAGGTATGCGGCTACCAATATTCAAACTTTTATCATTAAATTTAAAATGTCGTGTTATCAGTTCTTTATCATAAAATTACTTTTAGCTAGAGCTATTTAGATTATTTTCAACCATATTTTCAAAAAATATTGTGACATTCAACTCATTCCACTCATTTTATATAACAATATCATATGAAAATTTACGCTATTTCATCTCATTAATTTTAAAATCATAAATTATAAAAAAAAAAAATAATAAATGTTAATCAAAAAACTTTTCTCTCTCATATATTCAAGATACAATATCAACTTTCTCTCTCATATCTCACATATTTCGTATAACATTCACTTTTCGTAAAAAAAAAAACATTATCCCTTCTCTATCGAGAAAAAAGTAATAAATTTTGAAAATCATTTATTTTCAATGATAACAGACGGTTTGTAAATTTTCTTTTTTTTATGAACAGAGCTTCCAAACTTTGAGGTATCCCTTATTTCTTACATTGTATATACGAAATATGAAAAAATTCCACATGATCATAACAATATTCGATGGAGACATTCTTAGTTGCATATTTAATTCCTAGTATCATGAAGTCACAAGCTAAAGAGCTAAAGATACGAAGCTAAATTAATGGCTCCGCGTCGAAATTTTTTATCTCGTAAGGTGTGTGGTATAATAAAATAAAATAATATAGAATAATAAAATAGTAGATTGTTTTATTAGCTTACAATATTATTCGTCATTGACAACCAACTAGAGTAAGTTTTTGAAAGAAGTGAAATAAAACTTAAGTATCGGACTGAAAATTTTAGGATTCCGGCCTTGACTTTCGACTTGTTATGTAAATTTTAAAGGAATATTTGAAATTGCAATTTACATTCTGAATCTCAAGCAAATTCATACATCTTAGATATTTCAATTTCTCGACACTATAGCTTCACAACTCCAACTCTTTAATTCCGACTATCCGAATCAGACTCCTCGACTCAGACTCTTCGACTCGGATTTTTTAACTCCGGCTCTTTAACTCTGACTCTTTAACTCCGGCTTCTCAATTTCAAATCTTCGGCTTCCTTGACTCCATTTTTACTTCATTATTCTCATTACAACTCACTCATCGACTCTTATTTACAATTTTCACTCATTTTTCGATCTCGGCACTAAACTCTCTGAAGCACTATTTAAGGACTACTAACAAAATAAGAAATTATTTCCTGCACTCTATTGGAATTACAATTTATTACCTATTTTAAATCTATCTATAAAAATATAGCTATTATTCCGTATAATACCCTATCTATTCTATGACTTACATAAATATATAAACGTAATGCTAATATAAACAATGAATATAATCCATCTTAAATTCTGCGGTATTAAAAAAAAACCATCATTTTTTTTTGTTGTTCTTAATAGAAATTCATCATTATGATCTTCACATATTCTGTGCTCACAATAACAATGATGTACTCACCTTATATTTAACATTAATTTATTTATATCGAAAGCGAATGAATGTACAAGTAAGTAGACGACTTACGTGCGCTCTCTTGATAATATACAGAATACACATGGGCCAGATTTTCCAAAAGAGATTAAGAAGTTTTTTGGGACCATAGTGAAAAATAACAAAAAAAAAAATTTATACTTAATGTTTTTTATGATTTCGATAAAAAAGTGTGCTGCCATCTATACACTTCTACTTTCAGTCAAAAAATTTTGTTTTTTTTTTTTAATTTTTTGTTCTCTTTTATTGAAATGAGTGATGATAAATTGGTAGAAAATATGGCGACGATTTCAAAATTAATTCGTGCAAATTATTTGAATTTTTTTTTCTATTATTTTTTTTATTTTTGTTAATACATGTCACACATACTCCTATGTTTATAAAATGTTATGAACAATTCAAAAATGTGGTTTGAAGAAATCATATGAGTAAGAGAAAATTGAAAAATAACATAAAATATAAGTATGTAAGCATGTGAGGGGTAAAAAAACATTATTTCAATTGGAATTTAAGATTCAGAACACTTTGGGTTTGGTATTTTAATCACGTTGCATGATAGCTGCGGAGTGTGAAGTTTTTCGGGTCGAGGTTTTACAATGTTTAAGTCGCGAAATTGGCTGTGACTGAATAAAGGGGCTTAACCTCTCCATGCAGCCTTTAAGGACCTCGAATCTAATGCAGATCCCACTTTGTAAGGCGATACAATGAGAATTTTGGAAAAATTTATCATTAACACAATCAGTTTGTCAACCATTTACTAAAATTCTTTTCGGAACCCAGAAAAGATTCAATTAGAATACCTAAAATAACGCTCTAGGAATCAAAGCCAAAATTTCAAAATTTTTTCAATTGCTTGATTCTAGTTAAATATTGCAGTTTAAAAAATTTATTTGAAAAAATTTATGTATAGAAAATTAATCCGAATTCGGAGTCATAGTCGGAATCGAAACCAAATTTTGGGAATCATTCTGTTAATCGGATTTGCATTATTTTTCTTAGCAATTTTTCACTTTTCTTTTCAATCTTAAATTTTTAAACTCCTAAATCCTAAATTTTTGTACAGTGTACTAAAACAAAGAGCGATATGGAGTTAAGGATTAACAAACGAAATTTTCTTAACATTCCCCATTAAATTTCCCTATAATTTACGGAAATATTTTTTTCTCCTTGAAATTTTTCAACAAATTTCATATCACTTAGCAAATTTTTTAAAAAATTTTTCGGTAAAAAGTTTAGTTTTTTATAAAATTAAAACTATTTACAAAAATTAATTAAATAAATTGTCGAAAAATGTGGAAAAATCTCTTACCTTTTTGATTCTATTGTAATAATAATTAAGGTGATGCTGTCAAGTTAGAAAAACATTTAATTCAGTTGCCATTTTTAGCTTGGTTTAACTAAAAGTTTGATATTTTTTTATTTCTGTTTTTTATTCATCCTAAACTGTAAAGGCACTCGATAAAAACAATTTTTTATTTGGCAAATTCAAAATTTGGTAATGAAAATTAATGCATTCACTTTTTGAATTTAAAATTACCAAAAATTTAGGATGCATAATTATTATACACGTTTTATACATGAATAAATTAAGTGCAATAAGTCATAATGTTTCATGGAAAAATTTATTATTCAAACCATAATAAAAGAAAAATCAAAGGGCATCATCACCTACACAATTTTACTTTAATAAATGAATGAATTTCGAACATTCTCTTTATTAAAAGCAATTCATATATGATAGAGAATTCTATTTTCTAAAGATTAATAACAAATTAACAATAATTTTAATTGAATTTAATTTTTAGTTCGAAGATTGGGAGTCAAATTTTTAGAATCAGAATCAAAATTTAAGAGCCGAACCCAGATTCTAAAGAATTGGAATCTGATCTGAAAATTTAGAAACGGGTTCAAGAATTCGGAATCGTAGAGCTTAGGTTGGAGTCAAGAAGTCGAAATTCCGAATCAAATTTTCAAAATTCCCCAATAACCGAAGCCAAGGTCGGGATCTTAATTAAAAATTTGAATAAAAGATTTATTTTTATTTTAAAATATACATGTAAAAATCAAATTCGAGGATCTTGGATCAGAGCGGCAATTTACCTCAAATATTTTCAGAACTTAATATTAGAAGTCTCAACCGAATCAGGAATTTTCAGGGATGCGAGCTTTGAAAGTATCCCAATTACCGATGACAGGGTCGAGGTACTAGCATAAAGTTTGAGAAATGTACTATTATTTAAAATTTACATACCAAATCGGATTCATTGTATTATAGGTATTGGAACCGAAATTTAAAAAGGAAATACAAAGCGTAATTAAGAGTCATAGTCGGAACAGAAAAATGCAAAACTTTCTTCCAATTTTACGTCATTAACAATATTCTAATTTTGCAATACAATTTCCCTTTGCTTTTCATCTTTTACATAAAAATTTAAACAACTATGCATGTCCTATAAATTCTATTACTTCCATAAATCCCATCGAAATTTTCTACACAATTTTTGCATTTCATCATTAATCATTTGATTTTTACTTTTTTTAAGATTAAATAGCAGAGAACAATATGTATTTGAAATATTTTACAATAAACAGAATGCAATCCTTTCTTTTCATTTCTCTTGCTTTTTTTTTCCAAAAGTTCAATCAATTTTATACCATAAAACGTAACATATTGGAATGAAAGAAATTCTCATTGAATTTAAAATTCTGTTACAAAAAGTTATTAGTAAACGAAAAGAGTAGAGAGTATGAGAAACACAAAAAAAAAATGAATTAAATATGACCCAAATTTTTTCAATTCAACACAGAGAAAGATCAAACTTAAATTAACTTGTAAAAAGTAAATTAATCTCTTATTCTAGGCGTAAATTATTACATTATCACAGTATGTAACAGTCAGTGTTAATATCTTGAAAACTATATAAAAACGCGTTACAATCTGAACGCAAAAGTAAAAAAAAAAAGTGAATTATATGAGCATTTATTAATAGCCATAGGTGATTTAAACTTAGATTGAACTAAAGATAATTGTTCATATGAGTATTACGAGTAATTTAGGTTATTCGTATATTTGAGCACATACATTATTTACTTATATAGGTAGATATAGTATTATATTGATGGAAATTATGAGTAGATAACGTATATCAAAATATTTTATATAGTAAATTAGGGAAACCACTATGAAAAAATTTTCTTTCTCTCTAGCTATCCTTTATAATTTATGCATTATGCTTAAAAGAATAAAAATTCATAATTTTTATTCAATAAAATATGTGGTTGAATATTCTTTGATGAACTTCTTCTTTATCTCTATCGAGACTTTATTTTATAAGTGCGAAAATCGAAACCTTTTTTTATAACCTTTAAAAAGGAAGTCATACATCAACAACATTGTAAGTATCTATATATTAAAAATTAATCGAATATTGTAATGGGAATAAAAATGGGAAATAATTCGACATGCGTTCAAAAGCAATTTGATATGACGCATAATTTTTATCTTATATTGTGTGATAAGTACAAAATGTTGATATATTATTGTTATGGATGATTTTTAATAGTGTTGCCGTTTTTAAATATAAAATGATAGTGGAACAAATTCAATCCTTTACGTACACAAATCTAGTATTGCTTGTCTTAAAACGACTGTCAATAATTTGGATTTTCAAATTAACAAAATCCTCCCAACATCTTCTATATGAAAAACATACCATGTTTAGAGCTTAGAATTCTATTCTATTATGTTTGTGCACTCATTGTATTTCTTGAGATTTTTGGAAAAAAATTAGAAATTTTGTATATTTGTTTTCGCAAATTTTCGTAATTGAATGTACATACCTAAATTAGTATGCATAAACCCGTATCTCCCGAATTAGATTATCGGACTTATTATTCTGATTTCTCGACAACACTAAAAACCATTATACACTTAATATACTTAATAATGTTCAATAAAAAAATACATCACCTACATAACATACATATACGTACACATTAAAGAGAGGCACAAAATAAAAAAATCATCATATGACTCATAAGAGCATCACAATCAGCAAGGCAATAGTGAATATGAAAACAAAGAAAAAACTCTATAATCTTTTATCACAGATGTTACGTTCTAGAGAGAAGGAGAGAGAGCGAAATAACAAGAAAGAAAAAAAAGGTGAAAAATACAAATATTAAGAAAAAACCACAAATATATACGCATGAAAAATAAAAAAAAAATATAAAAAAAAGTGATTAATTGCTGCATTGCTGCCGCCACTGCTCAGAGAAAAAAAAACGAATCCCCATCACAAAAACATGGAAAATTTCGCGAATTGTGAAAGTTTCTCTCATATTACGTTTTCTCTTTTGTTTTTTTTTTTTTTTTTGTTATTATTTTTAATAATATCTTTCTCTCACTTTTTTTCTCCAAAAAAAACTCTTCCAACTTCCACCCATTTATTCAGATATTGTTTTTGCCAAAAGCGTTATTAATCACATAAAAATGGAAAAAACTGAAAGCGTTCTTTTAATCGAAAATCTCAAGCGTATTAAAAATCTCAAAAGCACGGAATGGGACAATATGAATTTTTTTTTTTTTGCTGTTTTTAATAAAATATTTGGCGTCCTTCCTCCTTTCACAGAGTAGCAACATTCTTAACTGACATACAATGGATTTTTGCGTTTGAGGTTTTCAGTATGTTTTTGAGGATTTTCAGTTTTGTTTTTATTTTTTTGAATTTGCTCAGATAAGAGTTTCATGATGAGAAACAAACATAACATTAACCAAAAACAAAAAAAAGAAAAAAGAAAAACAGTGAAAAATAAATTTGATGACCTAGAAAATAATCGTAAAAAAAGAGAATAAAAAAAAAACAAAATTTTATATACCGGAGGGAAAGAGTAAATCCCCACAAAAAAAAAAAAGAAAAAAAACAACAGTAGAAAGGCAGAAAAAGTTAAATAAAAAGCTTTCAATACAATTTCAATAAAGGAATAAAATATGATGAACAACACACGTTAATCACAACTTAACGATTATTCGGCTACCGGATAATCTGATATAGGTTTTTTCTTATATCATGTAAAAAATAATATGAAAAGTGTTGCCATGCCAATAGGGAAAAGTTAGTAGAGATTAGAGTGTATTAGTATAAGAGTAAAAATGTCTGGGTCAAGTACAGCAGAAAATGTAGGTACCACAATATTATTCAAACAAAGATCAAAATAACCAGAATTGAACCTTTTTCTAGTCATTCCAGACATTATTCTAGTCATTCGCAGTTTTCATTCACCTACTCTTAAGTGTAGATTTTTTAAAAATAATATATTAAAAAATTTCGCCTCATTTCCTACTTTAGTACCTTAAACCTTTTAGAAAATTAATTGTAAATTAAAAAACACATTGTAGATTAATCCTTAGAAAGCTGTTACCTAAGTTTTAATACTACTGTTAGCAGCCTAACATATTGTAATAACCTCCTTGGGAATTAAAAATCAGCATCCGCTAATGAAAATGCTTGGACCCTTTCCCTACCCATACGAAGTAACTCTGTCGAAATTTATACTCTAAGAAACTTTTCTTGGCAGCATAAGAAAAATTTGACTCGTCGCCAATCGGCACTAAATACTATATTTAACTACCGTATATAACCCGTGTATACTGTATTCAATCGATCCTCCAAGTCTTTTAATTTCATCTTTATGACGACAATAGACAATCTACAGAATGATGAAGGCGTAATGAATTCGACTTAAGTGACTTGCTATTGCATTAGCGAACTCATTTCGAGAAGCGGTATACTAAATCCATAATTCGAAAAGAATTTCAGAATAAGATTTATAGATTTAAGGTTTTCTACAACTGTAACCAAAGTTAGGATCATATCAACGCTTGCCCTGTCATCTATATTGCAATAGGCAAATTAAACATCTGTCATCTTTAAACTAACATACCTTTATTTCATACAAGTCTATTGAGCCGTTTATATATAGATAATCGCTATAAGTTGCTTTTATGGAACTATGTGAAGAAATTACAATTTGTTGGTACGAGTACCATAAACTTTCTTGCAATTAATTATAATTTGATCTCCGAATTTACGCGAAGTCATCTCTGTGCTACTATATTATTCCAAAATTTTTAAGAGAAATAATCCAACTCTCTCGAATTAAGTAATTTTCGAAAACAAAATAATCAAAAAGGTTATTCTAACTAAAAGTCTAGTAATAACTGCAACACCCAATCTTAAATACTTAGAGTACAAAAACTTCATAATACTTGCGTATGAACTAATTAAAAATGCGAAAATAAAATTATTTTGTTTTCCTTTTCATTTAGAAAATATCCGAAAAATACAAATTAAGTGTAAAACTTTAAATATTAAAAAGAATTGAGGTTAACAATGAAATTATTGTTTGTATTTCTTAGATTGAGTAGTCAGTTTTATTTAAAGGTTTCCATTTTATTACGAACCAAAAACAAAAAAAAAATTTATTCCTTTTAATTTTCAGTTGTTTTTTTTTAGGGCGGACATGTTTATTTCATTTTCATTATACGCGGATTTTGGATTTTTATAATAATATAAGATAAGCAGGAACTCAAAATTTTAAGACAAAGAAAATAAAATAAAAGTTTATCCATTCTGCCGATTTCATACTCTTCGTTTGAAAAGAAAACCTTATGAAAGAAAAAATAAAAATCTACTGAAATAAAAAAAAAGTTTCTGTTTTCCTAAAAATAATCTTGTACTAAAAAGCAGGAAAGAAAACCAAAAAATAAACTTTGTATCTTTCAGTTTTAATTAACTTTGAATCCTCAGTTTATTATTTCTTATTTTGTTTTTTTTTTGGTTATGTTGTAAAGTAAAAACCAAAATGAATTTCATGACAACATACTTAATTTTTTTTTTTTATGACATAAGTTTAATTAATAATAATATTTAGGTTTAATTTTGATATAGTGCATTGTAACATATTGAAATAAGAATATTGTAATTAAAAGGTTACTTAACTAACACAAAACTAAAACTGACAAAAACTAAATTAAGTTTATATACGATTCAGAAATTCAAATTCAATTGGCTTACACGCCTGTGGCTTTAAAGAATAATCGTCTAATTGAAGAAAAAAAAATGAAGATATGATAACCTTCACACCCACCGCACAGGGATTTTCATATACACTGAGACTTTAAACGGTTCCCGTCCAAAGACTCTGCAAAAATGTATCAACACCCTTTATAAATGTAAGACTAATTACAGTTTGTTATGAAGCTTGACTGTCTTAACCGAAGCCGGTTTAGATATTTAATTATTCTCCGTTTCTTCGTGACACAATTAGATACAAAACGAGCTCATTACTTTATTAAAACAATCTACTGAATTCTCAATTTCTTAAATTTTACTTAACGTTGAAATTCTAAAGTGCATTCCAGAGGGTGACCAATGACCATATTGAAAGTGAATTTGGTTACATCAACATTGACTAATATTTTGTACATTCAATTCTCGCCTTCTGAAAAAGGCGACTATTAACCCTGATTCTAATGTCATGTGACAACTGAATTTCACTCTACGATGTTTATAAAAATCAAACCTGTGATTACAAACAAAAACCATTATAGTCGACATTGGTAGTTCTTAATTTTATTCCAAGTTCTAATTCTTAAAAAATTCTCCGCACACATACTTTTAAGGATATACTCAAATTAATAAACTAGTCAGCTTAACACACTCTTTTCTATGGTAATTGTTGAATCAAGCTCAAGTCTTACAGACCATGGTAGTTGAAGTTATTTGATCGGCTATCACAGAATTTCTTTTTATAGCTTTTAAGTATTTTTTTCTTTTTATAAATTTTAAGTATCGGTTTAAAAATCAAGATTTCATAAAGATTATTGTTAAATTCAATTCCACAATCTCCTTTATTTTTCATAACCTTAAAAACCACTTAATTCAAATTCAATTATTGAAGAGTATAGGAGGTATAGCTAAATATATTTTTTTCGATCTGGAATTAATTGAAATTATTTTTTCCTTATTCTCTCCTAAGGACATAGCACAACAAATACACTTTCAATTATTTGAATATTACAAAAAAAAATCGCACGTGTGGGGTTCTTTCTCATAGAATAAAATAATTGGCATCTAAATATCTAATTTTAAAGTTATAAAAAAAAAAAACAATAAATCCTAGAAAAAATTTCTTTTATTTTTTTTCAACCTGCTTCCATTCTATAGTGGGCGGTTGGTGTGGATGTGATTGTAATATCCTTATATACTTTTAATACATAAATTATATTTTGTGTATTTTTATAATCAAAATAAAGACTCCCTGCTAAGTGTTTTAGTTTATTATAAAACAACACAAATACGTAAAAATGTTAACATATTTTTCTTATAGACTTGTTTTTTTTTTATTTCGATTCCCTATACGACGTAAGTCATACTCTTTTATGAGGAAATATTTAAAAGGAAGTTTCCTGTTCGGAAAAAAAATGCAAGGATATTCGAATAACTTAAAGAAATGCTAAGAATGAAAAGTTTTTTTTCTTTTGGTTTTCTTTCTTTCTTCTTAAAGAGTACGGAAATATTTTGTTTCTTTCAAGTTTATTTTTTGTTTTTTCTTTTTTACTTCCTTTAAAAACCATATTGCGAATATGTGAGTAAATTATTAAAAAAAAAATAAAAAAAAAACAAAAGGATATTGTTCAATCCTTATGACTACTACTCCAGATTTAGTTTTCAATGATCAATGTAATTTTGTTGTTGATTAGAGCCCAATTACATTTAAATCTCTATATAAGAAACAGCCCAAAATATCATAAATATTGTTCATAAGACAGAAATTTCATAATATGAAGCCTGTAAAACAAATTTTTTATTACAAATAATTTATTTTAATTTGGAATGCTCGTTTATAAAGATTTCCGACACATTGGCCAGATGGGGGGGCGGAGGCTGATACTGCAGAAATGCACTGATCGATGCTTCCCTACTTAGGGGTATTGAAGATTATAGATGAGGAAACTAGAAGAAGGAAAAACTTTCTTTGATATGGCGGGAGGACTTGTGCAACGACATGGGTCATGTGGCCACAAAGGAGCGGTGCAAGGACGAGAGAACTGCTGACACTGAGCAGGGAGAATCTTAGTATTGCGGTAGACATTTTGACGGGACAGTATTTATTGGGAAAGATAAGAAAGACAGAAATTGCTGGGAAAAACAGCATTTCCTCTTCGGATATTTACTGGGGACGCCAAGGCATTGGGGTTGTGAAGGATGTCAATCACACGCTATGCGAGTGCCTTTCTCTGATACGGAGGAGGGAACACGTTTTGGGAGGATACCGGTTCGACGGATTGGAGGAATTCTCAGGGACGCCTGTGGGTGATCTACTGAGACTTTTCAAGCAAATTCAACGGATTTAAAGGGACAAGTGTGTGTTGCAGGGATGCCGATAGGCCTCCTACAGGCTAAATGATGGGTGGCATCGTTAATATTTTAGATCACATTAATAGTAAATTTGTTTAAAATAGTGAGGGAACTGCATTGCCTTCATCTTTACTCAACAAATTGAATTAAATTCGACTCAAATATTTGCGTATGCGTAGACCAATTTCGCTACTATTATTTTTTTATATTCCTTCTTTTTTTGTAATAATCAAGTTATCTGTATTTATTCTGTTCTACCATTTCATACTTGCAATTATTTTTCTCAGTGACTCGGTCACATTTTTACCTCATTTAAGTTTTCCTCAAATGCTATTATATATGACTTTTTTAATTGGCTTAAAATTATCACATTACATTTTTTCAGAAGTATTTTTTCGAACTGTAATTTTATAAAAAAAAAATCAAGCTAACACTTGCCGTAAACCAATATTCTCCCGTATTGTGAACAGTTTATGAATGAGGGTGAAATAAAACAACAAAACCAAGTAAGTATATTTTTGTTTTTGATTTATTTGACCCCCATTAATGTTTGAAAAGTGTTGTTTGGTTCCCTTGGTTCTATTCAGTATTTTTTTTTAAGTTTTTTCTTATTTTGTTTTTTGTTTGAACATAAAACGATTTATTTATTTGATACGGTAATAATGGTGTAGAATGTTTTCACTTAAATTTTTTTTTTTTTTTGGTTTTTCTTCTTTTCATTTTAAGTAAATGAATTTTCGTGGTAAATTCAAATTTATTTTTTTTTTCTTTTTAATTTTTCGAAGTCTTTTTCTTATTGTTTTTCTTTTATGAACTTTTAAAGTTTTATATTTTATATCTTTAATATATTTTGGGGAAAAAATAATACTACATTAGATTTTCTTTGAATATAAAGCTTATATTTAAAAAAAAATGGAGGGGGGGGGGCGAGGGGGTTAGTGCTTATCTACACAACCCACAATAAATTAGGAAATAGATGAATTTTAAGTAATAACAAATTTATTAGTTAGATTGAGTATAAGTAATTGAATAAGCATTTTTTTTTAATTAAAAAATCAACTTACAATAACGGCAATAAATTTGACGAAATTCAAATTGTCTTGAATCTGAAAGTAGAAGAAAAAATTCTTTGTTTAAAATAAATTTTATATTGAAATTCTTTAGAAATTCATGCAAGTTAAAAAATAAATTGCTGACATCAGACGAGAATTACTGAATTCTGTTTCAAAATGAATTGCTTAATTCATGTTAAACAAGAGCTGCGGATTCTAGCTGATTTAAACATACCTAGCTGATTTCAAATTAGCAGCAAATTTCGAAATTAGGTATAGTCGTCATAAGTATCATTCCATTTTAAATAAAATAAACGATTAATATTGTAATTTTCATATCTTAATTTAATTTTTCAAAAATTGCATATTTTTCGGGGCACAGTAATATTTTGTTTCACAAATTTTGATTGTCTTACTTTAGTTGTAAAAGCTAAAAAAGCTCACACTGCTTTAAAATTTCCAAATAGAATAAAAGGCATCAGAAATTCAAAATAATTCTATGATATTTTCAAGCCTTAAGTAGGTATATTATCGAAAAATATCATAAACAAGTCAGCCGCAGAGCGGACATACTTGCGTAATAATAGCCTCGTCCATTTTAATATATTAATAACAAAATAGCTTTTGTAATTTTTATGATTCATACGCATAAGACGATTCTATATAACACAATAAGCAAGAAAGTTCATACAGTAAATATCCCTGTAAGTATGCAAAATACCATAAAATTAAATTATTAAACAATATATCATTTATCAAGACAATTTCAGATCTTATCAAAACAAATATTTTTCTTAATTAATTTCGATCAAATAATTAAAAAGGGATTGTGTATGGAAACCTTGAATAATTTAAATTTTCTATTCCAAATTTAGAATTGAATTGACTCCTACACAATTTAAATTTGATTAAGAATAATTTACAGTGGAATATAATTAATTTTGCTCAGGATAGGGTAATTGCACTTCAGTCATAGTCTGGTATAAAGAAAATTTTTGCATTTTATTAATAAAATCGCTTTAAAAATAAAAAAAACGAAAAAATCTTGCATGATTAATTATTGGTAACAACTGAAACCTGTCAAATTTTCAATTTCATCCCTTCTCATTCAAATGTTTTTTTTCTATAAATCGTAATTCACTGAATCAATTTTCATATTATGAAAAATAGAAGTAAGTTAATTTTAAAGAAAAATAAATCCACCCCATCTTCTTATTTCCCAGCCTAAGAGGAATTGCGACTGGCAAACTTTTTTCTTATTTTCTTATTTCTTAAGTTCCTAAAGTAGGTACTAAAAAATTCCCTTTTAAAATAAAATTTTGCTTTTTTTTTGTGACTGTTTGTATCTTAAAATGTTTATTTTTTCTTTATTTATTATTGTTTAATTTAATAACGTCATCAAATCAAAATGTCTCTCTCGTTGAAAAGAGGGCGCTGGAATGTCAAAGAATTTTTGGATTTATTTCTGTTTTTCTTTCTTTCTGAAACAAAATTAAGTGATGAATCTATTCAAATGTCCTGTCAAAAGAAATTTATATTCAAATAATGAAATTGTAACAATTTTTGTTGTTTTCATTTAAATTTCCTCTTAAATTCAATTGTATAGGGTTCACATAGGCCATTAGAATAGGACAGTTATTGTTTATATAACTATAGCTTTGAGAGAATCCCGAATTTTTCTCAAATGCGTTATGGTATTGTGATAAAATAAGTCTTAATTACGATAGCTGACAGACAGCTATCATTAAAAGCTTCAAGTTAATTTAACTAGAAATTAAATCTGGTAAAAATTTTAAATGTAATTACATTTAATTGTATCCAGTGGTCACTGAAATATACCGAATTCACACAAAGTTTTAAAAGTACTTATATTTTTACCCTAGGCTATACTTTTCGTAAAACGATGGTTGTATTTTCCTGAAAGAAAGCTCATATTTGTAAATGAAATTCTCTAATTGATTTGATATTTTCCTTGTTGGGGCAATGTGAGTCTAATATGTACAGGACGTTTTCTCTAACTCATCGACTATAAATACTACTTAAAATTAGAATAACTACAGAAGAATCTAAAAGCTTTCAAGAAGGCATTTGTAAGAGAAGATCGCAACAAATTCTGGAATTGATATTTCTCAGGTCTTGGATCGTTCATTTTTGGTGCATGTATATAAAAAAAGACTCCGAAAGGATCTTGAAATAAGTGTAATCAAATATTGCCTTGTGGAAGAACAAATATCGTCCGAAAGCCGACAAAGTCCTTTTCGTGGACTTTTATGAGAATCTATCAATGCGGCATGACATTTTATTAGATTATGTAAGCCTTACATTAAATTTTTTTTTTCTTTATTGTATAAAAATTAAATTGAAATCGACAATATTTCATCATTTCATTAGTTTTCGATAAATCTGTCAATGGATCTAAATTGTATTTTTGCTCTTTATTTAATTTCATCTTAAAAAATGAGTAATATCGAAATACACCTACATATAAACACATTCATATACTGACTCACATCACTGCTTTAATGCACACTTATTGAATAAAATTAAACAAATCGAGAAAAAAAAATTTTATGTGCTATAAATAAAAAAAAAATGTTTTTTCTTAAAAAAAAAAAAAATTTGCTTGCCCCATAAGAAAAAAGAAACATTAGAATTTTACTTATACACACAAGAAGAAAAAATAGAGTTGACCATGTCAACTTGGTGATACCCGTACGTATGTTTTTGAAAAGCAAAACCCTGTTATTAAACTTGGTGAACTTAGGTGGCAGTGAGTTTGCGTGTTTATTGTAATTTGTATAGGTCTACCTCTTACAAATTATGCATTACAAAAATTTATTGGAATAATTGTCCTAACCCAATACTCGTTTATGCTAAGTTTAAATATTGCAGGTTTGACAGTTTCTTAGATCTGACCAAATTATTATTCGAACTGTATGGCGGTCAATGTAAGAAAATAAAAATTTATTTATATACTCTTAACTTCACTGTTTCTAAATTATGATTAAATTATTTTTAAAGTTGCATGGAAGCTACTCGAGCCAGTGTTGTGATTCACATCAAATTAAGTACGGGTTTTGTGATACCAATTTTAGTATTGCTGAAAATATTATTAGCCTATCCCAAAAGGTTTCTTTGCTCTCACTGGAGTGGACAAACGGACACACATAGTCAAAACATATAAGATAGATATAAATATTTATTTCTTAGCGTTACAAACGGAATGACAAATTTATAATATCCTTTAATAATTCGTTCAAACGAATAAAAAAAAAATTAATTTTGATTTGTGAGAAATTTGAAATGTGAGAAAATAAAGTGAAATTGAAGAATAATCGTAACTCTCTCTAGTTCTCTATTTACATTTTTTTTTTCTAAAATAAATAAATAAGAAGATAAAGAGAAAAAATTCTAATCAAATAACAGTAAATAGGCTAATTTTAAAAAATTGTAGATACACTTCTACAATATATGTATATCTGGGGGGAATGAAATCGAATAGCAGAGTATCAGAGAAACTTTATGGGCTTCTTTTATTAAAAATTTAAAATTTGGTGTTTTTGGTCAAAAATGCTATTATGTGCCTTCACATATCACTCAATGTCAAATTTCAGAATTGAATTTTCAGTGCTAATTACTTATACTGCGTAGTTAATGTGTTAAGTATTCAGAGTGTTGAGACTAACCTATACATAAGTTAGTCTTCAGCATAAATCGCTGATTATCATTTTGGATATTAATTAAATCAATAGTCATTTTTGAAATTGCAATCTGAGCAGCAGACCAAAAATATTCAATTACAATTCATCCCAACCATAGCATTATTAACATTACTATCACTACTCTCATATTCAAATTATAAGTGTTGATTATTCATATTATGAGGTATAGGTGCATGCTTTGAACAACATTCTTGTTCTAATATTGCCTCATTTAAATGTGGTTTTCGAATCGATTGGAGCGGATCGCTCCGCACAATTCTATTCAATTTATTATTGTATACTTTTTACTCAATTGTTATATTATCACAACATAAGAGTGTAAAAGATTAAATGTACTGTACAGGAAATTTTGTAAATAGTTCGGTGACAAAAAAGATTGCAAAAATAACTTTAATATTTTTGAAATTCCTATGTCATTTCAAAGTCAATTGCTAATTTATCTTAAATTCTTTTATTTACAGTTAATAAAAAAAAATTAATATATTTCAAATAAGTTTCCAAAACTAAAATAATTTTGGTGTTATAAAGAATACCAAAACACAAGCAAAAAAAAAACAAAAATTAAAATAGAAAAAAAAAACGAAAGTAAAAAAAACTTTTACTTTTTTTTTCTCCAAAATGAATCCCAAATGAATTTTCATTAAAGATGAAAAAAGATGAGAGAGACAGAGAAGGAGAGAAAAATTTAAACAGAGAAAAAGAATAATTTGGTAATTTTGTGTTTTGTGTTATTTTTTTTGCTTTTTTTTTCTATGTGCTTTGTTTTTAATAAGACCCAACTGCATTTCATTTTACCGCACAAACCACAACATATACATAAACAAATTTCTCATAATATAGCAAATTTACAAAATTTATTACATTTTTATCTATGTATATACTCATATACGAGTACATACATACATACATACATACATAGGCTTGTAAATTTATTTATGATTTGAAGTATAAAAATGGTGTATGAAACTAAAAACCGCCGACTTTTTTTTCGGATTTTATAGTGATAAATTGAAAATTCTCTTATGACTAATAAAAATTTACATTTTCAAGGGAATAACGAAAATTGCTTTCGTTGTTGGTTTTTTTTTCTTGTTTTTGCTCTTCTACCATTTAAACCCATAAAAGTAAAATATTTTTAATAACAAAGATGTTAAAATTAAAAAAATTAACCCTTTTTTGGGCAAATTAAATTAATATACTGGAAACGTTGTTCTTCTTTTGAAATTCTATTTTAACGTTGCGAATAGTGGCACGGCGCCGCGTTCGTGCAATGTTATCTGTAATTATCTTAATTCTGAATAAAATCACCAGATCTCTGGCTTTTAGTAAATAGTAATGCATTGCTACTAAATAACATACTAATACATTATTACTGCATACATTGCTCTTGACTGAATTCTTGTTAAACCTCCCAATTCCGATAAAACATATAATATCATCCTGTCAATCCAAATTTTTAAGCGTTTGCTTATAAAATGTCTAATAATGACTAATGGTTTCTCAAATAATTATAATTATAATAAACAAATTATTTAACAGTAACGCAAAATGAGCCTAAAAGTATGCAATATTCTTTTAACCATTAAAGAATTTTTAAAAACCAAAAAAATTTTATTAAATATTTTATCCTATATATAACAGCAACAATAAATTGTTAATGTATTTCAAATTAATTAACTTTCATTAAATTCGAAATCACATTATGTGTACTTATCAAAAATTTCATCAGTTCAAAAATAATTTATTCAATCTGTGCAATTAATCTTAAACGAAAATTAATTTATAACAATTATTATTTAATTTCAATATTATTATTTTAAATAATATGGAAGATCTACAATATGTGAATTAAAAAAAAAAAATTAATTTATACTTTTATGTAAAATCTCACATTACACACAAAATTACTTCTGATATACTTAATTATGTAATTCTTATTAAATTACCAACATTACAAACAATTTCAAGTATGTACACACTTTGAATACTTTGAATTCTTGAATATAAACTTAAGTAAAATAATATAAGAATGCAGTATAAAACTTTTAAAAAAATTTTTCATTCAAAATATTTTCTAAAATTTAATAAAATATTATGTTAAAAAATTCGAATACTTAATTTATGCAAATGTAAATAATTTTGTGAATAATTCAGTATACAGAGTGTATTAAAATTTATTAACTGAATTATATGAAGGCAATGAAATGAATAAATAGAACAATTGCCGAATAATTATTGTCTAAAAATAGGTAGTGTGTGGATGTTGGCAATATTTAGGAAAATATCGTGGCACAGACAAAAATATTGTAAATACTTCTGATACATTAAAAAATCATGTGTTTTAATCGCATATTAATCCGCAAGTTTACAGTCAATCATATCATAAGTCAAGATGAAAGTGGATTACAATGTGCGTTGAAGTGGGTAAATTTTACAAAAATTTTAGTGTAATATCAGTATTCAGTGAATTTTTAGAGTAAGAACTGCAAAAAAAGAATATTCTCAACCTTAATATATTAAATATCGTCAAATTCTTAAATACGCCGCCTCTTCATTTTATTTATAAACTTAATTATTGACTTATTTTTTTTAATTTAGAATATTTTAGTTTATTATTCGGATTTCTTCATTTTCCTTAAAATTCCCTTAAATATCAATTATATTGAAAAACAATTTCTATGACTACCATTAATCTTGAATCAAAAGCGAGACAGCCTGTGCATACTTGGAACATCATATTATCGGTATAAGATAATAAATATGTATGATTGTAACAATTGTATGAGTACATTGTGGAACATATTACATTAATATTAATAGCTACAGAGAAAAGAATACAAGAAATATACAGAAAAAAAAGGAAATTTCTTTATACCAAATTAAACAATAAGCAAAAATAAAAAATTACACAAAAAAAAAAAAAATTATTCAAATTCAATCGAATCAATCATTGAGATTCATTTTTTTCTCTCTTTGGTTTTAAAAATAGGAAAAAGGTTCTCTATTATTTTGATTTTCCTTTTTTTATTTTTTTTTTTTTGTTAATGGGAAATCTTGATAAAAAATTCTTGTTTTTTTTTTTCTTTAAATATTTAAATAAGTAAAATTTTATTTTTTGTTACAATTGACTGTAAAATATTTTCTCTATACACAATTCTACATTACTAAACTTTTAAGTGCAAGGTTTTTTTGTTAATCATCTTCTTAACTGATATCAAACATGTCAATCCAACTAAAATATTAAATAGACTTCATACCATCAAATACTGTTTGTGCATTTCGTTTGATTTGATAAATGTATGATAAAAGTTTGATTTGATAATTTTCGTTTTATCGGAGTTTAATCACGAAAATAAAATGCCAGTCAATTTTCATCAAACAAAATTAACAATGTTTGATATGGGAACTTTGTTTTATTAAATTGTGTTTCCTAAAGCAATAATGAACTGAATGCAGTTGCAACAACATTGTCTTAAAATATATACAGAATTTAAACATTTAACATGATTGCAATTGCATCGAACAATTCAATCGAACCAAAATTTTAATTAAGTATTATAACAATGTTTGATATTCGTGAAACATAAATATCCAACTACAATTAATTATGCAAAAACTGTGCTAGTTCAATATTAATGCGATGGATAGGCTAATGTATGCAACCACATTTCGAATTGAATTTATTTTGCGAAAAACTTGTAACATACCATTTCCAATCAAACATAAATTTTTAATTTAACATTGCTCACAATTAATTACTGTATTATTTATCGTAATTGTATTATTACCTACATCAATATTACATCGTGTAAACTCTATTTCGCTTCATTAGCATATCTCCATACTTATGGAACAAAATAGAACTCAGATTTGTTTAACTTGTCTAACGGCTATATGTATTGAGAATATTATACAAGAACATTTCATCCTATTTCAGGTAGTGCTATTTATTTTATAGTAAATTTCCGATTTTACAAAATAGTATTGACATATTATTCTTCTTATAAAATTTTTCAACTAAAACCATGTATACCGATATAACGAACATCATACAGAAATTTGTATTATCACATTAGTATGATCAAACAGAATAGTATGAATGCAACATGTATGAAACACAAATTGTCGTATTGATGAATAAAATTCGAATTATAAATTGTTTTTTTTTTTGTTTTGAATTTTCAATGTCAGATTACTGTTTATCATTTTTCTGTTTAATAATAGCTATAACAATACAAAAGTTAGCAAAAAAAATATTGAAATCTTTTTGATCAAAATAATTAAAGAAATGAATCAAAAAAAAAGAAGGAGAAAACCATATTTTTTCTTCAATCTTTTTAAACGAGACACAATATTTTTAACTGACAAACTTAAAAAGTTGCAGGTCAATAGATTTGATACCATAGTTTAAAAATTACTCTAATGGATGAACGAACTTTAATCTTTTTAAAGAACCATTCTTAACCTTTCTTTAACAATGTAAAAATTTTTTCTTGTTTTCTTTATACAAAACTTTCTGATTTTTTTTAAAAAAATTTTCGATTTAAAGTTAAAACAAGAATGAAAAATAAAAAAAGAGAAAACAAAGTGCAGAAAGAAAGAAACAGAGAAAATAAAAGAGATGAAAAATGAAATCAAATCAATTATTACAAAGTATTAAGTGTGAGCGTATAACTGACAATGATGACGATGATCCGTAATGATACTTATGATAACACTGTTGATGATAACGATGATAATGATGATGATGGTAATGATGATGAGTTGAAATGTTAAAAATGTTAAAAATGCTTGTATTACCGTAATTTTATCCATAAATTTTATTGAAAATAATAATAATAATTTTTCGTTTCTCTGTCTCTCCTTTATATTCTTGCAAATTATTTTGAATTAAAAACCCAAAAATAAAGTAACAATAATAATTTAAAAGCAAATCTCTTTCGAAAATTCTGATAACACTAAGGCTATTTTCGTACAAAGTTTAATTTATAAATTTAACTTTAACTTTAAGATAAAATAAATAGAATTTATCAAAGAGTCTAAAATCAGTCCCGAGTTTTTAGACTACAAACAAAACTTAATTACCAAATTATTGTTACACGGAAATTCGGTCTTTTTACCGAAAATTATCATTTATCTTTCGCAAATGAAAGAAATAATAAATACAAACATAATCTCCTTCCACTCTCTCTCAATTAATTTATTCGAACGTTATAAAACTATCTTTTCCATGCACATTTTTATTAAAGTTTCAAGTTATTTTCAAAGTAAAGCAGAAGAAACTTGTTCAGGTAACATTCTCTTAAAACCATTACAAACGTCATAATAAATTGATTATACCTTTCATATAATGCACAATGAATAAGATGCAAAAAGGATCAACAACAGGCTTTAAATTGAAATTTGAAACAAAAGAAGAAACTAATTTTAACATTGCTCTTCTCCTCCTCATCTCCTATGTCTAATATCCAAATACAAAAGCAAATCTCCGTTATGTTTTAGTTCCCCTCCCTCCTTTCCTTCTTATTTCACAAGTTCGCATGCAAATAATTATCGTCTCTTAAAGAAAGAAAGAATTAAAAAAAAAAAATTAAAAATAATTTTTTATTGGATTGTTACATTAGATTTTTACTCGGTTATCTTGTCTCTTTCTCTCATCCTCTCTCACCCTCTCTCTCTCCAGTTATTCTTTTTCCTTCGCTTAAAGTGTTAAATATCTTATTATTTATCAAAAACAGCTACACAAACACAATGTATTTTCAGATCTCTTTATTTTATTTCTTCTCTCTTTCTATCTTTCTCTCTTTCTCCTCTTTTCATACTTAAAATAACAGTTTTCATTATATTTTAATTAAATTATTTAAAGTAATTCATCAAAATTTTTTGTTATTTTATTTTCCGCTCTCTTCTATTGTTTTTTTATTTTTGTAAAAAAAAAAAAAAGCAAAAACAAAATCTCTCCGTGTTTCATTGTTTTTGTTGGATATCGAATTTCGTAGAAAACGTCCTTGTAGTGCAAAATGACTTAAAATGAAAAATAATAAAAAGAAGAGCGACGAAAAAAACGCAAAGAGAATAAAGTGAATATGAAGTGAGGAAGGCAAAATACAACCCGAGTATTAATATCGTTTTTCAATTGGCTTTAAAATTGATGAACGGAAAAATTGTTTTAAATTTTTTCGAAATGAAAATTTTTTTGTAAAAAGAATCCAATTACTTCAAATAATAATGAATAATAAATTTAATTGTCAAAGATAAAATGTATGTAAATATAAAAAATATGTAGATGTATGTACAATATTATGCAATGTTAAATTAAAATGATAAATTAAAATACATAATTGAATCAGTAGACATTTAATCAATTTTTAATTTGAAATAAATTTTATATTATATGTGTTTAGTGTGGTAGTACAATTTAATTATATAGACCTATATTTGTAGCACCTTGCACTAAATGTATTGTGACTTAATCTTGTAGATATTTAAGGGAATCGAATAAAATATAAGGCAAAATTCAGCAACGAAAAGAACTCTAAAGTACCTATTAATCTTTAAAATACCATTATAATAGAGCTTGAATATATTTGAAACCGTAATCAAGGGCACTCTACAAAAATTTTGCAGATTTACAATAGGTAAAGCCAATTAACATGAATTATTGAAAACAAAATTTAATTTTTAATGCTGATCTCATCAAAACAACCCAGGCAAATTGTGGAAGAAGCCGAAATAAAGTTTTTTGAGGTGCTAGGATTTTTTTAAAATTTGTTTACCCATAGAAGTTGTAGCCCATTCAATAGTAGTAGTAGTAAGATAGGGGGGAAATACCTGGTCATCAAGTTAAAGTCCATGCACTAAATCAACAAAATGATTCATCGGCAACTCTAAACCGGCATCCCACAACCCCCATGTAACCCAATCCCAAAGAACATCTACTTGAACAAATCAACCTCCATGGCGAATCTTAAAAGTCATGTGAGAGACTTCCCGGACAGGTGTGCTAGGGCACCATAAAAGAAAGTCCTAAAGAAACGTTTTTTTTCCACATCAAAGACCGCCAGGCACAAAGAACATGTTCCACATCCTCCACCTCCGCCATATCCCGACATCCACAACATATTCATCGTAGCGACCCCAAACCTCTTGGTCATTTTGTCTAAGGGGCAATGTGTTAAAGAAAAGAAACTGAGAAACTTATTTGAAATTTTTGCATTAGCAAGAACCATAAACAATTGAAGTTCAGTTTTCAGTGACGTTGTTGCCGTATATTTCATTATTTTTGCCAAGTACCAAAACGTACACACAGATTCCAAACTCTTAACGTGACGCAAAACAATATTATTCAATCTCCATTATTTGAAGCAAACCTCAAAGTGAGTAGTTTTTAACCCACAAACTTGGTAAGTGCTCTTTAACAATATTCTACTCACCTATATAACAAGGAAGAAAATTCAATTTCATGCTCTCTTCTATCAAAATTTTATCAAAAAAATTTAATTTAAATTTCATCATATTCCAAAATGAGCCTTTTTAAACTATTTGCGGATATTTTTTAAAATTTCAATTGAAAATAAAAAAAAAAAAATTAAAAATATTTTTCATAAATTTTATTGCGAAAAATTATTTTCCTAAAAAATTAAAAAAAAAATCTACAAGTATTCCTTTTATCTTAAAAACAAAAAATGTCCTTTTTTTTCAACTTCTTTTGTGGTAAGTATTTAATAGGTTCAACATAAGATGTGGTCGGACAATAAAAAAACGAAATATTTGAAAAAAGAATACACAGAAAATAATGGAAAACCCTACAAATTTTAATTTTTTTCTCTGTTTTTTTCCATTTAAATAAAATTTTTACATTTTAAGAGAAAAAGAAAAATGGTTACCAAGGTCAGTTTGGTTTTTTCTCTTTTTGTTTCGTTTATTTTTGATTTTTATTACCAGGTAAATAAAAATAAAATTTTTAAACATTTCCAAGGTAAAAAAAAAAAACAAATGAAACAAAATTCCAGCAACACAAAAATCATTTAATGGTTTCCCGAAAAACAAAAATATAAAAGGAAAAATGTTGAATAAAAAGGACCTTTTCATTTATCAACCAAAAAATAAGTCAGAAAGAAAAAATTTTAATGATTTTTATTGTTATTTTCATCTCATATATGCAGAGCAATACTATCATAAAGAATTGTTTAAAAATATTTAATTTGGTGGAGGGTTTCTTGACCAAATTTTTAAAGAATTTTAAAGAAAATTAAAAATAAATTGCAATATTTTTATTATCAATTAATCCTCAGATCCATTATTTAATATTTTTGTAAATGGAAGCAAGTGCTTATATATATTCAAATAATAAAGCCTGGATGAACACATAGTATCCAGAAGACGTAAATCAAGCAAATACAAACTTTCCAGAACAAAGTCCTTCGAAATAAAGTAAGTGCTCTCTGGTATTCAAATTGTTATAAGACTAATACAGAAATTTAGATGTTACTCGTGTAAATGATGAAATAAAGAAAGCACGTTATGAGACATAGTGCGAGTTTGGAACAAAATTTCTTAATTTTGCTAAAGGTGCTGAAATAATATTTCCGCCTATTACCTAAATTTTGTTATTTGTATAAAGTGAATTGTGTACAAATATTTATAAAATTTATCAAATACTGGTAGTGTGAGTCAACATATAAAAATTATAGTCTCCTGATTTCAAAATTACAATAATTAAGTATTGCCAAGCAATTAAGCAATAACAATTTATAAGCTGAATTGTATACTTATGACAATGCAATTAAATTTATTTAAAAATTGCGCATTTAACATTGCAAATTATGCGTATTATTTCTTAGATTTTAATTGTTATAAACGAAATCAAAAAATCTTATAATTATTTTCTTCGAATGTAAATTCGTAAAATTCGTGATAAATTTTCAGGGCAACAAAAACAAATTATTTTTTATTTCTAATTCAATTTTGTGTATAAATAGAATTTTCATAAGAATTAATTTTTCTTCTTATTTTATTTAAAAATTTTAATTTTTTTTTCCATAATAACAACCACGTCATATTTAGTATACATTTTTGTTTTTCTTAAATAATTTAAAAATCTTATTTTATGCACCTTTTCGCCTACAATACTTATATTTGAATAATACTTATACTTATATCTTGTGAGCACACCGTAAATATTACCGTTAAAAAAAAGAAATTTGAAAACAAGTAAATAAATTTTTCACGCCTGGCCTCACTATGTAGGTTCGATTAAATTATTTATTAGAAAAATTTGGTAGCAATTAATATTAATCCCTGTCTATGATTCTTGTCTGGAATTTTGTTTTCAACATTAAATTCAAAAATTTTATAATATTGAGTATATTGTTCATGACGAGAATTACGATATTAAAAGCACACTCAAAACTCTCAAATGTGACACTATGAGAACAAAACTAGAGTTTAATTTATCAAAATATTAAATTTTATATCACTTAATAGCTGTAATAAATTACACTCTATTGATGCTATTGAGTGAGATTTACAATTACTCAAAAGTCTAATTTTCTTTCGCAAAGTTGAAATTTCTAGAATTTTACGAGTGAGATTCACAATAAGCGTGATAAGAAATTTGTGCCAATTCTACAAAAACTCTTCGTGTTACTTAATATTAGATATATTTATATCTAATAATGCTACGTATATTTATATTATATATATATATATATATTTGTATTTCATCATACATCTATATCTAACATCATAACAAACTTTATAAGTATTCAAATTTTCAAAATATATGCAAAAACGAGTAAAACTCAGAGCACCTCCAAACTGATTGAACTATAAACAATTGTTCCCTAACATTTCGTCATGCAAGACATTTTATAATTGCATTACATTTCATCATTACATTTCATTATTATAGCAATTCATCATTGCATATTTCAACATTATAGCAATTCATCATTATCGTATTTCATCAGTATTCAAACAACATTGGTTCTAACATTTTTTTAACACATTTTAACATTAGCTCTATGCAGAAATATACTTAGTACAGAGACACCCTGTATATTTAATCAAATATTAAATCTAACCTAATAACAATATATTAGAAATTCTTTTATTATTATTTTCTATCAATATTTTCAATAAAACCAGTTTATCATACGCCTAAAAATAGGCAAAAATTTTCTATAATTTACGTAAATTAATCAAAATGTATTCGCTGTATTTATTATTATTATTTTTTCTGTTATTTTCTAATAAAATTGCAAATTTTAAAGGTTTCCAAGAAAATTGAAAAAGGATAAAACGAAATTCATAGATATGAAAAAAAAACGCAAGGCGCGTTTCACCTCAATTTTCTAATCTTATAGAATTTTTTTTTTCCTTTGTCTTCGTTTCGTTTTTTCTGAGTTTTTTTCTTTTTTGTATAGCTTCCTTGAATAGCACTTGAAAAATTCATGAGAATGCTACCTAGCTAGCTAACTTGAATTTTTTTTTTCTTTTTTTGTTTTTTTTTTTTTGTGTAAAAAAACGATTTTAAAAGCGAAAAATGAATTAATTTTTTCCGTTTTAGTGTGTGTGTGTGAGTGTGTAGGTGGTAAAGTGTTTTTTAAACAACTTTTTTCCATTTTGCGTTTTTTTCTTATTTTCTTCTTCTATTTTCATTTTTCCTTAAGGATTCCTTCCTTAATTTTCATGTTTAATTTATTTGCGCATTTCTATTTCATTTTTTTTTTTAATTTTCTTTTCAACCTTTAGAATTTTAACCTTCATGAATTATTGAAATACCTAGGTAAATATAAATGGAACAAAAAACAAAATGGAATTTAATACTCAAACTTCAAAGGATTCTTCATGTTTAACTGTGTAAATTTTTTTTTGTTCCAATTTTCTATATAACAATTTTCTTTTCATAATTAAATTATACAAATACACACACACGCACACACAACTCTTTATTATTTTTTTTTATAACGAAATTTTAGCAAAATGATTGAAAAAAAAATTAAAATCGCCACTAAGAAAAAATCAAAAACGCAAAGCAAGAAAAAAAACTGAATAATTTGTTGTGGGGTAGTGGAAGGCAAAAAATTTTCATTGTAAAAACAATTTGCAAACATATAAAAAAATTATCCTTTAAAAAAAAAGCAATGAAATTTCCTCATTTTTTTTTTTGGAATTCTTATAACAAAATTGAATTTTCAGTCTTTTCATCTTTCTTTTCCGAATTAAATGAATTTATTAAAAGAGAATTATAAGCAGAAAATTAAACAATATTGAATTTCAAATTTTTGCTTATACTCTAAATTAAAAATTTTCAAAAAATGCCACTATACACGAATTACTGCTCGAAATTTGCGAAGAGATTTTATCAATCGCAAACTCCTGGGTGATTATGACCAGAGACGGTTTAAGAAAATTTTATGGATGTGCAAGAATCAGGGGAAAATTCTCACCAGAATCTTTTTGGGCCAATGCATACTTGGGAGACACCTCAGTCGGGTGAGTCTTGAAAGTGGGGACATTTGCAGATTCTGTAGGGATAACTAATGGATCCTTATACGTGGTCACGGTGCACTATTGCCCTACTCGTATAAATCTATAATCTACAAAATTTATTAGTCACAGAAGTTTTTTTTTCAAAATTTTAAATTATAATTTAATATACTGCAACACCGCTTTAAAAAAGCAACATTGCTAGCATAATTCTAATTAAGGATTCAAAAACTATTTCAAGCCAACGAAGAGTTGACTTATATCCCGTATCTTTACCCGGCTAGCCTCCTTCTTTTAATTCCCGAGAGATGTTTTAACACAAACTCTGTATTACATATCAGCGAACACCACTCTTAATGCTTGAATGACAATATTATACCACTAGCATTATAAAAATTATATTATTTTGTATTGTTATAACACCACAACACAACCATATTTGTGGTGCTATAATACACATTATTTTTGATGTCCAAAATCGTGTTACAATTTAATTTTCATAATTTGAGAAACCATATTACAATATAATGTACAAGGCGAACAACAATACCCATAATTAAATAAAACATTTATGTGCCAATTATAATGAGAAAAATATTACCAAATTATAAAAAATTTTTTTACACTTAATTTAACTAGCTACACATTTTGTGTTTAATTTAACTAGCAAACAACATCGACAACAATATTATAAAATAAATATTATAAAATTTATTTAATAATGTTAATAAAATTTAAAAAATGAAATAAAATTTTAAATTCACACCTTTAATTTATTTAATTTTCATAATAATAATTATTGGTAAATAATACACCAATTAGTACTACATATAATATATACACATTATGAACTCTTTATTTAGTTCATTACAAAATGTAAATGTATAACATTATTATTCTTTCAATTATATAATATTAATCATTTGTATAACATCTTTATAGAATCTCAATTATTTTATAATTGATATTACAATATGCTCAATAAATAATGTTAATTATTAATCAAAATAATTTTATTATATTTCAAAATTATTATAATAATTTTGTATAACATTTTTTCAATAATAAATATATATACAATTATACAGAATTATATAACACATTTTAATATAATTATGAAAATTTATAATAATGAAATTAAAAATTATTATATTCAATTCAAGAATATACTTGAATTATTTTAAACATTTTAAGAATATCAATTATAAATTCTTCAAGCTTAAGATACAGAATTTTGAGGATATTGTTTTAATAACGATTAAATGAGTATTGAGAGTAAAATATAACAGTTATATCATTATTAATGTTATATGGTCACTAAGTAAAGCATGAGATAAATCATGTCTGTTAGATTATATACCTGTCAATGTATGTTACTCTCACTAGATATTTTACTGTTATACAAAATAAATATTATATTAATTAACTCTCTTTTACCATATTCGCAATGGAAGTAGATTATAATATAACTAATATAGTATATTTTAAAAGAAATACATATTTTGTCTTTTAATAAAATTTGAAATATGAAACTGTTTGCAAATACTCTTACAAGATCATTGTATCCAAAAAGTATACTCTCATAATTATGTTAAACTTAAAAAGTTAGAGCTTATATGACATACAAATTGAGCATTATGCAGAACCAATATAGAATTAAATAGGTAGTTGCTCACAATAAATGATTACATAAAGCACAAGGATAACATAATGTAGAAATACATTGGTTAAATTTGCGTTTGCAGTTCTAACAAATATCTGCAACGGCAGGACAATTTTGTAGTTTAATGCAAACAGCATTCCTGTTTTGTTGGTGCAAAAGATCTTCTGTCAAATCGACATCATAAACTTTTTTTTTTTTGCTTTTAAATTATAATAACCTCAACTAGTAGAGAAGTCATTATTAAAATTATAATATCACCTCTATTAAAATCATTAAAATATAAATCAAACTTTATGGCACCAGAGTTTTTGTGGGTATAGCCCTGAATTACTTGTTCTATTGGAGTGCAGTTTTAACTAATACGATCTCTCGCAGTCTAATAAGAACTCTAAACACGAATGCAACCATTGTCATACAAGACTTAAAATATATTTTCTTTACTTTAATATTCTGACAAAAATTAATAATAACAGCATCAGTGTTATGGTATTATATTACATAACTAATATGTATATCAGTATAAAAGTATGATACATGCTCTAATATACAACAGTTCAATTCATAAACATTACTGTCGTGTAAGTTTCGAATAAATCTTATTAATTAATTCAAATTTATTTCAGATGTATAATTCTCTTATTTCAAATTTCGACGCGACACCTCTTAATCCTTTTCGGCAATATAATATAATAATTATTACCGATTTCTATCAAGTCATATTAACACTATCAACAAAATCACTACTTAAAATTTTATGACGAATGATTTTAGAAAATTCTTTATAATCGAGAATTACTAATTTATTTTAGTAATTTAAGAAATTCACATGAGAATTTGAGAAAACATTTTTATAATTTTAATAAAGAATATAAGAATTTTGTTGATTAAAATTAAATTAATCACTTTTGTGTCTACTTATACAACCCACAATATAATTTTACAAGAGGGTTATCTATCTATACATTCAACATGATAAAATAATAATTAATTAATAATCTTGGTTGTATAAAAATGTTTAAGTAATAAATTATTATTACAATTCATGCGATTTTTCGTATCTACATAGAAATTGAAATTTAATAGCATAAAATAATAATAATTAAAATTGAAATATATAAAAAAAAAACAAAATTACATACATTATAAATTTTTTTTTTTAATTAAATTTTTCATTTTATCTTAAAATCATTAAAATTAAAATTCATAAATTCAATAATTAATCTTAATTAAATTTCTTTACTCTTAATCTTTACACGTTTTTTTTTTTTTTAATTACGAATCGTATACAGAAAACTACAAGCTTTTATCTGTTGAGATGTATTGTTACATTTATAATGTTTTCAAATTGTAGAAATTTAGTTATAAAATCGAGTATTACATTAAGAAAGCACATAATTTGAGAAACACATATCCTATTTCCAATGAGTTCTTTTCCAATGATTCCGATGGAATATTTCACTGCAATGGAAGCTCTTATTCCAATCGAACTTCTAAGCGACTTTTCCCGTTGCAACTGGATTCCCAATTTGAACAGAATTCTGATCGAATTCCTTTACTCCGATTCTCATTTCTATCGAATTTTTTCATTTCGATTGAATTTCTCGTTTCGATCGGATTTCTCATTTCAATCGGATTTTTCATTTCGATCGAATTTCTCATTTCGATCGGATTTTTCAATTCGACAGAATTCTTCATATCCATCGAATTTCTCAATTTGACGGCGAATTTCTTATTTTGAAAGACCAATCTTTTTTAACCAGAATTTCGGCCGACTTTCTAATTTCTATCAAATTCCCTTGGTTGTCTTACTCTGACACTTACCTAATGTAGTAGCAGTAGTAGATATAATTAATTTTTTTTAAATAATGAAAATATACAATGTCGATTAATCTTTTTCATTCCTTATAATATTTCCCATGATAATCAAGAAAACGAAACCCTCATTTAATTAGTTATTAATTTGAAAGTCGAAAATAAGTTGTTAACCTTTAATTTTTGCCACACTTCATTTAATATACACTTAAAAATATAATATTTAATATTTAATAAATGCAAAATAAAAATTATGCTTTCAAAATTCTACATAAATTTTAATTTAATCTCATTATCAAATTAATTGTGCATACTAATTTTTTTTACACATTATTGTGAGTAAACCAAGAAAAAACTTAATTTTAATATGAAATTAAAATTCAAATTCATAATAAAATCTGATTATTATCGTTGAATTAATAACTAAACTACTATAAAAATTCTATGAAATTTAATCAACTTTTCAATCACGCAAGACAAAAATAAACGCTTAAATTTAATTTACAATTTTATAGGTAAGTGTAAACATTATACATACAAGTTTTGGAATATGAATCTTAGACATAGGTATACATATATGTACAATAAATGCAATATGTAAAGGTGTATTTTGAATAATAAATGAGAATTTAAAAAGAATTAGCTACTTGTATAGTGGCGCCATCATCTGAATAATATGAAATTAATATGTAAATATTTTTCTTTCTTATTTATAATTACTATATTTCAGCTGAAAAAAATAAGAAATTTTATTCATTTTGAAATGTAAATTTTAAATTTTAAAAAATTAAACGAAGTAGGGGTGTGCAAATGTATCAGGAGCACGCAGATCCGCTATGATATTTTACAGGAAGAATTTTCTCAAAAGTGTTATATTGATAGATACCGCACGCTAATGATTTATTCTAATAAAAAAAGCAACTATAATGAAACATGAACTTTTTCACACCATACGCAGCAGCTGTATGATACCACATAAACCGACATCTACTCTTTAAGTAAAAACTTTAACAAAAAACTTGATTGCATTCCAGCCTACTTGTATTAAATTGCGTAACCAAAACCGCTGCTATACTTAAATTCGTTTAAGATTGATTGAAATCAACCACAAAAATTAAAATAAAAACAAAAGTCAACATTAACGTTCGATTCTCATTTAATTCATGACATCATTAAGTTGAAATATAAAAAAAAAAAAGACATTTTAGAAACCGGAAATGTCATCAATTCATACGAATAATCATTCATTTTTAAATTTTATTGAAGACCTCTATTCGTTTTTGCTTTTATAATTTTATAATTTTCTTCTTATACTTTTGCATGCCGTCATCGTTCTTCACAAATAGTGAGTAGAACAGTTTTGAATTTATGTATTTTCTGTTTTTTTTTTCACGAATTTATTTTCCAATTTAATTCGTACTTTTCTTCTTTTATTCTATACTCTTACAGTTATATACAGCAAATTGTTATACTATGCACATTTTTATTTCCTTAGAAAAAATTTTACGCGCGAAACAAAGAATAAAATCGAAAAAAAATATCAAATTCGAATAATCGAACGGATTTAAGAAAAAAACACAAAAAAATTTTTTATAATGGCACAACAAAGAGAATTCATATAAAAAGAATACCAACTTCCGTAGCTGATAAAATAATTTATATACTTTGCAATAGCATTTGCATACAAACATAACATTACATAATTTTCTTTATACACGTTATACAAACTTTCTATGTATATATTATACATATAATAAAATGTATAACATTATTGATTCATAAGAATAACATAATTGCAAACATAAAAATAATAAGAACATAAGAAGAATATTAAAGAGAAAAAGGGTAAAACAAAGTAAAAGAAAAAAAAAACAAAATAAGAAGCAAACAAAAGCATTGTCCATCATTCTCTTTAACGATAAATAGAATTCCAAAATTCTGATTGGGTTCATAATATTCTAGTTTCCCTATTAAATTTGAAATGTGTATTACACTTATTACTTCTCAAGTGCATGGACAACCTACACCAAAGAGGAACTGCTTCAGAAATTTTAGTATTCTATAATATAACAACTATATTCTGCAAAGACTCTCTTCTCTCTCAAATTTATAAGAAAAACCTACATTATGAGACGTTGTTAATGTCCAATTGGTCATAATTTGAAGAAAGAGTACGAAAGAGTTTATTTCGAATTCCGATAGATGGCTTTAATTAATATGAAAAACCTGAATGACTGTAACAAATACACACAAAATATTTCGGATTCACTTCAAAACAATTTGAAAGCCAAATTCAAGAAGGAAATAATATAGCCAGCATTCAATACAGCCCAGTGTTCGACTAGAATACCCTAATTCGACTAGAAAATAAAATTGACATTGAGTGTTTTCTTCCTCCTTCAAGAGGTTAGAAACTGGAAAAACAAATACTTCATAGTCTTGCCTTCCCTTATTGTCTTAAAATTTCTTCATGTGATGTTATTCCTGGACCTTAGTTTAATTACGTTCTGAGAATGGATTACGAGTGATAGCGTGAGAGATATGTACGAGAGATAGCGATAACTCATTTATTATTTTAACCATGTAAAAGCCAAACATTAGTAGTTTGATAAACCCGCCTCATTAATTCAAGTTCCAATTTATTCAATTTCTATTATCAACAACCTGAACTTCTTAAAATCACATAAAAATTAACAATAAAATTTAAAATATCTTAAAGTTTTCCAAAAACTCTCGAAGTAATTTTGTATTTCTTTGTTATATTTAAAAAAAAAAAATAAACTTTCTTTTCATTTTATTTTAAAACTTTTTTTGAAATTTTCCCAGATCATTATAAAAAAAAATAAAATTAAAGTCAAAAAAAAAAATAACAAGGCGCTTAATATGCTGACAGTTGTTTCTCTTTCTTACGTAAACTTTTTTAATGTGCATGTATAACACATGCATAATTTATTTATACATAAAATGTGTCTATAGGTACTACACTTACAGTTTAAAATACATTATATGCAGTATATAACAGCAATACAAATATATTTACACAAATATTTATATTAGCATGTTTTATGATCAATCAAAGATATTATTATAGCACTAAAGTCAAAATATTATGTTTTCGAAAACAAACATCAAAAAAATATAAAAACAGCAAAACAAAAATCATAATGAGTTTTTTCATTTTTAACATTTTTTTTACATGTTTACATTACATGTTCGCAATAAAATTGAGAACCAATTTACATTGTAAATAATTTTTTAAATTGTCATTGAGCAATGAACACCACTAAGGCCACAAGAATTTTTCAAGAATTTTTAAAGGAGCTTTCAAAAATGTTTTTCATCCCTCTTAGATCCGTAACCTTATCCCAGTATGTATACAGTGACCTATATTTCATCATCCTAACACAGCAACTTTAATATTTTTCACTCTCGAAAAAAAAACCCTTCATAGCAGAGGTTTTTGCTTCAGTTTTTCATTTCCGAAATATACATGCAAATTGTTTTAAACAGTAATTTTTGAAAATATCACTCGAATATATCTTAAATTGAACGATTGAATTTGTGAAAGTTTAAAATAAGAAGAAGAACCGAAAGGTGCTTAATCCCATCACAAGTAGCAATTTCTATCTGATTCTAAGTCTAATGCCGGAATTGATAAAGTGATAACAAATTTGAATATTGTATAGGAATTAAGTAATTAGATGTGTTTAGAATATTGTCTTTGGACAATAATTTTCTTTATTAGAGCACTTACATATTAAATACAAACAATACTTCACAACTCATTTTCCAGACTTAAAACAAGAAGAATATAAAATGAGGACAAAAACATTCATCATACATAGCCTTACTTTTCTTCATTATGGCTGTAATTTGCGACTGTTTTCGTGTTGAATTGGGTGTAACCCCTTAACCAGCTAGGAAGGTTAGAGAGCCGACGCTTTTTTCTTAAAAAAAAAATCAATCATATATTCAAATATTTTCTTGAAATTTTAATTCGCCATGGTTAACAATCATTCGGAATATAGTTGAACCTATGACTCCAATATTTCAATCCAATGTGTCCAGTAAATTTTTACCAATTCGGCACTTTGAATGGGTACAAAATATCAACCTATTTCTTTCAATCATTTTAAAAAACTATTTTGTTTAAAAGAAAAGGGCTTTAAAGCAAACCAGTAATAATAAATTAACAAAAATTAAAAAACCAACTAAAGAATGATTTGAACAACGAGTAGTATACGAGTATGCTAAGTATAAAAACAACAATTCAAACAAAATCTTTCAGATGAGTAACATTGAAACTTTTCATTCAGAAAAATAAAGCAAGAAAACTGTAAGAAGAAAATTCAAGTAAAAATTTAAAATGAAAAATTACATTTCCGAAATGTAAAGACGTCTACATTAATTGCATAACTCCCTATGAATCAGCAATATACAAGAACAATAACAGAATTCAGTTGTAGAGTGGTATGATAATAAAACAGAAAATAACATTAAAAAGATTTTAGTTAAAATCATTTTACTGGATGCAATTTAAGAACCGTTTGTTAGTTAAAAAGGGCAAAAAACAAAAAGAGAGAAGCAAGAAAAAGTTAAAATTCTTAATTTCTTCATCTTCTTCTGGTACAATCTTCAGTAAGTTATTGGCTCTAAAAAAGCTTCTTGTTCCTTTGAATTTAAATTAAATTCCATTTCTTTTATTATTTACAAATTAAGATTATATAGCGTTAAATCGGAAAATACTAGCCAATGGGTCATGTAATTCATACAGAGCATAAAATTAAAATATTGTTATACAATATTTTCGTAAAGTAATTTAAAATTTTGTTATTAATGAAACAAATTTAAAGATATAAGGATTTCATTTAAGAGAAATTTTACTTTAAGTGAAAAATTTAATACTTTAAGTGTTTACTTATATAACTTACAGAGCTGGGTAATGGAAGCAGTCAAGGTAACAGCAATGTCATTGGTATTATGTGTATTATTTAGGATCCCTGTCGTAGGCGAGCCATCACCTCCCATTCATACAATAAGTATTCTATCGCTTTGCCCTCTTTCAGGTAAAGACGGCAGACCTCACACGGACTACAGAATAATTTTGAGTTAAATAGTTGTTCGTTTCAATAATTTGTGCAATTACAATTTTACCAAGTATTGAGTGGGCTTCTCAACTTAGCCGAATTGTAACCAAAAACACGATGCTTCATGAAGA
The DNA here is from genome assembly GCF_029603195.1 of Condylostylus longicornis. Taxonomy (NCBI): domain Eukaryota; kingdom Metazoa; phylum Arthropoda; class Insecta; order Diptera; family Dolichopodidae; genus Condylostylus; species Condylostylus longicornis. The sequence goes on from NW_026578045.1 coordinate 3,657,879, forward strand.
CTATCACCTATATTAAGTATTTTCTGCCAATATCATATTATTAACAACAGCTTATCAATTCCTTTAAGCCGAATTATAATCAATGTGTCCTCTCACGTGAACACTTCCGACACACTAACAAAAAATGTCAAAAAATGACAGTTGGAACCTCGAATGTATTAAAATTTCCTAAGCAGTTTCGCCTACAGATGAAATGTCCTGAATAACTAAATCCTCAGAATGGAAAAAGATGTTTTGTAATAATGCACATTAAGTCTGGGAGACTGTTTTTGTATGGAAAACAAACATCAGAATTTCAATATTTAAACTTTTGGGTAACTTCTGATTTTTATATAGTAGACTTGCATACAAAACAATTTCTATTTGCAAATTACCGCCTAATGGAAAAAACCCACAAATTATAATAAGAAAGTTTTTGAATAACACACACAGGTAGTACGTAACACAACTGAAATGGTATCTACACTCAACTCTACAATTTCTACAAAATATGCCTGCATACGCATTAATTTTACCTTAACTTTACAATTATAATATGTATAAGACAAATGCCACACAATATACAATATTGTACGTGCAACGTGTTTCACAAATTAATTCTTAAATTATAGCTGTTATACTCATTATGTGTATAACATAAAATATGCAACTGACATATAAACAAAATAGTAAACACATTAAAATGCATAATAAAAAAAAATTAAAGAGTTTTTATGTGAAAATTTTATAAAAAACAAAAGCTTAAACATAACAAGTGAACTTTTATTAAATAAATAATAATTATTTTTTTAAAGTTTTTAGTACTTATATGCATTCACTTTTTAAACAAAAAAATTTTCAGATTAAAATAATCAACTAAAGAGTAAGTATGAGCAAATTGAGGAAGGAACAAAAAAAATAGAGTAAAAAACTTGTTTTAAACACAAAACTTTTCTGTATATTGTTTATATTTCGAAACCAAATAAGTTCACCATACACAATAAGTAATAATAGGTGAGAACATCCTGGTAATATTTTGTATAATATTATTTTTTTAATATGTAATATGAAAAAATTAAATTTAACTTTAATGATATGAGATTACAAAAGATTTATTGAAATAGATAACAATTATATGCAGTTTTTAGCACCTTATTTGAACAAACTTGGAAGAAATGTGCTTATTAAATTCATTCGAGTAATTCTCCTGTGCTCGTGCAACACTTTTACAAATTTTAAAATAGAAAACTCCAATATTATACACAATAACAATATAAGTGAATTTCGTACCGAAACTATTTCTTTACTATAAATTTTTCTGTCAGCTTATTGTGCCGAAATCAGAAACATATTTCTCAAATCCCAAAACAAAGACGTATATGAGATAAAAAAGCCATTCAAATTAACCATTATCGAAATAAAAATCAAAAAATATAATTATAATTATAGCCACATTACAAGTATAGCCATTGAGGGTCTTGCCCAGATGGCAGTGTCAACTCCTTTGGCCGGAATCATGCTTTGGGATTTAATCCTACACACCTTGGGACAATTGCCTGGGCCTATTTCCAAAAAATCCAAAAAACTTATACTCCCTTTGGAGCCGAAGGGGCAGAAGCTGGCCACACCAGCTCGTTGGTGGGTGTACTCACTGGGCACTGCCTCTCGATAATTCATTTGAAAAGAATGGGCAAGGTAAAGGGCAAGGTCTGCCGTCTTTGCCTGAAAGAGCAGTAGAGTATTTATTGTGAGCGGTACACCATTTATTGTATATTCCGCTGAAGGTTTCACCACTTGAGGTGGCAAATAGAGACGCTAAGTCAACTAATAAATTACAGAATTCCACTCTAATATATGACTCTTTGTATGACCCTAAAAATATGCAAAAATTTTACAAATTCTAATTTAAAGAAAAATTGTAAATAAAACATTTTCTCTGAACAGCATTCTTATTAATTATTCAAAAGAAATGTGCTCATTTGCAAACCATAATATTACTTTAATTTAAATTTATTTTCATTTATGCTTCTTTTGTTTTCAATAAATTACAAGATAATAATTATTGTTATGTTTGTATATGCACAAAAATTAAAATCAGGATGTTCATAATACAAAAAAAAAACAAACAATACACTTAATATACAAATATTTTTATATAAAAATATGCAATAATTTTTAATAAATCTGAAAATAAAATCTCGAATTTTTTTGTTTTTCAAAATTTTAATATTAATCGAATTTAATTTTAAATAATAATAAAAATGTACGAATATTTTTATAAAATTAACAATTTATGCAAACAAGAAGAACAACACATTTAATTTAATTATTTATTTAAACATTTATAATAATTATTATTAAGCTGTTAATAATAGGTGTAGGTTAAGGTTGTACATACAATTTTTAACCATAATATAAATAATAATTATGTATACAATTGGTTAATTAACTCAAAAACATTATAAGTGTTGTTTAAACATTTTAATCTTTTGATTCATAATTTAAACAAGTTTTTTTTAATAACATAAAATAATTTTATTAATTTTATTTCCAGAAGCATTTATATAAATGATTCTACTTATTTTTAGAATATTTTGATAAAGAAATTCAATGCAATTTATATGTACTTATGTATGGAGGCAAAGCAAAACCTCGGACCTCTTTTGTTCAAATTTGAGACGTTCTATTCGAAGAGTCGTAGTATACACAATCGACGGATATACGGCGCTACAAGATTAATAATATTGTAATTGAAATTCTAAATGGCTTAGATAGGAACGCCTTACAGTTTTCAGATTGAAACAACATTTTATTTCAACAAGACTTCACTATTCTATTGCCAAAACCGTAATTTAACAGTTATTAAAATCGAAAATGTAGCATTAATTAATTTTCAAAAATAGAGCTATTCATTTGCCCCGAATGTTTTATTCATTTATCACAGCTCCCCTCAATTATTTGTCTGTAAAAGTGAATCACAGATTAATGCCTATGACCTAGCAAAACTGAACACCCTTAAGGTCAAAATTGTTCCCATTACTCAAATACTTGAATACTAAATTACAAAATTATTTCTCGAATATTCTCTACAATATCAAGAATAGGATAAAAATTTTTTAAAAATTAAATTGAAAATTTCTTATAAAATCCGAAAATTCATACATTTCTGATGGTATCGTTAACAAAGCAGCTCTATACTACATTTTATTGTTTATAAAATAAGACTTTCAAATTTTGCTTAATTATGTATGCACAACTTCATCCCCTTCAAACTATAAGTAAGCGTATGAACTCTTACTCTCGTAATTCTCATGATTTTATATGCAAGCATAATAAAGTGTTATACAAAGTGGTATAAACAATCATATTAACTGTGTATAAAATAAGAAGTTAAAAATTATTTATGAACATGTCAGGTTCCACACAACCAAAACCAAAGGTGAACAATTTTTTCTTAGTTTTATTTGTTTCTTTTAAATGCAGAGTAAATTTTTATTGTATTGTGGCAAGTATAACATTTATTTTTTAACGTTAATTTTTAATAAATTCTTCTTTATAATATTTTTTTTTGACTGGCTTATTTTTCTTTTCATTTTTAAATATAATACTGTAGTTAATAAGAATATTTTATTATAACAATATCTTATTAATATTCTTAAGTTGATCTCTCTAAAGGCTTTTATTATTAACTTTGCTAATAATTTTTCTTTCTCATTTTTCTTTCATTTTTGATTCTCTTTAACATTATATAGCGATTTATTTTGTTAAATGATTAACTTTTTTAAATAGATTTACTCATATTATACTCATGGTGTACTTAAATATTATGCGAATGGTTTAGAATAATTTACAAAAAAAAAAAATTATGAAAAAATAAAGTTAGACACAAGTTAAAAACAAAAAGAAGATTATTAGTATATGCGCTCTTACCTCACAGGTTTGTTTTTTTTGTTAATACAAAATCAATGTTTTACAAAAAATTTGTTTGTTTACCTTTTCATATACCCGTACCATCATCATGTATGTATGACATACTTTAATATTATACGTCTTATACAATAAAATTTATTTGAGTCTTTAAGTGACTCTATATAATATAGCTCAACATGTTATGTGATTGACTTTGTTGCTTTCTTTCTTAAATATTTCTATAATAATAATATTAAAGTATATCATCATAATATTCTATTTATTTTGAGTTCACATTTGTAATTTAAAATTTTGGAAATGTGTATAATATAATTCTGTGAATAATTTCAACAAATTATCTATGAACAAAATCATGGTCTTACTCAATATAATAGTTTGAAAACTTAAATTTTACAATTTTATTCATGGATTCGATTAAAATTCATGTTCGATTATTCGCTCAAACCTCGTCAAATCAAATCATACAAGTATATGATAAGTATTACATACATGTTTGATTTACAAAATTTGAAAAACTGATTACAAATATTCCTAATACTTTGCCAGGTATCGTACTTTGATTCCCAAAAAAATTGAATACGCAATGCGATAATCGAGAAAAATTATGTTATTATATTGATAAAGGTGGCAACATTCGAGTATTGGGATTAACATTAGATTTTTGTCAAAAAATAGAGCTAAATTTCCTCTAATAGAAAGATGTGTTAATCAATACGGAAGAAGCACTGATTTTTGTGCCTAGCTACAAAATATACTGTAAATCTAAGCTATTTCTTGAAAAGTTTGAGTTGGTTCGCAAATAATGCAGATGTAAAAATCCATCGATATCGCAACCAGTCTGTTAGCCTGATTGCACTCTTCGGGGAGCCAAATTGAATAACCCTTAGCTACGAGCCACAAAATATTGGTTTTATGAATAGAACAAATGTGAATGAAAAGCTTATCTCAAGATGATGGTTACCATGTTCCCTATCTTTTGCATTGTTTTAATTAATAAATAAGCAAGAAAAATTTAAGAGTCCAAATGATTTAATTCAAATCACTGCCCGTGTTGATTCTACGAATTTACTTTATAAGATTACGGAAATCGAAAATATTCAAATTTTCGTTATTGGACAATTGTCTTTTTTCTCTCTCTCTCTCTCTCTCTATCCTTTTCGATTGTAAGCATATTGCTATTAATCGTTCCTAATTCTGAAAAAAATCATTGTTTAGCTCTTAAGAACTTTTACGTTACGAAATGAGAATTTTGTGTATTCAAAAAGCATTTTCGCATGCTTTTACCTTTTTAAGTCAAATTTTTTTTTTCATACTGGTAAACATTTTGATTCCACATTCGAAAAAAAAAAAGAAAATGGAAACTGTTTTTGAACATATTTAAAATTCTAATCTCGTTATTTAAAGACATAAAATATGAAAAAAGCAAAAAAAAAAATTTCTTTGTTTTTACTTTCTTTTTTAGATTTTTTTTTGTTTTTTATCACTTCTCATATTAAAATATAATAAAAACTTCAACAGAAATGAAAACAGTAACAATGACACCAACAGTAATAGCAATGGCAACAATAACAACTACAATAACAAAAATAATAAAAGTATAGAAGAAAAAAAATAAAACATTTGAAAATCTTTAAACGTGTGTTCTTACTACGTTTTTTGTTTTCCCCGGTTGTTTTTTTTTCAAACGTAATATTTATATTTAATTTCATATTTTATGTTAGCCTACGTAGTCCTAAGAGAAGATTTCATCAAAATTTAATTAAATTAAATAGTGAAAATATATTCAAAAAAAATATTCATAGCTGACCAATCAAGGACACCGTTGTAAGCACACTTACATTAAAATCGAAAATTAATTCTCGTAAATTACTTTGTCTTAGTCCGTCTGTGCGCCTGTTTACGCAGCTTTTGTTACTCACTCTTGGAGATAAAAAACGAGAGAGAGAAAGAATCTTTGTAAGAGAAGAATAAAAAACATTTTGTAAGAGAACATTTTTAAATTAACTTCCTCTTGCGTACAATTTATGTCTTGTTTAGATCTTTCAGAATGCCATTATTTGACTGTTTATTGTATTGAAATCACAAACCAAGAAAAATACTAACTTATTTCTTCTTTTAAAAGAAACAATATAAGCAAATCTTACAATGGCAAAATTCTTGTTGAAAGCAGTCATTATCTTAAAACCATATTATGTTTAAGTTTTTGACGTAGAGCTGCAGAAATTAAAATTGTTAGCAGTATGTACATTTAATAATAAATGATAATTTAATAATTTTCAGCTCCTGATTTGTACAATATTGTTAGCTTTTCCAGATCAAGCCAATAATAATATTGCCAACAAATTGGAAAATCTAAGAATCTTCCCAACTATAGTATTGAAATTAGTTATCTTAATTCTTATAAGTAAGTCATATTATTTACCAGATTACCCTAAAAGTATGCAATATTATTGTATTTACTAAAATGAACATTATATCGCTTACTACAGTAAATTTGCTGTAATTTCAAATTTTTGGACCCAATATATATTGAAATGCACAAGAAGTACTAATAGAATCAAAAATTTTAAAATAACAAAAAATTTCACAAATTTTTTTCTAATCCGGAATCTAAATTGAAAATATAAAATTTCATTTTTCTTTGGAAATTCTCTTTCATATGCACATATATGTACATAACTCATAAATATGCACACCTATATATTATTATTACATATTATATGTATACATAATGTGCATATAAAAGGATTTTTATTTTCTATTTGTGTTCTTGCCTCCTTTGTTTTTTTCTTTTTTTGTGCAAAATATCATATAAAGGATACACATTTGTAACAATATCAGGCTAATAAAACTCATAGGTATGTTTCAGGCATTTTTCTAAAAAAAAAATAAGAAAATACAAAATAAAATAAAAAATAAATAAAAATTTGAAAAGAAATTCACTGTACACCCGCTCATTTCTATTTTAAGTCAAAAAAAAAATTGTTGTTTTTAGCTCTTAAATTGTTATACAAAAATTTTCTTAAAATATAACATTTTCAATGTACAATCTTATGCTATATATAGAATATGCGAATATGTACAGGCATGTATAGGATGTAAATTGTGTAATCCTCGTATACGGGAACTTTAAAAATATTATGTTATCCGTTGACATATAAAGTCATATTTTCAAGAAGTACCGTTATACTCTTATACTCATGAGTATATTATGCTAGATAAAGAAGCTGTTCTTCGTTTTTTTTTTCTTTTTTGTTGAATGAAAAATCAAAACAACTTGAAGAATATTAAAAGTGAGGTTATGGTTTAATATAACATAATATTTAGGGTAGATGTGATTGTAAATTTAGAATAAAGTTAAGTAAATATCCTGTATATGATATTATTATTTTGTAATATAACTTGAGTTTTGAGTCACATTTTTAATTTTATTAAATAAAAAATAAAAATAAAAATTTTTAATTCAATTTACTTCACATTTGGAAAAAAAAATTTGTGTTTATGTTATGTATACAATGCTGCTGCTCTCGTAGCTCAGAAAAATTTAATTTAATTTTAAAAAAATTTAAAAAATTGTATTCGTGAATGTATGAATATGTATGTATGTGGTAAAGTGAGGTATAAGTATAAGTGGAGATGTCACCGAATCAAATAGAGTGCTGCTTTTAATGCGCTTTTTTGTCATGTGTTCAATTTTACATGTCCCTGAATAATTATTAAAGAAAACTCTAATGGCATAAGCAAGTACAAAAGTGATCGTACTTTCTGGTTTGCAAGAAGAGCAACACGTGATTATGAAAACACTTTTCAAACAATTCTTTCAAATTATAAGAGAGTTGGTAAGTTTTTAGTGAACTTAACTAGAAAAATGTAAATTTGATTCTTAGTAGAGATTTAAGTCATACCATTCGAGTTCCTTGAAAAGTTCTTCCGTTAATTCAGGTATCAAGCAGAATTCAAATATTAAATAACCAGAAAATTCGTCAACTACTACTTTAGATATGGTAAAAAATATGATATTGGTACCTAATGAATGTCCGATTCCTGAAATCTTCATAACAACCAGAGTTTATATGAAAAGTTTCAAAGAAATTGATTGATAATTTTCCTATACATGGGCTAAAATGTGAATTTAAGTGTGTAGTAAAAGTTCAATTTCTGGACTGGCACCATATTTCTCTGAAAACCTAAGTACTAAATGCTACCATTATATGGATTTCAATGAAAAAGTAAAACTTTTGTATAGAGACAACGTTGACAGCACAACAAGTGTCAACGGTGACTTAACGGCAATATAAACATTTTTTTTACTTTTTGAAATTTTAAGTATAACAAATATGAAATACATAGCTTCAATGATAAATTTATAATGATTTGAAAAAATTGCATAAATTTAGGCGTTAGCACTAAATATTTGCGATAACATTCACTTTCCTATTTGAAATTGAGTTCATTACCAAATCCAATTATAAAATTCAATTATAAATTTCAATAAATTCAAGAAATTTTATTTTTGACCACTAATCAGAAAACAGTACTATTCTTAAATTAAAATGAGCCTTAAGAAAACTCTTTTAAAAATTCATTTTTTAAAATAATTGAGATTTTTCAATGAAAACCAAAAATAATTTCATTTTTTTTTTTGGGAAATATTTTTCGCCTAAACTTGAATTTTTAATAATTGAAACTGACAACTCTATTTCAGCTATTTCATTGCCAAGAAGCGCTTATAGAAATTATTTTAACAATTTAACAAAAAATTAAAATTATAAAAAAAAAAATTTAAAAAAATATTGTGATTGTCATTGCTTTGTTAGCTGTTGAACACTTTGTTCAAAAACATTTAAACATAAAAATAAAGAAGACAAAAACGCTGGAGGATAATTTTTTTTTTGCTTTCCTTTTAGAAATCCTTTTTAATAATATTAACAAGAAAAGTGTTTTTTTTTTTTTTTTACGTTTTTTCTGTCCCCAAATATTAAAACCCAATATTTTTGCATAGTAAACTCCCAAAATATTTTTTTCTGCATTGCAACCCAAAAAATTATTCAGAGAAAGAGAAAAAGAAATTTAGAAAAAAAATTCATATTCTTTTTTTCTGAACTTTTTAACCTTTTAATATCTAAATTTGTGAGGTCGTTTTGGAAAAAGAGACTTTAAGAAAATAATTCGAAAATATTAGAAGAGAAGAAAAAACATCATCCGCTCAAATGATTATAATAAAAACTAAATACAACAACACATACAAAACACAGAGAGAAAAAAAAATGACTTAATAATTAAGGAAATTGTTAAAAAAAAAATTCTCGCAAGGATATGAATTCAAGCCTTATTACAATTAATATATAAAATAGAGAAAAGGATTTTGACATTTTTAAATATTTCCTTTTAATATTTTTGGGTTCAACAGTGGCTTATGAGCTCTTTAATATGCCCTTAATTGCGGTTAAAAGTAATGAAACGTATTATAATTAAAGAAAAATATCCTTTTTATCCGTTTGCTTTTTATCTTTCTCTCTCTCTCTCTCTTACTTTTTCCCTTCTGTCCCCCATCTTCTTTGTATAATATCAATTATAAAGAAACTTTTACACAAAGAAATTATCAAAAAATAAATAGAAAATTAATAGATTAATAAAAAATTCCTTAAGGCGAATATCAAACCTACTTGGTAAACAATTTAACTTGAAGGTTATTTTCGAATTGGAATTGATAAAATTTATAATAATTTATTACAGGTTTATTTTTACGATATTAGAAAATAATATTAAAAATAAATAGCGTATATTATAATAAATTCATTCAAATTTAGAAAACATTTTCGAAAAATTATGAACAAACATGGTAACCATTAGTATATACCAAAGACTATTTTGCATTCAATTGAAAATAAATGCAAAATAATAGATGACGCTCTACTGTTCAAATATTTGCAATATAGAATTGTATAACACTGTTATTGAATGGTAAACACAGCAAGAACACATACTACACAAGTTGTATGAACACAAGTGATATGTAGTGTAGTACATTAATTATACCTTCGTAACATGATTATTTTAATCAAGATATTTAGAATAATTTTTCACTTTTTTCACCTTTTTCACCTTTAAAAATTTTAAAAATTTAATTATTTTTATAAAAATTTATTAGTCTTAGCATTCAAGTCACATTAACATCATTGATATCAAATAGAACAATAATATTTTAGAGAATTAACAATTTCTTCGATATTAACCCATTAAATCCTCAGCAAAGTGTCCATCCTAACGAGGGGAAATTACTTTTTAAAGGTATAGGCAAAGTAATGAACGTATTACAAAATACGATATTTATAAAGTGATTCGAAAGAGAAATCGAAAACGAAGAGTGAAAATCAAAAAAATATTGGACCTAGGAACTGAAAGAGTTAACTATTCATTCTTATTTACACTTACACTATAGATCAGACCACTTCTTCAGTTTCATAAAAAAAACCGAAGATCAAAGAGAATTTTTTTTTTAAATACCATTTACAAATTTTTGTTTTCTCTTGTACAATAAATAATTTTATTATTTTTTTTTTTTGCTGTAAAGAATTTCATAATTTACTTTATAACATACGTTACATGTATATGAATTATTGTGTTTAATTTTTTTTTTAATTAATTGCATTTTAATTTCACCATTTTAAAAGAAAAATACCATTAAAATCATGTAGAAAAGAAATAAGTAAAAAAAATAATAATAACAATAATAATTGTTATTTTATATTATACATACATACATACATAAATATTGGTAACACAGCACGTCATGTCTGTGATATGAAAATGTAGAGCTTTAATATTATTTACACACAATTATTATTATAACCTCTGACACAAATAGAAAAAAAATTAAAACAACAATAATTTTAATCGAAAAATCTCATTCATCTTCATTCATTTAGACCACACGCCATACAATTTAAAATATTTCAACACAAAAAAAAAACAACACAAAAAAAAAATCGTATATAAAGTGCAATACAAATATTATTAAAGTATAATAAGAGCAATGAGTGTGTGTAAACAATGTTGATCGATATTTTGTTCTTTATTTGTATGTTTATAAAGTCAATTATAAGTTCTATTCAGCTACTTAATTTCATCTTATGCTCTCTATTTCAAGAGAATTTGTTCAATAAAGATTTCAAGAGATAATATTACCTACATATATGTTGGCTTTGATTGATTAGGAATCATAATTACCGTGAATTGGTGACAATAATTGGAAAAATCCAGCATAGAGCATATTTTTCTATTTGTCTTATAAAACATTTGTCTTATCATTATGACCTCTTATTGCATTATTTTAGGGAAGAAACAAGAATCATAAAAAAAACTATTAAAATAGTTACCCAAATTAGATTTCCCCTGTCGGGAACCGAGGCCCTGAAGCCCTTCTCATGTCCAACTATAGGATCTTTTGTTATTTCAATTCAACATTAGCCCTATACCTATGCCCTTGACAAACTACAGTACTGCAGTCACATCAAACCGTGAAATTTTCGTCACGAGATGAGGTAAGTTATACTATTAGTTAATATTGAGGCGCGATTGCTGCATACATAATATTATGTGTGCTGAATTAAAGAACAAATTCTCCCGTACGGGGAAAATATTTTTCTCATAGAATTTTATTTGTTTATAAAATTGCAATTTTATAAACAAATTCTTTCTACTTTAATAAGTAAGAAAAAAACTTTTAAATAGACATAAAAGTGGATAGTATTAAAAAAATTTTATATTGTATGAGTAACTCTAATAGTAAAGAATGATTATTATTAAAATTCTAACTATTCACGCCAACTGCTTAAAATTCTATGACTTAATAAATTAAGTAATTAAACAAGTTCTTAGTGCATTTAAGTACGTATACCCCATCTGTTATGAAAACTTAATAAGTTTTAAAATAAATCCTTAAGTACTTATTTAACTGTCTTTTCTTAAAATAATTCTAATTTAAATTATTCAGAAAATTTTTTTCCGTATTTTTAATTAAATTCAAAACTTCATATTTGTAAGGTGAAGAAACAAAGAAAAACACTACTTAGATTACAATAATCGAAATTTTTTTTATAATCAAAAGTGGGCCCATATTTACTATAATATCAAAATTTTAAATAATTAATTAAAATATCTTTAAAAGAGAAAAAGAACAAACATAAAAATGTAATTAATGTCATTCCTCTTAACATATCGCGGCATTTTGGGACCACAATAATTACAATAATCTTGTATACTTCAACCAAAAAACAATAACTACTTATCCATGTAAAAAATTGAAGAAAAAAACTAAAATATAATTAAAAAAAGAAAAAAGAATAGAAAACAAAACTTAAAAAACAGTTATTTTTCACATTAAAACTACCGATTTTTTACTGAAATAAACAAACAATCACAAAAAAGAAATCATAAAAAAAATGAAAACAAAAGCCTTAATAATAACGTAAGAGCTCTCATTAATTGCTCTTATTATATAACATTAACATTTGACATAGATACACATACATACATACATTGTAATGGGTGATTTTTAAAGCGCTTGGAATATTTTAAAGCGTAAATTTACTGAAAAACATAGAAGTTAAATCGCTTGTAAGCAAATTGCTCCAATTTTGAGCCGTTTTTACCACATGTTAAACATCACATTTTACATCACATTTTAACAAGTATGCTAAAATCAGTTACCGCAAATGTAAATTTAAACAACACGAATTACCCACAAATTTGATTAAAATTACTCTTATTTACCCTCCCCCCTAGTGCATAACGAATCATCGTAATTATTATCCTACGAGTTAAACACTTGACCGGCGATATTTTCTAATAAAAGTACTTTAAAAAAGTTTCCATTAAATGCCTCAAATTTTCAAATACTCCCTCCCCTACCCTTTTTAGTTCCTTAAGAATTCCCATTCGCCTTTATTACCCTCCACGTAATGTTCACGCCAATTATACCTTCATTCAATATTATTTTCCAATCAGGTACTTGATATGTCACACGGTCTCTATAAAATCAATAAATTTTGAGATGATAAATCAAAATAAACTCTTTGGTCTCCATGATCTTGAACCTTTGGTAATTTCAAGGTCTAAAATGTTAAATTAATTACCCACAAAACATCTTCTTAATTAATACTTATTAAATTTCAAATATTTTTGTCATTAAATTAAAAACTCGGAAGTTCTGCTCGGTCTACACTTTTTTCGTATTGAAATTTTAAGTAAAACAAAATTGATTTAATTTTGAGGAATGTAATGAGTCGCGTATAAAATGTCAAAAATTAAAATCCGAAAAGCCAAAAAAATGCACCCTCACTCATATTAATGAAACTTTTTCATACTAAAATCTATTTTATATACTCACACAAACACATACTTACAGATATAAAAATTATGTTACATCAAAAACAATCTTTTATTTTTTTTCATAGCTATTTTACTCTTAATATAAGTATTTTAATTTGAAGAGTATTAGACATTGTTATTTACACACATTCATGAGTTCACGTACAGCATATACTCTATAGGTACATTAGAGAAAAAAATCAACAAAAAAGAAAAAAAAAAATTCGGTCTACATTCCCTCCATTTAACCCATAATGGGCATAAATTACTCATGGCTCATTATAGTAATGGCCAAGATAGAAAAAGAAATAAAAAGTAGCAAAATATTCATTACTTTAAGTATCTAAAAAGCATTATAAGATCTGTACATTTGTAAGTATGTTAAATCTATACCAATATATATGTATCTTACATCTATATATTTAATTTAAGTACCAAGACCATTTTTTATTAGCTCAAATAATAAAAATTCTTAGAATTATGTACGCGTATACGTATACAGCCATTATATAAAATAAAATAATAAGACCGACAATCGACAATACGGCCTACATTTTTATATTCTTTTATTGATATTAAACTATTTATACGATTGTTTAAATGTTACTGTGAATTATCGCAGTCAACAAATAATGGAAAGAAGTAGTAGCATTCGCACATAATAGAAGGCTATTAAAGAGATTCGCATAAATTTTTAAAACTAAACGTTCCTCAAATCTAATTTTAAAATATTTTAAAATATCTTGAAATCTTATATGAAAAGGTGAGTTTGGAAATGTCTTTAAGCACTAGTAAGCCATTGCTAGACAAGGCAAGAAGACAAACTAATAGCAGATGGGCAAGTGAAACAACAAGCAACGATAGATCCAGTTCGCAGCAGGGATCTGATACCTCTCTGTCGAGAAAATATCAAAGCTGTGATAGTTGTTATACCTTATACATTGTGTAATTGTTGACCACGCCGAAAGGATGAGCCGACTCGCGAATGATATCTGCAAAAATTGTTGTGGCTAGGAAGAGAAAACATTTAAAATTCCTGAAGAAGCGCAACCCTGATTCCTCGGATTGCGCTTCTTTTTGGGGTTTAAAACCTGGCGAACGTACATACCACGATTGGTTTACATGAAAGCTCAGATATTCAAGTAAGGTTCGACTTATTGTCCAAGTAAAGCTTGTCTTCTATATGCGTGCTTCAACTTGCGTTGTATTGAACTGAAACGAAAGGTATCTACAAAAAAATTATGTGGAAAGTAAATTATTAATTCCAAGTATTTGATTATAAACAAAGGTTCTCGGTTCTTAACAGTAGCCAAAGCTCAAAAATGTTTGCATAAAATATTTTACTGGATTCCCTCATTTATTTTTTTTATTTTACTATTTTATAGTTGTTTTTCTTTTGTTGTTTACTTTTTGTCTAAATAGATTTTCATGCCATTACACTCTTTAAATGTTTTGCTGAATTTCAAAAAAAAAAAATAAAGCAAATAAAGGAATTGATTCAAGATTTTTGTTTTTTATTACAGCTTTCAAGTTTCTTGATCTATATTTTTTTCTCTTAACTGTAAGTAAACCTACATCTTCTTAACCTCCTTACACATTATTTCAAACAATTTACAATAAAATATCTATTTTAACCTTTATTTTTACTTTATTTTACTTTCAATATTTTTTATGTTAAAGAGAAGAAAATAAAAAAAAAAAAAACTGAAGTCAAATTATTCCAATCAATTATTTACGGTATTTTAAACAAAATTCTTAAATTATTGGTAAAGGCGAACCTTCAATAAATATTGAATTTTCATTATTGGAAACATTTGTGAAATGTTACTGCGTTTTTTTTCTAATATTGGAATTTATTACTTAATTTTAATGTAATTATACAAGCTCTAATATAATACTTAATCTTAATGTAATTATACAAGCCCTACACATCATATTAATTGTAGACACTCAAAACTTTTCTTTAAAAATAAAATAGTTCACGAATAACCGCGAATTGGGTGACCGAAGTAACTCGATTCGGTACTATAATTCGTTAATTCAGAACTAATTCGTATATTCGGTACTAATTCGTTCATTCGGTATTAATTTGCTTATTCAATTAATTTTTATTTTTGTTATTTTGCTGGTATTGTATTCTGCTGAAATTAAAGCATCATTTGCTGTTTGTATGCCTATCCTGTGATATAGTAGAGTTATGTAAATAATCAAAAACAAGATATACCAAACCATCAAGTAACGACACAAGAAAATTGATCAAATTTCGAATGAATGCTTTACAAACTGAAAAATTTCGGAAAAGTATCATTTCGGACTTTTGAAAATACACGGTTGCCCGTTTGTAAATGAAACAAACCTTTCGAACTATTGTTACTTCTGATTCACAAAGTCAGATGGCCGAATTGATATGTGACAGGGCTTGTAACAATATGGCATTTAAATTTTAATTTTAATTCGCTTTACAAAATGTAATCAAATAAAATGTATTAATTTATGAAAACTATATGATTTGGTAAGTTATTTGGATCTCTTTCTAATAAAAGTTCGTTATATTATAGAATACACAGAGGTGCATATACTACATATTTAAGTGGAACGTATAAATATGAATCTACTTAAGATACTCAAGAAGAAACATTCTATTAATTTCGTTTATACAATTATTTGTTCAAATTCAATAAACTAACCTCAAACATTAAACTTTTACAAAATTCCCATATCGTTCGATTTCCTTTTAATGTTATTAATGTACCATTATAAAATAAATTTACTTAACTTGGAATTTGCACTTATTTTCCTTATATTCTTCCTTATAATATTGTTGATTTGAAATCATATTAACATTATAAACTTATTATTGATTAATCATTTTAGACACAGTTGTTTACGGTTGTTTCAAATTCAATATTTGATCTACATTGCACTTAATAAACAAAAATGTCTTTTCACTTTAGTAGAAATCATAAAATATTTTGTTTCAATCATAATTACAAATAAAAACAAAGTGAAAAAAAACTTTTAATCTCCAAATAAATTTCCATTCCATATTATCATCATATCAGAATTAAGAATATTATTTGCCCAGTTCTCTTAGTTAAATTTGGATTTTCACATGCTGGTTTAGTAAATGTAACCTACATAATTTAATCGCTGGATTTAATAATAATTTTATACGACGAGGTAATAAAATCGAATGCGTATCATGTGACAAAAGTGGAAAAAATTGAGTTATATGTTTCCGAAATTGGAAAATTTTTTTAATCTTACTTCTGCTTATCGTCTCGCTCGTCTCCTTCACCCGCTTTTTTGCCCTCGCATCAACACTCCCTCCCTATAAAATTCTTATAGTTGCATAAAAAGCTCTTGTGCGACTCAAATGTTGTACATTTTCTGGTCGAATTAATTTAATTACTTCCATACACTCTTAAAAGTAAAATTAACTTGCGCTCTTAAAAGTAAGAATAATTTTTCAGTTAAAATTCTGGTTTTACCATGTCTCGTAAGCTCAACTGCCTAACAGTTCAAAGTGATCCCACTATTCTAAATGAAGTAATAAATTAATTTTTTAAAATTTAAATTTAAACACTATACCAAACTGAAAATAAATTTTTAATTTAAGTTCACTAGTGCTAAGTAAATCACACTTGTAACTACATAAATTATCAGTACTCTACCTAACTTATTAGCTCTCTTATAAAAAAACACCACAAATATATACTTAAAATTTTTATTTAATTGCTTGCTGCCACTAACATTTTTTTTCTCCTATTAAATGAGAATATAATTTTAATACATAAGTATTATAAAATAAAAACAAAGAGAGAAAAGAGCAATCAAAAGAACAGCAAATTGTAGAAAAAAATTTCATTTTATATTTTCCACCATTTTTTCACATTTCCGTTCCCCCTCTTAATCAGATGCACAATTTGCAAAGATAAACAACATACACATAGAAAAAAAATTTACGAAGAAGGCAAGCAAATCTTTTCTTTTATATTTTTAATTTTAATTATAAACCTACTTGGAATCCGGGTAAAATAAAAATAGAAAAAAGATATAGGAGTGTTAAAGGAGCCAAAAATAATAAAAAAAAATATTTTCAGTACCGCGAAATGGCAGTGCCGTTAGCCGAAATTTTTTAACTTTTTTCGTGCTATTTTTTTATTTTATTTTTTTATTTTTATTCATTTTTAACATTCATGAGGTCCTTTTTTTTATTCCACCACCTTTTAAAATTCTCACATTATACTTTGTATATAGATATATGTAATATATAGGTACTCTTAGATTCCGTGTGTTATATCGCACTTAATAGCACATACCTTAAATTTTATTTTAATTCATAAATTTTAATTTTATTTATTTGAATTTCTTTTGGAGTTCACTTTTTTCCTTTTCTGTTTTCCAAATGAAAAGGTAATTAATTAAATTAATTATTCGTTGAGTGATAATTAAGTTGAGTAAAATTTTTTATTTTGCTCATTTCGTGTATATACACTTATACTTAAATAATAATACAAATTAAACAATTAAAAAAAAAATTTATGCTTTACATTATATTTGCACTCTTCTATTTTTTTCTTTATTTTAAAATCTATGTAAATCATTTGAAAGAAATTAAAAATCAGAGGTTATTAAATCAGAGGAGAACGAACGAAATCAAGGATAACAGTAATGAAAAAAAAAAAAAAAAACAATTTATTGCATAAATTAATAAAAAATATTATGTGAGAGAAGGAGAAAGAAAAAAACATTATTGTTACATTTAATGAAGTGAAATGAAATATGGTTTGTGTCTTGAATATTTAATATTTACCTCAGAAACAAAAAACAAATATTTTAATTTACTTCTTTATTAAATTGTTGCAAGGTATTCATAATTTATTATATATCTATGTTAAGTAGAAATTTTACTATACTATGAGTTAAGAGCATTTTAAAAGTTAAACGTATGAAATGTTCTATTATGACATTAAAACCTTAATTAGTGCAATTACTTGTTTCATTTAGTAATTAAATTTAACTCGGGTAAGTATTTTCCTTGAATATACCAATTCTATGCAGCCTAAGAAAAAAGCAATATAACAAATTAATATAAGATAAAAGATAAATTTAAATCACGTAGTTTAATCCAATTTTTACGGAAGTATTTGAAAGAAACATCAGCCATTAATTTGCCCATCTTAAGATCATCCGAATTGTGAAAAAATTCTTCTTAAATAACTAACTAAGTATTATTATTCGAAAATTTCTTTTAAAACAGAGTTGCATGTAATTGATGTAAACTTCTGGGAGGGTGATTCATAACAGTTGTTTATAAAATAAAACTATTCATGCACAGGAATGGGCTCGTGTGTATCTAGGCGTAATTTTGAATTGTCCAAAAAAAGTAGCTTTGTCCGACAAAAAAAATAATAACAGCATCGATGCCGTTGAATTTTCAGCATATTTAGGACTATGACTGTTACTGCTACTGTAATTTCATGATAGTTACAGCCATTCACTGTACAAGTGAAATTCTGTTAATTCTAATTAACATTAATTGCGACAATGAATTACGACAAAAATTCACTCAAATTATTCTTAAAATTTATTAAAATGTTGCCATATTGTAACAAATTTTCTTTTAAAATCTGTTTTAAATAATTAAAACATAAAATTAAAGAGAACAAAATAAAAAAATTTAAAAATATAATTGCAATTTAGAATAAAAGAAATTTTTAATCTCAAAGTTTTTACTTTTAAATACTTGTAGTAATTATGAAAAGTTTAAACAATGTTTCCATATATTCTTAATTTTCCAAAAAAAAAAAGCTAGAGCTCTGTGTGCATCATAGAACTAAATTTCAAAACTAAGAAAATTGTTAATAATTTTACTAGCTTAAATATAAAAGAGTTACAAGTAAAAGACTAAAAATTAAAATAATTTTCTAATTTAACAAAAGAATTTTCTAAAAACATGAAAAAAAAACTTTGTTTACAACATCCTTCTACAATCAAAATATATGTTATAAATAGAATGGAAAATGGAGAAAAAATTACATTACAAAAAATTCTATTCATAGTTCAAGTAGTTCAAGTAATTTTACAAAAGATTTTTATATGAAATCAAAAGCAAAAATTTTATTTTTCATGCGAAACATTATAAAAATAATTACCAAGTTTAAAGATATTTTGAACCATATGAAAATATTCTTTGTTAATCTAAAATAAAATAAAAAACGAAAAAAAAAACTTAAATTACTTTTGCAATTTTGCATTCAAAACTCTTTAAGCTTTGAATTTTCAATTTTTATTACCCACATACAGAGGGAATTACAAAATTTCATTAAAGTACACGGTGTATATCAATATAAACGGTATACGTATATATATAGCAGGGGTGTGTTGAAATATTTATATTAGTTGCGGTTTTATTATAAACACATACATACATGTAGATTCCAATAAAACACTTTATGCTCATGTACTACTTAAATTTGAATATTAATAAAGAAAATTTGAATAATTGTAAATTACAAAACTTGAAATTATTTATGCACGGTAAATGAGTTTGATTGAATTTATGAATTTCTTAAGCGCATTGATGAGCATGATAATTAAAAAAAAAAAAAATTTAATTTTTTTTTGAAAACAAAGAAAAATAAAAAATTTTTTTTTTCATTTCGGCAATTATATAAGATATTTTGTAATGAAATTTTAGAATTTTTTTTTTTTTTTTGAAATATTTTTTTATAAAAAATCTAATAATTTAAAGATTAATATTAAAGATTAAATATACTAAGTCTAAGTGAATTGCAAAATAATGATAATTTCATCTTTGTATGATATATTGCAAGATTTTTAATATTATAAATTATAATCGGAACATGTTAAGATATAATACAGTTTGAGTTTGAAGCAAACATATATTAATAAAGTATGATAACGTTTGAGTATGACAGTAGAAATTTCAGTACATCTTTTATTAATTCTTATAAAGAGTAAACCGAAATTTTGTGTTATCGTTAGAGTTATAAAAGCGTCGACAGTAGAATTATATCATACATGTACTTATCATACATATGTCCACATCATACACACAGTTGATTATCATACATACATTTCTTACACAATTTGTCATAAATACATATCATACTTCACTGATACGTATTACACATAAATGCTTATCATACATACATTTCTTGCAAACATATCATACATATATGCCTATCATACATTCATATCGAACATAATTATTCATGTATAAAGACTTGCTTATCATACATATATTTCATACATACTTATCATACATAAAAATCATAAAGAACTGATATCATACAAAACATTTATTATACCTTTTCATAATAAATCATTCATCATACTTGTGTTCATAAATTAATGAACACGGATTAAAACATAATCATACTTGTATTATAAATTATTTTATTATTCATAATACCGTCTGCAATAGCATATTCAAATATATTTCGTGCCCTCAATAATCATATTTCAAAAATTTATTTTATAAATCATTTAATCAAATTTTTTCTATCATTTTTTCTTTCTTAGACTTTTAACAAAAAAAAAAACAAAGTTAAATTATGCTTGTAACTCTTCTCTCTTTTTTTTTTGTGTGTTTCTCTGTTGTAAATTTAATTATCATTCAACACACTACAACTAAACTTTGAAATAATATGGTAACCTTCATAGTTAAATGATTCGATGAATTTTAAAAATTTTTTTTTTTTTTGTTTGATACGTAAGGATTTTGTTTTTTTTTCAATTTACCAACTTATTTGTTTAAATACACTCTTATAAAAATTCCTCTTACTTAATGCTTGAGTCTTTAATAAATTTTTAATTTTTCTGTTCAAATTAAAATTTAATTGACCATAAATTCTATTCATATTTCAATGGTATATCTAAATAATCATTGAATTAAATAGGAAAAACAACCACAAAAAAAAATAAAATACCCAACGACACCAATCCATGTGGTTTTATAATTTTTTTTTAGTATATTGGTGTAAACAAATAAGTTGAGATTATTAAGATGGTTAATTTTATAGAAAATTTTTAATTATCATCATGTAAATTATATTTGTATATTGAACATATTAATAGCAAACATGGTATCATGTGAGAAAACAATTTCGAAATTAAATTCTTTTATCGGTTTTTCGAAATTGAATTCAATGTTTTTTCATAATCTCTTTAATTAATTTAAAGCATTCTGTAGGTTCTTTAAAATTTAATTTCATGAAAATGTGCCTATTGGTTTTATTGGTGTAAAATATTGAAGATCACGAAATATTATAAGCAAATATAATCATAGTATCAAATATTGATTTAGTATAACGGGAAGTATATTTTCGCTAGTACTACTACGAAAGGTCTCGCCTCTTTTTAAATAATAAATAAAGTAAAATATTACTCTTCCCCTAAAGAATTAAAAATACATTTTCTAAATAGAAATCTATCTACTAGCTAATAAAACTGCTTTCATTCAAATACCAAATATATGAAAATATTGCATACATTTAGGATGAAAGAAAAAAAAAATTGAAAGAAACGTTTTATGATCGAATTCGACAATTAAGTAAGTGAGTTATGATAAATAATAATATTTTTTTTGTGATATGGCATTTCCTCCCTAGGCTTTTATTTTTATAGAAATTTCAAAAAGATTCCAGTTTCGGAAATATAAGCAACTGAAAATTCCAACTTTAAAATTTCGTGTTTCTGTATAAAAGTTCAGCTTCCTACTTTACACAATGTAGAAATTTTATAAACAGAAGAACGAACGTTGAACAAAGGACGAACTTTTTTTTCAATTTTTTCTGAAAAAAAGCTTAAAACAACAACACTCACTCTCCATTAAATCCTTCAAATTATTTCCGAATGCAGAATAACTTAGAACTTTGCAGTTAAAAATCGGTGCAAAGTTTTAAGTTATAAGCTCTTTCCGTTTTCAAATGAGCTTTTCTCGTTTGCTGTAAGAATCAATATATTGGCAATACAGATGACTCGACCCGAAATCTGATTGTGTAAAAACGTATGTTTCACGTATAACTTTGTAGGAAATACTTCCTTCTTGGAATTCCTCATTCTATAAACTGAAGTATAGAGGCGAGAATAATAATAAAAATTGCAATGTCGTTTAAACAACTTCAATGTTATATACAACTGTTAAATACCGCTACAAATGTTAATATTCTATTCTTTATCGACATAAAATTACACATATATGTATAGTATGGATTATTTTCTTCACACTTAAATAAATTACACATACATATATTTACTCACATCTCTATTAATAGATTGCTTCCTCTATATTGTAGGTAAATTCTGGTACAAAAACAAAAATAAATTATTTCAATAATTTTTACACGTGTTATTCTTCAAAACAGAACTTGAACTCAACTAAGTACTTTAAGAAATAAAAATTTATTTTAATGATTTTTCCATGACATCAATAATATTTTTTTTTGCTGTAGAGCCCTTTAACAAAAATATATCATATTTTTTCTTTTTTTTTTCAAAATTCAAATATAGGAATTCAAATTGTTATACAATATTCTAAAGTACTTAGCATTACATACAAATATTTTTTACATTTTTTATCTCTCTATATTAAATTTACATTAAATAATAATAATGATAACGATCTTTAATAATTTCATAATAATATTATAATATTCTACTTCATCAGCATTACCCTATATCTATATTTCATAAAAAAATCAATCATACATGTTGGAGTGTATACGTATAAGCATTATGTTTACTTGAATACAAATATACAATATACTTAAGTTTTGTGGCAATCCAAATAA
The DNA here is from genome assembly GCF_029603195.1 of Condylostylus longicornis. Classification (NCBI taxonomy): domain Eukaryota; kingdom Metazoa; phylum Arthropoda; class Insecta; order Diptera; family Dolichopodidae; genus Condylostylus; species Condylostylus longicornis. Next base: position 3,680,981 of record NW_026578045.1, read on the forward strand.
ATCATTAAATTAAATGTTGAATAAAAAAAATAGCAAAATCTCAAGAAAAATTTCACATATTTACATAATGTATGTATTATTGTATAGCTATTTAGTTTCGAACTATTTATGTACACATTATACATTACACATTACATGTTAAATACTTGTATGTAGTAAATACATATAGTAATATACATTTTATACAATAACAAATTGATATCATTTAATCAGATTATACAATTCGACATCATTAATCAATCATACAGCAATGTGTGCGCATTATTGTGTTACAATTTGTTTCCTCAATTCTTATTTCTAAATTTCATTTCACTCTATACATTCATCCCAGCATCTCACCCTTCTAATATACTCTAAACGTAAAGTTGGTATTGTGAATAGTTTTGAATTTTTTCGTACACTCTAAAAAAATAAAGTTATCTTAATAATACATATTGTATAGAAAGCGATCAATTTTGATTTATATTACAAGGACAAAATTACATAATTCAAAATATTTGATATTCTAATATAACAGATGTAAATTTACAAATAAATTGGTGTGAGTTTGTTAAGTTTACAACTTAATTAAATTACAAGAATTATTTTTATATTATAGAATGCTTTTAATTATACCATATTAAGTACCAGGGCAAAATTACACGACCCATAATACATTCACATTTACAATTTATGGTGCAAAAGTAAAAACACATATGGTTAAAGATAGATTAAAAATCTGAACATTCACACTAAAATTCGAAACAGTTATTAGATAACAATTAATATTGCACTAAAGCGAAAGTAATTTTACATTTTAACCTTGTAATATTAAAAAAATTTACATAATTTGGTGTAAAGTTCAAAAAATTTAACTCTTTTTGTAAAAATTTACCACCAACACAATTGATTACGTTTTTAGTCAGACTAATTTTACAAAGTTTTAAAATCTATTTTTTAGAGTGTATAAAATGTGTAATATGAGTATATAAACATTTCTTATGTAAATTTATGTATGCATTTATGTGATATCCTTCAGTTTTTTTTCTTCTTTTAGGTATACGGATTGATGTTAAAAGTTTTGCGTATATCGTACACGTCACAGTTGAAAAATTTAATATTTGTTTTACTTTCCTTCTCTTTTCCTCTCTCTCACTCTGTGTCTCTCTCTACATAACATATTATTTTTATTATATTTCGTTTTTTTAGCTTATATCTATTCGTAACAGGACCTAATCGAAAAAAAAGAAAAAAATTTTGAAAAAGAAAAAAAAATGGAATCTTGAAAAAAAAAACAAACTGGAAACCCAATTTTATTCATATTCCCTTATCAAATTGTATCTGACTAGAATTAATGGAATTTATTGTATACTAAAAAAGTCCTAGACCTATTTATATGTATATACGCTAATATATGGGATATGTTATAGAGAAACACGTTTGTGAAAATAAATACATATTTTAGTTTTCGTATTTTATCTACTTTTTTTTTGTTATACACTAACAATATTTACCAAAAAAAAAAAACTATATGGTAAATAATTTAAAGATTAATGTATTTACCTACTTACTTATATATTACATGAATGCTCTTAGTCCTATCGGTATATGTAGGACTTCAATTGTAAAACATTATAAGGTTCCATTTTAAGGCAAATTATTTCGTATGTCATTTAGAAGTATTTAATAATGCACAATTTCTTTTAAATTATTTAGTAAAATGTCATTTTTGTTAATTTATAAGTTTGTGACAACAAAACTATGAGCCGCAACTGGATAAAATGAAGTAAAAGATGGACTATTTTTCTATCCTCACAAAATATATTGACCGAACCGTGATCTACCCTCCTTATAAATTTGAGGAAATTGTCAGTCACTTTATAGGCATAATAAAGAGATTTACCGCAATATGAAATTCTAAGAGAGGATTAGAGTTATTTAGGTATTTCCAAATATTCAAAGGTGTGTATTTGTCTATTGTTCAAAAATTTGTTAATAATTTGATCATCAAATATTTTGTTATATCTACTCATAAAACGTTGTACAGTCAATTTGTACAACAGATTTGCACAAATTATATTATTTATGTTTATGTTATTTAAATTTGTGAATCCTTTTTTTTCTGAGTGTATCAATTTTATGGATCCAAATTTTAAAATTTTATGCGATTTTTTTCAATTAAAAACGCAAATTCAAAAAAAAAACAAATGTGTTGCAATTTCGGTGCAATTTAAAAGTCTGTATTAACCAGCCTATATGCCTATCAGTACACTGAGAAAAAATAAATGTTAATTAATTGAAAAATCAATTCAAATTAAATTAGTTATTTATATCAGTATATTTATATACTGAGCTCAATTGACGACACAAAGCCAAACCTCGCCTCTGTTTGGCTTTGTGTCGTCAATTTCCTCTGAAATATTCAATTTCCTCTGAAATATTGTAAGTTTTCGTTTAATTGAATAATTTACAAATGTAATTTTGTGTCAAAAAACATTACACCTCAACAAATATAAATTTAATATAATATATAAGTACTATAATGTACAGAATTTGTTAAAATTTAAAAAACAAGATTACAAAAAATTGGCTATTTATAAAATTTATTCACTAAGGAGACACTGTGTGAGGAAGAATCCAATCAAAAACAAAAAAAAATAATAAGTTAAAAAGTCCTTAATTCTTTATAATACTACTAAAAAATAGTTTTTTACCACTAAAAACGCTTGTTACCAAGTATAAAACATTTGTGATTTTGATATTGAGATTTCATGCAGAGTACAAAAAAGAAAAAATTTTTCTCTTTTTTCTTCTTATTCTTATTTTTGTTTTTATTAATGTTACTATCCCACTTAAGCATTCTTGATACATAAAACCCAAACCAATATAAATAAAGATCCTTAAATAACACTCACATAATATAGAACTTTACTTTCTCTTCCTTTTTTTTTGTTTTTTTGCTCGTTTTTTTTTTTGTTATAGTTTTCATCTTCTTAAATTATAAAACATTAGCCACATGTCGAGATTATTTTTGATGATGTCTTAAATATCCTTGAATGGTTAAAATTTTCCTATTTTTCTTATTATTTTTCTTTCTTATATGGTTTTTATGTTTTATTTGTTTTTGCATGCTTTCAATATGATTTTATGTTCTAATTCTATGTATAATTTATTTTACTTTTATTGTAAGTATGGCACAATAGTATAGGTAAATGTATTTTACTAGTGTTTTTATTGATTTTTGATTTAGAAGACAAAAAGGTACAAAATGATTTTTTCCATTATTATTTTTTTATGGGTATATCAATTGTTTCAACAAATCAATAGGAAGCAGAAATATGTTAAAGATTTTATGGAAAAAAATGAAATTTCATCCTACACACATAATATTAATTTTTAAGTATTTAACATTAAATGCAAATAATAAAAATAATAGAAAAGTAAAAAATTCCTGGAAAATTATAAAAGAAAATTTCATATGGAAATGACATAAAAATAAATGTTATTTTTAAATTGAAATCATTAAAAACAAATAAATAAAATGAAAAATTGTGATAAATTTGTGGAAAATGTTTACTTGAGCATGTTTATATAATATTTTCTTACGTAATATGTAGTTAAAATTTTAAAAATATTGGACGAGTACGAAAACCCACGAATTCAGAAGAAGTTTTAAATTTTACAAATTAAATTTACCAATTATATTATTATTATAAATGGAACAATTTCACAGAAAATTTTAATTTAATTAAGTTCCCGGAAGTCGGAAGCACGTAACGTATACCACTATACTAAAAGATCTAATATTCACTTGTATTGGGGTAACTAGACCAAGGGAATCAAACCATAAAAGTTTATATATTATAGGGTAGTTGATATCGAAGCAAATCTAAGGAGTCGGAATCAAGAATTTGGTCGGAGTCAAAGAGCGAGAGTCAAAAAGTCAGAGTCAAAGAGTCGGAGTCAAAGAGCGAGAGTCAAAAAGTCAGAGTCAAAGAGTCTGAGTCAAAGAATTGGAGTCAATGAGTCGAAGTCAAAGAATCGGAGCCAAAGAGTCGAATCAAATTATTAATATCAAAAACTCAGAGTCGAGGAGACAGAATCGAAATGCGGAGAGAAGAGATAAATAGCCTACGAGTTAAAATCGACGACTCGAAGTCGGAAAGTAGAAATTGGAAATTGATTCGGTTTTTGAACTAAATATACTATTATTCGAACATATAATAATATGTAATATTTAAATAATATTATATGCAGAAGCTCTGGTCAGCGACCAAATGACAAGGTACCGAAATAGTCGAATTAATTTCACGGAACTACTAAAGTATTTTAATGAATTACTAAGAGAAACTTAGTAATTCAGTGTGTCATATTTCTTGTCTAATACTTTCTAGAAGCAATTCAAATTACCTAAAAATCCTGTACAAGGAAATTATATGAGTCAGTGTTACATTGAATGGATCATAGAACTTTTAATATAATACTATAAAATTATACAATAACAAAATTTAAAAAAAAAAATATTTAATACTTCTATATGCAACACTATCTATTTATGTATTCTATGTTCCATATAACATTATCCTTTTCTAAAATAAATCTACTTTGAATTTATTTGACTTCTAGGTATAGTTGAAATTTAAAAATCTCTAAATGAAAATACTTTGAAATTTTAAAAATTCTATTTAATCCTATTTAATATATTCTATTAAATTTGTCCTTTTTTTTGAGGATTCTATTGTAACAGAAGAATATAATTTTGAATCAATGAAAATTATCCTATAAACTCCAAATGAATCAATATATTAAATTTAGAAATATTATATTATGTATATTGAACTTTTATTTAAGAATCATAATGAAATTTAATTATTATTTTAAAAATTTTAATTAAAGATTTATTGAAATATTTTTGAAAAAAAAAAAAATTCTCTCAAATTATTTTAAATTAAATTTATTTATTATAATATAATGAAGCACACATGAAAACCTACCCACATATTATATATAAAATAATCATTATTACCCACAACCATAATACTTTATTCAAATATAATTATTATTTTATCCAAATATAATTATTTAATAATTAAAAACTCATTCTTTATGATTTTTCTATAAATATAAATATAAAATTAATTTAATAAAATTTTAAGAAATTTAAAGAAAATTTTAATATTTTTAAAGTAATTATCAAAATAAATAAAATTTAAATCGGATTTAAATTTGTAAATAATTTTATTTTAATTATTAGAATGTAAATAGAAGAATATATTCTATAAGCGTTTGTAATTTAAAGTAATAAAATACTAATACATAATATAAATATGTGATACTTATATACAATATTAAAATAATACAGAAGTACAATATTATACCTAAAACCTTTAAGAATATTGTACCTTTTATTAGGAAAATTTAACAGCCTTATGAATTGTTATAAATAATTAAAATTCTAAAGTAATTTTCACTAACAAACTTTAAAGGAAAAGAAAAGATAAGGTATAGAAATTTTAATTAATTGAAAATATAATTGATTTTTTTAATTTTTTAAAGCCTCTAAATTTTGGTCTAAAATTAAATCTCTGAATATAGAAAAAAGTCGAAAATTTATTCATACAACTTTAGAGCTATTAATGACATAATCAAAGCATTTTGTCAAAGCAGACAAGATTAAAAAAATTTTCTCCTCGGACAGGATTTGAAGAAGAATAATCCAACGTTTTCTAGGATAATAATGTACCAATTAAGATTATAAAGAACTTAGCGACAAATTATTTTCAAAATTCTACCAACTCTGTCGACTTTTTCTAAAAACCTATACACCCATTTTTGATCAATTTTAATCAATACGTAGTATAAGAGAATGAAGAGCAAATTACCAAAATTTTAATGTGTTAAAATCTGAAAAGGCTTAAAAGTTTTCCAATAATTATTCAACGAAATCGAAAAAATCGAGTATATCGTTGTTCGGCGATATTGGATTTTTGAAAAATTTATTAATATTGTTACATTTATTATTTGAAAATTAATGATTTAGTGTACGACAATTTTTTGTAGGAGTGATCTAATTCAAAACTTACGATATCTTATTTATTTGTACAGAAATAAGCACTTGAAATGTTTATTTTTTGTACAAAAACGCCTCCAACAGTGATATAGGCAAAAAAATATATTAACTCCAAAACTATAAAATTAAATTTTTTCAAATGTGTAAATTATTAGTTATGCCATTTTTGTCGCAAACAATCGATATTTATAAAATACTTTGAGTTTCATACCGAATTCGTAACGATTTCATTCAAATTGAAAAATTTTCAATACCTTAAATATCCTCAATATTGACTTTTACAAGAATTTGAGGCAATTCAAAAAAACATTAAATAATTTCTTAGATTTTTCTGTAATTTTAAGAAATTTTAAGTATTTCTTGCAATTACAACGAAATATTTTTGGTCAAATATGAATTCATTGTAGGAAATCATTATTCTAATTGTTATCCCAAAACCTAACTTCCTAGTATAGCTACAAAATAATATTATTTACTCGTACATACACACAAATACCTTCTTTAATACGAAAACAAAAAAAATTATTGTATCTCATATGTCAATAATTCTGCAAAAACAATATCTAAAAATAGTCTTTAAAAAGTTTATAAATAATTTTTTCCATTTTATAGAATTTCCCTTCATTCTTAAAATAAAATATTGTTTTCCTTTATATCCTTAAATAAATATTGTAAATAAAAATTTTATGCATAACTTCTGAGTTCAACTAAAAATAACAATAAATTATTAATTATTTTGTATAAGATAACCTCAATCAAAAAAAAAACGAAACAAAAATTGATTGATTGTATGTTGAAAAACATTTTTATTTATGAAAATAATAACTAATTTTTGATTTTATATTTAAATTTTATATATGTAAATGAAAAGTAAAATTTATGAAAGTTTTTTGTTAAAACAATTTTAGATTTCTGAAGAAAATCATTTAATAAATATAGGAAAATCAGTGGTAATAAGGCAAAACTATCTAAATCGAAATTAGAAATTTCGAACAAATCAATTAAGCCTATTCAGTGATTCGCCGGAATTTATTATTTGAACCCAAAATTTTATACAAAAATTATTGAATATATTATTTTGCAAACTTGAAGAGTGTCGCCGAAAATTTTTAGTTGAACTTACTTAGTTCCTTTAATAATCCGTAACAGCCTGCATTGGTCAAATGGAAGAACATTCTCTTGCCAATCTTCCGATTTAGATCCTTCCATAATCTACAAATCTGTACAAAATTAAATTACTTGTTTTTCTCTAATTTGTAAAATTTTATGTCAATATTTTTATTTTAGAATATTATTATGCTACTTCCTGCAATATTTTACTTAAATAGATTTAGTTAGTTTTCACTTATCACCACAGAAATTTCATTTTTTAATAAATAAAATCATTTAAATTTCCATTGTATTATTTAAAATATTCAATGATTTTTGAAATTTTTGTAACAATTCATATAAGTAAAATTTCACTGTAATAAGATAGAAAAATTTTATAATTTTAAATATGAAATTATAAGTAATGAATATTTTATTGAAAAAATAATAAGCATACGTACAAAGGACATAGAAAGAGAACAGAAATCTTAAATATGTATTCACTATGCATTATACATACAAATATGTACAGTAAAATCAATTGTAGAACAAATAATAATAAAATAAATTTAAAATTTATAGTTGGACATAGAAAATTTGTGTAGATAGATAGCATAAAGAATTTTTGATATTATTGGAATTTATTACAGATTTTTTTCTTTTATAGATTTTTACGTTCAAATTTGTTTGTTGTTTAAAGAAATGATCACGTAATAAATTAAACGTGAATAAACTATAAAATATTATAAGAAAAGTGATTTCAATTCTCTACAAATCTACTTTGAATATTTTTATTATGCTTATTATTAAAAATATTTTTCATATTTATAAAATAATTTATTTATATTTTAATAATTTTGGATTTTAAAAGAATTTTATTCTAAATAAATTATTTTTCAATTTTTGAACTTAGAAATTAAAATTCTTATCAAAAATTCACAAAATTTCATGACATTTGGATAGTTTTCATTTTATGTACATGAAAGTTAAGAAAGAGAAAAGGTCCTGCTGCAATTGCAATAACTATTTACATTCATAGTCGAGTCTGGCTTCATTATATAATTTTTTCTGAAAGGCAATTCTTTTTTTAATTATTTCCCCGAAACCGAGACGGTAATTTGTAGAGATCTAAACAAATAATTCCTTAGGTCTTCTTATTTAAATATTAATTTTTTTAACCCTTTCTTTCCTTCAGTTTCCCAAAAGGGATTTGCTTCATTAACTCGCATTTAATTCTTAATTTCGGGCAATTTATAAAACTAGCTGTAATATGTACTAGAAATCGAGGATTTTTAAGTGATCATAATAAATTAACCATAACATGGCTGAATATGAATAACTATTATATTGAAATGAAAATATTTGAAAATTTTAAAACGTTTTTTGAACTTCAAAAATATCAAAAATAAAATTAATTACAAATAAAAAAATATTGCATATATTTAGGAGTAAGATTTTCTGTAATCTAAAATTGAGAAGAGGAGTAAAATTATTTTTCAACCATAAAAAAGTCCAAAATTTAATGACAATAAATCAAAATCTTATTAGCCCGTTAAGGGCCAAGTTTTCTAGTTTTAGCAATTTCGTGGTTTCTATTCAGAAAATTTTTGAAATATAATTGTACGAATTAAAATTTCCAACAATACAGATAAATAACAAGTATACATAAGTACAATGCAACTACAACAACTAGTTTACATAAGTAAAGTGCCAAAGAAGCATTGGTACAACAAGAAAAACTTGGAGTAGAACCGTGAGGTAAGAATGTGAGCAAACCAGCAAGATATTGTCTGAAGTTAAAAGTTTAGCGCAAAATAGAGAGAATTGGCGATGATATGTAAAAGCCCTATGTTCCCTAGCTTAATAGAAAGGACAAAAAATACAACTACTATAAAACTTTTCTTATATTTCTTACTGTTTGCTACTATTCTATTTTATTGACTAAAAAATCATACTATATAACAGTATATTATTATTACAATAATAGCCTAATATTGCAAAAAAATATTTTTAAAAAATACCCATGAAATTTGTTCAATTATTATATTAAAAGTACTATATTAAAAATTTGGAATGGGTATACGCACAATCCTCTTGTAAACTATCCTTCCAATACAGATTTATTTCTAAAAAAAATATACAAAGTGTATTCAAACCACTTTAAAATTGCAAAGTAAATTAAATTTTTACTCTTTTATATTGCATATATGGTCTTATATATTTATCTTTACATATCTTATATCGTGTTATCCTTATATATCATAACGTGAATTCAATGTACACCATAAAAACCAATATACAGTAACCAATTTTTTGCTAGTGTGATCTAGTATTTTAAAAGAATTCAATTGCAGTCAACTTTAGTTTACTTTCATTTTGTAAATTTTAAACGTGTTTACTTCAATTTTAACACAAAAAATAACACAAAGAACAGTAACTTTTTCTAAAATAAGAGCCAACAAATTTTATATAATTCAAAATCTATACATACAGGATATAAGGATAACACAAATATAAAAGAGTTTGTTTTGCAATGCCTATTAAATTCTTTTGATATTTGAATTCACTTTAAATTTAATTAAATTTTCACTTTAGTGAAACTTAAAGAGAATTTAGTATAGAACATCGTCATACAATTTTTTAACTCAATTTCTATAATAGTATAAATAAACAGTTTAGTTAAGCATGTTAAGAAAGGTGATTTGACACAAAAGTAAACAAAAAGAGGAAAATGGTTATTTTAGTATTTCTATTCCAATATTTAATGCATTTCATGTAACATTAAGTGAGATATTGAATTGAAAATTTTAAAATATGGTTTGGAGATTTTTTCAATCATTTAAAGCTTGTTATAACAATGACTCCGCCCGTCATCGAAAGAAAATTTAAATTATTTTTCCAAATTACAGCAATCTAAAGTCCATTTATCAGTTTACCTTATAAAAGTTTAATATTTTGGCACTAGCAGTCATTTAAATTTTGATTAAAACTCAAAAATTTTCCATTGTTAAGTAACCCCTTCCAGCCTAATAGTTAATTAACCCAGGGGGTTATTAACAATTTTCCATTTTTAATTAACCCCTTCCTGAATATTGCATTAATTGTTCACAAGAAAATAAGAGAACCAACAGGTTAAGAGACACCGAAAGTTTTTAATTAAATTTTTAATATTTTCAGCATATTAACCAATTTTTCATAATGTTACCCTATTAAAATGAAAAATACATATTTATACCCGTACGAACGTATGTTCGAAGGGTATACTAAATTTGCCTTACCGTTTGTAACGTTGAGAATTAACGGTCATAGATATAGACTCAAGTGTATGTTTTTGATCAGCCTCGAATTCTGAGTTGATTTAGCTTTGTCTGTCCATCCGTCCGTCCGTCCGTCCCAACGATAACTCAAAAAGTAATTGAGCTAAGTTCGCCAAATTTTCACAAATGATTTATTGTAGTAAGTGCCAGAACCCTAGTTGACAAGGTCAACTCTATTTTTTCTCGTTTTATACTATTGTTTTGTTCTTTATATTTTTTTTTTTTTTTTTATAGCATGAACTTTAATCTTGTTAAGTGTGGCGATTTATCATATTTGTTATTGTTTTTTTTTTTTGTTTTCCTTCCTCACATCATTTGCAACCTTTTTTTATTTAATATTCTATACAAAAAAATTTCGGAAAAAAATCACTATAGATAGAAAAATATTTTTTTTTTAAATATTTTTATTTTATTTTAATAGTTTTGCTTTTATCCTCTAAAATGCAGATAACAATAATAAATAAACAAAAAAAGGTAGGAATTTTACAATACGAAAACTTTTACTTAAAAGCTTTTACAAAATAGCGGCCGAATTTTAAATAAAAAAAAAAGTTGCGGCAGAAACAAAAAAAAAAAAACAAATAAAAGGTCAGGAAAAATTTTTAATTTTTAGTGTAGGAAACGGATATCTAGACAGGATATTTAGTAAATTTTTATCATATACAACTCTAATGTACTTAAACTATACTGAAAATTCGAAATTTTAATATTACCCACTTTTTTAAGCAATAATAGAAGGTACTTTACAGGGTTAATTTCCAATAAGGCTCTTAGACAGAAGCTCTAACAATCTTGTTAGAACTTCTAACAACATTGCTAGAGCTTAAATCTCTCTAACAATATTTTAGAAGTTTTTTTTAACCATACGAACCCATTTATATTTCTTATTTTTGATCTTCTTTTTCTTGAACATTTTTAAAAATTTTGTACCGTATAAGGTTAATTTTCAACAATTTTTCCTATTTTCAAAAAAATTTCAAATTGAGCTATTCGTTTTGCTTTCACGAAACGAAAATCATTCTCTGTGAGCCAGAATGTCAGGACTTTAAAAAGATCTCAGCTTACCTGCATGCTCCCCCAATAGCCAGTGTCCGTCTAAACTACCGTAAGGCAGTCAATGTCACTCCGAGACATCGCTACAAGCCAAATCTTTCTTATTGTCCCGCACGTGGGCAGGGCTTTGCACCTAGAGTCGGTGCACAATAAATAATTCCGCCTATGTTTATTAATTTTCACTTTATTGAAGGGAACAAAACCTGTTCCGCCACCGTTCATTATGGTAACCAGAGACCAAAAATAAAAAAAAATACTCTTCCGAACTGTAATAAACTTATAGAGTTTTTAAACTAAATTCATCAATATAGCTATAGAATTCTGAATGCACCTATATTCAGCTGTTATATTTCGAATTCAGCAATTCATTTCTTAGCTGAATTTTTTAGCTGAATTAATTGTTGTGAATAAGTGAAATATTTTGATTTTTTAACAAAATTAACTTTTATGCCTTCCATTGGAGTACCTTATAAACAAAGTGATAAATTATAGTAATGGTAAAATTTTTGTAAACTCATTCCTTTAAGTAAGATTAAAATAACAATTATTTGAGAAAACTGTTCACACTTTTAATAGTACGAATACGAGAACAAAAAGAATGAAAAATGGAAAAGCTTAAAAACATATTTAAAAAAAAAATTCCAGTAAAATTTATTGACTATATTCAGGAATTTGTTCACTTATGTCTTCCTTGTTTTCCTCTTATTTTTTGTTAAAAAGTTTTTTTTTCTACCATAATTAAATTATATGAGCCTTTTTAAAAAAAAAAAAACAAACTATACAAATACTTTTAGAATTTCGAACAACATGCCTTTAATTGAAATGCCGTTTTACCATTATATTGTAAAAAATTTCAGTGCGGTATAAAAACAGTGGAAAAAAAAGAGACCAAAATTAAAAACAAAACGAGAAAAATAAGAAAAATGCGCTGAATATATTTTTTGATGGTTTTGGTATATCGCGAGCGCATATTTCATTGTGTTTCCTTTTCCGAAAACTGAAAAGGATAAACTTTTGTTATATATAGAAAGACAATAAAAAAACATAATATTGTTTTTTAAAAAAAAAAAATTAATTAAAATAAAACTTTAAATTGAATTATTAAAAAAAACTTTAATATTCAGAGGATTAATTTAAAAATTAGGTGAAAACTTTAAATAACAATATAAATTAAATATTTTGCAAAAATATATATGGGAAATTAAATAAAAGTTTACTTGAAAAATAAAATTGGTGCCCATATGCTTCTTAACTTTTGGTTTTTAAAAGCTCAATAAATAATTTTTTAATACTCTTATAATTTTGAGAATTGAAGTAAGTATTGGTGAGAATGGATATTGGCTATTGACAAATTAATTTAATTTTTCATATTATGCAAAAACAAAAATTGAATTATCAAAGATTTGAAATTTTTTTAATTTTGAAATGTGTTGAACAAAAAAATCAATTCAGTAATCTGTTATAGCAATCTTGTCATATTTTTGTTATTGGTTTCAACTACAAATTTTGTAAATCTAAAGGGAGAAATCAAAATCTTGAAAACTTATTGTTATCTAATTCCGATATTCAACGTCCGGATTGATTAAATCAATTCATTAAAATATTCAGTAAGTATAGGATAATAAAATCAAATTTTTCTAAATTACACAAAGAACTAGCGACAGTCTAAAATTTTAACTATTTATGGGTATTCGTAAACATTTATTTTACTTTATTATGATTAAATCTTATAACTTTGATTAATTTAACAGCTTTCCTTAATTATTGATCTAAATTAATTAACAACCCTCCTAAAAGTATGCAATTGTATACGATAATCGAATTATTTCATTAGAAAATTGTTTGCATTATTAAAACTTGAATATACCATAATTTTTATATCTAAATTAAAGTTAAAATTATTTAATCTAGACTTAAAATTATTAAATATACAGTTATTAGAAGAGAGAATAGCTCAATAAATAATTTTATTCAAAAATATTGCTTTCAAATACTTTGATTAAGAATTTTAATGAATTTAATTTGCTTTGATTATTTTAATTTTTGTACTTCTTTATCTATATACGGAATACTTCTTTACTGATTTTATATACTCCTTTAAAAATGTATAATAAAAGAACAACATTCACGAACCCCCATTTTTTTTAGTATAACATTTAAGTACTTTGATATTTCAAAAACATCAAAAGATTTAGGAAAATCAGTTTATTTAACAACAAAATTCTTTACGTTGAAAAAAAAAAAATCACGTTAAAAAAATAATTGATTTTTAGTTTAATAAAAGTCAAATATTATTCGTGAAAGTGAAATGTATGACCTAAATAATAATTTAATAGAATTTTATATAAAAAGAGAATTTAATAAATATAGAACTTGTGCCATGTACAAAGACGTTAAAGGGATTTTGGATTTTAGTAAATATTATAAAAAAACCTTCTATACAGAAATACCAAGCAGTTTTTTAATTAAATGATGCAATTAATGCTTTAGAAGAATTTTAAAATAAATATTATTAAAGAATACGGCCAAATGAATGAAATGCGACGAAATTTCAGACTCAAAACTTGTCCTAAAAATTTTCAATTGGTGTTTCTATTATCGAATTCTTTGCGCTTTTCTCTCTACTAAACACGAAATCAAAATATAGAAGTCAAATTCTGATTATTTTGATCTTGGTGTTATTACAGATACTCTTAGGTTTGTAATTTAACCCAATAATTTTATGACTTTCATGGTAATATACTCAAAGCCTAATAATCTCTTCACCATTTCTATTTCCGTCCTCACTTAATAATGACAATATTTGAATTTTATCTAAATAATAATATTTTAAATTACTGCTATTTCTTGCAATGTTAGTTTGCATGATAGTTGAGGCTTAATTTATCCGATAACAATTATAATAACAAGAAAACATCAATACATTTTGTGTTGCTCGATTTTCTGAATAATTCCTGAAATTTCAATCATCAAATTTAAAGTTATAGAGAAATAAATATTTGAAAACACTTAATTAACATTTGTTCTTGTGTTCTAAATTAATTTGTTTTACACATAAGATCGAATAATTGTGATAAAAATCGGAAATTTCATTTCAAATCGAAAAAAATAAAATATTTAATCCCGCCAGAGAAATAATTCAACGTACTACTATTAAGTACATTCGCAAATCATTAAAATAAAAACGGGGCAAAAAAAACACACACATACAAAAAATTTTGAAACCAAATTGATACAAAATTTTAAACTCAATTAAGTATTGCACTCAAGTTCTTCTTCATTTTTTTTTCCTCTTTAACTCACTTAATTTAAATTTGATCGCCTTCAATTTTGTGTAATTTTTATTTCTCATCTTGCTTTTTTTCCCTCCATTTTTAACTTCAATTCCTCTTATTTATTTTCAATTTCATTAATTTGTTCTTTTTAAATAAAATCAATATTTAAAAAATTTGTTTTTTTTTTTTTTTGGTATTTACAGAGTCAAAAACACCACTTTTTTTATCATTTTCATTGAATGCTTTTCCCTTAAGTTAAGTGTTTTTATTTCTCTTTTTATTTTTTGTATTTTTTTTTTTATTTCCATTATTTACCAATCAATCGAATCAATCAAGTTACAATTCATCAAAATTATACTTACAATACACAGAGAAAAAAAATTCAAACATATAATAAAAACACAAAAAAGGCAAGAAACGAAAATTTTAAAGATAGCCTCCCCTCTCTCCACTTCTATCCACTTTAAGAGATAGAGATACCAAATAAAAAAGTGGAAAATGAAATTATTTTTTGTTCTTCTTCTTATATTTAATTTTATTATTTTTATTAGTAATATACAAAAACAAAAAAAAATAATGTTTTACTTAATTCAAAATGTAACAATTCTGAATTTATTCCAAAATATTTATGAAAAAAACAAAAATATAAAAATTAGATTAATAAAAATAATAAAATTACATTTAACACGAATTCAATGTGAATTTTTTGGAGAAAAAAAATTAAAATTAATTCTGACAGTGACTGTAAAACTCATCACGAATTTTACCTAAAAAAAAAAATACTTTAAAACACACGACATAAAACACAAAGCTATTATGAAAATTTTACACGCAGAAAAAACAAATGAACAAAAAGAGAAATAAAAATTTTAAAACCTCACCATACCCAAATTAAGAAAATTTTGATAATATGATGAAAAATTGAAAAAAAAAATTTCAAATTCATTTTATATTTTCATTTTTTTTTTTTCAAAAAATTTTAACTTCATTAATCTGACAGAAAAATCAATCAATCAATGAATTAAGTAAGACAAACAGTAAAAGATTAAAAAGAAAAAAAAAGAGCATAAACATTTTTTCAATACCAAAAAAAAAAACTAAATTTCTTTTATTTTTTACATAAAGAATTTATTACAATTTGCAAATTAAAGTTGCCAACTCCGTTATAAATTAAATCAATAAGTGCTGAAAATCAAATTTTTTTAGTAAATTTACTAGTCCAAGAATCTATAATAACTTATTGCAAGCTCTTATTGCAAATAATATTCAAAGAGTAATCAAAAATTTAAAAAAAAAAATTTATGTGCACCTAAAAGTATGCAATTTTCAAAATTTTGTTTTAATAAAATTATTCATTTCAGTTTATAGTAAAACCAAAATTCGACATTATTTATTCATATTTTAGTACACAAGCTCAAAATTATATCACTCTTCTAAATTAATATCACTCTTGTTAATACTGTGATTTTGATTCAGTAAATTTTAATTTATTATTACTAATCCGCATATATCGTGAAATTCAATCAAAATTAATGAATTCCAAGCAATTAATTTAATATATAAAATTCATGCATATTAAGCATGCGGCAACTCTAAAAAGAATAATAATTATTATTACCCTAAAAACTTTTTTTTTGATATTTATGATTTTTTTTTTTTTAACATTTAATTTTAAAAATAAAAGAATGATAGATTTGCACGCAATTTCTTCAATAAATTATTATTGCTGTATAATAATCACCTTCATTCACAAATTTACAAAAGTATATCAATACACATACTTACGTATGTGTATTGATAGTATTACAGTTTTATATAAACCACTCACTAAGTAGTACACTTCAATTAATTTAATTAGGGCAAAACATCATATAAAAATTTAATGTAAAAACAACAAATTTTTTTTTTATTAATAAAAAATTTCAATTCATTTTTTTAACAATTTCTTTAATTATTTTTTTCAGTACCCACATACATACATTATTGTAATATCTATCTCTTTCTTTAAGATATATATCTCCCGTTATCTTATTCAAAATATATTTGTCACGCATTATGTTGTTTTCATGTATTTTGTTTATTGTAATAAAAATTAAAAAAAAAAATTGCATGTTATTCATTTTTAAAGAAAAAACAATTAATAATCAATGTTAATAATAATAATGATATTGATTGTAATAATAATGATAATACCAATTAATAATAATGATAATAGTTATGATTTTTACTTGATTCTACTTGAATATGCCTATATACAAGGTGTCTCGTATCTAAGTGTACTGCTATATACCACTGTATAGGCAATAATGAGTAGATAAAATATTTGTATGGAGGCGATATTCGCACTTCAACAGGATCGGAGTTTTAGGGGTTCAAACTCGACTCATATTTTTACTTTTTGAAATTTTAAATATAGTTGCATGCCTGCATACGACAGAAGCATTATTAAATATGATTAGAAACTCCAGAATAAGGGCCTTCTTATGAATGTATACATTATCTATGACCTATTCAGAATCCGGAACCATACGACTATAAAGTTCGAAATATTTGAAGTTTTAACTTTTCATTATTAAAAACTTTAATTTTATAGATGACGTAACATTGAAGTTTTCTCTAGTTTTAACACAGCTGTCAACCTTGACAAATTACCTTCACTTTCCTATATGACTAATTATACTACCTGATCTGGTTAAGAAGTTATTGTTGAAAATGGTGTTCGTTTCTGTTGTGCAAATGTTCAATATAAAAACCGTGTTTTCCTCAGGCTTGCAAATATTAATGGTCGTCAGGAGAATCTCATAAGACGTATTTTATTAATACAGCTATATAAGCCAATTTTATATATGGTACACCCTGTATATATATATATAAAAATTGTTATCATCAATCAAAATTATGAATTGAAATCAACTATATAGTAATAATAATAATTTTATAATAATAATGATTTTGACCTATTGAAATTATAATTAAGTATATGTATTTGTTTTTTTAACAAATTGAGAAAAATTACAAAAATAACAAAAATTTTGAATTGTCTACAGTTTTTGTTTCTCTTTTTCATCTTATTGATTTCATTATTGTCTCAAAATCAATACACTTAAGAGTGTTGCAGATCTTGCGTAAAATAAATTCGTAAATTGTGAATGAATGGATGCGGCCAAGAAAAACAAAAAAGAAAAAAAAAATCTCTGCCACAATTGATTAATTTTTTTTTTTTATTTTGAATAAATTTTTTGATTAATGCTGGCAAAATGATATGACAAGTGTTTGAAGTCACGACTAAAAAAATGTTCAGAAGAAAAAAAGAACATGAAAGGTTTGTGTTTTTTTTTGCACCACAACAAATTTTTGTTTCTCATTTTTTTTAATTTAAGTGAGACAATCATATACCAAAGAACATGAGAATTAATGTTTTTTTTTGCTATTTTTGTTTTTATAAAATAACATACCCAATTACATATGTCCAGATTAATATGTTGATATGTCATTCATTATTTTCTATATTTTTTGACATATAACAGAATAACATTTTGTTACAAAAATTTGATGTAAATTAAATTTTAGACATCCAAAAAAAAAATTAATATAAATATTTAAATATCTCTTTTTTTCTTCTTCTAAATTTCTGACGAACACACATGAATTTGTAAAATCACGTAAAATTGAATTTTCACGTTGAATTTTTTAGATATTCAGGTAAGAACTGTTTAGATATGTGAACTCTTCTCATTCTAAAATTGACCATAATCATTGTCGTAAATTATTTTGAGAAACTTTACTTATTATGGAATACTGAAAAAATATTGAATAGAGAACTTTCACCTCGTCGAAATTTCCGAGAAATTTCGTGTTTTTTAAAAAAAAAATTCAAAAACAACCAAGCTTTGGGTGACTTTTTCTCTAAACCAAGAGTCAAATAAATTTTTTGGAATTGAAAATTCTGGCGATTTTTTTCTGAACCTTATACGAAACACTTTTTATAACTAAATAAATAAATTCTATACTCCCTTAGGCTACACAAAAACTATTTTCAAACAACCACCTTGAATAAAATATTAAAAGCCTTTGAGGATGAAATAATTTACATTTTCGAAAAAATTTTATTTATTTAGGTTATTTGAACTAAAAACAAAATCATAATTAAATTAATTAACTTTAATAATTTTATAACAATTAAATTTTAAATCTAACATAAAAATCAACAATTTGGCACGCAACAACCTTAACATTTTAATAATTTAATTATTAAATTTCCAAATTATTAAAAGTTACAAAATTTATTTGATTTTATATTGCAATATTTCAAAACTATTATTGAAATTGAAAAAATTTTATTATGAAAGTTATTAATTTTTTTAATAGCACATCTCCTTTTAAAATTAATCTCGAAAAAAAAATTGAGTGATATTTGAAACAAAAAAAAAACACTGTTAAAATAAAATATGTAAAATGTTGAAAAAAAAAAAAATTAGTATAAAAATTTATTTGATTTTTGTGTAGCCATTAAATTCAAATTAAATCGATTTAAGTGTTATACTGGAATAAAAAAAAATTTGTGTTTTTTTTTTAATTGCTTGCAATTTAATAAATGTGAAAAAAAAACGGGAGAAGGGAGTGTAAAAAAATAATTGACTATGAAATTGCAATTAATATTCAATTTATGATCAAAGTATTACAAAAATATAAAAATTACTTTTTAAAATATCTCGCATATTACTAAATGTACAAAATGAAATTTACAATCTTAATTGAATTTGTTAAGAGGCACTGTTAAATGAAATGTGAAAAATAATTGAAAATTTTGGAAAAAAAAAACTGCTTGAGCTGCAAACATACACAATAAATTACTATGAGATGACAGGTTATTTGTACTTTCACAATTTTAGTAAAAAACAGCTGTACATTTCAACATTTCAACACCATCTAGAGAAATTTGAGAAATTTTCTATAGGTAAGTTCGATATTTTTAATATTTTACTAATTGTTCCGACTTCCAAGGTAAAATTCATCATTATTTTACAATAATACAAACTTAACATAATGATCAACTGATATTGAAGTAGAATACGTGAGCAAAAAGAGACATAAGTTCTATATTAAGTTAATTTTACAACTTGTAGCTAAATTAATCTAAATTAGAAGCAAATATGAATTCAAAGGAAATGGGATTTATAAAATATCAAGTGAGTCTGTAATTAATTTTTCTAGAATTAGAATGCTTGTTATTCCTAAAGTACATTATATTGTGTGCTCACAAGTCCTTTTAAAAACGTATAGTTAGAATTTCCTTTCGGCGTATCTCAAAAAGGCGTATGCAAGTAAAAATTTTTATCAAATATTCTTAAGATCCCTTGTATCTTGAAAACCACTTATTCATAACTAAATCACATTTATTTTAATTAAATATTTTCATTATTAAAAAACTTTCGGAATTATTTTTAATACTAATAATAACGGGTTCTTTTTGGTTGTAGTTAAACACTTTATATATTTTACTTTACTTATATCATGCAATTTTACAGATGAAAAGCAATATATTTTGTTAACATAGTATCATTCAACAGACTTTAACGTCCTGTTCACTAAAAGATATAATATTTTCCAAATTAAGGATTTCCTTACTAATAAACGTCCTGATTCAGAGTAGACAAATTAATCTTACAAAATAAATCGAAATACAAGTAATGCAATATTCAATAATACTCAAGTATACCGGCAAATTAAATAAATTAAATAAATTTCAAATAACCTATAATAATATGAAATCATATAGAAAACATTTTACATAATAAACCAATAAACCCGCTCAATATTAAAATTATTAATGAATGACTCTTAGTAAATCATACACATATGAATGTTATGTAGTAAAAAAACAATTTTATATTAATTTGGGAAAAAATTTTACTTCATTAAAATTAAAAATGTAACCAAGAATTATACTTAATTTTTTTGTAATTTTATACAGTTTCCCATATATTATAGCTATTCAATTTTACAAATCAATTGAATTCTTACACAATAACTATTGTAAAACTTTACTATTGAGTTAATAATTTACATATATATAATGGTAACACCAACCTATTATTAAATAATTTACAATAATATACAAGATATTACAAGATTTACTTGAGTTATTCTTAATTAGTAAGGTAAGTATATTAAGTTTTATTTAATTTAAAAACCATTGTATACATGAATTACAACTTAAAATCCGGAACTTTAAAAAATTCAATAAATATACATATACGAAGTTTATGTTATACTATGAATTGTATGACCATTCAAATATTATTAATAAGTATTTAATCAAATATTACTTATTACTTACAATTCCAAAATGCTGGTTTGAGGTTTCCTAGGTCATTAAATTAGTTACACAATTAAGTTCATTATTATTACATATGTATGTATATGCTATCCAATACTTAACATCAGTGCATAATAGTAAAAATTATTTAGTATTTTGAAAGTTTAATGAACTTTTATGAAAATTTTTTAATATTTGAGAGACTATCACACAAACAAATACATAAATAAACGAATTCTATTATAAAAAATTATTTAAAGTAGAAAAATTGCATTCATAACTAATCGATTTTGATTTTATTTTCATTTTTTACAATATTATTAATTATTGGAATTTCTTTTTTTAGTTTTCAAAAAGTTTATGAACTTATATACCCATTATATATGGTAATATACTTAATTTTATACCAATAATTGTATTCAAGTATAATAATATATGACTTGATTTTCAAATAAACATTACATACTTATAGTAAAAATAAAGTGAAAATTTTCTATGAAAAATATATATATATAATAATATAATGAACAAGAAAAATTCCATTAAAATATATACATAAATAGAAAATAAACTGACAATTAAAACCCATAATTATTATTATAAGTA
This sequence comes from Condylostylus longicornis, assembly GCF_029603195.1. NCBI lineage: Eukaryota > Metazoa > Arthropoda > Insecta > Diptera > Dolichopodidae > Condylostylus > Condylostylus longicornis. Next base: position 3,702,689 of record NW_026578045.1, read on the forward strand.
TAAATTAAAAGTAAAAACGTGATAAAGAATTACATTTTATTTAATTATTATTGATTCCATTATAATATTCCAAAAAAATAACAGCATATAACATGGAATCGGGAAAATATTGAAAAGTGATGCTAAAATTGTCAATAATGTATAAATAAATATCTTTTATTGAAAATTTGAATTTAGAAAAAGCTTAACTTATAAAACAATTAAATAGAATTCGTTCGTTATATTATTTTTTAACGAAATCTTCAAGTAAATTTAGCCTTAGCGTTCGATACAGTAACAGAATCCTATAACGTACTTATTAAAGCACACTTACGAAATATTGAAATTGAGAACAGCCAGATTGGTAAAGTTAAAGTCGAAAATGAAACTTTTTTCAAATCGAATTAGGATTCGGAATAAATTTCGGAGTCGAAGTAATATTCGGAGTCAAAATCTAAGTTGGATCTGGAGTTCAAATTGAAACCGAATTTTGATTTTTTAAACTCCGAATTTCGGAGTTTAATTCCGAAACATTCAGAGTTGAAATCAGTACCTTATTTCAAAATTTTAGAACAATTGCAGAAGCTGTAACACACGATAATCACAAAATTTCGAAACAGCCTCCACACAACAACCCAATTTAAACAGCCAAAATTTATAATCCGTATGAATTCGGAATAAATATAAATTTTATATTAATTAAATTAAATAACTATATTTTTTTGCAATAGAACTTAAAAATCTTCTTACTTATATAGCCGAACCTAAAAGTATTGCTAAGTCTACATTAAATCTCATTTAGACAATTCCTAATTGTAAAATACTCGTCGCATATACATTTAAATTTAGGAAAGTGCGTTTAAAATTTATATGAAATAAAAAGAAACACGTTTGAAGATAAACGATATTTCCATCTCTATATATAATCAATTCAATTGGTATACAACCGCAATATATTCGTGGAATAGAAAAAAAAAAAAGAATTATAAAATAGTCAACAAAATGATAGATGATTTCCGATAATTTATTTCTTTTGCGTTTTATGATTCTTGTTTTTATTTTTCTAAACCATTAAAACTACCAAAAAATTCATTAAAAAAAAATGCTTAAACCTATTAGACTTAACAATAAAATTTTGTTAATCGTAGATTAACTCCACACCTTTCTTCTGTTATATTCGGTTTTTTTTTTCTTTCTTTCTTCTATTTTTGCTTCATCGCTGTCATGAATACAAAAAAACTAAATCGTGAATTATTGGTCTCCGAAAAATAATAAAAAAAAAAAATAAATTACAATGTCTATGGTGTTTTTTTTTTCTTTGAATTTTTATATTCTACTGTAATATTACAAAAATATTAGATATATGGGATGTATAGAATTTTGAAAGCGATTAAAATGCCTAGAAATTTAAAGTGAAATAAATACAAAAAAAAAAGTTAATTTTTGTATCTTTAATTTGTATATAATTAACACTCTAATAGCGATGACTGACTACCAAATACTTGAGAGTTATAATTTTCTTCTATATTTTATACATTTCTTATACTTTTTTATACCTGTTGCTTTTGAATTTTTTTCCGTTTCCGTAAAGAATATGAAAAATTATTTTAGACTATAAATCGATGACACGATCATTTATTATTTTTTATTCTTTAAATTTAAAGAAAATTTTTAAATTTAAAGCTGCTCTCAATATACTTAAAATATTTTGAAAAAAAAATTTTTTTTTGATTATAACTCAATAGTCTATAAATAAGAATAGTAAAATAAGTCAAGTATATGGCACACTCGACCAAAGTTTCAAGCATAGCTTTTCCTAAATAGTTTTTGAATGCAACTATTGCATCACAATAGAATTTAATCACTTACATGTTACATGAGTTGCGGTCCTCCGAGCCCGATGAATTGCTCGATGAATCTCGAGCTGATTGAGCCACGCCTTGCACTCAAGGGGGGGGAGGGGGGTCAGCACAATAGATCTATACTATTTAATATAACTATATAAAATGAGAGAACACTATTGATGAGAGCAATAACTTGCACAATTCTCCAATAGATGGTTTTAACACTTTTGTATCCATTTTTACTCTTATATAACAGAATTTACATTAATAGATAAAAGTGTTCTGTATACACAAACTGTTTTTCTAAGTTCAAATTACTGCCAACAATATCTTCCGCGTAAAAAAAAACACGGACAAAAAACGAATGACGAACATTGGTTTAAAAAGGTGGCGCTATTTTTTGCCTGTCATATTACTTTCAGCTACCTACTAAAATATATTTTCAAAAATATAGACTATCGATTCTCGTGAATCTCATATATATATATATAAAAAGGTATATAAAATATTTAAATAGGGTAATTTTAAAATCACAAAATTTTTTAATTATTTATTTATCAAAAAACGTCAATTCATACTACGACATAAGATTTTTCAATAAGCATTTTTCATGTGTGTTGAGTAAAACAACAAATATCTAAAATATCTAAAAAATTTCGAATAGTGAAAAATAATTTTTACGCCATTCATTAATAATTAAATTTTGTTAAATTTTTTCCTTTTGTTGTTTCGTTTTTTATTTTTTTACTTTATAATGTTAAAAAATAACGTGATCAATAACTTATTTTGTATAACGGATTAAAAATATTAACAGTAAAATTTATAAAATAATATATTATATGTGTATATGTTGTGCATATTATACATATACTACAAACACACATATCATACGCACATTTACCTACATATTATATATGGAATTTGTTAATTTGAATAAATCTAATAATTAAAGGGCCCTTACAATGTGTAACATTGTAGATTTTAATGCAAGACATTAAATCATTTTATTATCACGAATTTATTTTTATACTCTAATTTTTTTTTTTAAATAAATTATCAACAATAGTCATTAATTTAGAATAGAAAAAATTAAGTATTAAGTGGGAAGTAACGATTTTTCGAATTGTTTTTTTTTATGCTTCTTTTGAAATTTCATAAATTAAAAGTTTAATTAATGTTCATTTTAAAATAAGTAAGTATTAAGTAAAAATTATGCTAATAATTAAATTTTCACATAAAATATGATTTTTGGAATTTAAATAAAAATTAATTGATATTAGGTTTGGTTTTATTTGTCATTCGTGAACTGAATGCATAGCACATATGATTTAGTTTAAAATTATAATTGGCAGTATAGCTCTAATTAGTATGTAATTTAAATAATTCGAAAAGCGTAATTCTAGTATTGTTGCTGGTATGTTTAATTTTTGTTATACTATATTTGGGTAATTGAGGTTCAAGATTATACTATATTTTCACAGAAATATTTTTAATAACTACTCAATAACTACTTTTTTTGCGACATCCTAAACTCACAACAATTTAGAAAGCAAATAATAATTTAATAAAATCACAGCATGCGTAAAGTTATAGGTAAATCAAAAATACAATGCTCTATATTACCTCTTGTCTTAACATCTCCTTATACATATTTTTTATAGTAATGATGGCTACATTCGTTCTTATATAATTCATTGTTAGCAAATTCTTTCGATACTGTTATACGAAGACTAGCATTACCTCTTGTCTTAGCATCTTCCTATATTTGTTAATAATATTCATTTTTAAAATTAATTAAATTCTCTGTTTGAAAAATCTTACAATTTTTATTGTATAATAAATACTATGACTAAAAGCCCATATATCGTTTAATAAATACTATTTAATAAAAGCCCGGGGATGTTCTCGCTCCATAATGTAGTTGTTATGCTGCGGTTTGTCGAGGGCCTGCGCTGATGTAAGTGGGGACGGAAATCACAAATCATCCTAAAAGTTGACGGTTGATAGTGGCTCAAGGATCTCGGTCCCCAGAGAAAGGGAAAGAAAAGAAAGGAAACCAATATTATTAGCATTTCACAAATTTCAGAATCATATAAATTTCTCAAAAAATTGCACAAAAATTTAAAATTATTTATCTTATTTATTAAGTCCGAAATAATTTTTTAATTATTTAATAATCTAAAATACTAGAAAATATTAATAAAAGTTATGTAAATCTATTCCAATTATACGCGAATTATTACAAGTAGCCCCAAAGCTACAAAATAATACCGAAAGCTCATAATTATCTTAACATTTTTATTTGAAATATTGCAATTATTTGCAATATATTTTTTTTTTTGAAATTTAATATTAAATTAAAAATTTATAATTATACTCGATAAAAGCCTTAAGAGTAAAGTTTCTTTTATTTTTAAACTAATTTATTACTTTTGCAGTTTAATTTTATTTTTAAATGAAATTTGTAAATTCTTTCCATTGAATGCGTTATCCCAATATAACTGCATACAACATATGCAATATAACAACGCGTAGCTACATACAAACGTAGATAATATGTAGAACAAATTTTTACAATGTTATTCAAATGCGTTTTAATAACAAAAGACTTAAGTGGGCTACTTAATCTTTTCAATATACGGAAAAAAAAATTTTCTCAATGCATTTTATTTCAATACATAATTTTGAAATATTAATTACATACCGATATACAATTTATAATTTTAATTAGTATTATAAAATTAAATCTGAAAAAAATAAAATAATTACAATGTTACAATGAATATACTAACATATTATGGTATAAAAAATGTTTACAAAATATTACAAAATATGTAAAATTTATGCTTTTAAACTAAAAGCTTAAGAGAAATTTATTATTTTAAGATCGAATTAAATAAATAATTATGAAAAATTTAAATAATGACTTAATACTATTTAAAACCCATTAAGCACAATGTTATTATAAAATATAATTTTACAAAAAAAAAAAAAATTGATTAAAGCTGTGAATAATAAATAAATTTTATTATTAAAATTTCTTTTATTAATTTATGATATGAAAACCAATAAAAATGCTTAATTTATTTTATATCATAAAAATTTCAAATTAAATTTTATTATTTTATCTATCTGCATTACAAATATTTTATGATATATATATATATATATACAACTATTTTATGGCACATATACAAATAAAGTATGTTGTAAGAAAGTGTTTTATTATAGAAATAATAAAAATTTCAGAAATTTAAGAAATCTAATATAACAAATTTTAAAATTTTTAAATAAGAACCAAAATTACTGAAATATTGAATTTATTGATTCGATTTTAAACATGATTTATTATTTTGTAAATCGTTAATGTAAAATTTTTACATTAATTATTACTCAACGTATTGTAATTAATTAAATGTAAAATTTAGTTAAAAATCCAATAATTTGTTCTCCAGATATCAGTATAAAAAATTAAATTGTTCATTATTCTGGATTTTATAATAATATCACATTTGATACTATGTGGAATTTTGAACCTATTTTTTAAATTACGATTAGATTGCAAGTTTGTCTTTTATGATTTTCGGGAATAATTACCATAAATGAACGAATAAGCTCTTCAAATATAAAAGCTCATTATTATCCTTAAAAACCCATACCCCCTTCCTGCTCCCCCCCCCCCCCCCTTAAATTAATCAAGGTCAATTGAAGGTAAGATGATATTACAAAATGCTATGTATTACAAGCATAACGAAATTTATGAGTTATGTCTTATTAAATACGCCCATAAAAAATTTTTGAGATATTTTATGGTAAGCTTCATGTATTTCAATAATAATGAAGTATTTAATTAGAATTATAACATTTTTTTAAAGAAAATACCGTTATTTAAGTGTAATTTTCGCTATAATCCAATTTTAAAAAAGGTGACATAAAAATTTTAGTATTGTTAGTGGACTATTTCACATAATATTTTTATTGCCAGATTAACCATAAATTAACTACTAAAATGGAGTATGCTAGATTAAATTATTTAAAAATTAATATTTTAAATTCCACATTGCAGACGAGCGCATATTTGACCTACTCTATGCCGCACAATTATTACTAGCGCCTACCTATCATTTTTTAAAATGCAATATCAAAATGAGTGAGTAAAAACTTAAAGCAACACTTATGCATAATTTTACTAATTTTAAAATTTATTTTATCGTAATTTAATCGCTTACATATACGTTCATATTATTAAAATTAAAAGGCCCTAAGAATAACATAAAGAAAAACTCATGAAAACTTAATTATTTTTCGTTTTTTAACTTTTGGTCTATAAACAAAAAAAAAATTTTTCAAATAAAATAATTTTATACTAACACACTAACACTTAGGTACTAATTCAAAGTTACTTTCACTAACTGTTATAATTTTTTTCCATTTAAAACGTTAAAAAAAAACTTAAACCCTTTAATTATTTGAAAATGAGAAAAAAAGCCATGAAAACAAATTCCCAGCGATTAAAAAACATCTGCGTCTTTAAGCAACTAAAGAAAAAAACCTTTTCATTTAAGTTTTAAATTCTTCATTTTGTTTTTTGTTTTTTTATTAAATGTTATTAAATAAAATATTTCCTTAAACATTAAAAGAAATATCATCTCTATAATTACAGAATTATTTATATACAGCTGTAAATAACTTAAATTTACAAAAAAAAAACCAAAATGAATTTAATTTTAAACCTTCAAAATAAATTAATAAAAACAATAAACAGAGAAAAAAAAAATTACTTTTACAATTCGCTTTTCTCATATGTATGAAGTGTATAACATAGTGTAAACCTTTCGAACAAAATGAATATATCTAAATTGTCCTTAATTCATTGTAATTATTATTTTATTTCAAAGAAATTACCAAAACAAAAAAAGCATTATACATTGAATTCCGAAAGTTATCAAATTATTGCGGTATAAGCACACAAGTCACATTCATACATGTATGAGCACAACATATTATACATAAATATGTGAAGGGTCAGTCAATTACATTAATAAATTACATCAAAATATTTTGTTATAAAACCAAAAGAAAAAATTCATTTTCAACATGATAAATTCAAAAATATTGCAAAAAATAAAAAAAACAACAAATTGGAATTAATTTTTGAAGATTAAGATTGTATTATTAATCAATAAACTTATACATATACAGATAAAAATTGTATGAATGAACATAAATAGTTTTAAGGAAGAGAGAATTACTTAAATATAATGTTAAACATTACTTATTTTCAAATTAAACCTTCATAATTATAACGCGATGTGTGCGTATTAATAATGAAATTCTTTCGAACCAAATATAATATCGATTATCAAAATGGATTGTTAATATTTTAAAATTAATGCACAATATTTAAAGATTTTGTAGAATGTAGAGCTAAAAAAAAAAGAAATAGGTAATTCTTGAAATTTTTGGAAAATTGTTTACAATGTTAAATAGTTGTAAAAAGTCAGTTTATCAATTCACCTTTAATATATCGAACATGTTCGAAGCAGTTAAGTTAATTCAGTCAAGTCAAAATAATGTCAAACATGTTTGAAGCAGTTAAGTTAATTCAATCAAATCATATTAATATCGAACATGTTCGAAGCACTTAAGTTAACAATGTCAAACTACACATTACATTTTATCCATCAAACAAAGTACTTGAATGTTTAAAAATCGATTGTTTCTAATCAAAAGATGTTCGTTGATTCGAAAAGGATGTGAAACATCAAATATTTTTAATGAATATTTTTTGATTTGATTACAATTTCCTGCTTTTTCTGTCAAATTATATCTACGAATGCCATTCGTGAAACAAAATCAAACTTCATAATTACGATTTTTAATCAAATCAAACAAAAACTGCTAACAATAATCCATACATTTCTTATCTACAAATATTGGTTGTCTATTATTAGCAATGAAACAAAAATCATATAAAATACATAAATATTAATATTATTAACTAGTAACTATAAATTTATTTGTCCAATTAACATTGGAAAGATTTCAAGAATATGATACGGGTCAATTATTATTTTTAAAAGATTTTAAAAAAGATTATAAAAATATACTTATATATTAAGGTATGAAATAAAAGGCGCAGTTATTCAAGCTATACTACCTCTACATTCAATTACTTATTTATAATATCCAACTATATACTGAAATTAATGATCTCTTAAGTTGAATAAGAATTTCCTTATAATCATTAAATGGGGAAAAAATTAAATTACAAAACATGTGTAAAACTTACATCATACATAATACCTTTTAAAAAGATCTCATTTAAGATTAAAATTAATAATTTAATTTATTATTAAGGACATAATAATACAAAAAATATTTAAAAGATTTTAATAAATAAATTTGGAATCAATTTGTTTTTAATGTTTACAAATAAAAATTAAACACAAAATTTTTATATTTTTTTTTTGTTCAGTTTTTTACTTCGAATTTAATTGAGTTTTGTTTTTTTTTATATTTTGCAAAAAATTTAATGTTTTATTTTTATTTAAGTTAAATCATAAAAATCAGAAAGGTAAATTTTAATACCAAATAATTATTATTAACTAAATAGCTTTCAATTAAAGAAATATATAAGTATAAAGATATGTTTTAAATTTTAATTGCTTCTCTTGCTTTTAAATTTAAATTAAGTATAATAGTTATTTAGTATATGTAGATAATATAATTAGGATTGAATGAATTAATTTAATTCTTTTGCTCAAATAAAATTTAAGGTATTAGAATGCCATATAAAACTTCAGTATGAATTCGAAGGAACGAATTTCATATTAGAACGCAGCATACATGCAATTTTTAGTTTGATTGCTTATTTATCAACAGTTTGATTGCTTATTTTGCAACTGTTTGATTGCTTATTCCATAGCATGTACACATACAACTGTATGACCGCATATAATTAAGGAATCAAACAGTTTGTAATTTTTTTTCAAACTGATTGCAATTTATAGTTAACACAATCAATTTGAATTACCGCAATAATTTAGTTACTTAGATATGCGCGCAACGATTTTACTATCTTAATTTAAAAATTAGAATAGTAATTCTTAATGTGAAATAATGAATTTCATAAGAAGAATAGTTAACTTTCAAATAAGAATAGTAAATTTCCTGGCAAGTAATTATTAATTTTGCATTTTTGTGATCAAATCAATTGTAAAATATAAGTATAATAAGGTTTGGAACTGAAAAATTTAGCAAATTTTTTGAAATATGATAGTATTGTTCAATAAATCTAATATATATATTTTATATAATATAATTTAATTAATCATTAAAAATAATTATTATTTATATGCATAATATGTATAACTAAAACTTTTATAATATAAGTAAGTAAAACAAATATAAAATTAAAAATCAAAAAATTTTTTTTAAAAATAAATAAAAAATTAAATACCTGGAAATTTATAACACCTGGTGTTTGTAGCACAAAGTTATTTATCCAAAAAAAAGCAACGAATTAAAAAAAAAAATTTTTTTTTTTTTTTGTTAATAATATTTAAAGTGAAAATTTAATTAGAGATATAAAAAAAAACCACTAAACACAAAAAAAAAAAGGAAAATTATAACAAAAAAATAATAACAAAAATTTAATTGATTCCAATTATTTTCAATTATATTAAAACTTCACTGTTATACACGCACATATATCATATTAATATAACACTTATATAGATATAATATTGTATATAGGTATTATATGTACTTCGAATGAATGTATGTTAACGCACTTATATCGGTCGGAATCACTTTTAAATAATAATTATGTTTTAATGCTATTTTAAAGCTTATTACTTATATGAATTTAATTTTTTGTTATACATAATTGAGTTTTTTATATATATGTAACATACATACATTTATTATATCTTGTAGGATTACTTTATAATTATTATATACGTTTTAATATTATATGTATAACTGTAAGTATATATACCTTGCAATATTTTAAATATTTGATCAAATTTTATTCCAAATTTATTTTTATCTTCATATCAAATTAAGTAGAAAAAAATTTTGGAGTTAAAAGAGGCCTATGTATACACGACAACGCCATATCATTCATCATTTTTTTTTTTGTAACACATACAATTTACAATCTAATATATGGTAACACTAACACACATTTATATTATAAAAAATTTTATTATTTAATTTCAATTTTAATTTAATTTTATATACGTTTTCACTGAAATTTTTTTTTTTTTATAATTTTATGAAGAAAAATTTTTTTTTAAATTTTTATTTTTTTGCCTTTTTGATTTCTTGTGTGTAATTTAAATTTTATTGGAATTTCACTGGCACTTCTTTTATTTTTCACTTCACTTAAATTTCATTTAATTTTTTTATATTTTTTAAATTTTTGTTTTCTTTTTTAATTATAATTGAAATTTTTCACTTATGTGCATTTGATTTTTAGGGTTTGAATAAAATTTTTGGTTTGTTTGTTATTTTTCTTAAAAATTTTTATGTATAACAGTTTTGACAGTATAACAGTTTTGAATTTTTCGACGTACATACATATTTCGGCTGTAAAAGCAGGCGTTTTTAATTTTATTTTTGTTAAAATTCGAATTTTTAATATTTTTTTATTTCATTGCATAAAAAGTTTCCAATTATTCCTTTGATGAACTTTCATTTAAAAGCTTCTCACTATTTTCATTCTTTTTTTTTTTAAATTCTTTTGAATTCCACAAAATTCTAACAATTTCTGGAAATTTCAAGATTGCCTTTTATATTAATAAAAACGAATGTGCATATTTCAGTTATTGTTTGTTACGTTTATTTTAGTTATTATATTATTTAAGTAAGTAATATGCATATAATTTTTTAATAATTTTCACAAAATTCTTCCTCCAATTTAGATTTTTTTCACGTTCAATTATTTTACAATTTAATTAGGTTTTCAAAAAAATTTTTCTAATATTATAGAATTATATTACAAGAATAATTTCATTAATTGTAACAAAATACTTATTGAAAAGTCAAGGTATACTTTGATTTCTGAAAAATTTAAAAAAAAAAAACTTTTATTAAATAATAATTTTTTTATAGAATTTGAATTTTTGTGATTGATTTTTATACAAGTATTAATATGGAAATATTTTAATAAAATTATAAATTTCTTTTAAATTTTTTACTTAATGTACGAGTAAGTATTTGAAAAATTTCAAAAATATGGCTACGAATAGCTCTTGTGCGTGAAATATTAACTTTCGTGTATATTATACGTGTATATTACGTAAATAACAGCACATAAATAAAATATTTAAATTTATGTTAAAGCAATTTCTTTTCTCTGTGTGCTTAACAATGCATTATACAAATTTCTAATAGTAAAAATCGCATAAAAACAATAGTAATAAACAAACTAATATGATTACGAATATTTTATATTGTGTAAATGTATATGTACCTATACGTTATATATATGATAAATGCATGATATATACATGAATATAATTATTATTTAGTATAAGAAATTTCACCCATTAAGAAGTACTTACATATGTATGTATATGATATGGAAATTTTAATGAAAATGAAATATGAATAAGAAAACCAATGTAAAAATACAAATTACTTTTAATATTATAAAAATTATTTTAAATTTTCACGCATATTTTCATTTGTATATTATGTTACGCTTTGAATTTTTTAAAATATTAAATTATATGAGTGGTTTTGTATTAAGTATAACAAATTGGAGACAACAAATTAAATTCCAAACTATAATTATATTTTAACAATAAATCTTATTATATGATTTATCTTATTTTGTAAATGACATTATTGTCTTATATAATATTACTCATTAAATATAAATGCAAATAATATGGGTAATTCAGACGAATCAATTACCCACATAACCTCACAATAATTATGCTAACAAACAGATGAATAACTTATTTTCATATTATTATTGTGTACACAATTATAAAGTTAAGCAATAAAAATGTTAATTATCTGTTACAAATCTTATAATATTCTCCATATTTTCCCCTTCTTAGAAATACTTTTACAAATAGGTAAAAACAGTAACGTGACTTTATAATATTTTATATAATCATAAAGTTATTGTAATATTTACCTCGCTGCTTTAGTACAATAAAATATTAATTACCTATTTTAAATGAATTTTATTAATTAATATAAGGTTAATAACACTGTTATATTGAAAAGAAGTTCTTGTGTTTTCGAATTTAGTTTTAATATTAATTTTATTAATTATGAATTAAAATAATCTTCTGTAATTAACCAGATGTACATATGTATACTCGTATGCTTTCTTATACTTATATTTGTTTTAGAATATGTAATTGAAGATTATTCATTATTATTGGTACCAAATAGTAAGTATGAATAATATACTTATATTCAAATTCTATATGCGAGCGAATTGTAGCCGTTTACCGTATGTACCAACTTAAATAAATTTTATGTCAAATAATGATATAAATCACATAAAAATTAGTAAGACACCATATAATAAACAATTATTATGCCTTTTTAAATATGTGTAAGTGAGACAAGAAAGCCAGTGAGACCTTGAGAACATAAACTTTTATTTGATTCACACGTAGTGGATGACATCTTAGATAATGAACGAAAAATCGAATGTACAAATTTTTATCTAACGAAATTTTAACAATTTTAATTTTAGTCGTGATATTTATCTGTATTTCGCACTTATTTAATTAATCACAGGTTTAACTAAATATTTTAATATTGAATCATTTAAAGTATGCGATATTCAATTAATTTCATTTAATATTAAATTTAATCTACCACAATACTTCAATTTATAACATTAAAATTCTATTGAAAACTTACTCAAATACTTACATTTTTATTGCTCAAAATCTTTTATCCAAACAAATAAATTTTTCAAAATTATTATTTATTAAAAATATTACAAAATATTTAGTAAATCAAATATAAATCATTTCAGAAAAAAAAATATTTTTAATATAGAAAAAATTTAATTCAATAATTTCCAAAAATTCCACTTAAAACACAATTGAATTCAAATCCAAGTAAAGATTTTTATGTAATTTTTAATCTTATTTATTTATATTGTATCCAGCTTTACCTACATACTTATATAATATAAAATACTTTAAAATGTACGGTATGAATTTACATTACAGTTATTTATATAATATTATATAACTCTATCTTCTTTCAGAAATGTTTTAAATTGCTTAACAATTCTTCTTAATATTCTAAAGCCACTCTATTCAAAATCCACCTTTTATTTATATTATATTTAATTTGTTTTATAATATATATGCATATAATATAATTTATTTAATGTTATACACACACGTTGTTGGACAGGTGGGAATTCACCTTCCAAAAGAAAAACAATGTCTATAATAATAATATAGAATTAAAAGCAAAATAACAAAATACTCAAAAGAACCGTAAATTTTCCGTTCTTTTTTCTTTTTGTTTTAAAAATAGTTTTGAAGTTTTTGTTTTCTTTTTATTTTTTCATATACTCAATAGAACTTGCAAAGCTAATAAACTGGTATAAAAATCACACTACATTATACACGAATATTTTTTTTTTTTAACGTTCTCTTTTAAAACTAACGCACCGCCGCAACACGACCTGTACTATACGAAAATCAAATTTAAACTGAAAGACCAAAACAGTTTTCAAAAACAAAAACAAAAAACTACAATTTGACTTAAGTCATATTTAACTAAAGCAGACAAAGTATTCAAATTGCGCGGTAATCTTAGCTCGAACATGAAAAATAAGAAAAAGAACAATAACAATAAAGAGACAGAAATAGAAAAGTAAAAAAAAAACTCGTATAAAAGGTGAGACCAAAAAATTTTTTATAGAAGCAAAAAACAAAAAAACACTGAAAAGTGAGACACCAAAGAAAACACAAAAATAAAAAAAGACAAAACAACGTGCAGAAAACATTAAAACTTACGCTCTGGTGAAGAAAAATAAAAGTTACATAAAATATGTTGTATAAAGGTAGGATCGGGAGTAAAAAATAAAAAACCAGAAGTGGTAGAATGAATAACTCACTCATTATTATGTTGTACGAGTATAAGTGAAAAAAAAAAATATAAGAAAAAAATATACAAATCTCACTCATTTTTTTTTTTTTAATTTTACGTCGATTTTTTGATATAATCGATTCATTCATTCCAATTATAGAGAAGAATTGCATATTTTTACTCAATCTATAGTGAAAATATAAAACTACAAACACGGTTAACATAACAATAACGTTTTTACAAGATTATTATGGAATAAAAGAGAACAACATAAAAATTTTATTAATGAATAATAAATAAAAAATTATTCTCATAAATTCTCCTAAATATAATTCAAATTTATCTCGTAAGAAATTGAGTACAAAGAGTTTTTAATGAGAGAATGTCAAAATTTCTATCGTATTAACGCTATGTTTATTTAAAAAATGTAATACTTAATGGTCACTCTAGCAGTGTTTTAAACCATAATTAGAAATTTATTAAAGTGCAACAGCATCAACATAATAACATACTAAGATAAATCAATTATCGACAAACAATTTTAACAATATTATAAATTCCATGTATTTCGGGATCTATATCCAAAAAATTTAGAATATAGATCTAAATGTTATAAAAAATTAAAATAAATATTGATTTCGGATTAAATACGAGAGAGATACAAAAAAATAAATAATACAAGATAAACAATTGTACCGATAAACCTCAAAAACTCTTGTTAGATGAAAAGCTTAAAAATGGCGTGTAAAATCAACGTAGTTAACATGCAACCGGCAATGGTAGAACCTTGAAACTTACTGTGGGAATCACTAAGTATGTTAATAGTGATATTTTATAGTAAGGAATTGATATTATTATGAACACGAACCAATTCATACAAATGATTTATTATAAAGTTCTTAAAATTCTTAATGTCTTACCAATTCGCCTTTCAAAATGACTCACCAAATCGCTTCAATTTAATGACCACGAATTCGCTTCTCGAAATATCATCAAAAATTTAAACGGAAAACGTAATTTCGTAAAATTTACAAATATAACTTTAAATTTTTGCATGAACTCTTTTGGTTACAAAATATTTCTTAATTATTGTATTTATTTTATGCTTACTGATCTTGTGTTTTAAAATAAAGAAAATTTGAATAATTATCGTTTTTAGTTAACCACGCAGTTCTTTAGTTTTAACAAGTTGAAAAATTTTAGTTTGTATGACGTATAAGTAAATTAAATATTTTTTTTTTCGCAAAAATCTAAATGTGTTGTGAGATTACAAGCTCTAATTCTTCGTAATAATCATTTTATATCGTATAATGCGTAATAAAATAGGATTCTTTTACAAGGCATTTTCCAGTATGTCAAGTATTTGCAATTTATGTTAGCTCTAATTAAGGCGTTATATATTCCACGTTGTATAACGGTAAATGCATAAGATGGTAAACAATAATCCAAAATTTTTGTTGCAAATCTTGTTTAATTGCAGAAGAGTGTGATTTTCAAAATTAAATGATTGGCATGATTGTCAAGTTTTTAACATACAGAGAAACGTCCTATAATTTTTCTTTCCGAAGTGTTAGTATTCTAATTTTTCCCGAAATTTCATAAAACTATTCACAATAATATTTATTTTTATCATATTGTTAACAAATTTCTGTTTAAAATCAATCGTTTTTGATTAATAATGAAGTTTCTTAAAATTTTTATTTTTAATTAAGTAAAAAAAATTTTTTAATAATTTAAGCTTGTAAAACCTTCAAAGACCAAATAAAGTAGGCAACTTAATTAAGTAAATCAAAAAAAAAAAGAAAATTCAAAAAATTCTTAAAAATCAACAAAAAATTGGATGCTAATTTTTGGGTAAACTTAAAAATTATTGTTAAAATAAAGAATTTTTTTTTGTCTCAAAAAAAATTTTTATTTTCATAAGTTTTTTGTATTTTTAATTCTTATAAAAATGTTTGTATTGACAAACGCCGTGGTCACGTCATTTTGTTGAAAAAAAAAACGAAATTTAACCGTATGAATGATTTTGAAATAAATTTGAGTTAGTGTTTTAGGTAGGCTAATACTAATATTCTAAATAATTGTGAGTAGGTACAATCAGAAAAAAAAAAATGTTTTTGTTTTTTTAAGAAAAAATGTGCGTGATGATAAAATCTAAGATAACCTGAAAAAAAAACTAAAAATATTGTAATCATGATTCTTTTCTACGCAACTTAACCTGTTGACCTGTCAAAATCAACCATCACTATTCCTATGTATATAACTTGAAATATAAAAATATTTTTATACGTGCAAACGATTTTGTAAAAATAACTGAGAAAATTTTAACCTAAAATAACGGAAGAAAAAAATGCTCATATAGGATTTGAGATTACAATGTGAGTTATGTTCAAAACTTATCTGGAGACACTATGTGTTAATAGCAGCTACAAAAATCAAATTGGTTTCAGACTTCAAAAGTTGATTTAATTTTTTTCCGAATATATTTGTAAGGTGCTTGAAATTCAACAGCATGAACTCTGCTTATGCGGTTTAAATGTCGTTGAACTATATGCAGTTTGAACAAACTACATCTAGCCGCTGCGCATAAGTACATAATTTTTAGGGAACAGCTAAAAAAATTTTTAACAAACTCTGCTTCCGCCTTATTGAACTGCAAAATAAAAATTATAAATAAAAACTTAAATACAAAAATTCATTCATATCAAATTGCGGTATTTATTTTCTTATATATTAAACTATGAATGAAAAATCAAACTAAAAATTTAATTATAAATTTTTTACCACAAAATCATTCTGATTTTTACCGATATTTCAGAATGAAAACAAATTAGGTGATACACGCAATGTGTCATCATAATAAAGAGTAAAACAATAAGCAAAAACACATGCGGAACACAAGGTTTTTATGTACATATATAAAAATAAACTAAAAGAAAAGTAGAAAAAATTTGACATTATGTAACGTTATATAAATTTTATACACCAGATGTCAAGAGATTTGTGAATCAAATAAATAATTTTTTTCAGGTATACATGCTTGCTTTTCAGATCAAGAATAACATATAGACCTCCCAAGTTAAGCAGCCGTTTTGTGTAAATTAGCTATCCATGTAATTTTTACAGCATATGGAAGAAAAACACAAAAGTTTTCAAGTCAAGGAGTGAAAAAATAATTAGGAATATTTTAAGTAAGATTAACCCAAATCTACAACATTTTTAAATGGATTTAAGAAAAAAAATATTTTAAGGTAATAATTACAACAAATGCTCTAATATTAGTAAAGCAGAATTCAAAATTGCTAAGCAATAATAATTCATAGAACTACTTTACCATTCATACTAGCATATTTAGAATGCATACAATGCCTTTTTTAAAATCGCAGTCAAATAATTTAGAAATATCAATATTCGCCAGAGGGCTCAATAATTCAGTCATTTTAATTTAAGTATCAAAAAGAACTACATATGCGTTTTACTATATTTTGTTTTGATTAAACACCATGCCCCACAATTTTTATATTCTCACAAATTCGAATTTTAAAATAAAAAACTAACAGTAAAAGCGAGTTTCAAATACTTTTAAACAATTAATTTAACCAGAATTTTACCGTACATTCGAATACTTTATTGATAATAAAAATTTAAAAAATAAACATAGAGCTCCCACTACAACCACAACTACATGTTATATAATATAGTCTACATGTTATATAATATACATCTATGTTTTAATTCAAAACAAAGTGAAGGATCAATATTCGATTTCAATTGTAAAAATATATACATATGTACATAAACGTATTATATAGTTTTTCTTTGGAAATACACCGATGCACATCTAAGCCAATGCTTGTATTAAGACATTCATAAAAGTTGAGTCATAATTTTTTATTGTTATTTTTTTATTTTTCTTGACAGAAAACAACGGCTTATTTTTATTTACAAAATTATTATAAGGGATTGGCAATGACACGATAACATCGTATAAAATTGGAATTAAATAAAAAAAATAAGCTAAGTATAAAAACAAATTAAATAAAAACATAAAATTTATTTTACTAATAAAAAAAAATATTGAAAAAAATTAGTTACTTTGACATCAATTTGATTCAAAAATTTTGATTCCAGAGTACTGCAGTGTTTACAAAAACGACAAATCTGAGACTGATTAAAATCTAAGATGTAAATCCTGTTTCGAGTTTCAGGTATAAGCAGTAATGTGACTTTATCGTTGATTTAATTGTTGAAATTGTGGTAATTGTAAGAAGTACCCCATCATAGGTTCAATAGATGAATCACAGAGATGCAAATTTAATAATCATAAATGAGAAAATAAAAAAAATATGTACATATACACACAATTATTCTTACATGATTATTCAAAATAAAGTACAGAACTGGACACCTAAGGAAAATCCCACTAAATTGATTAAGGGTATATGAGACTCTTAGTGCAACACTTATAGGTGCATCTATATACAAAGCCAGACTATACGAAGTAGTAGCTGTGAAAAGCAGGAGGTTTGAAGACCAAGTATATCACCCATTGTAACCGGTCTAATGGATAATCGATTTAGTTCATATTCCATTTGAATTGTAGCAATACAGCAAGTGCATTGAGTTCATTAATGAGTAATTTATATAAACTATTTGAAAATTTTGAAATTTCAAAATGACGTCACGTCACATCACGTTATGTCACATTACGTCGCGTAGCGTTATATCCATTACAGCTACCACTTTACAGCTATCTAAAGCAAAACATGATTTTGTGTAAAAAAGAAGGGTATCAGATTTAAAAATTATTCGCAACTTGTCCGGAGTAGATCGTACTAGATTATTATCTTAAATAGATCGCAGCAATTATGTAAGTATATACATATGTATCAATATAAACTCTCTAAACAAATTTTCTTAATTTAAGATTAAATCTCAAAATTTTTACTTACTAACAAAAAAAAATAAAATTATCACCATTAACTAATTATGATTTATTTTCCATCAGGTTTACCCCATTACTAATTTCTTCCTTATTCTTCCCTAATTTTTGTTTTTGTTTTGCACTTAACAGCATTTCCTGTACACAATTTATTTTTCTCTAAACTTTACAATAATGCAATATTATTCAAATATTTAATTTTTATCATTTTAAATTACTTTAAAAATTATTTTATTTGTAGGTAAGCAAAATTTTTAATTTAAAATTTTAAAAAACCGCAAAAGAAATTCCATTTACTTATCAAATTAAATAGACACCAGCTACATCGTATGTACATTTATAACATTGCTTAAACACAAAAAAAAAAAAGGTTAAATTTTTAACCCCATATATCTGATAATTTTCCCCCATTTTGTTAATTTCAAAAAAAAATTTACATTACCCTCAAAAAATTTTTATTCAAATTTTCATTCTCCAAACTTTTCTTTTTAAGTCATCTGGAAACAAATTGCTATTTTATCTAAACATGTATAGTATTGCAAGCTGCAGCTTTATTGTATTGCTATAGCAGGTACTAAATGGCGCTTTAAATTTTGATGCACATGACCAATAGATATATACATATACATACATTATAATGTAGGAATATTTACAAACACACATCTTTCTGTTAAAATTATTTTTGCTGTTAAATAGCCAAAATAAAAAAAAATTTACCGCTAGATGTATAAGAGTGTTCAATATAATTTAAAATCAAAAAATTTTCTAATCAAACCTAGAAAGGTCAGTTCAGTTCAAAAATAAGCTCGAAAAAATTTTGGATGTCACCACCAAGTAGATTATGGTTTAGAAACTGTTCCCGTGGAATTAGAGCAAGCCACACTAAACAGCTGAATCAATAGCTGAATGAATTTTAAAATTTGTATTTGTATACGATATCACGTCTAGGTAATTTTGATAGTGATGTTTCCAATGACAGACTAACATATATTTCGTTGATTTGTTCCGGCTTATAAATCAAAATTGTCAAATATTGTGTCAAAGTAATTTTGAATTTGACTATAAATAAATGCTAAATTTTAGATATTATGCAGTTATTACGGTAATATTAAAGTTATGTCAAGCATTTAACACATTTCCAAAATGATATTCCTTTTTATAATTTTCCAAAATTCCTTATTGAAACACACAATTCTATGTACTCATATAAAAGAAAAAAAATATTTTTTCTCTAAACAAAACGTAATAATTTTTTTTTTCTTAAATATAATAATAAACAGTGTTATACCTGTTACCCCGAAAACTATGAAAGGTTAATATAATATCGAACAACAAGAAAATGCAATAACAAAAACAAAAAACATGAAACTCTAGGCACCTGTTTTAATTTTTTTTTCTTATAACTTGCATTTGTTGTCCTAAAAAGTAAAATAAACAAGAAAAAATGAAAAATAAAAATCCGGTTTTTTGTTCTTTAAAAAAACGAATAACATTAAAAAAGGACAAACCCTGCATGTGGTTAGAAAAACTATAACTTTTGCTTTTTAACCTAATATACTTGATTTTAAACTGACACAAAAAAAAAATACAATATTTTGTTACTGTACATAATCGAAATTAATCGTAATCGAAAATTAACGCTTTCGACTTGTGATTGCATACGTGAAATTTTTTGAATTGAATGAAGGATGGTTAAAATTCTTAAAAATTAAAAAATTATTTGAAACAGAACCTGTTAACCAACGTCATGAAAATTGGATCAAGTACCGGAAATACATATGAAATAAATACACAGTTTGTATACAGTCTTCTGACAGTTATGAAAATTAAATTATGCAGTATTACATGTCAAGTATTTCCAGTATATCAAGTATTTCCAATTGATGTTAGCTCTAACTTCTAAGGCGTTATATATCCTACGTTGTATAATGGTAAACGCACATGGTGATAAACAATAATTCAAAATTTTTGTTGGATCAAGTACATATGAAATAAATACACAGTTTTTATACAGTCTTCTGACAGTTGTGAACAGTAAATTATGCAGTATTACATGCGATAGGATAGTATAATATAGTTTTAAAACTGCGTGCATGAAGTGGATTACATACCACTTAAGGAGATTTTTCCATGATTTTTACACTTAATTTGACCTTAAATAGAGTAAAAATGCGAATAGTAATTAATTTATGAACAATATGCCCCCCAATTCCCAGAATTGCCTTTGGTATATACATATATATAGAATTATGTATTTGATTAGAGTAAAACTAAATTTTAGATTTCAAAATGAAAATGAAAGATTCCGACTATTAATTGTAACATATGTTTTTTAGATAATAATATGAAATTACCATTAAATTTTTTTTTCGCTTTGTTTCAAATATCCGCTGCTCTGCTGCCACTATGCAGTATTCCTTATTCACTTATGTATATAACAACATTGTATCAGATGTAGTAAAATGCAATGTTTGTCACAACATACTTTTATTACAGTCATAACACAAATTCATACTATAAAATTCTATTTCATATCTGAATTGCTAGCATACAAAAAGAGACAAACTAAACACAAAATATTTGATGAGGTTTTTTTGTTTTAATTGTTGTTTTTTTTGTTGTTGCAGAATATGAGATTGGTATGAATGAAAATATAAGAGTATATAGTTGTCTCTTTCTTTTTCATTTTCATTTTTATTGTTTACTTTTATGAAAAAAAAAAATTCTTTTTAAATGTTCTATATTAAAATGTACATGATATAAAATATGTTTGGTAGCGCTTATACTATGCTAGAGTGAATTTTTATATAAAAGTTACCGATACAAATATTCATATACATACTTACATGTATAATACATACGTTATTGTATAATAAGTATGAAAGCCATTAACAACGTTTATTTTGCACTTCCTTCCTTCTTTTTGATTTCGATTTTAATTTTTTTGTTGTTGGTTCTTTTTTAAGAATTAAGAATTATAAAAACAAAAATGCAATTTAAATGCAACTTATATACGGGTGACGTCCAAAAGTTAATTATAAATATATGTATACTATTTTATATTATGTAGGTATAGGAGTGTATATTATACGTATTCATAGAGGTAGGTATACGAGTCCACTATATGCATGTGAATATAGAATGAGGAATAGTTATAATTTACTCAAATCTGAAGAGTTTTATATGTCTATCTCATAACCAGCAATTATTATTAATAATTCTATTCGATCGAAAGAGGCGTTAATATATCTCCCATACAACTCCATAAATATTTAAACCATATCTTGAGTTTGGCCGAATTTTTCAAAATTTGCACATTACATACTATATACTATATATATATATATATATACTTCCACCAAAATTTATTAGAATTATGATGCTAATATACTATATTTATTAGCACCATAATTCTAATAAATTTTAGTAGAAATTATTTATTTAGCCTACTAAGGGTCGCTGCTATATATAATTTCAAAAAATTACATTTCAAAAACTTATAACACCATAAATACATCTGTTATACCTAGACACAACACTTCAGAAAAAAAAAAACAAATGCAACAAAAACGGGGTTACGTGAAGAGAAAAGTTTATATATAGCGCCTTAATTTATGCAAAAACTATTTTCATTAAATATTGCAGATAACAACACTTTTGACTACTCAATTATTACTAGCTATATATTTAAGTCGAGATTCGTTAATAACATCTGTTCAGTAGGTTTTACAAAATTCCCCAAAACTTTTATTACAAAAATTAAATATCTTAAAATTGTATTGATCAACTGTTATACTCTTATATTTTCTCACTTTCAAATTTTACATTTCTATTATATTAAATATTAATAGAATTTTCATTTCATTCTCCTCATCATCATCATTAATATCATTCATCCAATTTTTCTCACATAACGTCAGACAAAACAAAATGCATGCAACAAAATTACCATGATATTCATCAATCTCATCAATATCATTATTATCATCATCATTATACCATCTACTATATATCGTCATCATCACAGTATAATATTATCATTATCAATTATCATCAAACATTGTTGGGCACCTGTAAAGAGGATACTCTCATTTCGCTTATATAAGAAGAAGCAAAAAAAAAAATTAAATAATATTTATTTTTAAGTGTTCTTATTTATACCGTCCAGGTGACTCGTGCAACTCTTATATTATAGAGACGACACTAGTGAGTAGTGACACTTTAAAGAAATTTTTTTTTAATAGTTTTTTTTTTTTAGATAACTCTCGTTGCATATACAAAATAGAGTAGATAAGGAAGGCATAGCATGTACTATGTCCATATATTCTATACATTATGGAGAGCCTTATGCAGAATAAAATTAAATGTATTTTTAGTTTCTCTTTAAATTGTTATTATTATTGTTATTATTTTTCTAGTGTTTGTTATTATTTTGTTTCTTGTAAGTTTTGTGTTGTAAATATTTTCTATTTTATGCTTGATTTAATAACATAAAACGAAATAACAGCAACAAAAAAATATAAACAAATTGTTATACAAGAACAGATACTCAACTTATTTTACGTTAAAAGAGAAGAGCGAACAGAGAAAAAAAAAATTCATTTTTTTTTTATCAGTGCAGGCAGCAAGTACAAATTACATTTTGACACTTCACCCGATGACTTCAACTTAATTTGATCTTACATACATACAAATATACAAACATAGATAATTTAATAATATAAATTTCATTTTCTCCTAGATTTAGATCTAGAGCAATATACAGAAAAAAAAAATGAGTACAAGGACGGGGAAAAAAAAAGGACTTGTATAAAAGGACCTAAAAGGAAGAATAAAAATTTTCTATATAAATATTTTTTGATATAATAATTTGTTATATTCTTTTTAGCATCATCATCACCACACTTACATAATATTTTCTATATATCTGCTTAATATGAATATTCATGAGTTAAAAAAAAAGTATGAAATCATACGAAAATATTTACAAGAGAATTGAAATTCGTTTTTTTTTTAAAGGTTACATTGGATAAACAACTTCAGCATTTCTTGTGATAAAAATAACAATTCAAGCTACATAGGTACCTAATGTTCAAGTTAAAAGGTGCCATTGTGCCAGTATAAGTAATATGAATGCAGTGATCAGGTGATTTTTAACTGGAAAATTTATGTAGTGCATTATATAACAAGTGAATGCAGTATAGAAGGATGAGAATTTAATATTATATTGAATTTTTAAAATATATAGGTGACAAAATAATTAAATAAAATATAAATCAAGTGAAAGGATTGAATCTTATAACAATGTAAAAGAGAATATTTTTTAATATAGCTAAGCGTTTATTTTAAATAAATGGATTATATATAGAATTAAATTATGAATAAATAATATTTAAAAATATTCAATTTTATTATTTAAACTTTATTGATAGCTAAGAGAACTATAGTTATATATTATGTACTATAAATATGAAACTGTGTCCTTAAAATTGTAATACATTTGTGGATTAGATTCAGCTAATGCGTTGTTGTAACTACTGAATTGCATATTAAAGTAGTATTAGTGCAAATTTGCAAGTCAGGGTAAGAGATACCAGAGGTTAGACGTACTTAAATTCGCAATGCTCGCAATTCGCAAGTATGAAGAATATCCATTATATATTCGAAGCTGTTGAAGTTAGAGAAAAATTTCGTTCAGAATTGCCAATTGATGTTTTGTGGACTAATAGAACTACATAACAGTATGTCGATTGTTGTTTTCAAAGTTGCTCAAACACAAAATTTCGAATTAAAAAACTAAAAAATTTTTCAAAAAACGCTTATTATCTCAAAAATATCCACTTTTTTCTTTATGCTCTACAACTTTCTCACATTATGCTCTACAACTTTACTATACATAACCTCAATTTCACGCGTATTATATTTCAGACAAAGTTGTAGTTTATTTAAATAGCTTTTTCGAAATTTACTATACAACTCAGACGTAAGACTCACAATCGGAACTACATATATGTATTTAATACCAGTAATACTGCAATTTTGAATTTAGGCAATAATGCATCGTGTATGTCTTTTCAAATATATGTACGTATTGAAATTTTTCTGAATTTTCACTCAAAACTCATATAAATTTTGAGCAATAATCGAATAAAATTAACAAACAATACAAACTTTGTACAAAATTTATGTAATCTTATTTAGCATAAGTTCAGAGAAGTAATTCAACTATTATTAAAGAAATTACTTAAAACCTAATTACCTACTCTTCTGATATAATACGTATGAGTATTAAAAATAATTTTTATAATTTTAATCTTTAAATTTTTAAAGTATTTCAACCGATTTGTTTCATTACAATGGCAGGAAGCCCAAGATTAAGATGATTATATTGATATTGTTAAACGTACGAGTATATTATGAAATTTTACAAAGGTTAAGAGAGCTACTTGGTATGTAACTTTTAAAAAAATGAATTTATTGCCTAAAAACATGACACCAAAAATTAATATATAGTTGCTTACCCATATGACGAATATTTTCGTGTTTAAAGTAATTACCCACCATCATGGTGATATTTTTATGAAATAAAGTGGTTTTCTTTTTAATTTTAACAAAAGAAAAGTAAAGTTAAAATTTTAAAAATCATGAAATAGTGTTAAATATATTATGTTTAAAAAATTTAAAAGTTAATTGAATTATAACAAACTAGTTGTTGGCATGCTTTCATATTTGTTATATGCAAATAATTAATTCAAGTCAAAATTTGTAATAGAAACTAATAGAGGATTAAGTGTATACTAGTTATTTGAAAGTGTGACTTCAATTAATATAGGAAATGATACGAGTATAAACATAGGTGGGAAAATCTCATTTTTGTCCTCACATCATCCTATGAATCGGGTTCATTAATTTTAATATCTTCCAATCGATCAATCGAATTCAAACAAAAGAAAGAGTGTGTTTTTAACAATTAATTCCGAAAAAATCGAGTGACTATCGATAATAACTGAACCTGTTACCACAAAATAAATGTCAAAAATTTTGCGAGACTCATTTAAAAGAACAATTAAAATTTTCATTTAAGCGCTAATTGACCTTAAAAAGGCAATACAGAAAATAAATATCGAATATAATACAAGCAACAACTTATGATCAGTATGTGAACAAGAAGCAATAGAAAAACAAATTAAGAGAAGAATATAAATGGTTCGGACACATTCTAAGAAAACTTGAATACTCTATAGCAAGACAGGCATTAGAATTGAACCACCAGAGATCCAGGAATATTGGAAGACCAAAGACTTTGAAGAGAAGTGTGTTGAAAGAAATCGCAAAATTAAGTTAAACATGGGTAAGTTAAACAAAGCCCAAAATAGAGATGGAAAAATCAGTTTCCTGTCAATACCTTTGCAATACAATCTCCGTTTATGCTTGTAAAAATTGAAGGTTTTAATGAAGCATTTTAACAAACTGAAATGAATAGAAAACAGTAAATACTCAGAAGATCAGAATAAATTGAAAATGGCGCGTTAGATCTATGTTATACGAATAAGAAAAAGTAAAAACTTGTAAATTATCAGCGAGGATTTCATTTAACTCGTAAAAATCATTTGTAGCAATAAAATGTTTCTCAATTAAGTTCTTGTAATTAAGGTGATGAATTGGGAATTGATAAAACTGTTATGCACTCTTAAAAGTGAAATTTTTTCCAAAAAATAATTTAAAACCTTTGGTTATGCCATTGATTTTTATAATTTCTGTGTGTATTTACCGCTCTCTTACTGGACCACTCTCTTATTCTACATAATAGTTAAAATCTTATAATGTACCTGATATTTAGATTTCTAACTTATATTTACATTGTGGTTGTATATCAAAAGCTTATTAATTTTTCTAATTTTCCAAAATCTACATTAATTTTTCTAAAATTTTCCACTATACAATATTCTCATGGTTAATTCCCAAGAAAATTTCAATTGTTTTTCATAAAATCCTTAAAGCTTTATATTATATATATCTAGATAGTTTGTTGTCTAAATGAGTACCAATAAAATTTCAAAAACATTATTGCTAATAGTTTCCAAAAATGAAAATATTATCATTAAATAGGTAATGGGAAAACTACTATAATAACAATGAGTTCACTTTGTAGTACTCACAATAACAAAAGTGCAACATCAATCTCAATAACATTAATAAGAAAATGATATTTTGATATGGTAATAATAATGATAATGATATAATCATAATCATTAACCTGTATGTTTAATTAATGATTAAAAATTTTAAAGGCATTTCAAAATTATTATACTTATAAGATCCAAATAAATTCATTGTATAGGTTATGTACATAGTCATAACCTCTACTCATATACCATAATATTGTACAATCTATTTTACGTTCCATAATCATCGCATTTATAACCATATTTTTCCGAAATCATAATCATTTTCTGGTTGAGAAATTTTTTGACAAAATTGAAATAATTATGGAATATGCAAGTATGTGAGTGTATGTATGAAATGGTTAAGGTGTTATAGGGTAAAGGTATATTTTACCTTGATAGTAAATTATGAGTAAAATATAATTGTTATAATGAATTTTTTTTGAAGATTTTCTCCTTTTAAACATATATGTGCTATTCATAAGTACTATACAATTATAATGTAGATTCACTTGAATAATAACAATGCCTATAAATTCTTATTATAAAATTAAATTTCATTTAACGTATAACAGATATATAATGTTAAATTTTAAATTATGTAATAAACATTATTGTGTAAAATCATCCTCAATTATCAGTTTTGTCATTTTTCCGGAATAATTTAAGAGAATATAGTATATCTAAAATATTGTTATATCGGAAAAATTTAAACGATAGATTTTATTAATATGCAGCGATCGATTCACATATCTGTTATATACATAATGCAGCCTATATAATAGAAAATGATACGTTTAAAAAAAATTTTCAATTTAATAATTTTCCGTAGATAGTAACAGTACCAATTTAAGAATCCAAATTGTGAATACTACCTGAAATAGAACTCTAATAGTTGAAATAGGATTACTGCGGCCGTCAGCGTGTGAGTAAAAGAGGCATTTTGGTCGCCTCAAAAATGGCTACAGCGACCGAAAGGAAAATATCGTTTTCCACTTATTCAATCAACCTTAAAATCTACAAATCAAAAATATACTTATAAATTTATGTCAATTAATTTTACTAGCTTATAAAAATAATTCCTCCAATATATCACCTCACAAATTACCAAATTCTCTTCTCAATGAACCAAAATTTTTCACAGTTGCTTGTATTTTACTCAATGTTTAATTGACTGTATAACATGAATTAAGTTTTAAGATGATTTTCTAGCGTAACATATAATATATACTCGCATTTTGATGATTATTGAATATTACAATATTGTTAACAAGATTTAGTTTTTTTACGTTCATTAAAGTAGAAAATAAATTCTTCTCTTCATTTTCCTCTTGCCTTTCTCTTATTCTTCATTAAAAATAACAGTAAGATGGAAAATTAAGAAGAAAAGAGAAAAAAAATATATACTTTTTATATGCTCATTGACTACACAATATTATGAATCCCACCAACTTTAATTTGAAAAAATAAGAAGTTAAAAGAAAATTAACTTTTGAATAACAGTAGGGTGTAATCAAAATTCATGATAATCATTATGACATTATAAGATTTTCACCATCACTTTAACAAGATAATAACTATTTATTTTCACTAATTTTAAGTATGGAGGTGTTTTTTCTTTTATTTTTTATTATCTTTTATAATTTTATTATAGAATTAATAAAAAAAATATAGAAAAATTTAATTCTTCAGTTGTTTAATGCATCGTTTCATTTATATTTTAATATTGTTTCCGAAATCTTAACGAATTTTGTGTTCTAAAGGTTTTAATTGAGTGATTCGAAACACATAAAAATATAGCTATAAAAATTAAAAAAAATTGGCGACGAAATACTTAAAAAATTTTTGAAAATGCTAGAAATTCGAACGCAATAATGAAAAACAAAGAAAAAACAAGCTTAAAAAAGGTCAGCTGTTTATAACGAGTTTGTTATCAACCGCATCACATACACTTAATGGAATATTTTGACAGTACGAAATTTCTACAATAATTGCGAGTTTGATTCTTAATTTGTCAGCTTCCATGTGTCTTCCCTGGTAAGTCTCAATTTCGAATGAACTAGAATCCACGTGGAATCTGAGTTTATTAATATACAGAATTCGATAAATTGCTCAATTTTTATGTCATATGTTTAGTTTTAAGAACGTTACCTAAGGCTCTGTTTAGCATTTTCGACCACCTGCAAAAAAAATCTTGTTGTATTTTCTTGAAATTATATATTTCAAATTTGTTTTTTAAAAGAGCGAAACAACTATTTGCAAACGAATTTTTTACGAAGAATGGATTACAGAGCTTAACAGGTCTTCCCATCAACTGCTCAATAGATGGCGCAAGAATTTGTTAGCAATGTGCAGTCGGTCATATGCTTTATATATATCAGATTTTGGTTATACAACTTGTATTTCAGGCTACAGCGTTTTTACTTATTTTACTTAAGAAACTTAATCCGTTATGATCGAAAATATTCAATCATCATTGATAGATACGTCATATTTTTACCAAACATAATATAAAATATTTTTTATGTCTCTTCAGGGTTGCCATATTTGATAAATCAAAACAAAACTTGTTATAATTTTTTTTTTATTTTCACTATTCATTGGTGATAATTATTTTATCACTTTTGTGAATCATAACGGTATGAAAATATTTTTACATATTTATTCCTATATAATTGGCCATATTAAGCCGATCAACATTTCAAATTCAATTAGCTAACATTTTTATAAGCTATAGGGTAGGCGTAAAAAGCACAAATTATTTCTATTTTAAAAACTTATTTTGCCATAATGTGTGACATTTTTGTTTTTGCTTTTATTTCTCTTTTCTTCAAATAATTATAAATTTTGCATTTTATATTATAAAATACAAAATTTAACATTTTCTAATATACATTAATATAAAAATATTGGATTCTTTAACATTTTAATTAATTAAAAAAATAACAAATGCAATTACATAAACAACAAAAATAACTGAAATTCTATCTAAAAAGTGAAAATTGATTAAATCAAAACTTGTAGAATTTACGTTTAATTATGACTATAAATGTACTTTTTGAATTTTTGCTGAATTCAATTCATAATAGTAATAAATAATAAAATTATGCATGTTGTGTCTCATTAAATTGATACAAAGTAGCTTTATGGTATGAGTTAGATTTTTTTCATTATAAAAGAAGAAAAAATTCAAATAACAAAACGGAGGTAAATTATTTCTTGTAATAATAAAAGAAAAACAGCATACAAATTTAAAGGTGAGCAAGTAAACTTTGAGGTACTGGTAGGCAAATGGCACAATTCGCTCCAAAGTTGATTATGTTGGTTTTAGATGTGTATAAGAAAGCTCCAATACAAACCAAATGGCAGCAGTTTGAATTAATGAATAGATGAGAAAACGTCGAAAACATTTAGCCGATAGTTAGCTGTAATATTTTTGAGTCTGTCACTCTCAATCACAAGATTTATACGGTTTTCTTTACCTAAATGTGAAGAAAATACTAAACTGATTCACTCTGTATGTATATAAAGGTTTTATTAACTTCTAAACTGACAATTTCATATAAGACAATTAAGAAGTACTATAACGCAACCCAACGCAACGTAACGCAACATAATACAATGCAAAATTACTACAACAGATAATGCTGTTTGTCAATAAAATACTACGGCTGATATTTATTTCAATTTAGGAATTAAAGCTTTACTGCTGGAAAAAAGCATTATGACGACATTTTTGACCTCATGGCTACTCTCAACCACTTTGTTCTACTCACTTCATACACATATGTACGTTCAGCTCTTGTTACAAACGGAACCGTTAAAATTATCAGCGTAGCAAAAGAGAATGAAAAATTGTCAAACATTTCAAGTTTTACAAGATTTCAAAGAAAAAAATTTTTTCTTTACTTTATTTTTTAATAGCAATTTTAAACCAAAAATATTTGCACATGCATACCATATAAAAAATTTGAAAAACAAATTGAAATTAGATGATATTTCATTTCTTTATCATTTCTTTTAAATTAAATGATAATTTTTAATGCACATATACTTAAGTATATAAAACAAATTTCAACATGACCTCTTATACAAAATCACATAAATTTCATGTGTTATCAATATAATGAATATTTTACTCGTAACTTTAAATAATGACTTAAAAAGATTACAATCTTTATTGATCTAAATAGCTTTTGTATAATATTATTATGGTAACTGAGTTGGTATTACCTACCTATAGGTGTACGTTTGTAGCATAATATATTTTATTAATTCTCAGAATATGTGTCAACTCTATGAAAATGAATTTATTAGTTCTGTCTCTTAATGTCAAATACGTTAATTAGCGGCTATATAAATTCAAATTGCCTTGTTTATGTTTACTAAAAATTTTAAATTAATTTACAACTTAATTAATTTGACTATTAAAATTGCATTACAATTCCTTTAATATTACAGCGCCATCTTAAACATTGATTTGTAATTAATTTTGAATTGGAGAAAATTAAATGTATACATAATGCTATGTAATTTTTATTAAATGAGAAAATAATGTGAGTGAAGAAATAAGTAGCTTCTAATACACTAGATCACAGATTTGTAGATTGTAGAAAACTTATTGTAACATCCCACCTTTTATAAAGCGCCAGCTAAGTCAATTTTTGCCACGTAATTACAAATTCACCTAAGCACCATCAATCGGCTTCTGGCCAATACATCACAAAAGCAGAGAATATGCTCAGCTTCATCTTCGTCACTGCAAAACCTACACAACCACTCTCTAGATTTCCCACATTTGTACAAGTGATCAGCCAGTCTCCAATGTCTAGTCAGGGATGAAGAGCTTCGCCTATCTCGCTTTCGACTCCCAACCTCACTAGTCGGGCTGACGACGGCTGACGAATAAACTTAAAACTATTAATATCATATTTTTATATAAATTTCATTCGCACACTGCATGTATTTCTGAATTTCTTTTATAAATTTTCAATAAATTTTCAAAAATACTATAAAATTGAAGTTTATTATATCCTTGAAATTCTATTCCAATTATGTAAACAATGAGAAGGTAAATTTGTTTAGCTAAAGATTAAAATTAAATTATTAAGACTGTTAAAAAAATTTTATCAAATAAATGAAAAATTTAAAATGAAAAACGTGATTAAACATCGTGATTTCCCAACATTAGTACGATTTAACAAACAAAACTCTTAACATTTTTATTAAAATTTTCAAATTTTCTAATTTAATTCAGTTCAGACCTATTAATCAAGTTCAAATCAAATAAATTAGTATAAAAATATTTTTATTAAAACAAAATGCGATTTTATCGAAATTTTTTACTATCAAAAATTTTAAAATAGTAATGAAGTAAGTATGGATTTTCTATGTAGATTTAAAAATTATGGCAAGTTGAAAATTAGATTAAATATGTAAGTATGTTAGATTAGATTACAAAGGAAACCTTGAATTATTCTAAATTTGTTTTCATTTTGAAGAATCATGGTTAGAAATCCTAATATTCAACTCAAAGTTATTAAATAATTTCGATACAGTCTTTGTTACAAGTGTCATTTTAATTCTTAGATGAATTAAGAATGACTTATAAACTCAATTAAAATTATTTTCTAAATATGGTCATTTCTTTGTCATCTAATAAAAATTCGATTAAATTCATTTTTCAATGAATTGATTCTTCAATATTATTGATCAATATTGACAATCATAATTTTTATCGAAGTTTTAAGAATTTTCTTATATTATACTCGAATGACAGTACTGTACTTGTAATCGAAATTTTATCAATACTACTTAATTATTTCTGAATATGGGGTAAAAAAATACAAAACGGTAACTAATATTTGTTTCTCTTTGAAAATAAAATAAAAATTGCAATTTCGAGGCTCGAAATCATTTGAATTCTGCTAAAATATTTTATACATATTTCGATTTTATTAAAGATCGATTTCGATTTAAATCAAATATAAATTGTCAAAATTGAAAATTGTTATTCCACATCGAACAAATTAATAAAATTAGCAAAATATAAAAGTAGAAAATTTTCTTTTTTAAAATAAAAGTTTTAAAACTCAAGTTTTTAAAATTCCAATTTTATTTTTAATTTATGTCTAAGTACTATTTGCGGAAAACCAAAACTAATAGAATTTCACGTGCGGAATCGTTTAATTCCAGAAAAGTTTTTGCTTAAAAACTGATGACTTTAATTTTTGAAGACTTCGTCATAATCAACAGCGGGCATAAGAACAATGTATCTACGATTTTTAAAATAATAAAGAAATTTCTTGGACCATCTGTTAATTTGTTATAATACACCTATTTCAGTAATATTGAGTAAGTATGCAGAATATTTCAAAATAATTTTATTCAGTGTCAGCAATAAGAAGTGCTACAATTACAATAAAATTAAAATTTTATTCAATACATTTTTGTTTTTTGTCTTCTATTTGAAAAATTCTCAATTACCATAAAATATAGAAGTTTTAATATAATTTATAATGTAACTAGATATTATTTTTTAAACAAGTTCTCTATTCATAGCGTAAATATTTTTTAATGTATTTCCTTAAAAAAACAAATTATACTTGGAATAATTTGAAAATTTTTCAATAATTTATTATATAATTTTCATTCTACAGAATTTTAAAATCCTATAGAATTTCCAATATTTACTAATTTTTTTTTTCTGCTTATTCTGCTTTTTTCATTTTAGTCAAAATCAATAACGAATACAGAAAAACCAGATTGAATCAAAGGTAAATTGATATACGAAGTGCATATATTCAGAGTCGAATTTAGTATTTATATTAGCGGCCTGAGATTAGAAGTTAAATGTGTAGAAATGGAGAAAATTCACATTTCTTAAATATTCATATACAATACAAGAATTTTCGTCTAGTTAAATAGTTATTCATTGGAGCACCATTCAATTACACGTTTGGAATAAAAATATAAATAATTTCCGTAATTTGGAATGGAAAGTGGCCAATTATATTTGAGGACAACTTTCGTCTTTTTAAAGTGATCTAATTCACTTTCAGGAGTACTTCCACCTACAAAAACTGAAAATGGGAAACAAGAATGACAAATTCATAATAGTGGATTTTAAAACTAGGATAACTTCAGTTTTAACAAATCATGCTTTTTTTGGGAATTTGAGTCGAATCGACATGAATTGCGGAAATTTTCAAAACTAATCATTTTGATTTTTTCCTCAAATTTAATATTTTAATGACAAATAGGATATTTTTTCTCATTTACAAGTATCTCAATATTGTTAATTGCTTAAATTATATTAATTACTAACAGATATTACAATTTCATAAATTAATTTTAGATATTTAAGCAACGAATCGAGAGACTCTAGACTGAGCCATTTTAAATTCAGCACAATCAAGTGTATGTTATCAGGTAATCTTACCAATTTATACCTCCTTACTCGTATAACAAACAAATATTCTCATTTTATACAATTCAATTAACAAGTTTAAGTGAAAAAAGAATTTCAGAAAATTACAAGAAGTAGAAAAAAAAATTATCGCATATTTAAATTTCAATATAGCACATTAACATTACAATATTATACAGCACAAACTTACAAATATGTAAAAAACTTGGTAAAGAAACCACATTTTCATATTACAAAGAATTAAAATATCTCCCTTGGGGTTTCTTTTATAGAACAGAAATAGATCAAGTACCTACTACGTATACATACAGTATGAACATTCATTATAATGATATATCAATAAACCATTATTATTCACTGGAAAAACTATATACAAAAATTATTTTTAATACCATTCCTTTTTCTTCTTTTTCCAAAAATAAAATAACTGAAGCTTGACTTATTTTATCATCATTATGGACAAGTAAAGTACATTTTCTTCATAAATTTTTGATATTGTATTTTTTTATAATATTGTGTACATTTAAAATTCACTGCATTTTTTTTATTCCTTGAATGCCAATACATAGTATTATACATACATAGTTACATACATATTAAAGGTAGAATACCTTATAGCCAATATGCTTCTGCATTATACAATATGGAATAAAGTATAATAAGGGTTATTTTTTCTTTTTTGTATTATTGTTTAATTTTATTTTGCCCGCTGAAAAAGTTATGAATGTGTAACATTCAAAAGAAATGTTCAATAACTGTTCTTCCGTTTATAAAAGGTTAAGCAATATAAGCTTAACACTTAAGAGATTCGAGAAACGTACAACTATTTCTAGGAATTAATTCTTAACGAAATTCAAATATTTTGAAAGTATCAAAAATTAATCTGCTTGTTTTAGAATTCTCATATAATTTTTGTTTAAAATCTATTCAAATTTTTAAAGAATTAACAATGAAAATATCAAAAATCCAATAATAAGTTAGTGACAAAATTTAGGGGTTAAGCGAATACGATATTAATTATGTACCACCCAGTCTACATTTAAATAAATTACAAAAGTTGTGTGCTCAATATTGTCATAATAATATTAAATTTTTAATAATATTTTACAGTATGAGATTTAAATGGTTGATTTTTAAAAATTTCTTGTAATTAAAATTTAATTTTATTTTACCGTACTATAGGGTTATTGTAAAGTGAACAAGTTCATGTAATTATCACACAATATCTTATCCCTTGTTATCATCACTAATAAATTATTACAAATCGAAAGTAGTCCAATAATAAAAAAATATATTCCTATAATATTATGTTTATACTACAAAAACTATTTCAATCAACTTTAAATTTCCTTCGTTTGCCGTTTGTTTTTCTCATCTTTTTTATAATGAGTATAATGTATAGCCTGTAACGATATATACACCCTATAGCATTATATACCATATTATATATCATATTATAATACTTACTTTACTCATGTATATGCGAGTAACATTTAAAACTTCAGAAATGAACAGGAAACGCCAGAACACCTGACGTTTTTTCATCCGCAAAAAAACAATCAAAAGGAAATTTAAAACACAATATATACAAAAAGTAACGATATGACGATGACGACGACGACAATAGTGATGATGATAATGATAACGATGATGATTTTGATGATATTGATGATGATAGACTGTTAAGTTTTTTCTTTATGTTTTTATAGACCAGAAAGTTTTTCATCTTTTTAATTTGCTTCTGACAAATATTTTCTCTTTTTTTTTTTTTGAAAAATGTCTTCAAACATTATTACATACATAGTTATACTTGTATTATTGTATATGTAAAAAGATGGTATTGATAGACCTAGAAAATAACTAACCACAAAAATATCGTTACATATAAACGCATGTTAGACAAACAAAATGTAAAAGTAAAGTTAAAAAAGCAAAACAAAAGGAGAAGAAAAACAATTTTCCTCTATTTTAAAAATAACCATAAACCATGAAGAAAACTATAATCAAAAAGTTGATATATGAAGAATTTTTACTTTAAAATTGTTAGTACGAATGTACAGACAAAAATTTTACAGTCTATTGATGTGATCTATGTCACACCACATTATACAAGGTGTAACAATAAATTCACAATTAAACTTTTTCTTAAATTTTTGAACAGAACTTATATGACGGCATTTTTCTTTAAATTTCTTGCAAAACTTCAATTTTCAGGATAGTGGAGCCGTAATGTGAAGATTAGCTTAAAAAAATCAGAATCACAGTCAAGTTTTGTATACAATTCAAAAATAATGACGAACTGGTCGAGGTCAGGGTTATAATCGGAAAATAAACTGGTCGGTGTTTTAATTGAACTCAGCTCAAAGTTGGGTTCGAATAAATCAGAATTTTAGTCGGAGTTAGTGTCAAAATCGGGATCAAAATCAAGGCTGGAAATTTAAAAATATTTTTTTAGAATTTTTATAAAGAGGTAAGAGTCAGATTCCAGGAGTTAAGTTTAAAATTTGAAAATAAACTGGTCTAGATCAAGATCATAGTAGTCAGACTTTTGGTTTCGAGTAGAATTCATGAATTAAGTTTAAAATTTGAGAAAATATTGGAGCTTGTGTCAGGTTCAGTAACCAACGCTAAATCGAAATTGGGGCTTCTCAATAAAAATTCAAAAAGTTAAATTATATTACACACTAATAAAATAATAATCTTTTAGAACACAGCAGTTAGTACATTATTTAACGTTTCAAGAAACTCACTGTACTCTACTATGCTATCCCTCTAGTCTATATTAATCAAACAAATTTTGTATACCTGTACATATGTATGCTATGTACGTTATCAAAAAAATAATCACTCTGTACAATCATAGTTTTGTGAAAAAACCATAAAAATCCAACCATATAGTAGACGAAAAAATATGAAATGTTTAGTGAAAGAAGACCTCGTAGCAATTGAATGACAGTAAAAAATAAAAGTAACGATTGATGATAATATAAAGTTAAGTTAAAACAAAAAAAAAAACACAAAAAGTTAAGTAATTCTATCTTAAACTACAAAATGTCTATAGCGTCTACACTGTACTTTTCGTTATCTTGTACTGCATTACACCGCTTTAAGTTGAAGTACAATAAATTTACGCTCTTTATGCTCTCACTTTTTTATTACTTTAAATTTATTGTAATATGTGCTGGTTTATTGTTTTCTTTTACTCATCTCTCTTACCCTTATTTACAGTTGGTCGGTTTTGATTAGAATCTCTTCTTCGTACAATATTATATTATGAATAATATTATACAAAAGGAGTCTGTCTCTCTCTATATAAAATGATCGATGGTTTATGGTTCGTAGCATAAACTTTAGTATCAGTTTTCATAGAATTATAAAAAACAAAAGGAAAGAGTTTTTAGGTAAAATTATTAGAAATTGACAGCTTTTGAATAGAAGAAATTTTAACCTTAAATTTTAGGAGAATTTTTAATTGGAAATTCTTCCCATAATTTCTTCTTTGAAAAAATAATTGTAGGAGAAATTATTAGTTTTTTTTTCAAAATATTATATTCCCACAATCTTTGTTTCCACCTTTGAAATGCAATATACCGTGATTTCTGTTACTGTGAATTTCTGAGAAATTCAGCAATTACAACACAAAGGCTGAATAAATACCGTGTTGATGTAGATCTGCTGAATAAATTAAAAGTTTTAATCAACAAAAAGAAGATAAAATAAATTAGATCTATATATTCTTGTTCAATATCAAACACTAAGTCGATCTAGCTATGCCTATTTTCCTGTCTGCCATTGAAACGGATATTTGAAAAGGCAACAGACTATAGACTTAAAACTTGTCATAGATATAAATTTTTACAGCACGCATATCGGTATTGAAACTGCTTTTTCTATGCAAGAATCCAATAAGAGTCTTTAGAAAAGTTGATCACATATGGTCGTGAGGCATACCGACAAAAACCTTCCCAAAATCTCTACAATTTTTGTTTGACAATTTTTTTGAACATGCTTTAGGTTCTAAGAAATGGCTTTTCACATTCGGTGACACCGCTGTAATGATCTTGAAAATTTTGCAAAGAGTTGTCTGTCAGAGGTCAAATTGAGTTTTTTATGTGTTTCGTTTATTTCCTACTTCACTATATCCCATCTCTTTCTGCCATGTATATCTGCTGTCTATACGTATTTGATGCCTCTATCAATCACATAATACCTATCCAAGAAAACCTATACTATAAAACTTTATGCACTTTTTTTGATTGGCAAGCAAACCAAAAGAAAAAGAAAAAAAAAATGTTCAATGATGATGGCACAATAAAATATTCACTTTTATATGCTCTCTTTACAGAGTCATCAACCTCGTGATCGACTGTAAAATAGCACAATTCGACAGAAGCAATATAATAATATAACCATTAACAAAACACACACACACGCACATAGTTTGGACTCTTCAGCGTTAGTCTATAAAGTATGAAAAGTTTAAATTCTTTTCGCTATGCTACTAGTACTGTACTGCTTTGTGTAAACATTAAAGAAGACCATATGGAATTTTCTTTGTTTTGCTCTTCTTTCTATTAATACTTTTTTATTTAAATGGTTAAAAATCACTAGAGCTTGTCTTTAAGGTTTTGCATGCAATCACACAGTTCGCATATAACAATAACAGTAGTGCGTGTGTGTGTGTATGTATAAATCCTTTATAAGCCAGATAATAGTAACGTAATAAACTTGTATACGAGTAAGTAAGTATTGTGTACATAGTCATAATATAGATAGAGAAAAATATTTTTATGTGCAACGAGAAAATGTACGCCTAGTCGGTCAAATCGGTTGATTATTTTCATGCTTAATGAATTCCACTCTTTTTATTTTTTTCAAATTTTTCGTTTCTTGATTCTTTTTTGCAAAATGAAGAAGCTACGATATAAAGAAATTTAAAACGAAATTGAAGTTTACAAAAAAAAAACAAAAACGCCATCGAAACCTCAAAAATCATTCAATCTAAAAAAAATAAAATTGTTTATTTTTTGACTTAAGAAAGAGGGGAATTAGCATAAAATCGAAAAATGTAATGAATAATATGACCGCCAGGTTATTATTGTCAGTACAGTATAAAGTAGCGTGTATACAGTGTTGTTGAAATTTATATCGGCAGCACTATAATAATTTATGTATCTGTACACAGTCTTACGTTTAAATATAGGTAATAAATGTAAATAAGTGCAATATTGTCTTTAAATTTAAAGCATAAGAATTGCATGATTCATTCAGTAAGAAAATTGAGGAAAAGTATTTTTTGTTTTGTTATTTTTTTTTAAACAATTGTTTCTGAAATGGAATAAGTTTTGAAATTCATTTATAATAACAACTATAGGAATGTAAACGTATGAAAAATTAATAAGATTTTTTTAATTGCAGTCTCAAAAACTCTAAGTTTCCATTTCCGAAAATAAAGAAAGACTTCGACACCAGTGACACACCACCTGACGGCCACTATCGTTAGCTTTTATGAGAATATACCATGTTAACGTTTTCTATTATATTGCCTGAGTTGTAAGTAAAAATATAGTAAACCCGATGGATTTCCGAATCACCAACTTAGAGACATCAAACTCCAGAACAAGGGCTTAAAAAGCAAAATTTCACTTGTCACTTGGTATTTTTTGTTCTTTTGAGCCCATTTTATCATCTTACGCTTCGCTACCGAGTCTTGTACACCATGTATTCATAAAGTTAGTTGATTCTTTACTTAATAATTATTATTCATAAATCTTAATTTTAAAATAAAATTTCTATAAATCTCAATTTAAAATAATTTTAAAATAATTAAATGATTTAAAATGCGTAAACATTCTTTCATAATCCATAATTCTCCCATTAAAGAAAAGAACAAACTACATGTTGTATATCAGTCATTGATCTTTATATTGTAGAGTAAAACCTTTACGGTACACTGAGCCAGAAGTTATAGTAATAAAAGAAGAATAAATTAAAATTATATTGCTGAATAAGATCGCGTTAGACTTGAATTTTTGTAAGCACTGCATGCATAAAATAAAATTTTTTGAATGATTTCTGTTATACACATACATTTACACTGCTGAATATTTGTCTACACACTATTCGTTGATTGGTCCAATAGTATATTTTTACAGAAATATTGATGTAATTTTGATATCAAGGGTACATTGTACCAGGTTTGATAACAAAAGCTTTTTCTTGCAATTTCTTAACTTTATTTTATGTTTTCGGCATTACGTTCTACTTAGTAATCAAACGGATTTTGCTAAATGTATTAAAATCACTTTTTATTCGGGACTATTCTCTATTTTTTTCCCATGTCTATGTTGCTTATCTACTCACCTTATAACTTGAAACACAATATTAAAATTGGTAAAATTAGAAAATAATTAAATAGAATTAATTGTTCAAATCAATTTAGTTGTAGCCTAATAATATGCAACTTTAAATGAAGTAGTCAATTAAGTAGCAATTAAAAGAATTTGATACGGCCATACCCACTATGATAAAACAAAATATTAAATTCGAAAATTAAATTCGAAATTAATTTTAAAAATTTCTACATAATTATCTAAAATTAATATGTTTTCTATTGCCACCTTACAAGAACAACAAAATCAAATTTAACAATTAAACAAAACACCGACACAAGTAATATTAAACAGCTACTAGGCTGGGGAGCTCCCCTTATATAGCTATTAATTTACTATTTTGTAAAAAAAAATTCAAAAAGCAAAAACATAACCTAAAAGACAATTAAAAACAATAAAAAAAATTAAAGCAAAAGAATGAAGTTTTAAAAAGATTTTTTTTTAGAAAATATTATTAGGGGGCGAGTTAAAAGTAAGCAACAACGAAAATATTTTCTTTTTTAACAATTTAGAAAAACTTTTATGGCTTTTTGTTTTCATTTTAAGATTTCCGGCTTTACAAAAAAAAATTACAATGAAAAAATAACAAATTTCTTTTTTTTTTTTTCATTAATATTATTTAGAGCACCATAAACTATAGGCCAACATAGTTGAAATATTTAAATATCTTTTCCAAAAAATCGAGAGAAAACAATAGAAATTTAATGTGAATTGAATTCTTTATTAATGAATTTCTATGAAATTCACAAAAATAATAATTTTTGGTATCCAAAATATA
Organism: Condylostylus longicornis; assembly: GCF_029603195.1. Lineage (NCBI taxonomy): Eukaryota > Metazoa > Arthropoda > Insecta > Diptera > Dolichopodidae > Condylostylus > Condylostylus longicornis. The sequence goes on from NW_026578045.1 coordinate 3,744,308, forward strand.
AAGCAGGTGATGGTAGAACTAATTAATTAAGAATTTAATATTAAAATGAATATAAAATATTATTTTTGGTAGCTAGACACAATAATATATACAAAAAGAACAAAAAATTTCATGAAATTCTTAAATTACTTAAAAAAAATTCTAATGATTAATCTTTAATAAAATGTTTAAAGAGAGATGATTTAAATAGACATAGAAGACAATTTTATTGTATTAACATTTCAGTTCATAAATTTTATAGGGCATCTTTTAAAAATGCAGCCTAACATCGACTTGAATGGATTTGTCGATTAGTTTGAATTGAACTCTAGATTTTATTTAGATAGACTCCATTATTTACAAATATTGTACAAAATGATATATCATAGGAATCACGCCTCAGTTTTATAAAATCATTTAAAATAAATAAATATACAATTATTATTCTCTTCGAATTTTTACTAAAAACTCTTACATATATGTTTGAGTTATTTAAATTATGAAAAATTTGAGTCGCATAATTTTAAATAATATTGTATCATCTATACTGGTAAGTTCGACCAGTTGAAATGGTTCGGAAAAACCTCAGCTTGTATATAGGATTGTTTCTAATTAAAAAGTTGTATAAGAACCATAATTTACAAGATATATACTTTCAAAAAATCAGTAAGTAAAGTTAGCCATTAGGGCTAATCGTCAATAACAATTCGAAATCAATTAATTCATTAGTTCTAAAATAATTAATTTTAATTCACGAAATAATATTCAAATATTAATTGTTAATATTTCACAATAATTAACATCTAAAATTCTAAACAAATTTTTAATAAATAAAATCTATTAAAACTAGATCTATTAAATATTACGATTCTAAATTAAAAAATTTTTATTTAAAAAAAAAAAATATTAATTAAAATAAATGCATACATAAAAGCGTTTATTAATAATTATTGAGTGAGCCATTTATGGAATAGAACAGTAAAGAAAAATTTATTAAATATTAGACTTCATGCTCTTCAAATATCTGCATTTTACGAGTATTAGTCGTGGCGCGATGAAGGGGAAATTGCTTGTGTATGTATATCATTTACCTTTATAATAAATTTTCAATTCAGCAAATTAGTGTTTATGCACATTATTTTTTCCGTTTATCAGCCAAAAATATGAACGAATATATTTATGAAAAATTCAGATTTAATTAATTTTAAAATTTAATAAATTTATTCAATTTTTTAAATGCGATATAGGGAAAGCAACAGGAAATAAGAATACTGAACATTTCGAATTGAAATTATAGACAGAATTTTTAATTAAATTCCATATGAAAATTTTCTAAATGTACATTTTTTTGGTTAGTTAGTTGACATGGCAGGTGCAGCAGGTTTACCGCACTCAAAATAGCACAAATATGCCACTTTGCTACTACTACCCCGTGATTATCAGGTCAGGCCTTATATATATGTACATTCTATGGAAAATATATATATTTTGTATTATTCAAGAATATTGTTTAATTGGTAATGGATTCGATCTTTACTTTGCAAATTGTGACATAAGATAATTTTGCTCTAGCACAGGCAAATTTAACTCTTTTATATAAATTTTAAATTAAACAATATTATAAATTTAAGTGTTGCCTATTTTCATAAGAAATAAAACTATGGATGTCCCACTTCTTATTCAAATTTAGTAATAAAATATTAATTAGATTATAATTTTTAAAAAAAAATTACCACTTTATTTCATAAAAAAAAACATAAAATGCATTTAAAAATAATAATAAAAAATTAAAAATTATAAAAATATAATCAAAAACTCCGGTACATAATTTAAGTCAATTAGTTTATTAATTGGTACATATATATAAAAACCCCATGATTACCATATTCATTGGAAAATAAAATTAAGAAAAGTAAAAAAAAAATCAACAATTTTATTTTCTGTTTTTTTTCTTTAATGAAAAACCAATAAGCAGTTTTCTTAATTAGCCAATTATCACAAAAATTTAATTTTGATCATCGCGGCCGCTATACTTTTTTTTTCACTTCTTTCTTTTAATACTATTCTCATTCATTCACCTTGTATATACAATAATACATATACAATTTATACATACATACATACTTAATTTTCACTATCCTTCCAATATCATAAAAAAAAATATACAAAAAATTCACACGCCACATTTTACAGCGGAGAATATTGGTGTTTTAATTTGTTAGTGTGTAGTCCGTTTGTTATAACAAAAACAATTTTTTTTAAGATCATGTCGAATGAAGTGTGTTGCATTTATAAAAATTTATACAAAAGTATATGTGTTTGTATTTATGTATGTATATAAATTTTTTTTTTTTTGAAATTTAGGAAAAATTGGCTTTATATATGCAAATTAATTCATCTGAAATTATTGACCGCCCATCAATTTTCGTATATTTTGTTATTTTTTTTGTGTTTTTAAGCTCTTTATTATGAATAATAAACGATATTTGAATATAACTTAAGTACATGTGTATCTATGTGTGTATGTATCTATGTGTAACATAATTAGTGTACAAACATTCATTTAAAATTTTTCTTTTTTAATTTTTATTATGTTCAAACAAAATTTTCTCAATTTCTTTTGATGTTGATATATAAAAGCAAATTTATTCTTACATACATGGAAATTATATAGGTACATTTGAAACAAGTCCCAAATTAATAATGTAGAAAAAATAATCATATTTCTTAAAAATATTTTTTTAAATTCTAATTTCATTTCTCTAATTTTATTTATTTGTACATAATAGTAACTGAGTTTATTATCATTTTTTGAAAAAATAAAATTTAAATTAATTTTCTACAGCAATTTAAAAATCTTATAAATCTTGTTATATAATGTAGAAACTTTTTTAAACTGAATTCAATTTATAATTTTGTAAAAAATATTTTTAAAAAAATTGCATATTTACAGGTGCAACATTAGTATGTACTGCATTATTTATAAATATAATGTAGTGCCACCTTAAATTAAAACTATTTTACAAAAATTTTTTTCAATAAATTAAATTACTTGATAATAATTTTTTATACAACAGTACCATAATGAAATATTATGCCTCATTTTTTGAATTTTAAATATTGAAATTATTTTTTATTAAAAATTAAATATTTTAAGTCTAACACTAATTTTATAATTCATGTTGCCGAAATTCAAGATATAACCAAAAATTTTTATTAAAATTTATGTCCTGCCCTAATTTGACAAAGTAAATTGTTGTTTATGGAATAAAATTCTCAATCGCTTTCTTCTTTGAAATACGACTAAGTTTCTGATTTTAGATATTCAAAAGTAATTACTTTTAATGCAATAAGTCTCGGCTTCGGAGCCTCTTCTTGGTAAAAAGATATGGTTGTATCTATAAGGTTATCGTTTCTTGATAAAAAAACCTAAATCCCGATTGGCTCTTTAATAAATCAAGATTTTATGTATGAAAAACATATTCAAATTCTCGTAAAACATATTCAAAATCATAATAGCTTTTGGTTCTTCAAAAGCTTACATAATATTTTATGACTTTTTTTAAAATATACTCACTTATAATTAAACAATATTGTAAAAGTAAAATATTCTAACCTGAATATTTCGATAAATTCTTTTATTATATAAAACCTACTCAAAATTTTTTAGGTACATTTAGTTTTGGGGAATTGCTTCTATAATTAATCTTATCAACTCACATCTCTTCTTTTTTTATTCATCAAAATTTTTTCATTAAACATTCTTCATAACTACCCTACAGACTCATGTATATTCCATGTTTTAGGAATTTTTTCCCCATATATTTTTCAAACCTATTACAATTTTGGTATTATTGTCAGTCACCAAGCATATCAACATATCATAAAGAAATCAATATCTATAACCCTGTAACAGGTAAACAGGTATTAAATATCCCTTTACTTTAACGTTATAATATACTCTTCAACATACATACATACACAATTTACATATTATTATATATCTTTGAAAATGAAATTATAATGTGACCCCACTTAATTTTAACCAACAAAAAATATAATATATATTTTCATACTCATAACACACGCTCGTTTATATACCTACACAATAAGTATGTTTACCGCTTTAATATGGTTACCATTTATTAAACACAAAATCCATTTGTATATCATTTTTTATATTCAAAGTAAATATTGTGTTAAAAAAAATTATATATGTATGTACATAGCTACTTGAATGTTCAATATAATATTCAAAGCTTCCGTTTTGGATCATTAAACATTAAATTTTAATGTTCACAAAAATTTTTACACAAAAAAAAAAAATTTCTAACAACAAAAAAAAAAAAAGGAAAAAAGTGAATTCAAAGTTAAAAAGAAAAAAAAAATCGATTTCCGTCCGTGCATAATTTTTGATCCAATAACCAACCAAACCAATCTCTCCCGATCATCTATCAATACAAACATTTTTGGTATATCATTAATAATGTTTCTGCTGACTTAACAAAATATTCTTACCTACCATATTCTTTGCCTAGCACAGTTTTTTGAGTTCAGAAACCAAAATAAAAAAAAAATTTATGCATAAATGATTTCATCTGCATGATGTGGAAAAATTGAAGGTGGAAGACTATAATATTATTTTTTTAGTTTTTATTTCTGGAAATAAATTTTCAAAATGAATACTTACCTGAATACATAATCATAGATTTCTTGCTGTTTTTTTTTTTTATTATAGAATTTTAAATACAAAGCTACAATAATCATAAATTTATTGATTTGATTGTGCACTTATGGAAGAAATTCTCAGATGCTCTTCTTGTATTCAACCTGCTGATTGATTATTGCTCTTAAATTAGTTTGTGTGATGAGTGATTGGTTAAACCTATAATTTATATATATTTCTGCAGATTAGGTAAGTATTAATAAAATTCTTAAGAAAATTCACAAAAAAAAAAACGAAATGTTTTTTTCTTTTTATACAAGCATAATGAATTGAAAATAAGAATAATTCAAATGAAAAGAATAAAAACTACTGAATAATCACATCTTCCAAACTCAAATTCAGAAAGTTATTAATTTAGTGCTATAATTTTTAGAAATCAATAGGTGTATTCGAAAAATCTGAAAAGCACATCTGCAAAAATTTTACATTTTGTTTTTGTTTTTTTATCTAATCAAAAATTAATATTAGGTTTACGTTTAATATGTAAAAGAATAATAAAAAAAATGAAATTATATCCTTTGATAAAAGGAGTTTAGGTAACAAAATATTGAGTAAAAAATCATGATGTATTTACCTATCTACCTATACTGCTACCTAAAAACTTCAATTTAATAATTAGAATATCTACTCTTTGTAAATTTAATTTTGTGCAATAAAATTTTAGAAAATTTTTAGTTATCAAAAAATTTGGCTTATCCATTCATTAAATTGGTTATTCAACTTAATTAAATTGTATGTTCTAATTTAACGAACTATAGTTAATAACTGCATTGATAGGTACTTATATAAAATTATCTGTTTTTGGTAAATGTTACAAATTTTTGTCTTCAATTATAAAGTAAATCTCTAGGTCAAATAGTTAATAACATTAAATAAATCATTTCGAATGATAACACATTCCTATATCAGTTGTTTTCTCGCATGACATAAAAAGAAATTAAATATTTGAATATAATTGTTGATCAGATCCGAAGCTTTATTATGTTCTTTCTTTTGTAAATTGATTTCTAAATTTATTAATTATAAAAATACATCAAAATGCATTTATAAGATGTACATTTCCTTAAACAATTTAAACTCAAATTTTACTGTCTATACTATATGTTTATAAATTCTGTGATTTCTAAATAATCAGTAAATTAATAATTCATAGTTTAATTGCAATCTCATTAGTTTAATAATTCCTCTTCGCTTTTTACAAAAATATTATAAAATCTGAATTTATTACTCATTTACTACATATAATACAATTTTTTATTGAACACCTTACAACAATATTAGTAGTATTATTTCAATTCTTTTAATTTTACATACATATTTTACATATTTATTGATTTATATTATTCACATCTCGATTCATTATGAATATGAATTTAAAAACAAAATATAATGTAGTATTTTACAAACTGAAGCTACAAAATTAAAATCGCATTTTTTAATTTAATAATAATAATATTTAAATTATATTAAAAATAAATTTATCAGCAGCGCCTAAAACTATAAATGTTCCCCCTTCGTCAGTGACTATCCATAAATTGAAGTTCTGAAAGCAACAAAATTGTATTTGGCAATGGTCTCGGTTGTGGTGATAATACTGTGATTACTTGTCGATCCATATCAACTTGAGTTCTAAAATTTCACAAAAAAAAAATATATATATAAATATAATAGAATCAAAATAAATCACTTATTTAATACTTACACACAAATAAATCCGGCAACATTAGTTGTAATAACTTCTTCTTCAGTTGATTCAGCAAAACTAACTGCTAATATATGATGTAACATAGCTGGTCCAGGTTGTACTGCAACTAATTTTGTTTTATTATCTTCAGCCTAAAAAATAAAAAAATCAATCTCAATTAAAAATCGAAATTTTCAAATTAAATATAAATTTACTTTCATTCCAATTGGCATACAAGAATCTGGTAAAGGCGGAGCACCAATTTTATATATTTTTAAATCAGCAAATTTAACATCAAAAGAAAATGGATATAATGGTGTTCGGGATCCATAAAAATATTCTTTAATTCTTTGATCCCTTGCTTCGATTCGAATAGCACCACTACGTTCTACAACACCACCGCTTTTTTGTAATAAAACAACTCTTACAAATGATGGAATATCTCTTAAAAGTTCATTATATAATCTCTCTTGATCTAATACAAATATTCCTACAACTTCAAATGCACTAGCTGTATGTAATAAATGTTTATAACCGGCACCTTTAACCCAACCGCATGTATTTATTATTATACCAGATGACTTATCTAAAAACACAATATAAACAATTAAATTTATAAACAAAATTAATATATTAATTTCTTACTTCTTTTATTGACATTCATTGATTCAAGACAAACTTCAGCCATTTTTGAAACAATTGTTCTATATAAAGCATCATTTTCACCTGGTGATTTATGTCCAAAATGATAAACTAAAGGTGCCGTTTGTGAAAATCCTTCTTCTAAAGATGCTGGTCTTTCTATAAGTACACTACCAATTGTGCCAGGTATTGAAATTGCTCCTTGACCTACATCTAAATCAACATAAAGTGGTCTACGACCAAGACGTACAGCATAATTTAAAAATATTCGACATAATGTTGTTTTTCCAACATCTTGTGGTCCAACAATCATTACAACAGGTCCACGAGAATCATTTTCATCAGCTGATTGTCGTAATTGTTCTAATGCAGCATGACAATTTAAATATGAAACCATTGGAGTTTCTTTTGATATATAATTAACATCCGGTTTGCCTTTAAGTTTTACAACACACCCATGATATGTAAATATAGCTACTTTAGCACCTGTTTGGAATTCATAAGTTTTACTTTTAACTAATTCTGTTCCAAACATTTCTGCTTGACCTGATTTTAGCTAAGAATAATAAATATTTGTTTATTTCCAATATTTTGAAATATTTAAAAAAAAATGGTTGGGTTACCTCAACTACAACTTTAGAATCCTTAGATTCTATTTCGAATCTTAATTCAGAATCTACATCTAAAGTATATTCTTCACCCGAGACAGTTTCTTCACTCATTATTTTAACAATTTTGCAAATATATTTTGTAATTTAATTTTAAAATGTTTTTGTTTTTGAGTTTATTTTTGTAAAACAAAAATATTCCTACCACGCATTCGCAACGTTTGTTTATATTTTGTTGTAATTTATGAAACGTCAAAACAAAAGTTGACTGACGTTTTATAATTCAAAACTTATCGTTTCATTTCTTCTTTTTTTTAGCTAATATGCAAACCAAATCGTTCTCTCTTCATACTCTATCCAACAACCAATATAGCAGCGCACTCTCAATAGTGGTTCTGATTTTCAATAAATTGTGTACTAAAAATTGGTACTAAACATGTTTTCTAGTTTTCTGATACATACTTCATCATTAGCACACTAGATGGTGTTATCTTTCTACCTTTCAAATTGTAGTTAAATCAAAACAAAAAAAAATTTCCAAATTCAATTTCAAATTGAAAAATTTTTGAAAATGAGGATTTATTTTATTTACAATTTCTAAAAGAAATCCACATAATTGTCAAATTTGACATTTCTTAATACCCTAAAGAAAATATTTGATTTTATTTTTCAAATTAGAAAACTAGTTGTTTGAAAACATTCTTGAACACATTGGAAATTCAACCGCAAATTGCAAATTCAAAATTAGTTTATTTTATATTTTTGCAGATGCTGCCTGTCATATATTATTGATTTTGACAGTGTCATTTATTTTTTTTTATTGTATGTAATTGTATTTTATTGCTGCATTCTTATTGTATTTTATAAGGCGTTTTAGCTAATATTTTTGAAGTTATCAAATTTTGCAGTTTTGAAGAGCAGATCCATTCATATGACGTATTAGAGAATTTGACATAAATTATGTAGATGCAAAATAAACAAAATATTTGTTGCATAATCAATCATACAATGAAAACTTTTATTTTCAAATTGAAATTTCAGTATAAAATTTTATTCGTAATTTACAAATGAAATATTTAAATTTAGTACAATTCAACCTACGTAATGAGAAGCTCACGTAAATAATTGTGAAGCACACGTAATAATTTATAAAATATGCGATGATAATAACATTAATTTGATTAAAATATTAAATAAAAATTCAATATTCATTATGACATTTTAGAAAAACAAAAAATGGCAGTATTGAAATTATCAATTTTCTTATAAACGGTAACACTATCATAAGTTTTTTAATTTTTTTATATGTTTTGATTTGGTGACGTTTAGAATTTTTATTCATTCGTTGCTACTTTGTTGTATTTCATGGTTAAGTGCTGAACTAAGTTTCTTTAAGAACTTTATTTTAAGTGAAATTTATTTTGAAATATTAAAATGGAAAAAGAAACCAAAATAGAAGACCAAAAATATGTATTTAAAATTGGTGATTTTGAAATAACACCAGTAATAATAGGAATATTAGCTGTTCTATTCACAATTGGTAAGTTTTTTTTTAAATTCTTTAACACAAATAAAACATGATGTGTTGTACATCTTATATCCATAAGTACTAATATATATATACATATATTTATTTTCAATTTATGTAGCTTTATACCTTATTTATCCCTTTAACCTACTTTCAGGTCATAACTAAGTTTATTTTTTTCTTTTTATGTTGTACTTTTTTTTTTTGTTTTTTTCCCAACATAATTGTTAATTGTAATTAATTGAGTTTTTCTTGTTCTTCTCTTTGTTTTTCTTTTTTTTTTTTAGTATTATTATATCTTTATAAAAAGAGTAAATCATCAAAAACCGATTTTTTATTGACCGGTCTATGTGATTCTGGTAAAACATTTGTATTTTCACAACTTCTTTATTCAAAAGCTGTATCGACATTTACATCAATAGCTGAAAATATTGGTGAATATAATTGTGGTAAATGTATTGTAAGAGTAATTGATATACCTGGTAATGAAAGATTAAGATCAAAATTTTTTGAAAAATATAAAAATAATGCTAAGGGAATAGTTTTTGTTGTTGATAGTGTAACATTTCAAAGGGATGTAAGAGATGTAGCCGAGTAAGTTTTAAATGTAATTAATTTATTTATTTAACAATATTATTTAATATTTTATTTTTTTTAGTTATTTATATACGATTTTGGCAGATAATACAATTTCTAAATGTCCAATGTTAATTTTATGTAATAAACAAGATGAAACAATGGCAAAGGGTTGTGCTGTTATTAAAAATTTATTAGAAAAAGAAATGTAAGTATATACATAGCTACCTACTGAAACATCATCATTAACCTACATCATTAAATCTTTCCTATAAAAATTTTTAATTAATTTATAAAACACACTTGCAAATATTCGTCAAATTTTGTTTCCCTTTTTACATATATATTTTTTTTGGTTATTTTACATAATTTGTAGAAATTTCTCTTTAATGTTTCTTTTCATCTTTCATTTTTTTTTTCTGTTTTGTTGTATCTTTCTAAAATTTTCGGAGAAAACCGGTATTATGATGCAAAAAAGAAAAAGAAATAAATGCTATCTTTGTAGAAAATTATCAAAATTTTTGGTATTGTTTCGAAATCTTAAAGAAGATTTAACAGTGAACGTGTATATTTAATTTTTCTTTTTTTTTTTTTTTTAGAAATCACAACCGTTGTTTCCCTAATTGCAATTTTTAAAATACATATCCATAATCAAAGCATAATATTCTTTCTAGAATAAAACAGAAATCATATGATTTTATGCCAATGTTTATGGAGCAACTGAATAATTTCGTTTAATATTTTCTATTATACATACTTTACATTTACTTAAAATTTATAATATATTCTAAAGCTAATATTTATTTCAAACATAATTTGCATATTTTAATAATTAGCATAATATTTATATTATATGTTAGGAGTGTGATTTGTATATTTTCACACACATAACACTTTTTTATTCTATAAAATAGACCATCATATTGAAAAAAAAAAAAATTATTTTGAATTATGAAGCTATTTAAGAGCAGAATTTATGCAAATTTATTCATATGTCGCACTCATATGTAAAAAAAAATTCTTTATTTACAATCAAATTTTTAAACATAACCTTAAAATTTTTCCCAAAAGTATTGGCATTTCTCGGTTAATTATATCCGTAATCTTCAAAATATTATTTTTGATAAATTTATTATTTAATTGTAAAAAATTATTTATTAAATAATAATATATTTTTCTATTATGGTTATCATTTTGGTTTGCATATTTTGTTTATATCTACGTTATGAAAACTAATTAATGATTTGATATTTTTATAAGTTATTCTTAAAAATTCTTCCTGCGTTAAAAAGCTTGTAATGAAAAACTTCGTTATCAACAAATAAATAAATAGTTACAGTATATTTGTGTTAAAATACTCTGTTAAATGTTTATATAAAAAAATATTTATTAATTCTCTCCGAGACCAAAATTTTTAAAAATAAACAAAAGACAAGTCATTCATAAAAGAAATTGTGAACAAATATTAAGTATGTGTGTACTTATTATTGGAATTTAGAAGTTTGGGTTTTCAATTTAATTAATTACCATTTCACACTCATATTAATTTTACTAATAATAAAATAATAAAACTAGTTGTATATAATTCTAAAATAATTATTAATTTTTTTTTAACATAACTAAAATAAATTTAATATGAACAATATTTATTCAAATTAATTAATAAATTATCTTTTTTTAGGAATTTAGTTAGAACAACACGAACCAGTCAATTAAAATCAGTTGATAATACAGATTCGAATAATGTGTATTTGGGTAAACAAGGAAAAGATTTTGAATTTGTACAACTACCTCAAAAAATTGAATTTTATGAATGTTCTGCACAAAATCAAGAGCTTAGTCAGTTATCTGATTGGATAGATAGAGTTGTTTAAAAAAAAAATGATCCTATTAGTAATGATATCAATTTAATTTTCGTTTTTTTTTTTTTTTCTTTGAAAATTCGGCTTCAACTAAGTGATTTTGTTTTTAATGAGAAATAATAATATTTTTCTTTTGTATTCGAAATTTTAATTAAAAAAATCAATTAAATGTAATAATGATGATTTTTCCTATTTTATTACGAACAAAAACAAAAAAAAAAATGTAAAAGTAAAATATAATTATATTTTATTTGTTTATTAAGTATTTATTATTAAATAAAAAAATTAATTAATTTTTTAAAAATTTTTTTTCAAAATCGAAAATTTATTTAATAAATGAATCAATTAATATTTAATAAAATTATATGAATAATAATTTTCTTTTGGTAGATATGAGTTTTTTTTTTTTATAAATTATGGAAAAATATTGTTTTAGATACAGTAATTGGTCATAATTCCTAAAACGGACATAAAATAAATTTAATATATTTCTTGCTCATTATAATTATATTATAAAATTGTATTTAATAGTATATAGTAAGTTTTTTTGTAATAGTCGTGGATTTTTTGAAAATTTAATTCTAATTTAGATCTTAATATAAAGCATGTTCAATATAAGAATGTAAGATATTAAAAATCTGAAAAACTAAACTAATTAGTTCCAGTAGATCTGTAATAATTCAATTAAAGATTTTTAAGATTTTAAGTTAGAACTTTAAATGCATATCTGATTTATCGAAAATCCTCTTGTAATTTTTCATTTTTTAAATTGTATTTAAATTTCAAATCAATCATTTTAGTTATTCATTTAGAATTCTCATTTTTCAACCAGATATTTAAGACTTGGTAGGCTGATTATATTAATAACAAAGAATTGCAAGTTAAATCAATAAAATTTTAGCAAAGAATAAATTTTTAAGATAAATTTTCATAACTAAACTCTTTAATTATTGAATATTTTGCATTCAAGTGTGTTTAGTTTTTGTTGGAGCCATTAGAAAAGTACGTCATAAAAATTAGGCTGGATATTTAGCTTTAGGTATTAAAAGTATCCAATTAAATATATATTTTTTGCATAAATTATTTTTCATAAAAAATTTTCATATCACCTTGAACTTTATTTTGTTAAACGATTATAAAATTAATTTTTTAAAGAAATTTCGAAAAAATTTTGTTCACAAAAAGGAAATGCTTAATTTTTATATTGAAAATTACCTTTTGTTTTTTTTGGAAGTTAATTTTAGTAATTTGAACCTGATTAAATTATAAAAATTAAATAAAAAACAAAATGTTCAAACTTATATTAAAATTTATTCATGCATAATATGCCATTATCATTAAAGTCTTACCCTTTTTAAATTTAATTATGCTTAGAATTAACAAGTTAGTTAGTCCTTTAACAAAAAAAAAAAAAAAAAAACTAAAAAGTCAAACGATAAAAAAATTCAATTTTTATATTTTATTTTATTTTTTTTTTTTGGCAAACCCCGGGGGGCATTTTGCTTCTTATTCAGTAGTTACAAAAAGTTATTTTAGAAATATTTAATTTTAAATCAATACACTTTAATGCAAATCGATTGAAGACGACAGGTAAAAAGAATGTGTAAAGATAAAATTGTCAAAAAAAAAAAAACAGAAAAATTATCAATAAAAATAATTTCAAAGACACCCTCAAGGTATTTTTTAAAGGTAATTTTGGCTACCATTGATTTCCTTTTCACATTATTGAAATTTTCAATTTTTTTGTTTTTTTTTAGATATCTCAGCTATCTGTTCTCTTACATCTTATCATGACATTTATAAAAGATAAGAAAATTATTATATTATAACACGATATCCTGCCAAAAATCTACAATCAATTTGAATATCAGTGTCACAAATCTCAATTAAAAGAAGACGGAAAAAAACTAAATGTTGAGGGCATTGAAATTATAATTGTTGTATTTTAAATTTTTAAACAGAAAATTTTAGTAGCATAATAAAAATATAAAATAATTCTTTAATTAATTCTTTAATTTTATTAATTTATAAATATATATATATTATTTTGTAAGTGTTATTTAATATTTTTATCGCATCTGCTGATTTAAAAGAAAATTTTAATAATGAATATTAAGTATGTAATACCTATAATGATTACCAAGGCTCCAAAGGTATGGTAATTGTGTTTTTAAAAATTTTTATTAGACTTATTTTTAAATTAATTTTTTTTTTATATTTTTAGGATTTTAGGTTTTATGAAGGTAGCAGTATCAAATGAAAACTTAAGTAAATGGTTACTGATGAGAGAATTTCGAAACAACATTGGAAATATATAAAATAATGCTTCGAATAATGATTTTTATTGATGATTTTAATTGTAGATTGTAAATTATTGATTACTGTAGAAAGATATGGGTAAAGCAATACGAGTTCCATCAGTCCGACCACCGCAGCCAGCTATGATTTAATTTAACTCTCCCCATATCTTAATTATAGTATTCCGGTGCGAAGACTTTAATTACTTTAACATACTGTTTGGTATAACTAAAACTTTGCAATTACTAATAATAGATAGATTAACATATTGTTAACTACAAAAAGATTAAGGAAAACCGCTTACATCACATATGTATAAAGGAAATTTAGAAAACTCTTAGAGAGATATTTGCTGAGAGACTAATTGCTGGATAGTATCAACACAGTACCCAATCAATTTTGTAGCATTTATAAATTCCATTTAATTTCAGTTCCAATTGTTTGTATGCAACGTTGTTAATTGCAGCTTAAAATTACTTATTTATTCATAATTTTTCTTACAAAACTAAAAAAAAATCATAAATGAAATACCAAAAATTCATTATAATAATTCATCCGTTTATAATATTTTAAGTAAGTAGAAGTTTTTCGTCATCTTTAAATACTTAATAAAAAAAAAAAAATAAACCTATTAGTTATACTAGATTGTTGAGGGCAGTAGCGTAATAAGAACACATAGAAGAAAAAAATGTGAAATAAATACGATTTAAATGAAAATAATGATTACGAAAAAAAAGCAAATAAATTTACCAGACTTTGAAATTCACTCAATCGATACAGAAACAAAAATAAAAGTAGAAAAAGAAACAAAAGGTGTACACGAAATATTTTTCCATATCTAAAGCGTTTCCCAAAAAAATAAAAAAAAAACCTTTTTTAAATTGAAACTGAAACGCTCCCTTGAATAAAAATATTTTTCATTCTTTTGATGATTGTTTTTTTTGTTTTTAATCATTTTTAAATTGTGTGTGCAAAAAATACTATAGGTAACAAGAAAAATATAGAAGTTTCCTTATCATTATTTAAAAATCAACTAGCACATACAAACCAGCTAGCTGTAAGAAAATTAAATTTTCTGAAATTAAAACAAATTTCATCCCTTTTTTACATCTAGTGTTTTCGATTATCTTCTCACATCTTAAGTGCAGTTGTAGCATAAAAGAATTTTGGTATCGAAAAAATAGAATATTAAGGAATTAATTTAAAATTTGTTAATTAAATTTATGAATTATAGTTGTTTAATTATTTTGCCATTGCTTGTTTTGAAGAACAACCCAAATAAATTGTGACACTTAAGTCAGGAATTTAAATTAACTGTTAGAGCCATATGGGTAACCGCCAGATTGATGTTCGCTCTTAAGTTATTGATTGAATAGAAATGTAAGATGAAAATTCTCAATTTTCTTATATTTCTCAATGAATTTCTTCAAATTAAAATATCTTTAAATTCGATATTCTTTGATTTTTAACCTTACTTTATTGAAAAACCTGAATGCATAATAATTTTAAAATATTTTTAGAGAAAAATTTACATAGATACTCAGTATTTAAATACTAACACTTACTAATTTTTTATTATGCTAGGGTAAAGATGAAAATTTTGATGAATTTTTTAAGCAGTATATGGCAGCGGGAAAAAAAGTGTTCCAATCTAAGCGAGGCTTCTTATTGGCAGTATCGGTTGTATTATACGAATTTTCTGAAGAATTTCTAGTATTTTACATTTTGTCTAGCGACCCTTCCATTTCATATTTTACAATTTGCTGTTCATAGTTTAATTCTTTTAATATTCCAAGACTTGCCAGCTCAGTTTAATTGAAAAATTACCTAAAATATTACATATTATCTTTTATTTATATAATTTTTTTATTTTTAAAATGAATTGCACTCGCATATTTAAAAAAAAAAATGTAATAAATATTTTCAATATTGAAATATTTTTGTTTTTCTCTGTTTCTGTTGTTTTTAGTTTTTGGGCTAAAAAAAATATACTGATTGTTAAGCTCTATCAGCCAACCACTTGGCCCAGTCAGTCAATCATTTCGTTAGTTTCAAAAGTTCTTCTTCGATTGAATTCAAAAAATTAAAACAATTTTTTTTTTTCTTTTTTGTAAATTTTTACTCCCCATCCATAGCGTAAACAAAAAGTTTATATAGAATGGAAAAGCACACATAAAAACGAAAAATCAAAAAAGAGTATAAAAAAGCATCCGGCGAGGCTATTAAGGCGGTAAGCGAATCATTCAATATTACATTTTAATGCATGCTATTGCACACCGTTTGGCACCGCACCTCTTTTAAAAACTGAAATGTAAAACAAAACAAAATATGTAAGTAAAATTATGCTTTGTTTTTGTTTAACAGATCAACCAACATTATTATGAAAATTAGAAAATGAATTAATGATGATATTAAGAGAAGAAATATTGGTCTATACCTATTACATACATACGTACACATATAAATTAGTTAAAATTATGATAATTATAATAAAGTTGTCAAAATTTTTTTTTTTTTTTTTTTTGAAATATTGAGAACATTCCTGTGGTGAGTTGAAAACTATAATTTTTTTTTTGAGTTTTTGATTTTTTATGTAAGGAAAATTTAGAAAATTATTTTAATTTATTAATTGTAGGTTTTTGGTATTTTAAGATCTTCAGTGTCATAAATTTAATTTTATTTTTAATATTTGTTCCTTTTTTTTTTTTGTTCATCTTTATTGAAAATTACGCCTATATCCGGTGTTAAATTGTTGAGTAGTTTAGGAAAGGAGTATGTGTGTGTGTTCCTGTTTTAGGAATGAGATGAAGGCAAAATTTAAATTTTATATGTAAAAATGAGTTGATTTAGTTTTTGTTAATATTTAAGATTTTCACTAAAAATAACTTTTAATAATATTTTTCTCTCTCTCTCTCTCGCTCCTTTAATCTCCTATTAACATTTATATTTTGTTTTGAATCAATTGGATTAGTCGTTGATCTATTTTTATTTGAAATCAGAAACTGTTCATTTCAATTAAACACGCGGAATTAGGGATTAGGTAAATAATTTTAATTAATGATTGGTAAATGTTTGTAATGCCTAACAGTAATATTTACGTTTCATTTACATGTTCAAACAACTAATTTTTAGTCGAACCTAAACACAACTAAACCGCCAGCTTTATTCTATTAGACGTGTCACAATTGTGACGATCACTTTTTTTTTTTTTTGTTACAACCAAAAAATACTCGACTAAATGTGGTCAAAAATGCGTCTAGCAAAATAACATTATAAACACTTTCTGTGACAAATAGTAAGACGCCCGTCTAGTAGAATAATAAATCTGTCACCTCATACATTTTTATTGTGCGACACAGGTACCTCTTATAAATGCGTAGATGATTATTTTCTGCAGTGACGTCCTTTTTTTTTTTTTTTGGTGAAAATTCATGAATCAACTTGAAAATTATGATGACTTTTACCAATTCAAGGCCCTTCGAAATGTATGGTTTATTATAAGAACTTCTCGTTTAATATTTTACTGTTGATTTTATTATTTATACTTTTTACTTCAATAATGCGTCTCACGTAGTCTGGTAAAACGAGTCACTTATGAATGGAGATTGAATTCTGATTTCTATCTGAATATACCCGCAAACCCCTTGTTCTCTCTATTTGACATTTATGAAGAAACTCTTATTTTTTTTTTGATATATTTTCTTTCAGCTACTTCTTCAACCACCCTACGTCCAATAGTGTACTTTTTAGTGCGCAATGAAAATATGGTAATTGCTGTAATTAAATTTTTGTTTTAATATTATTAATTTATTATTGTAAGAATTATTTAATATAGAACATTTGTGTATGAGACACCTTGTATATTTTCATAAAACTATCAAAATCTAATCGAAAATATCTTGCATATTTTTATTGAGTACCTATTTACAAAAAGTATTTGACAATGCACCCTACTCTAAAATAACATGGGATGAGATACAAGTTAAGTGCTAAAATAAATGCGTTTTAACACTAATTCGGAAGTTTTATTAAAGGAAAATTAAAAGAGAGAGAGAGAGCAATAATGAATACAAAAAAAAAATTATTAAAAACATTAATTTCAGTTTTGTTTTTATTTTTGCAATATACTAAAAATTTTTCGGCTTGCGTTTCAATTTTAAATTTTTTCCTCTCTTCTTGTTTTTTGTACTTAAAATATTCAAAAATCTCAATTTATAATATTTAAAAATTTTTTGGTTAAATAAATTTTTACTGATTATAAAAATTTCGTTATGCTTTTCGAATTTACCTCTTTCTCCTCTCTCTATATCGTATTTACAATTTTTGCTTTTTTTATATAGTAAATTGTCTATATGAGCGCATTATTATTATTGTAGTTATTGTTGTTATTTTTTTTTGAATTTTTATAATTTATAATAATACAAAAATAATATTAAATATTTGTTTGGCTGATTTTCCTTTTATTGGATGAATGGATGGATGGATCCTCATTCATTCAGTCCACTAGCCAAGCAAGAGAATTGACGCGATAATGACACGACGATGATCGTTCGTTCGCGCGACTTAAATTTATCGAAACGTAACAATTTGTTTAAAAAAAAAAAAAAACAAAAACACGAAAATGGAAAATAGAAATAAGAAAATTTTTATAGGCTATGTATGTGTGCATGCATGTGTATCAGTGTATGTAGAAATAAATGAGTAAATTTTGTAATATTAAAGTTTTTTTTATAAATATTTTACACGAATTTTAGTAAGTAGGTATAAAAAAATTGATACTTGTATAATGCAAAATAAAGTGATCATATAAATGGTAGCTGGTAAGTATAAAAAGTCTTAAGGTGAGAAGGGTCTTTGCGTATACCAGTACATACTTACTATAAGTACTGTTTATTGAAAAGTGTATTGTATGTGGAGTATTTATTCACTTTAAAGTAATTTTGTTTACAATAACACATTCGAAGTATGCATTGTGAAAATAAAATTTCGTTTTGAATACAATTTGCTTATAAACTTGGTATAAATGCTATAAATGCTATAAAGAAAATATTATAATCCGGGTATATCCAAAAATTTTACAATTCTGATCCCGATTTTAATATTTATTTTTGAATTTGTAAATTCGAACCTTAATTAATGAGGGTACATATTCGTGTATGTAAAAATCATTTTGAATTTTTCAATTATGACTCATTCCACTCCAGCAATTGAAAATGAATAGATGGACAGCTCAGCATTTTTTGAAATGAACAGAATTGTTTATAAACTACATATGTGAATTTTTAATAACTAAGCTACCAAACTAATGTTCTAATATAAGCTATGCATTCGATATATTCAACATTCAGTATTTCTTGACGAAATTAAATTAAATTTTTATATTCGTCTTAGATTTAAATGTAATTTAAATTTTTCTAAAATCTAGTTAATTTTTATATTCGTCTAAATCTAATCTAAAATCTATATTCGTCTTGGTTTTATGACTTTTATGCACTCCACTTCTTAGAAACAGTTTCTTAAGAAAAATTTTCTTAATTTTTTCTCTGCAGCAGGAATTTCCATGCATTTTTTTTTTTGTATTACCCAAGAATTTCTTTAGCCTTTAACAAAACGGACAACTTCCAATATTCAATATAGCAACGGACACTATTAATTTTCTCATCCCAATAACGGCCACATATTTTGTTCTAAAAAAAAAAAATTCTTATCTTATAGTTGTCGGTAAATAAATTTAATTTCTTTAATTTTAAATTTAAATATTATAATGGTGACTTTTATTTTGAATGAGTTTAGGGTTAAAATATAAAAATGTAGTGTAAAAATTGTTATTTTATGTATGTAGTTCAAAAACGAAAAACGTGGTAAATACACGCGGTTAAAATAATTGCGTATGATTTTGTTTTTGGTGTTCTTTGAATTGAAAAACCCGAAACAACAACAACAACTAGAATAGAGGAAAAAAAAAAGTTCATGGTCATTAGAGAATAAAAAAAAAATATTTTTTTTGAGATTCTATACCCATGAGATTCTCATTCGAGTGAAAAATAAAATCATATGATTAGATTCGGTGATTTTGTTATTTGACTAATTAATGGTTCTATAAAAATTTAAAAATATTTACCTAATGACATTATTTAATTCTTTGTTATATTTAATGTCATAAGATCTCGGCATTATGAGAGTAATTGCACTCATTTTAATCGTTTGTATACAATTGTCGCTTAACCCTTCCAGATTTCAAAACATATTTTGCCGTTTTGTTATTATTAAAACCGGTTTAAGTAATTAAATAAATTGTGCGAGGATGTGACTCACTTAAGGTTAAGGTATTTTGGGTGCGGTTCTTCGAATTCCTTCAGAGTTTTCGAGAATTTCAGCAAACGTAATATTGAGATTCGTCAGCATTCTAAATATAATTCTCATGTAATGAGATAACGAATTACAGAGGATTACGAAGAGCCACAGCGTTCCTCCCAAAATAAATAAATAAATAAATAATTATATGAGCTCTCTAAAATCTAAATTACTGAAACTATAATTGATTCTCAAAATTAGTTGAAACTGAGAAGTTGTAGGTATTTCCTGTTCCTTGTTCAGTAATGTAAAATTTCGATTTAATTCGAGCATCAGACCCGCATCGAACAGTTTTTAGTGGGTGTAAATGCCTTATTTCTAAAATAAAAAAAATTTGAATATTTCTAGAATTTTAAAAATTTTTAAGTATGCCAAATACTTTCCAAACACTTAATGAATTTAATGTCAAACAATGAACAGAGGCATTTCTAATTCTTTCTTGACAATTTAATAAAATGTTTGATTGATAAATTGTCTGTTTATTGTTTTTAATGTCATAAATTTGTTTGTAATGCTAGTTTCAAAAATTATCCTCAATATCTATGCAGCAATAAGGTCACCAGAAATATTATCCTTTATTTTCTAATATGGATCCTTTAATATTCTAATCTGATACATCATAATTTTAAATTTGAAACCCGATTTTAGCATACATATATTAAAAATATTTTATAACCAAAAGATAATATTTAAAATCCCATTTAAAATTTACATCCTGTCTTAAAAAGGGTCAGCAATTCTTTAAATCATTAGTAAATTGAATATTTTTTCAAAATTTTCTCATCAAAACTTCTTTTTTTTGTCGATAAAAGTAAGATAACCATAAAGACTCATCAAAAATACTATCATGCCACTTATATGTTTACTTAATTTCCAATGTCATAGCAGTCGTCTGTATTATGTGAACGTTATCTCAAGAATTTTGTATTTTAAGACAGGAGCACTGCAGCCTAAAAAGTAATTAAATTATTATTCTTATTGAAAAGGATATTAAAGGATATATTTATTTTAACCATTTCTAATATTTTAATAACATCTTTTCTCTCTCTTTACTATTTCGAGTGATTCTTCGCTTATCTTTTACCCATTTAGTTGTGTATTTGTGTATAAATATTTGAACAAATCCTTTAAAATCATATCCTAATTGGCATCTCTTTTAAAATTTTAATAACCATATTATTAATGATTTTGAAATATAATTGGTGACCAATATCGTATAAATATATTTCTCTTTTCATTTCAGATATTTAAATAGGATGATTCATTTATAATTTACAGGAGTTTGTTATTTTATTTTTTTGTTGTCTCGACATTCGAAATCTTTTCATCGTTTTGCTATTCTAAATTTCTAAAAGGAATCAAAATATGAACAAAAAAAATAAGAAATTCATTCATGGTGGGCCTATTTTAAAATTTCTATTTGAAAAATTGACTATGTTTTTGTTCAAAAGATTATGAGAACAAAAAAAAAAATTTGGTTGTCATTTAAATAAATTAAGATGACTGGAAATTTTGGAAATTTTTAAGGTAAGACATTGATAATATTTATTTGATATAATATAAGATCTTCATTCTAGATAGATAGAGAGGTAGGTTAAAGCATCCTCCCTAAATTGAGCTATTATTGTTGAGCAATATTTTGTCTATAATTATATACTGGCCGTTTTGACAAAGTCACAGATAGGTGTCCAAAACCTAACTAAAGTTATAGTCATGAAAAATTCCGAGACAATAGCAGTACTTTGTACGCAATTTCGTGAACTTCTCCTCGTGGAAGGAATAATATTTAACGCGTTTGTTATGATGTTTTTTTTTTCATTTTTGTAGTGAAAAACAAGGATTAACATAGCTAGCAACCAGAGATAGCGCAAAAAAATTTCAAAATGTAGCTGCCAACAGTGACTATGCAGTAGCCATTATTCTTCCTTCAAGTATTTTATTAATAAAAACAGGCCTATTATTCTAATTCATTTTTTCTCAATTCTAATGTTAAAATATTCATATAAAATTTGGAGATACTAAAAGTCCAATAAGAAGGTAACCCTAAAAAGGGATTTCAAGTGGTAAAAATGTAAAAAGCAATAAAGTACAAATGATTGTGCAGAATTCAGCTTCAAAAACAATTCCATAATACCTTAAAGTTTATGTTATTAACCCATTACGTATTAAGACGAATTTGCATCGAAAATTTCATTTGAAATTGGTCAGAAACTACTCTAGTAACATAATCACTGAAATACAATAAATTGAAATAACAAAAACCTGATTGTACAATTTTTAAATTCTACAAAAAAAATCCAAACGCACTAAATATAATAAATTTGTGTAAATATATGTTCAGTTCCATAAGTCGTCTAAAATATTACAAACATAACATTCTGAAAAGTAAAAGAAAAAAAAAATCATCAAAATCTTATCATCTTTTCATAATCTGTCTGCAAGTCTGGTCACACTTATTTTAAGCTGAGAGTTATGTACAGGCTCTTTCTCTCTTTATTATTCGTTTTTGACCTTTTTTTTTTTTTTTTGTTGTCTTACGACGTCTTACGTGTTTTTCTTTTTTGACGTATAAATTGTTATGAGGAGTAACTAATCACGTGAGACTTGTATAGAAAAACAAAAATTATTGTTATCAAAATCTCATTGAATAGAACAGAAAAGAAAAAAAAGGAAAAGAAAAGATAAATCACATCAAAAATGAAAAAATTCAAAAAAAATATCTTACAAATTTTATTTATTATACAGGTAACAAGATTTAATATTTTTTTTTGTTTTTTGTTACCTTAGAATTTTATTCATACACATAATGGCCTTTAAACGCATGCTATTTTAATTGAAAGAACAAAATTTTTACTCTTAAATATGTTTAAATTCTCTCTTTAGTTTTGTAATATGCCACTGTACGTAACGATTGTCGATTGTCGTATTAATTTCAATTGTTTTGATTGATTTATGAAAGAAAAAACTTTCAAAAAATTGAATTGCAGAATTATAGGCTATTAATCACATTAAGTCTAAATCAGCTCTCTTCATTTCTCTTATTTACATAAAAGAAATTTGAGTCGAAATCATTTATATTACAAATAATGATATTTTGTGTTTTAAATTGATCTTTCTCGGAGAGAGAAAAGAAAATAATTCTCAACAAAAAAAAATTAGAGAAATTTATATTTTTTATGAAAAACAACGAGGCCGCGAATGAGGCAAGACTTACTCTCTCATATTGCACTGTATAATAAAAACTGAAAAATAATTTTCATTGTATACAATAAAGAGAGCATGACGTTCAACAGCATTTATGCTCACGTTATTAAAAAAAAAATATATATAAGCTAAAAGAGGAGAAAAATTAATTTTCGATTCAATTGCTCTCATTCAAATCGTATAAATGTCAGCTAAATTGACATAAAATAAAATTAATGAAAATTTATAAAAAAAAAAATATTAAGTAGCTGTCATTTTTTTCGCTGTCAATTTGTACAAACAAATAACTGTCAATTTTTACATCTTTGTTGTCACTTAAAGCATGTAGTTTTAGTTAATAGCGTCTATGCTATCCGATAATTGCTTATAGGGTTTTTCATTATAGCAAATATATTTGTGTTATAAAAAAAATTCGATCTACATAATTTATGTAAGTATGCCATTAAATGTCACTGGTATGTCATTAAATGTCACTGGTATGTCATTAAATGCCTTATGTCATCTTCTCACTTAAACAACTTCTTAGCTGATATTCAAGAGGAAACACTTGAATATTTCCAAAATTTAACAATAATTTTATTTTGATATTTATAAGTTTAATGCATTATTTTGGTATTATAGATTTGATGGGCATAATTAAGCGAAATATCCTATTTAATACAGGAATTAACATTTCGTTTTTACGCAGATAAATAATCCAATTATATCACATTTTAAAAAAATAAAATAAAATATTTTTTTTCCTATTTCAAGAAGGTGGTGACCAAAACAAAAATTAAAAAATTAATGTTAATCTTTATTTTTCGTCTTCTTTATGTGATGGTCTTTAAATTTAAAAGCGCACTCTGAATGACTTAATTTTTTTTTTTTTTTAAAAAATTGGTGTGGGTACAAAAAATTTTTTAAAGGATTTCATTATGTTTAGGTCAATTTTTCCTTATTTTTGTTTTTTTCTCCTTTTAAAATACTTTAATTTTATATTAATGAAAAGGTGGTTTAAAAGGCTTCTTTATACAAGTACGAGTATAGGATTATCATGCACGTATACGCACAGTTAGCTTGCATATTGAGGGGGAATTAAAAGGTAGAAATGTACGTGCACTGAAAAAAAAAGTAACCCTCATTTGTTTTTGTTTTTTCTGGTTCTCATTTTATTTTTGAATTTGATTGACTTACTGTACGCCTACATTTAATTACATTAAATTTTAAGGAACAAAAAGAAATTCCTATTTTGTTTTAAGTACGTCTTTGAATCCTTTGTTTTATTTTTATATCAAGTGTACGGGCATATAAAGACCATATGCGTTTATTTTTGTAAATTTAACATTCCTTTAAATCCAATTATTTATATAGTGAAGTATATTTGATAGAATGGTGGCTTGTTTATATTAATGTGAGGTCT
Source organism: Condylostylus longicornis (assembly GCF_029603195.1). Taxonomy (NCBI): domain Eukaryota; kingdom Metazoa; phylum Arthropoda; class Insecta; order Diptera; family Dolichopodidae; genus Condylostylus; species Condylostylus longicornis. The sequence continues at coordinate 3,769,171 of NW_026578045.1, forward strand.
ACCGTTGATTAATCTTTTATAATATTTGGATCAGGATTTGTTTAGCTCGTATAAAGAAATTTAAGGTTAAAAAATGATAATATAAAAGTCAAAATAAAATCTAATAACTATCACGCTTTTTTTATAATAAGGCTTTTTAAAAATTAAAACGCCTTCAGATTTAAAAAGTGAATTTTTGAAGGAAAATTGTGAAGGAGTTAATTTTGATTTTTTCTTTTGTTTATTGTGTATAATAAAGGATTTTGGAAATTTATGTAGGTTTTAGTTTTCAAGTTCTTATCTAATTTTAATTATAGCTTTACAAAAAAAAATTGAAAATCTTGTAGGAATATTTTTTTTTCTGAAGAATATACAAAATAAGGTCAAAATGGAATGAAAATCAAAAGGATGGGGTCATTTGTTTTTTTTTTATTCTGTTTTAGTCTTCTTATTCAATATTTTGATTAAAAAATTAAATTTTAAATTTTATACAGAGATTATATTGATTCTGGTATTTTGATTAAATTCGGTTTGGATAATGTAATGTGTACATTGTTAATAGCATTCTTGACGAAAATGAAGTTTTGTTTTTTGGGAATAGCTGTTTGGAAGAGTAAAAAAAATGATTTATTTCCTTACTGAAAGTAGAATAGAACAGTCTGTGAAATTGCATACTGAAAGTTTAATGGAATGTAATAGGGACTCGTATATTATAACAATATTATTGTTATAATATACGAGACTCTATTATATATTGAGTAAATAAAGAGCCAATAAATTAATGTAGTTCGTAATATACTTGTATGTATGTATATAGTAAGTCCAACGAAAAACCAAAAAATTTTCACTATAAATAGAAATTTCCGTCATATAAAGTATTTTTTACAATATATCAAGGATTTATGGGCAAAACCCTATATTCCAAATTTTAAAAATTTTCAAATAATTTAGAAACAATGCCAAAATACTAGTTCACTACCATTTTTTAAAAATATGTAAATCATAAATTGAATGTAAGACAGTTTATTTTTAGGAAATTACATTGCAGTACTAAAAATGTGAATTTGGTATACAGGTTTTCTCTATTAATTCCAAAATATACTAAGGTTTTTGTTATTTTTGATAGAAAGTTTAACCCCCTAAAGCTACATAGATACAGGATTTACTGAATAATATTGAATGATTATAGAATTAGTGAATTAAAGAACTTATAGAACATAGATCTATATAAAGAATTTTTAAGATTCGTACAATATTCTGACGAATATTATTAATGACTTTTATTTCTTTCTTAATTAATTAATTAATTAAATAATTTTTGAGATTTTTTTAATATTTGTCAGCAAATTACTTTCAGTCACCCTAAAATTGGTTCAATTAAAAATTTAGTTTTTAAAATAACAAGTTTCCCTCTTAAGTCTTTTGTTCTATTTCTTAAATTATATGTAAAATTTTTAGAACAATTTTTTGAAAAACAAAATTCTTTTCGGAAACATTGATGATTTTTTCAGGATCTTTTACAATTTCTGAAAAATTACATAGAGCTGAATCGTATTTTAGAAGAGATAATGAATTGAAATACCTGCCTAATATGCTTATTACTTTTGTATTAAAATTTCTTAGCAAAGATTAGTAATTTCTTGTTCTTCGAATTTATGGTTTTCGTTGCGAGGTATATATACATCTCATATTTGAATTAGTATGAATATACTGAGAAATTACCACTAGAATTATTCAAAATTATCCAAATTATCCAGGATTATTAATTTGAGGATTGTAATTTGTAACAGCTTACTTTTCTGTTGAATCGATTTGTATTGCTATTTTTGCTGTACTGACATATTCTAAAAAAAAAAAAATTAATATTATCTCAAATTTAAAGGCTATTTAATACAAAATATATATCATGCACTAAAAATCATAATAATTGAATATAAATAATGATTAATTTCCTTTCAAATTGCATTCATAGTGACTCTTATAACAATATTAATACTTTTTTTTCTCTCTTATACAATCAATAATTGTTTTCTAATTATTACAAAAGAGAAAAAAAAATCATTTAAAATTTATTATTAAAAATTACAATTAATTTTCAATGTTATATAAAATTTTACAATTAAATTAAAATTTATAGAGTATTTTAAATTCTAAACATATAGGAAAAAGAATAAAAGTAAAGTTCGTCATACACTGCGATTATTTAAAAAAAAATTTTTTTTATTCTTTTCAAATTAAAATTAATTTTTTGTTATTTTACGATTGAAAACTTTTTTAAAAAAATTTTATTTTCCTTTTATATTGTTTTTTATTTAGTTTAGTAATGTTAAAATAAAAAGCGATACAATCGGATGCATTCGGATACATTCGGTTGACCGCGCGTGTAAGTTTCATTATATTAAAATTTTAAAAAAATTAAATACCTACTACTACATACGTACATACATATATAAAAACTATGCAAAATTAATGTAATAATAACAATAATAAAAAAAAAAATAAGAAAAACAGAAAAAAAAATGATTAAGTAAAAAAATGTTTTCGTATTTTGCATAATTATGCTGCGTTGAAATTGAAACCGTGTACACACCATACCATCATTGGGGTGTATGTACAAACATGGAACTAACGATGATTAACAAATTTTTGCAAAAAAAAACAAAAAAAAAATTAACAATAAAAAGAGAGAGAGAGAATTATTTTTGTTTTTCTTTACTGAATTTTATGAAATTTTTTAAATATGATTTTTTAATTTTTTAAAATTTTTAATTAAGAAAATCGCAAGCAAAATTAATAAAAATAAGATCAAAACATATGAAATAGGTCACAATTTAAAGACCAAAAGCTCAAGCTTGAAATAATTGATGAAATATATTTTTAAATATTTTACAATACAATTCAGCAATTACAAGTTATAAGCTGAATTGGTTTTTTTTTTAATATTATAAAGGGTGATTCAATAATCCGTTCAGTAATTTTCAGAAATTTCACAAAATTTTATATGAAATTGTTGGGATAAAGAAAAAATTGTTACAAAAACAGTGCAAAATAAAAACTGCTTGATTTTCCGAAAGTACATAAAAAATAAAGTAAATTAAAACTCTCGCTTTAAGCGCTTCATAAAATCTTCCAAAAATTGTTTATTTGAAGCTTCTGTCTTTTCCGAAACAGAAGTTATTAACAACAAAAAAAAACTTCTTGAAAATTCGTTAAAATTCCTGTATTTCGGAAATTGTTCAAATTTGAGACTTAGTTTTAAACATATTTTACTCATTTTTGATACCCTAAACGATTGTATACATTAAAGAACTGATTACTGAATCATCCTGTATAATGAAGCAATTTAGGTGGTAGAGATTCTTTAGTGTACTATTGAACTTTAGAAAATTTTATATTACAACCGGAAATTATTTCGAAAGTTAAAATCGAAAATCATTCAAAATTTTAAGATTTTCGAAAATATACGCAGGTTTAAAAAAAAACACTCAATGTGTTTAAAGAGTATATTATTTACTCTTTAATTAAGTACCTACACATATCTCTCTGGAGAAATGGGTGAAATGAGTGTTGAATAATAATTTTCAAAAATTTACGAAATTTTTTTTTTAAAGTTCGTTTCGTATACTGAAAACTGAGGTAATTTTAAATTTCTTAATGAAAATTAATTCAAAAATGAGAGAGAAGAAATTAGTGAAAAATAAATGCTCTCTTTTAGGATTTTTGCGTAAATTTTGGAAATATTTGTATAAAAAAAGCATTTGTGTACTCAATTGTTTTTACTCAATTTCCTCTCTCTTTTTAAAATTTGTTGCAAGAGAAATGTAAACAAACAATTTCAATTGAATTTCAATCAAAATCAATTTGATTTGTTTGAGCCTTGTATGATTTCAACATATTTTTATAGGTCATACTGGCTCTCAATTACTTTAAAATCCTCAAATGTTTGATGGCTTGTTTTAAATTTCCAACTTTTCTATTTAAATTTGTCTGATTCAAAGAATTTCCAATTTGCATATCAACATTTTCTTGCAGTCTTTCAAACGTATTTCATACTATTTCCGACCATTCATTATGACATCAATGTAAATAACTGCAATACGGTTAAATGAGTAAATAACTGTAAATAGTTTAATTTTCAATTCAAAACATTTTTCATAATTAATTACCTGAATTTCCATTAAAATCCTTATAAGTATAAAAAGTTTAATTATTTTTTTATTTTAAAATTTTATTCACGCTTTTTTTTTGGAAGAGAATATTATTCATCTTTGATTTCAATTGAATGCATCTCAATTTCATATTATGGTAATCATTAAAATTGGTATAATTCTTATTTCGAATTCATCTTTTCATAAAAACCAATTCAGTGAATTTTGTTTACTGTCAATTTCGTAAATTTTTTATGTTTTTCTTCTTGTTCTTCTTCTTTGTTGAATTTTATTGTATATAAAAACCATATTATACTTGAATTGGTTCACTTAAGTTTGATTGCAATGCAGGTACTGTGGATGAAAAAATTAAATGATTACTAAATTTTCATTATTGTGTAATAATACAGTTATTCAGAAGATTATTAAGTAAATATATTTGTTTGAATGTGTGTAAATATAAGTATAGAATTATTGATGCTGTATGGTAGGTGCATTCAACCTTTACCGAACTAGGGGCCGGATTAAAAATTAAAATAATAAAATTAATATTAAATGAACTGGCGAGTATTTTAGGACTATAAATGAATAATGCTTTTGCGAGCACGATTGGGCAATAATTCTCAAGAAATTTGAAAAATTATTTTAAAAAATATGTGAAAATAAAACTTCAGATTTGTCATTTTTGACATGACTTTAAAAAAAAAAGCGAACAGTAGAATTATTTTAGTAGATTTTTAGAAAATAAAATTTAAAATCAAGTTAAAAACATATTTTTAATAAATTTGAGCTCATGCTTTGAACTTTCGAATTTAGGATTACCGTGCTTAATTCAATGATGATTCGAAGAGTATTGTCGGACCGTAAATTGTACATACCTGCCTTATATGGCAATATAATATACCATTGGCGAGAAAATGCATTTCCGCCCACTGTTGTGATAAAATCACAAAAAAAAAAAATTTACGTAAAAGAGGAAAGAAAAAATGCCGCTTATATAAGAAAAATCCAATTTCAATTTTATACGAGCATCAAAAAAAAGAAAAATAAAAGAATTTCAAAGGAAGCCGGTCCACTTTTCCAAGTTTTTAATGGTTTTTTTAAATTTTTTAATTTTTGCTTGTTTTATTGCAAATTTTCAAAAAAAAAAACAAAAATTTTGCAAATTTTTTTTTTGATTTCAAAAGCCAAAACAAATTTCAATTTTAAATTTGTTGGTTTTTTTTTTGTTTGTTTGTTTGGTATGTTGAGTGCATTTAAATACCAATAAATTTTGTGGTGTTAACCAATGTTCTATTTTGGTACATCATAAAAATTTTATTTATTATTTGAAATCTGTTTTTACTGTTTGGTCTTACAAAATTGCTTATATTTGCAAATAAAATGCAAATCACAAAAAAAAGAGAATGAATGGTAAATCGTGCGGTTCTCAAGGGTGTTGCAATAATTTTAATTTTTGTGTTACTTCAATTTTCACTTATTTGGAGGTGATTTGTTTGGATATTATAATTAAGAAATAAATTTAATAACATGTTATAAAGTTATAAACATTGTGTATACGCAATTGAATTTTCTGTCATGGCGATTAAAGGTACAAATTCCTCAAATTTCCATTTAAGGAATAAAAATTTGAACATAGAATTGTCTAATTTTTGTTATACAAATTAAAATTATGAGAATTTGTTACGCAGAACAGTTTTGTGGAAATTTGCCGAAAAAAACCCAATAAGGCATATTTTGGTCAATTTGTATTAGTGATAAAAATGAAATGCTAAATAGTCAATCTTTACTTTACCAGCAGTCCATGAACAAATTAAAAAATAAAAATATTAAAAGTTATTGAAGTCATAACCAGATAATCCTAACTAATCGATTTTAAGAAGTTACAGAACTTGATATTTACTTTATCGGGATTTACAAATTTTCTAATATCGGGTTTTGGCAAATTTTCATAAAATTATAAATGTAATATTCTAGAGTGTATAAGATTTTCTTTAAAATCAAAATATTATTATCAAAAATTTAGGAAAACAAACAGTTTACCTGGATACTAACTCTTAACTAGCCCTACTTATACGCACACAATAATGCCAACACCGATGGAAGAGGAAAATTTAAGAGACCGTTGGAAAAGAAATTTATATATTGAGCACAGAAATCATGAATTAATATTCGAAGGAACGCATCATAGACCTCAGCAAGAATATACAGGATGAAAGATGGAATGTAATAACAAGAGCGCGCTTTGCAAATAAAAATATATCAACGGTCGATTGATCTTTTTGTTTACGGTTGTCATTCAACTCATTTGAGAAGTGACCACTTATACGAAAATTAAGAATCCGGACATCTGAGAACAGCAGGAAATTCAAATTAGGGAACTTATTATTGAACTCTACCAATGCCATGATAAAGAGGGTTAAAGATGTAGTGTATACAAAATAAAATGCAACGTTTACGATCAATTTTACATCAGCCAAACGAAGAGACCAGTAAAAAAATACGATTCAAGGTTATGCTTATGCTTAACATTTATATGAGGCGGCTCACGAAAAAAAATCCTTCTTGCATAAAAATTACACTAAACGAATTAAAAAACATTCTCCATACTCACTTCGTCTCACATCACTAAGTTAAATAATAATAAGTGAGATTCAGATTTTGAGGCCTCATTTATAAAGTAAATTTATTTTCTAAGTTCAAACACAAAAGTTTTATAGAAGTGTTATTGTATAGTGTTATTGTATAGTGTTCAAGAAATAAAAAAAATTAACCCCCTTCTTTTTATTCTCAATAATTAGACTGAAACCAATTGTGATCTATCAATCACTCAATTATTCTCAATTGTCATTTTTGCAATGATTTTCATATGAAATTCTTAATTAAGTTGGAAAAAAGAATATGCAAACTAATTTTAAGGAAGGCAAAAAAAAAAAAAATCAACTTTTAACGCCGATGTTCTATTGTTATACACAAAAAAATTTTCCAATATTGGCCAATAAAAAATCATCATGATCTGAGATTTCTCATTTAACTCTTTCATTTTTTAATAAATGGCAAAATTCTTAATTGTTATTATTATTCATGAATAAAAATGCTGAATAATTTCCAATATCGCGAAATTTGCAGTAACACAATATCCTTTTTTTCCTGTATAACAATAAAAATCGCATAATAAATTTAAAAATTCTTTAATGATGCACACATTTTCATTTTGTTCAGGTGTTGGCTGTTATGCGTTCGAAATTTTTTTTCATTAGATTTTTGTCAGATCTTTTTTAGCCTTTTGTTCTTAAATTCAAATGTGCCATTCATTCTAGCTATTCATTATGCATATATTATGCATATTCATATATTAATCTACCTGGCCCGGGATCCTTAATTCGTATACTTCATGAATATGCATAAAAAAATTAAAAAAAAAAAATTAGGGACAAAAAAAAATGCATCATCAATCACTTCTTCTTTTCTCTCTCTTTTTTCTCTTTTTTTTTTTTTTAATTCAATGGGTAGCCCATTTCTAAGCACTTTATTGGAAAAAAAAAAATTCCCAAATTTTAATGATTATCGATTTTTGATATCTCCCGTTCGATTGAATACGATGTACACATAAAAAATTGTGAGAGAATTTGACAATTAAACGAGAGAGATGATTATGCATAAAATTGTTATGGTTATGGCGCTTTAAATTTAACTTTTAATCATTTTGAATTTATTTTTTAATTTTTAATATTTTTTTTTTTCTTAATTTCGTTAATATTATTAATTTAATATGGTAAATTGCTATTTAAGATAGGGATTGTGACATTTAATTAATAAAAGAAAATTTTGTGTTGAAATTTTTATTTGAAATTTGATATTGCAATTTTTTGAATATTGTAATTTAGAAAAATAAGCGTAGTTAAGCGTATATATTTGGTAAATGGATCGCTAAAATTTGTATGATGCAGAAGAATTTTGCAGTTCAGTTGGTCAAATGAATGGTAAGATACACCTTAGAAAAATTGTATGCGTTACTTTTAACGAAAGAGCGCATAGTTGAATGTTATTGGTAAATAGAACGCTAGTTTTAATGTTTCGTGGGTAGAAACTGACCTACATAAATTGAAATATTAAGAATTTCGCGTTATTTTGCTATATATCATAATGTAAAGCCATCTACCGGAAAAAAATATTCATAACTACTCCTATCATCTAGACGATTTTATATAGGCCGATGTGCTTGAGTGTACTTGAGTTTAGAATAGCGAAACTGCTATTAGAATAACAATTAACTATCGAACCAGATTACCAAGTTGTAATAAAAAAACAGAGTTTTAAAATGTTATAGTAAAGACGCTGAAAAATAAATAGTATCTTATTTCTATAAGCAAGGACATATATTACAAAAAGAGTAGAGGAAAAGAGAAAATCTATCTTAAGATTTAAAAAGAGCCAAATGCTTAAAACAAAATTGAGCCATCGGACCAAAAATCATATTAAAAGTAGAAAACGATTGATTCAAAGCGGCAACACTGTTATCGAACATGAACTTGTTGATATCATTGAAATGAGTAAGAATGAGTGAGAAAAATTTATTTGAGCATATAAATTATTTATGACAATTGTAATTCACAAATATTGTAAATTATGGTAATGAAGCAATTCAGTTTATTTAGTTCTACAAAACAGAGGTGTCGAGTCCGTTAAATTTGTTTATATGTTACAAGTTATGAGTCAATAAATATAGGAGCATAATTTTTTTTGTAATTTATTGAAATTCATTTTACATAATGTGTTAAAGTTTATCGACGAATTTTCTTTTAAATTTTGCACCGTCCAAATAACAAATTCACAATAGTATATATAAAAATTCAAATCAATGATCAATTTTATAATACCATGCACTAAATTAAATAATCTACATTTGAAATTTTAACAATACAACCAAGATATTATTTTTTTTTTTGTAAGATTCTTAATCCTATGTTCCTTAACATAATTACATATCTTAAAATAAATGATCAATTTTTAAGGTAATTTTCATTTTTAAATCTTAAAACGATAGGTAGATTGTCGAGTGAAAAACAAAAAAAAAAAAAATATTAACCTTTTTAACCCTTTTTTATTTACAAGTTTTTTTTTAATCAGGAATAAAATTTAAGAGTATCCAGAACAAATTGCCATATCATCATTTTATAGCTCATATTTTATTCTTAATTCTCTTGAAAAAATAAAAGGGAGAAATCCTTTGTTTTGTAAATCGGGAGAATAACAATATATTCACGTTTCTTTTGTAAATCTCACCATTCATATGTTCCTTCAGGAATTCTATTAAGTTTGTAAAATAGAATTTTAATAATTTTATTTCATATGAGTTTGAAATCTATAAATTATTGAAAATTCTAATATACAGGATGTTTGGTATAAGATGGCAGATAATTTCGGGGTGAATGGCAAATCGAATTTCGAGAATGATTCTTTGATCAATTTCACGCAAAAATGTTGTAAGACCAAAAACAATGAGTTTTCAATCACCTTCAACGGTTATACTTATTTATTTATTGCAGGAAATATCTGGTACCTTTTTTTCAACAGGCTGTAGCTCGAAAACGAATATATCTGTACACCCCCATATCTGTACCTCTGTACACCTTATGCGAAACACCCTGTATATGCTGTATACCTATACAACGTAGAATTCTTTAATAGCACATATTTGCCTTATTATCCTAATGATTCATAATTCTTATGATTCTTATGATTAATTTTAATGATTCATAATTATAGCTAATTCACATGTATCTTGAATATTAACTATTAATGGCTCAGAAACAGAGTAATATTTTTATTGCCTGTATTACTGCATTGTGGAGTGATGTGACAATAATGTAATAGTACATGTATATCTTCCAGAAACAATGACATACTGCTTTCAAATATTTGGAATTGATTTTTCAAATTCAGTTTGAAAATTAATTCGAAAAATTTTTCTGAAATTTTTAATATTTTTAAGAAGGAAAATGGCATAACCTATACATTGTGGCTTGAATAACATTACAAAAATTGTTAAGCACTTCCAAAATCTTTCATTATTAAAAAAAACTAGTACACAAACTCTTTTCTTGTAAAAATTTACATTAATTTTCGAAAATTTCCGAATTTTTACTGTTGCTCATTAAAATCAATGACTACTGCAGTATAACAATTGTTCTACTGTCTTCAACTTCAAAAAATTGTCAAAATACTGCATAGAATTTATTCTTAACCCTGATATATTTTTTAAATTAAAGAGAAACTTGGAATTTGCAATTTATTTCTTCCTCTTATCTTACACACTATAAAATTATAAAATCAAAATACCCGATTTCAAAAATAAAAAATTCTATGTAAAATGATCGTTATCAAAATCGATATGATTTTAAGGATTATATAAACATATATGTATACGAGTATATAAAAAAAAGGATTGAAAATTACATTTTATGCATATTCATGCTGAGATAATTTCCGCTCACAATGATATCAATCGATCGATTTTTGAATATAATAATATGGAATGAGGCGTTAGATGCGATCGCAGATAATGAATTTCACGAAAAACCAAAGAAAAAAGATTATTTATAAGTTAAAATTAAAACTGAGAAGAACAAGAGTATAGTAATGAAGTATGAATAGAGTAGTAAAAGATAACGAACCATAAGTGAGTGAACAAGCATAAAAAAAAGAAGGGATTTAAAAATTTTGCTGTAAATTGATTTTCAAAAAAAAGGGAAAATGAGGATAATTTAGAATGAAACCCTTTTATTGTCATTTTAATAGTGAATTTTAATCTTTTTTATGAATTCTTAACATTTATAATAAATGTATATAAGAAAATGGGATTTTATGGCATTACGGGCATAAGCTCGTAAATGTTATTAACTGTTAATGAACAGGATTTTTAATTTCGGAATTAAGATTTTTATTAAAATTTTAACACAAAATATTTTTTTGCTTAAATAATGATTTTTATCTTGACTTCAATGAAACCATGAAATTATTGGCATTTACTTAAGGAATATTTTCTATGGATTTCTGCCTTTTCCTCATAAATTAGAACTATGCTATATGCAAGAACGAACATTGAGCTATAATAAGGGACTACATATTTAAACCATACTTTCCATGGAATAATATTTAAATGATCTAGTGAGATAAATTTGTGCAATACTATTCCTTTCAAATATTCTTCCATTTTAAGCTAGTGTTGTGATCGTAAAAAGAACGTGACATAGCAAATTTCAATAAGAATGTACAATTTTAAAAAAGAATTTCCTCGATTGAATTGATTCCCGAAATATTTGCAAAATTTAGATCTAAAATATATAAAATTTAATAAAGCTATAAAATATTAGTTCCAGAGTTGATTACTTAATGGGGGTTTTCATTTTATGGCTACAAAATGTAGCATCTGAAGCGTACATAAAACTTTCAACTATATTAGTCGATAGAATGAAATATTAGCCCTCCAAGGACGATTGGAACTAGGTACCGGAAGCCAACTGGGAAAGAGATCTACTGGCCGGGAGAGATAATCACAGTGAAATATTAGTGAAGAGCTAGTCATTAATACTAATTTCTACGTTATAGATGGCATAGAATTTCAGCATAATAAAATTTCAATACAAAATAGGTTTCAACTACAGATGAACCACTGTTATAGATAGTGTTATATCCCTTAACCACTGAAGTAACTTAGATTTATAATATTAGAAATTTATAGCATTAAAAACAGTGCATCCATTATCTTCATTCCGTTTATATTAAAAGAATCTCTTTACGTCATTTATTATTGCTACATACTTAAATACCGTTAACAACATTTTTATTCTCCATAATCACCATATAAAATCTAATAAATTTTGAAATATCCAATTTTAAAATGATTGGATATCATAAAATAAACAAGATTTAACAATAAATTTTAATAATTACAAATAAATTTTTTTAACAAACTAGATTCATGTTTATGTGGTGCAATTTGTAATCTCACCCTCTATAAAATATTTCTAAATATTTACCACTATAACACCTATAAATCAATTAAATTGAAAATGATACATTTTTATTAAGAAACCGAACTAAAAGTTTCCTTTCTTCTTTAAAAGGCACGGTTCTGATTTATTGGGCGCCCTACGTGCAAAATCTAAAAAAAATGCCCCCTCCCGCATTCAAAGCAATGAACAATACGGAATAAACATTGCACATTGTGAGCAAAAATTACGCCCCCGTTTACCGGCGCTCATTGCATATATGGCAGATGCGGCGCTGCTTCTTTTACAGATGACCATTTTGTAGCAATATTGCATATATTTACAATTATGCGAAAAAGAAGCACAAAATGTTGTTATGGCTATTTTAATGTTATATTTTTCATTCTTATAAAATTAAAACCAATGTTTGACTATTATTAAAGGTAATAAAATAAATGTTATAAAATAATGTTTTCTAGCAATTCAATTATATTTTGAACATAATGTAACATTAATCTTTTTATTTCTTTTTTATAATAAATTTTATTATTTTAGCGCAACAATGTTGCTCTAGAAAATGTTGTTGAAATTTTTAATAAAAAAAACAAAAAAAAATAAGTGTAATTTAAAAATGACTTTGTAAGGATTGTATTATAACATTTATTTGATGTCTTTAAATAGGAGGAGATGATGTGTAAAATGTTGGAAAATAAACGAGATTTGCGGCTGAAAGTTATTTGTTGAAAAAGTTGTAATTGAACAGTAGCGAACCTGATGCAGACCTCAAAATAAAACAAATTAAATTTAAATTAAATAAGAACATTTTCATATTTAACTTGTTTTTCGAATAAATTGCGTTCCAGACAGACAAATTTTCGTATTGAATTCGATTTTCGAATAAATTGCGTTCCAGACAGACAAATTCTCATATTCTATTCATTTCTAAAAATATTGCGATCCAGACAGACACGTTTACATATTAAATTTGCCTTTCGAATAAATTGCGTTCCAGACAGACAAATTTTCTTATTTAATTCGATTTTCGAATAAATTGCGTTCCAAACAGGCAAATTTCCGTATTGAATTCATTTTTTAAAAATCTTGCGTTCCAGACAGACACGTTTACATATTAAATTTGCCTTTCGAATAAATTGCGTTCCAGACAGACAAATTTTCTTATTTAATTCGATTTTCGAATAAATTGCGTTCCAGACAGACAAATTTTCGTATTTAATTCGATGTTCGAATAAATTACGTTCCAGACAGACAAATTTTCGTATGGAATTCGTCTTTCGAATAATTTGCGTTCCACATAAACAAATTTTCCTTTTATGAATTTATTTAGTGTAGACTTAGTATTCTAACGAATTTGATGGAATATTTTTCGTAATTTTCGTATTCCTCTCGTATACAAAAATTTCGCATTCAATTTCCACTTGATAATTGGTAGTATCAAGAACGATCCTTACCATAGTTTGAAATTTTATTGCTTATTTCTATCAATAGATATAATATGTAGCTGTACGTACATAAAATAAAAGAAACAAAAAATTTATTATAAAAAATTTTAATAGTAGACCATTTCCGTTTATTTTACCAATAATTATATTTGATTTGATGAAATTTTTATGGAAATTCAAGTATAGCACAACACTATCCTATAACATAAACTAATCTTACGTATTCTCTAAAAAAAAAAACATTTTCCAATTCATTTTTAGTCCATAATTTAAGGTGGTCTTCTTCCTTTTATTAAGGTTTCCATTCTAATTTATAAATAAATTTATTTAATTTAATTGGGTAAAAATTGAACAATTTTTATTTAAAATCTATAATTTTTTTTTCCATATTATACGGCTATTAAAGTTAATCTATAAGAGATAAATGATTTTTAAATAAAAATAGGGTTCTTTTAATTTTTGTTTTCCCATTTATATCTAAATATGGATTGGCAAAGAGGATATGGTCGCATTAAATAATAATAATAATACGATTATTGTTTATTATTATGAAATTTTTATGTTTTATAAAAATAATTAAATATAAAAAGTTGATCAGGCCCTTACCTTGCAAAGAAGCGCATTTCTCTTAGAATTAAACAAACAAAATTTTTTTATGAAATTCCAGAGCAGATATAAATGACGTAGCCCATGGAAGCAGTTAATTCACGAGCCATTAATCTATTGCTTTCTAGGCGAACGATCTACCAGCTGGGCTACAGGTGTACACAGAAATTTCTGGCAAATTATTCTCAATATTATTAAAAAAATTTAATTTTTATGTAGTTTTGGGATTACATAAATGATGAAAATAATCTCTTTGAAAATATACGCTATTATCGTATAACACTGCATATATTTAGGAGGAAATGCAAAATAATAATTTAAGAAAAAGGTTACGATAGTAAAAATATTGTTCAATTAAGAACAATTGAGATTAAACTAATTCTTAAGATTCAATTGAGGCATTCAACTAATTTTTCAAGAAGAAGAAAACTACTGTTGCCCAAAATTTGCAAAATTCTAAAATTTTTCTAGCTGGTAATAATCCGGAATTTCAGAAATCTTAATCAATATCTAGGGAGGTGTTGATTGTTGAAATTTTAAAACTTCTCCGCGTGCCGTGTTAGAAAAAAATTACGCCAAAACATAGGAAAATCGATTTGATTTAACAGTGAATTTGAAAGATCTTTAAACCTTCTGACGTTTATCTGCAGGTTTTGAAGTCAAAATAAATCGTCACCTTTTTTGCATTTAACAAATTTAACACATTTTATATTGTTTGCACGCAAATAAGTTGTCAAAAATGTTCATTTTCTTAAATTTGATGGGATATTCTTTTGACCCAATGGGCAGAAAGACAAATGGCACAACAAACAAATAGACGAACATTTCGAAATTTATAAGCATATTTTTTTTTCGAAATTTTTTGGTGATGTGGTAACAACAACAATATACCAACATAGACAGTGTATGTATAAGGAATTTTTATTCGAAATATTGTGACTGTAACGTAATATATGAGAGCATTTATCGTATTTTGAGTAGACGCGTTTGGTTTGTGCGAATGTTTAAATTGTTAATGTTTTGGCTTTCAATATAACATAAAAATAGTTATTATTATAGGTTTTAAAAGGTAAAATCAGGTAAAATGTTAATCGATATTGATTAGTGAATTGGAAATAAATTTTTTACTGTGTCTCTTTTTTTTTTGCTTTTTTGATTATTTTTCTATCTTTTCACGTACAAACATACAAACGGTATATGAATTTAAAGCGAAATGTGTAAAAATTTATTAAAGAAAAAAGGTAGGTAAGTAGTTTTGCCGGTCGGTCGATATGCGGCATCATTATACAAATCACATATAATATAAAATTCAATCACCTGTAATTTTCTGCGCAAGGTTTTACATAATACATAATAATGGTTATTTATATTATCATATATATATATACATATATATATATATATGCAATTTTGTGGTGATAGTGATGATAGTATTAGTGCGGTTTTAATTTAAAAGAGATTTTGCCGTCAACACACAATTGCTGTTTTGTTTTCTTTTGTTTTTCATTCTGTTACATATGGTTACTTTATATATACTACAATATTTACAATAAACTATATATAATGACAATAATACTTTATTTTTTTTGTTATTTCATGTAATTCTCAAGTTTTCGTGGTTTAAGAGTGTAAACCACGTCAAAAGTACATTGCCGCTCATTTAATATTGTTATACAAATATGGTGTACCTATACATATTTTGTTTACTACAATCTAAGTACTCATTTGGTTCTCAGATTCTTGTACATTATGAACAAAAACGGCGAATGAGTTATAAATAGTTTAAGAGAAAATGTATACGCATGTTAAAATTTTTTAGCAGTTGAATAAGAGTAAAAATTTAATAATAATATGAAAACTAATTACAAAAAGTACTCAATGATTACATTTTTTTTAGATTTTTGTTTTTCTCTTGTTTTTTTCTCTGCCAAACCGCAGACTCTAATTTTTATTATTTTTGTTATTGTTTTCATTATTATTAATTTTTATGTGCTTGTGTTTATTGAAAATTTGACATTTTAGCATTAAAAAAAAAAAGTATATTTATGTCAAAATTCATGTTATATTTTTATTTTTGAATTTATAATGAGTCATTTGAGAATTTGAAGGTTAAAAAATAAATTAACTTAAGAATGAAATTTATAATAATTAGGAGTTAGTAATTTATTATTGTAGCTACACGAGTGTAATCTTTTCAATTCAGTGTAGATATTATTCAACACAAATTTTCTGTTAATAACTTGTCTACCTTAAAATCGATTTCAATAAATTCTTAAAAATACTCTAAAGTACTTGCACATACGAGTACAATTTTTACTAAAGTACCTTACTTAGTACTTGCACGTACGAGTACAACTTTTACTCCTTGAAGGCAAAATTTTCGAATCTATATAAGAAATCTATAAAAACTGTAACAGGGAGGGAGTATTCACAATAAGAGAAGCGGAAGCTGTATTAACGCATAGTGGACTATTTTTGAGTTAGTAAACTCAGTAAATTATTTTACTGGTGAATAATGATGATGTAATGAATAATTAATACGGATTATTTAATACGAATAACAAAGAGTAATTTTTATTAAAGTCGAAAATTCGAAACCCTTTTTTTAAGTAAATACTATATATTAAATAGGGAAGTTCGAGTTTGAGTAAAAGTTGAGTTTGAATCGAGTTTGCAAACCGAACCAGGTTACCATAATTGAGGTCTAATTTAGTGTCGAAATTGAAAATTTAAAATATGCATTATTTGAAATTAAACAAGCCAGAATCACAATCAGACCTGCAATTAGAATTATCTTTTAAATTTAAAATAAGCCGGACAGTGAAATGCAAATTTTTCGATACAATCCGTGACCCTGGAAAACTGTTCTTCCACTTGTATAGCTAAACAACTTTAAAATTTCTAATAGTTCCGTAATCAAATTCCTTGTGTCGAAAAATTCCGGAAAGCGTTATACACTGTATAATAATATTTAAATACTTATTATATACTTTCCCCATGTGTAGACATTTAATGATCGTGCTTAAATATTTTTAATAAATATTAATGAATCGTAAATATTTATTAAAAATATATATATTTTTTCTTACAAAAGATTAATACATAATGGCACGAGCAATAATTAATAATAAAATTTAAAACGTGTGTGTATAATATTTTTTTTCTTTTTTGATTAATTTGTTCACAATATATATGTAATTATAAAAAAAAAATTAAGAATTTAATTATCGCTTAAAATATTATTATACTTAAATGAATGTTTATCAAGCTTAGTTTGAAGCAAGTATAACAGTTATATCAGGTGTCTCTATTATTAATGTTTTCAAATTTTGTATGTAAATATATGTATGTGTGTATGTTTACATTTATTTAGTTTATAGTGAAAATGACTGACGGCGCTATAATAGTGGCATGTGCCAATTGTTATAATAATTTACTTAGCTATCTAATTGTATTGTTATTAAGTATAATGGTTATATTTTATGATGATTAGCACGTGTAATCAACAAAAGAAATTTTTTGTTTAGTTTTTAATTAAACAAAAATTTTGAAAGCTTTTTTTTGTGTAATTATTTTTGATAAATAATTTTTATGAATAAGACGGAGTTGAGCATTTTTTTTAAATTAATATAAATGACGTCATAACATTAATTTCATTTAATTACTTACGTTCTTTTAAAGTGTTATACTAACAATACAAAGGAGTAGTTGGTAATAATTTAAAAGTAAGTACTTCGAACCAGAGTATGCAGTTAATTGAGTTTATTGCAACAATTTGGAGTAGTTTAAGTGTATTAAATAGTAATTATGTTATACATTATATTTCAATATAAAAATATAATACTTTGTGGTGGATTAAGTATATATACGTTACTATTTCTTAGAGTGTCTGTTACAATTTTGCACTTGATATATTTTAAATTTATATACAAAGATTTTTTTACTCCAATATAATAGAATTCCTATTCGAAACAACATTTCATGTAAAAACTATGCAAAACTACCACCTACTGCTACTTATTTAAAGTTGTGGAGGGGCGTAACAGAGAGGGGAATCACGTTTTTTTAACTTGTAAACTTCTTACCTTAAAAATAACACCCAAAAAAAATAAAATAAATAATTACTCTAATTTATTTTAAAATTATCAATTTGTTTGCAAGTATATTAATGTATAACACTTTGATCTAGAGACCGGAGGCAATAAAATCCAAAATTCCATATAATGATTTTTGGAATACACCCATACCTAAACTAAAATAAATTAGAGCAACAGCTGCTGCTTCATGCTGCTGTTTTAGATCACAGAGTTTCGGCAATATTTTTTGTCGTTTTTTTTTGTGTTTAATATCAGATGCGATACGGTAGTAATCATTGCTCCAATTGCAATTTATTTTTTGTTAACTTTTCTACAATTTTACACATTTTTTTTTATTTTGGAATTAAAATTTTTAGGGGCAATCCTAAATAAATTGTAAGTTATAAATTATAAATAGTGAGTTCAAAATGTTTGATAAAATATAAGAGAAAACAATGTGTACCTACCTTTTTTTTGATTAGAAAAAATCACGAAGGGGTTAAGTGCTGCACCAACTGCCACATTATTTTTTGACATTTATTATATCCATGCTTTAGATAATCCAGATTGAAACATCCGCACTTCAAAATTACTATCATTCAAACGGGAAGTCTCAGTTTTGCCTCAACTGGAACTTTTTAAATATAGTTATAATATTAAATAAGGCAAACAGAAATCATGGAAAAATCAACTTTTAGTGCGGGTTGAATACGAAGAATGTTGTCATCATATCTTAATTCTTCAAAAATGAGGCCGCATTTCGTGTCAATGGAGATTGTAACTGCACCATATAATTTTCTATTTTGAACACATCAGTAGACCACATCAATCCAGATGCAATTGTTTCAACTTCGAATTTATCTATAATTAATTCAAAATAAGTAAAAATATAAACGAATTTATTGAGAAAATTTAAAATTCGATTTAAAATCAAAAATTTCCCGACTAGATTCACCATGACCGTGGTAAAATTAAAAATTAATACATAACTATACTCTACTATGAATCAATCCCAAAAACAAAAAAAAAATCTGATGTTGGGTTATAAATTATGATTCCTTTCTTGATTTTTTTGTTTTAAAATTGTGGTTGATATATTTCTCTTGCAGAAAATGCGAGAATTAATTGCCAAATTGGTTTTATGCATTTCCGAAGATATAACAATAATAACAACAACAAAAACAGAAATGGAACAAATGAAAAAAAAAAATAAAACTACATCATAATATACATATTATTTTCCTTTTGAAATTATGCGATACTGTGAGAGAGAACAGCTATATAGACCACCCAAATACAAAATGCCGGATTCTCTTGATGATTTTTTTTGATTTTATCTTTTTTTTGTAGTGTAAGGATTTGAATTTGTATTTATTTATTTTTTTTTTACAGAGGACGAAAACGAGTGCGCAGATTGTTGCTGATTTTTATGTTATTTTTTATCTTTAAGATGAGTGTTACTGTCAAAAATGCAGACAGTAATTTATAACAACAACAACAAAATAGATTTTGTAATGTTTTCATTTTAGCATATTTTTGTTGTTGTTGTTGGTTTTTTTTGCATCTTAATAATAATTGTGATGTCTTTATGAACTCTTAAATAATAATAATGTTATTTTGAATTTGGTTTTTTTTTGTGAATTTTGCAAAAAAAAAAATTTTGTTAGTATATGAAATAAATTTCATTTTCAAGACTTTATTGGGTCGCAAATTTGTTTTTATTTTTTTATTATTTTGAGAAAATTTTTAATATATGGGGAATATTGTATTGTTCACAGCATATAATTTTTGGTGAATTTTTTTATAATATGGCGACATGAATTGAAAATATTAGGTATGTATACATATTGTTATGCCAAAAGAAAAATTGTAAATAAATTGTTAAAATTTTTGAATGAAAATTTCGCAAAGCCAGAATAGTAATTACTACTTGGCGTAATTTTCCGGTAAATATAATTAATTTTGAAAGTATTGGCTATTGAATTTAAAATATCATAGATTACAAATTCCGCCACGCAAATGATAAAAAACGTCAAAAATATCACACTTTGCAAAATGAAAGGAACACAATATCATGAAATATTTTGCCAAATGCCTCTTTTAAGATCATCACTCTTTGAATAATTGCAATTTCATTTCTCATAAATAATAATCTCAAATATTACTGAGGAACAATTTGTTGAAATAAAGACAAAATTTAAGAACAATTTTCTAGTGCTGTAAAAGCAAAAGGAAGCTTAAAGAGAATCATAGTGCGGTTAAAAAATTAAATAAAATTTCCGGAGTATTTAAAAATGTACGAGTATTTTTCGTGACTTTGTCGATTAAGAAAGTTCCTCAAAAAAATTGGAATATAAAGTGATGATACTGTGTGAGTTTAAACTGAATTATGGGCAAATAAATATAAACTCAGAAGGAGACGGAAATCCGGGCCGTTGTGTTTTATCAAAAGGGCTGAATTCCAAGGATTGCTGTAAGAAGTACATTCTATATTAAGATAAAGCAATCTAGGCATAATATGCTCGCGATCCATCGTAACCTCAATTTAAAAATCTACAATCAATCATTTATTAAAATTTTTGAATTTCGATCCTATTCTATGTATGTATACCAATATAACAGATATCTTCAACGTTATCCTGTATTTAATTTAACTGACCATCTGGCCATACACAGTAATTAGCTTTTGTAATAAACTTGTTGAATTTACCAATTATTTTTTTTAATTTTTAAAATTAATACTATAATTATATACATAAGTATATATAAAGAAATTGTGTACGTACTGCCTAAATAAATATGTCCAGGGTATAAGTACGATAATTAATATCTGGAAGAATGTGTAATTTGGTGCGCGTATATGTACTTGTATATTTCATTTTCTTAAATGTTATGTTGTCTTAATTAAAACTTTATTATTTTTTAATTTTTTATTATTTTTATATGACCAGCTTTAAGTATTACAGTTGAACATTTAATAACAAAAAAAAATTAAATTTTTTAATTCAACAAAACAAAAAATCTCGTTTTTAATTTTTATATTATGATAAAGAAATTATTCAACTACTTGGGTGGTTACAAAAATTTGCATAAAAGTATAGTATTTTATTTTTACAAATATATTTATTATGTACATGAAAATACATACATAAAAAAAGAATAATAAAAAAAATTTAAATAAATTGATTTCAACGACAATAATTGACGCAACTTACATAAGTTTTACATAAAGAGAAAATTTGGTTTAGCCTTTGGTACATTCAAAAATACTGATGAATCTGGAATACCAACAAAGTAAAATAATTGCAGGGAGAGACTAAAACTATTCTAGAAGAAAATTGAAAGGTTATTATCTAAAACACTTTCGGAAATGTGAAAAGAGTCGTATATAGTTGACCATTAAGAGTTCAATGATTCAATCTATATTTTTAAACAAGTAGCAAACAAAACCAAATAATATTTGCAGAAGATTATCAAGAACTCGTCACATCTACGAAGAAGACCCGAATATAAATTGCCATGAAAGCAGAGTTTAGCCGAATTATATTCTGCCTGTGCTTAAATCTCGTTAAATTCTTCTTAAAAATAGTTTGCTTTTGTTTCCCTGGCACAAATTTACAAAATTGAGTAATCTTATGTTTGGTATGATTGGCAATGTTGATGGTGTATAAAAGAAAGTGTAAAAATTGAACTTAATAAAATTTACATATAAATTGATTTTAAATAAATAAAAATCTTAAGGATTATTGAGACATCCAATAGTCTGACGTTTTACGCAAAAACAAACCATTATTTTTCTATGATTAAGTGTTAATTAAAAGTAATTCATTTCATCTAAAAATAAAATAATTAAAATAGTTAATTAATCAAGTTCCAAAGTTATAAGAAAAATTTCAAAAGTTTTTACTACGTAATTTCAATTTTATGCATTTCCATCAAATACCATTCACTTTTCATTTGCTCTGCGAATTCCAATCTAGCCTTTGCCTGGATATGGCAATAATCGGATTGCACAATGTGTATGCAAGATATCTTCATTTTCTTTCTTTTAGTCGCCACACTTATATGTTTTTTTTCGTACTCGTCCAGAGTTTTTATTTGGTTACTGTTCTGGGCCACAATATTCCACATGTTATTCTCAGGCAACTGTAAACTTATTTCAGCACTCCATATTTTATAGTCGTATAGCAATACTGAATTCACACAGGCACTAAATATCCTGTTTTTCCTATGGCTCTTGCTAAGTGGTATAATTTGCAAATGTGGAAAAATATCTTGCCCTCAACAGTCTCGGCTGAATAGAGACTCTTGCGCCTTGATCGCCTGCCACTATGATACCTAGGTAGTTGAATTGTAGCACATATTCAATTAACATGACGCTTGTTCTTTGTTGGTGTTAATCTTGAGACCTACCGTCTTGTCTTCCATTATAGAGCGTTTATTTCGGCTTGCATGTTAGCGCACATGTGAGCTGGGAGGTGTATACTATCATTATACTGAAGATCATCCAATCTGCTACTCAACCCTCATTTACTGCCTCTTGGAGTCGCAATTATTTTTCATCATAACATCGTCAAGTATATCACTATAAAAAGGAACTGTGATACGGGGTACTTCTTTCTGAAATCTGAAGTTATGTTAATTGTTTCTCTTAGCTGTCCATCATGTTAGACGTTGGAGCTCGTATTTCAGCACAATGCTTTAATAATGTTTACAATTTTGCTGGAGACACCCTTATGATATGACAACGATTATTCCAAAATTAAAACACGCATCCTCGTCTTTCCTTCCGATTTTAATGTTATTTGATTTAAATAAATTATTCAGTTGCATGTATTGAGAATATTCATTGACAAATTTAAAATAAAACACCCATAGGATTCCATTTGAATATCTTAAAGAAACACAATTAAATGAGAATGTAAAAAATTAAATTAGTTATCGATCAAAAAAACTTTCTTAATAACATATTGATAATAAATCTTAATAACTTATAATTTAAAAATATCATTTTTGGAGAAAATTTTGAATGCCACCAATTAAGAAATGACCAGCTACACATATCTGCTTTGCTAAAATTTTTTATGCCTTTTTCCACTTAGTCACTAATATAAATTGACTATAAGTCATCTATAATAGCATATACTGAAGAAATTTATTATCAATTTTCACTAATTACACCTGATGATATTTTTTTTTTAATATTACATATTAGACCTTCTTTTTATATTTTGTATCTCTAAGTATGTGTGCACATGCAAACATAAAATGTACAAAATAATGCCAAAATCTTTAATAAACAACGTGTGTGGTTTTTGTACAATTTTTGCTTTAGAGAAAAATCAAAATAAAGAGCAAAAAAAAAACAAAACGAAAAAGGCAAAAAATAGCTTTACTCGGCATTTTCAAATAAATCAAAAATTTTGACCACCAGAAATTTTAACCGCGTTTTTTTTTGTTTTTTTACTGTTCTGTTTCTGGCAGCCTTCTTTTTATATTTGTATTTGTTTTTTCTTCTTTCTTTGATTTATTCCATAATCTTCTTAAATTAATCCATAATGTTCTAGGAGCATAGTAGAGAGAGAATGGTAATATCCCATTTGGTTTCTGTAAGTATTTCACATTCAACTATTCTTTTATCATTAATGTCATAATTTCTATGCTTTAAAATAGTAAAATTATCGTTTTTCTTTTAACAGGTACAACAGTTTTTTTCATTTTAAATTTTAATTCTAGTTCTTCCATATGATTACCTGTGCCACATACTTTATACGAAGTATGTGGCTCTTGTTAATTCATTTATAATGCGACGAAAATATTTCACAAAACCGTACAAAATAACATGTTAGCATTCGCATTTTAAAATTAAAACTAGAGTGGAAAGAGAAGATCGTGTCATCTCTGAGATAGTCGTACGATATTTTACATGAGTATAGCTGTAGAGTTAATCTTAGCAGCTTTGTTATAGAGAATAACTAAATGAACTACATATTGTTTGATTTCTCGAAATCATTGATTTTTTTCATAGTGGCCTTGCTTATAGAATGGTTTATGCTAAAATTAACTTGTGGAGTTAATGGTCTTGCCCGGAATGGTTTCTCCCAAAATTAACTTATGTTGTTAATGATCTCACCCGAAGGGCAGCTGTAACTTTTTTCGTTAGACCGGAGCCATACTTTGAAGTGTCGAGTGCAATCTACAAGAGAACGAGACTGTAGAACACTTATTTCAAAAATATGATGCTGAGTCTTACTTAGGATTGAGATACTTCAGAAGGAGCTTTGTGAGCTCTGCGAAAGCTTCATGACTTGGAGTGGTTGCAATACTGTAATTTTCCAGGAGCCTAGATATAGTTCTAATGTAGGTGGGGATGGGAATCACTAAAGAACTTACGGTCGGTGAAAGAGAGGCCTTGGAGACGAGTCCCTATGGGGAACAAAAAAATTTATCAAAATTTGTGCTTTTTGTAAAATTCATTTCAATGACGGGCGTATTGAAAATTTCAACATTATTTTCAATATTTAATTATTTGTGAGTATGGGGTGTCAAATTAGAAATCACCATTACAATTTCTAAGCTATTTTCATTTAGGTATTTAGTCCGTATATAATAGAACCGATTTTTGAATAAAAGAACTAAAAATCAACTAATTTTCAATAGACAATTTAATTTTGAATTTGCTTTAAGATAGTATCCTATAATTGACAAGATCTTTTCTCAAATTTACTCATTTTAAGATTTAAAAACTAAATATATTATAATAAAGGTGTTAACCAATAAGAAGCAAAAAAAAACAAAGTATAAAGAAGAAAAATGAATTTTTATGGTCGTATATTGATTAAGAAAAGAAAAAAAAACGTATACAATATTGAAATATTAAAATATAAGGTAATAAAGTTGAAAAGAGATGAAAGAATAACAAAAATTAAATTTCACCTGTACTATGAAATTAATGACTTTTTATGGTTCATGATGAAGATGAAGATGTGCGCATGTATGTATGTATAGAATCCCATAAACAACATATTTGTGATTGATTCATCATATAAAGGCGCGCTTAAAATCTATATCATAAAAATTTGTATTTCTTGTGCCAACTGTTATACAGAGTAAAATCTTCAAAATGATTATTACTGTCAGATTTTTTGATTTCTTGTACCTTTTTGTTATTATAGTGTTAATAGATATTAGATTTTATTCATTGTTATTTAATACGTAGGTACAAAAAATATTCGAATTTGTAATTTGTAATTGATTTGCAAATAATTATAGAACGATTCGGATTACCAATTGAATTTGTAAATTTAATAAAATTAAAATTCGAAATGCTATTGTTTATAGCACTATATTTAAGGAATATCTCCTTCTTACTGTTGCTTCAATTAAATTATATTAAATAGTTGCTTCAATTTAATTACTTCTGACATTCAAATTGAATTTAGTTAGGCATGGTTTAACAACTTCATAGCTCAAAAATTGTAATATATGTAAAATCCTCTATAATATGTAAAAATATAGTTTATTCCGTAATTTATGTTATCTACAGTATGATAGTGCGGGATGTACAATGTAAGAGAGGAGAAAATTCCTGGCCAAGTTTCAATTTGGAAAACTCGATGAGCTTCAAGAGATGGGCGTGAAGAGTTTCTGAATAATGAACGAAATTCAATTATTATGTTGCGAAGCGTAACGTTTTCCTACAGGCCCCTTCATGGTTTAGTACTAGGCATTCAAAAAAGTCGGCCTCTTCTATCTTACTACTATCCACTGCTGCAGCATAACATTGAAAATTTTCCATAATATAGACATAAATTCTTCCAATTCACCAATATATCTACCAAAATTTACACATTTTTGTATATTATATACTATAAAGTCATCAAAATGTAAAATGAACAATTATTTTTGCAAGCACATGCATATTAACCAATATAATAAAATTTGTATTATTTAGCTATATGTCGGGTTCCTTTGATTTATAATAATATTCCTTATAGTAATTTTTTTTTTGTTGTTTTACCAAAACCAATCTACCAACCAAATACGAGTAGTTTATAATATGTTCATATATAAAATTTTTCATTATTACCTACCACACAATAATTTACAATTTTCTCGTACAAATAATAAAATAATATTGAATATTTTATATACTGCTGTTGCTGTTACTGCTGCCGCTGCTCCTGTAAAAAGAAAAAAAACCATTTTACATGCGGTATGGCAAGTTTTAATTCAAATGAGGTTTTCATTTTTATTTACTGCATTTTTTTTTTTGCTGTTAATGCTAAAATTTCATTGATTGAAGTATTGCGCACATTGTCACCATTTAAATAAATTTAAGATGAATATTTTGTGGTAATAAATTCATAAAATTGACTTGACTATACAACGTACATATAAATGAATAAGTATGTATAAAAATCAAAAGATGGCGCATATATCGAAGATTATTAAAAAACAGAAAAAAAATGGACGAATGATGGGCAGGTACCACCTTATAAAGGTGAAAAATAATTTGCTTTTTTTTATATTTTTACGTAAAAAAAAACAAATATGAATTTCATTAATTTTTCAATTTTTACTAAAAAAAAGGAAATTTTTTTAAGGTTTAATGTGTAAAGTACAGACATCAAATTAACGGGAATCTGAAGAAAATTTTTTTCCAAATATCTTAGACTTTTGGTGAAATGCGAGAAATGTCACAAACTTCTTAGGTTCGACACCTAAATTAGGTGTCGTTTACATATACGACAAAGTCTGAGGTTTAATTTGATTCAATCTTCTGACCATGTCAGTAACGTCAAGGAGCAGTCTACAAATTCTGAAACTTCTGTTTGTTTACGCAGTCTACAAATTCTGAAACTTCTAAATAATCAGTCTTTCGAAAATAACAGAAATGGCATTGCTTACGAAATTGTATCCCAATACTTTTCGCCTTCCGATTCGCCGCAAAACAAGGAAATTTTCGAAAAATAAAATTTTTTTGAATTTTAAATTAAAAAAAAAATAAATTTCATGAGACAGCGACAAAATTTATACTAGAGGTTTGCGCTACATTTCTAATACTTCTTTATTGAAGATTGAATTTTCGAACGCTTTTTATTGCAGCCAGTAATTTCTGAAAGATCTATATTTTCAATGTATATAGCGTGAATTTTTGAACGTATTACAACCTAGAACTGTTCTAGAACTGAAAACCCCCAAAGTTTTTGCATACTTTTTAACGCCGCGATTTAGAAATTTTAGTTCTAATGTAGAACTTTCAGCGCAGCGTGCATAAACGAAAACTCCCATTTTCTTGTAGCGTATCAACTAATTTGTACTTTTTATACAAGAATATACAAAGTTTCTGAACAGAAAACTAACTACTTAAAATTTTATATCTTCCTATTCTATGAAACTAATTTAGGAACTATAAAGGGAGTTAAGGGTCTTTCTTCAGATTTATACCTATGTATTAATTGCATTCTTCTATGTATGTAGAATGCAATTTAAAAACAAAAATCTTTTTTAACCATATGGAATTCATTATTTGCATCAATAATTTTGGAAAAAAAATTCCAAGAATGAAATAATTAAAAACTTGTGTATTATATAATACGGTTTGTTAAATAAACATGTTAAAGTGTTGGATTAGACTAATAAAATTTACAATTAAACGAATTTTAACAACTTTACAGCTATAATAAAAATTACATCTACTTCGTATACAGACATACAAGTATATTTGGTATGAATGTTTTTCTCTAAGTGCATATATTTTTGTTACTTTAATTAATATGCAATAAAATTGAAATGCGATTACATTGGATGAAGTATTTTTTAAGTATTTCAAATCTGTAGACCTTAATTCCTTTGAACATGTTACGGTCATTTTAACAGGAGTTTTCGTAGCAACATATTATGTATTTATACATATATAAGTATTTCATGTAAGAATTTCTTAACATGATTGATAGGATGTTATTGCAATTTTTTCAATATTTAGAATAAACCCTGGTAGCATTTGAAACAATAAAAGGTCCAAATAACTTCTTGAATCACGAATATGACAACATGATTTGCTGTTAATTTTTGAAATAACGCATGATGTTTTTACTATTTAGTTTCTCTCATTTTTATTTCTAACATTTCACGAGAGTTCATTACAAATAAACTTGGCTCAATTTAGGTTGTTGTTTTACTATGAAGATACTGGCCACCGAACAGTAATTTTTAGCCTATTGCAAAAAACCCATTTTGACAACTGATATTCTGTCTATTTAGGAGTTACTACGACTATGCGACAAGATGATATCTACTGCATCTTTTCCCACTAGATGTCGCTGTAATTTTTTTCTAGTCGCAACCGGATATTTGGTTCTGTCAGTCATTTCCTTTCTGTTTCATAAAGTGTGTAGTTTTTACACACTTTATGTAAGACAAAGTTATTCCGATAAAGAGCATAGAGCTGGACGATTTGTATATAACAGTTTTGTATTAATTCGTTTTTATTTTAAGTACTATATTGTTAATAATTATGGTAATTAATTTATTTAATATAAGTCAATAACACGTTCCAGGAACACTAATTAACAGTAAATTCTCGTAAAACAATTAAAAATTAAAACTATTTTGTATGAAATCATGGAATTTAAATCACAATTTAAAATATAATTGGTAAAGTTACAACCCATTCTATGTTTTTATTTTATTTTTATTTTTCTCTTATTCAAATTAATTTAATATTGACTGCTTCTAATTTCCTCCTTGAGTTTAAGTTTCATACTAAAATCTCTTATTTCAATTTTAATTTAATGTCATTCAGTTAATCTGAAAAATATGCAATGTGTGTTGTTTGTGCGTATGTTTGTATTACATTTTCTCTTGAAAGAAAATTTTCTTCAAACAATTTATTTTTCCTTTTTAAAACTGATTTAATTGTACCTCCTTTTTTAATTCGAAACGTTGTCAATTTAAATTATTAATTTATGTAACTAAAAAAGAAAAAAAAAATATTTTTTTTATGCCTTTTCAATTTTGATTAATTTTAATAAGAGAAATATTGTATGTTAATCCGCCCTCCAAAAAAGAAAAATTTATAAAAAATTCATTAAAGATTGCCATCTTAACAAAACAATAATCTAGATCTGTGGTAGGATAATATGGAAACTGATAGAGCACAGCTAGCTCTCATGTTTTAAACAATAAAAAATCAATTAAAATTAAAAGTTTTCCGAAAAATTTGTGTTAGTTTCGGTGGACTTTCACCTCAATGGCTAAAATTTTGAAAATTCAGCAAAACTTAAAACATTAACAAACTTATATTAAAATTATTAAATGCATTTAGGAGAGAAAGTAAGAAATTTTCTATACTTAATTTGGAGCTTAAAGAAAAAAACTTTTAGACGATATTTCGCTAGGTTTAAGCTTAAATTAAATGAATAATTTAATTGCTTATAGGCTTGTAAGTTTAGAATGCTTGTAATACTGGAGAGATTAGTAAGAAGAGAAGCATTATAGTAAGATGCCGTTATAGCTAATTGTAATTTTTATTTGGTTATAACCTCCTTTCTGTTAAATTATGGTAACCTTATCATATTTTTTTTAACTCATTTCTTATTTTACTAAAAATAAACCAATTTGCTAAAACGTTAATAAATCAGCGAAAAAAATGAACTTTTGTTCTTTATTTTAATAATAATTATGCACAAACATAACTATAGACTGTACGTCATTTTCTTTCTACATAATATATGTAGATAACATAATATACCGTTTACATACCGTTTTATAGTTGTAATGTGTATAACATTTTGATATTTTATAAATTTCTATATATTTATTATTTATTTTAACCGCCGCATGCGATCTTTTGTCGGGAATCCGTTTTATGTCTAACTTTTTAAGTCTAAATTGAAACTAACGTGTGCACAGAATAAAGAATTTTATACATATATACATTATGATATAGTATATTGGTGCGTGTAAATGCATAATGTTTTCTACATGAAAGGTATTAAAAATTTATCCGTTCTCTTGTTATATCAACGCGATAACGGAAATCGAGAATGGCAGCTTCTCTTACTTGACGATTATACTAATGAATATTCGTTTTTGAACATTGTTTACTGTTCGTAATGTTTCGTTCTGAGCCTTATAAAAAGACCCCTGATAGTTTTCATCTGAATGCCGAAATTTTTTTTAATCAATTCTGGTCTGAATCAAACTATCCTATAAGCATCCTTTTAGCTTTCCAAATCCTAGTTTACTGTGTCACCTCCAAATTTCGTACATAGCCCAATTTTAAGTGGTTTTAAGTTTTTTATAGAAGCAACCGGGCTCCATGTCCTCTCCCACCTCGACCTATAGAATTTATTATGATTCGCGATCCAGAGACATGGTTACTATTTCTAGGCCCCTGACGTGTTTCAGTATTACGTACACTATAAGTAAGTTCTTGTAAGGGGTAACATTTTAAAGAGTTAAAATGAAATTGAAAGATAAAATCTTGTTTTATAATCCTTTGATTTTCGCTATCCTAAAGTTAACTGGCCTTGTTATTGAATTCTTAAACGCTGTTGCTTTTTATTTAAGCATTTTTATTTTTTATTTATTGTTGTCGCTCGCGTATTTAAACATAGAGATAACGTGCGCGTAAAAATGTTAAAAATCGCTAAATTCAACTTAAATTCATTTATTGTTTTATTTGAATTTTTTTGTTTTTCTTTTATTAATTTTTATTTATTTATTTTCTTTTATTATATCATTGTGAATATTAATTTCCATTTAATGTCCATTCGATTTTAAATAATAAGAAAGGAATATTTTTTTTATTATCAAAATAAACCAGAAGTTTTTTTGTTGCCTTTCTTCGCTCAATCTTTTTTTAAAAGCACGTAAATGCAATTCTATTGAAATTATTACTCAATTTATTTACTTGTATTTTAATATTATTTACAAGAAGAAGAAGAAGAAAAAAAGTGGGCATATCGCCTCTTTTTTTTTTTAGATTTCTGTTAAAATTAAATTGATCCGTCTGTTAATTCGACCAGGAGTTGGTAATAAGAGAGTAAATTTGTATTTGACAATCTTACATACTGTCGTTTCTTAGTTAGTGCACAGAAATGAATAAGAAAACATAAAAAATGACAGGCAGAGATGGTAGTAGGGAGTGTGTTGTGTGTGTATAAATGAAATTTACTACAAAGGAGGCGATTTTTTTGATTTCCGTTTTCTCTCAATACAATAAATTTGATGATTTTGTTCCGCCTATATGTACGAAATATCTTTAAAATGGGCAATAATGATCACTTAAATTTATTCTGGATTAATAAAGATTTTTTTTTCGTTTTTCGATCTGATTTTAAAAATTGGTCGATATAGGGCGATTCTCATTGATTTATTGAATCACTAACATATAGCTAGTGCTTTGATATTTTAAAAAATTTAAAATGCACTTTCTGCCTAAAGGAAAAGAAATGGAAGCGATTATGAATGGATGGAATTCGAGTACGGATGCAAAAATTTCGATTGTAAATAACTTCCTTTAATGAGAAGGCACCTGATGAATTTAAAATTTGGGATTTATTATAAAACGAAACAGAATCGTTCTTTTGCTCAAAGCCAAAATTCTAAACCGCATTTCGAACCCAAAATTTTCAAAAAATATTTTAAAGTACCTGTTATACCTTCTGTAATGTCTCCTTTTTACAGAATTTGACGCTGCGGTTAATGGATCCCATATTCAGTATTTAGGAAGGGAAGCGTTTTCTTACGCTTTTCTAAATTCCGAATTTGCTTTGGAAATAATTTCTTCGCAAATATTCTAAAAAAAGTAATCAAAATAAATTAAATCAAATATTTTCTTTTAAAATGTAAAATTAATTTGTAGATTTTCTCTTTTGATAAAATGTTATTAAAAAACTTGTTTTAAAGTTACAATTACATTTTCTCTGTACCCCAAACAATATTTTATTATTTTAAGTGTAATAAAAGAAAAGTGTATAAGTGATAAAAGTAATCATCGTATTTCAATTGGAAAAACTACTAAATCAATTTCAATGATTCTCTCTGGTATTTTTTACTGTAATTCATACTTATGCTTATAAATTTAATTTTATGAATCATTTACTAAAATGTTCATCCCATATTATAATATGTAGAGCGAGTGGCATAATATGCTTACAGCATGTTTAAATTGTAATAGTGCAGGCAATGTATGTACTATGTAATGGTACTATGTGATGGTAAGAGGTGATTTTTTGATTTTGGTTTTCGCGTGATTTCTATTCGTAATTCTTCACGAGTGGTTCACTATATACCTTGTCAATTCCAAATCGGCTTCTTTAAGTTTGCTAATATTCAACAAATTTTAACTAAGTTTTAACTTACCGAACACATTAGTAAGCAATTAATTCCACGTTTTGAATGTGTCAATTGTTTTCTGATACCATGCGATTTCAAGCTTTTACTTAATATTCTTGAATTTTCTTGTATTCATCGAACATTCGATAACACCACAGTTTTGGAAACCAATATTGAACAAGGAATTGGTTGACATTCAGCCGAAATGTGTAAAAAGATGGTTTTACTATTGGACAAATTCATTAATCATCACTTAAAGCGTAATCGAAGCCAACATTCATATAAAATTGTATTCCAAATACAAATGACGGCAGTTGATTTATCCATTAAATTAAAAACTGAATCCAAACTTCCAACTTACTTGGTGTTTTTTTTCCTAAAATTAAAAGGGAAGAGCTTAAAAAATCACCCTATTTACTTTGTATTTTATATATTATATAAATATTTTATTTTTAGAATATATGGACATGAACTTGTTATACTATTGTACAGACACTATTTTTTTAATGTAATATAAATTTTAAATTTATCAGTATACAAAGATTTTAATATTACGATAGTAAATCAACAATTGATATGTAAATGGTATAGCATTGCAAATCTGCCCAATAATAATTTTACAATATTCTATACCATGAGTATTGATGTTGGTTAATGTATATTTTTACTTGTATACAGTTGAATAGTGAATATTATAAAGAATAGTGTTTCATCTTGAGATAAGCAGCTCAGAAAAGACTAAGCTAACAACACATATGGAACTAAAAGATTTATATCTTTTATATTGATTATATTTTTAATTCCTATATGTAATATAAATCTTTTTCATTTCTTATCAATGCCAACGAATTATATTTTATTTAGGGTGGTGGCAACATTCATAACCTCTATGAAAATCTTATACTTACATACGCATTCAAAAATTGTAAAAAAAAAAAAAGAGAGAGGAAAAATAAATTGCAATCATTGAAATTCACCTTTTATATGGAATCTTATTTACTTGTATATGTGTATATAAGTATAAGATACACTTAAGCGATAATGAATTCTGATATGAAATTTTTTCGTTATCATTTCAGATTTTGCAAAAAAAAAAAAAGGTTCCTAATGTAACCTAATGTATAGTAGTAGTTATAAATGTAGTAATTTCTTTTGAAGGTTATGTTCCATGTATTATGGTTACGATATATCTTTGTTAAATTTTTTTATTACTGACACTTGATTATTATAGTGTATATTATATATACGATCACCGATCAAGTGTATAAAACATCTTATCTAAATGCACTTAAGTTTAAGTAAAACAAAAAAAAAAATGAAAATGTTAAAGTATATTCGAGCATACTTTATACTTATATTTGTTTACATGTTTGTTGCTCATAAAGTATGTGATCGTATAAAATACGATACAACTTGTAGTTTGTATGATTTGAAAATAAAGTGTGAGATAAGTAGTTAAAACTCAATGTCTGATTGGATAAAATGAATTTTTTTTTAATTTCGCTTTGATTATTTATATATTTTAAAAGTGGTATACAAGCATTTATTTTCACATATATTAAAACCGATATATTTGATTTCTTTAGATATAAAAGGTATCAGAGGTTCAAAATTGAATGTATTAGAATTATTTCTACCTAAATATGTTCGAATTGCAAAAGTAGAACTGAACAATATTCACATTATTCCATATAGCATTAATAGAATGTGAAAGTGCAACAAAAAAAATTTAAGGCCAAGTCAAACATAAATTTGTATATATACGTTATTAATTTTCTAAATTTAGGATAAAAAAATATTTACGTACATTATTCAATATATTCAAACCTGTATGAAAATCTGTATTGAACTTGTTTGATTCAAAGCGTCTTACATGTTCATAACTTGTATTGAAATTGATCAATTCAGTGCCTGTATGATAAACTTGTATGATTTATCGCATCGCATGCAATTTATTACACACAAATCTGTACGATTACTTCAAGTATATATAATTTGAACGATATAATTTTTCCATAAAATATGCATATTAATTTCATACATATCGCTTCCATTTCATACATAGAATTTCCTTTTCATACATGAAACTTCCATTTCATACATAGAATTTCCTTTTCATACATGAAACTTCCATTTCATACATAAATGTACTTCCAAATAATGCATAATTTCTTGAGATTCGGTATAGTATACAATTCATGTAATGAATATATTGAAATTTAATCGGACAACTTCTTCATTCAAATTAAAGGCAGCATATGATTATCATAATGGCAAATCTCCACATAGGTCATTTTTTCTGTTTTTACCCTTATAGGCAGGCTCAAGAGGTATATCGGGAAAATTACGATATATAGTAATAATTATTTTATTAGTTTCTCTTCCTTCTTTTTACATGTTATTGCATTTATTTTATTGCTAAAAGATAAGAGATCGCAAAAAAAGTGTCTGTCAAAAACTAAAAAAAAAAAAACAAGAAAAACCATAAAAGAAAATATTTTAATGTTAATTGAAGTTACTGATGAGTAATTAAGCAAGTAACAATGTAGATATAAGTACGTAAATAAATACAAAAAGGAAAAAAAAAAGAAAAGGGAAAAGTAATCAAGTTTCTTAGATATGGATTAAATTGGTTTTCATAAACAAGTATTAAGATTTAATGGTGGCAAAAAGTTATAAGCGATCATTAACCGCATCATTGAAGTTAAGTTTTTTTTTTTCAATTTAAAAGATAAAAAAAATTACACGGTGTATTGGAAAACATTTCCCATTTGCTTTCAGATTTCGGTTTAAAACAGTATGAGATTTTGGAATTTGCTACATAATTTAAATGTAATGTCGGTATAAAACGGACAGCTACTCCGGGAAATCACAAAATAATTTGCCATTAATAGAACTCGACCTTTAGATCTCTATTCAGATGAATGTTCGGTTTGGGAGTAAACGACCTAAGAAAATTTACGAAAATAATACTGAATTTTTAATTTAGGGGTTAATAATTAACTAAAACTCACGGGTCGCCGTTATCTTAGGATATTATCTTAAACGAAATGAATTGTAACTACTTAAATACTTAATTTCAATATTTAAAACTTATTTATTATTTTTCTTATAAATTAACCAATATTTGTAAATTTTCTCAGATCTCGTGTTTTTAACCAGTTTGTCTCCTGATACTCTAATAAATAATAAGCTTTAAATGAATTCTGCTCAATTTTTATAAATTATGAATCCTTGTTCCTTTTAAATTTACCTTATGAAGTGTTAGAATACTTTTATGACAGACTCTGTATATTTCGGACTTGTTCCGCATCATAGGATTCCAATTTATGTGTATGACCATTATTCAGTCCACATTTTTTAAAAATACTTTGTAAAAGAATTCAAAAGTAAAAAAAGAAAAACAAAACAATTCTTTAAATGATAATCGTAATTACGAAATGAGGGCTTTTACGAAAAATGTAAATAATTTAATGATTTATGAGATTTAAGGCGTATAGTTGGGTAATGAAAGTATATTGATTTTATTAATAGTTTTACATGCTTTGCAATAATTAAATATAGCAAAGATTTTAAAATATGACAATGTCAGGACGGAAAGGAAGTATTATATTGTTCACAATAAGAGAACCAAGGCTGTTTGTATGGTGGAAAATAATTAATTAAATTATATAATCAACATTAATTAATTAAAAATGTGAGGGAATTTTGATTTTGAGGATATGAGAAAAAAAAAAACAAATTTTGGAGAGCAAGATTTCTTTCATTTAAATAAGGCAGAAAATGTTAAATGCTTAAGAAATTATATTGAATGATTTTAATTAACGGAACCAGGATCCCGAATTGTAGTCAAAACTAGGATAAACTTAGACTGTGATTATTTTAGTATAGCGTTATGTGTTCATAGTTCATACAATAATTTCTTTATGTCAGTCGAGCGAGTCAAAATTTCAAAGTCAGCTTAATATCGCAATTCAGCCTCTTTCAAACCTCCAAGAACCTTAAATTTCAGGTCCAAGATAGGCGATATTAAATGAAATTTTCATACTATTGGCTTCAGGAATTTGAAATCAAGTGACAGTTCTCTGATTGAATACCTTAAGAGTTATAGGTAGTTATAATTGAGATTTCCTACTACATGATTTAAGTACGTCAGTGCAATAATTTGTAATATTCGAATTACGATATTCAGCTAGCTTTAAAATTTTACTAGCATATTATCAGAAGGGTTGGTATGGGTTTCGTTGAGTAGGTATTTCAGTTATTTTCGACGATGGCATACATTTACTTGTGTATTATCAATGAATAATCTGCCAATTTGGAATTTTGATCAGTCGGATTTCATTATTTTGATAATTTTTTGCATAGGACCTAAATTTATTTTAAAAAACACTAAATATTTAAATAAACTCTTATAACACAACGATATCACACGAATAAGATAAGAATTATTTTTGCTTAATTTTTTTTTAAATTTTCCTCTCCATAAATATTATTTGATTATCTTGTATAAAACTCAAACACACAATGCATTTAAAATCACACAATACAAAAAGTAAGTTGCATTCAATATTCTTTTACAATGTTTTTAATTTCGAAATTATTGCAAATGTCACAAAACAATATTCAAATTTATTTTAATAAGAACACTTTTAGTATATAAAGAACAGGTTGAATTGCAATACAAAATTTTATTAAACGCATAATTTAAATAAAAATAAAAAGCAAAATTTTAAAATATAACAAACAAGCGTTCCAAAAAAAAACAAAAGTCGACGTTCCATTCAATGTTAAAGAAAAAATTAAATTTCAAATCCAAGAAAAAAATTGAACGAGAACTAAAAACACCAAAGCAAATCAACATCTCAATTACGGATTTTAATTTGCAAGGCAGGAAATTCAAAAAAAAATTTATTAGAAAATCATCAAATTTTTTGATATTATGAGCAGTGTGCCCAAAAAAAACCCGCACTTAAATAAACAAAACAATTTTTTTTTTTAAATTGATTTAAGTGAATTTGATATTCGAATTTTAATTCTCAATTTTGGTTTGGCTCATGTGTTTTTTCTTTTTTACGGATTAATTTATTCTGTTGACATCTTTTTAGTCAAAAAATGCAAATTAATTCCATGAAATATAGGTAACAATATGGCTGGCTATCCATCTACAACATAGAAAATGTGTATAAGGAACAAATATATAAGAAATCAATTTAAAAAAAAAATTTATTGATTCTTATGTGAAACGTGCGACTTAAATATTTTGCTTTTGCCTGTTTTTTGCAAGCAATGAAGGTATTAAAAATTTGTATTCAACGCTTTTTCTTCATACCCATCAACGTGAGTATATATGAGTATGCTGAATATGTATAAATACATTTATTATATTATTTAATAAAATGTAAAAATTCTAATGAATTATTCTTGTGATATCAAAAAAATATAAGAGCATTTTTCTGCTTAAACAAATCAATGAAAGATTTAAAAGATTATTTTTTAATATTGAACGATTGATTACCCTGTAATCATATTTTTATACTAAGCTACCTACCAAATTAAAAGAATTTGATCTACAAAATATTTAAGAAAAAAATGTGCTTATTAGTTAGTTTTAGTCTTTTCTTACAGTATACTCTGCATTATCAAATTACGAATCATTTGCATTTACTAATCCTTATTTCTTATTCATTATCATAAGCAATTACCGCTCCGGATTAATTAACAACTTTTCCGCAGAATAAATCGGCAATTCCTCATGTGGGGCACCGTTTCATGTACAAATAGTGTGCAATTTCTTTGTGTAAATTCTTATTTGCTTTATGATGGTAGCATGTTATTAAGAAGTTTTCACATTAAGAAATATTTACAATACTCCAAGTAGGGCGCCAGTCTACAAAAAAAAAAAATTTTTATTTTCAATTAAATCTTTACAATATAGTTAGACAAGATTTGTAATTTACCAACGACCATAAAATTTCTCTTAATTTAAATATGGAAAAAATGTTCTGCTTTAAAAACCCTGTTTTGAATCTTAGCCCTTAAAAATACAAAATTTATTTATTGATTGTGAAGATTTTATTATAACAATAAACAAATCTTTAAAACCCAAAGCCCCATATATTTTGTTTTTCATTATTTTTTTCTCGTTTTTTTTCTTTTAGATTTGTTTTTAATTTAGATTGACCACACACACTAAACGTTTCCGTTTTAAAGGGATCATCTGATTAAAAAATTAAAAAAAATAAAGGTTTTTTTATTCATCCCAATTTTGTATTTTTTAATTTTTCCTTTAAGTAAAACTAGTAAGCCAATTACGATTCTTTTCTGTTTTTGTTTTAATTTCAAAAGGGTTGTTCCAAAAAATTATAAATT
Organism: Condylostylus longicornis; assembly: GCF_029603195.1. Taxonomy (NCBI): domain Eukaryota; kingdom Metazoa; phylum Arthropoda; class Insecta; order Diptera; family Dolichopodidae; genus Condylostylus; species Condylostylus longicornis. Next base: position 3,808,152 of record NW_026578045.1, read on the forward strand.
TAAAATCATAGTCCCCAAAAATTTTTTATTGTTTCTTTTTTCTTTTTTTTTGTGTTGTTTGAGGCAATAATAAATTTGATTTTAATTTCTTAACAGACATTCTATCATTTTACTAAACAAACTGTATAGTAAGATTAGGATCTAAAAAAGTTTTTTCTTTAATAGTTGCAATTTTGTTTTTGTTTTCTTAAAGAAAAGGTTTAATTTCTATGGAAATATTGGAGAGGTATATAACGTATATTTTGCAGGAACGGTTACTCAGTAATCTAGAATAATATTTAATAAACAACAGCTATGGGAGTCAATAGCATTCAATAGTTCTGGAAATATCGTTTCACGCACTTTAGTTGCAGAAAAATTTTGTAGAAACAAAAGAATCGTGTTTTGTTTCTAAATTATACTAAGCAAAATTTATTAAGTATGCATTATGGAAGGCAAATTTACTAACAAACATCCTATTATAGACATTGGGTCTTATTCTGTATTATTCTGAATATCGAATAACTAAGTGATAGTAATAATTATCCTAAAAAGTTCGATATTATTACTGTTAACACAAACCAATTTATGCAAATGATTCGGGTATATAATAAAGTTTTCGAGACTTTTGCGATAAATGTATTACTTTGTGATTCGATACTCAGAATAAGCCCCAATTTTGTTATTTATTTATGTGAATATAAAGTAATGGATCCGTTTAAGAGTAAGTCATTAATATAAATTCCGTTTTAACCGTATTAATCAAAAAATATTTCTTGTGAATCAATAAAACAATAGTACAATAGCACAATTATTTCGAATAGCTTAAAAATTTCAATTTCAAAAAAAGCTAAATTTTTAAAACAATTTATAAACAATACAAATTTTAAGTTGATAAGATAAGATGTGAAACCTTGTGTTGTGGTACAGTTACTATATAAATTGTTCAAGTGAGCTTAGCGAATTTTCATCAATTTATTTTCAAATCTGATGATTCAGTGAGTTTCCAAGTTTTGTTTGTATAATTTGAAATTTCTATTGCGCCGAATCCTAAATACAGATTTAAAACGCAATTGTACTGAAAGAAGGTTTCTTTCAATTATTTTTTAATAATATAGTTGAAAAATGTTTTATTTAAATATTCTCTTCATTATTCTCATGTCTCTTCATTCTCGTCTTTATTCAATATGAGTTATGGATAACTGTGAGATTTGTGTTTTGAGAATATTATAAAGTTACAATTTAAACTGTAAATCGTGATAAAGACATTTATCACAAAAGTGATTACAATTTTGTTTTTTCAATTGGCCTCATTTATTAATTATTAACTTTGAATGAAAATTCCTACTAAAACCCCAGTTAAACTATAAAAAAAATAAAAAGAAAATTAGGAAAATTTAAGAAATATTAAAAAAAAAGAATCTATTCTAAACCTTTTTAATTCTGCGACCCTTTTCTCCTTTTTTTGGGCGCAAGAAACCAAAAACTATAAAGTAATAATATTTTTTGTTATGATTATTGCAATTCTATTATGGTGGCATATCAGCTGCTTGATGAATTCAGTTAATTTTTTAATGATCCTTTTGGGTTTTTTTTTTTCAAAATAAGATTAGCGAAGCGGTAATACAACGATACATCAAAGAAATCATAATAGAATTTCTAAGAATTATGCGAATGATACTTTTTTATTAACTTTGTCCTCATCTTTTTGTGTATCCTAGAAACTTTAGACATTCATTAGAAATATTGCAAAAAAAAAGAATTTTTTTTTCCAAATTTTTATTAGAATTTTGCCGACATTATAAAATTTTTGAGTATTTGGCATTATAATAATCGTTAATAGTCATAAAAATATCATTTAAAGAAAAACGGCAGATTTTTGTATTTTTTAGTGACTCGTTTTAATTTTTATATTTTTGATTTTTTAAATCTAAGATTTGGAGAGACCCTAAAATAAAGAAAGGGAAAAAAAGAGGAAAAATTTCGTGGTTAACTTGTTCAACGAATATGCGATGAACACGAAACACACCAATTTGTCAAAGAATTTTACTAAATGCACCTGCTCTAGTCAAAAGCTTACATTTTTTTTTTTGTTTATGATTTTATCTTTGATTAGGTAGTTTTGACCATTTATAGAATTGTTTTGGGACACCATAAAATATTATGGTTTATGTCGTATGATGATCTAATGATTTGATTTTGATTTGATTTGATTTCAGTTTTTTTGTTTGTTTAATAAAAGTGGTGATCATCAGGAGGATGTCCTTGAATATTATTGTACACAAAATAAAATTTTATATTTTATGAGGATTCTTTTAAAAATTAGAAATTCCGGAATGTTTTTCTTTTACTTTTTTTTTATTTAAAGAAACAAAAATTATCTGCAGGTTTTTAAGCAATTATATAAGAACGTGTCTCAAATTAATGATACAAAAAATTATTTTATTTTTTTCTTTTCAAATACTGTAACAATATTAGCTTTAAATTTGGAAAACGTGAACATTTAAGACATATAGAAAAATGATGCTAATGTTTTGTGTAAGAAATAAAATTTTATTGCAATTTGTTCTTGAATATCTTGCATTTTATAGCAAATTGAGTACATATGTACGACTTTTGCAATGTGAAGGGAATAATAATCAAACACACCGTGTTTATTTAGAAAACGGTTAAAATACGAAAACTCGTCTGTATGGAACGCTGTTTACTTGAAAAACCTACAAAATATGAATTAGCGTCAGCCTGGACAATTTATTGTAAATATCGTCCAAAAGTAGAAATGCGTCTGTCTGGAACGCGTTACTTAAAACATAATAAAAATATGAAAGCGCCTCTACCTGAAACGTTTTGAACATGAAAATATAAGAATATGACTGTCTGAGCCCCTTCTTATTTAAAGCATCGCTAGGATATAAAGACACACCCATTTACATGTCTTTTGAATTTTTTTTTTGAAGAATCGCCTTGGACAATTTGTTGCCTGTTACCACTAAGTTGTATAGCACAAGCCAAAAGTCACTGCAATTAGAAATATAAAATATTTTTTAACCATACGGTAACAAAAAAAAAACAACAAAAACTTTGCGAAAATATCAAAGTTCTAAAAAAACCAAAAAATTTATTGACGCAAAAAAAAAAAAAACCAACAACTTGTTTTTTTTATTTTGTTTTATAAATGAATCGCCTCGTGTCTGACTTAGTGACCACAACCGTCGTTACATTTTACAGTGAATTTAATAAAAATAAAATATGACAAAGAAAAATTTTCTTTAATAAAAGATAACGAAAAGGAAAAACAAGAAAAAAGAAAAATCCCAATACAAATCATCTCAAATTTCCAGCACAACTTGTTATGTCTTGGCACATGCTAACCATAACCATATTGACAATGGCGACAATACCAATAATTATTTTTTTTTCTACGTACAACATGAATATTCACAATAATAAAACATACATACATAGAGCACCAGACAAAGCAAAGCACAATTTTTCTTTCTTTTATTGTTGCTCTTTATGTTTCATTTCGTATTAAGTTGAGCCTATTACAAATGCACATGTATGAATAGACTGTGTGTATATATATTTCATACTGATTTTTATCGCACATATGCGTGTACATATTATGAATAAATCATATTATATTAATAATTCTTGATTACAAGTCTCTGGTTAAAATTGATGTCGTTTACATATTATACGGTTGATTTGGTCACTTGGTCAAGCATCTCAATTGAAATTGTCGTTTGTATATTATTATGAATTTTTAAAATACAATCCACCTGCAATGTTCATATTCAATTATTGTGATATTTGGACTATATGTGCGTAGATATGTGAAATCAATTTTATTAAAAATTATGCACGATCAGAAAGATGTCTATATATATTTTTTGTTTTTTTTTATACAATATGATAAATGATTTTATGAATATAACTTAGACATCATCTTGGCGCACGAATAGTGACAAGAATTTTAATTTTTCACTAGCTACATGCAAATTTTACACTACAACTTTAAAAAGACTAAAAAGTTATCCATTTATGCTGTTTGAAAGACCCGCAGCTCGGCTCTGTGGCTGTGTTCTTCTATACATATAGACCCAAAACCTGTGAATGGGTAGATATCGATTTATACGACGAGGTTGTCAACATCATAAAGGCCTGGAACACTGTCAACCAATATTATAAAGTGAATTGTATGCATTGTGTGCATTGATCCATTGAATGGTGTGTTCTGGAGCGTATCAGAAGGAGCCTCAGGAGAAATAGAAACTTTATTCTGTCGGACAACAAGATCGTTCTTAACTTTCTGGACAGGGATAACACGGTAACATTGATATGGGTGCAGGGGACATTACCTACAGACAAAAAAGAAAAAGCTGATGCTCTCACCCGGAAAGAAACGATAACTACTTTTATTAGACCGGAGCTATGCTCTGGAGTACCAAATTATTGGGTTGTTTATTCACACAATAAATTTTTTTTATTTTTAATAACGTTTTGCCTCTTACCTAAAAAATGTCTTCATCTTTTTGAAGCATTATACAATATGATTAGCACATGCATTTGAATAAAAAAATCTTATCGCATCTCTATATCGGATACACTTATAAGGGAATATTGATTAACAACACAGCAACAAAACTAACAAAGAAAATGTTGTGTTGTGAAGGTATGAGACTGATAGTTAATGAAATGTGAACTCTTGCAGAATTTTTAATACATATAAAAAAATGTGATAAATTAAATTTAAATTTTAACTTCAATAAAAAAAAATACTATTTGATTTGCTTGCACCAAGAATAATTTTGAATAATTACTTGATGATGATAAATTCTACATTACACACCATACACCTACATGTAGATCACGCGGCGTTTTGTACACGAATTGAACATCAATATTCCGATTTCAAGGGCAATTGTGTGCAGTCATTACATTTTGTTTTATGATTTATTTATATGAAGTTATTACTTCATGATTTAAATATCGCACTAAATTTAATTGTTAAATTGAAAAATCTAGAATAAAACGTGTCTTGATGATAATTGGAAAAAAGAAGAGGAATAGTTTTTCTTATTTATACCGGATATACAACATGTCTTTTATACAGATTTGATTGTACATCGATTTTTTTGAGTATGAATAAGAATTAAAGGTATTTGTTCTCCATCAGGGGTAAATAATTTGATAATAATTGATCATTTTTATTTTTTTAAGGTTTACGATATTGAAGATATGACGATTTAAATATTGTGGTTCATAATATTTGTGGTTCGTCTTAGGGTGGGTCACGTTATATTAGAGTTATAGAATTACATTCAATGTTGGAAAATCATATTCTAACGATAATTTACGAGACTTAAAAAAATGTTTTTGGTGGAAGAAAATTTCATAACAATTCAACCAAATTTGTGATAATTTCAAACTGTTCCACACTTTCGAATAATCTCAAAGCTTAACAAAACAAATTTGATAGGAATCTTTCAAAACTTTAAACGAATTAAGCAAAATATTTGAAATGCAAGGCGATTGTCTTTAAATACATGAAATGGAAATAAAAGTTAATCAAACATGTTGAATACAATTATATCGAACAAGCTTTTTATTGCCTTATTTAGAACTATGAAAATCTTTGTACTTATTCAAACAAACTAAATTTAGAATTTATGTGCCGAATTATTCAAGTATATTCATTTATAAGATTTCCATGCGGATAAGATTTTATAGTGTAATTGAATCCCATATAAAATTTATTAGAGAAAAATTAATTCATATTAAATAATTTTAACGATCAGGTCTAATCTGATCTATATTTTTGATTTATATTATATTTAGTTTTAAAACAATGATCATTGTTACTGTTCATAAATCCTAAAAGCAAATTTCTTGGAAATAAAAGCTACCCTCTTATTTAAAATTAACTTGCAAATAACTCAACTACAAAATTTTAATATAAAATCATAAATAGTTCATTCTTAAGATTGATTCACTTTTAAGATAGGTTTATTCTTAAAATTTATACACCAATATCAAAATAATAATGTCAATAAAATTTGGAACTCTTCGTATTACACTTTATAGCTCTATAAAATAATATTTTTTTTCTGTTTTAGTAAAATTAACAATAACAATCCAAGACACAAGAAAAAAAAATTATAAAAATTGCAGGCAACTATAAAAGAAAACAACAAAAAGGTCAAAAACGATTTTAACACATTGTTAAAAAAAAAATTCGATTGGTAAAATTTCACAACTACCTCACATATTTGCCTTTCCTCGCATAAGCTTCCAATTCACATAAAAAAAAAAATCTGAATCACCATTCAACAGAAAACAAAACGCTGAACAATCAAAAATAAAATAATAATTCAGAAAAAAAAACAAAACACAAAATTATTGAAAAAATGCCCGTGGGATAAAATTTTTATATGAAATACAAAAATATTAAAAATTCTTGAAAAAATTTAAGAGAAACAAAAAAATGAATTTAGTGAATGCATAGGATCCACCAACTGCAAAAAAATTTTTTTTTTCTTTTTATAAACCAAAATCCTCCACCAATACCAGACAGAATAATCATGATATCACAAATCTTTCAAACATATTATGAATAAAAACTGTTGTACATTAAACATAAAGCCTTCAAGGAAAAATAAAACTTTTTTCAAGGAATTATTGAAAATAAAATAACAAAAAAATTAAAATAAATATTCTGGAATTGATGGTAAAATATGCATAATTCCTATCATAGGATCTTTCATACTATGCTTATCGTACAAACTATTCTCATGATTTGACTGAAGTTTGACCAGAGTATGACATGTTCGTATGTTCTGTTAAATCTCTTCATACAAAAACCAATGAGCCATGTTTGATATCTAAATTGTGGCTGAGGAAATAATCAACTTGCAAAATTTTAAAATAAAAAATGTTCTATTATTTGAAACTCTTAAATGTACAATAAAAAGCGTTAACTTAAAAAAAATTGCTAAATTTTTGTAATTTTAAGTAGAACTAAAATAGTAGGAACCACTCCGAAAGGCCAAATTAGTCTCAAAATGGAGGAAAGTGAATTGTATCAGAGATATAATCAAACATTTGAGGATTTTCAGTAAATAAATTTGAAACACAAATAAACTAACTTGCTAAATAAATTTTTTCTGCCAATGCTCAAAAAAATCTCAAAATAATCTAAGATCCGAAAACCTAAATTAAAAAATGCTAATTATTTAAATATTTCGCCCTTTTGAATTTCAATGAGCAAATTGTATTGCTAAGATTTCCCTAAAAAAATGTCTGCTTCTTACTAGCTGTCGCGAATACTCACTTTCATCTCTCCAAATTTGTTCAAAAAGTACTACGTCACATTTGTAGAGGTCTCTTCTTTCTTCGAAAACAGTATTCCTAAATTCTTTCTGCTATGAAAATTTTCATGATCGGGACTCTGTTTGCTAACTCATTTACCCATGTTTATTGAGTTTCTTAATTGATTCCAATGATCTTAAAAATTACGAGAAACTGTGATGTTGTGAAAAGCATATCATCCTGTTTACTTATTTCAACACGTTATCAGCTTATAATCTTCAATTTATAAATAGGTGATTCTCCAAATTTCATGTCAGCAAATCTAAAATGAGAATGAATTTAATAATATATTCCATTACTTAAAAGATCTAATAAAACAAATATCGAGTAAAAACCAAAAATATTATATGCCAGGTTATTCAAGAAAAAAAAAGAATAATAAAAAAGGAATAACATAATGATTTTAACAATAATAACGACCGCGATGATGTACCCAGACAGTCTCCTCCGCAAAAACTTCTAGGTTTTGTAACAATTTAACTGATATAAGGGCACTTAAGTCAAAACATGATTTTCTGTTTTCCTTGTTATATTTTTTTTATTCGGAATTGTATTATTTTTTTTTCTTCTCTTATTTTTCATATTTTCTATCTCTTTTTAATGCATTACCTTTAGTTCATTATAATAAGTTTGAGTTATAGATTTTTTCTTTATTCATCTCAATAATTTTAATTTTTTTATATTTTTCATTTTATAGTTGGTTTTTTTATTTAATTCATGAAGGTGGTTTGGATTTTTTGATTTTATTTGTTTTGTGTACCACATTAAAATGCACATAACCCCGTTACTATTTTCATGTACATACAAGCATACATGTTGAGTAAGCATAAATACAATATGTAGATCCTGCTTTTAGGATGTTTTTTTTTTGTTTCTTCAAAAAAATGAATTTTAAGAAGACTATAAAGACAAAAAAAAAACGTATTAAAGGAGAAAAATAAAAAAGACAAAAATTAAAAGCGTGTGGCGCGTGGGAGGCTAAAAATGCTGCTGCGCCGCTGCCGCCACCGTCATCATCATTCTATTGCAACACGATTTATTTCTTTTCTTTTTTTTGTACATGCATTTTTGTATGCATATGTAAATACTATAATGTTGCCATATTAAATTCAGTTTTAATAACACAGGAATCCTACTCGAATTCTACCCGAATCTTATTCTCATGCGAATTGATAATACAAATATTCATACAATATTTTTTGTTAATAAACTTCTGGTAAATTCTTTTAATTAATAGTAGTATGCGAAGAAAACTCGGACATGAAAAACCCAGATTCTGAAGAAAATTTGATGTTGGCTTCTTCTGTAATCAAACAAAAATCTCATATCAAACAAAAATAAATGATCATCACATCAAACAAAATGCATGAACCATGTTAATAAGATAATAGGGTTAAGATATCAAACATTTCTAAAAGTTTTCTGTTTGAACATCTATAAAATTTGTTTAATAAAAAAAATATTCTTATCGACAAAATGTATGAACCATGTTTGATCGCTAAACTTTTCCTTAAAACTTCGAATACTATTTGTACTGAGTAGGATATATTCGACAAATTTAGCTTTCCAATTAATATTGAACAATTTACATGCATAAATTGCCTGTTAATGAATTTGTGATTAATTTTCAGTACAGTTTAAAGTTTGAATCTTGCAAGCTTTTAATTATATCCGATGTCAAGTATTTTAACACTATAGAATTACTACACAAAAGTAATTCTATAGTGGTAAATTGCAATTTTCAATATCAAGATCGAGTGCATCTGGTAATATAATAGAAAAATAGAGGGCGCGCGACAGCAGTAAACTGCTTTAAATGTACTTGTTTTTTTTTTCGTTCTCCTTAATTTTTATTATTTAATTTTTTTCTCTATAATTTCTCTGTTTTTTTTTTTTTTTTGGAGATCTGTTTTTTTGTTATTATTTTATTATTTAAGGAGGAGTAGATCGCACAACACAGTATGTAACGTCTGTGATTTTATTTGATTTTCTTGCTTTTGCTTCTTATTTCTGTTTTTAAATTTTTGTACTGTTGGTGTCGTGTTAGCCTGTTTTATTTATACTAGATTATTTTTTTTCTGTTTTTCTTACAATATTAATTTATTTTGAGTAGTCACAGGTACAGAAATTTGAACAGGGAAAAATTAATGTTTACTTGATTTGTACTTTTTTTTCTTAAGCTCAAATTTGGTGCGATGCATTAAATTTTTCATAAAAAAAAAAACAAGACAATAAAGAAAATTTTTTTTTTGTAATCACGACTTTTGCTAAGGCATAACAATCAATCCTTTTTTATAGAATGAGAGAAATATGAAAATAAAAGAAGAAAAAAATAAAAAAATTAAAGAAGTGGTTAAAATTTTTATGAATGCAATTCCAGTTTTTCTCTTCTTCTGATTTTATTTATTTTTTATTCTATAGATTTTCTTGTTTTCATCTTGAATTGCTTTTGTTTGTACAAAAAAAAAAAAAATAAGAATAAATAAAAAATTATAATCTGTGTGGCGGCTTGCTTTTTTCATAAGTTGAAGTAAAGACGACATTAAAACGCTTGATATACAATCCAACTTCAAAACAATAAAGAAATAATAAAAATAAAGAGAAGAAAACAAAAAGAGCAGAAAAAGTTGCAAGTCGTGTGTGTGAACTGCAATGTTGGGCGAGTTTTTATTGTTCCGAAAAATTAAAAAAATCGAAAAAAAGAAAAGGAAAAATCAAAAATAAAATTTAAATGAATTGTTGGTACTTAATTTTTATATTTTAAAGTATTTTTTGTTTTTTTGATTATTATTTAAAAAAATTTAAAATAATCAAAAACGTCTACAATAAATTTGAGTTTCAGTTTGGAATTTTTTCAAAAAGTTTTTGAAAATGGATGATGAATATGAGTTCAAAATAGCAATTTAAATGCAATTTAGAATAAAATTTTCAATTATGTCAAACAGTCACATGACAGAAGCTACTGTCAAATTTTGATCTCGGTCTGTCAAATTACATATATTTATAATGTGCGTAAATAAAATCGAATCTGCATTAGTTGAAGCTTGTTGTAACAAAACGTATAATATGGCCTAATTTTTATATACAAAATTGAAATATAGGCAAGGGTTTAAGAAAATTAAAAACCGACGATACGAATCTCTGAGCTCTAAATGTTATCTTGTTTTAAGAAATTAAGCGTTGGTTAAACGGTATTCATAAATTCCGCTGCAACTGCCAAGAGATACAAAAGTCATCAAAATATTTTTTTTTTTGAAAATATCTCTTAAATGTCAGGAATAAAGTTCGCTCTTTTAAATTGATTCGAATAGTTTGATTGTTAATTTTGGTTCTGTTTGATTGTTAATTTTGGTTTTGATTGTTATTTTTCTTTTTTTTATTGTATTATAAAAAATATTTTTGATAAATTGAAATTGAGTGAGATTTGAATTGTAAGAATGTACATGAACGCTATACATTATTATCCAGCATCACAAAAAATAAACATAGAGAGAAGAGATGGAGAAGAAAAATAAATTTAAAAAAATTGTTATTATTGCTCTTTTGTTATACGAGAGTACATTACGTTTGATGTGCCATATTTGTTGGTTTTTCTTTTAATAAATTTATATAATAAAATTTAATTTATATTTTCTTCATGATTACCTTATTATTTATTTTATTTTTTTTGCTTTATTTTTTTTTTAAATTATTTACTTAAAGGACACACGTATATTTTTCATTTTTATTTTCGTTTTCTATCTCTGTCTTTTTCTTGTAAATTCGGAATAAAATACCATTTACAAAAAAAAAAGAAAAATAAGAATAAAATTGAAATTAATTGAATCCACTCAAAAATTGAATAGAGTAGTTATGTTATCGTTATAACAATAACTTGTCGAAAATTATTAGCCTTAAGAAGTCAAAAAATTATTAATTTATTTTACATCGTATTGGAACAATAAATTATGGCAAATAAGTAAAATGCACCGATCTTTCAGGCAGAGGCTCACGCCATTGAGCTATTTGCTCGTGAGTGCATTAGAAGGAACCTCAGAAGATGTAGGATCTATATTCTATCGAACAGCAGGGCTGTTCTTGCGGTCTTTTCGTTCGATGTGATTACATCAAATTTACATCAAATATAATAAAGCAGTGCGTCGAAGATCTTGGTGCTCTGGCTGGGTACAGCAATTTAACACTTATATGGGTGCCTGAGCATCGAGGAAATTATAAGAACGAGAAGGGTGATGAGCTGGCTCGCAAAGGAGAAACCATTTGTTTGAACGATAATCCTCCGGATCCTTGTGGTCTGGATTGGAAGGGTTAGGAGTAACTGGAGTCGGAATGCGCATTCCAAAAAATTCGTGGGATTCCCATGGAGGGAGGAAGAAAGCCGATCTCGTTGAGTCGTCCAGGTTTAAGATTGGTGTTCGGGATTCCCACTGGACATTATCTCATCATGATCGGAAAAGAATGGGCAAGGTGCAGAATGGGCTGCATACTAAGATTCGGTAGGGGTCTGGAATAATGCTCACACAACTGGATTACGAATCACAAGAGATCCAATGGATCCTTCTTTGAAAAAAAAAAAAATAGAATGCAAAGTAAAAAAAAAATAAGTTAAAAATGTTTATATTTTATTTAAACATTTCAATGTTCAATAATTCAAATGTTCTGTCTTATATTTCTTTAAAATTATTAAAATAAACATAAAATTTTTGCTATAATTTACCTATATTAAGGAAAAACATCAAAAATTTTACAAGAAGCGAATGTAGAAACTTTAACAAAAATAGTTATAATGCAAAATTATAAAGTTTTCCAAAACCACCTGCTTCTCTTCTTAATTTGCTATATAAATAATTATTAAATTTTTTTTTTCCTTTTTTATTCTTTTCAAATGAAATTCGATCCGTCTAACAGAATTTTAAAAATAAAGAATTCTTTTTTTCAGTAAGAAACCAAAACAAAAATTTTTAAAGAAAACAGAAAAATATTTGTTTTTAATAATCAAAGAACACAACAACTTAATTGCGTTCATAATGCATGTGTTTTTCCAAAACCCAAAAAAAAAAAAATTTGGAATAGGTAACACATGCGAAAAAATCATTCAATCGATTTATACAACATTAATTAATTATTGCAAAAAGGAAAGCCTTTAGGCTATAAATGTCCTTTATATTTTTTTCGAAGTTATCTCTCTATCATTGTTCTGATCGGAACGACTAAAATATTTTTACAGTTTTGTGTATAAATTTCAAGAAATTTCTAAAATAAATTTAGTATAAAATTTGCTCTTATTTTTTTTTTGTTCTCTTTATTCATTAAAAATCTTAAAAAAAATCAAAAATATTTTTACAGTTTTAAAATATTCTAATTCCTTTATGTTTATTTTTTACATGTATAGATCTCGAATAACATAGCCCCAAGCGATCGATTCTTTTTAAAAATAAAAAAGTAAAAGAAGAAATTTTATAAAGAAAATTTCACCGTCTACAATAGACTTAGAATTTAGAGGGAGACAAGAGAATTTTAAAGTTAAAAACAAAAAAAAATAAATTTAAAATCGATAGAAAATAAAAAATTCAAGGACATTATAAATTATATTTAAACAACATGGTGTTAAGTAATTTTTCATTCATTTTCAAATATTTTAAACATGAATTTTAAAATGATAACATTTCATTTTGATTATAGGTTTCCAAAAAGGTATAAATTATTTTATTTCTTTATATTTAAAATAATTATATTAATAATTGGAATTTAGTCACGAATTCAAAATCAAATATTTTCATGATTACGTCGTTTAAATTCCGAATTTTCAAAATTCTTTTTTAGAAAATTTAAATACAGACAAAGAAAAAAATTAAAAGTTTTTGAGAATTTCTTGAAAAATTTTATTTTTAAAAAAGACATTAATTGTATATACGTTTGAGTTAATTTTAAATTTAACTCAATTAACACGAAATTCAAAAGGATTTGTTACAGTTAGCACGGAACGCAACTGGCTGCATCCGTAATAGGACTTCTCTTTAATTATCGCGAGTTACATACTTCTCCTGCATGCACTGTATTGAAAATCCCAGTTTTTACAAAAATGGTAGTAATGTTGATCTAGAAACATAGCACAACGGAAAGAACTTGCAATAAGAACCGAAACACAAAAGAGTACCTTCAAAACATAGAAACAGTGTTTTAAATTAAAGGAAGCAAGCAAGTACGTGTAACGTATACAATGAGTCTCGCACTAATTGAAATTTGTAACCTCGCCTCAATCTCCAAAAAAAGTCCAAAAAAATTTCGCTCCCCCCAGAGAAATTCAATTGACTTGAAGTGAATCCCTTCGTTAGCTAGAACAATAATATATTGAGGAAAAAAAAGTTTAAATAATTTAAAACCGATGTATTTAATTTTAAATCTTGTAATCTTGTATTACTGAAATGAATGAACACTTACATTTCCACTTCTCATCCACTTTGTAATACGATAACACATACTTCTTAATTAAATATTAAAATCTATAGTGCACAATAATTATTATATTAGCTATTGAAGTGAATAATGGTTCGAGGTGTTAAAAAATGAAATTCTATAATTAATTAGCAAATTATAAAGGATTTTTACAACTTTTGAAAATTCTTTCAACAAATATATTACTCTTCTTCTCTCTCATTCATATTAATTTGTTAATTTCGTGCATATTGAAAATTTATTTAAGTTGCAAAATTATCAACTATTTAAAAAGTAAGTGTAAAATATTACATAATATTGTAAATTAAGTCTGGAATTTTATTTTAAATTCTTTGGCATGCATACTTTGTTATTACAATGTTTACGTTATAGTATAGTACAGAGCAGATGGTAAAAGAAAGCAAATTCCAATTATTGTAAATATAAAAAAAATGTTATTGGTATAGATGTCACTGGTGTAAGAAGTAAAATTTAATGTGAAAATTGGAAATTTTAATGTGATTTAATCAAAATGTTTGAGATAAGTGACTGATTACAGGAACGCATGAGAACTCACAATATTATGAGCTTAATTTAAATACAAAGTTGTGAGGATTTTGTAGCTAAAAAGTCACTGTAAAAATGTAAATGTTGTTTTTAATTCCACTGGAAGCAAGAAAAGTAAGGAGAAGTTAAAGTTTTTATTTAAACATTGAAATAAATTTTTAATATAAAAAATTTTAAATTAAAATTTAATAAAAGAAAACCATTAAAACAATAATTATTATGCTATTTGGATAGGTATTTTGCATAAATTAAGGTCATAGACTAGTCCGAACGAACAATTATCACTTAACATAACCTAAAAAGTCGTTTTAAATCTAAACTATTGCATTTCTCCTTTCTTAATATTTATAACCTTCTCAATATTGATGTAGAATTATTCAAATTTTTATAAAATTATTGCTTTAACATCGAATTCAATTTATGCCTCATATCTTTGAGTAATGAATAAAATAATCATATGATACGGATTATAATTATATATTTAATTTATTTATAAAATCTCAAAATATCATCTACATCTTTTATCTATATACAATAAAATGCTTTGTCGAAATTCTCTACGTATAAAAAAATTAACATTTGAAAGTAAATGATAATTAAGATAATAAAGCTACAAGGTATTAAAATATTATTTTTAATATAAAAATATTTAAAAGATCATAATCATAATAATAAATTTTGTTTTTTATTACTAGTATTTTATTTTTTAAGAAAAAATACATCAAAAACCTATTAAAAAAATTATCATAGACGCAAACCATAATTCCTTTTGTTTCTATAACACTTTGTATAAAAGTATAGCTATAATTAATTAATAAATATTTTAAAATGAAAACGATATCTTAATTGTTATTATGAATAAATTAATAAAAAAATTTTATATTAAATAAAAAAAAATTCAAAAAAGATTATAAACGCTTTTCATTTCTTCCACAATAGAGTTAAAATGGAACCAACCATTAAAAAGTATTGCCGTTTACTAGCTATTTTTATGGTGTTGGCTCACGTTGTAAGACAATGGCTATCTACCTATTGATATATAGATTACTAAAAAGAAATCTATAACAAATAAAAAAACGCACTTTTGTCTGTTTAGATGGCAATATTGCTTTTTCGGATAGAATCGAGAGGATCCCAAACCAAAAACAATTAAAAAAAAGGAAAATATAAACATTATTGTAAAACAAAAAGCCTTCTCTATTAGCGTTAACTTTTTTTTTGTCGGATTTTTAATGAACAACAAATTTATGGTAATTTTTGTGATATGGGATTTGACAAAAGAAAGGAAAATATCAACATCTTAGTGTTTTTCTATTCCACATAAGGCTTTTGTTATTTAAATATTTAAATTATAATTAAAAAGTGGCTTCTTATAAACATTAAGTAAAATCCGATGTTCCAATTGACATTTTTTTTGTTTCTTTTCTAAAATAATAAAATTAAATAAAAAAAAATTTGATAATTGATAAAAAAATTATTGACTAATTTATGTTATTTTGTGAACGACCGAAAAATATATATAAGTATGTAATTCAGAAAAAGAAAATAATAATTTGTAAATAAAATAAATTATGTAAAACAATAATAGAATTAAAAATTATTCAAGTCAATTATAGGATCAATATAGACATAGAGGATTAAGCTCGAAGTCTGTTGATTAATAGAACAATAAAACTGTTCTAGCTCTTTAGAACTTTTATAAATTTCAAAACTCACAATTTTGTTAGGTTAAATCCATTAGTTTAGTTTATTCAGAAATTTATATTTTAGATTTGAGTTATTTAATATATTTTGTTAGGGTGTTTTTTTTTCAAAAATATACAACATTCTAAATTAACAAAAAGTGTTATACGCCCAGATTATTATTTGCTCAAAAAGAGAACGTAATATATATGCATTTTCTCCAGTTCCTTTATTCAGGTACTAAAAATATTTTTAGAAAATTGCATAATTATAGGAGCTCATATACAAAAATTTAATTTTTCCTTACAAATTTTTTTAAATTACACTTTTAAACTTTACAAAGTTCTTTTATATTACTTTAACAAATAGTTTATCAATCAACTGAAACCCGAAATCTAACAAAATTTCGATTTTCAGGGTTATAACCATTCCCAATTATAAAAAATTAACTTTTGAATTAAATGTCAAATTATAATTTTAGAAATTATCAAGTTATTTGAATAAAATGTTATTATCGTAGGCGTATGATAAATTTAGTGACACCTATTGGTACGTACGCACATTTATAATGATATTAAAAGTTTACTTTGTAAACTGAAATAACAATCAAATTAGCATAACAAAACAGTTGCAGTGGAAGCATTTTACTGACATCTATTAAATGTAAATGCAAGCTATTTAGCATCATAAATTAATGAATCTTTATTGTTTTTATATTTTTTCAAATTTTTTTTTCTTCTCTTTTTAAATTTAAAACTTTTAACATTATTATTTTTTGGTCTTCTTTTGTATGGTAAGAAGGTAAAAAGAAAAAAAAAGTGGTGTTAAAAATATTTCAAAATGTGAAATTAACCATGAAAAAATAGGCATTAAAGAAACAAGAAAGCTACTACTACTTAACTGCTAAATGGTTATTTAAATAGATATTGAAATTCACTTATATCTCAATATCGAAAAATTACTTTTTTTTTGAATTTATATTTTTTTAATTTAGATTAGATTATTGTATAATAAGCGTATAACTAAAAATATTTTGGTAAATAGTTAACAAAGAAAAAAATTAATAATGTCGGTTAATAAAGATGAAAAGAGTATAGTAATGTTATTAACCAGTTATAAAGGTATTTTGAGGTTTTAGAATTTCTGATTGTTAATTGGTCTTGTATTATGAGCTCATATAAAAATATTGTTATATGAATTTTAAATTTTTATAGAAATAAGGTATTGTTATAAATATTTTTTTCTGTATACAAAACTATTACTTATTATTTAACAAACAATTGAATTTTCTTAATATTGCTGTAAATGAGCAATGGCTATCAAGCAATACCGCCTAAATCAAAATTAGTAGTTTTGAGTAAACCATATTTGAGACTGCTATCATACTTTATTAACAATTTTTCTAAATATGACCAAGATTTTGAATTTATAGTTTTTTTTTCAAAAGATAATGAAAATATTGAAATTTTATGAGAGATGCGATTATATGCGATTTTTAACCCATATCTCCTACAATTATTGGAGCTGAAAATTAATTTGAATTGTTTTTTCGAAATTAAAATCATAGGCAATTTTTTAATTTTGTTTTCTGCCCGAATCATATTTATCACGGAGAACAGGAGATATTTCTTATATAACATCGTTCAGTTACAAATTTTTTCTAGAAAATTAAATTTTAGAATCCAAATAAAAATAACTTGCAATGCAAGAATTACTTTAGCAATATACATACATGTATTTTACTGCAGAACTATTCAGAAGTTGAACATAAATGCAACAAAGTTGTCCAAGAGCCGCTATACAGATTCAAAAGCCGCTATACACATTTCACTAAATTTGCATACTACTCTGATTCCTGTGTCTTGACTCCTAAAATAAATATTATTTAATTAGCTTTATTTAATAATATAAATTTACTAAAAAAAAAAACACAATATTTTAATAAATACAATTTCATTTTTTCAATTGTTTGTTCTCGTATAACTTGTAAAATTTAGAATTCATTTAAATATTTAATATTTTTAAAAATATTATTTAAAAAAAAACAAAAATGTGTTGGTATTTTAATTATTGAAATTATATTTTGAATATTAAATTTGTCTTATAAACACCAATATTATTGTGTTTTGTGTCAAAAATTTTTTAACTAAAAATCATTCACAATAGCCAACTTTTTGTATATTCCTAATAATTTTCATATTATTATTAAAAATGAATATTAAAAAGTAAACACCTAGCTTTCATATAGAAAAATTCCTATTAATACAGTACACAAAAACTTGTTTACATTCCGAAAAATAAAAACAAAACAAGAATTCTGTCAATCGAACCATTAAAACTAGGTTTGGAAACTCTAATTGCTTCTTTTTTTCTTTCCTTTGTTTTGCCAGAACAATAGAGCAGCAGTATAGAACAAAAAAAAATTTTTTTGAAAAAATCTGAGCCACGAGATCTTATTACAAAATGAACAAAACACAAGAAATAAATATTTTTGAATTTCTTTTTTTTTAGGCTTGACAAAAGCCATTTTTACCGACTTAAGGTTCTCAATTCTTGTATGTTTGTTAAGCCATACCAAGAAGGAGCACCTTACTTACCATTTGAAAACAAAAATAATAACGAAATAGAAGAAGAAAAATAAAAATGAATATTTAGTTTAAAACTAAATGGAATTAAATAAAAAAAAAATTTAAGACAAACCTGCAGAAATGATTAAGTTTTAAACATTTTTTTGTTTTGTAAAGAAACCAACTATAATAACCGCACCTTATATATATTTTTAACTCACCTGTTGCAATCATATTAATTTATTTACACGTATACTACTGCAGTATGCATGTTTAAATGTTAGATTCTATATAGTTTCAATTCTTATTCATATTATGTGCATTTATTTTAATGGGTTCTTTATTATTTGTTGATCCCAACCGAAATATTAATATTATTTCTTTAACTAGTTTTGTCTTATATGTATTTATAACCTCTTTCATTAACTAAAACTTTGTTGTGTATACTGCAGTCACATTAAATGTGTGATTATAATGTGTAGCGCAGTACCGCAAGCAGACATTATTTATAAAAGAAAATTTACCGCTTTGCTTTTTGTTTGTTTCTTTGTTTGTTTGTTATTTAATATATTATTAGTTTTTTAAACGGTTCACAAAATATTTAAAAAATTCTCCTACGGGATGAAACGTGATAAAATTACCTATCATGGGATAAAATTCTTCTTCCATACATGTATATGCACATACTTACATATATGTTTGTATATGAAAACAAATAGTTATGTGGCCGTTATAGGTGTTTATTATTTTTGTACACGGCACACACACACAAATTATATAACGCACTCTCTTTAACTATTTTTATGTAAATTAAAATTCCATCTTTCTGTTATTTGGTGTATGATTAGATTGTGAATTCTAGTTATAATTGCAAGTAACAAGATGTGATCGAAAAAAAAACATGAAATGTATTGAGATTATAAATTCAATGGTAAATAAAATTAATTAATCAAAACTGACTGATTTGTTAACCTACGATGTATGACACTCAACACAACACTGAAAAGTGCCAATGTGCAATTTTAATTTTTTGTATAAATGCAGATTCCGATCTTCTATTCAGAATTATTAGTTGTCGTTTACATAAATATACGATAAAGTCTTAGGACTGTTTACATTTCGAACTGAAATTATCTGATTTTACATTAAAATTTGACAATTTACTACGAAAATTATAACTAAAATAAAACTCAGCTAATTATCGTTTAGAACTCTCACAAAAAATTATTTATCGTCATTTGATTTTTCAAATATCTAATAGTGAATCAGATGAGATTAGAGTAATTTATATTATTTGTTGTCGTATAAAATCTGTTGTAAAACAGTGTTTACATATACACGACTTTCATCACACTTAATAATAGATCAAGTGTTATCGTGTTCGTTTTTAAAATCAGGTTACAAAATTTTTACCTTATCAGAACGCGATTCTCACAACTCTGAACGAAATTCAAAAGCCTCTAATGCAATTATGATACCAGACATTGAATGATGTCGCGATTCTATATCTAATTATGAAGAAATAAAAGAGATTTTTAAGCAAGTTTTTGAAAGATAACATTTTCTCAGTCAATTATGGTGCTGAAATTGTATAGCATTGCCAATGAATTATTTATTATTATAGAAATTGAAACAAAAAATACTCTAAGAAAGATTTCAGTGCACAGTCTGTACATCACACTATTTAATACACACTGTTCTATTACTTATAAGAAAAGAAATTTTATCTTGTTTGAACAATTACACTATGTATGAAGAACAACAATGTATATTAACAAAAATTTATCTACATACACACAACGCTAAGAGGAAGAAGATGATCCTTCTCTCAACTGGATATCATTTATATTTCATTCATATATTATTAAAGATATTAAAAGCATCAACAGAATAATAAAAAAAAAAGAAATGCAATTTTTTACAATGTACTTGCTGCCATTGCGCTATTTGGTATTACCCGTGCATATTTTTACTTATGATATTTGCGAATTCCTAAGATTTTATTTTCATTTTTATACAAATATTGTGGAAACACAATATTATTGAGACGTACAATAAATTTGAATTTTCATTTGTCATACCTATAATGAAGAAAATGAATTAGAAAATTTATACGATTTTTTTGAGTTTGATAATCAAAATTTAATAGAATTAAAAATATGGCTCTTCAATTTTAATTACTTAAATATCAAATAGAACTTAAATTCATCATAAAATCCCATGAAAATTCAAATTAAATTTTAACTTTGGATTCATATTAAGAAATTTTTAGCTATCAAACATTAAGCACGAATTTTGTTTGATCGAACAAAAGTTTGATTAAAGTATGATACATAGATTTCAGGCGAAACAATTTAATATTGATTTTGTGTGATCAAACCTAATCAAATTTTTACAGATTTTTAAAAATAAAATTTAATATTTTAGTTGTACGTAATTATTGCTCAATTAGAATTACGCTTATTTTGTGTACAGTAATTTACTGATAAGGCATTTACACTTTTCAAGAGGTTTGTTTGACTGAATACAAGTTTGATGACAATCTGGTGTGTGAATATTGACCATACATTTCCAACTTGAAAATCACAAAAATTTAAAGTAAATTTCATTATAAAATTATAATACCAAATAGCGCAATGGTAACAGATAGAGATCACTTTGATTCTCAAAAATATTGTCGGATCATTCTGATTATACTATGTATATAATTCTTATAAAATCCAATCAACTCAACATTATCAACATTATAATAATTGTAAATAATCTTGCCTCTTCTTCAATTACAATATTATTCAAGAAATTATGTAAAATAAGTAAAAAATTATTTTCTTTTGAAATCGTCAAATTTTTTAAAAAAGTACAAGCATAAGAACAATAATTCTTTAAAAATCAGTTGGTGGCATATATTATGATATGCTTGTGTGATGTGTGCTGCCTTGGCTAAAATCATAAATATTTTATGAGTAAATAAACTATGCATAGTGGTGGTTAAACTAAAAAAAATCTTTAAGTAGTTTTTATATTCTTATTGAATCACACATATTCAAATATTGTGTAGACAACATTATTGTGTATTGCCGTATGTAATAATGTGTACACAGCATGTTAAGTATACAGACGTATAATATGAAAAATGAAACGCACTGCAAAATGCCTCTTCATTAAGATTTGAAAAGATTTTTCTGTTCTTTTTGTTCGTACTCGTGTTCTTTGTTTATCTTTTTTATTTAAATTGAAGAAAGAGACAAGAAAATTTTTTATTTCTGTTCTTTGAAGAATTTTTCCTCTTTCGCTTTGTTTTTTTTTTTTATTTTTAAATTACAAAAACGTGGGAAGATTATGTTAACGATTATCTTGTGCATATCTGACCTTTGCTAAGATTGCATGCTTCTTCAGATTCGTTTTGTTTTTGGTTTGTTTTCACATTTCTTTTTTTATTTTTGTATGGTTTTTGTCATGCTTCCCTCATTTTAAAGGAAAAATATCATGTAGATCAAATCACTTGCATTTTGTAAATGTAAAAAATGAATTTTATACAATGAATCATAATATTTTAAGAAAAAATGTAATTGTTGAATGCACTTAGATCTTATAGAAATTGTGATGATGGTGATAATGACGATGAAAATAATAATGGCAATGACGTACAAAGTGAAGTTTTTTCCTTTCTTTTCATATGACTGAAGAATACTTAAAAATGAGAAATCAATCAACGTGATCGGGTGAATATTATCTTCGTATTAATTCAACTGAAGATCGAAATGTTATTGATCTATGAAGTAATTGACGACTTATTCTACATGTTGACGCTTAGCAGTTTTCAATGAAGAGAAGAAATAATTAAATTTTTTTTGTTAATGTATGAAATTGTTATGTATGATTTTGAATGCACTTGTATGATTTAAAAATTATGAATAACACCATAAGTACTTTGAACGACTCAGGAAATACTTGTATGATTTTTCGTTAAATTTTATAATTCTAAATATATTTGTGTGATTTTTAAAAATATTCGTATAATTTTGTATACAATTTGTGTTGATTTGAAAAATACTTGTATGATTTCCAGTATACTTGTATGATTGTAAATATTCATATGATTTTTAAAATATTTGTATGATTTTGTAAAATACTTGTATAAGATTTTGAATAGGTTTGTATGATTTTGAATAAACTTGCATTATTTTCAATACACTTGTATGATTGTTAATTGCATAATACACATGTATTATCAAAATTACAGATTGTGTAAATTTCGGGAACAAGATAAGGGCCAAAAAAAAGAGGAGGGATTAAGATAATATCAAGAAAATCAAAATCAGAAAATCGAATTTTGTACATTTTATATCAATATCAAACGCAATTTAATTTTAAGAAATCTGTAAATGTTTTTAATGTGGCTTAAAATTTATTAGTAATATAAATTTAGCACTTAAAATATTAATTACCATTGCAATTTCCACGAAATATTTAAACAACTTAAAAAAAAATTAAATCTTAAAAATTTTGCGACCTTAATCTAAATTTTCTTTCCATTTTTTAAAATTATGAAATGTTTAAACACAATACATACGTACTGTAAAATTGATGCTATATTGAAATTTGAAACCGAATCCAGTCTGTTTTCAGGAATAATCATTAAATCGAGCATAAAACATATTGATATTAATGAAAACGACAGCATCCGGAGAGAATGGTTAGTATAAGTACCTAGAGTACCTTTATAAAATATTGAAAGCTAAATTTTGGTCAACAACAATTTATAAGATATGAGTGTGCAACCATAAACTCCTATATAAGCAAATATTACAAAATTCTTCTTATATAAAACCAGCTTTGATAATAAAATAAAGTAAGTAATCTGATCTCTTATATTTGATTTATTAAAAGTTCAATTTATAACATTTCTCTTATAGGTTTGTTGTGCGGTCGTTTACTTTCCATCTTATAAAATGAGATTAATTTATATTTTATTTAAAAAAAAATATTTACGATAACAGATGAATATTTTTATGTAATTCTTAATATCCTTTTCTTTTAATGGCACGCATGCGGAAAATAAAAATTGAATTTGACGTATGTCATTTGATAAAAAAAAAACACAAATAATGAACTTTGTTAATGCGGCCAGCCTAAGCATAAAATAGTGTACACATTTCCATTTATAATTTTAGGTGATCTTAATAATTTTTTGTAAAATTTAAATGATAGCAAGCAGATACTTGTATGGTAATAAAAAATTTAATATTGACGTGGTCTTTATAAATTTAGGAAGTGGTCATGAATTCGACTCTAAATAAAGCCTACTTCTGATACAAGTATGTGGTGTAGAAAGAACTGCAATTTACGTTCTTTTAGAATTCTACACCTAACATCACATACACAAGGGCAAAATTGTGCCTAAATTTTAAATTAATTACCGTCCTTCACCGTTTTACTACTGCTAAAAATATTTTGTCAAAATTTTATATTTATCTAAAATCCAACTTGCAACGTATCATAGAGTACCACTACACTAATCTTACACTCTTCAAGAATATAAATAAGTCTCACGTTTCATGGACATCCCTAAAAAATTTCTTTTTCTTTCGCATCCGTAAAACCGATTAGACTGATATTCTCCTCAGAATTCTGAAGTAGTCCTTGAATTGCCAAAGCCGCAACATCTGATCTCTTGACCATGTAAACAAAGGGTTAGTACTGTGTCAAAGTAACATTCAAAGTAATTGGCCTCTGATTATTGTCAGAGAACTATTAAGAATCATAGGAAAATGATTTAACAAAATGCCAAAGCGCCCCCATTTCTTTCGCCTAAAAAATTTTTAGCATACATATAACACACATTTCATATAACCACAAAATATTATTAAAATTATTCAAATATTAAAAGAAATAAAAATGTTATAAAATTTTCACCATGCAAGTTAGTAAACTAAAAAAAAAAAATTATGACCTTAAAAAAATTAAGATGATTTTTAACAAAATCTCCTAATCTCATCCTGAAAATCAAAGTACCTATATAAGATACAAGATGTGGGGAGATTTTAAGTATTATCACGTAATAAAGTTCTTTATTGTGTTATAACCAATTTTTTTACCGGTTTTTACCTGACTTTTTTTTTCTTTCTTACAATTTCAGTTAAAATTTTATTTCATATCACACAGAATTGATGACGCATGGTAGATTTATACAAGGATTTTTATTATTTTTCTGCCTTGCTCTTTCTTTTTACGGAGTCGGGTCGCATGGATCAAACCACAATAAAAAAAATAATATTTATAAAAGCAAGAAATAAAATAGTTATGAAGATAAAAATTTTAGATTTATTTATTTGTGTTTTATACAAAAGGGTTTCCTTTCTATTGTATCATGAAGGTGAATGATGGTAAAGGAATACTTTTAAGGGAAAAAAAGGGTTAAGTTCATAATTCAAAATGAAAAATATATTGTTCCAGTATTGCAACAGATAAGATAGAATTTCATATATAAAAATAATTAATGATCAAACTTGAAGAAAAGGATATTTGAACCTAAAAAGTTTTTTTTTCAAAATTACGTTCCTATAAAGAAACAAAAAATTTGGATCAAAGGCCTTTTGTATGATTTAATGATGCTATATATTGAATCGTGTTGCCCAATTCGTATTATAAAAGTAGATAGGTACTTATTTTTTTTTTTTGCTTCTGTGTACCCCTCATGAATTTATTGGATATTCATAGTTGAAGTAAAAAATCTCCCACAGACAATTTTTTGTAATTAAATAATTTGAATATAGAAAGTAATAAGATGCTTCCTTACTTTCATTTTCTATTCAAGAAACTTGTTTTTTATTTCTTTTAAGCATGTCTAACTGATTATGTCTATACATTTTATATTACATTCCTTATGAACTGATAAAAAATATGTGTGGTTTGATTGTCATTTTTAACAATTTCAATAGTCTTACAATTCGTTATCGGTCTATAAAACTAGAATTTTTTTTTTGGTTTTGTTAAGAAGAAATAAGAATATTGTTTAATTGTTTCTGTTTTATCCCTCCTACAAGGGTTTTTGTAATAATTTTTTATACATTTTGGGCATTTTATAGTTTAATCGCCTCTTCGTGCCTTGTAATTTTGGATTACATAATAATAGACATCATAGAATCAAGTATGCCAGAATGCTTGCTGGCAGAGATTTTTGTAAATAAACTGCAAGTAATTAAATATATTAGAAGAATAAAGACTAAAAGATGAATTAAATAATAGGCATCGTTGTAAAAGAAGTGCTTGGATAAAATTAGGCAAATGAATTTGGTTTCATATTTTTGTTCAGTAACAAACTATCGGCCAATTTAAACATGTCTGTCTTAACGTTCGTCCATCAAATCCGGTGATAACTAAAAAAAACTGATTCAGCTAAGCTCAATAAATTTATAAAAGTGCTTCATAGTGTACAGTAAATTGGAACCCTATGTAATTTAAAAAAAAGGACTGCAAAATATCTGTTTTCACGAAATTTTAATTTTGAATATAGAATTAAAAACTCTTATCTGACGTACTTGAAAGTTGCCGCGGCCAACTTCACCTTTTATGCGTTTTGTTTATTGAAATTTTGCGGGTTTTCCATATATACAACCGGCTTGTTACAATAAATTAGCTGTACATACTTCCATTGTGGTTCTAAAATTCCACACTCCAGGGTTTTTCTTATTCGGCAAAACCGCTTATAATCAATTTCACTTTCCAACTACAATAGAACATTAAAGATTTCACTCTCATTTCTCATTAATAATTTTGATATGAGAAAATTTTCATTGTCATATTATAAAAATAAAGCGGAAATTTTCTCTTTTAAAAATTTAAGTATGCACATATTTTGTTTTTATGACCTTTTTTTTTCTCTCTTTCATAGATAATAACTAAATTTACAGAAAAGAATAAAATTTTACACGTGATGTGTTCTTTCCAACAAAAAAAAATAAAAATCAAAAATTGTATATCTTATTTGTGTAGGGTCTTATTTTTATTCTAGTTTAATTGTTATTATCTTATATGACATTAACCTACACTAAAATTAAAGAAATGTCTAAAATGACGTATCATACCCATACAACGTAACAATAAAAATAAAATAATTTTTTTTTATTGTTTGTCAAGAAATCAAAATAAAGAATGTTCTTCAGAAAAACGCACAACCCCACACAAATACAAAATAAATAATAAAATAAGGAATCTTTTATCAAAAATAATATTGTCTCCCACATTTTTTTATTTTTTTTTTTTTGGAGAAAAATTGTAGGAAGATGAATTTACCATGTAATTGCTGAAGGCGTAAGTCTGGGTACAATTTTTGTATTTAAAGAACAAAAAATTTGAAGAAATTAATTTAAAACAACAATTCTTAAAAGAAATTCATTACTATGTATGTATTTAGGCTTTAACACTTTTAAACATAATAAAAAATTTAATTTTGTAAAAAAAAATAAATAATTTCTATTACCTGGACCTCTGTCTTCATCTACTAAATGTATTCTCCTTCGTTCCTCCATATTATTTTCAATAAGATTTCTATATAAAATCATTTTCCTTATATGTACATATATTCCCCTTCAGACAGGCAAACTTTTATTTTTCAACAGCTTCTGATAAAAATTGTTATACCGGCAAACATATTTTTATGTTTCAATAATTTTTTTTGAAATATACAGCGTTCCAGACGGACATATTTCAATTCTCTCCAAATAAATTGCGCTCCATTGACAACAAAATGTTCTTATTTCCAAAATTTTCCATATAAATTTCCGTCCAGTCGTACAAATTTCCATCTCTTAAAAATTTTTAATGTAACTTGCTTTTCAAATAAACAAATTTGATTTGACAGGGGACAATTACTGTGATCAAACCATTACCTCAGAAATAATTGCGATGGATATATAAATTATGAGAAAAAGATACTCGTATTTCCATATTCTTGAATTTCATGAACTTAAGTGAGTTATCGGCTTTCACATTGTTTGTGCAAAAATTTTGGCAAATCATTTCATTTCGTTTTAAAACCGCATTGAATAGGCAGCATCTATTTATACGTTGCAGCAACTAAGTAAAAATAATAAAAGTTTAGAGAAGCTGTTTAAAGGCAGTTTAGAAATTGATTTGCTTATAATTTAGAAGGCATAGATTTACATCATCTTTCAATTTACAACCATGATAACTTTCTCTCAAAAATTTATTAAGAAATTCAATTTCCTGATTCTACACTCTTGATTAATTACACAAAAATTATTATTAATGGTTATTTATACTAAATATTATGCGGCTAATTATAAAAAAAAAAAATAATTATTCTGAATGAAAAATGAAACTATAAAAATATTTCTTATTTATTTTTCTATTAAAAAATAAATAAGAAATATTTGAAAAAGTATATGAAAAAAAAAATTAATTTGTAATTCTAGAAGCTTATTATGAAGGTTATTGTTCCCTACTAATAGAATATCGTAATGAATGATGAGAAAATTTTTTGCAAATGCTTTAATTATAATGGTCAACTTCTCTTATGTGAGGCAGAAGGTAAATATACATTTCTGTAGAATGAATTTAATGAATGTGTGATGATTTCTTAAGCTTTCATAGAAAATTTCATACAAATATATCTAGTATATAATTAATATCTGAATAAATATCAAATTTCACAGGTTTCTGCAATACGTTACATAGCTACTGTGTGAAGGCGGAAATTTTTCTTATTTGAAAATGATTAAACAAAAGGAAGAAATTTTCTTTTTTGTTTTGTCTTTTTTTTTCGACATACAAGCATCTCTATACAATGTCGCCGTTCTAATGTGATATGAAATAAAACATGCAAGTGTAGAAAAAAAAGTCATGGAATTTACAGACTGTTCACACAAAATGATAGGTTTTTCAATTTGAATACAACATTGTAATTGAAATCAACAAAAAAAAACAGCTGCCTGTTATTATTATGATTGATACATTGTTATTTTTTAAGACCAAAAATTTACATCGTAATCACTAAAGAATTTAAATTTGCAGTACTAAAAAAGAGGAAGAAAAAATAATTAATTAAATGAAATACCAAATTTGATACAACAATTTAAACGCAACTTTTTGACTCATTGTAAATTGGATGTTAAGGTTGCTTTGGATAAAATTGTTCAGGTTAATACCGCTGCCGAATTTTATTTTTCAATAATTTATTCCGGATGTGCATTCGTACTGTGTTAATACACAAATCTGGCTATAAGTTGCAGTACATTACTTCTGAAATTCATATATCCAATAATTGGTGACGTTATTCAAATAAACATCCCATAAATTCCTTATATGTACAATATTCTCAGGATTATGGGTACCAAAATTCATTCTACAATATATTATTTTGTATAATTTAAAACTTAATTTTTAAAATTTTTGATAAAATTCTGAAGAATTTAATAAATATCCTTACTCTTGGCTTCCGCTATAAAAGGAGAATAAAAAAAATAAACAAAAAAAAAATAATGAAATCAGTTAAAAAATTGCATAACATTTTAAAATATTACTAATTTGATATTTGATGCAGGAAACTACAGGTATAGGTAAAGATTATTGATACACATATAATATATCCAAATTGCTCGAGATTTATGTAACAAGTATTCTTGAAGTATTCTAATTTTGTCTTGTTAAAGATTCGAATTATTGAACTTAAAAATTGATTGCTCTAAAAAGTGTCTCACATTTTCTTATATCGAGGATTATATATGGCTGCAACTATAAATATTATGAAAACTTAAACTGAAAGCTGTTCAAATTTATGCTATGTTCGATTATTTGTTTGTTCTGTCATTGACTTCTATTCGAATATTTGATTACAGTGCCGACACATATCATTAATGTCGACGTAAGCTTTTTACGACCAATACATGTTCTTTTCAGTGGAGTAAGTTTGCGCCACTAATTATAGTTTATATTACAATAATTAATAAAAAGTATAACAAAATTTACACTATACTTTGAAAATACCTAATAACTTTCATCTCTATTTGCAAAAGGGAGATACATTCATGAACCTGTTAAAAAATAACAGGTTCCCCGAAATTTCTCTAATATACAAATAAATACTAATGACTTCAGACCCGGTAAACAGAGAGTGACTGTCAGGTACCTCCTTTACAGGGTCCTTGTTTTGCAGGGGTTAATTGATGGCTTGTTATTTTTATTCTTAGAATTAATTTAATTGGAACTTTAGGTTTTTCAGCTCTTCAGGAAGAGCTTTTCATCTATTTATACATCAAATGACTATCATAACCATTCATTTCTCGTAATCATAACCACTCATTTATCGTTATACTAACTTTATCTAAATTAATTTTTGCATAGCCACAGTACTAGAGATTATTTTTGCAATTAATTTTTATTTAAGTTTAAAATAAAAATTTTCACGTATATGGCAATAATGTATGCTTTCGAAGACTTTTAAATACGAGATGATGACACTTGATTCACACATACAAACATCGTATATCAATGGTGTCGCTACTATACACGAGTACAAGCTATATTTATGAATTTTATGCATGAGTTTATCATGAGTATTGTAATTTATGAGTAAGGTGCTTTTGTTAAAAAAATGAGCCACGAGTAGAATTATTTTTTTCATTATTATTTACAGTTTTATTATGGAATTCTTACATTCATACATCCATACATACAAACATACATTATTATGTTTGTTTTACGATTGTTTATTATTTATTTATTTATTTTTTGCCTCTTTGTTTATCTTAAAAATCGTGTAAGTTGATATTCGCGAGAACGTTAATATTATTTCTTTACTTATTATTATTTTACTCGCTTCTCCAGTTATATTCTCATTATTATTTTTGTGTTATTTTAATTGTGTGAATCTGGCTCTGTGTTTATGTCGTTGTCGCCTTGCTTTGCCGGTGTCAGTTATGATGATTTGTTTGAGATGCAGTATTTTTGTAAAAATGTACACCTATACACACATCTATAGAATATAATATTATATAAGTGAGTTTGTACTATGAATAACAAAATTCTTTGATATTTTTTTTTATTGTTTTGCTGTTCTTTTTTTACTTTATTTATTCGCTCGCTTATTTACTTGCTTCTTTCATAATAATAAGCGTGTGTACACGCAATCTAGAATGGAATTTTGTGTAAACGAAAAAAAAAACTGATAAAATTTTTGTTTTTTTCTTTTTTCAGAAAAAACGTTTTTTGAATCAGCGGAATTTTTCGAGATTAATTGTTATTTTTATTTTTTCGAATGAAAATTTTTTATAGTAAAAATATAGAGGAAGTATTTTAAGTATGCGTCATAATAGTTTAAAAAAATAAAAGCAAACAAAAAATATTTTTGCAATTATGAATGGGAATTTTTTTCGAACTCAAAAACAAAAAAAAAGAAAAAGAAAAATATTCGCTGTTCTGCTGTAACTAGATTTTTATTATTTAGAAATATAATATATAAATTACGATTGTGATAAGGTTGAAACTCTATGTAATGAAAAAAAATTGAGAAACTATATTTTATAAAATTAGTTAAAGGGCCCTGATTTCAAAAATTGCAGTAAATTATTAAGATACACTTCAGCTTGTGAATTGCAATTGCTGAATTGTGTAGTTATACAATATTATTGTAAATTTGAAATCAAATAAGTTTTTTCGTTATCGCTTGTATAAATTTTGATGTGGATCTACTCGAAAAATTTAGATAAGAAGTATTAGAAAAATTTTTATTTAAAAAATTACATTCTAATGGCGTTTTTTTTTTGAAAATATTAGAAAAAATCTCAATTGGTATGGAAATTCGGTTCGTACGTAACATAAACAGATCGAATGAACGCACTTTCTAACACAGACCACGTTCATTCAATGATTTGTCAATGAAAGAATCATCAAGAGATCACAAGACACATTGTAGCCTATTGGCAAACATTGCATTTTAAAGACTATGCCTTTACTTATGAAAATATATTATTAAAAATTTATATTCCTTTCAACCTATAGTGGGCCTTATCAACTTAACAGCGTCGTATACCTAAAAATTCGACAAAAATTCGTTGCGACTTTATAAATGTGGACAAATCCAATTTGTTTTTTAATACAGCGTTACTTAAATTCTGTGTTTGGCATGAAAATGTATAGAAGCATGATTAGAAAAACTATATTTTCTTTCTAGATGGGCATTACAATATTCTCAAGTTTTTAACCTAAAAGAAAAAATTATCAATATAAAAATTTCAATACAATTTATGAATGAAAAATAATATTAATCCTTACATATTTTATTTTTGATACTATGCAACGAAAAATTACAAAATTATAACGCAGTTACAAAATAGAAAAATGTGCCAGTACATTATTGTCGGCTGGCAAATGATAGTGTACACAAAGAACATTCTAAAAAAAAAACTTTATTTGTTTGCTATAACAGGTAGGCACCTCTTTTCAGAAAATTATCTTGAAAATTGCTATGACATTTTTCCCTTATATATATAAGAACATATTTGTTGTGTTAGCAAACAAGGATGATATGGGAACCGTAAATAAAAAGTAGAAAAAAAAAACTGAAAAATTTCAATTCAGAAAAAATATTTTCTTTTTTTTTTTGACAAGGTAAAAATTCTTATAATTTCATTAAATTTGTAAATAAAATAATGGAAGTGTAAAGTCTCTTCAGAAATCTTTTTAGACAATATTTTTTTATAATTGTTGTCTCATAAAATTAAAGGGTTTTTCAATTAGAGTATTCGAATTTATTACAGGAATTAAATATAGGACAGACTGAGAAAATCGAAAATTTTTATATCAGTTTTGAAAAAGGTGTGGAATAAGATATTATTCAGATGGACTCCTCGACAGGGTGGCGGAAAGAAGCGAATTCAAATAACGTAATTTTTTCACTTAAAACAATATTTTGGGTCTTATCTCGTTTTGAATATAACGCGCCGTTTTATTGAAAGCAGACAATATTATCCGTTCCGTTGATAAATATAGCATCGTTAATATTCATGCAACGCTAACTGTTAAAGATATCGGTTTTTCCTCTATCATACCAAAATACACGACAACTTTTATTGATTATTAATTCCTTTAAAGGGGTATTCAAAAAATTTTGAAAGCGCTCAGCAAGTTGCTTGTTATTTTGAAAATGAAATTGAAGTATGTATTTTTAAAAGTTGTTGAGGTCCATATCGTTCCATACCATGATGATATTGTAAACTTTGCCGGTTAAAACTGACAATCAAATCCGAATACTTCTATTGAAAAACTCTTTAAATGTGAATTTGAGGTACGCAATTCAAAATGTTTTTTTGATATTTTATTTTGATATTTAAACAATATTTAAGGAAATCTAAATAGAAAAAAAAAAAAACAATTTTTAATGCCGGAATTGTTGAAATTTCTAAAATTAGATAAGAGTTGTTTTATTTATTTTGAACATTCCAAAACGAAACTCAGTTGAACACTTCAAAACGTATAAAAGTGAATGTGTGTATATTAAAAATGACGGATATTATAAAAATTCAAATGTTTATTAATAACTTATATAAGAAATGAATGTTTTTATTTTGCCATACATTCCACTGATAATAGAATTTAGAATAGGTTTGTTAAAATCACAGATAAAAGTATGATTAATTTTTGAAGTGAATTTGATTACAGAGGAAGAAAAAGTTTAGTAAAACATGAAATTTAAAGGGATTTAAGGAATACTTCAGTGTTTGTTCCTGCATATTGTATAAATAAGGATTTACACTTGTACAAGAATTTTTAATGAATAATTTATTGGGAAAAAGTTATTTTGAATCGATTGACATAAGAAAAGTTTCCCGAATAGCATTTAAAACTAATTTAAAACTGAAGCAAAGATCCGTCGATATTCGCTAAGTGGAATGATAGAATGCAGTCAAATGAACAGGAAGTAGTAGGACATATTACATTTTCCTTGCGACTTTGTGCCAAAAAGTTGATTTAGAAAAATTCTTAAAACTCGCGAGATAAACTCCCAGTTCTTAAAACTTGGGAAATGTAACAAGCTGAATAATAACAACCGGTGTCTGTTTATAATATATTTGAGCACAAAATCAATTTTTTTTTAAAAAATTTCTTTCAACAACTTTTCTTTTAACACTATATTTTAGAAGATAATATTCCGACTTCCAGGAATAACATTATACATATACCCACGAAATGAAGAACCTAAACCAAATCATTATAATCAATCAGTAAAAACATCGAGCCTCCATACCTCAACTTAATGAAATAGAATGTTCTTTTTATCGAATAATGTTTTAACAGAGAGTTTTCCTGTACTTTACAAAACATTTGCCAGACAATTCAGACAATTTAGCGTCTTATCAGACACTTGATGCATGAAAATGAATCAATATAGAAAATAGTGTTGTGTGTGATTTCCGAAAATACTGTAGAAATTTGATTGCCTTTCTTTCATCTATCATATTTAAAACAAATTATATTCAAATATTTATATTTAAAAAAATTTCCTTGTCCCGTTATTTTTTTGTTTGTTTCCTATTGTTTCATACAAAATATTTAGAGGCGCGTGTAAAAATTACAAGTATATTTTAGAATCAATTTCTTTCTTTAAAATTTTTATTTCTTTTTTTCTTTTTCACCAATCCATTTAGAATGTGGCAAGAGAACAGAAGAAAACTATGAATCACTGTCGTCATCACTATAATCATAATCAATACAATAATTTCAAATCTACAAATCTAAAATATGCACGAGCGAATGTTAAAACAATACATAACAAATAACAGACTAACTAAATAACTACGTACATAACTACTAAATATTCATAAACTCACTTTATCGACCGCCACCATTCTTGAATCGAGATAAGTGAAAAGAGTGTATGATTGGACTTGAATTTTATTATGCTTATTTTCTTTTCCAGTATCCAATTCACGCTGTTATTCATACCAATTTGATTTGGTTTTTCTGTCTTTTTTTTTTGTATTTCAAAAAATGTTCTCTTAATCTGAAATTGAAAGAGAATTCAGAAACAGAAAAAGGAAAAATATGAATAGAAAAAAAAAAAATAAAAATCTGATGTAGACTAAAATTTACCAACCAACCAACCATCCAGCACGAGCTTGGGAACTTTGAATTACATAGTGTTCTCACGGCCTTTATATGACTTGAAAGACTGACTTGATACCTAAATTGCGATTATTTTTTATTTATTTTCTTCTTTTTTTGTTTTTATAACTGCTGTTTTGATTTTTGAAGTTAGTTGCATTTTATTATGTCTGTTTTTTGTTTACTGGAGTACATTTTTTTTCCATTTTATATTGCATTCATTTTTTTTCATTATTATATTACGTTAAATGTATGATATTTTTGGTTAAATGTTTGTGTAATCTATATAATCCCGAGATTTTTGAAAATTTAAGTTTAATGAACTCATTCTAAAACTGTGCTTTATGTATGTATAATGGCGAAGTACTCAAAAACTAGAAAAATAATCTAAAGTGCACTTCATCTTAAAACTGTACCTTGCATAACTTAAAATGGCCGAGTACATTCGAAAACTAAATGCTGTATAAAATTCCCAAAAAATTTTCCAAACTGCCTTCAAGTTTTAGCCAATCCACTGCAGAATTGAATTGCCGTTTTGTTGCCACCAGTTTTTGTAAAACTATGACATAGCGTTAACTGCCTAAGGAATTACTATACACAAAATACTTTGTTTTTTTATCCTTTGAATATCTTATAAAGTTCATATTCATTTCCAAAGTTCCATTTTGCATTCGTCATTTCTAGGCAGCAATAATTTTTTAATAAGTTTGCATTTTTTCTAGGCAGCAATAATTTTTTAATAATTTTTCTGGAATCCGGCGATAATCGGAAAAACCGATTGTAATCATTAACATTTTGTTTTTCTTCTTTTAACTGATTGCAGACTACTTGCTTCTTAACACTGCTTCGCCCTTCTTACATACCTAATTTATTTTTTTTACTTATACCATTTATCAATTTTTATTCTAGTTTTTCTTTTCGTACAATTTTTTTAGCTTGTAATAAGTGAATTTGTTGTACTTGAAAAGAATTTCGTTTTTTCCCTGTAGTTCGTTCTTTATTTTGTTCTTAAATTTGCGAGCAATTCGTGAAGTGAAAATTACATAAATAAAGTTGGGTCAAACCAATGGTTTGTATTTTAGCACTTTTCCCTTCAACAAGTGAAAATTCTGCTTTTAAATACAGTCTATGTATACCTATCACACTATTAAAATTATTTTCATTCATATACAAAACTATTTCTAGGATTGCATATACTTAGGATGACGCATATATGCAGTCTTTGAAATAAAGCAAAAATTAATATAAAAAGGGGTTAACATAATGCTCGATTTTAAGGGTTAATTTTGTGAGTTAAGAAAAATAATTATATTTTTTAATTTCATTGAATTTACCGTTAGCTTTTTGCGTTTATAAAAATTTGGAAAAGCTTGCGGTTTCGGAAATATAAGGTGTCAAAAAGTCAAATTTTACGAATTTCAAGAGGTGATAACTTGAGAGGGGGTGGAGATGGAAAAAAATTTTCTTCTAACAAAATGAACTATTTATTAATATCTAAAAGCTCCTAAAATTTCAAGCTTCTACAGTCTGGGGTCTAGAAGAAAAACGACATCAAAAATTTGGAAAAAAACTACTTTAAATAACGGTAAATTTGAGCGGCCATTTTGTTTTTCTTAAGTTGAACTATAGTATACCACGCAAGGGGAAGCAAGCCACTGCCTTTCTGCGTTTGCAAAATTTCAAAAATGGTTATGGTTTCATTGGAACAAATATTTAAAAAAGGCCATTTTTAGGGTTTTGGGGGGGTATAACTTCTAGAAGGGGGGAGATAGGTAAAAATTTTGTTCTACGGAAATAAGTTTCTAGTGAAGATCTATGTACGTATTAAATTTCAGCTTTCTATCTTCAAAGGCGTAGAAGTTTTGTAAACAGACACACGGACGGACGGACGGACGGACGGACGGACGGACAGAGTGAAACTAATAAGCACTTTTTTCAAAAAATTTTTTGGAAAAGTGCTAAAAATATAAAAAAAAATTATATGTGAATGTTTAGTTAACTGGAATTATTCAACAAAGAATAATAAAAAAAATCTAGAAAAATAAAAATATCTAAAGTTGAATTTGAAATCAAAAGCAATATAAAAAGGAAAAGGTTAAAAGCGACTAAGAAGAATAATATGTCAAAAAAAAAATTAAGTAAATAAAAAAATTCAAAGCCGCCTTTGTGTCTTTTGATTTCATTTCTGTTATTATGATTGTGGCTGCACTTCTGTTCTCTTAGAATTCTAGTCTTGATTATATTAAGAGTGCACAAAAAAATGACAATATCTTTTGTCAGTAATTGTTAGTGTTTGATTATTTATAGATTTTATAAAGTAGATTTTATAATTGTGACAATTTTTTAAATTATTGTAGCAGATCAATTTATCAACTGGTTGCATTGATTTTAAAAATTACTTCAATTGCAGAAGCGAATATAATAAATGAACATTGGAGTTACATGTTACTGACTCCTTTAATATCTAACCGACGTGGTAGTAATTTACACACCTTCCACTTTTTATTTTGTGATTACACCCTTATCTTTCACACTTTCATATTCTCTGTATTTTTATATTGTTTTATCCTCTCTTACTCAGTGCCAATTCTGTTATCGTGCGTAAAGCACTTACAGAGAAATTGAGAGAGAGGTGTAATAATTGCTACCACCTCGAGTAATATGTTGAAAATTTTACCTCGTAAATTTAAGGTTAATTAAAAAGGAAGGTCGTAAAATTTTATAGCAAATGTATTACAATTTTCTCGATATTTTAAGATAACTCTGAAGAATTCAATGATGTTTTGAAAAATTTTGATTATTTAAAAATATTAGTATAAAAGGGAAATTTCATTATGGAGCACCATACTCAGGTATATTTTTTTTGCGAAATTTTTTGATTAAACCTAAACTTTAAAAATCAAGCCAATAATTTTAACCAAATTCTTGATTATGTTTTCAATAAATCTTTATCATCTCATATTTTTTTCAATTTTGTTGGTTGTAGTCACATTTAAGTACACTAACTATTTCCGGACAAGACCGTACAATTTCTTTTAAAACTTGATTTTGAATTTCCCTTAAACAAGTTACTGTAATTTTTTTTCGAATTGATTGTTCCAAATATTTTGCAATGTACTGTAGGCTATATTATGTATTTTGATCCATAAGTAGTGTAGTTCAACTTTTTTATGTTAATATTAAAAAATATATTATTATGTACTGTTTTTGTTTTTATAGCATTGCACAGATCATGTTTATAATCGGCTTTTTACTGAGGTTAACAAAGATCATGGTCAAATAATATATAAAATAGTTATAATACAAGTAAATATCTCAACCATAATGTCCATTATAAATATATTATGCACATATGATAAATGGATTAAAAAAAAACAATGCATTAAAACTCGATGTACATACATATGTACTTACATATTCAATTTATATATACTTTGGATTAACATTTAGCACATGTCTGACCTTTAATAGTTTTGCTTTTTCTTATTACAACGCCAAACGATAATTGTTAATGTTGCATAAAATATTTTTAGGCTAGAATATTTCATATTATTTTTTTTATATTATAAATGGATGAATGTGTATTGTAGTTATTATGACCTCATTTCTGGAAATAACCAAAATTGGTATCAAAAACAATTTGATATAACAGCATTATCTTCTTTCAAAAATTTGTATTACGAAACTAGGCGGCGGAAATTAGCCGAAACGACTACGTGAACTGTTCAGAATTTTGCATAGCAATATTACAAATTCATATCTTTATATAACAGGTGATGTCAAAATATTTTTCAGTTCTTGATCAAATTGACCCTGTAAATTCGCTTCATTCTGTGCAGTCCCGTTTATGTATGTGTATTCCAAATAAATTTTGAAATTTCGCCGCACAAAATCGTTCTTGTTCTGTTTTAACCTTAAATGCAATTTTTCCTCCTTTTTATATATAACAGTTTGAACAATTTAGAGCTTCCAATCCTTTAACGTTCCTATAATAAAAAGTACATAACATTAGATATTTATAATACAAAATTTCCCTAATTTTGGAAATTTTAATTTCAAGTTTAATTTAATACGAAATATACTCATTAAGTGATACACTCAACTTATTAAAAAAGGGAGAAAGAAAACTGGACTTAATTATAATCATGTTAAATTCACACCAATACAAAAATACCGTGTGAAATTCGTTAACACTTTTTTTTTCAAAAATCAAAGATTTTCAATTATTTTTTAAGCCGCTATTAAATTTTATCTTAAAAAAGCAGAAAAAAATCAGTAATTTTCAGAAAAATCATTGATTTTATTATGCACTTTCATTTATACATTGCGATAAAATTAAAATTTCCTCATTATGCTTAATTTTTTCATCACACACTATTCCAAAAATTCAGAAAGTGCACTACGCGGCATAATAATTACATTTAATAAGTAGGCTTTCGCATGCATCACTACAACTACAAAAAAAAGGTGTTAATAATTTTGTATTTAAAAATTTTAAGAGAAATTTAAATAGCAATCACTTCAGAACTTATAATCATTATCAAATTAAAGAAATTTTTTTATTCAAAATTTTTTATACTAAACCCGTTGTCTTATACACCTGTTTTAATATTACACTGCAACTACCAATAACCGTCAAAAAAGCAAAAAAAGTTTTTGTCATTTGAATTCAAATCATGTTTGTGTTATGACAAAAAATTGAGTTAACATTGACCTTTTACGGTAATGTCATTAAATAAAAAAATTATTATGTATGTAATTTTTAAAGATACGTGTGACTGTGAAATTGTAAAATTTCAGAGAAAAATAAGTACGTATAATCAAAACAAAATCTCATGACTGAAATTGAGTATATCACTGACATTTAAATTTGCTTCGGTGTCATCATTTAACTATAGGATACTTACAGTAAAAGGTTTTAAAAATATCAATTGGTTTCATGAAACACACATTTTTTATGAATCCAAGCAAATTTCCCGAGGGAATATCCTAGAACGATGTGTCCAACAGGGAGAATCCAAACAAATTGCCCCTTCTCTTTTAAACAAACTCTCACCACTCATTTCTCAAAGAGAAGTTTCCTCATGGTCTCCTTCCCGTTCCCATAGTAACTGCAGATGATTCTTAAGTCTGTAGCGTTATTGCTGTAGTTGTCCTTTATTAAATTCCTGACAGTAAATCAATTAGCAACTTTTAATATGTATCATCCATTATTAAACAGCAGTAAAAAAAATCATACTTTAAACTCAGATTTTAAAACACATTGTTATATAGGTATTATTGACGTTTGTACAAGGCTTCAAAAGCTTTTGAGTATATGACTTTTTCAGTTTCAATCACAGAATGCTTAATATTTTAAATTGTAAAAGCTGTGATAATCTTATTCTAAACGAAAGTAACAAATTATGTGTCAATTTTATTTTAAATTTGTAGTTAGAATTTTGATCCTAGCTTATTGTAATGTGGTGTGAAATTTAATACGATAATGTTAAGTATTTCTTTTTTATTTCAGCATTTCTTTAAAAAGTACCTACACACTTAGTTATTAAAATAACATTAGCAATTTCTTAAAAGAGAATAAGAAAAAAAAACGAAAACCAGAAAATTATTAGTAAGGGCTATCATAGCATACACTTTCAATTTAATTTAACTTTTAAACCTTACAGGCATTTCTCTATATAGGTTGTCATTATATTTTTATCATTGTTAAATCAATTTTTGCTTCTTCTTCACTCTAGTACTTGTTCTTATACTCATGTGATGTAGTTTAATCAAAAATATAATCAATGCAGTTAAACTGTAAGTTATTATTATAAAAAATTTATCAAATTATCAGATAATTAAGTCTCATCTTTCTATAATTTTGTACATGATAACGACTTAAATACTCACTTCTTTTTTTGTACGACTTTTAAAAATTCACGCCATTCGTATATCGATAACATGAGCGAGTTACACGGGATTCTTTCTTAAAAATGAATGGTACATACAAGTTCTTTAACAGCATTCCGATATAGCATTCTGTAATAACAAAAAAAAAAAATCGTCAATTTAATAATTTTGTACAAGTTTTGTAAATTCATTTGAAAATGAGTTGATTTTTTTTAATCAACATTATTGAAGTCCTTATATACTATTACTTTTCTTGTTTTTCACTAAAGTGTTAAATTTTAACACTTACATGAATTTTCTTTTGATTTAATTTTATTAAGCAGAACATTAATTTAATATAATTTTGATGTAAGTCGGAACCCCTTATCATGATTTATTTACAACGAAGTGGATATACAGAATGTTGAGATCAAATTTCGAAATCCTACATATAATGTTATCGCTGTTATATGCACATAAAAATTGTAAATTCAATAATAGCATGCAATCCTTTTGCAACAATATTGTGACTTATGTAGTGCATCGTTACCTTCTACATCAACAGATTTGAACCAAATTTATTCTTCAATAAGTAGGCGTGTGTGTATCTAACCTGGATTATTCATAGTAAAATGTAGTTGATTATAATTTCCTGTGAATGGATGAGTTGGAACATATGCAGCGAAAGATGCTGTTTAGCATCTGCACAATCCTGAATATTACGGTCAGTTTTGATGTTGGACAGTTGTCTGAGGTGTGTAACATTGAAATATTATTTCACATATGAGATTTGAAAACTCAAGGCTCTTCGATTAAAAAGGAGCGATCAACTGGTAGCGTAAACAACTTTCGCTGTTGCGGTTAAAACAAATAACAGCGTTTCAAATAAGTGAGACTTAAGTGAGGTTTCCAAAAATATGTTGCAATAAAATCGATGAACCACAAAAAGTTACTTCAGAATCTTGGTATGCACATTTTTGAATAATACTTCCAACATCAACTTTTAACCAAAATAATATTGAAATCTATAAAAATGTAAAAATAATTAGGTATTAAAATGTAAAACAGTGTTATAATTGAAGTAATTTGCATTGATTTTATATTATATGGCATTTTTAACACTTTCTGACTTTAATGTCCAAAGTTACAAGAAAAACAAAGATGAACAACTGTAAAAATTTAATATTTTTTTTTTTAGGTCAAGAAGTGAATGTGTTTTTACAATGGCAAAGTTTAAAAATTTAACTTCACCCACTAAACCAACATCTTATCTGGTTGAAACTTTCTATATAATGTCATGTTGCAAATCATTAGAAAAGATTAGTTGGATTCTAGCACATTTGTTCGAAGAGTTTAGACTTAGTTATTTTATCACATTTGTGCAAAGTACAGTAACATGCAAAATGACTGAAAGCACACAGCACTGCTCTGTTTCAATGAAACCGCCGACTTGCCTGCTAATTAAACATATTTTCCGCTTGAATTACATTACATTTAATCATATAAAATCTAACATATTCCTCCTTTACTACAATTTACATTAATATATTTATAAAACGTAACAATGTAAAATTTAAAAACTTAATTATAGTAAAGTTGGCATCTTAAAGGTGTTACAAATTTTCAATTTTTCATCTTAATTTTTTAAAAGTGATTCTAAAAGAAGTTTTCCAATTTTTTCTTTAATAATATAAAGTGTAAGTGCAATTATTTTGATTTTTCTTGTTTTAAGTTTTCTTTGAATCACATATATGAGCCGCGAATACATGGCTTGTCTTATAATTATATGCGCAATATAATAAAGTGCAATTCGCGACAAGATATGTACTTAAAAAATGATTTTGTGATTTCACACCCTTTATTACTGCCATAAACTTAACACTTCGTTTTCACTAAATACAGAAAATCAGGAATATAACAACAATCGATTAAATTACACAGTATATTAAATGTACCTGTGTGAACACATGCGTTTACAAACATAGTTTTAGCACGTTCTTAATTTTTTGCGTGTATAGAAGCTTACATTTGTAAATGCCAACTTGAAATCAAAAGAGGTGTTCTTCAATATGAAAACTGTTATTATTATTAAATGAAGGTAAAGATTTTTCTTTGTATTGAAAATAAATTCAAATGAAAATTGCAATTTTTCAAAAACAAAAGAAAAAGAAATCATCCATCATCAAATTTTTAAGAGAAAGAAAACTTATTAGGCTTCATTAGATGGTATACAACGATTTTATGCTCAAACACAAATATTTTTTAAGGTATATAACACAACGTACAGGATGTCCACGACTTTATGATATTACGACGAAAAAAAGAAAACGGATGTATTTTTCTATTCTCTCTAACAGAAGGTTTGGATTTCGTAAAAAAAATAAAATCTTAGGTCATTCTGTTAAAGTAACTAAATAATAAAGGATTTTCAGAATTTTCTATTAGAAATTTGTATAGCAGAATATATAAAATAACTGTACTTTTCAAGAACACTTTTATGAGGTCAGGCGCAAGTCAATACGGTGCAAGAAATTGTTCCCCGTACTAATTTATATCGAGTTCTTGCTGAATACTCTGTATATATTTTATTTAGATACAAAAGGTGTTAAGAGTACCAAATTATCTACAGTCATTTTACAGTTTAACTTACTTATACTTATATGCATATAAGAGTTTATTCGATTTCTTAAAATATTAGAAATTAAAGTTTTGAAATTCAATGAAAACGAATTACAGGTATTGCAGTTTTGAAAAAGGTAAGCAACAAAAAAAAAATAATTCTTAAAACCATTCCTTGACATAAGACCAAACATATAATAATTATATATAATGTATAACAGTTTAAAATACACGTTTGAAAAGAAATAAAAATTGATTAATTATAATTAATAATTGGTGGAACTTCATTTTGACACTAATTTTCCCTTTCATATTTTAATATTTTTCTTAAAAAAAAAATGTCACATTTATCATAATATGTCAAAATAAAATTAATATTTTGACATTCGCATGATTGTTTATTTTCTGTTCCGTTCGGAAAAAAATCAAGTTTTAAGTTCGAAATTTTGAATTTT
Organism: Condylostylus longicornis; assembly: GCF_029603195.1. Lineage (NCBI taxonomy): Eukaryota > Metazoa > Arthropoda > Insecta > Diptera > Dolichopodidae > Condylostylus > Condylostylus longicornis. The sequence continues at coordinate 3,851,818 of NW_026578045.1, forward strand.
TGTTTTTCTTAATTACCGCAATTAATCAATGGGAGTCTTAAAAAGAAACAAAAAGAGTTAACTTAAGAATTACTGCTGTATTTACTGAAAATTTAAGAAAATAATTGGAATTAGTGCTTATTGGAATATTTGTAAATATGTTTTAAAGAAAATGCCGAAGCAATGGCCTAAATTTTCATAATATCTTTGCAGCTTTAATTCATAGAGCATTTAGAAAAGAAAATCCTTTGTCAAAATATGTTTTACAAGAAAATTTTTTAAATTCTTCTGCCTTAACACTTGTCTACTTACACGAAAAAGTTTTGTTTCTTGATTCTTATGTTAGTTATTCAAAACAAAATGCGTTTACTTTTAAGGTTTCCTTTTTCTCAATATTTGACCTAAATCAAAAAAATTTATTACTTAACTTACATGTGTGCCTAAAGCAACATATAGATCATTATTATTCCAATTTATTTTGAAAACTACATACTTCAATATAAATTTTAAACTGCAACTTTATTATAATAAGCGGATTTAGTTTCTTATTCTACAATATAATATAATAAATAAAATTATTCTTAGAAACTGAATTATTGTTCTTATTCTTAAATATTCTTGAATTCAAGAAAATAAGCATCCGGTAATAATTTTATAAAATTTTATATAAGAAAATTTTTGCATATATTTAAAACTTTTTTCTTTTGTTTAATCAATTTTTGTTATTTCTTTTTTAAATTTTCAGGAAAAATATATTGTCAATTTAATGTAAAATATTCATTTCTTGGGTTCATCTTACATACCTAGGTACATATGTGTGGAATGATTTCCCTTTGTTAAAAAATGTGATTCGTTAAAATTATAAGAATAAACCTTAACCTACTTTAAATTGAATTCCAGTATTATTATATAGGTAAGTAAACTTGATTAAAAAAATAAGAAAATTTTTAAAAATTTTTCTTAATTTACGATGAAACTGAGCGTACAACTACGAGTAAGCGTATAAAATGAGAGCGTGCAACAATGAGGGTTTTATTTACAATACAATTTTTTTTTTTTGGAATCAATTTCAATCATCCACAATAATCCAGAAATAATGTGATTTTATTCAAGTAAAGAGTTGTTTTCTTCTTTTACAGAAAAACAATGAAAAACCATTTTCCTTTTATTATTACTTTAATGTTTTTTGTTCGCTTGTAGTGCCTTTCATCAGTACTGTTTTTACTTTTCAATCAAACAAAAATTGAAATTATTTTCTTGATAATCCATCAATCTCAAAAATACAAAAAATGAAATGATCTGCACAACAAAAAAAAATATAAATTTGATTGTTATTTTTAAGAAAAGCAAATACACGTACATTTATAAGCAAAATAATGAGAAATTTATACCGCTCAGTCAATAGCAGTAGTCCATTTCTAGATGTGATGCTTGTTTACCACAATTCTCAAAGGGTTTTCAAAATTCACACCTTAGTTTAGGGAATATTTTAACTAAATACTACATAAAACTTTGTTTTTAATTGAAATTTCATCCCTATAAACAAGTTTTCACTATTTCAATCTTTTTAAGAGCTTATATATGGACATTTTAGCTATAGTTTTGCTAAAATAATAGGATGCAAATTACAATTTAGTGAATCGTTTTTATGATCAGCAATTTCTAAAACCTATAATACTAATTTTAATATATATTTCTTTACTGCTTTTAATTAAAAATAATAATCGTTTAAATAAATAGCATTCGGAACTTATTTAAAAAATCGAAATGGTATTAAAACTATTTTTATTCGTCAACCAAAGGAAGGCTTCTTACAGAATTTTGAATCGCTACAAAACATACGGAATCCTCCAGCAATTTATGACAACATACTTTTTCTCTTTGGTATTACTTAAACTTCTAAACAAAAATAAATCAACTTACTTAATTCAAATCTATAAATTGATGTTCCCGGAGATAACAAAATTTAAGTAATTTCGAATTTAATTTTTTAGTCCTTCTAGTCTGAAAAGGATTCTTGTCGGCAATCTTCTATCAACAATGTCTTCTCATATCATCTCCTCGAATCATCTCTTCATATCATCTCCTCATATTATCTCCTCATATTGTCTCCTTGCAATATTTAGTCTTTGGTCTTCATTTTATAGTTTTTAGATTTTTCCTTAAGATTTTCGGACGAAGTTTAATAAGCCTTTGATAGTATAATAGCAGTAAGACGGCCATTACTCAAATAAAATCAAGTAAATTTTTCTAAAAAGAAAAAATTAAAAATAAAAAGTGAATCTTTTTTATCACATTTTTGTTTGTATAAAAGTTTAAAAAATTTTAGATTTTATTTTTTTTTCACGATTTTTATATTTTTAAAGTATAACAATATAAGTAGTACAGTATTTCTTTATAATACCATATGTGGTAACATAATTGATTGGATTAAAATAAAAATATTTGTTTTTATTTTAAGATTTCAACATAATCGTATATTACTTTTATAATACTAGCTTAGTCGATATATTTTATATTCGGAAGAATGATTGAAGGTTGACATGAAAGTATTCAACTATAACCTTCAATATTGTATCATAAGATTTATTATCGATGAGGTTTTCTATGATAACTATTGTAAGTATTGTGACTATTTTGTTTTTTATGTATACTGCATTCAATCAGTTTATTCAATTCTATTTTGGATAAAGTAGTACTTTGTATTACAAAATATAATGCAATGCCAATAATAATGCAATGTACATTTTTATGTTATAATGAGATTCATTTGGTTGAATTAAGTTAAAAATATTTATAACTACTCATCATATTATTTACAATTCAAATTCTAGGAAAATATTTTACAGTCTTAAAAATAATTTTAAATTTAGTTTCTCTCTGAAATTTATATAAAATGTTTAATAATTTCAATAATTTAATCAAATATCTTGAATACAATTTAATTATCATTCAAACAAAAATGTTTCCTCGCTCATAAATTTCATCAGATTAAAAGCATGTTAAGCTATTCTACATTATTAAAAGAGTTGAAATAGTCCAATGAGTCATATGAAAGCAATTCCTAATCACACAATCAACAATATAGTTGATTGGCATTAAAACACTAAAAGATTCTTACGACCTATAAGTTAGGTACATATTTAACTTATTATATCTACCTGTTTTAATTCAAACTGACCTCCCTCACAATCTTTTACTACATATGTTGGAAAATTAGCTAAATTTAATTTTGTACAAGAGCTTAATGTTCTCTTTTTATGCACGGATAATTCGGTGCAACTTTAATAATACAAAATATTTTGTAAATTTTTGTCGAACATGTTTGATTTTTATAGAACGTGTTTGATAAGTATTTTTTGTATAAATGCACTACTAAACCTATCAGTACAAGATTTATCCAATTACATTCAAAATTTTTTTACTTTTTTGGCAAAAATTATTCCAAAAATACAAAACACCACAAATCAATAATAAATAATGATAATTTTCAATACTTTTTCTGGCTGTTTATTAACTATATAATAAACACCAGCTAAATTCACATTTAATACAATATAAAAATTTTTTGATACCTTTCAAAAAATTTTTATATCATTTGCATTTAATCTTGAGTTTCATTACGATTATTTTGTATAATATACAATCAATATTATGGCACTATTATAATACTATCATGATGATATTCAATATACATTTTTATTGTTTAATTCGACAATCTTAATGTTTGATTGATATTGCAAAGTTGATTAAAGCAAAAATATTAATGCTTGATTGTAGATTGTTTGTATATAAAAATATGTTTATATATTTAAAGAATAGAGGATACACTTAAAGGCGGTAACGCAGAAGCCTTTTAAAGTTCCATTAAGGATTTTTTTATTTTTATTTTTTCTCTTCTTGCAGTTTTGTGCCTTTTTTTCTTTGTCGTGATGAGTTCTATACCTTATAAGGTGGAATTCAATTTTTTTTCTGTCTGTTTTTCCAAATATTTATGCATGCTTTTTGATCGGGTTTACATTTTATTGTTCGTTTTTGTTTTTGTAATAATAATTTCCTTCGTCATTCTGGAATATATTGGATACCGCCTGCCAATCTATAATCAAAAAACTAAAAACAAAAAAGAAAATTTGCAACAAGCATTTAATGGTTGGATAACTTTTTATTTTTATCTTTTTTGTTTCAATGACGATCGATATTCGTACGTACCTTCATAAATACATAAAATATCCAAGACAACGCTTTGAATTATTAAACTATCATACGAGTAAAATAATGATTTTGTTGTTGTCATGATATTTTTTTTTGCAAAAATTCCTCTCTTTTATTATAATACAAAAATGTGGTTTTAATAGTCAATATTTAAGCGTGTCGGCTTTTTATAGCTCTTATAAAGTGTAAATTTTATTATTATAAAATGTTTTTTGTTTTCATAAAAAAAGGGAAGAGAGAAGAGTGAAAATAGTCGAGGAATAATTAAAAGTGTGATAAGTTTAAAAATGTAATTTGTAAATTATAGGTTATGGGTGTGAGTGCATACGCATATGATACTTTCCTTGCCAGACTAAAATTAACAAGTTTTGGAAGTTATGCTGGAATTTTTGAAAAGCAGTGTTAATTAATATAGTTGTTTCTAGTAATAATTATTCTTACTTTGTATTAAGCGTACTTATTTATAATAAACATCATCTTGGAAAAATATTGACATCATGTTGTACACATAATATGGTAAGTGTTGAGATTTTTTTTAACTCGAGTAAATAAAATATAAAGATATTGTAAGTTTTGGTTTCAGTCCACTGTCATTTTTCAATAAAAGCTGTGTATAAGACACCTACATTTTTCAAACTTTAAACCGATCAAAAATAAAAGCGGATCTCAAATAAAGCCGATCCCCGAAAAGCTTCCAAAAAAGTTGATTCTGGTAAATTCTGTTAAAATATTTAAACTTAATTAATACAAGATATTGAAATTATTTGATATTATTTTGGAAAGAACGGAAATTAATTCGCTCTTAAACGTAAATTGAGAGTATTTATTTCTGACAAAATAAGAATTCCAAAAAATTGAGAATTCCTCACTCTCTCATTTTTATACATTAACGTTATTCTCTTTTACTAGACATTCTTTTGAAATGTAATTTACTAAAATTGTTTTTAAACAATATACTAAATAAAGTGTTTAAATTTGTGGACGATAACGAAACTCATTTGCGGTTTCTCATTTATTTTAAAAAATTCCAAAACATTAAAAACTAAAATTCTCTTATGTGAAATTTTAAAAGAGCTCTCTTCTTAGTAATAGTCTTCATTTTGCTCGAATTAGTGTTGCCAAATTTAAAATTTTAAATTGTTTTTGTACTCAAATCGTTATGATAATTAATTTAATAAATAATCATTTAATTAATTTTTATTAATAATAATTTTAAATTCTAAAATATTACAATGGTTTCTAAAAATTGTACCCAAGAAATTATTCAAAATTTCTGACTTAATTTTTTTAAATCAAACTGCAACGAATTCTAATTTAATGCATTATTTTCATATTTTTTCAAATATTTTTATACAGAATAATTGTAAATTATGATCGTGAACTTTTTTTTTAAATTTTATTATTTTAAGACGAAAATATTTGCCTTTTCTAAACTATAATTACGTAATTAATATTTACATTCTCTATATTGCAAATATTATTACTGCACTTTTATCACGTTTTATGAGAATCTATTAAAAGAAAAAAATTTAATTAAAGTACACAATTGTTTTTTTAACTTTACGACTCAAACTGTCGTAAAAAAAAGCCATAAAAATGAAATTCTTTAAATATTTTTAACTTTAGTCAGACTCATTAAAAATTTTCACATTATGCATTTTATTAAAAACAAAAATACAAAACTAATATTTGTAACTCTATATTTAATTACTTAATTTTCACATTACTTTGCTAATTTAAATTAGTAAAAAAGGTTAGACGAAACTAGTATTATAATTATAGATAAATTATTAAGAAAAAATTATCAAAGATAGGAAGGAAAGAATATTTGAATTTGAAATGCTAATTAATAAATAACGAAATAGTCCAAATACAAATTATATTATACTAGTTTGAGGAACCGGAAATACACTAATCATTTCCAACTCTATTTTAAATTTTAAATACACGTTTTTCAAATTTACATTTACAAGTATAATCCAGCTAAATCAGAAGTTTTTGTGTTTGAAACTAAGTTGTTCGAAGATCTATTACGTTATATGTATGTACATGTAAATGTATGAACAAACATATACTTTAGATGTATAATACATGTATGAAATATTTGGGGTCATATAAGTATGTAGTATAATAGTATACTCCCTAAGTGATAATGTAGACATTATACTGCACAAAAAATAGAATATTGACCAATGAAACATGTTAATGTTGAAAAGCTACTTCAACACCAATATAATATACATACATACATGTATATAGTTCGAAAGCATATAACATTCAAAACTGATCAACGATTATTAATCTTAATTTTAATATTAAAATAAAATAATAAATTTTGCCCTATAAATTTTATCCTATAGGGATAAATTTTTGTTTTTATTCTTGGAATATCAAGTATAAAATATTGTTTATATAGGAAAACTGCAAGTGAATATATAAGTATAAGATTGTTATATATGTACAGTAGTTGATCGAAATAATGAATTCCAATAGTTGGATCTTGAGTTGCCAAGGATTTTCTTCAAAAAAAAAAAAAATACATCCACTGTCTTAAAATTTTATGAATGAAATGAATTGTTGCTGTTAAAAGTTGTTCAAGATATTAACTATATCAAACTTTCAATTATGTATGAACAATGTTTGATTTGCAAACCCTATTGTTAAATAGTACAACTAAATGTAAATATAATCTTCTCTTTCGCTCTTATAAAAAATAGTATAAAAACGTGCTCATAACAATTTTTCAATGTGAATTAATTAAAACATTAAATCGATGTCATAAATTATACTAATTAAAATTTAATTAAAACATTACAGCGCCATAGTTCCAAATTAAATTCAATGATATATTTACTAGAATTGATTTCATAATTAAAAAACTAGGTTTAATATTTTGTATTAAAGATTCGTGAAATACAGCGTGATTGTATACATTTTCGAACAGCAATCTTATTTCAAAATTAAGTTGAACTCTGTATATAATCGGTGTTGAACATTAAATGAAAATATTCAAATTACTATGTTCATTGAGCAGAGTAATTACTGTTTTATGTACACGGAATTCTTAAATGTTTCAATCAATGGTAAAATGGTTTTTCTTGAAAATTTTATTCTGATTTATTGTATTCATTAAATTTACCTTGAAGATTCATGTTGTTAAGGATGTTATTTATCCGATTGTATCCTTTTTTTCTTATTTTTATACTTATTATTTTTTTTAATGTTTTTCAAGTTTCTCTTTGTATAACTTTATTTTTAAAAAGATTAATGAAACACGCGAAATTTTTGTATCACAAAGCCTTAAAACAAGAGAGAAAAAGAAAGAGAGAGAGAGGGAGAAAAAAAATAAAATTAAATTAAATTTTCTTGTTAATGCGAAAGAAGATTTAGTTTAAGAGTAATAAGTTACTCTTGATTTTCAGTTAGGTGTGTACGTAATATTAAACATATTGTTTGCATACAGTAAGAAAAAAATAAACAACTTAATTTAAAAATAAGTTTTGTTGTCGTGATTTAAGCCATATGTACATATAGGGTTTGCAATTTCGGAATCTCTTATTATACAAGCATAAATCTTGTGATGATATTGACAAAGTGGTCTAACATTTTCATAAAGAGTAAAATAAATCTTTTGTTTTTTTTTGTTTGCTTATTTTAATTTCTTTATTTTTAAGTATAAATTAGTTTAAATGAGCTTTAAGGTTTAAAACACTTCAGACATTTTTAAACACCATTCATATGTTTACATACTCGTATATGTATGAATATGTTAGTAAATTAAGTAATCTTTTTAAAAAGAAAGGAAATTATAAATCTCATCACGTGTTCTGTATTGATAAATGATTTCAATTCTCGTTAATTTGATTGATAGCATTTTCTTTGAAATTTGTCAACGTTTAAAAATTGAGAGGCAATTGAAATTGAATTGGATATTGTGTGATTGATAGATGTCATACAATATGTTTGAATCCAATAAACGATTTTTAAACTCAATAATTACTTTAACATTTATACATCTATACTTATATCAATTGCTTACAACATTTTACAGTGATTTCAAAAAAAGACCATTTAATTGAAAATGTTAGTTTCATACCAAATGCAAAAACATCAGCTTGTGGTTTGCTTCACATAGAATACTTTTTCAATCAGTCGGTTTAATAATTCTGCACCATCGACTTAAATTAAAATTTGTTGACTTGCAGCCAATAATATTTCTGATAGCAGATTTTATTTAAGGGCTCAGACAAACATGCAATTTTTAATATTAGTCTGGATTCTATTGCAGCTCCCTTATTGAATATAATAAAATCGTTGCGCGTACATGAAACCAACTAAACTATTGCGTCAAATCGAATTCAAATCGAATGTTATCGTTCAAATCGTTATCGTTCAAAAATTGAAATCAGTTTGTAACAAATTACAAACTATTTGATTCCTTAATTGTACGTGACCATACAGTTGCATGTGTGCGCGCTTCAATACAAAATTACAAATAAGCAATCAAATAGTTGTAAAACTATAACTTGCATGTCAATCTGAGCGCTTACACATTTAAATTAAGTAAAAAATATACCATTATTTAACTAATTGTGAAAATGTGTTCAAAAGCAATTTGATTACAAAATTAAATATTGGAAACATAATTCAATATACGACAATTAGAGCAATAGATAATAGGTGTATGATTTTAAACCAGTAAGCAGTAGTTATGTTTGAAACCTCTTGGTTCAAAGTATCCCTGGCATATCGGAATTTTAGTAATTTTGTTTTAATACAGCTTATATATCCGAATTGCTTAGCGCTGTTTCTATATCTAATCTATATACTATCCATATTTAAAATCTGGAGATTTAATGAATTTAACATGATCTTAATTAATAATTCTAATTCTATCTTATAGTAGATACTCGCAATTTATTTAATATATATTTTTAAATAAATTATTTTCTATATATGAAATCAAATAACAGCGCGACTACCGCACATACATATATGTATTCATAATAATTATAATACAAGCAGAAAGAATATTGTAGTAAAAAAATCATATTTTTTTTAATAAAATTTTTAAAAATGTAAACCAGTTCAATAACAAAACAACAATAATAATAATAATATTTAATAATCATAAAAATCCTCGCATATAAATTGCCATATCAATCCATAATAGGTTTTAAAAGTAAAGCCCTTTTATGTGTATTATGCATTTAAAATTATTGAGGAATACTTAAGTCACGTTAGTATATGTACTTGTATAAACATTTCACGTTGATCACTATTAAGGTATCCAACTGAGTAGACACATCCTCTTAAATATTTACAGAAAAAAAAAATATTTATAATTTAAAGCTGCTAAATTAAAATACAAGTTGAAAATCGCAAGCTCGCATACTAAATTTGAAGAAGAAATCAAAAAAAAATAAAGTTGGGTCAAACCAATGGTTTGTATTGTAGCACTTTTCCCTTCAACAAGTGAAAATTCTGCTTTTAAATACAGTCTACGAGTATGTATACCTATCACACTATTACAATTTTTTTCATTCATATACAAAACTATTTCTAGGATTGCATATATTTAGGATGAACGATTTATGTTAACATAATGCTCGACTTTAAGGGTTACTTGTGTGAGTTAAGAAAAATAATTATATTTTTTAATATCATGGAATTTACCGTTAACTTTTTGCGTTTATAGAAATTTGAAAAAGCTTGCGGTTTCAGAAATATAAGGTGTCGAAAATGCAAATTTTACAAATTTCAAGAGGCCATAACTTGAGAGGGGGTGGAGATGGAAAAAAATTTTCTTCTAACAAAATGAACTACATGTTAATGTCTAAAAGCCCCTAAAATTTCAAGCTTCTACAGGCTGGGGTCTAGAAGAAAAACGACATCAAAAATTTGGCAAAAAAGGACTGTAGATAACGGTAAATTTGAATGGCCATTTTGTTTTTCTAAAGTTTACCTATAGTATACCGTGGTAGGGGAAGCAAGCCACAGCCTTTCTGCGTTTGCAAAATTTCAAAAATGCTTATGGTTTCATTGCAACAAATAGTTAAAATAGGCCATTTTTAGTGCTTTGGGGGGGTATAACTTCTAGAGGGGAGGAGATAGGTAAAAATTTTGTTCTACAAAAATAAGTTTCTAATAAAGATCTATGTACGTATTAAATTTCAGCTTTGTATCTTTAAAAATGTAGAAGTTTTGTAAACAGACACACGGACAGACGGACGGACGGACGGACGGACGGACGGACGGACAGAGTGAAACTAATAAGCACTTTTTTTCAAAAAATTTTTGGAAAAGTGCTAAAAAAGAAAATGTTCTCTTTTTTGTTTGTGTTATAAAATTGGTTTTGATTGTGTTTTGTTTTTTATTTTTTTGTTTTGTATCTATTAAGAAGTGAACAATCGTGAGAACGTCTTTTGGCAGAAAAAAATGACAAACAAGATTCATATCTAAAATGATTTCAAGCTCTCAGTTGGACACCTTGAAAAATTTATTTATTTATTTAATTTTTTGTTTCTTCCTTTATCAATTTTTAAATTGGTTTCCTGCTTATATGTGAGGTATTATGAAACAAAATATTTGTTGTGTGGTATAATGCTTTAAATGCAATACAAGTTTTTTTCCTATTCCTATTTGTAGTTAATTCTTTGGGTAGCTTTTTCAACACATTTACCATATTTTTTCGTTATACTATATCACTATATAATTCTGCCCCAATAGAGTGGCTGTACGTTTGCAAGTACGTATCTCGTTAAATCCCCGATGCTCGTCTAACATAAATAGTTTTTCTTACTCCTTTCTCAAAGCTGAATAACACTCATGTTCAAAGCTGTACTAGCTTAAGTGAAAGAGCAGATGTAAACATTTATGCCGGTAGATAATATTTGTTATTTATAAGCTGATCTAAAATTCAAAACCATTAAAGAATAAAAATCAAAAACCCATCTATCATTTAAGTTGTAAGGATCAACTCAAGCACACTTTTAAAAAAGAAATTCTTAAATTTATATGGACTTTAACTGTTTCAACTAATCAATTCATTGGACATTATGTTGAATATATAATTTAGTGCTTTTAAATTCTCAATTTTTTAAATTTCTTTGTGATTTTATAAAATTATTCGTTAAAAATTTTTAATCCAAATTAGTACATGAATATATAAATAATAATTATTTTTATTTTTTTTTGTACTAAAATAAAAGCATACTTGGTGGGAGCCTTTTGACTATTAGAAAAATTCCAGACTATAAAATATAAAAAAAATAATAATCGGAAAACAACAAAACAAATAACCGCACCAACAAGTAATTTTATGATTTATAAAAGCGTCATCTTTTGGCCTTAAAAAATTTTAAACTCAGAATGTGTCGACAAAATTTATTATTATGTAGGCACACGCGTCTTTATGTCTAAGAAAACACCCTCGAGGTGATTTCTTTTCTCTTTCTATTTATTGAGTATATAATGTGTAAGTATAATTTTAAAAATAAAATAATAGATTCCTCTACTACAGAGTAGAAATTCATAAACAGCAGCAATATTAAGTAAAAGATCTATGCTGATCGTAAAAAAAAATTGAAAAGATGATAAAAATTAATAGTTGAAGAAAAAAATAACGCTTTTGATTTTGCTTGTTTTGTAACTAAATGACAACGTCTACCAGTAATAATAAATTTAGAATGTTACAATGCTAGGCCAAGTTTGGTTTGATTATAAAATCGGTAACTTGAAAATGAAAGAAATTCGACGAAAGAACATTGTTCTCTAATTGCGTTTTATAATTTTTGGGTTTTTAGGGAACATACTATTATTCGGAATCCAGCTTAACATAACCCATGATTAGCTTTACAGTTAGTGTTGAAATTACCAAATATAACATTTTTAAAATTCAGTATAACAGTTTGTAGATTCAGTATAGGTGTTAGAAGATTTAGCACTACAGTTTGGGCATTTAATGTAATGGTTTCGGATTGAAATATAACAGTTTGGCGAAGTATAACATTTTTATACAAAACTTTAAATTAAGCATTGTGAATTCGTTGTAAAACATTAAAATTTATATACAAATGTTTTGGATCGTACTTCAATTTCAATAAGCAGAAGTTTATTTTGAATATAAGAATTCTAGTTGTGACATATTGATATACCCTATATATAATTTATTTTTAAAATTGTATGATCTGATGCACTTTAAAATATTTTCTAATCTTTTATACGAAAACAATTTGCAATATAATAAATTTCGTATGGATAATTCTGGTTTTGATTCTTAACTCTTTAATATAATAGTGTCTGATATAAAATTAAGCTATAAATTGTCCCATATAGCGTTATTTAACGTTTCTACTATATATTTATGAATATAAATTTCATAAAGCTATCTAACCTATCTATCTAAAAAAAACTAATATAATATTAATAAAGAAAAATAGAGATGAAAATCAAAGGAAAAACCATACAATTTGCATGATTACACTTATTTATATTGTTTGTAGAAAAGGAAAATGCATTGGAAGGTGGTAAAATATAATGTTTTTTTTTAAATCAATTATTTTCATTATAGTTTGTCTTATTTTTGCTAGGTAATTGCAAATGAAGAGTTAAAAAATATTGCTGATTCAAATGTTATAATTAAAGATCTTTAATAATCGTAAAATATGAAATTTTTTACTATAATATTCTCTATCAACGTCAGCTTTTTCCTGTAGACTCTACATTAAATATATAATTAATTCAGAAATAGTATAATAAAACGATCACATAATTTTTAAATAGTCATTTCGTCTTAGGGCATATAATACTATACATATAACTATCGTAAAGCATAGCACTTTCAAAAAAACCAGCCTATACAAAGGAGTAGTTACCCATAATTTTCCCAGAAGATCATCTTATTTCTACAATAAGTAATCATAACTTTTAAAATATTACTCTAATTAACCCTGATACTTGACAATTAATTATAAATGAAATTTAATTAAAATGTAATTTCGATTGCAAACTCCAATTAATAAAAACTTCATTTCATAACCATCACAAAACCCCACCAATTAAATTTATTACATATTTACAAATAAATAAGTACTTTACTTAATATTACATAAATTTACACAAACATTTTAAATTTCATTTTTCACCAAGTTTAATTTTTCAGAGAAATTCCAATACATACACACAATTTTTAAATATAATTCTTATCCCATACTGCGTACAATATGCACCTATAGAGACTAGAGAGGATGGACCTTCATATATATAGCTTTCACTATTACTTATTGCACAATATGGTTTTCAAAGTCATTCAATTTTGTTTTCCTTTTATTTTGTTGCTATTTTCAATTAAATCCCCGAAAAATCATTTTCGTTAAATTAAATTGAAATATTGTAAGTTTTTAAATTTTTAGGAGATCTGCACGTTTTTGAAATTTTGTTTTGTTTTATACCACGAACTCATTTCGATCACAAAAATGTTAATTAAAAGAAAAAGAATTAAGTAAAAGTTTTTAGTTTTCAGTCATGACATTTTGTAACTGGAAAAAACAAGAGATAATTCCAGAAGCAACTTAAATAAAAAGTAAAATGTATAAAATGTGGCAAACGTCGTCTAAATTTAAAATTTGAGGCTCTCAAAGTCGCAAGCCTGAAAACAAAAAGGAGACCAAATGTTTTTGAAACAGGAAGATATAAATTTCAAAAAAAAAAAATGAAAAAAAAACTAATTGACAAACATTGTTTTTGTAAGATGTATGACTTCTGTCAGACTACATCTTCCGCTGACAGAAGTTGTACAATAATATGGCATTAGAACATAATTTAACAATTCCAACTCATAAGCTGAATTGTGTATTGATGCAGTAACACTATGCAATTTGAAATGAGCAGCAGAAATAAATGTTGTCAAAATTTACTCTGATAATTTAGATTTATTCAATTATACAATTTCAATTGCTTAATAAAGTAGTTTTTAGTTAAGTTCTCCCTCATAACTGTATTATTCGAATGGTACCACACCCTAGATTCGAATATTCACTTAATTGGCAAACGATAAAAATATTAATACTTGTGCACTGATTGAACCAAGAACAATTAAATTTCCAATATTTTCCGAATATTTCTTTAAAACAATTTATTATCAATAAGGGACGAAAGAGTAATTTTAACAGAAACAGTACCGAACCTTAAATTTATAAAACGAATAAAAACGAAATACATAAACTCTTGTTATCATTGAAGAAATTAAAGAAAATCCACGCGTTATTACTGTAAGCTTTTTATGAAAACTAAAAAAACAAAAAATAAAACGCGGTTTTAATAATAAAATTGTGTAAGTACAGTTAAGATATTAACGTGGATTTATGCTCACGTATCATACCTTCAGGATAATAATGTTCATTTTTTGCTCATTCTCCATTTTATTTATACGATCGATCACAGAGGAGCAGCATATATTGATCGCCAATCGATTTTATATACCAATATATTGCTGCTCCTTTCATTTCAAATAATGATCATCAATAAAAAAAATTGATCTGATTGGAACGGAAGATTCATGCTACTATAAAAAAATTTTCCTGTTGCTTACGTTGAATTATTAATGTTAAATTTCATTTGCAACCAATTTAAAAAAATTTTTAAAATACACCGTGAATGTATATGATGAATGGGTGATTTCTAATGAATTTTCTTTTAAATTCAAAGAAAGAGAGCAATTGAAAATTCGCGTGTAGTTTTCATTTGAATCAATGAGTCAATCTTTGTCATTTAGGTTTTTAAATATTTATTAACCCGTGTAAATGTTGGGCATGTCTACATAAATTTTAAATGCTCTGTTTAAAAAGTCTAATTTTAAGTCAATTTTAGGGCGGAATATCACTCGTCGCAAACAAGAGATTTCACGAATCGGATAGTGTCAATCAGAAATATGTGGACAGTAATTTTGAAATCAATTGCTCATTAAACATATTCTTAATTTACTATATTCTTAAATATTAAAAATACTGGAAATACTGCTCGGGCGCCAATCACTTCCTGATGAAATGGTAAGCAAAATTGAGTCGATTTGACATTGATAACTGTAATTTGACTGTAACGAATTACAGGGGAGGTTTCAAACAACAAAAAAACATCACCCTGTACAAAAAGTAATGTAACGTTTGAAATAAAAAAAAAACATTTTTTTTACTTATTTTGATTTTGGTGTATTGTGCAGTTTAATTTTTGCACAATAAAATTACAACAAAAGAAACAAGAACTTGTATAACGGTAAATATATTGGAAATTATATTTATTTTTTGTTTCTTTCATTTTTATTGTTTTGTTTTATTTCAATGGTATTTCATTGTCCATTTTCATATTATTATACTTATTTTTTTTTTAAGTATTATGTGTACATGATATCTTTGACAGACGCAGGTGTTATACTCTTGTACTTTAAGAAGCTATACAAACTAACGAAATGTAGAATTTTAATAAGGATTTGTTTTGCTTATTTTTAATTTTTTTTTTTTGAAACAATAAAATATTTTCAGGATTTATAATTGCATTGAAATCGAATTACGTGCTTTTAAAATAAACATGAAAAGTACAAATAAAAACAAAAAACGAAAAGAAACAATGCAGTCGGCTTTGTATGCATGTATGTGATGAATCTAGGGATTCGCACGTGCAAGATTATAATTTAATTATGTCGGAAATATTCTACCTGCAAAATAAATAGCAGAAATTAAGACGTGGTAATTTATTTAAAATTGTTTGCTTTGTTAGTAAACAAATGATCACAGGAAGTAATTTTCAAATTACTTTTAACCCGAAAATTTCAACTTTTAATGCAGAAATCAAAAATTTTATAAGTAAAGGATAGATATTTAAATAGTATTAAATATCTAATTCTATTAGATATTTAAATAGTATTTAAATGTCGAATGATTAGAATATAGTTTTAAGACTATATTGTTAAGCAACAAAACGCGTTCAACGTACTAGTACTGCAGTCAGTTTTTTGAATTTTAATTGTGCTGCTAAGTATTTTGTTAAGAGGTTCAATATTAA
This sequence comes from Condylostylus longicornis, assembly GCF_029603195.1. NCBI lineage: Eukaryota > Metazoa > Arthropoda > Insecta > Diptera > Dolichopodidae > Condylostylus > Condylostylus longicornis. The sequence goes on from NW_026578045.1 coordinate 3,868,066, forward strand.
TATTTTACCTGAAATTATTTCCACATAACTAAATCTACTACTGTAATATTTTTACAATGATCACAGAATCTTCAAATTTTCATTCTTCTCAATCAATATAATATAATGCAAACCATAAAACCGAAAAAAGAAACCCGCAAATATTTTCAATTTCAATATTTCCATTTCAAGCATAAACGTAAACGCTTCATTCAATCAGTTTATATTTAAAACAAAAAAAATATTTATTAAATTTTCGACAATCAACGTTTCCCATTCACCACTCACTCACTCAATTGACATTGTGCGCTCATGTGTATATAAACAAAGTCATTAGTATTCAGATCCTTCTTCTGTCACTAAAAAGAAAAATAATTGTTATAACATGTTAAAAATATTCACAATTGCTAATCACATCACAAGAATTGTTAAAAAAAAAAAATAAAAGCATAAAAATCCTGAAATAATGTGTAAAAAAAAGAAAATACATTTTCGTCCTTAATTCATTCGACAAAAAATTCAATTTCGATGTTTTGTCCACAAACTATGCCGTCTTTAAGAAAAATAAAAAAATTATAATCAAAATATTTCTTCTCATGTTAAGTTTCATTTTAAAGTGGCAAGAAAACACTGAAATAAATGAACACTAATATTTTGTAAAAGTGGTGACAAGTCGTAAGTCCCATTTAAAAGTTACCAACGACTGAGGTACTATAATAAAAAGAAATTGGCTCGTGTTAATTTTAATTTACAATAACGCATTCAATCCGCAGCATCGTGTTATTTAATTTTGGTTTGACTATATAAGTACCTACACAAGCATTGCGTTACAAGTTTACTTGATGCTCTAACGGTAAAATGTTCGTGAGGAAGATGTAAACAATCAAATGCATAAGTACATTTTGTGTGCAGAATGCTTATAAAAGCTTTGTCTACATATTACAATTATTTCCCAGCCATCCTTACAAAATTTATTTGAATTCTAAAAAATTTCTGTTATTATTGAAATTTTCTGCCATTATTACTTTGGAGCTTAGATAATTGAACGCTAATATAAAAACTATTTTAACCGATATTAAGAAAATTTTAAAACAAGGGACAATGTGACACAACAATTTAATAATTACCCTTAAAATATAATCAATCACTGCCTTTTATATAAGTATATTCAAAAAACCGATACTGGACTGGATGCTGCCGATTTAAAATAACTATATATAAAGAAAAAGAAAATATCAAAATTTCATTACTTGTTTTTTGAATCCCTTGACTCTTATTAAAAAAATACAAAAGAGTGGAAGGCAATATTGAATTGTTGAAATTTAATTGTTTTTGATTCTTAATTTATTATTTTTTTTTTTGTTGTCTTTTACGAAAATTTTTGCAATTTCTATATTGACATGCAGGTGCAATTTTATTTTCTTTTATATTAGTTTGCCTTGATTGCAATATCCTATAATGTGTAAGTGTATTATATAGGTACATAACATAACAGAGTAAAATATTGAAATGGAACAGTAAAATAATTGTTGAATATTTTGTTGTTTTCGATTAAATGTTTCGTGCCATATGATAATCATTCATTTAATGAGTTTACCGCATGATGTAACATAAGTATACGAGGCCTAGAAAGTGGACACAATACATTTTTGCATCATATCAAAACTTTAACACAAAATTTTTACCCATGACCTCAAGAACAGACAGCTACGAGATCAGGCAACTCAACTCGTGCAACTATATGATAAAATGCCATACCACCCGCGGAAGTTTATTAAATACAAACGACAAAAGTTCTAGATATGAGACAAAAAGTCAATCAAATGTTGCACAAAACGGGTTGGCCTCCTACGTTGTCTTTATTTGAGTCGTTGCCAAATTTTCTGTTCAACTTTTTATGTTTCTGAATTTTCTAAATTTAAAATCGGATCGCGACAACTCTTTCTTCTAGAGCTTGTTGGTTTCTTAGTCCGCGTTTTTTTAAGTTTTTTTTTCAATTATGTTTTTTGTATTTCAATTTCATATTGCTCAAAACCTAAAATAAGTATTCAAACTAAATTATATTTATTCCAATAGTAATCAAAGTATTAATACCGTAATGATTGTCAATTTTAGAAAATATTTTTTTTCTTTTTCTACAGATTTATAATGCGAGCTTTCCTTTTGCAGAAAAAGCGTGGTTGGGCATGGCGGAATCTATTTAGTAAAGGGAACCATAATTATTTTTTTTATAATATTGTTTTCTTTTACTAAAAGAATAAATAGCACAAAAGATTGAAATTCATTTTATAAAAATAATCACAAAGGGAAAGTAATCCCTTCAAAAGTGCTATTTTAAAAATTAAAAATTAATTTAAAAATTGCCTCCTTACGCAAAAACCAAATTGTCATATTGAACTTAATGCATTAACTTAATTTTTTAATTATTCATTCGACATTTTTATAACCCATCTTTTTATAAGTAATTCTTTTATTAAAATTTTCATTCAATTTACATAATATAGAAAGGTATAATTAAACGTATAGAAAGGTATAATTGCACTGTATGTGCATATACGATAAAATATGAGAATGTGAAGCTTGTAGTTAAATCAAAGAAAAATTGTTACCGTAAATATCGTCCGTCCCCAACATTGGTGGTCCTTTTCGATTGTTTTACATAACTTGTACAACACAGAAATAACAATTTCTTTATAAATTAAAACAAAGGAAAAATGAGAAAAAAAGGGAATGGCGGAACAAATTTTAATTGCAATTAAAATTAGGAATAAAACAATTAGAATGCATTGATATAAAAATCAATGATGATAACCGTATTTCCACTAAATATACATAGCAATTTTTTTATTAAAATCCTTTCCGAAAACGCCTGACTTAATATTATTTAAAATAGTCAAATGAGACCCTTGCTTTGAAAGGTAGGACATTTAATTTTTGAAATTTGAGCCAAAAAATAATAATAAGAGCGTGAAATTTTGAGTAGTAATAACCTAAAATAGTAAAGTATAATACCCAAACTCCTTAAATTTTAACGTAGAAGTTGCCGTTATGGTAAAACAATCGTATTAAAAAATATAAAGAGAGTCGGTTATTAAGAATAACCGTTAACTTAATCAATAATTAATTTGACATTTTGATTTTTAAAATAATTCGCAAAATATCTAAGATTCTGCCAACAATCACTACTACACACTTTTGGAAGAAATTTCTGACACTATAATTCGAGGAGGAGTAGAAATAGAGCCGAGTCTTGCTCTAGAGAAATGTTAATATTTCTTAACAAATATTAGAGATCTATTTAAATGACATTTTTACATTTTATATCAAACTTGCAAACGCATGTATTTCACAAACGTAAGTATATTTCGCAGAAATTTTCTTCTAAAACATGCTATACTCGTAAAAAATTGAGATTCACAAAAAAACATAAAATAATAATTAAAATATTAATGAGTGAAAGTCAATATTACCAAAAAATAAAAATGTGATTATAATAATTATTTAAATCACATTAAATTTAAAAAAATTTTGAGTAAAAATTTGCTCAATTTAACTCTATGTAGTAAATTACCTTTAAGGTAGCATTTAAACATCAAACAAAATTTGATGATTAAACTTAACAATTAAGAAATTGAATGAGAAATTTTGTGTACACATCAAACTTTAACATATTTGGCCAAATATGGTGCCAAAATAATTTTTTTTTATTCATATCGAGGTATCTACAAGTATTATGTATGAGTTGATCGTTATTATAGTATCAAAGAATACTTACACATAAAAAATTATTTATAATTATTCATTACCTCCTTCCAGTTGTATCCACGATCCATTATATCCATAATCCATTTACTCTTTTCTTTATCTCTTCATTTGTTATTCCAAATTGCTTTTAAAAATCCATATGTGCTTTTGTTTTGCATCAACTTTTTCCTTTAGATTTAATATCCCATAAGTATTCCTTTTTTTCGAATGTAATAAATTGGACAAGATTTGGCTCGTTCGATTTTGCTTGATATTGGACATTTATATACATCTAATTTTCATCAAATTTCCATTCACATTTATATTTTTCCAAAATGCAGTGCATGGCTCTAAAATTAAATTTAATTTCAGTTAAATAAATGGATTTCATAGATTTCTTATAGCTGAATTCATTACTGAGTACAGTTTAAGGATAAATTTTCTATTAGAATTCAAAAATTGCATACAATAGCAACATACAAAAATTAGAATTTTTTAAAAATAGCAAGTATAATAGTATAATTAGTATAAAATTTAAAAAGCTAACAGGAAAGGTTTACTATCAATCAAAATTTTATGCCAAAATTAATTTTAATTTTAAAAATTTCATATATTTATTAAATCTTCACAAAATTTTATACTGTCAACTTATAAAATAACAAATTAAATCTGAGATTATAGCGAAACATTATAAGTAGTAGAGAGTACGTGTGTGGTTGTTTTATTTATAAAAATAACAAAAGAGAATAATAAAAAATTTTAAATAATTTTTTTTAAATACTGAAATTCTATATCAGCGATGACACCTAATACGAGCATTTTTTATTTATAAGAACCAAAAAAAAACTGGCTTTTTTTTATTTGTTGTGGGTTCAAATAACATAAGAGTTGATTTTCATCGTTAAAAGCATAACTGCTACCTGTATTTCAGTTTAAAAAGAATATATTAAATTTTTTTAATAAAGTGCAATGAGTTTTTTTTTAATTTTTTGTTAAATTATAAAGCAGCACGTGCTATGAAATTTTAGGGTGGGTTTAATTATTTCACGCTTATTTTTTAATCGTTCTTTGTGTGAAAAACGTATTAAAATGAATGAAGTAACATCAATAAAACTGGAATTGCATTTGGAATCCTGTATATCTTATGCGGGAATCTAAATCATCTGGTATAATTTTTAGAGAACCCCACATTACTTTGCGTTAGTTCTTAGAATACTACTTAAGTTACGTAAAAATAATACAAGTTTTGAATTTCAAATCGTAGTATTATCCTTTACATTATTTAACTGGTGGCGTGTAAAAATGACAGTCGAAAGATCGGAATGTAAGTTAAAATTAAGAATCAAGAATTAGAATCAATAACACTTCCGTTAACAAAACCGGAGAACAAAACCATTAGCCGACCACTATTTGAAATGTCATGTTACTATTTCCTTAGCATATTTTCGGGATTCATAGTGAAATGCGTTGGTCGAATTTCAGCCAGAATGTATATAAAACTATAAAGAATTTTGCAAATTTGCAAAAAATTTTTAATTTTTACACTTTTGTTTAAAATTTCAAATCTTAATATTAAAATGTATTAAATAAATTTTAATAGAATATTGTACCACCCCATTTTAATCAACAAATTAAATTAAAATGTTGCATTTAATGGAAATTTTAACGCAGAAAACAAAAATCAACATTCAAAAATTACAAAATGAAACAAAAAAAAAACCCAAATCAAAAACGGATCAATACACAACTTTGAATAATTGAAAACAAAAAAAAAAATACCAGATCACTTAACATCTTAATGATTCATTCAAATTTGGATTAGACGCTTAAATTATTTTCAAGCTTCTTTTATTCAATCTTCGTATTCTTCTTTTTATTTTTGGTTTTTTACTTTTAATAAATAAAGTTCATTTATAGTATTGGAAGCCTACTTCAAAAACCTAAAATACCTACATATTATACAAGTTATAATAATTCTTACCACCTAAGCAATCTTATATATACCCAGTGCCATTTCAAATTTGATAACCATATAAATGATTTGAACTGACTGACAAATTCGATTATCCAAGATAAAATTTAGAAAAAAAACAACGAATAACACAAAAATAGAGAATTAAAAAAATCAAACAAATAATTGAAATTGGTTCATTTTTTGGTGAAAAACAAAAATTAAACAAACAAAAAGATACCCAACGCGACCTGACACATTTCCTATCCTATCAGCAGACAAAATCATCAAAAAAATTTAACATGAAAACAATAAGAGAAAAAAATATTAAAAAATATAAAAGGCACCCGCGACTTTGTTATACAAACGTATATAGTATAGAATTTATAATAGAAAAGTTAAAATAGTGGAATGTAGGTGGCGCAGAGACTATATTTGTTTTTTTGATTTTCTGTAAGAAGTGCGTGCGCAAACATCGTATACTCTATTCATATATAGAACACAATGACATTTTATTACCTATGCTGTTAAAATGGAAAGGTGTTTCCTATAAGTTTAGCAACTTTATAACATTAACTTTTTTTTTATTTTGAAACAGGAATACAAAATTGAAATTATAAAACGTTAGAGTAATAAAGGCCAAATTAAATTTTTTTTCTTAGTGAAATAATTATCGGATCGTAAACAAATGCAAAAGAGAAAAATGTCACAATAAATTATGAGTAAAATTTTTATAAGGAACGATATGAGGCGGATATTATAGAAAAAAAATCCATAAGAATAATTACGATATAATTGATTTTTGATTAATCCATTAAAAGATATTGTTCTTGGCTCCAGAGAAAATGTTATTTGCAGAAATCAGTTTAATTGTCAATGGATGAGTATATCATCGCGGTCTTCATTAACGGTAGTACACCAATATTTTCCAGCGTACATGCACTCTATGCATGTGTGTAAATGCCTTAATACATTTCATGTCTCAGTTAACAATTTAGGCGTACCTACACATATCTCAAATTTCTTGCTCTATAGCTCGATCATGTCAAACAATAATAGAATCACTGTTACGGCGCTAGTTTTTCCATAGACAAACTCATAAAATATTCAATCAAACGGAATCGATTAAACCTTGACAATAACGAAGTTTATTAAAAATAAAATTCTATTTAATTTGCAAAACCTGTATTACGACTAACTTGACTCTCTTTTAATAGACTTTACCGTTTTTGATACCTTATAGCATTCAAGATTAACGCCTTAATATTCATTTTTTGGAATTATTTATTTACACTTAAAATTTTCATTTAAAATCTTATACCACACACTTTTTTTTTGTTTTTTAAATTAATGTGTCGATGAAGCGTGCGCGTTTTAAATTCCTAAAAATATACTAGAAAAATTTGCAACTTTTCCACACAAAATCCATTTTTATAAATTTAAAATTTCAAAAAAAAAATTTTTGCTTTCAATTATTTTTTATTCATATGCCGCTCAAATGATCTAATCTCATTAAAATATGAACAAGCTATGGGTATAATGTTATACAAGCAAAAGTATATGTTGTACAACCGTGATGCGAAATTTGTACTATAAAAAATTTATATAAAAATCCCACAAATATTTTAAGTGCTTTTTTTTTTAAAATTATTTTCAAAAAAATTTTGGTTCGTTAAAGCGATGAACGAATTCTAGTGGAATAATAATATTCAATTTAGGTTTATAACAGGATAAAATAAAATTTAATTGAACTAAATTTTCGACTTTAAGATAACGAATTTAGACTCTAAGCATCTGACGAAATTTCTTGGAAAATCAATCATTCGACACAAATGAAAAGTCATATTATGCTTCAAAGATAGATGATAGGTAGGGATGTAAGCCGCCTCTTATGGCATGATTATTAATTCATAACAATAACGTATTAAGTGATTTGTAGTAATTTGTTCAAAATATGAAGTACAAATATGAAGTTTATATAATGTATAACGAACGCTCTTGAAACCTATTTTTGTAGGGACAAATCCGAAAATTTTTTTTTTTAAAATTTAATAATTTCTAAAACTCTAACATATTTGTTTTAATTTTATAACTACAACTTTTTGTTTTGCGTCATGTTCTTGAGTTAAAAAACTAAAATGTTAACAAAATTAAAAAAAAAAAAAAAATATTGTGGTGGATGATGCCCACTCTCTATTACCATGGTTAAACTCACCAATTTAAATTTGAAAAAAAAAATGAGTACATTTTTTCCCTATACTTTTATTATTTATTCATTTATCTATATTTTTTTCTCGAAATGAAGCACCCACAATAAAATTTTATGATACGCTAACGCACTTCATTTTAAACCAAAGCAAATAACAAATTTCTACTGTACAATTGATTTTAAATAAAAAAAAAAAATACATGGAAAATAATTTTTTAAAACAGACTGAACCTATTTGAATTATTTAGAATGGAAGCGTTCAAATATATCCAGGATGAGTAAGACTTCGAATACAAGGAAAATATCACGTTTGAGCATTTGAAACAATCACCATGAATTAAGGGTAAGTTTAAAGAATTATAAGAATAAGCTTTGAAGAAATCTTTCAGAACCCTGACAGGTTAAAAGGAGAATAAGTTTCAAAAAAATCATTGGAATGGAGTAGAACGACCATATTACATTCACATAATATCAATATGGTGGTTCAATTAAAATGTTCCACTCTATGAATGTAAATAAGTTTAAACATAATATAAGTTAAAATGTTTGTACAACTATTCTTTGTATTATGTAGGCTTTTGCAGTATTCTTTGTACATCATTATTTTCTCAATAAAATCGTTTGCAAAAAAAATTTTAACTGTGATCCTAATAAAATGTGTAATAAATGTCAATAAACTTTCAAAATATTTTATTTTATTAAATTTTTAATAGATTTTGGCGTCTCTGTAGGCAAAAAAAGAAAACAACAAATAAAGAAAAATCACCTATAATAAGTTAAAAAATAATTTACGGATTTGTTATATAGGTGACACCAAAAATATCATATTTAGTCACAAGGTACTGTTATGCATTGTACACTTCATAATATATTTTATGGTTATTGCTGATCTACATTTGCACATTAAATATTCTCAATAGGATTAAGAGAGACTGTCTCGCAAAAAGAAAAATTATAATTTTTAATTAAAGATTTTAAATAAGTGTCAATTTATTTTTTTAATATAACTTTAACTATAGTGGTGAATTTTTTTGTAATGCAATGAATTGTTTTACTTAATGGTGAATAATATTTTCTTTCTCTTATTTCATCATATTTTCGATTTTTAAAGTACCTAATTGGAAAATAAAAATTTTCTATAGAGTGGTTTTTTTTTGAACTGTGGTGAATTTTTTTAAATAATATTGAATAGAATCTTCTTTTGATTGTAACATTAGGCTCGTAATAATTACGATTTTTGAATTGCTCGAGTAGAAAATAAAAATTTTATCTAGACTAGTGAATAATTTTATTTGTGATAAATAATTTCTTAAAATGTTGAATAAACCTAATATATTCGTGAATCTTATTCACCAAAATTCTTTTATCTTTAGACATGCCCGTAACGCATTAGAAATTATCATACCTTAAAAATCAAATGTTCAATACAATTTAAATGTATTTTCACCACGTCTCACAATATTACATTTAACTAACGAACAATTTCTTAACAAAACTTTACGCTCTATGTTAAATCTTTCATGTATGAAATATCAGGAATATATATTGTTATAAAAAACTAAATTATTATGTCACGTATCACGTTAACAACCAAAGAAATTATTCAACTTGAGGTAATTTTTCACTTTAATGTCTTTATTTTAATATTGAATGCTGGATGAATAGAACATCCTAGTAATATTATTAAGCATTTTAAAACTTCTATGCCTATTTTATTGAACAGAAATATACAGTCAAGTATAACTAATATTAATTGTCCAAAACACCATTAAAACACATCCTCCTGTATAAAGTTTTGAACCTACAACAAATTTTCAATATAAAAGAATGTCTTAAGGAAAATATAATGGAAAAAAAAATATGTTTACATTATGCATTAAAAATATTGAAATATCTTATAATTTTTCATAGTCTTTATCTGAATTAAATAACGATGAAATTTTTTAGTAATTTCAAATTTAAGACTTCCAGACTTTTTCTTGTTTTTTATTCTTATATTAATTTTTCATTGTAGGTGTTGTGATAAATGTTCTAGTCTTTGCAGATCTATTTATTCTACTACAGTTTTTATGATCTTATTTAAAAATTCTTCAGAAAATTTTTTTTATAATTTAAAAATCATAATATCTCTGCTATTTATCAGTTCTTTTTCGAATAATAATTTAAAAAAGAGAAAAAAAACAACATAGCTATATGTAACAAAATAAAGTTGATCGTGGTCCAAGGATGAATTTAGAAAAAAAAACAACATTAAAACGAGTACATGGAACTGAAATGAGTACAATAAAAAAAAGAAGAATCTGTTTAAAGGGTGGTCTTCCAACACTATAAACAAAAGTCAGTGTAAAGAAGAACAATAAAAATTCAAGAAACAAAAAAAAATGAGAAATTTGACATGAAAAGAATTAAACGTGCTTCCTAATAACCGATGATACCTACATGGTTTACATTAAAAAAAATCAAGAAGACAACGAAAATATTTTAATGCTGGACTGCAATCTTGGATAGGAAGTTGTGAAAATAAAATTGAACAATTCGCGTGTTCACTCACAATTTTTTTTTGCTCTTATTTTATAATCATTACTAAAATTTCAAAATATTCAAAGTTTTTCATAATTCAGTCATTCTTAAACTTTAACTGCAACAGAATGATTCTTTAAATAAATTTTATGGAAAATTCGGAACTGTCCTGAAAAATCACCCTGAATTTCGTCCTTCCAATGAAGATCCAATACTTCTTTCTTACAAATTTTTTTTTGTATTGTAAAAGTATTAGGTCTGAAAAAATTAAGTGTAAGGGTATTTGCAAGACTTAACAGAAAATTGTTCATGCGTCAACAAATAAATTTTTGGCTGGAAACAAGAGAAACTTGTTGATTATGTGGAAAGTATAGAAGACCATTATATATCTACTGAAGGTAAATTTGCAGTTTTGATCGAAAAAAAAAAACTCGTGTGTCGCTTGTACAATCGAAAATGTGACCCCAATAAATTGACATTTATTACATAATTCTTATAACAACACATTTTTCCTTTAACAATTTCACTAACATCATCACAATATTAAAATTTAATAGTCTCTGATTTTTAAAATCTTCATTATTAATCGTTTATTGATAGACTATGATTATAGTTCTTTTTGAAAATCCATTATTCCATGAATAAACCATTCATAAAAATAAAAATTGGTTTGTTGCGTTCTTTTTTTCTCTTTTTCTTTCTTGATTTTTTTGTTGTAGGATTAAAAAAAAAACTCTACAAAAAGTGAAATGAATGTCTTCCGCTGTTCTTACTAAAACTTATAACCACTTCAGATTTCAATCTAATATTTTATGATATATAGCGTCAATATAGAATACAATATCAAGTCTTGGCATAACGCAATTTTTCGAATCAAGAACAAAAAAAACACAAAACGCGAAAAGTAAAACAAGGAACGAGATGAGAAAAAAGACTCAGGAAATAATTTCGGTGGTTTTTCTTTTAAATTTTTTTTTAATCAATGGGTCAGTTTTAAAGAATAACAAACAAACAAATCGACAATAAATAGATATGAAAAAAAAACCCCCACGAAGACAACGTTCTTTTTTTTGGTATATTCAAAAAAATATTTTGCAATGATTAAAACTGCTATCCAACGACAAACAATTATAACCATATTGTGTACGGGTAAATAAAGAATAAAATAAAAAAACATAAATATTCAAAATCACCCCTCCTCCTTCTTTGATTTTCTTTTGTGTAAATTGTTTGATCATTTAAGATCAGAAGCCTAAAGGGGATGACTACAACCTCAAGTCCAAAAATTAAAATAAAAAAAAAAGAAACAAAACAGTTACATGAAATAATAAAACAAAAATTATATAGTATTTTTGGGATTGACCACCCAACATAAAAGAAGCGTTGAGAAATTTAAACAAATCATAAATGTTAAGCGTACCAACCAAATAACCTATACATCGGATTGCTATATAAAATTAAATTCGTTCCTAAGAAGAATTCTTCTATAATACGTTATTATGCCATATTGATTTTGATTAAGGATCTTACGTATATTATATATTTCTTAAGAAACAAAACAAAGAGTGTTTAAAAAGTTCAAATATGCTAGTGTAAATTAGTTACCATAATATATTGGTGTTTCTTTAACCCGTGTATGTGATATCAGTACTGATAAGGTAATTTAAAGCTATTGTTATTAAATCCGGCTCTGCGGTTCGACATAATAATGATCCTGCTACTCCTGGGGTTCCTTCTGATACACTCCAAAGTACTCAATTCAAAGGCATGTTTCAGCCTGAAATATTAATGTATAGTGTCTGAGAATCCTTATAATGTTTACGTCCTCTCCGCACAAGCCCAGGCCCATCACTTCATTGGTTTTTGACCATCTGTGTAGAAAATCACAGCTCTAGGACCGAGTTGCGGACCCCCGTCGTCCCAGATCTGCCTTCCTTTATTTTAATCCATCTTTTAATGGCTTTCCTAAAAGAACCAAAAAAAATTTTTAATTACTATCAGTATATTGTACACATTTTTCGAATATATATATTTAAAAAATTGAAAAATTTCCCAAAAAAACATCTAAATCTCTAATGGGTTAATAGAAGTAAATAACTGATACTATTGACAGTGAGTGTTTCAAATTTATTAGATACTTTGAGAATTTATCAAACGAGCTATGTTCAAGTATGTCCATATGAAATTATATAAGAAAATAAATTTGATCCTTAAATTTTCTCTGAAATAAATTTGTTCTCTTCCTGCATTTTTGTTGTTATATTGTGTATGTTGAAACCAAAACTAAATTGAGTATGTATGCTTTAATTGTCAAAAAAGACAAAAACAATAACAATAACAAATACACCAAATCTTCAAAAATTTAAATTTTGCTCTTTTTCTACAAAGATTATAAAATTACTTGCGTACTGCTCTTACTTTCTTGAATATATGTAGTATGTTTAATTGTTGGTTGATTGGTTGGAGGTCGTTTACGATCGTGTGTGTCCTTATTATGTTTATTATCGGTTTGCGGTCATATTCGTATATATTTACGAACATTATAATAGGTTAATGGTTTATAATGAACAGCAATTACACATATTTTTAATATTTTAATATAATAAAAGGCATTTATTAGCAGAAAAAAAAACAACAAAGGGGGAAATTAAAATGTTAATTTTGAAGTAACATAAAAAAATGAATGTTTGTTAAACATACGCATACGTTACATTCAATCGTTCAAATTCACGATTTTTGGCATTATTTTACAATACATTATAATATATATGTATGTGCGCGTATGTGTGCATTTACTCTTAAATAAAATATATTAAGTTTAAGATTTAAATTGAATCATCATTTAAATTAAGAAGAAGGAAATAATTAATGTTTATTTGTATATCCATTACAAACGAAAATTATTGCAATTAATTAAATTAAAAAGAGCTTAAGGGCTTTTATAATAAAGTAATTTTATATTTTTTTAAACCGTGGGATAATTTTTCGGAACAAATATAAAGGAATATCATATTGATATAATTTTAGTAAATAAAAAATTTTAAATTCATTAACTTCAAAAATTACAATATAAATTACCATTAATTGTTCTGGATTGTTTAATTATTACCATTGCATGTTTACTATTTGCGAACGGATTAATTAAAATCTTCTATATAGCTTGAAGCTTTGAAAATTTTTACAGATTTTTAATGTAAGACTGGCATCAAAAACTTGCTGATAATAATATGCTGATTTTAAAAAAAGTTGTTTAATGTAGTAAATTTTAATAATGAAATAGTAATCAATAGTAATTAAAACTGCAAATACTATAAAACTGAATAATATCAATAATCGTTTAATTCTCACCTGGAAATTTTGTAGCCCACCATGGGGAAGATTTTATATTTTATATTTGAAAGTTTTGTGCATCCTTGAACAAATTTTATCCTGGAATTTATACAGAACATGTAGACCTTGCTATCCTATACACCTACAGCCATCAGTCAAAAGTTCTGAATGAGATTAAAACAGCTTTCATTGGTCTAAGCTCATCAAGCGATGTTTTCAAATATTATAAAGTCCAAGCAACTCTAATATGTTTTCAACAACACACTACAGAGTACTCTTCAACATGAAGAATCAACTTAACAGAATACTACGAACTCCTTCTCCTCTCGGTAAAATCAATAAACTAAATCCTTTGTAATACTTTGTGCATGTTTCTTCTGTCCGCTACTAATTTCCACGATAATTCCGCTGTTCAGTTTTTTAAGGTACAAAAAGTAATCAGTTTCTGCATAAGGCATCCCTTTCAGAAATTTTCATTTTGGACATCACTCTGAAAGTATTATATTTATAAATGAGAATTGTTGTAATCATTGTAAAATTTGGTTGTTAGGTTTTATGTACCCTTAAAGGTAGCATTAACTACTTCAGTTATGGTATTTGAAAATGCTATTAAGTTTGTTCTAAAAATTTCACTTAAATCCTAGCCAAGATTACAGTCTTCTTTCAGAAGGGTCATAGAAAAACCAATATTTCATTAAAGATCTCCTACTTCATAAACCAGTAGCAATAGAAGCCTATTGTTAATTGTTTTTCCTCAACAACGAATATAGAGCACACCCTGTATAAAATTTCTCTTATAGAAATTAACCCAAATAATTTTTTTTTTAAATATCTATCCATCAAAATAGATTTTATTCAAAAAAACAAAATATACGTACATTTTTTTTCTACAATAATTTTAATATTATTAAATTTGTTCGCCTTAAACTAATAACACCAACTCATATTTTTCTATATTATTATTTTTGTCTTCAATTTTTTTTAATGTTCATTCTATAAACATACACAAGTACATAAAAAAATATTTTGTACATTAAATACAATAATACTCTAATTTCACCTGGCCGCCCAATCAATATATTTTTTATTCTGAATACATATTTTTTTTTTTTTTGTAATATTACTAGCAACAAGTTGACTTAATTTGAAGAAACAAATAAAAATAATAAACAAGGAAAAATTGAAATTTTCTGCAACCCACGTGTTGATATCATCAAAAACCCAGAGTCAAACTTTTTATTAAATGCAATCGTCTTTCACATTTTATTATGACTCTTGCCATTTAAAAAAACAAAAATAAAAACTACAATTTTCATATCTTTTTTTGGTACGCGAAAACTTTGGCAAATTCATATTCATTATAAGCTAATAATAAATTGCATATAAGTTATACGTTCATTATATATACAGGGTGATGCAACAATGACAATTTTATCCGATTTATGAATGATGAATGGGTTTCGAATAAAATTTTTTCTGATATGGAATAATTTCTGTTATGTGTTAATTTCAACAATAATAACAACAAGTTAAAACTTTACCACAAGTTTTGCACTTCTGAACAAAACTCTTGTCCTAATTTATAAACTTTTAATTCTAAACAAAAATTTTATAAATTTTCATTGTCCTACACGATCATAAAAATCAGTGTTAAATCACTAATTACAGACTAACCCTGTATACACAGAGTATTTATGTACATGGTTATACTTAATCGCAATTTAGTCCACGAGACCCACACACAATTTATATTATATACTTTAAAAAAATTTCTAAGGTTGACATCACCGTCATCATTTCTCAGGTGACCATCAAATCGATATTATTATTATTTGATATACCTAGCTGTATTAAATTTATTTTGTAATATTTTTCATTATTTCTATTTTAAAATGTATGTATGTTTCCCACAGGTACATCTAACAATACATTTATAAATTATACGTGTACGAATGTGTGTTATGTAATAAATTCAAAACAAACATTTTATAAGAAATTCTCACATAGTCAACCATCAATATTATTTCTCCTACATGTTAACATTACATACAACAGATGATATTTTAAATTTTTTCTTTAATGTTATTTGATTGATACAAGTAATTAACAATAAATTAACACTTAGCTACCAAATATATACCAAACAGAAACGGAATTTGTGCAGTGATAGAGTATGCAACTGATTCAATAAGAAATGAATGCTATAACAAAATTGGTGTAATGTTTTTCCTCATTATTTTAGTCTTTGAACAAAACCCGTATTATATCTGTGATCACAATGAGAGTGGCTCTCAATAACAACCTATATTTGAATAAGATAAAATAGCCTTAGGCAGGATAGTCGGACCAACCAGAATCGCATAATGTAAGATCTTAGCTTAGGCGGAAATTAAGTTTCCCCTAAAACAGAAATTTCTATTTAATTACATTCCGGAAACGAGTATATTCATCTTTGAATGACTTTTGGTTAATTTTGTAAAATAAATTTTACAAAATTGCCGAAATTTTATTACAAAGTTTTACTATCTTTTAGTTTTGTTTTAAAAATTTAATTTTCTTATGAAATATTATTTAAACAGAAAAATATAAAAATGCCATTAATGGGTTAAACATATTTTATATTTCGATGATTACAATTTTTTTTTTTTAATTCTTCCAATAAAGGAGGCATTTAGTAATATATAAGCGCCTATACTGTCATATACAATAAACTTCTTTTGCGTGGTCATCACATATTATTATGAGATTCGATTCCCAAGTTTAAAATTCTTACAACATTATTTTACTTATTTTTTTATACTCTTAACGTTAAGAAGGCGTAAATGTCCTAATAAGCACAATCGTTTTAAACTGGAATAGATATACATAGAAATTTAGAATAAAATTTGTAAAATACAACATTATTAGTTTTATGTTTCACATATTCAACAACAAACATTTGACTACAATTCTTTTTTTCATCATGAAAAGTATTTCATATCATAAAAATGACGATTAATGACAACGAGAAATGAATCGTTCCGGTTAAATATAAAATTAATTGGACTTATAAGTTTAAAATCCTTTAAGAACAACGGAAGGTATAGCTAATTCTCAAAATTCTTCTAGTGCCATAATTCTTTATAAGAACACAAGATGGCCAGAGGTAGCAGAAGAGCATCAAGGTGGCAAATATTTAGACAAACTTTTGTACATGTACATAGATATTTGTAGTCAAAACATACTGTGTATGTTAATTCCAATTTTTAAATAAATTTGCTTGCTGCAGTCCTGAACCATATTTCACCTGTTGAAGGTCTATCACATGCTATTATCATGCTGTATTTCATCTTATCCAATTGCAATATGGGATGATTCATAATCATTTTACTTGTTATAATAAGAACACTTCACATTATGTATGTAAAATACTGTTAAATTTAATCGAAAGAATAACGATTTATTATATTATTTTTTTTTTTGTTATTTGAGACGTTAAACGTTCATGTAGGTATTTTGTTAGTTGGTTTATTACCCTCGATTTTTCGTCATTATATTATTTTATTCTACCGTGTGTTCTTCTATACACATGCTATTTATAGTCTTATACATGTTATGGTTTGAGTTTTACTTCAAACCAGACTTCATAAGAAGCTCTTATTTTAATTTCTTTATATATTGTATTCATTTAATGTTTCAAAAGATTTTTACTTATTATAATCAAATTGGATTTCTCATGTTATAGCAAATTTAAAGCGAAATTAAGAAATTTTAAAGATAATAATCTTAACATAACGCTTATAGAATGGGTTTTCAATAATTGACACAAGTTCTAAAATATTGGTTTGCAATCCTTTATGCATCGTTTAATTTTTTTTTTTCTTTTTTGAATCACATTGGAGGTATCAGGCTTAATTTTTTATCCAGTTGTTCACGGATTGAATGTCTCGCATAAAGTGTGTTTGTATATAAAAATTAAAGATAAGCATAATGTCTTACTCAAATGTTGTATAATTATTGCATAAAGGCGTAGGTGGAATTGAAAACTAAAAGAAAAATGATATAAAACGATCATTGGAACGTATAGCAATAAAAATGTTTTACTCTTTGTACTTGCTATACATATTAGTGATTATCAATATTTTAGTACTTATTTGAATGTAGAGCAAGGGATTGAAAGAATTAAGGAAATAAAAAAAATTGATGGTGACAGGTTTAATATTGAAACTTTTAACGGACCATACCGTAAATTTAACTGTATTTTTGGTCCACAACCATACAAGTTTTGGTCTACAACTGCTTCTTAGGCAATGGCGTCCCACACATTGCTGTATATTGCAATTAATACTTGATTAATTGCGATTAATCAAGGTTTCGAAAAAATTTTGCGGAGATCAGCAAAAGAAACTTAATGAATGCAGTATAAGTCTTGAAAAGGTTCAATAACTTTTAAAAAATTTTCCAATTAACAATTAATTCATTGCGGTTCATATATACAAAATTTCTCAATAAAATTTTAATGTTTTAATTTAATTCTTCTGATAATAACAGTAATTATGTTGTCGTCTTCATTATTCTATATCATCATTTCATTTTATATATCATTTAAATCATGATTATCATTATCAAAAAACCACAGCTCCCTTTTTATATACATGTATATATTTAAATAAAATTGAAATAACAAAAATATTCTTAATCGTATTGGTAAAATATATCCAGTAGCCGGCGTAATACAATAATAAATGATAATAAGATAGCCTTCAGATTATATTGAAAAGAATGTTAACGTGTAAAGCAAGAGAATTCATATTGAATGTTGGAAAAATTTTACAGACCTCCCTGAACTCATTCTGATTAACCATCATATGTGCATACATATATATAAACATGATTATGGGGATGGGATAATAATAGAGAATTAAAGTTTATTATGTGGTACACATTCTTAAATTCTATTCTATACGTACGTATGTGGGTATATGCGGATATAAAGTAAAAAACTGCAGTCAATATCATTGCAGTTGTCCTTGAATGAAATACGTTTTATGTATATTTTCATTTAAAAATTACTTCTCATCTCTATCCTAGAGATTTCCTAAAAACAAGAAACAAATTTAACAAAAAATGTGCTCATTTAGTTATATAAACTGCCTGTCCTTCCGGATTTTCAAAACTTATAAATTACTTTATTTAACTAGAATAAATTTTTCCCTTTACTTCTTGCCCTTTTTGAATTGATTATCAATTGGATTCGATTTCTAAGCTGTTAGATTTACTATTAAAAACTTTCATGTTAAAATTTCTCCAAAAAATATGCAATATTTCATGGCAATAAGAGAATTTTCGCAATAGATAATAATGAAACCAGGACTATTTAGAATGAGATCTGCACAAATTAGAGTTATTGTTCTTCGATCAAAATACAAATATAACTTCAAATTAGTATAGCCAACAACGTAATATTAACGACTCTGTAAATGTCCGTACAAGTCCACACTTATATTATTATATCATAAAGAAATGTGCTCTCTTTGCAAAATAATTGAAAGTAATTTTACAAAATCATGGGTCTGATCGATTTCATTTTTTATTACATATTTTTTATTTATATATGATTGCGTATCAGTCCAATATATCGTAGCGGCATATAGCAGTGGTTTTCATTTTCTATTCAAATTACTCAATTATAATTTTAAATTACTCAATTCTAATATAATATTATTATAGCTCATCAGTGGATTTCTACCACAAAACCATAAAAAAATGTGTTATTACAATAATATAAAGTCAAAAAAACAAAGAAGCAAATTATAAATGCAAAAAAAAATGAAAAATAAAAGGATAACGCAATGGTCGCTTTTATACAATGACGCAAAATGTTAAAATAAATTGAGTAATTTTTCTTAAATTACCAAAAGACAAGAATTATTTTTAATGCCCCCTATATCAAAAACTGATCATGTATAAATATAATATCTTAGAGGTTTCCGTTGTATTACTCATTTAAATAAAAAAAAAGTAGAATGATTTAAGAAGATTTATTGCTTAATTATTTAGGTAAAAATGATTAAATGTACCATGTTTATTAGGCAATAATTAATTTACACTGTACTCTGTATATCTGTATATAATTAAAATATAATTATTACTTTATGAAATGATATTAAAAACAAAATTTCTTCTTGTAAGATAAAATTTTACCCCCCATAAATGCGTGTGTAATGCGATCGGTAAATATAGAATTTAGATCGCTTATATATTATAATGAGTCAATTATGATTAATAATTCTTAAGAATAAAATTTAATTTTGAAATAATATGTTGTTTTATTTAAGTACATTTCAAATTTTTAATTTTAGTGTTCTAAAAAATAATGAAATTGATCTCAAGAAAATGTTTTCATTAAATTAAAATAATAAGATGCGGAAATAATAAAAATTCTTATGTAAATGTAGATGATTTATGTATAAATTAATATTCCTTAAGAAAATAATTTTTTTTTGCTTTAAATTTTAAAATAAAATTAAAAACAAAAAAATTTTTAAATAAAATTTTCCTAAACTTTCTACATCTTGGGTAATCTAACCTACTTCTATGAAAAATATTTTATGAAAAATCAACACTTTTTGGCAAATTACATTTTTTTAATAATAACAATTGGACAAAGAGCTCTAAAACTAAAATTCGATTATTCGGATTTTAAAATTAAGAGTTCTCATATCCCGAATTTTTAATTCCATTTGAAAATATACCTTATCTTGCAATAGCACTATACATTTTTCATTCAAAAATTTCAAAACATCATTAAAACTTCTCACCTTCCGAAGCAAAATCAATTTTGCACATACCAACTAATTCATACTTTTACAAAACGTGAAACATAATATACGAAAAACGCATATTTGATCATTCATTTAATTCTCATTCTGTATTAGAAAAAGTGAAATATAGAAAGAGACGCTTAATTTTCATAGAGTCGGATTTACTCTTCACGTTTCTTTTTAAAGAAAAATTAATTTTTAGGCTATTATTCTAGTACCAATAGATCTTTTGGTTTTACAATTGAGTTAAAAGCCTTCATTGGGTTCGAAACTTACCGCGAGAATTTCCTCAATATGAAAAATTGACCATTGTGAATTTCAATTTCTTGATTAGGTAGAATCGATCATGATGAATTTTATAATTTCTTCGGTACATAAAATGAATACATGATTAATTTTCATTTCTTCGGTATCTATAATGGACACTATGGTGAATATATATTAATATTTTCGCTACGTACATAATGGACACCATGGAGAATTTCAATTTCTCGATTAGATAGAACCGATCATGATGAATTTTATAATTTCTAAGGTACTTAAAATGGATACCATGGTTAATTTTAATTTCTTCATTACAGTACCCATAATAGATATTTTAGTGAATACATATTAAATTTTTCGGTACGTGTATAATCGACATCATGGTGAATTTTATTGTTGATTTACTCTAAAATGTAAAATTTCTATATATAGTTTTAATATGTTATTGTTTTCTCAAAAAAATATTACCACTATGACAATATTAATTTACTCCTTTTCTTCACAAATAGATTTTCATTTCTATTAATAACATCATGTTTTCTTTTCTTAAACTATTGATTCCAAATAATAAATATTTTAATATAATTAGCAACAACCAAAATATTAAAATATTCAAAATTCTAAATATAAACTTTTATATTTGAGATTCTATACTAAAAATAGATTGAGAAAAAAATTCCTTAATTTTAAAAATATGTAAATTTCTTATTAGAATATAAATATTAAATATTTACCATTACTATATGTATAAACTTCTGCTATTTATGTACCATTGTTACAATAGCTTTCAGAGAGAAGATTTCGCTAAAATTATTCATAATCGCTTAAATGAAAAAGAAAGAAAAAATTCTATTTTTAAAAATTCAATTAGTAATAAGATAAAGTAATTCAATCCAAATTCGATTTATTGTTAAAACCGAAGATGATTTGACAAAATTTAAGATTTACATAATAAAAAAAATATATATTTACAAAATGATACTAAACTACGTTAATTTTTGTTAATAAATTTAGTAAATAGGAATGACTCTGAAGAAGAAAAAAAAAAGAATAACACAAAAGCTTTTTGATTCTATGGGCTTCCTTTATTGAAATGAATTTTCAATATTTATATTACATTTAATAATAATTTAGGAAAATTCCACCATCATCAACAACTAATATTTACACATTTATTGCGATATAGAAAACCAATAACATACTAAAATCACACCATTCTATCATTTATCACCATTAACAATATTTTTTTTAATATATGTAGCTACATGTTATATTTAATTTTTTTCTTTACATTTTTAATATTTTCATATTTATTATTTAATTAAATAAAACTTAAATAATAATCAACTTTAAAGTGAATTCATCTAAACTCTAAGGTAAATTAGATTTAATTATATTATTTATTTTATTGAAATAATTAATAAAAGAATGATTTAACCCATTTGGCAATATTTGTACAATTACATCGATCAAAGTCGCTTGAGAACGCAATTCAAAAAACAATTATTTTTAAATCTTTCAAAAAAATCACCAACACTTGGTGGGGTGATAGATTATTTACTTGAGTTGTTAAAAAATTCACCATATACCCACTACCATACAAATTACAAAACTGAAAAATTAATTATTTTAAATAATGCTTCCTATCAAGCCTCTGAGAAAAATCAGATCACTTCTGACAAGCATGTATTTTCTACACAAATAAATGCTTATTATCTTTGAAAAATGAATATGAAGTTTAACTTAATTCCTCATTTAATACAACAGGAAAATTAAAGTAGGCTAGGTTAATTTTCCTACCGTATTTAAATAACGGTAGGAAAATTAAGGCATGCTTAAAAAACCAAATGGCGTACGAACTGGCTATTCGTAACGTTATTCACCAGTCCTACAGTCAAAGATCTTTTCACAACTGATAATGCTAAATTTTCTTTGTGACAATTCTTGTTTCGCTCATATAAGCGAATTATTCAATTCATAACAAACATTAAAATTCAAAAATTTTAATATTTATTTATTTTTATTTGAAAAAATTTCCATTAATTCATATCATTTTTTTATTCTCTCTCTCTCTCTCTTTCTGTTATATTCTTATAGTGAAAAAATTTCTGTTTTCATTAAAAAAAATTGTCGTGCGACCGATCGATCATAACTTAAACATCACGCTTCATTTTGTTATTTTTTTATTGAATGTTTTTTTTTTTTAAATTAATTTACTATAGATATGCATTGATAATTATGAATACAGTGTTACCTATATATAAAAAAAAAACGATAGAAAAAAAAAATATTTTCATAATATCGTTTTTATTTTTTGAACGAAGTGATGGAATGAGATAAGAAAAATGGTTAATTGATTTGCTAATTAAATTATTAAGTAAAATAACGTTTTTCCAGTATATGAAGTGTCAGCGCAAGCAACTAGAAAAAATTCCATTAAGTGAGAAAGCGTTTTTTTAAATATAGGTACATAATATATGGTTTTTTTTCTTAATTAATGCAAATTAATTGTTGTATAAATAAATAAATTTTTTAATTTGAACTCATCGATTAGGGAGCATTTGAAAAACTGGGCTTCAATATGTATGGATGATTATTGGTATTGGTATTATCGTTATTTAAATGATAAAATTTTTGTAATTGAAAAAAAATTAAAGTTAAATGAAGCTTGGGGAATATTTCGAATAGAGGGTTTTTCTTTGAGAAAAATTTTAGGGCCTCTGGAAAATAATCATGAACACAACGCTAGCAAGTAATCTAATTTTGCTTTAAAATTTTCACATTAATTCGCAAACTACCACAGTTTGTAGGCGTTATTTTCGAATATGGAATGAACCATATTTTTGCTTTAATGAATTTGTATGTAGTGCTTAAACTTGCAGGCTCCATTATATCTAGAAAATTGGACTGATGCACGTTTGCACAGTATATCGAATTTTATTTCATCTCTGGTCGTGAAAAATCTGGTCGTAATTTTCTTATTCTTTAAGCACTTTTTTCCAATAGTATAATAAACAATTTTGAAAATGTAAAAAGCATTTATGTGGGATGTGGTTTTCGATTGGATAGCACCACATTTCACATACGATAGCCGTAACCGTGTTCACTTAATATAGAAATCAAAATTCTGAAACAAATTCTGATTGTTACATTAATTGTCACCATATCAATTAAATTTTTAAGTTCACGTGATTTAATACCTAATGTTTTTAAAAATAAAATCTTGTGTATTGAATTTTGTTTAATAATAAAATTGTAAGTTCAACAATAAAATTATAGTGTAAGACTATTAAAAATTTCTTTAGACATATGCTTATCAAACAAACTATAAAAAAAACTCTTACTTTAGATTTAAATAGTAGGTCTACTATGAGGACATCAAAATTAATAATAGAATTTTATTATAGCACATTTTAACTATGCGTGTATGTTATCTTACAAACCGATCTATCCCTAAAAATAACATATCCCATTCATATTGAAAAAAAAACTCCGCTTATTTATACACACTTGTCTATTCATTATGCGATTATCGCAATGCAATTTGAGAAAATATTGATATTCAAATCGTATCCTCCAGAATATTGCTATGTTAACACTTTATTTAACAATTTATAATGATCAAACTACAATAAAATAAAATATTTTTATTAATTAAATTAATAATTTTTTTATTTTAGTTTAAAAATTTAAATTGAACGTGATTTTAATTTTATCCTTTCAAATTTTTTGAGAAGCATAAATTTTTTCACTAGTTACTACTTTTTTTTATGACCTAATAAAAAATCGTAACACGTAAAATCAAAACATTTAAAATTTTTCGAAATCCTCAAAATTAAATGGTACCCTTTATATCCTTTTTAATTTAAATTTGTACATAAACCATTTAACTGACTGCACATTCTTGAATTGTGAAAATATTAACAATAAAATTGTTGAAAAACTATACAAAAGCAACAACACACAAAGAATTTTAAATAGTAGAAGAAGGAAACAAAAAAAGAAAGGTTTAAAAAGGATCTTTAATTTCTTAAAAATTTAGTCTGCCTATTCTTCATCGTATTCAAAAACATTAGGTGTCTTTATCAAATAAATTGCTATGTACAATATACCATACAGAATATTGGCTGCTTTCCCTACGGATTAGAATCTTAACATTTAATGTTTATTTTAAATTAATTTTGATCCTCATACTTAGTCCTAATCTATTGATCACAAAAATGATTTTATTGAATCAAAATGATAAAAAGGATGTAAGGAAAAATATACGAGTATATGATATTATCGCTTTTAAATGCATTTTGTTTACAGAATTAAGAAGTAAAAGATTAAATGTTAAGATTACTGTGTTTTGCCTAAATTCCATATGGCGCCCATAATATGCTATGTTGAATTTTAAATTAATAGACAAATGTAAATAAATCCTAAATAAAGAATACAGTATTAAATTAAACATGTTTTAGAAAAAATAAGGAAAATATTTAAATAGATGAGATTTCAGGTTCTCTTTCATACAAAGATG
The DNA here is from genome assembly GCF_029603195.1 of Condylostylus longicornis. Taxonomy (NCBI): domain Eukaryota; kingdom Metazoa; phylum Arthropoda; class Insecta; order Diptera; family Dolichopodidae; genus Condylostylus; species Condylostylus longicornis. The sequence goes on from NW_026578045.1 coordinate 3,893,388, forward strand.
AAAGATCGCGCTCTCCTTTTTATCAGATCGACCATCGAGAGTCAATGTCATGTCAGTACATCCACTATAATGCCTAAATCCCAACTAAACTATAGAATGACACAAACTTTTTGGAGTGAGAAATTCACGGCGAGTTGTTCTAATGTTAAACCCTTGCTCGCACCTTTCAGTCGTTCAGTGCTAATGGGACTTTTGATCAGACTTGATCGTTAGCACCCCAAAGTATGATTCAATTTCAATGAAAAAAGTTGTTGCTCATTTCAGACCAATGCCAATAGCTTACTTATTTGCGTCTATGCCATAAAACCGGGATATTACCCACATTACCCCCCTCAATATAGATAATGCTTATCCAAATCTCGTTTTGAAATCCAAAAAAAGGCAAAACGCTGAAAGGAGGTATAAAAGTTTTGGTTAGAAAATGTAAGATTTTTAAGATTTAACTTTTAACTTTTAAATTACAATAATACTGAATTATTGCACAATTCAGCTTAATAGTTATAAATGCTGAATTGCTTAGAAGTACCAGTATTACTGTAATTTCGGTGGCACACTAACATTCGTCATAAACGTAAACGTATTTTACTCAACAAAAAAATTTATGACCATTGTAGTGGTGGCAATTTTAGCAAAAAAAAACAAAAAAAAAAAAAATTGCGATAAAAAAGAAAAACATGTCTGTTTGTTTATTTCAATTTTAAATCTGGACAAAACCAATTTTTGTTCATTATTCTAACAAAAAAAATGGGGTAAAAAATAAATTTTTTTTTATTTATCGTAAAAAAATTTCTGTTTTTGCAATTTGTTGTTTTTTGTTAAAAAATTTTTTATTGCTTCTAAAATTTGTTTTTCTCTTATAATTTTTTCGTGGTATTTTTTTTTTGCTTTGCGATTAATAACACCGAAAAATTACTCCCAAAAGTCATTCACAGTCAGTTAATCGAATCAGCGATGTGTTCAATCCCATCCCAGTGAATGTTCGTTTAATTGGAATTTTATTTTTTAATTTTTTTGTAGAATTTTTTTGATGTTTTTTTTTATATTTATATTGTTAATCGTATGCTTTATGATTTCTTTTTTTGTCTAATATATTGTTATTGGGTCTTGGTGTTTTGTATTTATCTTCTATTCATATTAAATACATTTTAATAACTTTTGGTACCAGTCAATACTTGTTTCATTATCAAATTGATTGGAATTTCTCTATGGCTATACATTTTGGAATTTCTTTTAGGTTTTTATTTTGATGAACCGTGGAAAACAAAAATATATTTTTAGCGCGTGCGCGTTGTTGTCTTCATCACTTTGTTTTTTTTTTTTAATATTTAAAACAAGAAATATTGAAAATCTAAAATGAATTTTTCATGTAATATCAATAATATATAGTTACGATAATAGGAAAGTTTATAAGATCAACTCAACTGTGATCTTAAATAATATCCTGGATTAACAACTTAATATAATTTGATAATTTTCAGAGTAATAAGATGCACATCTTAAAATGATAAATCGCAATTCAATACGAAGTTAAAAATTGCTTATTATAACAAACAGGTTGAAAATTATTGTATTTCGCAATTCAACAATTACTTTTTATTAGCTGAATTGTATAATAATTTAAAATTTTTAAAAATTATCATTGAATTTACATTTACACTATTTTAATGTAAAATTCAGCAATTATTACTTATAAGCTGAATTGAATAATAATTGAATTGAATACAAATTGTTGCTGCAGTTTGAATACTATAGTGAATAATTTATCATGACCATAATTAATTACATTTATTCAAGTTATTTTCACAAATTGAATTCTGTTTTGACATATTCTTCAAAATTAATTTTTTCTTTACATATAATACATATTTAGAATTATTCTCATTTTATACTTAATTAACTTGAACTGCTTGAACTCTCTGTAACACTTTTGTATAACAGAATCTTTAAAATTTATTTGCTCCCAGTTTAAACTGGATTTATAATAAATATTTATTAATATTCTAATATTCAAACATTTATCATAATCTCAGTTAATCTGATCTCATAAAACTGTATGAAAAAGATTTCTAACTAAAAATTTTTCAAATGTGATGCCAAAGACTAGACACAAAAAAACAATAAAAACTGATGGAATGTTTTTTTTTTTTCTTTGCCTCATCTATATTTTGATCATATCAATCAACTAATTACAATTCACGTCAGCCATATTATGGAGTCACTATTAAATTATACACAGTAGCAAATATTTTTTTTTCATTAGTCAATTAATTTTTTCGGTACCTATATTAAAGAAAGGATTAACGGTAATAAAATTTTTATTTTTTTATTTTATTTCTCCGACTTTGTCTTACTTTTTTTTTAATATTCTATTTAATAATATTGGAAGAAAAAAAAAAACAAGATAATAAGCTCTTCATTATAAAATAGCAAGAATTTCTTACAACAAAACAAAAAAAAAGCTGAACGATTAATTTGAAGTGGCTGAATTTTTTTTTAATAAAGCAGAAAAAACCGAAAAATGTTGACTAAATCATCTCACACTTTAACAAAAACTCTCTAAGATTATTATTAAACGGCAATACATTTTTTCTCTTTTTTTTCGTTTTCATTCTCTTACGGATCGGATCAAGAGATGATTTTTGATTTTTTCATTTTTATTATGACAGTCGTGTAAGTATTATGGTTACCCTTTGTTTTGTAAACACCTTTATATTACTACTTCATAAAACAGAAATGATGTAAGTCCAAAGAAAATCCGTTTGTAAAATATACAGGGCGATTCATTCAGTAATTAAGCCTTTGTCATCTTTAAGGGTATCAAAAATGGGTAAAATTTGTGTTTGGAACTAGGTGTCAAATTTTAAAGGTTTCCAAAATATAGGAATTTTAACGAGTATTCACGAAAATTCTACTGGCCCCAGGTTTTTTTGGTTATAACTTCTGTTCCAAAAAGAGATAGTAGCTTCAAACAAGCAATTTATGAATTTATTGCTTTTACAAGCTTTCGAACTTTAGAAAACAATCAAACGTAAAAAAAAATTATAATTCTATAGACATAGCAAAAAGACCTTTTTCATGGAAACATTTTTCTTGTACATAATTTTTGTACAAGAAAAATGTCTGTTTGAATGTACATAACAACACATGATGTTTTTGATCAAATTTACACAAAAATTTTTGTGTTCTTTCATCAATTTACAAGAAAAAAATCAATTTAATCAAAAAAATTAAAGAAGAAGAACACAAGACCTCAACAGAAAAAAACTAGTTTTCTTTTTTTTCTAAATTCGCGTTCGCGTGATAACTCATAAAAATAACAATCACCTTGGGGTTAAGGTGGGTATTTTTATTAAAATATTGTTCGTAGAAATTTAAAATTCACACGCGCGTCAAACAATAAAAACATCTTTAATATTCTCTCCAAAAAACATCCAAATAAAATAAAATTTACTGATTATTGAAAAGAAAAATAACAATTATAAAAAATAAACACAAAAAAGAGCAAATTTTTTTATCAATTCGAAAACACTGAGGGTATCACAACTAAAGTAATAAAAAATATTTATATACACTCGTAATCAAATTTTACAAGGCAATCGCAACGACTCCGGTGGTGGTGGTGATAATTTTTTATATTGAATTTAAACCCTCTAGATACAATATACAACGGGAAAGAATGAGGCGGGCGATAACTGCCCGCAAATAAAAAAATTAAATATTAAAAAAAAATCATATATAGGTCATCGTATTATTTCAAAGTCCATTATACAAAAAACCACTCAAAAAAATTATGATGGAACATTGATTTGCCAATAGATTTTTTTTTTTTGGTTTTTTATAGAATTATTTCTAGAGAAAACATAATGAATTTCTCTTATAGTTCATAATACTCTGAAAAAATGGAATTCATGTGAAAAATTAATTAATTTTCCAGAGCTTATATAATTTATTGATCATTTAATTTAAACTACTGCACAATTCAGCAACTACATTTCATAAGCTGAATTATATATAAATACTGTGAAAACGTAATTTTGAATTCAAGAAAAAAGAATAGAATAAAAAATAATAAATAATAAGTTTGCTGACAAAGAAAGTATACAGAAATAGCAATTAATTGAAAAAATGCCAAGCACGGATTCAGTAATTAAAACTTCTAAGCTGAACTAGCTAAAAACATAGTATTACTGCAATTTGGATTTCAGAGATAGAATAATTGACTACGGCTATAACTGGAAATTCATCTTTATTCTATAATTGAAAGTTGAGAATGAAATTTTTGCTTTTTTTTGCTTTAAGCTATGTCTATCTTCTAAATGCTTTATATTTCTTTGATCCGTTTCAAGTTTTTTGCTTTATTGAGCTCACGATCAAAAATTCCAAAATCGATTTTGTTTTTTTTGGATATTTTTATATTTTTTTTCGTTATGTTTTATTTTTGTTAAACTTTTTTGTTGTTGTTATAAATAAAATCTATTTTTTTGTTGTTTTTTTTTTTGCGGCGATTTTGTTTTTAGACGGAAGGCCACTTCTGGTCACATAACAAGTTGAAGGACATTTTATTATAATTTCGATTTTCGGATTGATATTCGAAAAATAATAATAAAATGACAGCAACAACAACTACTTAGCAATAAAAAAAAAAAAAAGAAACAAAGCACAAAATTTTTCATGGGCGAAAAAAACATTTTTTTTTTTTTTTTTTAAGAATTTGCTGTGACAAAAATTTTTTTTTGAACTTCATGTGATGATCATTTAACTCGGAAATATGAACTCGAAAATAATGTAAAATTAAAAATAAGCAACAGAATAAAAACTTTGTTATGACTTTGATGTGAGAATTTGCGTTTTAATTGAGAAAAAAATAGCAACAACCAAAAAAAAAAAATCAATGGTATTTTCGGGGTTTTTTTTTTAAATTTTTTGCGCGATCGATTTGGACAAGGAAATTGATATTATATTTAAAAAAAAAATAGCAAAAATTTAGTAAATACATACTAACTAATTTAAGTTGAAGGAGAAAATATTATATGTTTTGGCGTCCTAGTAACCTTTAAACTAGAAATAAATCGAAAATAAACATGACGTGCAGTTTATGGTAATTAGAGAAGATATTTGAAAATTAATTTGCAAAAATTTCAATTCTGTGTAGGTATTCTTATAATGTCCTTGCCTAATTATTATTGAAATTATGAAATTTGACCATAGAATAATTTCAAAAATCACACACATATTTCCATTTGATATTAGATCGTTAACATACATATATAAGAGCATGTACTAATGAATTTTATTATTTTGAATGATTTCTTGAAATTATTCTACAATTTTCTATTAAAAAATGTTTTTTTATAGAGAAGTAAAGGAAAATAAAGGAACTGAACGAAACATGATAATTATTATAAAAAAAATTGGTTCAAAGAGAAATCTGAGCCATTATATATTGAAGCAAAAATTTTTATTTGCTAATTTAAAATTTAAAACTACAGCCAAATTTTCCACTCATTATACTTCTTATAAATTATATGAATAAAAAAGTAGTTTGGTTATAGTGTTTTTACCAATCGCATTGTATACAATGAGTTAGATAATGTCATTGTATCACTCATGTATTTAAAATTAATTAAAATAATTGAGATTTTGTGTTTTTTGTTTTAAGAAAAGAGACATCCCTTACCGTTGTTCATTATAAATGTTGATCCATTATCACTGTTTATTAATACAGATCACTGTAATAAAACTCCTTCTTGCAAAATATTTAATCCAACTACATTGTAAACTTTAAGTCAAATAAACTGCCATCTAAAGTAAAGGCTCCGCATTATATAAAAGTGTTTCTCTCGATTGAAGTAAAATACAAATTATCAAATTCTTAAATTAATTCTTCATCTGTCAAATTACATACTTTCTTCATCACCATAATTTGTGACTTTTTTTATTCGTTTCTAGCATCCGCTTGTCACCATACCTAAAAATAAAAAACAAAAAAAGAAAAATTAATATAAAATGACTAAACGAGCTCACATAATGGTCTCTTGCATAAAATAAAAGGCTAAGTAAAAGGTAATCAAAAAATCACTTAACAACAAAAATTGGAATTCACGACGAACTAAAAATATTAGAACTCATGACTCTTGCAAATTGTGTACAAAATATTCTGGGAAACATTCTGGGAAAGTGCTGTAATGAGTTTTTTGATTTTATTACATTAAGCGTACTAAAAATACCTAAGAAAAAATTAACTTATAATTTCGTATTATAAAATCTTAATTTATTTTAGAATATTTAATCCCGTTGCTATGCAGTAAACTCTTGATTAATTCTATCTTATACTTTAAATGACACATGTACTTATAATGACATCTATCGCCATTTATCATTGTCATTTTTTCAAATATTTTCATTATTATTTAAAAAAGAAAACGGGATTTTTATAACATAAAAAATTTTTTTTATTTCAAAAATTTAATTGGCTGTGTATAAAATGTGTTTTTCAAAAAAAACAAAAAAAAAAGCGAAAAAAAAGCGAATCTATTGAGTTTTTTAAATAATCGTTAGTTCCGGAAATCAAATGAATCAGCTTTTAATATTTTTTCATTCCTTTGATGTCTTTTTTTGGCTTTCTCTTTTTTAAATTAATATGGAAATATTCTCTAAAGCCTCACGTGCGTAAGCCTTCACATGATTTAATTAAAATTGTTTTTGTTGTTTTTGAATTAAATTTTATTACACTCATGTTTAAAATTTGCGGAAATTTAATTTTATAATGTTGTCTAGTTTAACATGTTCTTTAAATTAACATATCACAATATGTACAATAATTATTGAATTCTATTAAATAGCATAAACCTGAAAAAATTATGTTAATTTTATCATTGTATATAAAAAGAATGTGATTTCGAAATAAAACACATTGTAAATTAAATTTATAATTAATTGGTAAGAAGTTTAAAATGTGTTATGGGAATTAGATAAAAGAAGAGTCAAACTGGTATAATTATATGTTAATATTTATCAAAACTTTAAATTAATTTTAAATTTAAGAGAGAATGTACAATTCATTTACATATGTAGGAATATGAAAAGTTTTATTTTAAAATTTTTTTATTTTTATTTTTATTATAATCCATTACTATTTTAGTTGGTGTCGTCAAGCACTAAGTCAAAATTTTCCAACTTTTTTTTCTCCTTTTCGCAATGAAAATAAGGTAAACTTGCGAACCCTTAACAAAATGATAAAAAATAGCTTTTATCGACGCCAGCTGTTGAGCGATGTTGAGCGGTGTTAAGATTGTGAACTATTGCAGTAAGTCAACATGAGGGAAGCTCCATTGAGAACTGTCAATCAATATTTTAAAACTTACTGTTCTAAATCCATCAATAAATTTTACAGCAACATTATCGAATTTTCATTTAATTCAAATACTCCATTTTAAGTTTTAAGAGCCTGATCACGCTAAATCTGTATTATTAATCCTTGACGGAGGCGCCACTATATAAACTTTTTCTTCTCAAATTCTATGGTATTTTGTATCCCCAAGCATTATTCTAATTTTTTTTACAAATCTTTTGATTTTCTGCTCACATTTATAAAATTAGATATGTTTTGATTTCAAGTCATCTTAACTATTGATGTTTAACTCATTTTTCGTAACATATTTTCCAAAGAATTAATAATAGCAGTTAATAGCATCATTTTTATTCAAACAGATTTAAATTTTTTTTTTATAAATAATAAAATTTTAATAATAATTTGTTGACTGTTGACCACTTTAAACCGGCTATAACCTGTTAATTATAACTATTAGATAGAAACTTAACCTACATCAACAATTTTGTATATTAGAAAAAAAAAATGAGACAACAACAGAATGAAAATTGTTTACATTTAAAAGCAAAAAAATAAAAAGAAAAGAAATCAACAACCTTTTTGTTGTTTTGCATGTTTTTTTTATACAATAGCTAATCATTATTATTCTTTACAATTAAAATATTAATTTAAAAATAAAACAAAAAAATTAAAAAAATCATTTACGTATGTACTGTGACGTTCCAATATAGCACAGTACACTTAAATCGAATGGAATAGAAATCGCGCAGCGAATGAAACACAGCCCACACTCGTTGTAAAATTTTGAATCTTCGAACTTATTGCTCTGTTCCGATGATTGACGACATTAATGGTTTTAAAACATTTAAGGAAATGAGTTTGAAAATATATATCGGATTACAGGTTTACAGCAGCGTATTTTAGATCTTTGATGCGCCTAAAGCTATGGAATTTACGTCAAACAGTTTCTTGGGATTAATCATTTTATTGGATGGATTGTCAAAACACATTTTGTTATGTGAGCGTGAGCATTATGTGGACGTTACGAGAAATATGAGAAGCCCTATATGTAGAGAAAATAAGAAGACAAACAAACTGCCTAGATTAGAGGCGGAATTCAATATTTTCAGCATTCGGAGTTGTGAAACAGCATAGATATAAGGAAATAAAAAAAAGGTGTGACCTTTGACGAAGACATATAGACTTGTGAGGCTGTCAAAGCTTTACGGCGAAAGGGCAACGGGGCGGGGACGCACGATTTTTTGGCACTAAGCTGAAGAACATTTAGTACTAATATTGATATTGTGTTCAAAACGTAGGTATTTTTTCAGGGTACAGTTTGATAGGTTTTTTTCATTAGATCTTTTCAGGACATTGCATTGGTAGACGACATGTAACACGTTCTCCATTAGTGTCTTAGTCTGTTGTACAGGAGAGGAAGATAAATACCAATTCAGCGGCTTGAAGCCATATTGCATTTCTTTAAAAGGATAGAAGATCCCCGCGAAGAGAAATGTGATGTGGAGTAGCTTCCTAGTCTTGTTCTAAGGGAATGCCCCTGTTTTAAATAACTTATTAAAAAAAAACAAATTTAACGTGCCATTTCAGGTATTAACTGTATAATACAAATTGGTAATTTTAGAAATAGAATTAATAAAAATATACGTCAACCTTTTTTAAATGAAGCATTCATTATATACCTGATTGAAAAACAACATTTTTATGGAACGAGTTTTATGTGTGAACAACTTATTTAAACAAATTCAATCGTACAATTTCATATAGTTCAACATCAAATTCCTGAATAATACGAAATGTATTTGAAAAGAAAAATTGTGTTACTATTCTTGAACATAATTATATAATAATGATAATAATATTCTTAATTAACGAAGTCTTGTTAAAAGATAAGAGTCTTATAGAGTCTCTTCATAGAATTTTTGAGTAATTACCACAATTTTTTAAATAACATCATATTTCATAAATTTTTACAATATTATGGAGTAACAAAACAAATTTTAAATAATAAATTATAAGTAATTCAGACTAAGTTATCAGAGTTCAAGTCATCATCTAAATTATTTCAAATATCATTGACATTTCTTGGAATGAATAATCCAAAATTTTAATTGATTTTTCTACATAATTTAATAATATAGAGTTTAAATATAATAGAAAAATCTCCAACATACGATAATCACGTATAGAACTCACTTATCATTTAATAATTTTATGATTATACTAAGAGTTAATTACAATATGAGTAAAGTTCAATGGCTGCTACAATAAATTTATAAAAATTCATTTATTTACAAGTCACTGAAATTGAATTTTAATTTTTTTTATTATGTATGTGGTAAGTCATTATTCACACACAATAATCAGTCATCAATGTTGATAAATTATCAACCTATTTAAAATTTTTACATATTAAACTTTTGAATCGCATAATTTGTTTTCGACAAAAAGCAAAAAAAAATCTGCCATTTTTTAACTCCTTTTTATACTCATGACATTATCAAAGTCAAAATTTCTTTAGCATAATCATACAATTTTTTTTTTTTGTTCGAAACAAAAAATTTTAATGCTTTTATTATGTACGGAATATTTTATAATAAAAATAAGATTAATGTCATAATGATCTTTAATAATAGCGCGAAAAATAAGAAAACAAAATATGTAAAGCACAAAAAAAAAGCTATTAATTGACATTATACTAGTCTGATGTCAAGAGAGGTTCAGGGTTAAAAAAAACATTTGCAACAATGTTGCTAAAAATAATTTTTTTTTTGCAACAAAATATTAAAAATATGTGTGTACACATTGCATTATTAAGATTGCATTATACATAAATACGCATATACGTATGTTTGTATATAAAAAGTAAATTATATAATTAGTAAACATATTTTATCTAAATATTTATGGTAATAAAATTAATGTTGATAAGGTTGAAATATTATTTTTAATGGTTGCTCTTTTTATTAACCTATTGATTAAATTATAGTAAGAGATTTTTTTTACATATGTGAAATTTCTCTTGCGGCTACCGAAATTTATAAAGAGATCATATAATAAACTAACTGAAATGTGACTTTGAAAAAATATTCTTTCCGAGTATAATTCGAAAATTATTTCAAAGAGTAAATCATGTATGATAATTCAGAACGTTCAACGATTTGAAAGATACAGTAATATTTACAGTAAGTTACAAAGATACAGTAAGTTAGACAATTCAGCAATAACAATCCATAAGCTGAATTGCGTACTAATACTGTATTTCTGCAAATTTTAATGTTAAAGTAATGATATATTCATCGACCTAGTAAGAAGCGAACAAGTTATGAAAATATTATTCTGAAAAGCAGCTCAGAATTTTAGTAATATGGCTGATTTCGAAATTGCAGTAATGCGACGTAAATACACAATTCAGCTTATAAGCTGTAATTGCTGAATTGTGTAACAATACCGTATTAGTGCAATTTTAACGTCACGAATAATTTTTATGTTACCACATTGCCACTCATTATTATGATTTGAAATTCCTTAAGCGGTAGTACCCTGCAACACACTCTCTATATTAAAATAATTATAAATTGTTATTATATAGGTTATTAATTTTACTGTAATATTTTTTATTAATATAAAAATATTTTATAATTTTTAAAAACAAGTTGACTGACAAGATAATTAAAGTCAGTTACAGTAACTTTTTTTTTCTTTATTAATATACTTTAATTAAAAATATAATATTATACTAAAGTTCATTTATATGGACAAAACACCTATATAACGCTTAAGTTTATATAATATGAAAGAAACAAAAAAAAATGCACTTATTACACGTCATTAGACCTCAGCTTTATATTAATGAAAAATAATCTATATTTCTGAAATACATTTATAATATTTTATTATGAAAAATTCCAATTAATAAATTTATTTTTAAAATTATAATGATTAATTAACATTGACATTTGAATCACATAGAAATTTCTTAACAATATATTCAACTACACAGTATATAAAAATCTGGTCATCATCTGTTGAGGGCATGAATATTTTTAGTAAAAATTATTGTACTACATGCATGTATACACGTATGTATTTATACACCTATATGTGTTTATTCAATTATTTGAAAAGATATCAGTTAACAAATGAACCTACATTTAAACTTTTTATTATTATTAATATAAATATCCCATCCTACTGTAGGTATAATGAAAAAAAAATTTTATGTACGAATTTCTTTCTTTAAAAAACTATCGAATAGCCTGAATTTTTTGCCTTCATGAACTAGTGCTACTGTTAGGAAATTACTAACCAGTGCTAGTGTTACAACAATAACCTTTTACACTGACCGTATGACTTGTTTCATATTACCTTAAGGCGAACTTTCAGGCGGCAACTGATATGGGTCAATGACTTGGTCAATAAGAAGTTGATATACAATGTAATTTTGTTCGAATAATGTTCTGTCTTATATAATAGTTAATAAATTCTCTAATTTCTTCAGAAAATCAGTATGGCAGTGTTAATACACAATTCAGCTTATTAGTTGTAATTGCTGAATTACAATATAAAATATTTTTGTAATATTAAAATGTTTGATATAGTTTTATTGCAATTTTTAAATCTTTAATTATTCAGTAATATACAAATTAGAACAAATTCTATTAAGTTTTAATAAAATTTTTGCAATTAGAACATTTTGTATATTTTAAAGGAATAATCGTATTTAGCTTTAAAAAATAAATATATATCATTCGGTAATTTGATTGCTCAAATAGGTAGTTTTCTCTCAATACTTTCGAATGGAATAAAAGGTGAGCATTCACTTAATTTCAGAACTAACTTCAAAACTAAAAAGAAATTTATTTATTAAATAAAACAAATTTTGATATATTCAGCTATTTATTCAGCTACATGATTTTAATCGCTGAATAAATTAATAGAATACAATTTAAATAAAAAATTTCGAAAATATTATAAAACTCATTCATATAAGAAAATAACAAAAATATTTAGTATAAATAGAAAGGCTGGCCATATCAACAAATTCAACATATTCCAAATAATAATTTTCATTAGTTTCTAGTCGGAATTGGAAGAATTTTATATAATTCTATTGAATTTCTATAGCAATTGTTGTTGATCAAAATTTTTTTTTATTTATTTTGTATTTTGTTCTCGTCCATATAATATAATCTTCTATTAAATTTATTTTTAGAACAAACAAACAATTAATACGAAATCAAATGAATAATAACATTAATTTAATGATGACGTTTCAAAAAATATATAAAAAAAAAAATTCTAAAATTATCATTGAAAACGGATGTAAATGAAAGCAAAATACATTTTAGCGTACGTGATCTACTACACTCTACACTACACTACACTTCACCAACGTACATTGTTAGACTTTAGATTAGTTCTGATGATTTTTTTTTTTGTTTTTTTTTTTTCGCTAATGTCAGCATGCCACTCATATTTTATTATTTTCATTATGATAATGTAACTTGAAGTTGATTTTTTTTATTTTATAATAAAATTAATTTAATTGCTTAAGATTATTATAAATTTTAAATAAAAAAACAAATCTTTTTGTTGTCTTTTGTTTTTTTTCATACTTTTTAACTCGAAGTGCTTTTTCAGGTTTTACTTTTAAATTTTTTATTATTTAAATATTATTAATTTGTATTATGTTATGTTGAGGTAGGTAAAAATATTTTGATTGTTCTTAATAAAAAATTTGACAATAATTTATTATTAAAATATCAGAACAAAAACAGTATAATATAATTAATTAATTATCTTTGATGTTTTTAAAAATAAAATTTATTAATAATATATTCGTGATTTGAAAATTGCAATAACGTAGTAAGATACACAATTCAGCAATACTAGATTATAAGCTGAATTGCGTTCTTAGTATGTTTCCTCAATTTCGATAATTTATGTTAATTTTTCAAATTTATGCCTTTAGTCCAAGGAAAGCTTCTATTTTTAAATACAACAATTTAATAGAAGACCATGATTATCCGTTCTCCTGGACACTCTTCTGAATTACAGCATTTATTTTCAAAAGTGTTACCTTTAATATGAGTTGCGGCGTAAAATCGTAAAATTTTAAATAAATTAATTAATTAGAAATGTTTTTTATATTAACTAATCCTGAAATTGAAAATTCGCTAATGTTATTCTGTATTACTATTTTGCAATGAAAATTAAAGCCAAATATTGTTTGTACATAATTCAGCTTATAATTTTTTCATTGCTGAATTAAGTACCAATATAGTTTTAGAGCAAGTTTCAAGTTTATTAATATATAATTCAAGAATTAGTGTTTTTCGACTAAGTTGTTTATAACGTTTTATTATTAAAGAACAAATTCAAATGGCGATAATGAAATTTGAAAAAATATAATGTAGGTCTAATAACAACATTATTTATTCAGCAATGAAAATTATATTGCTGAATGAGTCAATTTAAACTGACATTCAAATTACAGCAGTAACCTTTATTAATATACCCAGTTAATCAATTAGCTCTTATAAGCTGAATTGTATTTAAATATATTATTACTAAAGTTTGATTAAGTGAGTGACAATTAATTAACCTAAATATGAAAACTAATTTAACTTTATTTAGCAACTAAATTTATACAGCTGAATAAATGAAATTAGCGTTAGTCCTCCATTTTAAAATATTAAGGTGCATTGTCTGTAAATAAATTGCATAATATAACATACTGTATACTTTTATACTCAATGAATCTAACTTTCTTGATTTAATAAATCATAGTATTTACTAAGGTAAATAAACAAAAATTTCCCACCCAAAGAAACAAATTAAATAAATATAATAAAATTCACTGTCAAATAAATTCCAATTTTTTTTACACCTTATTTCAGACTAAGCAAAATATATTTTGCTTGTCATATCTTTTTGCTTTACCGTATTGCAAAAAAAAAATTTTTTACTGTTTACTTTTGATACACAATATAAAAATTTATTATTTATGAATGTACCTAGGCATGCACACCTCAAAAGTTATATGGTTATTATTACATTTTTAATTCAATTATCATTACACCTTGCTTATCATTAGTAAATAATAATAATTCAATTTCGTTTTCTTATTTAAACTCTTATGCAAATATTTAACTTTATTGTTATAAACTTATACACATATCGAAAAGTGTTATACAATTTTAATGCCGTCATAAGTTTAAGAATTTCCTTTAAAAAATAAAAACATTTTTGTTAAAATTTTTCAAAGAATTTCCTTATTTGTAAAATTTTGCTATTTTTTCCTTTCTTTTTCTATTTCTCACCTATATTTACTTTAATGACTATATACACATACACTCGTAATCACTCGTTCTCACCTATATACACATTTTTGAGTAATAAAATAAAATTATTTGTAATTAATTATCTGAAATATCATCAAAATATATAAAATTTTTTATGAATAAGTAGAGTGTATGATGTCAAAATGAAATAAACATGTTCCCAGTATTTATTCAAAAAAAAAGTACATACAAACATAAACACTTACAAATTGTTGTGTTTCTTATGAATAACACTGTGAGTGATAACAGGTGAAACATATAGGTGATATTTTACACAATAATATTAATTTATCATAATTTATTATTTTTTTTTTTGTGTTCTTCTTTTAAAAATGTACACGTAATTTCATCGTTCCGAACAAAATTTTTAAAGTGTCTTAAAGATTTCATCATAAGTTAATCACGTATTTTTATTATAATTAATGGCATGTAGTAAAATAATATTGATCCAAACCCCTAAAATGCACTAATAGTGTATTCAGCTCATATTCAGCTCAAATTCAGCTTATATGCACTAACTGCTGAATTGTGGAATTGAACAATATTACTCCGATTCCGAAGTTAGAAAAAAATTCAATTTACTTTTAAGAAATATATTTACATTGAATGGTATTTAATTTTATAGCATTATAAAATATTGTATTTTAGAATATCCCGATTTCTAAATTACAGAAAATCTTATTAATATATTATTCAGCTTATGAATTATAATTGCTGAATTGTGTATTATTACAGTATTACTAAAATATTTTAAGTTCAGGTAAAAAAACGTTCAGTAATAACGGAATCCTTAAAGAATTTGAATAGTTTTCAAGTATTTTAGTCAGAGAAATGCACTCAATAAGCTAAACAATTTATTGAATTTCGACATTCTCTACATTATACTAAAATAGGTAACAATTAATTTGCTAAAAATTTTTAACAAAGGCCAACGACTAATTATATTTTTTTTATTTTCATAATAAATTCGTAAATAGTAATTTTAGTCAAGTCATTTCATCAAAACAAAATTCTACATCATAGCCTAGTATGTATACAACCCAAGACTCTTTATTATGTTTTGTAATGTCTTAATTATAATCTAATCAAAAAATTTATTCTGAAAGTAGGTCAGAATAACTACATATATGTATGTAATTTTTGTATTTTGTTTTAGTTTATCACCGAATTTTTATTATACTTTAAGTACGTATACAGTGTTATCTAACACTTCAAATAGAGTAGCGCAGTTATTATATAGAATGCGACACAACCTTTCATAAACATTTTTAATGTTAAGGTTTTCTTCGATCATTTTTCATTTTTTTTTTTTGTGTTTTTCTGAATAAATATTAAATTTGTTTTTATAAAAACTGGTAACCCGGATCATGCTAGTTTTATAAGCACTCATTACGAATCTAATACTTTAAGTGCTATAATGATGGTTTCTTATCAAAAATCAAATAATAATGGAAAAAAAATGAATTTTTTTTTTAAAGAGCACACTTGTTAGCATTCTATAAAAATGTTAGTTGAATTATAAAATGTTTATGAGATATACTTTTGTATGATTTCGGGTAGAGGGGCCGGAGGTCAGAATAGAAATTCATAGTGAAATGGCACGTAAAAGTATTTTTTTTTATGAATTGATAAGACTTTCAATAGATTTCTGTTTAAGTTGCTTAATTTAATATTCCCCTTATTAAGAATGAATTTTTCTTCTATGAGTACTATTTTTATTAATTGATAATACATGAGCACTTATGAATTTATATAGGAGTGAAATGTCAATAATTTCAAACTTTAAGGTGGAATTGAACAAAGAAGAAAACTTGAGCATATTCGTTTAATAATCATTGATTTCCAACGTACAATGAAACGTAAAATAATTCGATATTAAAAACGAAAAGTGAAATATCGATCATGCTATAGTTTAATAGGAGTAGTATATTTCACAATGCAATAGTGCCAAATTTTAAACATACGGACGGCTACAAAAAAAAAACAGATCTAACATTAAATAATTCAGCATTAAATAATAACATTAAATAATTACTAAATAAAATCACTTTCCAACTAAGCTCATGTACTTCAGAATTGCAATTTAATTTTCGTATTTTGTATTTCGAAGTATGTGAAATGAAAAGTGAATTACATTTCCTTTGACATCAAAATTCCTGTAATACTGCATAATTACTGTAGCTTAAATTGTCAGTTGCTGAATTGTATAGTACTCACAATATTCCGATATGACAGCTTCTAAATTTTAAAAAAGTATGTAGTCGAATTTTAAACATATTTTAAAAACAATTAACCCTTTATTTACCCGTATTTATCCGACACTATATTGTGATATTGCAAATAATGTAATAAAAAAAGAATTACATAATATGGTTATATGTGTTTAGTATCGGAACTACAACAAAAGTAAGTAATATATTTTCTAAGAATTTAAAATAAACTACCTTATCTACATTATTTTCGAAAAATAATTTTTTTTTAAATTTTTATTGCAATTCATACATAAATTAAAATTATTTTAAATTCATTAAATTATAAATTTCAAATTCATTGATTAGAAAATCATTGTGTAACAATTTTAATATTTGCAATTTGATAATTAAACTTCTGTTGCTAAGTTGTATAATCTAAACATTAGAAACTTGTAATGAATAAGCCATAAGTACGACCGTAGAGCAAGATAATAATTAAAGAGAACACGTTTCCTGTATAATTATACATTTAATAGGTTATTTTAAAAGTAAAATCATTTTTAATAACAGAAATACGGTCTCATTCTGCCTGCATTGATAACATTAAGGGAGGTATTGTAAAAGATAAGATAAAGAACCGTTAATACATAAATTATTGTTAATTATGCAGCTGGCTCTGTGCGAACCTGATTGGAATTTTATATACTCCAATTCTGAGCGATTAAATTTATAGATAAATTTATAAGATATTTTTCGGCAATATCAAGATTGAGAAAAATTTTTCGACAATTTCTGAGGAAAAGATTAACAAAGTTTTTCAGTTATGTGTGTTAACCGACAAACTTTTCACAAAAAAATCTAACTTCTCAAAATCAAATTTTGAAAGCACATTAATTAGACATTTTCGAATTTTTAATATTAATCATAAAATACACGTTTCCAGTCGATTATGTGCTGATCACATCAAAATTTTTTTTTTCTATATAAAATTTATTCTCTTATATTATTTTTTTTACTCTATGACGAAGCATAAGAAATTTTTAAGCTAATTGTTTAAATTATTTTAAGGATATCACGTTTTTCGAAGATAAAAAAAAACCCAAAAAAAAGTTCAATGACAGAAATTGCAATAATATTTTGTAATTTGTGAAGTTCATTAACTTAAATAAGCTCAAATTTTAAGTTTTGATTTTCTCAAATTTAGGTATAAGCGGCGGCATGCACTCAAAAAGGAAATGAAAAAAAAAAATTATTAAAAATTCAAAAACGTGACCTAATTTCTCGTTTATTTTTCATAATTATAAAAGTTTAAGTATGACGTGTATGACATAACTTTATTGAATGTCAAGTGACATATTACTGCATATTATGAATTCTATGTATATTACTGCATTAGTTGCCGGCTCAATAAAACAATTAAAATTAGAGTAATTTTCTCTATTCGTCATAATTTCATTTGAACGATAATTTTTTTTAATACCATCAATTAATTAATTATTAATACGTGTAAGTGTACGTGAGATTTCTTAATTATTCATTAATATATAATATATTTATTGTGGCGTGAAGCTGCATATAATTACAACAATTTTAATTAGTATGTTTTTTGCTTTAAATGTTTATGATTTAGAGAACACGTTTTCTATAAAGTTTTTTATGAGCACATGATCAAATATTAATTAATTAAGTATTATTAACCATATATTATTACATAGAGTACAAACTTATAATATTGTGTATATAGATAATAAATTTAAAGGGCAAATATACATTAAATCTGTTTTTAGTAAAATAATTGAATTCATTTAATCACATATGGGAAATACAATTGAATTACACATATTAAAATAAATATAGCTGTGTGTATCCTATAATAATCTGGTATTATGAAAATGTAAATAAAGATAATAATGAATTTATTAAAAGTAATTTTAATATATGGTAGTAATAAGAGACTTTTAAGTTATAATAAAGGTGTAATTTATTATAATATCATTGATGTATTACTATACTTGTATACTACTGATTGCAAGTTATTATTATATTTTACATTTTACATAGTTGCAGTTTTCTTATGTAATTCTGTTCTATCTAACATTATAACTCTAGAATAATTATTATAAACAAACCTATTAATAGAAAAATAAAAATAAATCTATTTAAAATTAACAACAAAGAAATCCGAACGCGGTCGAAATAGCAAAAATTGTTCTTTTCTCTTAATCGAGTAAAATTCCATTAAAAATCAGTAATCTTTTACAGAGATCTTTTACAACACGGACAGAGTAAAAACAATAAGCACTTTTTCCGATTTTGTAAGAAAAGGTACTTACTAAAAAGTTTAAAAGTCTAAAAATGTCAATAAAAAATGTGATTTCTAAGATTACGAGTATCTAAACCATTTTAATTGATAGAAAATTATTACGATATAACGGCAATTATTGTTCATGATACACTATTATGTAAAAAAAACTTAAAACACATATTCATCATTATTTATTAATTTACATTTATAGTACAGAACAGCATTCGCGACTAGTCTGATTGTATATTCTATAATCCAAGTAGTAGATGCTGTGCTAATTTTTTTCAGATATTTAGAAAGTCTTAATAAAAGTTTAGGCTGTATTAATTAGATACAAATAAACCGTTAAGATCGAAAGAATCTTTTTCGAACACATTAATCATTATGATTCATAACTGCATATTGATCTGAAATGACATTTTGATCTTTGCAGCAACAAAATCTGCATGTTTCTTGTGTGTTAATCAACATGCGATCAAAGTATCAATATAATTTCTTATTAAGGAAAATAATTATTTATTTCCAATTATTTTAATTATACTTGAATAATGATGAAGTTTGAATTTCTAACACTTTCTGTTTTCAATATCATTTCTCTCGATTTCTACAATGATGACCGTGCATTCAAAAAATCGTAAGAATAATAATTATAGATTTTTCTGTTAAAATAAATTCAACATTTCTTTAATAAATAAAATGTAAATTAATATTTAATTTTAATTTATTTATAGAAAATTAATTTAATTTATATTAAATATTAATTAATTAAATATCAACCATATTAAAAAAATATTTATGTGCGTAGATATTTTATGGTCCGAAAAAGAAGTCCGTTCAATCGTTCCAAAAAGGTACACTTGAATTATATACAAGATAAATATTTAAATAGATTGAGGTCAGAGTGGTGCGCAAATAATTTTAATTTAAAAATTCTATATAAAAATATGAAATTTATGGCAAATATTACAGAATAATTTCGTAATTTAATAAATTCAAATAATAAAAACTTAATTAATTTCTTTTTTTTTCTTGTTGTTGAAATGTGAACCAGTTCAAATTGGTTTTTGGCCGAATTTTTTATTTATTCATAATTAAATTTTTGTTTTTTGTAGATGTATGAAAATTTTTAATTAAAATTTTTATTTTTGTCAAAAAAAAACAAGTATAAATCTACCTTAAACTCGTTAAAATATTTAATTATGGCAGCAATTATTTCTATTTTTTTACCTATTATAACAAAATTTATAGTTAAAAACATGTTTAGAATAATTGTTATTCGAATATAAATTGAAAAAAATTAAGAGAATTAAAAATCTTTCGAAAACTCTGTTGGTACAGTGTAGACAAAAAATACGGATTATACTACGAGTACAAGTTATTTTATTTTTATAATAAACAAAAATTTTTATTATTTGGAGTTCTATTTAGTTCAACACTTTCCAGGCTAATATTTAAATAAAATCGAATTTTACAAATTAATGTTTTACGTCTAACCAAAGCCAATTCAATAGAACAACATGGATTTGTTTTTACTCCCAAAAAAAACTTTTATCGAATAATTGAGAATTGTTTTTCATGTTTGCTCAACTAACACTCATGAGCAAACTAATTTAATACTATTATAACATTATGTTCCAGCAGCAACTGTGTATATTATGTATAAAAGACAAAAATTTTCTATAATATAATCTACTCTATAATGTATAAGTAATCAAAATTTTGAATAATATTTATTTTATTACAGCTGAACTTATAAATAATATTGTTGTTTATACTACTGTAAAATATATAAGAATTATATTTATTAACACTTACTTCTATTAAATTTAATTTTATTTGTTGTATATATAGTTTGAAAAGTTGTATGTTTATAGTGTTATGTCAATCAAAATATTATATTATTAAATTTGCGTTAAAAATAATTTTTTAACTATCAAATCATCATAACCGAGCCGTTGTAGATTTTACAATATATTACACGCATAATTAATTAAGATGCGGCTAAGTTCAACCTTAATAAAAATGTCAATTGACGAACATCCATTTTCACAAATGTCATTTCAATTCACAATATTCCCATTACAGAACACCAAATTTCAATTAGTCACCGTTATTTTCGCAAATTGGGAATTTCGGAACACCGCAGAATAATAATCATAAATGTTGAACATTAAAAGGTAAACTAAAAAAAAACATGACTTTTATGTGTATTATATTTATCAAAATGTCGACCATCATAGCTACACTGAAAGCAATTGATTTAAGTGAAAGCATTAAATTACAACTAATTATCATAGCACAACTAACGTTAATGCCAGTTAATCGAATGTATACTTTTAGACATTTTGGTGGCCCCAGGTCATTTTACATACAGAATGGGAGGGGCTTAATTTGTTATATCAATAAAGTATCACTTTTATAGTACAAAATTACAAAAGTAAATTTGGAATTTATGAAGGTGAGACGCTATAAGAAAAAAAACTATTGAATTATTGCAGAGACAACGTTTACAAAAAAAAATATAAATCTGCAGAAGCTCTATGACCAAGAGTAGCAAGTGTAAATTTGGGATCCTACTATGAATGTGCACAAATAAAATAATATTTTACTTGTACATCTTAATTATCTTTGAGATATCTAAAGTATCAGCAACTCTATAACAAGAAAATAAAAGAAAAAAAGAATCTTGTTTAAAAAATTTAAAAAACTTGATTTGACCTCAATTTTCTAAAATAAATAATATAATTATGGAAAATTTTTGCAACAAAAATCCATTCTTATATTAAATTCACGTTTTAACCGCATTTCGTAAACATACAATTTTTAATAATGAATTTAAAAAAAAAAAAGAAAACAATTTTGTTTTATAAAATCAATTTTTAGAATATTTAAACAAGAACTTGCCAAAAAATAGCTGGTCTCTTAATTAACAACATTTAACTAATTTTTGCTAATTTTAGCATCATATATAGCCAAATATTTGCATAATAAGTCTCGAATAAATAATATAAAAAATAACCACATAAAATTGAAAAAATACACAAGAAATATAAGAATTATTTTCAGAAATATTTGTGTTAGGAACAAAAATTGAACAACTTTTTTTTATTTTTTTGCAACAAAATACAAAAAAAGTTTTATGAACTCAAGTTCATCCACAAAGCCTGGACTGTATGTACAAAAAAAAAAAATATTCCAAGATTTTTAAAAATAAATTTTTGTAAAGTTTTGTTTGGTTAGTAAAAATGGGAAAACAAATATTAAAATTTATGAATAGTTGGTAGTTTATTGAAAAAAAAAACTTGAATTAACGCTTTATTTCAAAAAAAAAAACTCTTTTTTAGTACTTATCATTGTTTCTATAGTTAGTTTTTTTAAATTTTTCTTATATTCTTTTTCTTGGTTTGTAAAATTTATTTGTTTAAATGCCGAATGGCATTTATTTAATTTTCAAGTTCAACAGCCGTCTGCAGACCTTATATTTTATTTACACTATCACGTTTCTGTTTTTTAATTTTTAATTTTTTTTTTTCTGTATGTACTTATGCACAGTATGTTTTATCACTTATTTAAATATCACTATGCATTAATAATTGCTATTTTTATAAATTAAAAAAAAAACTATAAAAAAAATTACAAGCACTTGAAAGTTTGTAAAATTTTAATTTTAATAAAATTAAATTAGTCATTTAAATCAGACTTAGCCAAGGGTACATACATATGTACATATTTTATTTTTAGCAAATTACTGCAAAATTATATTAATAAGTTTGTATTTTTCGTATACATATTTAAGCCAGTATATAAATTTAATCTAGCTTGTGGAGTTTATTTTGTAATATATTTTATTTGAAGATCAAATTTTTTATATAAAAAAACCCTAATTGCTGGTTTCAACAATATTATGTTATTTTTAAAGACTTAACTCAACTGCAGGAAAGCTTCATTAAACTTATCAAACCTTAAAAATTCCAAATTCGAAATTTTTTTGTTTCTATGTTTTACCTTACACATAATTTATAAAATAAAAATATATAACAGTCAGAATCAACTTGTTAAAGCTATTTTAGGGCCTATTTTTCTAATAATAATCAGAAGGATTAAGGAATTTTTTCATTTACATCAAAATTTTTGATAATTTTTCATCAATATTTTTTTTTGACTTAATTGACATTAACTTATTAGAATTATGGGTTATCAAACCATTAAGTATGTAATTTTACAACAATTTTGAAATGATAATTATATAATTGGTTACACTTACCCCACATTAAAAGTAATTCCTTAATTGTATTTAAGGGCGCTAAAAAATTTCTTTTCATACATTCCATCATTTCCAAAATTTTGTAGGCAAAAGTTCTATATTTACTGGAAGCGAAATTTTCCACAATCAAAAAATGTTCACGTTTCTGTAAATTTGATCACATTAAATGCGAAATATTTCAAGAACTCTTCAAAAATCAATAGCACTGCTGTCTACGAAATATTATTTTCCTGGGATTTTCTTCAATAATCTGCAATAATTACAGAAAAAAATAGTAAATAATAAATTTTCAAAAATCATAATGATTTTATATCAATTATAAAAACTAAGCATGCAAAAAGTTTCGCTAAGTAGCACTTCAAAATATTATTATTCATTCACTTGCAAATACAACCAGATATTACAAGTATAATATAAAATTAATCTTTTAATTGAAAATCTTTTTCAAAAAAAAAAATTATATAGAACTTTTACAAAATTTTCCCTATTGAACATAATAATTTATATTTTTATTGACATTTTTAGATTTTATAATTGAAAATAATAGAAATGGTTACCAAGTATACGTAATTTATTGCTGATATAGCTTTGGAGTACTTTGTCTATACATTATTTTCAAATATTTATCTATAATGTGAAGGTACATACAAATTATAAAATTGATAAAAATCCTATAGTAACCAGTATCTACCACTTACTTATTTATATTATCTTTAAAAACACAATAAATATTAAAAAATGATAAAAAAAAAATTGAAGTGAAAATCCAATAAAACAATTTACACATTACTTCATGCGTATATCACAATAGATAACATATCTGCGTAAATTACGAAATTTTAAATCACCTGTTAAAACCTAAATTAATTTAATCTCCTATATTTATTATAAAAAAAAATATAGAGGAAACCCTCAACTTTAATATTTTGTATACACAAGTAAAGTATATATGTATATAACGTAAGTGTGTGTACTGTAGTTATTAAAGCTAGATAGAACTATTATCTATAATATACCGGAAATTTACAAATTAATTTCAAAGAATATATAAGTGATAAAAAATGTCACTTAATATTTTTGAATAAGTCAATGAAAATAATGAAATATAAGAAATTATTCTGTTGCTATAATTTGGAGAAATTCTAAAATTCACTAAGAATTTAATCTATTAGTGTAAATTTCAATTCCATTCCATTTCGAAATTGTACTCGTATGTCGGCATTCAGGTTAATTTTTCAATTCGTTATTTCTAATTAAATTTATGAAATGTTAAAATTAACGCTCTTGATATTTTTATTACGATATTCATAATGTATGTAGATAGGTCGGCACTTACACTATGTATATACGCAATAGATCCAATGAATGTGTTAAAACTGAAGTTCTTGATCTCCCGGAATTGCATATACATAATTGCATACTTTTATTTTAAATTCCAGTAGAATAGGTTCCTATTTTTCTCATTTATTATTTTTCATCAGTTTAAGAATCAGCAATGTATAACTTATATTATGTAGATATGTATGGAGCAGATATGTAGATAGCTATGCACATACTTTTATGTACATACATACATACATATATTCTTTAAAAATTTGAATCCGTTTTGCAAATATTCCCAATTTGTGTTGTCTCTAAATCCTGTTTCCTCTTATTCCTGTTAATCTAATATAATTTAAAATATTAGCATATTTATGTGTGTAATTCCTATAGACCAATCGATCCTGCCATTTCCTTGCATGTTTGATGCTTAAAATCCCAGTTTTAATTTGTGTGCATAGCATTTTAGTACTTTCAATAAATACAAAGTCGTAATTCTAGTACATTTTGGCGCTTAACACAGCGTCTTTT
Organism: Condylostylus longicornis; assembly: GCF_029603195.1. Classification (NCBI taxonomy): domain Eukaryota; kingdom Metazoa; phylum Arthropoda; class Insecta; order Diptera; family Dolichopodidae; genus Condylostylus; species Condylostylus longicornis. The sequence continues at coordinate 3,918,694 of NW_026578045.1, forward strand.
TTTTTTTTATTAGTTTATAACGAACCGACTCCATTTGTATGACTACTCAAATTTTTCGGAACTTTTTACAGTATTTACAAAATATAAAGCAAAATCTTTTTGTTTTCCAAAAAAATTGTTGCTTCAAAACTTAAATTTTTGCCAGCATTTTGCTAAAATATAAATTTACAGTTATCAAATGTTAAATACATACATACCATACATTCATAATACGATAGCTTCGCTATAGCTTTTTTTTATATATAGTAATTATGAATATACTTGCAAATAAATTCAAAAATTATAACCACATCACAATAATTAAAAATTTGAACTTTAACTTTTTAATTAAGCAATAATTTCTAATTGGAAAATATTCCCATAACAAAGAAATTCTAATTTCGTACTTTCTTATTCCATAATTAAATAAAATGTACCTACAGCATTTTCAACTCTTGCACCTGATAAGAATGTTGCCGTTTTTGCAGAAATTTTTAATATTGTGTTAAAGATAATAGAGGTCGCTTTTATTTAATTACATATTTAATCGGAACATTAGATATTTTTGGAAACAAATCAAAAATTTGTACAAAATTCTAGACATCAACTTTTCAGTTATCTTACTTTTCAAAGCATGGAAAAAATACAAAAAGCAAAACAGAAAAAAAATAAGCGAGATAAAGTTAAAATTAATCTGGTAAATTTCATATTTTGTAATTTTTATAATCCAGTCATTTTGACATTATTAACAAAAAATACAAAAAAAAACAAAAGGAAAAAGCCCAATTGAAAATAAAGAAAGGAAGAAAAAACTGTTTTTTTTCTTTAATTTGCGCTTTTCTTTTCTTTTTGTTTTTTTATTAACAATTTTTATAATTGTATTAACTAGTTCTAGCGTAACGACACGCGACCTTTTTCATCTTTTTATGTATATACAGGCATATAAACAAACATAAACATTCGTACATGTCAAAAAAGAGAATTAAAATGAAACGAAAAAGTATCGCGTTTTCCGATGTGATAAGTGGCACAAAAGAAAAATATACAACAAAAACCAAAAAACGTTCATTAGGCTACACAATAAAAAGTTAAACAATAATAACAAAATTATTATTGTTTGTGTATATTATGTATACATTATGATCGTACTTACATACATGTTCGTGCGTAATACTTATTTTGTTTGATTAGCTTAAAGCTTAATAATGTTAATTAAACATATGGAATTAAAAAAGCTTTGTTGTCTTAATTTTTTTTTTTGGTTAATTATAATTTACACACATGAGACAACATGCCCTTCCCATTTAGTTTACTTTTAATTTAATTAATTGAGTAAATAGTTTTGTTTAGTAGTTAACAATATGTTTTATCAAGCATTAATAAAATGGCGAAATATAATCATAGATTCAATTTATACATTTCATAAATATAAAATTTATCATTCAAATAAATAACTATATATTTATATATTTGAAATTTTCATTGAACACACCCTCGTTTGTGTAACAAATAAGATCAAAGCGCTGAACGGCAACGGCGAACGATTTCCGTTGTTAACCACAACAACAGTGGTACGACAAATTCAAATGTTCATGGAAAAAGATGATGTCAAAAAACTGCAAACGGTTAAGTTCGCTGTGGTAGTATCGCGGCGGGATGTGACATATATAAATGATACTGTCAATGAAGTGAATGAATACACACTTTGTATTAGATTTGAATTTTGACATTTCGCCACGGAAAATCGCTTTTGTTCTGTTTTGAACTTTACCCTAACAAATAAGAAAAATGACGCTTGAAAATAACTGACCTAAATCGAAAAATTCAACAAAAAAAAAGAAAAAGTGTAACAACTGAAAGCGCTTTTTCCAAAAATTTCAATATTTTCTTAAAAATTAACTTGTTTACATGTGTAGCATAAAGAGTGAAGTCCGCGATATATCTAACAATGATAATTCGGGAAAAATTAAGATGTCATAGTTTTGAAACGTCACAGCATTTTGACATGTTTCCCCTATTTTAAACTGGCCTTCGTATTTATTATTTAATTAAAATATTCTAATAATTTTTTCTATAAATTGCTTTTAAATGCTTTATTTTTTTTTTCATATTCTCTTTGACTTATTTCATATTTTTCGTCTATTTTTTTTTCTTAGAAATAATTTTAAATAAATTTAATAAAAAAAAAATTAAAATAAGTGACAACACAATAAAGACAAGGAAAACGTAAATAATAAAAAAAAAATAAAAAAAAACGTGCACAACAATATCAGATGTTTCAACTTGAAAAGCACAATTTAACACATATTTAACCCGATAAGTCACATGCGCCACGCCACATTGATTTATTAAGAATTACATAAAGAAAAAATAAAAACAAAAATCAAAATAAAATTAACACAAAAAATAGGAAAAAAAAAACTCAATGGAAGAAAAACAACAAAAAAAATAACAATAAATACAAAATAACATTGTCAGATGCGAATGAATCTGTCAGCTAACAGAAGAGTTGTGTGTTAGTTATTTATGATTTTTATTTACTTTTCTTATTAATAAAATGTTCCTTCTGATTCTACTGTTTATTAAACTGAATTTAATTTTATTCTTTACTTTGTTCTTCTCTTTAGGGCAACAAAAGTATTGAATTACTTATGATTTTAGAAATTATGTTCATATTTATTTCATTTTAAATCGTAATTATTACAATATAGATAACAGTTATTTCATCAATAGCTACTGTCATTTATGAAACTTTATTTTTATCATTTTGACAAAATATCTAAGCCTTTTGGTTACGAATTTTCAGTAAAATTATTTAACAATATAAAATTTTATTTTGATATCTTTGCTACACAAAAATCGTAATAGGTCATCTGCTTGATAAACTACTAAGTTACGCTGTCAAATTACCATCTTAAATTATCGTCTTCCGAAACAAAAACCGATTACCGATTTACGAAACCACAGTACGAAAGTGCAGTTCGATATACTATCTATACATAAATAAAAAAGTACTTTTTCAAAATTTTGCCCCTAATAAAAATTTTATAACAAATATTTTTAAAAGAGAGCCGTCGCGATACTTCTCGCTCATTTCTCTTAAGTAGAAAACAGAACGAAAGTAATTTTCGCGGCATATATAAAAGAGATAAACATATTATATAAATGAGACTGCGCCGAATGAAGCGGCCGCAAATTTAATGGATTGTAGTTGTCAAATGTATTCTCAAAGAGTCATGGTGAACTCAGTGAATTTTCATTTATATTTTGGCTGCGAAGAACAATTGCACATCAATTTTTTTCTCGTTTTGTATACGAGTATTTCATATTTTTAATTTAATTTAATTTTTATTTTAATATTCATTATCAGGAGCCAAATAATAAATTAATCTTAAAAATGTATAATAAATTTTATTATCCCCAGTGGAAGATTTCCAGTCGTTGCTCTAATTTTTTATATTTTTTTAAATACTAAGTTTTTTTATGTTTGTTACTGTTTTTTTTTTATTAAGAGTATTGTAATAAACAAATAAATAATGCTATAATTAAATTAAAAATAATAATGAAAAAACACAAATCCGCGATTAAGAGAAGTAATTCATTTAAAAAAAAAATTATTTGAAAAAATTTAATAAAATCGTAACTGGTGTATTAAGTCTGGTACAAAGTTTATAATTTCAATTCCAAAAACTGAAATAATCAACACTTAGAACTAATTAGAAAAATTGTGGATCAGATTATAATAATTTTGTGTGCCCACGATACAGCACAAATGACATAATTACAGTTTTCAGCATATTGTAATGTCTCCTAATATGCTTGGCGGCCAAAAGATGTACTGCAAAAAGAAAGAGTGAATTCGAACTGCAGGCCGCAGGTTGAATCTATAATAAAAGCCAAAGGAAATTCGTTTGTTTGTGAAAGGAATATTACCATTATTTTGGAAAAATGGCCGCAATTTTAATGTGGCTATTATTTTGACATATATAAGGTAGCTGGTAGAAACAATCCAAAATAATTCTTGTTATAATGCTGTAACTGACAAATGTAGACACATTTTTAATTATTTAAATTTCCAATATTTTTATTGTTTCCAGTCGTATAGATGATGATTTACATAAAAAACGAGTGAAGGAAAAAATGGGTTTAAGGTTTAATTTTGTTTTTTAAATCCGCTACTATTTGGAATAACCGAGAGAAAAACAAAAACTGATTAATAAAAAAATGTAATGGAAAATTTTTGAAAAAATTTTAATTGCGGTTATTGCAAAATGTTATTTAGACTTATAGAGTAAAGTGTCCTAAATTTGAAATATAATATGAAGGAAATCATTGTTTTATATTAAATATTGATAATGTTTTATAATTGATCTTTCATATTTTATTTTAATTTATTATTCAAATAATTATAATAGACGCCAGCTCCATCTTGCTGTCATTTAAATCTGTTTTTATTCGGAATGAAATATGGCCATTCTAAGTGCTGATAATCTGCAGCAGTATTGCTATGGATGTAGTATTATCTGCTCAAATTAAATTTAATTTAATATAAATCGTAAAATTCTTTGAAAACCATTTTAGGAAAATATAGGCGTAACAATCATAAAAAAAATTTTTGGTGAAAAAATAACAAATTTTCAAAATTCCTTTTGACCTTCAATTGACCTTGGAATTAAAATGGCTTAAGAAATGTAGGTTTTTTTAAAAATTAGATAAAACTTTAATTTTGAAGCTCTTTTCAGTTTTTTTACAGTATATTCCCATTGCTGAAAAAGGTAGTTTCCCTGTTTCATATTATGATGACGAATAAATTAATTTCCTCAGACGACATATACAGTTATAAGCTGCAATCTCTCCATTTAAATGATAAATATTTTTTTTTTTATTTATTTTGATTTTCAGTATAGAATCTCAAATTTTGAAATATCCATCACATCAAGTGATGCGAGTAGCACAATATGGGCGAGTAAATTTAAAACTGCAAATCCTTTCTTTAATTCAAAATATAATTTTTTAACCCCTAAATGTATGCAATTTTAACATTAATTTACTAAATGTAAACGTCAAAAGTCTTAAATCTTAAGGAGTTTAAAATATAATTTATTTTTTGGTATTTTAAATAAAATAACAAGAACAACTCTTTACCTTGCCACTTTAATTTTATTAAAAATTCAATTCAACATGATTTCCTTCAAATTTTTTACATTAAATAAAATTTAAATTTTTTATTTTTTAAGTTAATCTTATACATACAATGTGTTTTGTCAATGATAAAAATACTTTCAATGAAACAATCAGTGTCGAATGTAATTTAAGGGCAAATCTGTATAGACACTATCATTAGAAAGTTTATAAATAATATCATGCACAAAATTACATTTACATTCACTGCAGCAATTAGATAAATTCACGATTTTTTATGTGCATACATAGAATTTCCAATATTTTACATTACGTTAATTTTTAAAATTAAAGGTTTTGTTTTGCTATGTCGACGTGACTTATTTTTAATAAAAATAAAAACTTCCAATTTATACTAACAATTAAATTAAATATAGTAGCTCCTTTAATAATCAGTAATTTATATTTTTTTTGGGATAGCTTAAAATATGACGCAACGCCTAATAAATAAAAAATATAAATACATCCTGTTTTAATAAAAAAAAAAAATTTGAAAAATGATTAAGTTCGTGGTTTTTTCCTCCCTTAATTAATTATAATTCACCTAAAACAATAAAAAATATTTATACATTCCATATAATATTATATAATCTAGCTAAATTTATAATCTTAAATATATTAATGCATATATACATACAATATCTATATATTATATAAAAGGGTGATGCAGCGAAATTTTACTTGGCATATTTCGACGTTATCAAAGAAAAATGTTCATTAATTTCCTAGACTGTTAGAGGGTATAAGAAAAGCAACAACAATCACAATTTAGAAATTATTTAAAATTCACTCGTCCTTTCATCGTGAATCGAATTTTATTAATAATTATTAAGAATCAAACTAATAGCTAAAAATAAGAATTTTAATAACGATTAAAATTTAAAAAAAATTGTTAAAAAAATTGTGTGTATTATATTAATAATAGCTCATACTCCAAAAATAAAATAACGAACCTGACGGGATAATATTTTACCAATAGCCTTCAGTATTTAAAATAGAATACTATAATATTCAGTATTTTAACAATAGCCTTCAGTATACGCCTTAAATAGAATAACGGTAATTTGTAATTCTCGTCTGGGAATTACATTAAAATTCTTTATTCAATTAGATCAAATTTTATACTATTTACAAATACGACAAAATCTAAGATCTACGACAAAGTCTCATTTCTAAACAAAGATTGTTTACATATCAGACTAAAATTAACTGAAGGCGCTCATAGCTTTCGTCAAATTTTTGATTTTAATATAAAAATTATACCCATAGTAAAAGTCATATGATCGCTACTGAAAATTTTCACAAAAAATAGTTGCCGTCATTTTGCTTTTAAAAAATCTAAGAGAAAATCTGATGAGAATACAGTAATTTCTATTCTTTTCCGTCAGAGAAAGTCTAAAATCAGGAGTTTACAAAATACAACTTTATATGTGAACAGTAACAAATACACTTATATACAGAAGCGGCTAAATCTATCAAATACCATTATCTATAATTTCTGAATCACTCAGTACGTACGAATATATTTTGTTTTTGTATACCTATATACAAATAATTAGTAAAAAAAATTCCTCTACAGGTTTTTCTTAAAAACTAAAAAACAAAATTAGAAAATGAGAAACATAAAAAAAACCAGACTAAAATCACCTTGACTTACTATACATACATATATAGTGAAAGATTATGGGGTAAAGGGCATCAATGACGCAAATTGATTATATTTTCTTATTTTTTTTTTCATTTTCAGTGAAAATTTTATTTTAATTTTCAATTATTATTATAGTTTTATATACCGTTTATATTATGTAAATATTTGTACATTTATTGTTATACATTGTACTTATACTTATTTATAGTTACATTAGACACACTGTCAGCAAAATTAATCTTAAATTATTGTATACGAGTGAATTGAAAACTGATTTTATTTCAGTTGTGATTAAACAATAATAATAATCGTTATTTAATCAATTTTTTCTTTCTTATTATTATTGTTATTTATAATTATTTTATTTTTTATTTTAAATATTGATTAAATATCGAAATTTTACAACGTGATCACGATTTATTTAATATGCAGGCAATATGTACCAGGGCAATAAACGAGATAAGTGTCTAGTATATTTTTCGAACTTTGATTGCATGGGATGCAGTTTGATCACGCGTTCTATTAAAACTATTTATTTTTCTTTGATTTTTTATTTAAATTTTTTTACGAGCAAATACGTAATTAAATTTTATTGATACCTTTGAAATGTTATTAGCAAATTGATGAAAAATAACCGTATATGGCAATTTTAATAAAGAAGCTTTGTATGTATAATAATTATATTTAATAGGTAATATTGAAATTTAAAATAGATGCGATAGAATTAAGAAAATTGAGCTTTGGTGAATTAAAATGTAACATTTACGGATCAGTCAATGTGCTACAAAAGCTTTGAATACTTAAAATTTGTTGATTTTCATGCTTCTAAAAAATTACGATTTCCTAAGATTCTGCTCTCGTCCACTACTTGAATTGTGCTTTATTCCATAAACGAAGAAATAAATTACCTAAAAAAAAATAAGTATAGGGTTAATTTTTGTTGTTTAATTGGAAAACTTATTTTTTTTTTCGAATTACTATAAAACTGATTTTATGAGAATTTGCAATCCACTTTTTTTTTTTTTTGTTTTTTCAACAGCTGAATCTTTCGTATACAGATATTTATACTATTCTAAATCTCAAAAGAAACTCCTATAGGGTTATTAAAAATTTACATTCGACCTATGAAAGACTTAAAATACGAGATAACTTTTAGATACTGTGGGAGGATGGATGACATATGTCTTGAGAGTACATATTGATTGGCTGGTTTACATGATTACTCTCGCATAAACTTTAAGAGAACAGGAAGTTTTCGTTTTATTATCGTATTTCATGTAAGTTCAGTTGACTATATTCCAGATGCAGCGAGAAAATAAAACAGTTTAGGAAAGAAATCATTTTTTAAATTTCATTTTTCAAGTTTCTTTCTCAATTTTTCTCTGCCTCTTCAAATGGAATGATATGATGAATAACATCTACCAATTACATTCCGAATATGTTATTATTATTAATATTACAATCTCATAATTAAAATTACAGTCTTATAATTAATATATTACTCGTAACAATAAAACAGGATTAAAATCTATTTTTAAAACATTAATTAACATTTAAATGATATTAATTAATTAACTAATATAAAATTATATTTTTCATTAAGCCTAAAATTAAAAATGAATAAAAAACACTCAACATCCGTTTTAATAAAATAAAGACTAAAAATAAAATCTTAAATCTAAAAAAAAATAGTAAAAATAACACAAAAATTCCACAATTTGCCATTATCATAATAAAAACAAAAACAAATTTTTTTTTAGATTTAAATTCTAAATTTAAAATAAAAAAAAATAAGATACATTAAACAAATTCTGAAGTTTCTTAAGAAATTCCAAAAATTGTTATTCAAAAGCTTAATAAAAATTTCATTAGAAACTGTTGATCTTGTATTAGTGTCCATATAAATCATTTTTTTAATTTTTTGTTATCTTTAGAACGTATTTTATAGTAAAAAATTCCTGAACTTTTACATCACAAAATTGAAAATATAATCGAAATTCTATTATAAAAAGCAATATAAATTAAGTTGAAAAAGAAGAAAAAGACCAAAAAAATGCGTTTCTAGCCAAATTCTTTAATTCTTATTAAAAAGATTAAAGAATTTAAACTTTAATTTTTTTTAAGTAATAATTGACCATGTTACCAACCATATTATGTATAAATAATAGAACTCATTCATTAATACAGAATCTAAAATACCATGTACATAATCGCACACAGTTGGAGGCTTTTGTGTTTAGATAACAAAAGGTCAAATTTTATATCAAATTGTATCGGAATTCTAAGAAAGAAAACCAAAAATGTTTTTTTTTTTCTTCTTAATCTTTTCATAGTTTTTAACTTGTTGTTCACAGATAATTTCTTTTTATGTATATTGTATATAATCATTTTATATAACCTAGGCATACACATGTTTGTATGTGTAGATATGTACATATGTAGATATAAATGCCAATACATGAAAATTTTACAAATCCCGTTAAAATTTCTAGAATTATAGAATTATAGTTGATTTTTGTTCAAATTTATTCAAAATAATTTTAAAATTAAGAGCTTTAAAATGGCAGTTAGTTCCTTACCTACAGCAAATACAGGTAATCGTTCCACTTAAACCTGAAATCTGGGAAGAACCGTTTCTCGAAAAAGATTGTAGAATATTCTGCATAACTATATTTAATCGCTCCCTCCTTAGTTTAGACTATTTGTGCAATATTGAAGATTATACGCTTGAATTTAGTGACGAATAAAATAACGCAACATTCAAGTTAAAATTTATTTAAATCTTCACTGATTAATTTCCAATTAAAAAATATTTTAATATCATAAAAATATAAATTAAAAATTAAATTTGTTCAAGTGACATTAAGAATTGACATGACGTATATTTTCAACGTTCCTTGTTCAATACTTAAATGTCAAAATAAGAGCTACCAACATAATTGAATATATTCTTTTTTCGAAGTGCGGAACTTATTGAAGGATTTACTTAATTGTGAAAAAAGACGCAACATGATACGATTTCCTTTGTTTTACCAGAACAATATTTTGCACATAATGTCAAGCAAACATCGAAAAATATGATGTCAAAAAAGTTATCAACGGAGGAATAGGAATTTAGGTCTTTTACCGCCGACGGTTGAATTCGCGGCGGTAATTTCGCTTATTTCTGAGCTTTCCGAATTCAATTTAAATATATGTATTCTATATGAATTTTGACATTTGAACGCGGCAAATCGCTGTTGTTTCGTTTTAATCTTAAGCGTTTTAAAGCAAAAATCTATATGAGGTAAATCAAAGCTGGTGAGTAATTTTAAAACACTATATTCAAGTGAACGCTCCCAATAACTTTGTTGTTTTAAATATTTCTAAAGTATTTTCAACAAATACATATTTACATACAAAAACACCTTGTTTCAAACGCAAATAAATTTCACAGGAATTTCCAAAAGTTTTCTAATCAAATATTTATTCAATCAATAAAAATATCTGTAGTAACAATTTATATAGAGAAATACAAAGTAACACGAAATTTCTGTTATAAAATACAAGAAAAGAATGAAATTTCTTAAAAAATAAATTAATTTACATAAAACTGATATAAATTTTTGGAATACAGACCAGCGAGAGAATGTTTTCTATTTTGCAAATTTCTTTTTTAATTTTTTAACATATTTTTAAAAAATTTTTATTGTATTTTTAACCTAAACCTATAAATACCTTAAAGGTGATTATTTCTAAATTTATCTGGATTATAACTGAACTTAATTATCATATTAATGCTTTAAACGATAGATGTTTGTGCTGATTGTGCTTTTTTTTCAAAGAATTTAAATTACATATTATTATTGTTATTTTATTTTCCAAGTTAAAGGCTTAAATCTTTTAATATTATTCATAAGATAAACGATTAGGATTACCAGTATACCAAATTTTTGTACTGAATTTTTTTTCAAATTTTTTTTATAAAAATATTCATAGATGGCATATTAAGATTGTTACTTATTAAATTGTGAATGTTTGAAATGCTGAGAAACTGACATTATACGTTCTTATCAAACTTCCCATTATAAAGTGTTAGAACATTATTAGTGGATTTTAAATGCAAACGTAAAAAATTGTAAATAAAACTATTAGGTATATTTCTCAAATTTTCCAACTTTAATGTCATAATCAACAATGTGCATAATTCGAAATTGAATTCAATAAGATAACCGTAAAACATCAAAACATATTGTCCTCTTTTATATAACAAATCCAACAACCTGATTGCGTTCAGCAAATAAAAAATAAAGTTCTGTTTTTATTTTGTACTAGGTACAAAGTTACCCCATATTTAAGCGCCAATTAGATTGGCCTTGAGATTCCACCGAAAAAAATATACAAGTTTACATGTATTTTGATTTTCTTTCTATATTTTTTATGTTGTTTTCTAAGAATTTCTTTTATTTTGCAAAAATTGTCCAAAAATATGCATAAAAGCAAAAACAATTTTTTTTTGATATGAAAAATATTCTATCCTAGTTCCGGTTTGAATATTTAATCTTGTTGTATACACACACAGTCCGACACACAAAACAAAAACCAAAAAGTCAACAAGATAAAATTAATAGTACCAGATTTAGAACGACAACGATGACAACAAAAAAAAACATTGATGACGGCAACGACCACCACAATAATGAAACAAAAAATAAAATAAACAAATTTTTTTGACATAAAGCCACGCTTCAAAATTATTTTTTTAGATAGTCTTATGGCATAAAAGCTCGACTGCTCAAATCGTGTGGTTTTTATTTTTTTTTTATTTTTTTATTGTGCTAATATCTACGTTTCTTAAATTACTTGTTTTATTTTTTTGTTGTATCGTAAATACCATAAATTTTTCATTCGTCTATTTTTATTATAAACCGGTAGTGGTAATTTTTATAGATTTTGTATAATTTTTTGTCATTAACTTAACAAAAATTTGAATTTGCGTTTTTATTATTCAAAAGTCAATTTCCATACAATATTGATTCGTCATTGTAATCTCTTTATCATTATCAGGTCATTGGTCGTTTGAAAATCAAAAGTAATAACAACAAAAAATTTTGTAGAAAATGTCAAGCTTATAAAATGTAATAAAAAACAATATGGAGTTAGGAATTTTGATCACAGCTCCGATTCTTTTGAGCTAAAATAATTGCAGTTCAGTTTTGAAGCTATTACAAATTATGTATATAGCAGTTTATAACGAATTCCTTCTAAATATTTTCCTCCCATTTGATAAAATATAACAAATTGTTACTAAGGTAATAAATAATGTTAACAGCGCCACAGCTGTAATATATTTTATAATAATGTAAAATATCTACGATATTTCTGATTAAAAATGTCTACTAAGCCAAAATTCGATTTTTGATTTAAAAAATTTAATTTGCTGGTTCCACTCACAATATTCTGTTGTAAATCTATTTAAAGGGATTAAGAGAAATGAAAACATTGTTATTGTGTCTTATATTCTTTGTATGACAGCGTTTGTCTGTCAAAAAACAAAATAAATTGGTTAAAAACGAATATAGGTACAAGCTATCACTAATTTAGGTTATTTTACTCTAGATTCCCGACTTTAACATGAATTTTTAAACACTTGTAGTCACACTTATTAAAAATTTGTTGTTTTTCCCTCCAAGATGATTATAATAAATGTAAAGTAAATCGGTACCGAAGTTTTTATTTTCTTATTTTAACATGTTAACTCTTTTTTGGCTTCTTGCATGGCATCACAGTAAATACTGGCCGTGACGTTAGGTGTTAACTCTTTATTTTGATACAATTAAATTTGAATCGAAAAAAAATCGAAGACCGAATCTGTTGAAAACTCTTTATAAGTTTCGATACTATTAGAATGTTGAAATATTGAAATTTATTATTGAGCTAGCACCCTCTTTTAATATAGAAGCTAAGGTATTTCATGTTATTGAAACTTAGTACATGCTTACATAATATACGTACCTGCTTCGTTTCAGTACCAAAATTAAGAAGGCCCACTATATTTTGTTGCTCTCAGAATGTCATAACATTACATTATTGTATAATACCAGATTTTGCTTAGAAAGATCATGAAAAAAAAGCTCTGTAGAAAAAAAAATTATAAATTTTTTATTTTTACTTGTCAAGCATTTTTCTTTTTATTTTTAGTTTTCTTTTTTTTTTTGTATTGTTTTTTTTTTTTCATTTTTTTTTGACAAGTGAAACAACCTTGCACGACCTTGGCTTAAATAAAAATTATTTACGATTCTTTACTAGAATTCTGGTTTAAAAGAATGCTATTTTTTTGTTATTGAATCATTTTTCTTTTTTTTTTAGTTTTTCTGGTTTTCATTTCTTGTTTTGTATTTTTTAAGTGAATTTTATAATGATGATGATGATGGTTTTAAATACAATATCATACTATTTATGAATGTACATAATAATAAGTGTATGTATGTATGTATATTTTTTAAATATTATGACAAATATTATAATATTGCGTATTGTAATAAGAATATATGTAAGTAAAAATGGAGAAATTTTGCAAAATAAGGAACTAGTTATTATGCACATTACTATGTTGAGCATAAATTAGTTCTACTGAGTACAAATATTTGCTAACTCATTTAGAATTTAAAAAATAAAATTTGATTTTTATATTTAAGTTGAAATTTAAATTACCTATCAAATTACTTAGCATATGTTACGTTAGCTAGCGAAATTACAAAATGTCAAATTACTTAGCGAATGTTTTACGTTAAATTAACGCTTGATAGAGCGCCATCAATTTTCGAAATTGAAAAAGATTAATAAAAACTTTTCATTGTAAAAGGTACTAAAATTTTTGTAAGTACCTTTTTTATTTCTTCAGTCAGTCTAAAGAATTTATATCGAAAAATTAATTGTATCGAAAAATGTTGCCGCCCTGATGATGCCATATTTGTGTGGCGACTGTGGTGGAATAACCATTAGCAATTTTTCGTGGAAGTAACGCGCGGCTTTCAATTTTCTAATTGGATATAAAAGTTAAAAACTTTGAAAATATAATCATTATTTTAAAAATAAATAAATTCTGTGTTTAATAATTATATATTATAAATAAATGAACACATTTTTGTTTTTTCTTTCGAAACGTGTAATTAAATCAAATTTGAAATTCAATCAAAACTTAAGTATGTACATATATTCAAAAGCTTTGAATTATTTTTAAACTTGGTTAACAATTTAAATATACATACATACATGGATTTTTTTTGAGATTTTGTTAATCACTAAATACAATGGATTGTAAATCCTTTAGATTTTCCAAATTTCCATAGCGCAAAGAAAAAGGACGCTTAGTATTTATTATGTACGTAAGTATGTTTTTCATGCTATTATCTCCGTGCGTATATATGTATATACATACGTACATACATTTATTTTGAATAGCTATATATATACGTATTTACCCACATACATATACATGCATTGTGATATATCAATATTGCTTATAGCTAATTTTTCCCCATAGTCAAAAACTAAATCAAAATTCTAATAATCACGAAGTCAATCTATTCAAGTGAACATCAATGTAATTCAAATAGATTTAAAGGGTGTATCGAAGAATAGTCAACACACAGAATTCCTGAATAATGAAGGATAAAATGAGAGTCACTTTGGGAATTATGTCTCGTACAAAAACGTTCAAAAACCAAATTGGTTTCATTAATAGATAACGAGAAATATTTACATATGGATATGTATGTATGTAAGAACATAGTTACAAAATATGCAAATAGATGTGATTTTCGTCTCTGTTTATTTATTTATGTGGTAAGTAGATGGATACCGACCTATTTTTATATTATTTGCTTTAATTTTCCTATATATGTACATCAATAATATACTCTTGCTTAAAAATATTTTTGTATATTGATCAATGAAAAAATTCAACTTGTTAATATCAAAAGCTATCTAGAATGAAAGTTCCATCAATTTGGTTGTGGAATCAAACCTGCAACAAATATTTTTATCAGTTACTGAATGTAGTTGGGTTGGTAAACATACCTACTCAAAATTTCTTCGCAGAATCAATTCATAAATTAATAGATGTTTCATGATTTAGAAATAACGAATATCAATTTCAAATATTTTTGTGTTAAATTACGACACTACTCATTTGAATATACATACCGGTCATTTATAAAAAAATTTGCTTGTACGCGCCAACAGCAAGACACTTAAAAATTTTTAAATATTTTTACCTACTTAGCTATTTTGTTCTTAAAATATTTTCTTGATGAATACTATATTCTGTAGAATAAACCTTGGTAACGCTATGTGGGAAAAATTAAAATTCAATGTAAAATAAATCTAAAAAAAAATTCACTAATTTTTCATAATAACAAAAACAAAAATTTCATGCCGATAGCTAAGAATTTCGTAGAAAATCTAATTAATAATTTTATACAGGTGCGTACATAAACATGTATGTAGCTATTTAGAAGCTAAAAAATATTTTTTTTTAAATTCCAAATTTCTGCTACTAACGCCACTGTTAGCCTCCGTATAGTTTGTTTGGGCAAATGATTAATATTTTGAATGGAATTTTTTCACTGTTTAAATAAAAAATTTTGATAAAGATTTTTTTTTAAACTTTTTTGTTATTTTTGAATTTTTTTGTCTTTAGGTTAAGGACGGAAGTGATTCAATAAAAAAGATTTTTTTTTGATGTTTTTGAAATATTGATAGATTTTTTTTGTCAGATTTCATTTTGAAAATATTTTTGATTTTTCATTTTAGTTTTGTTAACCAAAATGTGTGAATATTGCAAATATGAGAAATATTTAGGTGCATGTTTTAAGCTCATCTGAATTGAAAAAGGTACACAATAGTCGAGCATTCATGTTAGTGATCGGGAGGTTGATGATGATGCGATGATGCGAAATTTAAAAAAAGTTATTAATTTTTCTTTTTTTTTATTAATTATCATTTGCGTGCTAACAACTTTTCAACATTATAATGACAACGAATTTTTTTGTTTTTAGTGCTACTGTCATACAAAGCGTTAGAAATTTATATCAGATTTAAAAAAGAATGAAAAAAAGGAGGACGGAGAGGGGTGGCAAGTAAACAATATCTAGGTATAGCCTTGTAGGTAGGTCATGTCCAAAATTGGGATAAAAATATACGAAAAAAAAAATCGCAATAAAATGATGTTGTGAAGTGAATCATAAAATAATTAAATTAATTTCTGAG
Source organism: Condylostylus longicornis (assembly GCF_029603195.1). Taxonomy (NCBI): domain Eukaryota; kingdom Metazoa; phylum Arthropoda; class Insecta; order Diptera; family Dolichopodidae; genus Condylostylus; species Condylostylus longicornis. The sequence continues at coordinate 3,934,754 of NW_026578045.1, forward strand.
AATTTTAGCAAATACCTAATATTAGTATTATGTTTTTTTAGCGATCGATTTGTTTTTTTGATGTTTTTGAATCAATTATCACATAGCAAAATTTTCCATTGACTTAATTTATCACACCTCTATATAATTTTGGTTTAAAAACAAAGGAAATAATATGCATTGTTTTTCTGAAATTTTACATTAATTTGAGTTTTAGAGCAAATTTTAATCTGAATAGACCCTGCACCAAAAAATTCTCAAAAACGAATCACTTGAATTTGAATAGTTGTTTTAAAATAAAATATAAAATATCTTTAGTTTTTAGAACAAAATCAACTTGGAAATTTGAGATACTGTATAGGTAATATTGGAAATCAAAACTTTTAAGAATTTTAATAAAATCCATAACATTTCTTATGTTTAATAAATTATCCATTTCATCCACTTAAGCAAAACTAATTAGTTCTTGATTAATATTTTTTCCTAGAGTAGTCATATGACAATTGAAATTTTTGCTAATTTCGGCGTAGATTATATTGATAATATAGAATACACAATTTCAAATATATTAGAAAATTGAAGACAATAATTTTTAGCCTGAAACAAAATGAGATTTTACTTTTGAAAACACATGTATAGCCATAGTAAATTTAAGCTTTAAACAATGTAGAATATTAATTGATTACTAAGTTGATTGCAGACTTGGAAATATATTCCAATGGGAATTTCCTATAAAAATAAAGTCAATAACGCAGACAATATAAAGTCTGCGTAATGTGATAATTATATGAAATTTGATTTTCAGTTTCCTAAAATCCCAATAGTCTGGTTCACAAAATATCAAATTTCATTCTGTACAAAATGCAATGCGAATCCAGAAAAAATCACATTTTCCTTATAATTTTTCGATTGTCAATTACCTCTGCAATATATGGACAGACAATTCATTTAATTATCTATGAACTTAAAAAAAAAAGCATTGAACTTTAATAATTAAAAAAAAAACCGAAAAACAATTAAAAAACAAAAATGGCAAATATTTTTTAGCTCATATTTTCACATTTTCACATTTTTTATGATGTCATTAATCTTTTGTGCAAAAAATGTGAACTTCATAAATCAAACGCATGAGCGAATATCGAATTTATTTTACAAAAACAAAATCCTATTTGAATCCAATGTGCTACAATCCAATTACAATGTATAGCGTAAACTACATCGAAAACAGTTTAAATGTCACAAAATATTAAAAAAATAAAAAACAGTAGATGTTTTTTTTGTCGTTTTTCTTGCTAAATTTTAGTTCACAGGTGAAATAGTAGAGAAAAAAAACAATAATTTTAGAACAAACAAAGAAAAACAGAGACTGGCACTAATTTGCACATGCAATTCTCTATAAAAAACAACAATAACAATTTTTTGTTTTGTGACAAAAAAAAAATCCCATTTGCTAACCGAGTGATCATCTGATTTTTAATTTTTTTTTTTATTTAAAGTAAAATTAATTATGCAGTATTACTCACTTCTGTACAACAATATTTCGGGTTAATGAAACGTATCATATTGCTAACTATTATACCTACTTAGTTAATATTTCCATCATAAAATTATAAAATGGTTACGTGTGGGCATGCTTTTGTAATTGAATAGTGTAAAATTTTAATTTGGCTTTTAGGTATATGACCTAATATCTTTTAATAAAGGGCACTTTTTTTTTTAATTTGACAGGCAACTGATGTTTAGATCAAGCATTGCGGGTGCCACCAAAAGGCGCAACAACATCTTATAGTGGCAAGTGAGAGTTAACAAGTAACAAACGTCATCATTTACAGAAACGATAGATGAAAAGAGTTGGTGATATAGGTTAAACAGAAAGAGGAGGAGATAGACTACTAAAATAAAATTATGAAGATCAACACGAACAAAAAAAATTTAGGACCCAACATGTCGACCATTGGAAAATGTAAGAATAACTTCAATAATGGCGAATAAAATCAACTAGGAATAAAAAAAGAAGAAAGAAAAAATAAACAAAACGAACAAGAAAAAAAATTAAATTTAAAACAAATTTAAATTACTCAAAAGTCTAGATCTAAATCTAGACCTTTCCTAACAGTTGGATCAAATACTAAAGAATTAGAATCAACACGATGCAACGTTTAAGTGGCCGGTTTTTATAATCAGTATCTCAACCTAATCGACTCAATCAATCGACCTAAGGATTTCTTACACTTTTGTATTGTATAATATACGAACTGTCGAATTGCCGAACTAATTTATTATGAAATTGATAAAAGAAATAATCAAAAGCTGGTTTAAAAAAGCACCCTCCTTGATTTGTAAATTCTAATTTTGATATTATCAAACATGCATTCAAGTCTATTTTCCTAGAGTCAATTCAATAAAATTATATTAAAACAGAGAATGTTTTCTAATTAAATTGTGGTGAGTGCAAATAAATGAACTACTCCTAGTAAGAACTACAAAATCTTTAAGACTTACTACATTAGTATTATGTAAGACTTTTATACATTTATATTATTTTTTTGTAATTTTAGGTTCCACTCATATGATGCATATAAATAATTGCAATATAACCTGCATAGTGGAAATATATATTCAAAATGAAATATTGAAACAAATTTTTAAAGTTGCCTTATAGTAGAATAATGTTAAAATAGTTTAAAACTTTTAAATTATGAAAATTTCTTGGCAAAATCAAACAACCGCATATCAGTTTTCTTAAAATTATTTGTTTTACTTTGAATAATAATAAAATAAAAAAGAACGTGAGAAATTTATGATAATTTATGAAAATTAATTTCATTTTTATTTAAATTAATGATTAATGTTGTGTTTTCGTATAGATCAAATTATATAAGTGACTGTATTTTGTTTAAAAAATAATAATTAAAAAAAATTAAATTTTGTATGTTAAATTTTCCAATTATGCACAGTGCTCATTGTTGATATTTGATATGCAGTTGTTTTAATAAAAGATCATGATTAATAAATGAAACTTAAATTACCTACTTAAAAAAAATGCCATTATAAACTATTTTAAATGTTCGTGTAAGACAATTCAGAATGAAAAAAGAATTTAAGAAATATCAAGAAATTAAAATTATTTTGCAGTAAAGGAATCTAAAATGAAGATGGAATTAATATGAATATTGTCGTTTATAACCAGAAAGTTTATCGATTTTGAGTTGCTAAAATTTCAACAGAAAAATTAACAGCTTAATGTAAAAGTTGAACTGAAAGATCTAATGAAGTGATTTAATTAGTTTGCTAATGTTAAGGATTGTGAATTATTTAGAATTTAATGTAAAAATTTTTGAAAGTATTGCGGCTTCCATGTCATGGAGGAGGATTTTAAAATAGGTAAATGTTTAAGCTTTTTATTATATTTAAAATTTTATATTATATTATATTTTACATAGATACTTTAATTATAAGGCAATCAGTTAGTCATTAATTAAGCAGTATTATCTACATATATACTCTGAACACTTCATTTTTTTATATATATTTTTCTATTCTACTTTTATAAAATACCAGACTCTTAAATGTTATTTAATATATAATACCTACCACAAAGCACAGCGTATGCAAATAAAATAAACTAAAAAAAAAAATAAGAAATAAAATTCCTACATCCGGACTAATAAAATAATAGAATTCTATTAAAGGTAACCGACCGATATCATGAGCATAAAATATGCACTCATTCATTATAATAAGTATTAAGCTTACTTATGCATACATTTAATAAAAGTTGTTGTTCTATCAAGAATATTATATAAGATTTAAAATATTGAATTGCGCGCGTACTTAATGCATATTCAAATTTTTAGCAAATTTACTTGAAAAAATTACGTATTATGTGCATTTTATATGGGTAGAGTATAGATAAAATGAAATGAATATGTGAGAAAATAATTATAAAATATGGAAGTTATGATGGTCATTGAAAAGTTACGTTTTTGTTGATTTATCGTAATAGGCTTCCCATGAATGGAAGCCTTTTGAAAATTTGCTTTTGAATTTGTATATGTTATATAAATATATATTAAATTACATAATATGAATTCATATTGTTTTTTGTATCAAAGTGGGTGCATTTATAAATAGGTATTGTTTTAAGTGGTGTAAATAAAATAAATATTTATATTTGATCATAAAGTAATGATAACAATAATTTAAAATCAATTTTAGTAACCAATCGTTATGTTATTAAATTTTTATTGTAAAAAAATTCTGTGAGGTTGTTTAAAATATTTTACTATTAGAAAACTGGAACACGTTCTATAAGTACTCAAGACTCTAATTACTTCAAAATTTAAATCAAGACTCTAATTACTTTAAAATTTTCGTATTAAAAATTTGTAGTTTTAGGGATTTCGGCTATTGTAATTCTGTAATGATTTCTGATAGGCACAAAATAAACATCATCAATTTTTCAAAAATGACTTTTACTGCTAATTAAAATTTAATTCTAAAATATCTCATCCAGGCTACAAAGAGAATAATTTGACTTTTGTTGTTTTAGATAATCTTGCTAACAGTTGTTCCGACAATTTTTCTATAATAATACTCGGCTTAAGAACCAATGTTTTAATATTTATTTTATAAAAAAATTTTTCTATAATTTTCTAGAAAATAGACAACATACATAAATACATACAAATATGCAATATTCACTTTTTTTCTATACGTCGTATCGAAGATGGAAAATTTAATAGAGATAAAATATTTCAGCGTGTTTTATATTTTTTACTTGTAATAGAACCTGATCTGAAAGCTAGTTCTAAACTAGTTTCAAAACATTAACTTTTAATTTAATTATTAAAATATATTTAAATTTATTTACTTATATAACAATAAATTTGTCATTTATTCCGTATATAATTTGTAATTAGTTATAAGTAAGGTTAATAATAAATATTTCAGTATGACACATACATACTAACATACAAATGTATATACAAAATATGTAATAATAATGAATGAATACAAAAACGTTTTGAACGTGTCTAATTATCACGTTATTTGTAACCTTATCTTTTTAAGAAAAAAAAATGACTATTATTATGTTTACTATGCAACAATTTTGTTATTATTATCATTTTTTTTAAATTGTTAGGTCTTTTAACATTATTATTATTGTTAAAAGTATAATTATTTATTATACCGTGATATACATACACACACATACGAATGCATAAACGCGCATATGCGACACCAGTGATTTGCTAAAATTAACAAAATTTTTGAAATATTGTGATAAGAGCAGAAATTTCTACTTAAATTTGAAACTTATTTAAGTGTGTAAGTATTTTAATTATGCATGCGAAATAAGGGTTGCGCGCTTAAGGGGGCAATTATTTAAGAAATTCAATACCCATAATTTAACTGTAATAAGTGAAATACATTCACACTTACAAAAAATATATTTTATACCTAAATAATTATATTGCGGTATTTATTTTTCAAATGCTTACATATTTTTAACACTTACATATATTTTACTTAAATTACAAAACGTGCTACCAAAAATCACCTTCAAAATTATGAAAAAAAAAAACAATTTTTTGTTAATTAATTTTCTCGGTTTTTTGTTTTTTGTTCCTCTTTCAAAAAAAAAAAACTTTTTCGCTCGCGTATTTTAATTTCTTTTGCGACATAATGGTAAAATCATGATCTTCTATCTTTTTTTTTTTTTGTCATTTTTTTGTGCAGACAAAATGTTGTCATTTTAGCAAAAAGAAAAGTAAAATTACTGCAAACCTAGACAATTTTTAAGCTATAAAAGTTTATAGACCTTTATAATATATTTAAGCTAGGCATTTATATTAAATTTATAAATGGCATGTGCTACGAATATTAAGATTATATTACAAAATATTAGCGAAAAGAATTCTTAATAATATTAGAATTAAGTAATAGTTTCAGTTTACCATTTTTTTGGTTGCAACAAAAAAATATGCTTATAATATAAATAAATATTAAGTAATAATTTGGAAAAAATAATAAAAAACGTTTGATGCGTCATCTATAATTATGTAATTTTAAATTTGAAACTAAATGATATTAGTCAGTAATGAGAAAATTTTAAATTTGTAGAATATGCAGGTCGCGTATGCGATTGCAAGTACTATAAATAATCGTAAATAAGATGAGAGGGAAGATAAATTATGACGAGTTGTACTGTCGTTCTCATTTTAATGTCAAATTTTAATCTATGTGTGTGTACTTAATTGTGGAGCAAGGTTTAATTTAAGGCCCACCATCACGTTTTTCGACGAAAAATGAATTTCAAGCTTCGTCATAGCCCAAAATGTTATTAGTGTATCTTAAGAAAGCTTATTAGTTTAGGAAGAAGGGGTAAGATCCCGGGAAATGCTTAAAACAATCATACAGAACAAAATAAAGCTAAAACATAAATTCAAGTTCAATACAATCAATATACAATAGAGACAATAAACAAAGGTGCATACACAACCAAACTATCATTTAGTTAGGACGCTATAAAATATTACAATAAATATTTTGGTATTAATAATTGTCAAAGTTAGTGTAATTAATAGATAAGTCAAGAAGGTTAAGACATTAAACGTAAGGGGAAAGCCAGCCATGCTTCTCAACTAATATTTTATCAAATAATTAGTATAAGAAAATGGTTAGAGAAAACTCACCGTTATACAATAAAAACGCTAGTCAAATACTATGCGTTATATAATAGACTATTTGTGATTCAATAATTATTTCAAATTTTATATTAAATTAATCATAACCTTTTTTTAGTTTTTATTTTTAATATTCAATTAATTTAATATAAAAAACAAAATATACTCATTTCATGTGTGGTGATGTTAATTTTCTATTTGAACATCTAATGTTAAACAGGATTTAATCGTTAAAATTTGTTTTTCTTGGTATAAAAACTTACGTATAAAAATTTCCAGTATCACTTTTGGGAATATTCGCATATTGTGACTTTATCATTTGTATGTATTTGTTTTTTTTAAATATTCGTAAGAATATCGTAAATAATTAAATAGAACGAGATTATTATATGCATATATTTGTACTTAATTAAATACTATTTTCAGGAAGCTTTTGCTTCTCACACATGATTTCATTCGGCCTTTTTGAATTACGATCAATGAAATACTTATTTAAAATCAATGTTTTTGAAGACGTCATGAAAATAAAACTGGACCGTTCAAAAAAATTCGCTCATAGATGAATTAGTAATTAACACTAGAACTACCAACATTTTATGTATACCTAGTTGTACCAATCCGTCAATTTGACGGATATTTAAATTAATAAAAAAATTGTGAATAAATAAACTTCTATTTTATTGTAATTTAAAATAAAAAAGGTACAAATTCAGTTATATAATATATAGTAAATAAATAAAAAGAATTTATGTAGCACATTTCTTACAAATAGAAATTTTTTCGGCAGTACACTTCCCACACATGTATTTCGTGCATTTAAAACAAAGAGAATTTGTTTTGTTTTTATTGCAGAGTCCAATTACACAAAATTTTCGCTGCATATCTTCTTTAGGATATTCCGAAGTAGATTTCATGGTCTCTATTATAATCCATTTTTCTGGCTGCGAAGATTTCAGCATTATATTATGTGTATATTTATTCGCGAGTTCTTCACATAATTGGTATAAAAATTGTTTTCTCGTTATATTTTCGCCAGTAATATCCTTATATAAGCTCCAGGCGTTGATTCCTGCCAAATCTAAAATACTATAGAAAACTTGCAATGGCCATCTACGGGAACTTTTACACTGTACTTCCGAGCCATTTGGTCAACAACATCTACTCCGAACTTAGTTTTGCTATAGAATTCGACAGTTTCTGGTAAAAGTTTATATTTTTTGGCAATCTTCACGTTGGTATGTTTGGAACTTAGAACTAATACTTTTTTTGCAGGCTTTGATTTGTAAATAGTCAGAACTATATTATCAGACTTTAATAGTATTGTTTCATACCGAGCCATGTTGTCTTTTTTTACTTTTGCTATTTGTGGTAATTCTTTTTTATTACTTCGCAGAGTTCCAACTAATGTGGTTTTTTTAGCTAAAAGTTTTTTTGTCATTGGAATACTGGTAAAAAAATTGTCAGTAGTTATACTTCTTCCGCAACCTAAATAAGGCTCAACAAGCTTCAGAACCACATATTCATGTAAAGGTGTCGATGACATTCGTAATTTATCTTTTTCTAGGTATGGAAAACCATTTAGTGTATATCTATTTTCAGTATCGGTTACCAACCAAAACTTTATCCCAAATTTAGAAGGTTTATTTGCCATGTATTGCGTAAACCTACATCTTGCTTTGGTTATAAAAAGTTGCTAATCTATGGTAAGAGAAGAACCCGGTTTGTAGCAGTTTTGACTATCATTGATAAATGCATTCCATGTTTCGGAAACTAGTGCAAATTTATCTACTTGTAAACGATTACTTCTTTCATTTTTTTATCAAATCGAATTAAACGCAAAATTTCCGTGGACCTGTTTCTATTCATTGTACTTTTGAACAAAGGAGGTCCCCATTTTTTTGACCACAAATATGATATTTTCATATTTTTTTGATTATACAACTAAAACGCATCAACTAAATAAATATATATTACCTAACAGTATTTTATTCTATATTTATGGCGATTTCCCGGAATATTCATGGGGATTTTTCGGAATATATAAATAGAATATTTATTCAATGAGAAGTTTTACTTTTTTTCATTCAAGCAACTGCAAATTTGGCCAGTATTTATAAATATAAGAACAAAATTATTCATTCCGTCATTTTGACGGGTTGGTATGTATAAGTATACATAAGGCGTTTCCTCAGAATTAACGGTTTTATAAACAAGAGGATAGTTAACTTTTGAGTACCTTAGTTTCATATTAAAAGTCATTATCAATTTAAAAAAAAATATTTACATAATAACAATAAAATTTATTTGTAAAATATTAAATTCCGTCATTTTGACGGATTGGTAGTTCTAGTGTTAATTTTAATTAAATTTTAGGTATTATCCGACCATTGGTGCAGTGGTTATGGCACCGGTCCTTTAACCGAAGGGTCTCGGGTTCAAACCCCGGTCAGGTCACTATAAAAATTATATTCAATATTATTATAACTTAATATACAATACTAATAAATATTATACAAGTAATTTTCAAATATTCGTAATATTCCATATTAAAAAAAAAAAACTAAGAAAAATAAACAGTAAATATTAATAACCTCAAATAATTAATATAAATAAAACTACGGCAGGTTAGTCACCTACCTAGTTAAACTCTATGACGCTATGAAACTAGTGCATGAGAAATCATGCACTAGCCCTATGGAGCTTCTAGGAGTGAATAAGGAAAAAAAAAATTTTAGGTATTGCGTCAGAATTCAGCTCTTTATACGACGAAACATTTTATATTTAATAATTTTGATAAGATATATCAAAATATTTTAGCATCACTGTCAGTTTCATATATGGGCTTATGTCATTTTTCAAAGACATTTAAAAACTTGCGTCATGTGTGGTGTGTAATTAAAAATTTACCACAATATTGCGCGTATGTAATGATAAATATTAAAAAAAAACTCTTTTTTGACAAAAACAACATACCTAAATTAAAAAATCATTGAATATTTAAAATCATTTTAATTCTAAAATGAAAATAAATTTAGTGAAAAAACCGGAAATCCCCTTATTTTAAAAATAATAGTCGTACTTAAATATACATAAAGTTAAGGTATCATTATAATTTTATAAAAAACCAGAACAATTTTTGTATATACAAGTTATTCTTGAACAAAAAAGAAAAACAAAAATTATAATATCAATTGTTTATTATTCTTGTACTAAACCTTCAAATTTGAATTTTGCGGTCATAAACCTTTATAGACCTACATAAAATAAAAATTAGTAATTCATTATGTTATTAAAATTTAAAATAGAAAATGAAAAGAAAAAAGTTTAATATCATATTAGAATTCAAACTTGTTCTAAAATTTCAAGTTATTATAGTTTTATTGATTTTAATTTTAATGATATACTTACTCATAAAGTATAATTCAGATATTTTGAACAATATTGATGGTGCAATAACATTTATTCACAAAAAATATATAGTGATTAGACATTGACTGTGATCAATATTTGTCACCCTAATGCGAGTTTCGCCTCATTTTAAGTGTAATACTGTAGTTTACCTTGGGTGCATATGTTATTAATTCAAAGAAAATTGTAATTGTAAGAAACGATTGTTTCAAAATTTTTACATTAGGAATTTTCATTGTTCAATATTGCCGAATATTATAAAACTTGAAAAAAATTGAAATATCAATTATTGAAGCTTACGTTAACTAAAAATTTAACCGGCACATTAATTTTTGATTTAATTGAATAAATTACTGTTACCGAAAGTAATATTTGCACAGCATGTGGTGAATTATCGATTGATCTATCTTACTATTCACGCAGCACTCTATTATGGAATGCGTCCTTAGTTCGAATTAAATTTTAGAATCTGATTCCCGTTAACTATTTTAGATATAGAGAATTTACTGTTTATTACTTATTGAACGCAAAAAATTGAAATGCCAATGAAACATTTTTTTTGTTGTTATTATAAACTTAGTTTGTATATTTTTATATCATAATTTCGATATTTGAGGTTATTAATTAAAAAATCAAAAAATGTATGTATAAATTAAAAATTTTCGGAATTTTTCGTTAATAACATGTTAATTTGTAAAACAAAAAAAAAATCTCTAATTTAGTAATTTTCCATAAATTTTTTTTTTTTTTATTTCAAATAAAATTTTCCATAAATTTGTGTTTGATACTCTCAATCTCTTATATTGTCTGTTATTAAATTGACTGACATGGTAAGAATCGTTGTCTGCTTTTTCTTAATAAATTTTACTTGTATAATATGTGCATAGACAATTATGAAATTTTTTTTATTTATTTTTTTAATATTGCATGAATTAATTTAATATATTATATTTGATATTAAAAAAAATAATATAATTTACAAATTAACATTTAATTATTTTGCTGAAAAATTAAAAATTAAGAAAAAAAAAATCCAGTAATAATTGACGTCATCTTGAATTTTCCAGTTTATAAAATTGTTATTGTATATCAATTAAATACTGCTACTAAATATATGAATAAATAATTGTATTGTTCTATTATTGTTATACATATATATTATGTATTATCAAGAATCAAAGTATAAAATTATATTTCAGTCCACCATGTTTAATTAATAATTTACACTCAATACATTTAGATATAATAAAGCTAGACGCAATAAAAAGAGCCATAGCTTTGAAAGATTTTTGTTAAAATATTAATATCAAGCACTCGAAATGTATAGGTTTTTCGAAAACCAGCACCATAGCCGGTTCCTTGGTCGGACTTGAAGTCTCTTAAACATTTGTAGATTTAAGTAACATTTAAAGTTAGAAGTAAAAACCCTCATGTACAAATTACATGTAAAAATCCTTCATAGATTTGCAATTTTATCTTTATATGTAATGAACTTTCGAAAAACTCTTATTAAATTAATATTATTATACCCTAATATTAACCCCGGTCAGGTCACTATAAAAAATTATATTCAATATTATATAACTTAATATGCAATACTAATAAATATTAAAAAACAAGTAATTTTCAAATATTCATAATATTCGATACTAAAAACTAAGAAAAATAAACAGTAAATATTAATAACCTCAAATAATTAATATAAATAAAACTACGGCAGGCTAGTCACCTACCTAGCTAACTCTCTATGACTATAAGAAACTAGGGCATGATAGATATCATGCACTAGCCCTATACTCGTCCTAGGAGTAAAGAAGGAAAAAAAAAAAAAAAAAAATACCCTAATATTAATTTAGCTTCAATCTATGTAAATGATAAGCTCGTAATTCTGTTATTATAAGAATTCCAATTAAATGTCAATGTCAAAGAAATGTCATAATATAATTAAAAACTGTGAAATCTATCATTTCACATTTTTTAATTTGCGTGTATTCACTATAATTTTTGTTTGAAAACCAGCTTATACTGGATTTGGTTTTATTTTGAATTACTCTGTGCATAAATTTACTTTAAAGCGACTTTTATAGGGTGGAAATTTTAAAATTAAAATTTAAAAATTAAATTTTAAATGTAATTATTGTAGTCTAAAACTTGTAATTATTTTGATTAAATTTTTATTATTATAAATAATTGCAAAATTATATAATATGAGATAATGCAACAAAATATTAATTTTATAAAACTAATATATAATTTGTATAGCAAATTAAATTCAAATTAATTATTATATAGCAAAATAATATGTAACCTGTTGACTTAGATAGTGCCGTATAGTTATGCATAGAATTAAGTACTTTAAAATTTTGAATTAATTAATAGATTCAATTAATTTCAATAAAATGTTATCTGTTATAAAAAATTTAGATTAGGGTTTGCATGTTTACAATTTTTAAAAACATTAAAGTCATCTATCCGCATGAATGTTAATAACTATTCTTTAATTCTGTTATAACCTTCTCGTTAAGTATTTTTGTCACTAAAATAGCAAATTCATCTTTTAATTACTTATTGCGAAAAAAACATAAACATTACTTTTCTATACACATAAGTATATTAAAAATTAAAATATTTTTAACCTATTTAACAACAAATTTTATTTAATCTCTTTTTTTTTATAATCTGTTATACAGGTCGTTATTATCGTTACTTTACCTGATATATTAAAATTTTTCATGACAAACGATAATAAAACAGTATGAAAATTAAAATTTACAAATTCATTGTGGAAAATTTTTTAATATATCATTGTGGTGCTAATTATATAATATTAACATAATAGCCAGACATACATCTTAATTGTTAGCTCGTGACTTGCTATATATGATTTGCTTATCGTTATACACATACATATACAATAAGCACAAATATTAAAATGACAAACTTTCTATATTTTATAGTTTCAAGAAGAGGCGATTAATTATAAAAACCAAAGCTTTGAATATTTTAAGAAATTGGAAAACGTTGAATTTTATAATTATTGTGAATATTGTTCTTGTATATTGAAATTTACATTATAATTAGCGTATATTAGTAAGAATTAATCGTCAAATTTTATGTAAAAATTTGACGCTTAATTCTTGCTGCTTGAAATTCTTTGAAAATTATACAGGATTATAGATTAATGGAAAATTTTAATAAAATTATTTTCATAATTATTGCAGATTAAGCAGAAACAGCAGACGAAAATAGGTAGACGTGTAGTAAATAGTTGACGTATTTTGAATAGTAAACGTTTAGTTAAAAGTAGACTTAATATACCTATAAAACTTGACTCGCACTATAAATATGACGTATTGTATTTCAAACTAAATTTTTGGGAAAAACGAGATGTCTTCAGAGCAGTGGAGCATATTAATAGAAATTCACAATATTGAAGGAATTGTAAAAATGAAATTAGGATTTTGTTGAAAATCAAATTTCAATATTTCAAAGCACAATATGAAATTGAGGGATGAAATTCTAAGCCGATAAAATAAATTCATTTTTCCAGACATTGACGTTCGAGAATATTGTTCTAATAACGTAATGGATTATTTACAACATTAACTTAAAAATAAACTGTTTCACAGACTAGCCTGTCTGTTTGCTGGACTTGAGCTCTCTTAAGTATTTTTGAATTAATTAACATTCAAACCTTAGTAGAGCGATATGTCAAATAAAGAGTACCTAATGCGTAGAGAACAGTTATTATAGAGGAGTAGAAGAATTGGCAACAAAATCAAAATTTAGGGCAATGTATATCAGAATAATGCACGCAGTATAACATAATATTTCTTTGCGGAATATTGAGTAAATTTTTCATGTATCGTTAAGTATTTTCAAATTGAATTTTCATTTTTAAAATTTCGAAATTAAAATGTAAATTTCATTAATAAGTATGTTGCTATAAGCCTTAAATTACACCACATATTCAAGTTTTTTTTTTTTGATGTATAAATATTGAATTATTTAGTAATAAGAGTACCTACTAATCGGTTAATTGTACAAAATTATTTTGCTTATATTTGCGGCATGTTTTTTTGAAAAACGAGTTGTCATTGCTGTAATAAAATAATAACAGTCAAAATAAAAATTATTGTATATAAATAATAATTACAATAACAATTAAAAAATATAATAATAATAATTAATATAACAACAAATAATATTAATTAGGAACTTTTTGAAAATGTAATCAAATTTTTTCTTGATAAAGTAAAATATTTAATATTGAAATTTAATTGGAACGTCTACAATGACAATTGAAGGTTATGAATTAAAAACGTATGCAATAATTAATAAAAAAATAAAAATGATTACTTCTAAAAACAAAAAAAAAAAAATTATACAAATTAGGATTTAAAGTAGGTCAAAATCAAAATAACAATAATAAAGAAAATAAAATCAATAACTAAAATATAAAATTCGTCATTTTCTGACATGAGAAATATAAAAATTCTGGCTCGTCATATTAAATTTAAGATCAGCAGAAATATGGAGGAAGATGCACATGTGTATTGAAATTGACACAAAAAAAAATAATAAATTTTCCTTAATGTAGAATATTTTATATGATAAAAATGTGATATGATAATTATTAATCTCTATGATCAACTCATAAAGTACAAAACCTTTCATGTTTTACGTTTAAATTTTTTATTTGTATGTAGAATTTCTATTTAAATTAAGCCGAATTTGCGGGCGCAAGCATACGATATCAGTATTTAGCGGGCAATATTCAAAAATTCAATATTAAATAATTTAGTATAATTAATTAAATTAATAATGGTTTTTAAATCATTTTTAAATAATTTTTTATTTAATGACATGAGGTCTTGTTCAGATTCATTCTGACAATGAGGTCTTGATCATCATTTTGATTCTGTTAAGAATCGAAACCAATTACATGCGAAAATTTAATACATATGCCGATTATTCAATTAAATCAAATATTCAATAAAAATTGAATTGCATACTGTAATTAATTTAAAATACAAATGAATTGGTAACTGAGTAATCATTACTTTTAAAATTTTTTATTTATTGGTGATATAATCACTGGATTTTTTTTTGTATCTAAACTTTAAATCGATGAAATTTCCAATTTTTTTTTTGTTACCTTACGTGCATTGCGCCACGAGCTGGTCATACTTTTATATTGAATTTCTACATATTTTACGTAAGATTTTTTCATAAAATTTTGAAATATGATTCGATAATATGTTAAATTTCCTACATTAAAAATTAACATGTGAACAAAGGGTATCAATTTCCTTATATTAAATCAATTATTTTTGATTTAGTAAGGAAATATGTATTATTCTTTTAGATTAGAGTGCATATTGATTTTTGGTGGTTGCATTTTTTTTTTTATGTGTGCATACATTTGAAGAAATATTATTCATACGACCCCAAATAACCTATGACTTATTGAATATAATTCATTGAACTTGTATTAATTTTTAAGATTTTCTATTTTTATAATTATGATAAGATATTATAATAATTATAACGTTATCCTGTAATAATAATCAAAATAATTTATGTTAAATTTTTTGTATTGTTAAAACTGTGCTTTCGCATTAAATATGTTATACTGTATAAAACATAATAATTTAAGAATCACTATAAATTTTGAATGTAATATAATAGTTTTACAAAAATTCAAATTTATTGCAATTTGAAATTTTATTTAAATCATTTAACATCTTGTTATACTTATTTACAAAATTTAAAATTACTCCAACAAAATTCTTTACTGAAAAATTCAGCATAATCATTTTTTTTTTCGTTTTTTATTATCTGAATCAGGGATAAATTATATAACAAAATTAATAATAATATTATGTGTTCAATTAAATTTTCAAGGTTAAAATGTTAATATTTACCATATTTATTAAGTATATATGTATATACTTATATAGAAATATTACAATACAAAATTTTTAATTTAATTAAATTAAGACTTTGGAGACCCTATTTAGCAATATTTTGATTTAAAATATTTAAAAAAAAATGCAAACTAGGTAACATTATATAACGAATTCTATTGGGTATTATTAAATTTAATTTGATTTTGTAACGCAAATTTTAAATTATATGCCAAACTAATTTTAGAAAATATTCCAATTTTAAATTACTTAAATTTATATAAAGGATCTATAAATGCAATTATCTGAAGGCTTTGTTTAAGTGATAACATGTAATTCGAAAATTATTTATTTAAATATTTCTTAAAAAATTTATTTTCAATGTCATTTTAATTGATGATTGAAATGTGATAGAATATTATTTGTTAATATATTTTTTTAAATTTTAATATTGATTTTGTCTAAAAACTGCAAGTTGTTTGAATATATTCAAATTAAAACTCAAATTGATTCGAAAACTAGCAAATTGTTTCGTAAATGACATATTTGACTAATAGATTAACATTAAGCATTATCCAAATAATATTAACCACAGATTACACAGATTATAAAGCAAATAATTATATTTGATTTTAATTTTATATATACTTTTATCAGCTTTATTGATTGTTACCACTTATGGTGGTACGGATCAATTATTTTTCAATTAATTTGATTTAAAATTTCAGCATTTTTAATTTTAAAATTTTAAAATAAGAAACTCTCGTATTCAATTTTGTGCTTGGTTATCAATAATTTTTTTTTTTGTTTTAAATTATTTTTATTGAATTTCACGGCTCTTATTTATTTATAATCGATTTTAATGGTACAATTTTTGAATACTATAATAATACTTTGTACTTTGTTACACTAGAATGCTGATTTTTTGTTTTATATAAGTGAGAATTTGCTAAATATACAAGAATTTAATAAAATTTTTATTGATCGGTGGAAAAAAAAACGTGTTAAAAAATGTGATTTTTGAATGAATTTTGAAATCGTTTCTTTGTCTTTTAGATATTCTTATATATAGGAATACAATTTTTGACATTTTTATATAATTTTGTATCAAGAATAAAATATTGATACGATATCGAATAAATGGATATTGTCACGTGCCGTATAGAGTGGATGAATTTTAATTGTAATTTGGTTTTTTTTCTGCTTTTTTTTCTTTTTTGATGATTTGTGAATATTTTTGTTTTATTTTTGTATTTCATTTTAATTTTTAATTTTTAAAAATTTCAAAAAAGATGTTGATAAATTTCCTGTTTATTTTTTTTTTTTTGGTTTTTGCTTTTAACTGTTTTAAGCAATCGATGATTGCTCAATAAAGATTTAACAATGAACTTCGATTTACAAAATTTCAAAAATTACTTACAAGAATTAAATAAAAAAAAAATAAATGATCGATATTGACCAATATCTATTTTATGAATTGATTAATTTGATTTTTGTACGTTTGTTATATAAAAAGGATTGTTGTTAGGTTAATTATAGTTATGATAGTTAAATAGATATACAGTACATAGTCATGTTATACAACAAAATTTGTGCGATTCAGTAAATAATTAATGTACTATCAAGGTATAATTAATGTAATTTAAATTTTTTAAAAATTATTGTAGATGAAAAAATGTTTAAATTGATTCTCTAGATTAATCATGCTCGCTAGGTATTTTAGAAATAATTTGGCTTTATTAAAAGCCGAGCAACAAACACTCGCTGTGAAGTTGAAAATACATTTATCTATTTCTACATAACTAATGACGAATTAATTACAACATAACGAATTAATGGTAGAAAATTTTTGAAATTTTTTACAATTATTTAACAGTAAAGGCATATTTCTTTCATGCCACTTTCAATCTTAAATTTCTCTTTGAAAAATATATGCATTTCTTGATATTAATTTTAAAATGTGTTATACATATTTATCTTTTGCGTTTTCAAATATTAGAAATCAGTTTTTATTCATTTCAGATAGCAAAGTATTTGGGTTTCCAATGATTTAATCAAAATTTTTAATGATAAGTTTTTTAAAAAAAATCCAAGGCGTGAACGCCAAGTATAACGATTGTCACGAGAAGAATTTTTCTGTCTCGTTTTTTCTAAAATGCGTACAAAAATTAATCATTATTTTGAAGGTAAGAGCTTCAGTCAATCCCTTAAAAATAAATAACCTTATTAGAAAAATGAAACATCCATTAGAAAAAAAGGGAATTCTGATTAGAAAATAAATACAAAGTGAGATTAAAAATCGAGATACAGGATTAGGCTGTAAAAATGCGTCACTCAGAGAAAGCTATTTTACAGTAGTAAAATTAAAATTGGATATTTGCAGTATTCGTAGTTTTAGAAAATAGTGTCTAAACATTGCTGCCTTTTTTGCCGTTCATGTAGTACTTAATTATTAAATTTAATACAAATTAAGTGCATACTAGAATAGAATTAAATTATCAAAAATACCCAAGCTTTAGGTTTTTAAGCATGCTATGATTTTCGAAAGTTCATCTTTTATACAAAATATTTATTGAAGATTCTATACATTTCAAGATTTTGTAGTTTTGATTTATCGAACATGCTTTAAATTAAGATCTTAGTTTGAACTGAATATTCAAAAATCTACTCTTTTACACTCTTTCTCCTATTTCTGTAAGTAAAGGGTTAATTTTTGAATTGAATTGTTTCTAAAAGGTTTTTAAAAAATCACAAAATTAAAAAGAATTTATTTAAAATTTTTCAAATTATTTTTATTTTTATATCATATTTTTTTTTTTTAGTTTTTTGTATTTTTTTTTTTTTAATATTTTTTTTTTTATTTTTTTCATAATATTTTTATTAAATTTAACTTATCAATTAAAATTCATCACTTTTTCTTATTTTCAATATTTGCCTTAAAAAAAATATTTTATACATAATTCTTAAAAATATATAAATTAAAAAAAAAAAAATTAAATCAGCAGAATTTATTAATATTTTTATACATAATTAATGCTTTAATGTTTAATTTAATATTAACACAAAGAAAAAATTACAAAAATTAATTACAATAAAAGAAAATTTTCAAGAGAATTTATAAGTGTTATACAAAATTTTCTTTTTGACTTTACAATAAGATCGAAATGTGTTTATTTTTTTTTTTGTTTTTTTTTTTTTTTTTAATTAATATTAGAAAATTTAAGATAAAAAATAATATATTTTACAAATTTTTCTTTTATATAATTACAATTATATATATATTTTAGGTACTTGTATGTACTTTTTTATTTTTATTTTTTTTAAATAAAAAAATATAATTTTAAGATCGTGAATAAGATTTTTTTTATATAAATATTATACAATTAATAATCAAATGAATAGAGAACTTAAATACAAAATTAAATTAAAATATTAATTATATAATTTTAAGTTTATTTTAAAAATTAATTAAATTTATTTTTTATTATTTATAATTATTATAATAGTTAACAAATTTATATATGTTTACATATATATAATAGGTAGTTTTTATTTTTTTTTTAATTAATTATTATTAAATTTTATTTATAAATATAAGTATAAGAAATAAATTTAAAATTTTTGGAAGGATTTTTTAAACAAAAAAAAAAAATAAAAAATATTTTAATTATTAATAAAATTTATTACACAATAAATAATAATTAATTATTTTAATTTATTTCCAAAATTATTGTGTGTTTTTTTTATTTGGGAAGACTTTTGTGATTATTGTCGGATTTTTGTTTTTTTTAATGTCTTAACAATTTTGAGACAATTTTTAATTCCTACAAAATAATACATATTTTTTTTTTGGATTTTTTAAAATAATTTTTATTAAATTAATTTAGTCTTATATTTTGTTTGTTACATAATAGTTATAATTTAAAAAGATCATTAATTTTTTGTTTTAATTTAATTTTACGTTTTTTTTTTTTTATTATTTTTAATATTTTTTACATTTTATAAGTAATATTTTTTCTTCATTTCATTAATTCTTATTCACAGCATTCTTTATGGTTTTCTTAATAATAATTTTAAATTTTTTGAATAATAATTAATTTATTATTTTTATATAGTGGAGGATATCCTCCACTATATTTAATTTTTTTTTGTATTCTTTATAATTTTACATTATTTAATATAATGACTATAATTTTTTTTTTGACTGTTTTCAATAATAATAATAATTATGTATTATTTTCATAATTATAATTTTATAATTTATATTCTTTTATGATATTACATTACTAGGTAATATTATTTTTGATATTATTTATTTATATTTTAGAATTATATAAATGTTCATTTTCTTATAGTTCATTTTGAATTTAAATTAAAAATTAAATTATAATTTTGCAATTTATAATGATCAATAAATTCAATAATTAATTTAAACGAATTATAATTTTGTGGATAATAATTAAGGGATTAATAATTAAATATTAAATAAATAATTGAACTGTAGGGTATACAATGAAATTTTGAATTTGTTACTTATGTTAAAATAAAATTCATGAACAACTAAAATTATTTCAATAAATAATAAAATTTCGTAACTTATGCTTTAATTTAAAAAAACGCAAATTAATATAAAAATAATAATATTAAAAATTTTAATAAAACAAATAAATTAAATAAAATATTTTTAAAAATATTCAAAATTTTAAAAATAGAAATTTTTCTAAAATAGAATTCTAAAAAAAAACAATTTCTATATTTTAAAAATAAAATAAAAAAAAAAATATTAATAATTTATTATAAAAGAAATATGATTTTTATTGTTCCGTTTCTTAAAATATTTTTTAATATTAAAAAATGGCTGGCAAAATATTAAAAAAAACTCAAAATAAATTTTATTTTCAAATTTAAATTTAATTCATATTTAATTTAAATGGGGGAAATTTCTGTTTATTTTTTTTGGATGAAATATTTGCGAATTGTATGCGTATATATATAAATATTATGTTACTTCCCACCTATAACAATAAAAAAAAAAAATATTTTTTTTTCCCGAAAAAAAAAAGCAAAAGAATTTTACGAAACCAGTCATTTAACGTCATTATTTATTTAATATCAACTTGTTTTTTTGGATTTTTAGAACAAAAGAATTAAAATAAAAATATTTGTATAAAAAAATTCGTAAACAATATTTTTATGATAAGCAGCAAAAACAAAAAAAAAAATTAATAAATTTATTTAAAATTTTCGATTTTATTTTTAAATGCGTTGGCAAAATGTCTGTATAGTTTTGTCGACAAAATATTATTTATTTCATATATTTTTTTTAAGAAGCAAACAATTTTTCAAGAATCCTTGTTTTCTTTTGACCGAAAAATCTAATTTTTTTTTAATTTAATAATTATGTGTATTTAATTTTTATTTGTTAAAATGAAGAAAATATAAATTTAAATAATTATTTTTAATAAAATTAAATGTCACAATTAAATTTCATTAATTTATTTTGTTTGTTTTGTTTTTAAAGGTGGGCTATTTACGATTTCCTTTTTAAAATATAATTCAATAATTATAATTTTTATTTTATAGAGAAATTCTTTTCATAATTTTTAAAATATACTCAGTTTTGAATTTACTCAGATAATGGCTGTCACTAGAAATGACAAAATATTATCCACCCTATATAAGAATCATATATAATATATGTGTATATTGCAGTTTTCTTATAATCTTATGTATACATAATTGTATTTAAGTAAATATACAAATAAAAACAAATTATGTAAATAAATTTAAAAAAAATATACAAATAATAATTTTTTTTTTGTTTTACTTTCATATAGATGTCATAAATTTAGCAAATTTCACATATTTTTTGAATAGAATACCAAAAAAAAAAAAAATAGTTATTTATTTAATGAAATGACGACAAACTCAATTACGTACACGTAGTTAAGAATTTATTTATTAAAATATTATTAAATATTCCACTTGAATACAATTAAATACAAATTGTCTACGTGATGCTTTTTTTATTGATTTTATTATTATTGGAATTTTGTGAGAAAAAATCAATTAAAATAAATTTCTTATATTAAATAAAATTATTTATATCAGTTTTATGAGAATAACAAAAATATTTAAAAGAAAAAAATTTGCAATAAATTTATTAAATCCTCTAAATACATAAGTAATTAAAATAGAAAATAAACCTTCAAATTTTTAAATTCCTTGTGGTTTTTTTTTTTTTGTAAATAAAAATATTCTTTAAAATTTCAATGATATTTTATTGCAGTTATTAAGTTGAGATACAAAAATTTGGGTCAAAGATAACGAACACGTTTAGTTTTTGTTTTTTCCATTTTTTTTTTTTTTTGGAAAAAATAACAAAAAAAAAAATTCAAAAATCCTCAAAAAATTTATTTGTTTTAATTTATTAAAAACTTTTGCTTTCTGCTTTTTTTAAAATGTTATTTTAATGTTTACGCGCTTGTTATATTTTAAGATTTCGTTTGTAAGTAAGTTTTTAAATGATTTCAAAAAAAAAATTTAGAGTTTCATGAAGTTTTTTCTTTACAAAATATTATGATTTACGAGTCATTTACAATAAATTCAACAAATATTTTTATTAAATTCAGTAAATATTTTTTAATTTTTAAAAATATTTCATAAATTTCGAACTCCATTAGACTTTATAATTTAAATTAAGAAAGCAACATGGAAGTGTTATTTAAAATTAAATAAAAATATTAAAAATAAAATTTATAAAGAAATTTTAGTTAAATGCAGTTTAAATATCAAGATTATTGTCATTGAAAATTATGAATGTACTAAAAATTGTGAATAAAGTACTAAGAACATTCTTAGAATAAATCGAAAAAGAGCTAAAAATGCTGATCAAAAATTGAATTTTTGAGTACTAAACATTTACTAAAAGAGATATAATTAAAACCAATTCAATTAAAAAATTATTGTGCACGCTATTTTATTAATAGCACATTTGAAATTGAAAGAATTTTACAAGAAAAAAAAGAAAACATTCAAAAATTCCACACAAATTATTAAAAAATTTTAAAAGGTTTTTTTTTTTCTAATTTTCTTACTTTATTTTATGTGTTCTATATTTTGCCTAAAATTGCTTAATGGTTCGTTCTCTTATCTAAAATATTTAATGTATTAAATATTTTTTGAAAAAAAAAAAAAATAAAAATTAAATAAAAACTAAGAATTGGGCAAATAAAAAAAAATTTTAATTTTAATCGTTTTAAATTATAAGACCTTCTGAATCATTGCCACAATTAATATAAATAGAAGAAGTTTACATACATATACATGTGTATATGTATAATTTGTTACGTATTATATAAACATTACATTTATATTTAAAATTCTCAAATTGTTCGACTAATAAAGTACAATGATATATACAATAAAAATTTTATATATTTATTTTTAATTTAAAGGTAAACTTTAATATATTCGTATATAAATTAGAATGAGTGTAGTAAATGTGTGCTATACACACACAGAATGATATCATTGTGTAGTGTTTTGTACGCAATATACTTATTATGTAAACTGCCGCCATCTGTAATATGCCGCTAACGTATATAAAAATTAATGACTTTTTTTTTAATTTTAACTCAATTACAATAATTTTTGTCGAGGTGTTGTAATAAGCTTTTAATTTTTTTTTTATTATTTTAGAAAATTTAATTGGGAGTAGGTATAATACTTGCCAAATCAAAAAGAATAAAAAAAAAAAAATTGAAATTGCGAGAACAAAATTATTAAAAATTTTAAATTTAATTTTAATTTTTGAATTTATAAGCTATTAATGAAGCTATTTTAATTTTTAATAATAATTAGACATTAATTTCAGAAAGAATTATTGTTTTTAATATTTAAAGAAATAAGAAAATTAAATTAATTTAAGAAATATGAAAATTAAATTAAATTGAAATAATTTTCAATTTTAATAAAATTTAGAAATTGAGGTCAGTTTGCTTAAATTGATTTTGAGGTATTTTACTTGTATTTTAATCTGATGGCTAATTGTGATTGATTACAAATGAGTATGTCAAATATTCAATTGTTATTTTCAAAATATATGACATTTTATTTTTGACATATCTATCATATGATTTTGATGTAAGTAAATATTTTGTCTTGTGTCAAAAATAAACCTTTTGACCTTTAAAATTTTTTTAATTTGTTTTTATTTTTATAACAAAAAATTCATTGACAAGATCATATATTTTTTTTTTTAAATTTGTGTGCTTTGATTAAAATTCTTTTGTATTTTACTTATTTACTTTTTTCTACATTTTAGAAATTTACAAACATTTTAAGTACAAAGTAAGAACATGATTTAAATATTTAATTTATTTGTTTTTGAATAATTATGGCGTATTTTTTTAAATAAATTATTTTGTATATATTACGAGTTCAATTAATTTCATTGACATTTAAACTTGAAAAAGCAAATAATATTTAAGATTATTGTTTTATTTTTATTGCGGCTTTAAATGGAACCGATGAAATTGATCATTATAATTGCAAGTCAGACGCTATTAAAATTAAAATGAATTTATATTTTTTCTTATTGTTATGTTTTTGTCCAGAAAAATAAAAAAAAAAATATTTTCTTTTATATTTATTTTTTATTTTCATATTTTTTTTTTTACATTGTCAGTCTTTGTTTTCCTTATATTGTGTGTGTTGTTAAGATTTTTTTAAAATAAAATTCACGTTCAAATAAAATTTTTTATTTAATTTCTGATAATACACGCACACACAAGATATGTAAATGTAAGTACAATATTTGATTTTGAATATGTCAAAAACATAAATAAAAAAAAAATTAATTAATTTTTGACACATGTTAATGTCATAATAAGTCATAACTGACAAAATATAGGTAACAATACAATAATAATTTTCAAAATATTTTTATTAAGTATCTGAGCGCGCGTGTGTATATGTATACGTGTGTGTACGTGTTTATATAATTCATTGAAAATATAATTCTAAAATATATTGTTTCCCTAATATACATACATAATTATAAATATTTATATTTACAAATTACTACAAAAATAATTAAAAAAAAAAATAATTACCAAGGACGCCATGGTTGTTCCTCTTCCTTAATATGTTTTTTAATAACTAAAGATAACGGTGCTGAACCATCATCAATATCATCATATTGTGATGATGATGTTGATGATGTTTGATGTCTATTTTGTTGTTGTTGTTGAATATTATAATATTGTGAATCAATCATAATTGGTGATTGTCTTGAAGATGATGTCGATGATGTTGATGATGATACATGTTGAATAACTGATGATTGAGATTGCTGTTGTTGTTGTTGTTGAGGTTGTGAATATTGACAATCCATTGCTTCATATGAATTAGCTGGACTAGGTGGTGCATAATGAATTTGTTGAGATTGTTGTAATTGCTGTTGTTGTTGTTGATGAATTAAATGTTGTTGTTGTTGTTGAACTGTTATTGGTGAATGTCGTTCATAATTACTAGATACTGATGTTGCTGAACCAGTTGATGCTGTTCTATTTGGAATTGGTACTAACATAGGTAATTGAGATTGTTGTTGTACGTGCTGTTGTTGTACTAAAATTTGTTGTTGTTGTTGATGATTTGATTGGTGTGATTGTTGTTGTGGTAAAATTAAAGCAAATGTACCATTAGATAATTTTGTTGGATATACTTGTACACCATTTGGTAAAAAATAACCATTTGGTGTTGCTTGAATTTGTGTTCCAGTTATAGTTGTATGAATTTGTTGTTGCTGCTGTTGTTGTTGTCTTGTTAAATTATGATGATTTTGTTGTTGATAATGATGATGATTATGATGATGATCTTGTTCTGGTGAACTTGGTGGTGATGGTAACATATGTATTTGTACTGATTGTTGTATATTTGTTTGTGAACCATTTATTGTTTGCTGTTGTTGTTGTTGTACTTGTTGTCTTTGTCTTAATTGACCTAATTCAGATTTAACACCACTTATACAATTACTTAAATGTTGCATTAAACGACGTTTTACTTGTGGATCAATATCTGGAAAACGACTAACTTCATTTGCACATTCTGTAAAACCAGCTTTAAATTTATTAACAATTTTTGGATCAATAGCCTGTGACATAGCCAATTGTTGACGTTGTAATTCTTGTAAATGTTTAACAGTCTTTTCTAATATATCAGCTTTTTCTAATTTAGAATGACGTGCTGGCTATTAAATTAGAATTAAAAAGAAGAAAATGGAAAACAATTAATTTAAATTGTATTTAAAAAAAAAAATTTTTTTTATTCATTTAATATTATGGGGGTGTTACATTGATATATAAAGTATAAAAGTTTTATGGGGGTGTTGCCGTTTATGATGAAGAAAAAAAAAACTGAAAATATTTTAAATTTAGAATAATGGTACTTACGTCTTTTTTGGTTGCGTCTAAAATTAAAGTTTTTAATTCATTTAAACAATTATTAATTCTCGCTCGCCTTCTTTTTTCCATTATTGGTTTATTTGACTGTAAAGACACAAAAAAAAACAAAAATAACAAAATTAGTAAAAATATCCAAAAATTTTTATATTTAACTATTGCTATAACTAATAACTAATATTTGAAAAATGGCAATATATTCGACACCTCTTCAAAGTTTTAAAATCTAAGCAAAAAAAAAGTAAAAAAAAATACTTAATAATTTTTCCTTTAAAACAAAAGATTTTCAATATATGGTCAAACGATATTTATAAATAAAATCAAAACAATAATTTTATTAAAATTTTTATTATTTTTTATTAAAATATTAGTATAACAGTTTTGTAATATTCTTGGTAATTATTTCTGAATTCAAAAATTAGTCATCTTGTGTATCTGAGTATCATATGGTAACACTAACAGATAATTTGTGACAGAAATTTTTCGTAACAACAGTTTCTTCACACCCAACGCCATTTTTTTAATTATTGCATTTCAATCATTAAGAAAATTTGCTATCAAAATGGTTTCACAAACAAAAAATATTGTTACAATATATGATTATAAACATATACACATATATCACTATAAATGTATATATAAATAATTACAAATAATAAATGTATTAATATATATGTACTTAATATCCGTTATACAACACATTGCACTTTCGAAAATCGCTTTTTTAAATATCGCCATCGCAAAAATTTATTAAATTGACATTTTCTATCGTTGCGCACAAGAAACATATTGTGCGCCTCTACATTAAAATTTTTTGTTACATTCAATTAAATTTATTATAAGCGGCATTTATTTATTGTACATTTTTTTTTTTCGTTCAAAAACCCGTCTATTGATCATTACTCATTAAAAAATGTGGAGGATTTGAATTTTCAGTTAAATTTTTTTTAATTTTTTTTTTTAAATAATTTTTAAATTCGATTTTGAATATAAAAGTTAAAGAGACGTCAATATCCTTTTAAAATTTGTCATGAACCAAGATATATAACGCGCATGCATTCACATTTTATGACCAGTCATGTTTTTTTTTTTTTGATTTTCTTGATCTTTTGATATTTTGGGGTGCAAAACAACAATCAAATTCAATTAAAATTTTTATTTTTTTTTTTTACAATTTTTAAACTTGAAAGCAACCCACAATTTCTTCATATTTTATTATATTTTTATATTCTTTCAAAATGAAAGCAAATATATTCATTTGAATTTTGTATAAGAAAAATAAATATCAAATTTATTCATTCCACACATACAATGTTAATATTAACACATAATTTTGTTCAATGTATAAAAGTTCACATATGCGACATAAATGTTGTCCTACATTTATTAAACTCAAAATGTCATATTTTGAATATCCGCAACATAATGTGCCGGTACATAAACGCATGCATACAAAATAGTTTGAAATACATACATAAAACGAAAAATATTGAGAATTGCGCGCATAATTTTTTTGCTCATTGTACGCCACCATACTCGTATTAACATTCAAAAATTTTAAATCATGGTATGATGAGATTTACGTTTTATTTTGATTTTAATTTTTTTTAATTAAAATAATATTATTAAGGCTACATTGTAACATTTTTGGAAATCTCGAGGAAAAATATCTGTAGGGGTAAATATAAAGATACTTAAATCAATAATATACGTATGTATATAGTTACATACATAGCATTATATTTGACTTACATAATATAATATATTAAATTAGTAAGTAGATGGCGGTTGTAATTCAATATCACAAAACCAAAAAATTAAATTGATTGAACGATTTAAAGCGTGAAATTATAAAATAACAAAAATGAAATCAAAAATTAATCAAAACTAGAATTATAAAATTATCTATGTGCAAACCCCCGTAATATAGTGCATTTTAACAAAGCAAACAAAAAAAAACATTAATTTCATATAGGGTTACTCAACAAAATTTTTTTCTTTTCAGTTTTCTAATTTGACACTTGATATTTTGTTATTTAGAAATGTCAAAATTTATAAATCTTGACATTTACATATTGTTGATAATGAATTAGTGTTTAATATTATGCATTAAAATATTTTCAATTATGTAGCAAATATTTAAATGACATCGCTTGTCAAATAAGTACATATAAATGAAAAGATTAAAGAGAAGACCGCAAATATCATATTACAAATTGAAAATAATTAAGGGATTAGAAATTACTGTTTTGTGTATAAACAGTAGAATGCAATTTAAGTATAAGTTTCGGCAATATTTTAAATATCTTTGATCTTTGAATTTGTAAAAATAAATTTTTAATGGAAATTAAATTAGCAATTGAATCAATTTTAAAATGTCATTTATTAAGTTGTCATTTCTGATTTCAAAATAACTGAATATTATCAAAATAGTTTTTAAATGAATTAAAAGAAGATGTTGCTTTAAATTTCAGAACAAGATTCGTTCTCTTAAAGCGTATTTTATAGCAACCTATTGCAAGTTACTTTTAATATTAATATTTTTTTTGAAAATATAATTTTACTCAAATTGCTCTCTCACTAATTTACCTTAATATTTCTATATTTTTGTGTATATACATACATGCAAATTTAGTTAAATATCTTTATATAAATATACTTTAAATAATCAAGAGTCTTTTACTAAATGATCAGCCAACGTATTTTTACCATAAAATCCAAACAAGTATAAGCAATTTTTTTTTTTTAATATTTTAATCTTTGTTCTCACTTATTTGTAATTAAATTTTGTTTGCAAAATGTACATATTTACTTACATACACACAAATGTTATTTACAATCTATCAAAAAAAAAAACTCATCAAAATTATTCGTACACTTATAGAGCGTATTTTTAATCAGAAATAGATTGTTGTTACGCCATCTATAACTAAAATATTTACGTACTACACAAACTATTCCTACATAATTACTTGACAGAAAAAATAAACAGTGAATAAGAATTGCCATAAATGTAAAAGAAACAAAATTTCTAAAGAGGGCAATTCTGAAAAAAAAAACAATACAAACAAAATTCAAACCGCCTCTATTACTTACTACTTGCGTTTCGCTGTTATTTAAATACCATTATTGTATTCAAATTAAGAAATTTCTTATATTTTTTTTAAGTCCAAGTATTAGACATTTTAATAAAAAAAAATATAAAAAATCATTAATGGAATGAGTAATTTTGTAGTAGGTGAAAACAATTTAATTCTCCTAAATAAGATGAAAGCGTTAAAAAAGCAAAAACAAACGTAAAAGAAAATAAAAATGAGAAAAATCTTTAAAAAGCGAAAACCACGTAAAAAAAATCAAAACTACAACGTGAAAAAAATGTAAAACATCGCAATTTTTTTTTATTCAGTTCTGTTCAGTTTATGAAGTAGGTATATGAGGAGGAAAAAATTTTTTTTTTAAAACTATAAAGTAAAAGGGGGAAAAAACGGCGCGTGGACACGAGAATCCAAAAAAGATGTTAAAAAAATAATCATTTTTTTTTTAAATTTTTTTTAATCTCTTCTACGTTGCAAGTAAACTTTAGCAGTAGTTGTTACATTGTATATGCACACATTTTTTTTTTAAATAAAGCAATAAAAATAAATTTATTGTGAATTAAAATTAAAAAATGAGAAGAAAATAAATGTTAATTTTCATTCAGCAATTCATTGTGAAAGATGACAGAAATGATGATGATGACATTAAGCGATGGTAGTACTGAAAATATGTCATAATAAAATATGCATGCGCCTATATATACACACATGTGTGTATGTGTGTATAGTATATTTAAATCGTTTTAAGATTCTAGGTCATCTTTTGGGTTTTTTTTTTGCAAAAATATTTTTCGCACTTATGTATGTATGTATGTTTTAATAGGTCTATGCAGAAATCGAATTTATTGTAAAATGAAAATATGATTAAAATACTTTAATTCGAATATACTTATTTTCGAAAATAAATTCGAAATTACTAGTTTTCGAAATTTGATTCGAAATTAGTAATTTTCGAAAATAAATTCGGAATTATTAATTTTCGAAAATCAATTCGAAATTCAATTAAAATTTTTATTAATTTTTAAATCATCATTATTTTTATTTTAGTTTATTAGTTGTACAATTAATTAAGATTATTTACTTACTTAATTATACGAAAATAATAATTAATTAATTAAATAGTTTAAAAATCTAAAAATAAAAACCTCTTTTTCTTTAATTTAACAATATTTTATTTAATACAAATAAAAATTATATAAATTTGTCTATTATGTGTATTTTAAAGGAGTTGTTTAAATATTAATTTGCTTATTTAAGACAAAGAAAAAATTTTGCAATTTCTAATTAAGTAAAATATCTACTTATTATAGTATAAAAGTATTTGAATAGAAAAAGTAGAAAGTTTAATTAAAAATTTAAGTAAATAATATTAAAAAATTAGACAATTTTATCAATTGTATAATAATAAAATAATAAAATTTAATTAAGTAGAAAAAAAAAAATATTTCTAATCGGATTCTGTTTCGAAAAATTCAAATTTCGACAATATTGATCAAATTTGTGGTTAATAAATATTTACTTAATTATCTTGTTTAC
Source organism: Condylostylus longicornis (assembly GCF_029603195.1). Lineage (NCBI taxonomy): Eukaryota > Metazoa > Arthropoda > Insecta > Diptera > Dolichopodidae > Condylostylus > Condylostylus longicornis. The sequence continues at coordinate 3,965,833 of NW_026578045.1, forward strand.
TATTTAAGTATATACAAATTTTATTATTTAATTAAACACTTTCTATACTACTTTATATTCATAAGTATATACTTGCATATTTATTTAATATTTTTTTTCTTTATTAATGTCTGGTTTAATTTTTGAAATATGTTTCATCATATTAATTTTTTTTCGATTTTATTTATTTATTTTTGAACAATAATGGTTGATTTCTCGCTTTTTTTGTTTTGTTCTTCTTTTGTGGGGAGAATCTCAATATTCAAATTTTTTATTTTATTTTCGAATAAATATGTACATACTCGTATGTATATCAAAAAAAACAATCGACATAAAATCGGTAAAGAGGAAAAAAAGAGGATAATTGGAAAAAAATAATAAAGAAAAAGAAACCCGCACACAAAAGAATTTTAGCAATTGGATTTTAGCCAAATATTTGCGTAAAATTGAAAATATTTGTTTAAAAATAAAAAATGAAAAAAAAATTTCGTCTCAGTCTTCGTCTTGTTTTTATAAAATTATTGCAGAGGTTGTTCTATAAAAAAAAAATATTTTTTTTTATTTTTAACACTTTGATATTTTTTTTTTTTTCTTAATTATTCTATTAAAATTTAAAATGCGAAGAAATATAATTTTACTATAGAATTAAATTCACTGTTTTAAACTATTCGACGTGTTGGCCGAATAAACAGCAGAACAACAACGGAACAGCAAAATGAATTGTTTAGTATTTTGGATAATACTTATAATGCCATATATCCCTAGAAACCGATGATATTAAAAAAAACCGCAAGCAGTAATAGATTTTTGGGCTATTCTACCGACATCGGTTAAATTCGCGGCAGCAATTTTGCTTCGTTCTTGACAGTCGCATTTCATATAGAATACGAATTTTAAAATTTCGAGGCGGAAAATCGCTTTTGTTCTGTTTTCAACTTAAAAAATGAGCAGATAAAGTTCGCCTTTTAAAAAATACAGGAAAGAGAGTGGAAGTGAAATGCTATGAAATTTTCAACGTGTTGAACACTGTAAATTTGTGAAATATTTTTTTTCGAAAAAATACAGTTAAAAAAGTGTCTGTATAATTTTTTGTTCATCTTTTATTTTGTTCTTATTATTATTCTTAAAAAATAAGAAAAAAAAAAGAAGAAAAACATGTTAAGTATAGGTATGCGAAGGCGAAATTATTTTCTTATTTCACTCAAAATTTATTTATTTTAAATTTTTATATTCAAAAATATGGTGACGGCTATATACCTATAAACAAATTATGTCAGCAAATATATTGCGTACATTTAATATTATATAGACGTCATTGATTAATCATATTTTATTTTATGTCACGTCATTATAATTTTATTTAGCTAAATAGGTTATGTATATGTATATATATATATATATATATATATAAATTGAAATAGAATATTAAATAGAATATTTTTGAATAGATTTGCACATACTAATTGTTTGAATAGAAATATTTTGAAAAGGAAAATAGAAATATTTTATAAATTCTCGATTTAATAGTATATTTAAGAAGAAATAGAGTATAATAAAATGGAATATTTGATGAGTTGATATTTTTATATGGAAATTTATATTTTAAAATAATCCAAGAAATATTGAAATACTTAATATAAAATTTTTTTCCAGTGTAGCAATATTGAATTAGACTTTTAAATTGCATTTGAAAAAGAAATATTGGAATAGAATTCTAAGGGGACATATAAAAATTGCTTTTGAGTTAAACGAGTGGATTTTTGATGCAATTTTGTTCGATTTAATCTGTACCAACATTTGCTCACTAAGAATAATTAGTTAGGTAATATTTAATTAATTACAAATTTTTTTGTACCATTACAAATTTTGTTGAGATAGATCCACTCCACTTGATTAAACTAAATTTTTGACTACAATTTCATTAACTAACATAAGTGGCTAAATTAAAATATTTTATATACTAAAGTGTTTGCCAAATGAACTAAATTAAATTACATTCAGATGAAAGCAATTTTCATCAATCAAAAACCAAAAAAGAAAATAAATTACAAATTCCCAGTTATTTAATAGTTTTTATTTTATTTTTATTAAGGAAATGTTCTTAATTTTAATTTTATTTTTAAAAATAAAATTATATTTAAAGAAAATAAGAAAGGAATTTTAAAAGTTGCATACAATATACATATATGTAAATATTTACTTGTATGTGAGTATGTAACTAATTATATTTTTAATTAAATTTAAAAATAAGAAAAAAAAAATCTTTTGATTTAAAATTAGAACAAGAAAATCTATTTTATGTAAAAAATTTCATATGAATAACATTTGAAATCTGTATATGAATACATTTGGCTAGACTAAATAAAATTAAAAAAAAAAAAACAAAATGTATGTACTTAATTGTATAAATTACTAAAAAGTGTAGGTGCTATTGCAATCTATTAAAATTATTGCAAAAAATAAAATAGTTTTATATTTTTAATGATTTTAAAATAAACAACTATAATTTTAATTAATAATTTTTAATATATAGAGACGCTGTATAAAGCGATTAATGTCATCGATTACTCTTTGTGTATTAAATGAGAGCTCTCTTGTCTCTTGAATTTGAATGAAATCTTATCGAATTAAATTGTATATCCTCTACCGGAGAAATATAACATTACTGTAGCGAGAAGAGAAATCAAAATTAAAATAAAATAATTTCTTAATTTTTCTTTATGTATACTTGATTAATTGTCATGTCATTATGTCAAATACAGACATATTTATACATATGTATGGGCAAGTCTAGATTATTACGCACGTAATATGTCAAAAATATGAATCAATCCGTTGTTCTTTTTATGAGTAAAAGATTTTAAAAAAAAAAACGTCCAAATGTAAATTTTTAATAGGTGGGATCTCCTACTCTTTTAATGCTGTACTATTAGTATATATACCTAGTGGAGATTATATAGAAATGTAAAAATATTTTCATTTTATTGATTTATTTTTAAAACATTTAATAAAATAATGAAAATATAATATTGTTGAAATTATTTTAAGTTATTCATCGTTATTTTTAAACTCGTACATATGTATACGTATATGTATACAATAATTTACGTATATATATACTTATATGTACAAGTCTTGGAATATTAAAACACTGAGATAAAGATATACATACGCGCCATCTGTTAATCATAAAGTTATGCGTATATTTTTTCACGTTTTTTCAACTTTTGATTCATTCTTGATGATTGTTAGTTACTTTTTTAATCATAATAATGATATAAGTATTAAATTTAAAAGAAAATGTCAGTTAACACCATTTAAAATGCCTACAATTTCTATAAAAACAAAAAAGAGAGAAGAAAAAACAAATAAACAAAATCAAACTCCTTCGCGTTAATTTTCATTTCTCATACTTCTAAAATTTTAAAAAGTTTTTTAAACGTTTCTTTTATACCTACTTAAACTTCTTTTAATTTTTCATATAGAATTCTTGAATTTAAATACAAGTGGTACGTGTGTATAGGTCATATACCTACATATATAGATCTACTTATACATACATACATATATTTTAACTTCAAGAAATCACGATTATATACATAGTTGTTTTCCTGTTATGATTTCCGCGCAATAAAACGACCCTCGGATAAAATAATAACCAAAAATCAAATCATCAAACAACAACCCAATAAACATCAACCCAGCAAGCTAACCGACAGAAAATTATAGTAGTAATATGTATTTTCACAAACTACTAAAAAACTGTTATAAAAAAAAACAAATTACTTATTTGCTTTTCTTTTTTAAATATACTGGCTGGTTTTGCTTATTTTTTTTTTTTTCTTATATAGTTTTTCTCTCCAAAACTGATCTATAATAATAACACGCTTTAAATGATTTTTACATATTCATTTGTATATCATACATCTCGGCGTAATTATATATAGTCACTATATACCAAGTGTATGTGTGTGTATGAAGTATAATTTTAGAAAAATTTTACGTCTAAAGATGGAAAGCAACCGTACAAAAACGGAAAAAGCGAAACAAAACAAAAAATATAGTAAAAGAAAAAAGGCGGACAATAATTTTTCCCACACAAGTCAATTGCCTTGCCGCCACATGAAGAAAAATTTATAAAGTCACTCACTCACTATTCATTATTATTATTACTATAGTGAATAATAGTCAAATAATATGGAAAACACTTACATGGGTATTTTGTACTAATATGGGCATCAAATATACATATGTACATACATACATTTATACAAATTTAAAAATAAAATGTCAGAAGCAAGAAAAATAAGATATTTTTAATTTGCGTTAATGCGATTATTTATAAAAAAAAAAAAAATAATAAGAATAATACACGCGTCTATTGAATAAAAAAAAGCGCGCAAAAAATACTTAATTTCATTTTCCCTTTTTTTTTTATTATTACTTTACATAATTTTTTATGTAGGTAAGCAAGTACATGTATATATATATATATATATTTATATTTTCTGTACCGTATTAAACATATTTAACATACCGTTAAATAAGATTTCGCGTATTCAAGAAAAAAAAATGCGTACAGTTTATAAAAATAAGAATTAAAATATTGAATTAAATAGTGATTTAACCCATTTGAAAACGGGAAAAATCGGAGACTCAGTATGTATTATGTTTATGTTATGATATTCAGCATATCAGATTATGTATGTAAGCTGAATTCTGAAATATAATTGTTGCAATTTTAATACATGTTAAATAATGTTACTTTAAATCTTATACATGCATTTTAAATCAACTGATCACTTCTAACATATAAATTTTTGTAATACTTGCAGTATTATATACTTCAGCTTATAAGTTTTAATTGCTGAATTGCGTAATGATATCGTATTTCTATTATTTCAATATCAGATTTTATTTTGCCATATTTGGTCATTAAATTAAATTTAAAAACCACCGTAACATTTAAATTATATTAATATCATGTTAATAAACAATTCAGCTTATAAGTTCTAATTGCTGAATTATGTATTTGTACATAATAATTGCAATTTTGGTGTTAAAGATATCATTTATAAAAATTTCAATAAATTTTATGAATGATACTTGTAGATATATTAATCTTTTTTGCGTGGAATCTAAGAATGAATGCAAGTAATATTTTGTGTATAAATATTTTATAAGCGATTTATTATGGCACAATATTTATATAAGCGTATAAAAAGAGTTTAATTCTTCTCTTCCATATACAACATTCTCTTCTTTTTATTTTGAATTTAAGTAGATTTTGGAGTTTTTCTATATTTGTTTTTTTTTTGTTCGATATTGGACACATTATCGAATTATTCAAGTGTTTGTACATATACCTACATACTTATTTTATATTTTATAATAAATGCTCATTTATTTTGTATGAGCGCTCTTACTAAATCAGTTTTATATTGTGGGATGATTTTTCTTTCAGTTATTTTTTTTTTTTCTGTATATTTTTCATGTTTTCATTTTGTACCCACATTTATTTTTCAGTGTTGTTCCCGTCATATTGTACTTAATAGTGAATGAATGGAAAAAAAAATAAGTGACTTATATTATTGTTATTATTTTGTTATTAGTATGAGCACATATGAGACATATAGTGTGTGGTGGTGTTGTTCTTGATTTGATTTTTCGCTATTGTACAAGACATTATTAATTTAACAAAAAAAAATAAAACGGTAACAACAAACAGAAAAAATCAACAAAAATATCATATATAGATTAGTAAGCATATATTATGTGTGGCGGCGTTGATGGGTACACGCCATTTGTGGTGATTTGACATATCTGAAAATTGATTTTAATAATAATAAAAAAAAAACAAGAAAAAAAAATAGTGTGCATTGGTACCTACATACATGTATGTTATTGTATTGTATTAGTATGTACACTTGAAAATTCTGGGGGAACATTTCTTTCTAATTTTTTTTTTCAAAGAAATTAATTCATTTTTTTTTTTCTTATTTTAGGTGGCTTGACTTTGATTACTGATTTTGTTTTTTTTTTCATCTCTGAATTTGGATATTATAATCAATTTAATTTGGATCTTATTTAATATTTAGAAGAACATATACATCATAAACATATAGACACATAATATGTGTGTAAGATTACTACAATTTAGGAGTATACGCATACGCTTTTCGAAATAAGAAAAAAAATAATTTGATATTACGGCGGGTTATCATGGGTGGTTGTTTTGACATCAATATTTAATATTATTATATGTAGGATTTTGTAGATTTTAAGTTTTTTTTTTTTTAAGTTCATTAAAAAATTTTTATTTATATAAAAAACATTTAAAATTAAATATTTGCGTAGAAGTTTTTAAAATAAGAATTTTAATTCTTTTATTACAATTAAGTACCATATATGTATGCATTTATATATACACTTTATACTTTTTATATTTTATTCTTTTTGGAAAGTTTCTTTTTCTTTAAATATTAAAATGCCTACATAACTTCTTATAACTTGTATATAATATAAATAATTAAGTATTGCCTGTATGCTTGTATATTTAAATGTACCTTGCGTATACATTCAAATATAAGTGTAGGTGAAAGTAGTTATAATTTTTATTTTTTTAAGAAAAATTATAGTTTAAAATATAGTTAAAATGCATTTAAATTTAGTAATCGATTTTTAAACAGAATAAATGTATATGAGTACAAAAATATGTAAAAGTGAGTACGTTATGAATATAAAAAAAAAATATAATGTAGGTTTGTTGCAAGTTTGACAAGTTATATTTTGTTATTATTAATTCATTTATACTTAATTATTCGAATTATTTATTAAAATAATTTTGTAATAATATAAATCGTGTAACGAATGGAAAAATACAGTAATAACGATTTTAATTTTTAAAGAAATTTTGTAATAAAAAATACAGATATTTAATATTATTCCTATAGTCCCATGTTCGGGCGGCAACAAATTTCATATGGCAATTTAAAGTATCTTGACAGATTTCGAATAGAATTATTTTTGTATATTGTCCCCTGCTCGGGCGGCAATACAATTTATTTGGTAATTTGGTTGCACTGTGATAAATTTTAACTAGAAAAACGGTTAGTTATAACACATAAAATATATTTTGATTTTTCTGTCTCTATCTCTGTATAATCACATTTCCAACAAATTAGTACAAGTATACTGAAATAAATAATTATGCAACTATTAAATAGACTCAATATTCACACAATATACACATATACATATATATAAGATAAATAACAAAAATATTTATTATTAAATTTCGTAAATTTAATTTAAATATTTATAATAATAGAATATTGGTAATTAATGCTAATTAAGTAAAATTCTATATTAAAATTTTGTTTTAATATGATTCTGTTCTTTTTTTGCGTAAAAAAAATGGGTGTGTTTGCTAAAAAATTTTTTTACTTAATTTTCGGATTTTTAATATTAATTAACAAGTGTATTGAAAATAAAAACAAATAAATTATAAATTTCATAACAATTAACCTTCATTTTGATTAATCAAAAAACAAAAAATTAAATTTTTTGCGAAAAATAAAATCAATTTTTTTAAGTAAATATTTGTATTTGCAATAATTAAAAAATATTTATGTAAATTATGTTATTTTCCTTTTTTTTTATTTTAATTTAAAAGAATTGCAAATTTTCAATATTTAAAATAAAAAAAAATTAATTTGTTTTTAATTTAATAATTTTTTTTTTTTGTGAAATTAGAGTAATCGAAGATGTAATCAAAAAAAAAATCAGAAAAGAACAAAATATAATCGAATAACAGTATTTGTTATTATTATTAATTTTGTGTGCATATCAATTATTATAGTACTTGAAATGCTAATTTGACAAAAGTTGTAAGCAAATATTATATTCTGACATTATTTAAAATGTGTAGATTCCACATGTATATATATATTGATTTCTTCATGAAATGATATTATAAAAGATACCAAAATAACAATGCATAACAGAGACGAAATGGAAATGAAAACGAAAATAATATGAAAACGAAAAAAAAAAAAAAACAAGAATCATATATAAAAGAGTTACGTCACATAATTTTATTTAAAAATTCACATGGTCTTTTATTATTTCCGTTTTATCGAATAATTTACAGTCGAATACAAAAAAATTGAAATGTAAATAAGAATGATGGAAAACTATTATAAAAGTAACGGTTATCTATGTTAACAGAGCAAAGTAACTATTCAGATTATACTGTTATATTTAATTAATTACGCCATTGTTTTTAGTATGTATATTAGATGCTATATTAAATTTAATTGACATGCAAAAATTACTAAATTTCAATAATAATATTTTTAATTTATTCTATAGTTATTAAGAAAAATTATAATTAAGTTACAAGAATTTTTTGTATATTTTTAGAATTAAAGAAAAGATCTTGACATAAAAGCGAAATTAAGAATAATATTAATTTTTAAAGCAGGTAGATTTTTACATGCATAAATAGAGTAATGTAATTTATCTAATGAGACAGGATGGAAAATTCAACGCTCTTCATTTGAACAAATTCTACATTATTTTATAAATTATGTAAATTTTAATTGTTTTCTTAATAATATCTATATTTAATTAATAATTATGACATTAATTATGCTTATATTTAATATTTATTAAGTACTTATACTCAATTTATTCAAAATTTTTTAGTATTATACAATTTTTTAATAAAAATTATATTAAAAACTGTTATACTATTTTTTTTAATAATTATTATAAAAAAAATAAAATGTTATATATTCGAACTATCGGCATTTTACTGTAATAAAATTTTCATATACTTACTTATAATGTAATTATAACATAAAGTAATCGAAGAATATTATTTTTGAATAAGTATATAAGAATATAAATTTTAGGAAATTGAAATTCGATATATAAAATATTATTTAGACTTGAAAAAATATAAAACCAGAGAATATAACAAAAATATTGTATAATTAAATTTTATTTGCAGACAAAATAATTATTATCTAACCATTTTATTATTAAAGTATAAGTATTTTTATTGTTTATTAATTGAATATCAATTTAAAAATTTTGGGAAAACAAAAAAAAAACTTTCACATATAGTCAAAATACATTTGTCGTCTTGATTTTTTTTCCATTAAAATTCATTTATTATGTAATAAATATTAAATATTATACTTAATTACCGATATATGTAGGTAATTGAGTATTCAAAATCAAGAGCAAAAAAAAAACAATAAAAATAAAAAAAAATATTGTTGAATTCTGGTGTAGTCTTAAAAAAATTCTTATTACGGTAGATCAGTTAGCATAAAAAAATAATTAGCGTTTTTTTATGAATTTTTCAATAATAAAAAATTTACTTAGGTGTTTTTCTTATTTTTTTGTTTAATTATTATTCTTCGATAGCAATTTATTATAATAATTAAGTATTAATTGATATTGAAACAGTAAATAATTTTTATTTTTTTATTATTCAAATGTTTTTTAATTATTCAGCAGGAAATTTTCTTTTTTTTTTTTGTCAATTTGTTTTGACGAATTCGATTTTTTTTTTCCATATTATTATTATTTCGATTAAATATTTATATTTAATTGTGAATTTAAAATTAGTATTGTTTAAGTAATAAATAAGTATAGAAATTGGTACTTGTATAATCTGTATAAGTACGTCAATATTAAATTGATAAATTTTGTAGATTTTTAATAAAGTAAACGATGATACTTTTAAAAAAAAATTATATTTGACTATTGCTATCAGAAGAGATTATGAATTAAAATTTAATATTGTAATTTGATTTTGAAAGGACCGCATACAAAATTGATTTATTGTATTCAGTATATTAGTAACTATATATTAGTAATTACTTATAGTATTGGATAAATCAGTAGGTATACTTAACCTACAAGTGCCTATCGTATTATAAAAAAATTCTAATTAAAATGTACTCTTTGCAATTGAAATGAAAAATACTCTTTTATATAAGTGCAGAATGCAATAATTATATTTACTGCATATATGATCTAATATTTAATATTAAAATTATTTTTGTTAAACCTAAGCACTTTTCATAATTATACGAGTATACGTTTAAAGGACCTTATCCAGTTAAAATTACAATAAATAATAAATTTAATTTGAAAAAGTTTTAAGCTTTTATTTCCAAAAAATTTTATGTTACTTAACTTTTGTAATCATATAACGTACTCATATAGTTATAATGTAATCATTTTTGAAAAAAAAATTATAAAGTATGTTTTGTTATTTGAATTCAAATTGACGTGTCTTGTTATTCAAATTGAAATAAAGCTTTACGTGTCTTGAAATTCGATATTTTAGTTATGAATTTGCTGCATTTTTATGTAAAATAAAATTTCTTACTATAGTACTTAATTATTACTTAATAATTGTAATTGGAGTCGAAATTATCCTTTTCAAATTTTGAGGTATACTTAATTATGATTACTTAATGCATATACCTTATAATACTGGTATTAACAACTTTCTTGTTGATTTGAAAAACAGGCGTACTTATTTTTTTCTATTTTGTTTTTAGATTGTCATAAGTGCTTAAGTATAAAGTATTTTGTTTCAAAAGCATGCTAAGCATAATATAGTATAGAATTGAAAATTTTTTGGATACAAGTTATCAATTAATTATTTTTAATTGATTATTAAGTATTTATTTAGAATTTCATTCATTACTGCTTAATATTATCTAGTAATTAGATATTTGTGAAAGAATTTATTAATAAAATATATTTTATGATAATTTTTTTTTTCTAATTTCGTCTATTAAGTAATTGTATATAAAAATATTTTATTAGCTTAATTGTTGGCCCCATATCTAGTTTACGTAATTAGTTAAAACTAGTAATCTGTTTTTTTTTTTATAACATACAATTTTTATTGAACGGTAATAATTATAACAACTATACATACTTATTTCGTATTTGAGTAATAAAAATTAATTAAATATTTTTAGTATTTTAATTATTTTTGTACATAGTACTAAAAATAGTACTTAAGTATACTAATTTTTGTTTTTGCAATTTCTCTCTTATCTTAATCGAATTTCGGATAATAAATTTTGGTATTTATGATTTGAAAGTATAGCATAATTAATTACAGAGTTATGTGATAAAAAATGAAATATTGATTCAGTAATTTTAAATCAGGTTATGTTTTTATAAAGTGTTGTCATATTTTTTAATAATCAATGCCATAATTTAATATTGTGAGTTTACAATACTTTGACAAATTCAGAATTCAATTACTTTTTGAATTGAAATCAAAATTAATTCTAAAACAAAATTTTTCTGATTGAAATTTTAATTTAATGATGCGGTAACTCACTCGTTTATAAGGCAATAATTTTTGTGGTGTTATTTCATAAAATTTTTAATATTAAAAAAATATTTTATAATTTTATTGCAATATTATATTTTAAATTTTATTAAATTATTAATTTACTAACAATAATTTTTTTTTATTGATATTGCAGATACCGAAATTTTTGGATTTTTAATCGATACCATCCATTAATCATTTGAAATCAAGTAAGTACTTATTGATCTCAATTCCAAATTATTAAGAAATCAATTTTTATAAAATAAGGCAGTTACCTATGTATGTATGTCGAATATATTAATATTTTTCTTAAATTTTTTTCATACAAATTAAAAAATTCCCATATAAATTACAAATATTAATAAAAAAAAATGGAATAGGTACTTACTCTTCTATCACTTTTAACTGGAGCTGTTGGAGGTGATGGCTGTTGTGCCTGTTGTTGTTGCTGTTGTTGTTGTGTTACCTCTTTAAGAGGCATTGTAGATTGTTGTTGATTAACTACCGCAGTCATTGTTTTTTGTGATATTGTACTTGAAACACCGGTTACCATATTATTATTTTTTATATATTGAAATGTTTTAGAATAATAATTTTAATTATTCATATGAAAAATTTTTATTTTTTAAATATTTTTCAAAAATCTTTTCTTAATGAATTTAATATTTTAATAATTTATTTTTTTTCTGTCTTCAATGTTACAAAAATAGTTTGCTTTGATTTTTGATTTTATAATATTAAATTTTTCATTTGTGAAATATAATAAATTTAATAATTTTATAATTTTTAACTAGTTTAATTTTTTTCTGATATTTTCAAAATTTCAATTGTGTTCTTAACACTTTACACGTTTATTATTTTTCTTAATAAATATTTTTTTTTTCTGAAAAATTATTCACCAATTAATTCTTAGTTTTATATGTAATTTCTTCAATAATTCTTAATCACTCTCTTTGTTTTATTAATTATTTTTCATATTTCCATAATCCAAATTAAATTTTTATTTAATGTACTGTTCTTAATTTATTTTTATTTTATTTAATCCATATATCCAATGAATTAATTTATAACTTCATTTATGTTATAAATTAATTTAAATTTTTGTTAAAATCTCTGTTTAGTAAAAAAACTGGGGTAGATAAGAATATTTTTTTTTTTCTACCTTATAAAATAATTCTAAAAATTTTACTTTCTTTCAATTAATTTATTTATTTTTTTATTAATAAAATATTCCGCTTGAATATGTTAACTCGCTAACCGTTCGCGCAGTTCTGATTAATTTTTGTGACTTGTTGCTTCAGACAAATATTCATGAATGAATGAAAATTATTCAAAATGCTTTTTTTTAAAAGAAAATCAAAAATAAATAAAATAAAAACAAAATTCAGAAGCAAAACAAGTAAAAAGGAAAAAGAATAATAAAAAAATCAAAAACAACAGAACAAACAGCCGATGATCTTTATTTGCTGCTATGAGAAATAAAAATTTCAGCAAAAAATAACAAAAAAAAAAGCAAAACAGAAAAAGAGAAAAAAGCAACAAAAAGGAAAAAAGCAAAATGTTATTTAAAAAGTCAGACGAGACACGATCACGTTGTTCTATTTTTCTCTTTTTCTTTTTTATTATTATTATTTTTTCCCTTATCTCTATATCTTTCTTTCTCTCTTTTTCCTTTTTCTTATCTTTATACATATATTCTGTATTTTATTTTTATATAAAATTGCAGAATATTTTTTCATATTTAATAATTTTTACATTATTTTCAATTCAATACAATACTACTGTTATTTTTCATAACACTACTTTTCATTATTATCAGTGAAAAAGAAAATATGCAATGATATTTTTCGTCTCTCCGGTCGGAATAATACTAAAAGAGAGTGAAATTGAAATTTTTTTTCTCTCTGTTATTAATGCTTTGATATTGAAGATTTTGCTAACATAAACAAAAACAAAATTTAAATTAAATCAAAAGAGAGAAGCAAAAAAATTTCCCCTTCGAGTAAAATTCTGTTATTTTATTATGATAACGATAACATCACATGAAAAAATGTTTGAAAACGCTATTTCATACTGCGATTTAACAGTTCGGCATAGAGTTTTGAGAGTATATTTTGTTTAAATATAAAATTTAAAAAGTTTCTTAACAATTTAAGAGTTGATTCGATTCGCCCAATTATTTCTAAATTTTTATGAGAAAATAAATGCAATTATTACTGTTATTGCATGTAAGTAAATTCTAATGGTAAATGTAAGAATAATTAAGAAAATAACTTAAGAAACATATGTACATACCTTACATATGTAAGTATATAATATGATCTCTGTGCGCATTACATTCATTACAGATGCACAATGTTAATTTAATATTAAAATTGCCTGTTAAAGTAAAGGTCATTTGAACCTGTTAAATAATCTGTTATAAAATAATTGAGTAACAGCATTAATAACAAGAATTATTATTATATATTATGTGTGTATGTTTACTAAAATATTAAATCATCTGTTATCTGTAAAATCTATTAACAGAAATATAAATATTAAACATAAAAATTTTTTTTAATTATTTAACATTATGAATGACGTATTTCGATACGAAATTATACGAAGTCAAAAGCCACACGACAATTGCTAGCGAATCGATTAGTAAAATAGAAAAAAAAAAACAGTTGTTTTGCTGTTACTTTTGCTGTTGTTTTTGTTGTTGTATTAAAATGTTCGTATTTTTGTCGTGCTTCTAATATTTTGTTCACTGTTTCGAAGATATTTTAATTTTTCTTCTTTCATATTTATTTATTTCTTTTCTTGATCATGTACATATTTTAAAACTTATAACTCTTTCTTTTTCTTTTATTATATTTTTTATAGGTATTTGTATAGGTGTGAATGTAAATAAATTTTATTAGATTTTGAAAAATTGCTATATTTTGTCTCTTTCTCTTTTTATTTTAGATTACAATTTCTGTTAGCAGACTATTAGACGGTGATTAATTTGTGTTTTCTTTTTATTTTGCGTTTTTGGGGAAATTTTTTAATTGAAAAATGGATTATAATATTGTATATTTTTTTTTGGACAATATAATTCAAGCGAGAGTAATTCACATGTACATACGAGTATGTGTAATTAATAGGTTCAGAGTTTAAAAAAAATTTCAAGTACCTACGTATACATAATGTTCACATACAAATGTGGATTAAGTAATTTTAATATTCTTTATTTTGTTAGAATTATTGTTGTCGAGTGAATATCTCTGTTATCTGTTATTTGTGCGGTAATTATTAATTACGATTACTGTCGTCACATTATTATTTTGTACTTTGGATTTATTTTATTTCTTTTCTTGTGTATCTATTGTATAATAATTACTTTGTACGGAATTTGAATATAAGTTTGTAAATATGTATGTACATACGTTAGTATATACTAAAAAAAATATTGAATATAATATTATTTTAAAGGTCAATTATATAGGGTTATCTTGGGGAATATTTTATTTTATTATTTTCTTTTTGTTTTTTAAATAACATTTTATTATGTACTTAATATACATATATAGAATATTTAACTTCCTTATAACTTTGAACTCGACTACTAGACAAAGTGTGCTTTTATGATATAATTTATTTTATTGTAAGTAATGTCGACTTGTATATACTTACATATGTAGTCCAATAATCAAAAAAAGAAAAATTTCGAAATAATTAAATTTAATTTTAATAATATTAAAAATAAATCAGTTTGTGTACAATGATCTACCTATAATTGAAAGTATTCGAATACAACCAAGAGGGACAAAAAATTATCAAAATATTTCAATAGTAGATGTTGGTAACAGGACCGAAATTTTCAAAAATAAAGTAAATTCGAAAAAAAAAATCAGTTTCTCGAAAAAAAAAATTACATAATTTCGAAAAATGCAATATATTTCAGGAAAATGCAATATTGTCAAAAATTACAGAATTTTCGAAAATATCAGTATATATTCGAAAAATGTGGTGTTTTGAAAATTGTTATATAAACTTTTTTCAGAAATGAATAATTTTCGAAAATATTTCCAAAAATAGATTAATTTCGAAAAAAAAATCTAGTTTTTCGAAAAAAAAAATTACATAGTTTCGAAAAATGCAATATATTTCCGGAAAATGCAATATTAACAAAAATTACAGAATTTTCGAAAAAATCAGTATATATTCGGAAAATATGGTGTATATTTGAAAACTATAGTATATATTATTTGAGAAATGAATAATTTTCGAAAATAAATTTATAAATTCGAAAAATTTAATATCAAAAATATTTTGAAATTGAATAGAAATGACGAATTGTATTGTACTGCACACGTCAATGCACAAACAATTAATTACTCATTAAACAATTAATTGCGTTAACACCATAAGCTCTTCAATATGATTTGACGATCTTTTCATATTTTTTTTATTTTAAATGTGAATTAGTTTAAGAAACAGGTATGGTAGTTGGGAAACAGGTGAATAATTGCAATAATATTTTTCTTTCTCATCAAATGACTCAGATTTTTTTTTTTTAAAATAAAATGAAAAATATTTAAAAATGATTTTGTTGTCTTGTGTGTTTGTCTTTATTTAATTTTTTTTTGCACTGAATTTCTACTGAAAGCAAAGAATTCACGTTATGTACAAGGGTCAAAACATTTTAAAATTAAATTTAATTTTAAATAACGTCTACGTCTATATTAATTTTTTTTTTGCTCATTGAATGAATCATATAAATGATCGGGTGATAGAGGGTTACAAAGTACGAAATTTTTTTTTATAGAAGCTTTTTTTCGTATTTCAATTGATTTATTGCAACGATTTGTCGTATTTTCGAACGTCTGCGATTGGCATTGATTCTATTAAAGTATGTGTATTTAGGATTTATGAAAAATTAATGATGCATTTTATGGCACAATAATAATAAAATTTTAATAGTATAATTGGATTTTGTTATAAGTGTTCAGGAAAATAATTTTAATAATTTTAAATTGGTACTTTTTTTAAGTGGCAGTCAGTCTTTCTTATAGGAAAATTTCATATATTAGACGTTAGAATTTTTTTGTTAACAAAGACGGTACTTTTATATCAATTTTATTAAAGTTAATATGGTATTTCTTGGTTATGTTGATTTTCTTTTTCGGAATTCACAAATTAAACCCATTAATTCTCAATAGAGTCTTATTATTGAAACTATAAATTTTATGCATAATATGCTTTATTTCCATAGTAACCATAGCTCTTAAAGCAATGATTCTCCCTTAAAATTACTTAATATTAAGCTGTACACGTAAGCATAGCGTATAATTATAGTTAGCAATACAAATTTTCTATTTTTTTTTAAATTCTTCTTATTTATTCGAAAGTTTGATTCGTGATGTCAACACTTGAAATTATAAAGTCGGAAAAAATTATCATCGCGATTGTTCTTGATTATATGTGCTGTCAAACACTGCAGGAGTAATAAGAAAAATATTGGCCGTCCAAAGTGTAATTCGGTTGATTAATTTGATTAGCATATTTATTACATTTTCATTCAATTATTTATATCATTGGAAGCCATTTATGTACATAAGGAGGAATTTAGATAGGCTTAACTTGGAAAAAGCAATCTCCATAGCGACCTGCTAATGGTAATAAAATTTGACAAATTTTAAGTAATTGCCATATAATTTTTGCAAAATCCGGTATTACGTAAATAGTTTCCTATTCATTTCTATTCTGTACTATCCTATAGTTGATAAGAAATACTTTCTATTGTTTACACATTCTTATATTTTATTTCCATATTCTATTTTATTTTTTTCTTTTTTTTTTTTTAATTCAAATTACCTAACCTAATGCAAAATATAATTGACCTGAACTTTAAATACACTTGACTTTTAAAACACGTTGTGTATATGTATTTAATGTATTTATAAACATAAAATAAATGATGTGCGGCGGGTTTAAATGAATGTTCAATATAAATTTTATACATGTACAACAAAAAAGGTATGCAAATAAAATTTTAAAATTAAAAAGCTATATTTAAAAAAAACTGTGTTTTTTTTTATTACTTATTTGTATTATAAAGAAATGATAGCTTTTTAAGAACGTGTTAAACTATTAAATGAGCTAATTTTAGTAATAACAATAACAATAAGTCAAAAAAAGGTTTATTTTACGTCCTTGATTATTTCTTTGGAATATTATACGAATTCATTAACAAAATGCAATTTGAATATTTATTTATAAATTTAAAAAAGTTTTTTTTTTTTCCCAATATTTAAAATTTATTTCATGTACATGTGTATGCTTACTGGGTACGTGTGTGATTGATTGGAAGTGTTCAGCCACCTTAATAACTTAAAATATATTGAAAAATAAACTTTATGTGTGCAGTGAATGTTCATTTGAATGAAAATGACACTTGAGATTTTTATAATTTTTCATTTTTTTTTCTAAATTATTTCCTTCCTTATTGTTATTTATTTAGAAAATCTATTATTAATTTTCTATTGTTTTAAATAAATAAGGAAAAATACATAATTAATTAATAAAAATTCTTGGCATTTAATTTTTATTGCTTTACAGATTGTTTTCTATTGTATAAAAACATTTCTGAATTAATATCTGTTATGATTTTAGGAAAGGACGGTACTTAACGCACTTTTTTGACTTACTGGCTAGGATCTTTGATTTTCAATTGGATTTTTGATTGGATTGTACCAAACCCCAAAGATGGGTGGGAATCTAAATGATCTTTACCTTTTTGAATTTTCTTACAGGAAGTCATCAGTTCTTGTTGGCATTGGTACGTTAACATAGACTTGAAACTGGAGATCACAATTAATTCAGGCTAATGTAACGAATTTAGACAATGTCTCAACTTTTTTTGCGGAAAGAAAATCCAATAAAATTTCCAATAATGGTTTTTCCTTCTATTGCTCTTTTATAGGGTTCTGTGTTTTCCATTAATGTTTCAATGATGATTTGGCAAAAACATTTCTCAAAGACTTTTCCTGTTACAGTGTTTTTAACAATGTCCTACCATTTTTCCTACAATTTTTCATATAGATTTTTGCAATCTGGTTTTCCAACTTCTAAATTTGTGGATGTTTTATGTATTTTTTCATTGTTAATTGTCTCTTATATAATATATGTCAATTTTTTTGTATGATATAAAAGATTTTCAATTAGTAACTTTAAATTCTAATAATAATAATCTATTTTCTTCATAAAAAATTATTTTTAATCTTAAGTTAACAATTTTAAACCACAATTTTATTTGTTAAAATGTCCTATTTGTCAAAACTAAAAAAAAACCGGGGAATTCTAATTTGAAACTTTATTTATATGCACTTACTTAGAATTTCTGATAAAAATATAAAAAATAATTTTTAAAGGGAAGTCTATTGACTCTCAAACTGTGGTTGACCATATTTAGTTGTCTCTATTTTTCAGAAATTATTGAAACAATTGAATTTTAATTCTATATTTAGTTTTTTTAGCTTAGGTAATTTTATTTTTAATTTTTAAACTTAAAAATTATGAATTTATTTTTAAATATACAACATAAGCTTTGAATGCGGTCATAAGGGCTATTGTATATTTCGAACTTTAAAATCATTGTATTGTAATTTAAATTATGAATGATTATTATTTACCACAATAATTTTAATTTAATGTGAATTAAATTGTGCGTATGACATCGTTATAAAAAAATAAAACGGGGAATCCTAAGTTTTGTTTTTATATCAGCGATGTTATAATGATTTTAACGGTAATGATTTAGAAAAAAAACTGGGTTAGATCATTTGTTTTAAATGTAGAACAATAAGTATGAGTTCAACTAGTAACACCAATTTTACAGACTCTAAAAATTTGATTTTGATTAGTAGTGTACTTAAAATATTAAAATTAACCCGTTCCAAAATTCTATGTACATGTTAAAATTTTATTTTTAGGACTACGTTAGCTCCATCTTAAGAAGTTGAAATTTGAATTATACTCGTATAACTGTAATTAAGTAAAAGTGTTAAAAATTTTTTTAAATCTTAAATTGATATTCAATTTAAATATCAAACAAACCCATATATTCTTAATTGAATCAACTTGTTTTCAATCAGTTGCTTAACATCTAATGTTAACTGTTATATTAAAATATAACAGAATGTTATTTTAAAAATATTTTCTTTTATTTTGTGAAGTGAGAGTTAAAACGAAAACTGTTTAGAAATGAGAGCATGGACTCTCTTCACAATAGATAATTTAAGGGGAAATATAGAGAAAGAGACAGATATATAAACACAAATAAAAGGAGTACGATTAGGAAAATATTTTTTTGTGTTGTTTCTTTTACTTTTTTTTTTATATTTTTATTATGTTTACTGCGGCTCGCTTTGTTTTTAAAATCAGAAAAATCTCCTTCAACACTCAACAGGTAGATAAAAATTAAAAAAAAAAAATTTTTTTACAGTAAAAGGAACGCGCTTATGTTTATTTCTTTTTTTTTTGTTTTTACATTTTCTGTTTTGCTCTTCTCATTTGTTATGCTGCTAGTCTACTGCTGCTATTTTTTTTTTGTTTTTCGTCGTATGCACACAATTATTGTTCGATTTAAAAAAAAAAATACGGCACAGCACCACACTATGTAAGTAAGTAAAGAAGAAATGTAAAGAACAAGTAAAATATAAGAAGAAAAGAATTTGACCTTAGACAATTCTCTTACGCACTGCATCCTTTGTAACATTGTGGGTATGTAACTTAATGGTAAATAAAAAAAATTATTATGATATTTGGATATTTAACGTATGTACATTCAATACATTCAGCACATTTATTTATGGTATGTGCATAAGAAGTACATATATGTTTGAATGTGTGATTTTATTATGGTGTTTGAGCATTGAGGGAAAGGCAAAAGAAGTGATTGCGGGAGCATTTTAGAAAGTGTTAACCATCTAATGATATAATTGAAATTTGTAGTGATATAATGAACAATTTTCATCTGTTTTTGTGGATGTGATTTATTTATAGTTACATATTTTAGAGACTGGTTCATATTAGAAGATATTGAGAATTCTGGACATTCTAATGTAGATAACGAAAAGGCTGATGAGTTACCTAGGCTGCAGACGCTGGTTGACGTAATAGTCGGTGATGGTTCGGTGCTTTCACCATTGGAAAAGTTTGGGACCATTATAGACGAAGACACTAGAAGAGGAGGCGAACAAGACGCTCTAATCGAGCGATAATAGCTGCTTTATTGGCTTTAAAATTAATAGGACTAATAAAAAACTTAATTCGATTTTAATTCGTTTCCAGAAAATAAATGTACACAATATGCTGCATATGTACATAAGTGTTGTATAATAATTATTTTAAAGTGTTCAATTATTGTGTGGTTTTCATTTCATAAAAAAATTAGATTGCCTCACGATATACAATTTTTTATACCCTGCACTTCGTGAAGGGTATATTAACTTTGGTATGGAGTTTGTAACTACTTGAAGGAGTCATCTGCGGTATGGACATATATATATATTCTTGCTCAGCGTAAAATTCTGCGTCGATTTAGACATGTCCGTCTGTCCGTCCGTCCGTCCGTCCGTCCGTCCGTCCGTCCGTCCGTCCGTCCGTCCGTCCGTCCGTCCGTCCGTCCGTCCGTCCGTCCGTCCGTCCGTCCGTCCGATCGCACGATAACTCAAAAACGAATAATGCAATCGACACCAAACTTTCACAAGTTCTTTTGTGCCAAGGACGAGCCCTATTGTTATTGGACTAATTCGGACAAGGGGTTCGGGTAGCTGTCATACAACTCATAGAGTTTATTTTAAATATTTCAAAAACTAATAATGCTATAAATATAAAATTTTGTATACATGTGTCCAATTATATTCTACACATGCTCTAAAAATTATAATGGGATAGCTGCACCGGTTCGGGTGGCTGCCATACAACTCCAACAGCAATTTTTTTATATTCGGAAAAATAATAAAGTCAGATTCATGAAACTTGGCAGTCATGTGTCCAATTATAGGTCAAATATATTTCTGAACTTTTAGAGGAATTGCTTGACAGGTTCGGGTACCTGCCATACAACTCCAGAAGCTATTTTTAAATATTTGGAAAAATAATATAGTCAGATACATGAAACTTGACAGTTGTGTGTCGAGTTATAGGCCAGACATATTTCTGAAGTTTTGGTGGAATTGCTTGACAGGTTCGAATAGCTCCCATACAAGTCTAAAAGCTTATTTTAAATATTTGGAAAAATAATAAAGTCAGATTCATGAAACTTGGCAGTTTTGTGTCGAGTTATAGGTCAGATATATTTCTGAAGTTTTAGTGGAATTGCTTGACAGGTTCGAGTAGCTCCCATACAAGTCTAAAAGCTTATTTTAAAAATTTGGAAAAATAATAAAGTCAGATTCGTGAAACTTGGCAGTCATGTGTCCAATTATAGGTCAAATATATTTCTGAACTTTTAGAGGAATTGCTTGACAGGTTCGGGTACCTGCCATACAACTCCAGAAATTAATTTTAAATATTTGGAAAAATAATATAGTCAGATACATGAAACTTGACAGTTGTGTGTCGAGCTATAGGCCACATATATTTCTGAAGTTTTGGTGGAATTGCTTGACAGGTTCGAGTAGCTCCCATACAAGTCTAAAAGCTTATTTTAAATATTTGGAAAAATAATAAAGTCAGATTCATGAGCTTTGCCAGTCATGTGTACAATTATAGGTCAGATATATTTCTGAAGTTTTGATGGAATTGCTTGACAGCTTTGGGTACTTGCCATAGAACTCCAAAAGCTTATTTTAAATATTTGGAAAAATAATAAAGTCAGATTCATGAAACTTGGCAGTTGTGTGTCGAGTTATAGATCAGGTATATTTCTGAAGTTTTGGTTGAATTGCTTTACAGCTACGAGTAGCTCCCATACAAGTCCAAAAGTTTAAATATTTGGAAAAATAAAGTCAGATTCATGAAACTTGGCAGTTGTGTGTCCAGTTATAAATCAGACATATCCGTGAAACTTCTATAGAATGGTTTCACAGGTTTGAGTAATTGTTATACAACAACGAAAGGTGCAGGGTATAATTCAATCGGTTTATACCGACTGAAACGTTTTTACTTGTTATTTTTACACTTTGTCTGTCTAAATCTTAAGAAAATATTTTTATATCCAGTAGAATTTGTCTACAACGCGATCTAATGAGGACACAAGATCACGATCCATGATAATTGTATTTAATATATGAATATGTACAAACACATATGTATATATATTATACATGAGTTTCAGCAAAATAAGAAAAGATGTGTACTAGGGAGGCCAGCGTTATGCCATCATTGTAATTGCATTTTTACAAACGATGTAGAAAAAACAAATGAAAATTTAATTTTTTTCTTCCTTTGTTATTTTTTTATAATTATTGTTATTATTCTTGCCGTTGGTGGTGTCGGTGCTGTGTTTTGTCTATTAATGTTTTTTATACATACATACTTGCTGTGCTGTTGGTTTGGTTAGTGTTTTGTTAGTTAATTTTAATTTTAGATCATTTTCGTAGTATGATCGATAGATGTGGCAGGCGAATAATGAAAAAAAAAAATTTCATGTTATTTCTATACTTTTGTCTGACTAGATTTTGCTGGACTCCAATTCTTAAAGAAGAAAATTTGTATATGTATGTGTAGAAGAAAAATTTAAAATTTTCTATCCATATAAATTTTATTGTGCACCACAATTTCTTAACACAGCGTATTGTAAGTATATTAGAATCTATGTATGAGGTGAAGTTATACTATAGTATTTTGTGCATTCTTTTAAATACTAGAAACTATAAAGGAAATAAAAATAGATACGTGAATTTTTTTCTTCAAAAGCAGAGCAAAGAAGAAACAAAAGAATTGTGTGAAGGTTACAAAGATGAAAAGTATTTTTATTTTGTATTCTTTACTATTTTTTTTGAATTACTAAGTTTATTAGGACAAACTAATTATAGAAAAAAAGAAAGGGGAAAATATGTAATAAACGAGAATTTTTAATAAAAAGTAAAAGTTCCTTTGTTTTTTCTGAGTAGATCTTTTTTTTTTTTAAATATTTTAGATTGTTTCAAGTATACCAAAATAATTGAGAGCTGGGGAGGAATGTTTCTCATCATGGAGGTGTTGCTTGCTTTATCAAGAAGGTATAGGCTTAAGTTGCATTTAAGTGAATAGGGAGTCACCTATTCACTTAAATGCAACCAAAATGCACAATTTGCATTGAAAAAACATCTCTCTAAGATGGCATTCAGAAATTGTGAGTTCGCGGTTCATTATTTGTTCAAAGTACAATCTGAAACCTAGTAACTTCTTCACCTTTATATATTTTCGCTCTTAAATAATTTAAACTACCGCGATTCAGTTCTTTCTTATTAAGCAATCGCGGTAATTTAAAATTATGTCCAATTTCCAACAATTAATCGCTGGCTCCAACTCACGCATTCTCATTTAAAAAAAATATTTAAAATTAGAGTTAAAAATGGAAAGCATCATCATATTCTTGGCGTGTTTCAATTGGAATTGCACTTTGTAAATTATGAAGACTTTGTTTTTTATACAAGATGATAGCAATATTTTCAAAAACAAGGGGCAATACACAGTTAGAGTATGTTCGACTCATCTAAGTTATAAATGTATATAATATATAAGAATGTAGTTACCAAGAGATGCCACTTATGAAATGCATATTTATAAATAATTTTATAACTAAATTTAAAATAAATTCGAATTCAAAATTCATTGTGGTCAGGTTTTTTTCAATATATAACTAATTTAAAAAACAATTATCGGGAATTTCCGGAGAAAAAACCCATATGAATATCATTCAACTCTTCAATCATTTAATTATCATACAAATTACAATTTACTCAACATTAACGCACAATATAGAATTATTGTGTCGATATTTAAAATACCATTGACGCAATTATAAATCGTTCTAATAAAGAGACAATAACCCTTTCCATAAATTAATACTCAAATTATAATTTGGAATTGGTAAACTCATTGAAAATTTAATTTGAATTTAATTTAAATAAATAATTTTAGGCAAAAATACTTGAAATGTGTGAGTTTTGTCCTCATGTACCCGTCTGGTATCCAACTTAAAACCTTATAAGATTATTAACAATATCGGAATTTAGTATTTTAGAGAGCGAACTCCTAGAAGTATTCCTCGTTTGGAAAGCAAAAACATTGTTCAAGAAGCAATAAGTTAATACTCAATACCTTCTAAAATCTACATTAACGAACTCGATTCTCTCTCTATTCTAAATAATTTTTTGGACCTGAGAGAATAAGAATTTTTGAACTTGCAGCAGAATATAT
Source organism: Condylostylus longicornis (assembly GCF_029603195.1). Lineage (NCBI taxonomy): Eukaryota > Metazoa > Arthropoda > Insecta > Diptera > Dolichopodidae > Condylostylus > Condylostylus longicornis. The sequence goes on from NW_026578045.1 coordinate 3,990,572, forward strand.
ATTCTTGTATAATCGGAGAGAGAAAAATGATTAAAAATTTTTTGGACAGAAAAGGAATTGAACAGGTTCGCCTTTTGTGGAGGCTTTTTTTGTAGAACAGAATTGTAAATGCTAAAATTAGTAATATTTTAAAAAAATATTGAATGTAAGCATTGAAATTGTGAATTAAAATCTAATAATGTGAATAAAATCGACTAATTCATTGACTAATTCACTATAATTCGAGGATTTAGTTGGCACCATAAAAGTTAAACATATTTTAATTAAAATTTTGTTCATTCATTCTGATTCTTATAAAAATTTTGTAATAAATTTTGTTGTTCATTAAAATAATTATTATAGTATATGAGTTTGTATAACAGTTACGATAAGATTATGAAGATTTTTATATATTAATTAAATTCTCTTTTATAACTTGTTAACAAACTTATAATTTTATATTTTGTTAATCGATTTTAAAAACCGCAATCCATTAAATCTTTGTTTACTCCAATATTATTAATTATTATGAAAAAATTCTCCAAACGAAATTCAAATGTATATGATTAAAAATCCCCAACAACGTCATTAATTGAGGTCATTGAAGTAAAAAAAATTTTAAAAAGCACTACAAAAATCATAAATTTTAATCTGAATTTTTACGTCATTAAAAATTTCATTCAGAATAAATGATAAAAATTTAGTAAGTCAAGTTAAGTTGCTAACGTGATTTACCAGTCATAATATTTTATTTTTATTATGTTCATTATTATAGTTTTAAAATTACCCACTTATTATAAAAACTTGTAGAAAAACTAGGTGAAAATATTAAAAAAAAATTTGTTTTTCAAGAGTTTTGTTTATTTAGAAAAGAATACCTATGAACCTTGGCTATGAAAACCCGGTAATATATTTTCTATAAGATTAAAAATAAAATTTTTAATCTTATAAAATCGGTTATTTTCTCGATGAGGACAAACTACGAATTCATAGGGTTAAGAATTGCCAAATCTATTATGGATAATTATGATTTTCGCGACTTGATTTAAAATCACAGCTTGCTTACGGTTTATAATAGCGCTGCCACCTATTTAGAAAGCTTAGTTCGTTAAAGTTCAAGGACGCAATGCAACATAATGTTATACAGTACGCAACATAATCTCATACAGTACGCATTATTTTTTTTAAAACACTGCAAATATACTAGCTACAACATATGTAGTTTTGTATTTGAAATTGTATATACATTGTTATTGAAGTCTGGGTTTTAGACTGAGAGATTTCTTACATACTAATTTAAAACATGTTCATCACTATGTATTTTTTCTAAAAATTTAATAATTTTTCGTTTATTGATTATTATCCGCATATTTTCGTGTATTGATTATTACTCGCATGGCAAAATCGAAATTAAAGAGTGGCAGTAGTAGAATTAAAGAAGGCAGTAAAAAAAATCAAAGAAGGCAGTAATCGAGACTAGAAAGGTAGTAGAAGAAACAAAAGTTTTAACTCGAAGAGTTAAAGTCTATGAGATGAAGTATAAGATTCAGAGCCGCGAAGCCGAAGCCTGGGATTCAGAGTTGAATGAGGGATCAAAGAGTTAGAATCGGAATTCTGGGATTTAAACCGAAATCGAGGGGTCTGGGTTAAAGAATCAAAATCAAGCAGCTAGATTCAAATAGATAAAAGTATTCGAAACTAGGTTCGAAATTAAGGAATTAGAATCGGTGTTGAGAAATCGGAGTTTCAGTATTAATTTGGTGAAAATAGAGATAAATTTGAATCGCAAAATTTTGGGACCGACTTTATCCTGTTCTTTTATAATTTTTTCAAAACCTTACGTATTTAATAAAGTTCTTAAGATTGAATCTTTACTGTTACAATTTCAATGAGTATTTTGATTAAATCTTGAAATTGTTTATAAAATATAAAATCCCCTAAATATTAAGAGTCTTATCAAAAAAGTCACTAATTTTTTTTTTTTTAATTTCACCCTCTTGCCAATGAAATTTTTTTTTTTCAAAAAATTGTAGAGGAAATTTCCATACACTTGAAATTTATACTTAAAAATTTATATTATAATAATGAGTGCTGATTACATTGTATAATTTATTAAGATTATAGAAAACTTCTGACTTATACCAAAGTAGTGCCACTTCACTCTTCAATATAAAATAAGAAATAAAATAAAAAATTAAAAGGTTACTTCAATTTAGTTTTCACGCGGCCAAAATAAAATCATTTTAATTTTATCCTAAACTTTATATTCATTGTATACGTTTATAACATATTACTCCTAAGGTTATACTAAACGACCACCTAAAGTTATAGGAAAATGTTGATCATGAACTTATATTTAAGCGAGTTCTATCTGTTATCCTGATTAGGACTTAATTGGTCGAGAAGTTCATTAAATTTTCTCTGTTTTTAAAAATGTCCTATATACTTAAAAATTGTTTCGGATATCAACACGTTCCGTGAAATTTTAACGATATTTGAACTCGATCATTTTTTTTTGTAAGCCAGCCGAACGAAGAGTGATCACAACGAATGTGATTTAAACAACTGAAAACAATTAATGAAAATACATTGTGTATTCACATAAAAACAATTGTTTTTAACCCATTATAATTCTATAATTTGGGTAGATCAATTCAATTTTATAAATTATTTTTGATAAGCACTTTATTGTTTTTTATTTTATTTTTTTATTTTTAGGGTGTGAATTGCCTAATTTAGAAACACGAGCCATTAATTTAGTATTGTTTTTTTTCTGGTCTTTTTGAAAAAATTTTAAATGTTTTACAGTCAAAATAAATTTAATTATCTTATCTTAAAATAATAACCCTAAGGTAGTGAACCAAGGAAAACATTAAGTTATTATGTTAGTAAGGTGTTGTAACTTAAAGTCTCTTTAGATTTGAAAAATTTATTTACAGAAATTAGTTTCACAATCTGTATTCAATCTATATCAGGGATTCCTAAATCGAACAGCTCATCAGTAAACTTCATCTTTATATTATAAGAGAATTAGAGTTTTGTAACAACCGAATTTATAATGAAGTATTTAAGTTATGGCTAAAATAAAACAAAAATATCTATAACAGCCAAGGTGTTAAATAAGCCAATTTTAATCTAACTTTATAAATTTTTGATTAAAATCTTTAAATAAAAAACAAAATTGAATTTTTGGATACTCACGTAGACAAACTCTAAATCACACGTCAAACTTTAAATTGATTCAATTAAATTCATAAATTAATGATTAATCAAGTGTTTACAAACATTTCATAGATAAGTGCTTACACGTGTAACCAAAGTTCAAGAGATTAAACATAATTATTTATTTTTTTATGTAGATCAAAAAAATTATTTAAAATTAGGTGAATAACATTATGATAAAAATTTTTTTGTCTGTAATTTGTGTGACATACCTATTTTGATAAATAGTTCTTCTAAAATAAATTTGAATTCAAGATCCCCTGTGGTAAAGTGGCGCCTAGAAGTGGGAATGATAAAAAAACTTATTTTTTTTAACCGAATTTGGAATGGGAATAGCTATTTATAGAGCACCATCCAGAAATTAGAAAGTTGCCAATTGGATTTTTTAATGTGAAGAAATTTTTTTATCCCCTCTTTGGGCGCCATTTCATCACAGAAGGACGCTGGTCCAGACCAGGATTTTTTTTGTTTTATGTCTTTTTAAGTGGCAGTCTATTATTGGAATTTATTTGTTATTCCTACTTTCAGATCAGTAACATCGCCGTCTATCTACTCCGCAGTTGTACGAAAAACTGTCTTTCTTCATTAGCCACAATTAATGTTTGAACTTACGGCCTTCATTAATTGATTGGATAATAATTCGCGAAAATAACTTTAAGGGGCAACTAACTCATATCACCGACTCATATAAGTAATTAAAATTATAACTAAGAATCATTAAATATAATCACTAAAGTATTAAAAAAATTATCCATACACTGAGATAGGCAAATTTGAACAACGTAGAATACGACGAAAAATATCAATTACTTATTCCAAATTTCAATTCTAGCCTAAATTTCATGCAGAAGTTAATAAATAGAAAAAATTATCTTAATTATAGGGTAATTCCCTATTCTAATAATTCTTGTGCTCTGCTAATAATATTATTGATAAAAATTTTTGTTTATAACTTTTAAGAAAATTTCGTCAGCACATTAACGTTTCCGTTATTCTAAATAATTTTTCTCTTTATGTATTTATGATTCATGAATTTGTAATTGAATTGAATTTATTTTAATTATTATTAAATACAATTAGTATTTATGTTTATCAGTATAATTATGACAAATTTTTGAAATTCGAGCCGAAATAAAATTTATTTTCCAAGAAATGAACTTAATTAAATTACTAATTTTTATTTGAAATATATGAAAATGAAAAGATGATGAAATTGTAAAAAAACGAAAAAGAAAATAATTCGTGGCGTACGTTTATTCGTACGTCATTCACTCATATTTCATCGATTACTAATAAATTGAAGACTGATTTAGACATGAATTTAATGGTAAAACGAGTTAATGTTATAAAATTTTTGGGGAAATCTACAAGTCTAAAATTTTAATAAGATTAATTTTAAGACAAGTTTTGGTACATAAAAAATTGATTAAGCTAATTTAGCTTTCAATTCTTTACTATCATTTATGGCGTAGATATTGTGTAATTTCCTCCAAATTTGTAAATTTGCATAAGATCGAATAGTTTGGCTCGATTAAGTTTTGGCAGTATTTTGGTTAACTCAGCGTTAACTTAGAGTTGTTTTAAAGTAATGTCAAATCTGCGTAGTTGGATTTTCAGCAGTTTATTCTTTTGCAGTCGGAATGTATATAAAATAAAAAAATTATATAGCTTCGGCTGTGTTTGAAAAGAATGCAGAAACGAAAATGGATTTCTGATGAATATAAGAGAAAAGACTGGTTTAGACCTGAATTTAATGGTAAAACTAGTTGATGTTATAAAATTTGTATGGTAATCTGCGAAGACTGGGTTCAAATACTTACTTTTCCAAAAATTCACTTTTAAAATCATCGCACCAAAAACTAAAAGCGTGATAAACATGCCCATACCCCCATGCCACATACAATTTACATTGAACCTTAATCTTCTAAAAGCTTATAATCCAAATCATAATTCCTATCTTATGATAAATATCAATGACCAGAATTAAGAGTCACTTATTACGATTATATTTTCATAAAATATAAAAGCATGTGTAGGTTTTTTTTAAACACTTATTTCACTATAATCTTTAGGATCTTTAGTTATTCTCTATTCCAATGTATTTTCTTGTGACCTGTAAATATTCATACATTATTCTATTAATAGCCGGTCGAGTGCGTGCTGCATCCAATTGAAAAGAATGCACAATTTCTTGTACTAAAAAGATAACCAAACATAAACAAATTATGTTTTGAATAATAAAGCAAAAATTGAAATTTTAATTGAAAAGAAAATAAAAAATGTTCTTTCATTTCTTCGTAAATTAATTTGAGAATATGAAAGGAAAACCCATTGTTTACCGGTGAGATATAGCAGCAATAAATGGTGGAAGGAAATTTGTGACATAGAGGACTGACGCTTGCTGTAGGCTTTATTGAGGTATTGTGGCAATTGCTTAAATATTTGAATTGCAGAGTATTCGTGCCGATTGTCCATACTGGGTACTTGATTGTAACTATATAAGGTCAATCGCCATTAATTGACATTCGATGAAGGTCTGAAGCCTGATCCCGACTGTTGCACTTTTGGAATGGGTTTTGTTAATAATTTGGTGTGAATTATAGAAAACAGTTTTTTCCAATTATAATATTAATAATGGTTGATCATTACATTTTGTGCTCTTCTCAAATATTTTCGTGTATTCCAGCAGTACTAGTGTTAAATAAATACCAGCTAATTTTTTAATTTTATTTCAAAGGTCATTTTCAATATTATTATTATACAATAATATGTTGGTATTTATGTATGCAAGTATGTATACATTTCTATAATATTTACACGCTTATGTATGTAAAATACAAGCATCTAGTTAGGAATAAATATGAGTACTCATATAATATCAATAGTAATAAGCTGTGTCATCATCTTAATTTGAATGGAAGCAAAAAATAATAAAAAAAAATTAAATATTACCTGAAAGGTGGTAATAGCACTAAAATTATCATCATAAATATTTCACTGTTTCTTTTTTCTAATTTTCTCTCTTTTCATTTATTTACCGACTGGAGCCAGTAAAACGTTAAACTGGTTAATAAATTCATAGAAAAATTGAAATTAGATGATATATGTGTGCATATGTAACTATAGTAAAGATGTATATATACATATATATATTTAATGAACGTACATGCGTGCCTGCTTAAGTTATTTTTTTTTTCTTATACCCATAAATTTCCAAGAGATTAGCCGCTGGTTAATAATAACTCTTTTATAAACAACTATCCAAATTTATTTACAAAAGTATGTATATACCTGGTTATATTCCACACAATTATACAATACGCATGTGTATGTGCGTATGTGCGTATGAGAGACAGATATAATAACGCATGAATAAAATATTTAATAATTTTTCCAATAACAGCAGTTAAAATCTGCTATCAGTGGTTATTATCTCATATTTTGAGAGCTAATATGCACCCTATTTTATTTACACAAGTTTAGTTTCACATACCTTTTACGAATATACCTGTATAGAAGAGTGTCGCCACATTTTAACAAAAGTGCTATTTTCTTTATTATTCTTTTGTTATTTATTTTAGTTTTTTCTAGACAGCACACTCAATTCTTCATTCAATAAGCAACTAGATATAAGTTATACGTTTTAAGTGCTAATGGAATGTTAAAATAAATTAATGTGCATATACAATTATTGAATGTGTACATAGAATAAGTACGTACGTAAGTATATTTATGTGGCAGGTATTTTAAATTTGTATATAAGTAAAATTTATCTTGAAAAATTTCTGAATTGATCTCTTAGAATGTTAAATTATCATTGTATTTAATAAATAAATAAAATGTGAAAACGACTCTCGTTTATTAATTTTTTTTCTTAAAGAGCATAAAGAAAACAATGAAATGTTTGAAAGAGCACACAATAATTTTTTCCAGCGTGATTGGTATAACAGCTAATTTAAGTGCAATCCATAATCAGAAATCATAAAGGGTAAAAGAAAGACAAATTTTTTTAACGCTTTAGGTGATCAAATTGTGGGTTATAATTGGAATTCTTCGGGTGATTTCGACAAGTTTCGTTTAAAAACGACAAGAGAATCGTTTCAAAATTAGTGTTTGAAAGCTGTATTCCGCCTTAGCTAGATAACTTAGGCATTTGAAATTTTCGACTATTATTAAATTTCGACAGACTATTCCGAAATACGAATATATCTACCTAAATCCAAACATGAAAACCCCTTATTCTCGGAGAAATTGAAACTTTACTTAACTCCGTAATTCAAAAACTCATTCAAGTAAACAAACTCAAAAAAATAAACCGATGTGATAAAGCAAACAGGTCAATGTAAATATATCAGTTCGGTTCAGTAGTAGTTCAGTGTAGTTCAGTAACTAGCCTGATCTATTAGTTATTTAGAAAATTATGATTTAAAAGAAAAAATCAATTTCATGTTCATTGTATTTTTTTTTTTAAATAACTAATGTCATGCTATTCTTATGTTAGTGTGATCAAAAACGAGAAAATGAAAAACATTTCATGTATTTAGTTTTTAAGGTGAATGAAAAAAGCACAAACCGAGAAAAAATTAAACAAATATAAACAGCAATGAATAAAAAGAAGTTAAAAGATTTGTAAACAAATAAAAGAAAAAAAAATAAAATTTAATTTGAAAGTTATTTACCTGTATTATAAAAAGTAAGAAGAATTTTAACCGGGTAATTTCAGCTTTTCATAGGATAATAGGCTCTTACTAAAATTGTTAGTAAATTGTCCGGCGTCGCAATTTTTTCGAACATTTTATTCAGCATTCCAAAAGTTGCTATCCAATTTAATTGTAGATAGACGAGAGCGTGAGAGGGCTGCGGTGGCTGGGGACGAAATCTAGTCTTGCTTCTATTCAATTCTCCTGAAATTTACAATTTACAGGCTATATGTTAAAATAAATTCAGATATGATTTTGTTTTTTGGAAAATCGCCTTAGTTGAATTTGAATACTAGGAGTGCACCGATACAGAAGACTGAAGAACCCTTTGTTTTCGGATATCTCGATGATCAGATTATTCACTTGTTTCTCTAACATGGAAAAGGGTAGTATTTCCGTCAAAAATTCGATAAGTGGGATTGTGAGGAATGCGATCGTTAAAATGGGATATAATTGGAATATTACTTTCCAAACTCTATAACACCACGATCTTCTTTGCCTAAAAAGTACTCTAGATGATCTTGCATTAACAATAATACACTGCATACATATAAGAGCAATACACTTATCTATTACTTATTAAATCACTCATGTATAATTTTTTTGACTATAATACCTTCTTTAAATATTTCTTGAAACCACGCTATACGAACAATTTTTTTTACAATAATCATTTTAACTTCGTGTTATTACAATATACAAAGGTGATGCTTTGATTTGTGAAAAATTATGTTGATTCATATCGGGTGATTATAAGTGATTTTTTTTTTTATCTTTTGAATCTAAAAATGTTTCTTTTAATGTGTCGCGTGCACATAAATTTAATAATAACTTGCTGAATATTTAAAAGTACAAACTTAGTGTATGTGTATAAAATGTGTATAGTAGATCAATTATAATGTATTTCTGTTGAGATATGTGACTGTGGCTATAATATTGTAAATTTGTAAATAAATATTGATCGTAATAGTTTCTGACTAAGATCAATTGATATTCAATTCCATAGAAGTCGTTCATTCAGAAGTTATTCATTATGTAATTAAGTGCAAATTTTAAGTTTAGTGATTAATTCAGAAATATTAAATTATCCTATGTTCTTTAGTATGATTGTACGTGTTTTTTGAACAAAAAAAGGAAACAATTATTGGTGGATTGTAGTTACGAGTTACCACCGCGGACTACTATATCCTAAAAGTGGATATTGCGAGAATCTTTTTGCGTTTGATCATGCTAAAACTGTGGACTGATGTACGCACTAGAAATTACAATTCAAAAGTTTTGTTGGAAAGCATGGATATGACGAAGATCGAAATTTACTTGAAGATGATGACATGGCGGGGCCACTAGACATGAAAATGAGGAGAATTTTTTGCTGAAAATATTTCAATGGCAGTTTTGCGTCATTGTCGGAGATCTTTTAATTTTAAGAGACTATTATAATACTGTTACGGGAGGCGAACTTGTTTTAGCAGCAATAATTTAAAATATATAAATATTAGTTTTATTAAATTATTAAAATATAAATGACGAACTATATACATGTATGATTTCCATATGACAAATATAATATACAAAGCAATCAAATAATCTTGTCATACACTATACTTTGAATCAAACTTTAATTAGACAAAAAAAGTTTAATAAAATTTATGTTTCATACTTAAATTGTTAATTAATGTCAGATCACCAAATATTTAAGAAAAGTAAATTTACAATTATATTTTAAAATTTATTATTTAAATAAATTATATTAAATTACCAATTTTGTCACTTATAAATATTTTAAAGAATTGGTCACTGTAAATGACTAAAATTAAATGTAACACTTAAAAAAATCTAATTCTCAATATATGATTAATTTTAGTATTATACTAATAAAGAGAATAATAAATCATATCGTTTTATTTTAAACATTGTAATTTTGATAACAAAATCCAGTTTAATTCTCTTCTTTTAGAGTCTACTTCCTGTCTTAATCATACATATAATATCTATATAAATCATACATGTATGAATAATTTTAAAATATTAAGTAGTATTAAGGTAATAAATTAAGCGCAAAATATTTGCAAAATACAATATATTAATAAAAGCTAATTACGATATGCTTACTTATATGATAAGAATTTTTAAAAGTCTAGCAGTCGAAATATTTTAAAGTCGACCACCTGAGGTTTACTTATCTTATATTAAAATAAAATCAAATGATAATTGTATTATTAAACAATTAAATAGTCATTTAAAGACTTAAATAATTTTTGGCAATATTCTTAAAAAAGAATCGATTCAAACTCAATAAATGGAATTTTTTTTGAAGGTCAATCAAAATAAATTCAAATTTTTCAAATGCCCCATGCTCATTTTGCATTAAATACACATGCTTAGTTGAGTTCATAGCTTCGAAAATCATTTCAATATAAATTTCATTTAGAAAATCATCAAAAAACGGTATACCTATAAATTATGGTGGCAAAAAAAAATAAATATAAATTTCAATTGAAAAAAAAATTTTTTATACATGCACACTTCAAAAATATTTATAACACCTTCAATAGATTTTCTTATTTATTAATCATTTATTAAAAAAAAAAAACAAAAATTTATGATAAATATCAATTTGTGCAAAGAAAGTACGACGCACGTACTAGTGGTCATAAAATAAAATTGAAGTGTGCAAATTTTGATTAATATTTTATAAGGTGCGGTACACTTAAGAAATTGAAAATATTTTTATTAAATTTTTTGAATAAAAATATTTCGATGATTGACCGTCTGTCCATTTCGATAATTAATTATTATATATTCGACATTTGAATTTTTATATTTACATTACTGAAAAACTTATTGGCATAACGTATATTAATAGGAACACATAGTAAAAAGTTATGGAGGAAGATTGTATGCAAATCATTAATACCTCTAAAACAGGCCATACACTTGCGGTCATGTGCCGAAGAGGTTGCGAGGCAAAACGAAACAGTTAAAAGGAGGTGTATGTTTTGGCACATTAACTTGCATCTGTAATATTTATTTATTTATTTTATTCAATATATAAACTCAAAAAGCGCGTTAGCTCGCAAAGATTGTGTACATTGTTCTATATTTAGATAATATTAAATAAGATAAAGAAATTTATTTATGAAAATTCAAAGTAAAAAGCAAGTTAAATAATTAAAAACTAATTTTTTAAAAAATATTAAAATACAAAAAATTATAATAATTAATTACAAAAAAACAATAATACAAAAAATTATCCATCTAATTTACGGATGCTCCCTGAAGAGATAGACTTCTCTTATTTGTTTACACAAATATGCCACTAACAGGCTCCAGGTCTTCATAAACAGGTCTCTAATTGCCATTGCAAAACATACTGGCCCCAAAGAATGAGCAATAATGTGGTGTGGGTACTAGTCGCCAAGAAAAAATCGCAGTATCAATTAGGCGTAGAAAGTGGGGTTGGATTGGTCACCCTAAGGCGGCCACTCGAAACGATTGCCAGGCAGGTACTTGAATGGAGCCGGCAGGGGAGAAGTATTGGGCGCCGCAAAAACACATTCCGGAGAAAAAAAATACATGTAGAAATAGGGGGTGTCGGCATTACATGGCTAGAAGTAATATTCCATGTAATATGACTTATTTGTACAAAAACGATTAAAATTTCAAGAAACATACCTACGTGATTATGTTAAAGTAATTGCCAAATATGACAATATTTAATAAAAAATTGCATATTTTAAGGTGCTATAATTTGTTTTAACAATTTTTACAAATTATCGAATATTACTAGTTAATTAAGATTTTTACCAAAAATTATTAAAAATAAAATATAGTATTAATAACCTCATAAATTATATTGAAAATAACAAAAATTATCAAAATATAAATTTTTGCTATATTATTATCGTAAAAAAAAAAAAAACAGTTAAAGTTAAAAATAAACCAATCGTTTTTAAAAATAACTTACCGCAATAATTTCGCCTCATAATTACAATCTATATAGAGAACAAAATACTCAAAAACTTTTTTTTTTTTGAAAATTCTTATCAAAATTTTTTTTTCAATTGTACGCTTTTTAATAATCTATAAAGATTAAAACAGGCTCTTAAATAGAAAACAATATTTTGTAAATTTTTTTTTTTTTTTGAGATTATAATAGCGTAAAACTGCTTTAATCTAGTAATAAAACTAGTAAAAATTGGTTTAAGAATTTCAAAGAAAAGCATGAAAATAAAAAAAAAACAAGAAATTTATAAAAAAGATAGGAAGAAAAATATTTGTGTTTTTTTATTTTTCTCTGTGTAATTTTTGTTTTTTTTGCACGAGGCAAACGGAAGAAAAAGTAAACAAAATTTTTTCTATAAATAACATTCTAGACCGCTATTTTTAGAAGTGATTTTTATAGATTTTGAAAGCAAAATATAATTTTTTTTTTTTATATAGCAAGAAAGTCGTGAAATTGGCGGCTGGCTGATAATGAAAATGAAATAAAATTAATGTGCTTTTTTTTTTTGCAACTTTTCAACACGAGTTTTTTTTTTTATAGTGTATAATTTAATGTGAAATGTTTTTGCCCCCGAATTGATGGAGGCGGACGACGACGTCGACGACGAAGACGACTACGACGATGAAAATACTTTTCTTAATAATAATTATTCGCGCTAATTAATAATAATGTTGGTCGTTTCCGTTTTTACGCCATTTTTTTTTTATTTTAACAGTTTTTAGAATTTGGACAAGATGTTATAAAAAATTATTTGTTTTTCGAAATAAAAAAAAAAAAACAGAAAAAATTTATTTTTAGATGAAAAATTTTCTATTTATAAATAATTTATACAAGCTATACAACGTATATATACGTTCTATAATTATAATCACACACTCCTGTTCTCTCTATACGGAAACAATTTAAATTTAGTATGATAAAATTTTATTTTTGGAAAATAAAATACAAAGATACACAGAGTAATTTTAATTCAAATTTTTATTTTTATTAAAATTAATAATAATTTAAGAGTTGGGTAAAATGGAAGACAATGAACAAGCTATAATCTAGTAAGATTAATTTTAATTATCATAGTACTTAGATATTAATATTAAAGAGCAATTCCTTAAGAGTAGAATGTACAATAATAATTGTTCTTTCTCTGACAACGACATCTTGATGAGCCTTGCTATAATTGCATTTGTGCATTGAACACTAAAATGTACGAACATATGCTTTTACGTCATGTTCTAACTAAACCTTGATGACATATTTGCATTTAATATTTTGCTTTACCGCTTCCTTCTTTTTAATTGATGACATTGTTGATTGACAAACTGACAATCGTAATAGGAAAAAATGAAATTATTCTTATCGTCTTTATGTTACTTCCAAGATATGTTCATGCAACCGTAATTGGGAACGTTTTAATAGTGATAAATATGCTTTTTCTCAAATCCCCTTGAAAAATACTCCTGAATATTCTAATCACTGAGACCTATTGATTATTTTTTGTTTTAGGCTTTCCGCTTATTTATAGAGTAAAGGGAATTTTCCCGTACAGTGCTGTCAATGCTACCGTGGAGGGGAAACAGAAAACAAGAAATATAAGGACTGTCTGTTACTTAAGATTAAATTTTGAATTTAATTTTGAAAATTAGAAAATCTGTAAAATTTATAAATTACAAACTGTGTTCAACAAAAATACAATAAGGTCAATTAGCACTGTTAGGTAAATTAACTGGAATCGCCCCGTAAATATTCCAATCAATAAAACCTAATTTTATATTTAATTTAAAAATTCAATAAAATCAACAAAAATTTTTCAAATTTACTGTAATTAATTTATACAAAATGAGAAATTAATGATATTTTTCTAATTAATTAAAAAATTTGAATTTTTGCTTTTACTTGATGGTCTCTTTAATTTTAAATGCACATGCATTAATTTATTTAAAAAGTGATTGAAAAGAACAAATTCAAAAATTTTCCTATGTCACCCACAAAAAAATTTTTTCAACTTTTTGACACCTGGCATTTTTAATAATTTTCTTAATTAAAATTAAACAAAGCAAATTGTATATATAAACAAATTAAATATTGGTACAAACAAAGCAATGGAAATATAAGCTCATCTGGTCATATGCGACAATCATATTGTACACTTTTAAAAATCATTACTAAGTGTTTTACAAATAAACAAATCACATAAATCAACGAATGACAACCATATACGGTTGCAATAATATTTCGCGTATTAATCATTCGAAAGCAAAAATAAATGAAAATGTGGGCCGCCCGCCGACAATTTTTACTTCTTTTCTGTTATAATTTCTTTCATTATTTTAGTCATTGTTTGACTTCCCTTTTCAATTTATACAATCACTTTAAAATAATTTTCTTTTATTTCCCTAAATAAAGTCACTATTCAAATTGTATTTATCTCAGACCAAAGCTATATAACTAGTAAGAAAGAAAAATAAAGTTTAAAATAAAAACCAACAAACTATGGCACCTAACCCAATATGTCACATTGTTAAATTGTCATCCCTTTTTATATTTTCTTTATTTTTTACTCCTTTAAATAGCAAATTTAAAGTGAATAAATAAACAAATACAGAAAAATAATCCATTGATGCCAATATTTTATCCTTATAAATGAACTCACGCGCTTATTAAATATACCTTCATTCAAAATGCAACAAATTACTTTTTAACCTTTTTCATTTTGTTTTCTTAGAGAATCTTGGAACAATTGTTCATATTTAAATTGATGTAATGTATATGTAAATGTATAAGGAATAAATTTGTCACTAGTTATAATGCGATTGTGAATTTAAGTTGAATTGTTTGTGTAGAAATTATATTATAAATGTATACAACAGCATATTAATATGTGTTCTCCCTCTTTAAATATAGCAGTTGTATAATCGGTTGAGTTTTAGTTTGTGATGCGCTTGCAAAGAAGGAGGCAAACACGCTTCTTCGAATCGGATCGGACTACATACTATTTGTTGGGAATAAGGAAGGAATCAGAAAGAAGGCGGTCGGAGCGCTGGAGAAGTCTTTCGGGGCTGTGGCAAGCCAAGCAGCTCCTGGGAGATTATGACCAGATGCGATTTAAGAAAATTATAGGGATGGGCAAGAACCAGGTAAGAGTCCTCACCGGCATTTTGACGGGCTGGGCCTGGAAAACGAGGATACTTGCAGATTCTGTGGGGAGTATGGAGAGACTTCGGTGCACCTCCTGGGGAGTGTAATGCTCTTGCTCGTAGGAGGAGGGAGGTGCTGGGGGGGCTTTGCTCTAGCGGTGGCAGAGTTATGGTCTTCTGGCCCTCACAAGTTGCTTGAGTTCTTCAGGAGGGTGGGTCTCGAGCGTGTGTTGTAGGGCATGCCCCGCACTCGGATGGGGGCGCACAATACATGCTTATACGTGGTCGCGGTGCACTGTTGCCCCCGTTATACAAATCTACAATCTACAAACAACCGTCTAACGTCGAATTCAATCTGTAACTACTTATTTTTCTTCGTAACACTTTCTCTATGTATTTTGCTCTCAAATTCCAATTTATTTTAATTTTGCCGCATTATTCCTACGGTAGCGGCATTATAGCCAACATTAGAAGAGTTGCGATGACGGCACACTGCAGATAACACTTTTCTTATACCATAAGTAGTTTTTTCATGATTTATTAATAAAAACTTTATTTATTCGAGGTTTAAATTATTCTGTTTTAGCTTTTAGTTTAATTCAAATTGTATAAATTGCGTTCCCTACTTCATTTAAATGTGCCAACATGCTCTCGATAACTTTTATAACAATATAAACTGAAATAATTGTGAAAACTCTAACATCTACCCGATATCAATCTTATATACCAATTAATTGCAATCACAAACATTAAAGTGACAATTTTCACGATTTCTTTTTTATTTTTCTTTATGTAAATGCAACATTAACAGCACTTAAAAAATACCCTCACTTACATACATATATACCTGTGTATATGTCGAAACCTTATGATCATGTATGTATGTCATATGTAAATATGCGTGAGCAGAATTCAACAATGAATAATACAGAATTGTAAAGGGAAGAAATGCATTTTAGTGTTTTTTTTTTAAATTTAGCATTGCAATTCGATAAGGCGGAACAGTGTGCATAAACTGCGAATAAAAAATTCATTACAAAAAAAAGTACTAAAGCATTGATTTACTGAATATTTTTTTTTGTTTTACTCACAGAAACCTTTACGTATACACTTATGTACACACCTGTATCAAGAGTTGAACTGTTTGAACTAAAATGCGATGCACGCACAAATAAAATATTTGTGCAAAATTTGAAAGCGAAAATACCAGATAAAAAGCAGAACAATTTTGTTTTATTTTTTTTTTTAGGGTATAGTCAAAAGATCAAAGTGAAAACTTAAAAAATTTGCAACAAAAATAAAATGAAAATTAAAATTGAAAAAGAATCAATTTTTGCCAACATTTTTATTAAGGTTACGCAATACTATGATAGTGTGTCGCTAAAAATTAAAAGACACCTACACTCTTATGTGTACAATTATATTAAATTTTGAGCATAATGCAAATGAAATTCTTTCGAACATGAAAATTTTCGTTGTTATGATTTCATTTAAGAAAGCACAAAGCAATATTTATTGGCGACACTCAAAATTTGTTTTCGTAAATAAATGCTAAAGATTTTTAGTGAATAATAATATTGAGAAGGGTGGCAGGACATAAGTTCCACAGAAATTCACGAATTATTATGCAATAAATCGAAATTCCACAGTGACTCAGATAATCATGGAATAAATCGAAATTTTGACTTTACTGTCAATATGTTCATATAATTATCAATAGATGGAGGGTTCGATTTCAATGAATGACTTTTATTATTTCTTATAGCATTAACTTTCGTCAAATTGTGTATTTATCTAATATTGTTAAAGGTTGGATTGCATTTAATATATTTGAAGCATACTTCAAACTTATGTCAAATTTACTTAGTGCATTTAAACTTTAAATTGTTTTGCAACAGTTTCACTACAGGTAAAATGTAACTACGTTTATGCTATGACTATTTTATCACTTTTATTCTACTCCTCATTTCTGTAATAAAAAACGTATTTTTCGTTTTCTCTTCTCAAATTAACCTGTGATAGTCCGTCCATTTGAGATTTCTATTACAAATTTAATACATTTTATTATTGGTATTTTTTTCCAAACGTCAGTGCATTAATAATGAAAAATATTATGGCAGCACGCCGGTAATGCGTAAGATAATATTAAAAAAAATTTTCATAAGAGCTTAAAAAATAAATTTTTTTTTTGATGATTTATTTTGTTATTGTGTTGTTGCAGAAGAAATACCTTTTGTAAAATGAATATTTTTTTTAAGGAACCGCAAACGAATTTTACATTAAAAATGAAATAAGTATGTTAAATTATAAAAAAATTATTTTTAAAGTTTTCGAATGCATATTGAAACAATGCTCTTATGAAGAATTGCATTGTATTGGCAAAAAGTACACATACGCGCATACGTAATATAATAATGATTGACATATAATTCAAAATTTATTTTGACATAATATTGACGCCGTAACAAACAAAGTTATACCACAAGTACTTTTAAGTTATTCGTAAATTAAAGTATATTTAGAAATATGCAAATATTTAAAATTTTTTAAAAAGTTTGCAAAAATATTCGTGTAAAATTAACAATAGATTTTTTTTTGTTTTATGATCAATATTGATTAAAAGCGTGTGATGGACGCGAAAAAAATTATAAAGAATGTGCCAAATAAGATTTTAAATATTTGTGTTAGAAAATGAAGTCATTTTTTATAAATTTATTACCTTTTGTTTTGCCTTTAAATTTGAAAAAATATAACAATAAAATAAATAACATCTATAATATAGTTAAGGGAAGAGTTCGTTATAAAGGTGGCATTAATAAAATTTCGGAGTAGAACAGGATTTCTGATTTCTATAAATACAGTTCTAAGAGATATTTACGAATATTATCAACCACATGCGGTAACACTTAGCTGTAGAGAGGATAGTAACTCAGACGTGACTAATATGGTTATCAGAATAATGGGCGTAGAAGACGACATATTTTTTCAGAAATTGTATAGTGAATTGTTAATGCAATGCTGATGTACATTGGACCATATTTTATTTAGGAATGATGTGGTTACGTTAATATTGTCTTTCAATCCATCACTGTCACAGCTTTCAAGATATCCTAGGAAAAGAAAACTCTTTTTCATTATTTCTGCGAATATCCGGCTTTTTATTTATACATTTGTAGCTGGAATTCCTTAAATAATAATTATATCCCAAACATCGCATATACAAAGTCTTTGATATCCCACTTTAAAGTTGAATTCCCATAATCCAGTTTTCCGCAGTTTATTCATATTGGCAATGATATACAATTTACATTTGTGTTATATTATTGATATTTGAAGCTATTTAGTTTGATGCAAGCTTAATATATGTACTTATACATGGTGTTTTGCACAAGGTTTCGAAAACTATGACTCATAAATCAAATTGATTATAAGACCGAAAATAAAGACCAATTATTCGCCTGTGAAACGAGCTGCCAATGGTAACTCGAAAAGAGTATAGGCAGTAACTTTCTGTGCCAGCTCAATAGGCAGAAGCTCGAAAACGAGTATATCTGAATTATTTCACCCATATAATTTTTTGGTGTAAATTGATCAAAAAATTATCCCTGAAATTATTTACCACCTTATGTGAAATACCCTGTATAATGGAATCGTACACTGAGAAAAAATTTGCTAATAACTCTTAATATTTAAACAATTTTAATAAGCTGTTTAACAGTTCAATACATTGCATAATATTTTCATTTGTATATGAATGAAATGAACTTCTAACCAAAAGAATATTTCTGTCGCCTCAAAACAAAATTCATTTCAACAATAATATCTAAAATTACGTCAAAATCGAAATTAATTATAATAAAAACCAAAGTAATAGCAATTATTCTACAGTTTTATCAAAACAATTATATTAATAATTACTAGAACAACAGCTGTAATTTCTGATTCAATATACAATGGTGAATTACAATATATGTATATAAATTGTGAAAATCAAATTCTATTATAATTATAGATTTTTTTTTATTAATTTACACAAAAGGTTGCATAAGAAATGTCTGCTTTTTTACAACCATTGAAAAATTTTATATTACTATATCATAATTTAATAAAATTTCTCAACAATAACATTATCATTAATAATAAATTTTAAAATGACGTCTATGCATACAACATTTTCAATATCAAAAATTGTTTAACATTTTTTATATAATCTAAATTTGGCTAATGTTATAAATATTTTTCGATTAATGAATTCAAATAATTCTAATAAAAAACAACATTCTATAATATTTTTATAAAATAAAATAAAAAATTCATTTTATTTTTATAATTATTAATTGTATATTGTAAAAAATATATTGGTATTATTAGAAATGTTAATTGCTACCATTTATGATAACTGTACAAATAATATAGTAATAAAATTTTAATAATTTACTAAGAAAAAATTTGAATACAATAATTTTTCTTTTATATTTTTATTTAATAATTTCCATTTAAATTTCTAAATTATTGACGTCATTACAAAATATTATTGGAATGTCATCGTCACTATATAATAATAAAAAAAAAACAAAAAATATCAATATGAAATCATGATGTCAGTCACATGTCATGTTTTTTTGTTTGTTTATTTTCTTTCTGAAACACATGTGACATAAAATCCAACAAATTCTCAGTTTGCTCATTTACTTTATTATATTGCCCATCATTGACCTTTTTTTTCCTTTTTAATCAAATTAATTCCCTCTCCTCCGTATAAGAGTTAGAAATTCACCAAAAATTTACGTGCGGACATACATATATGTATGTAAATGTGGCTGTGCCTTTGTATAAAGATATGAATTAAGTTTAATAATATTATAAATTGCCGTTTTTGTTTTGTTTTCATTTAGATACTGTGACTAATAATAAAAAATTCAATTAATTATTATATAAGAATTAATAATAATCGCGCGAACGTTTCTATTAGGAAGTGTCATTTTCGTGAT
Source organism: Condylostylus longicornis (assembly GCF_029603195.1). Classification (NCBI taxonomy): domain Eukaryota; kingdom Metazoa; phylum Arthropoda; class Insecta; order Diptera; family Dolichopodidae; genus Condylostylus; species Condylostylus longicornis. Next base: position 4,010,601 of record NW_026578045.1, read on the forward strand.
GTATATACGGGGAGTGTCAATAGTGTGTGGGAAGTTTTGTGGAAATGGGAGTGTTAATAGTGTGTGGAAACTAGATTTTTGGTTTCGAAGGAAGAAAATTAGTATTTACCGTTCGAATTTTAAGTGAATAATTAATTGTAGATAGATTGTAGATTCTAAGGGAACTGAGTGGGGACAGGAGCATCCCCCAAGCCACCGCAGCCATTTTTGACTTATTGTAGCCACCCCACTCTCCCGTCTATAATATCCCCGTCCCAATCACAAAGCCGGAGATATCCCTAAGGGAGTTGGACAATAGTTCCCGAACACTTAGGGACCCATGTCCAAGACAATTGCGGCGCCGAACAGCCAGTGCCGGACAGTCGCAGAGAATGTGCACGGCGGTCTCATCGCCACCCCCACAAAATCTGCACAGGGGGGAGCCCGACTTCCCCAGCCTGTGCAGGTGGTATTTCACCGGGCAGTGCCCCGTGAAGAAATTCGCAATAGTGCGAACCCGGCTCCTGCTCATCCCCAGCAACTCCGCAGCGAATCCGCCGGAGCACGCCGGAACAAACACCTTCGCATGACGGCACCCTTTCGTGTCCCGCCAGTGACGACCGCATTCCGCCGCGAGTAGGCAGGCAAGCCTGGCCCCCACGGCGGAAGAAGGCAGACCACAGAAAGGCAGCGGCTGCACAAAGGCAGCCCCAGATCCCCTCCGCGCCAACTCATCGGCAACTTCGTTGCCCGCATGGCCACTATGGCCCGGCACCCAAATGAGCATCACTCTGTTTTCCAATGCCAATTCCATAAGTGCAGCAAGGCAGCTCCAGACCAGCTTGGATGTAACCTGAGCTGAACGGAGCGCCAGCAGTGCAGCCCTGCTGTCTGAGAACACATAGATGGTGCGGTTTCTATACCCCCTTTCCAAATTGATTCTCAGACAGATCTCTATTGCATGTATTTCGGCCTGGAACACTGTGCAATACGGGTCAAGGGTTGCATATACACGCGTGTCCGGGCGGACACCGTATACGCCCGAGCCCACACCCGACTCCGTTTTGGATCCGTCCGCATACCACACGCTCGAACCCGACCTAAGTACCGGACCACCCCGATCCCACGTCCATCGATCAGGAAACAGAACCCTGTACTTGTGGTCGAAGTTGTACCGCGGCAGACAGGTATCTGAAATGGTTATCCTTAGAATCGGATCGCCCTCAATGAAGTCCCTGTGAGTTCTGTGGGCCAACTTTAGCCCTGCCCCGTCCTCGCCAGAGAGAAGTCGGTAAGTCACCAGCCGAGCTTCCTTCAATATATGGAGGTGCAGTGGCGGCAATCCGATCATCACCTCCAATGCAGCGGTGGGAGCCGTCCGCATCGCCCCGGTCACTCCCAGGCAGGCCAGCCTCTGTAGCTTTTCCAGCTTGGCCCGCACACCCGCCCGCTGAGCTTTACGGCACCATACAATCGACGCATAGGTGACGATGGGCCTAGCAAGGGCCGTATATAGCCACAGTGCTATTCTGGGACTAATTCCCCAGGTCCCCCCGATGAAGCTCCTACACGTCCACAAGGCCGCCGTAGCTCTCCCGATAACTCTATCGATATGGGTATTCCAAGAGAGACGATCATCCAGGGTTACCCCCAGATACTTCACCTCCCTCGAGTAACTAATACGTTCACCAAACAGAATTGGGCTCGTTAATCTGTCCCTGCTTCTGCGTCTGGTGAAGGCGACCAAAGTGCTCTTGCTTGGATTTATATTTAACTCAACGCCTTTGCACCACCTTTCCACAACACGTAAATTTTGCTGTAGAAGATCAGAAATAGTGCTCTCAAATTTTCCCCGCACGACGAAGGCCACATCGTCAGCGTATCCCCAGACACGCGCCCCGGAGCCCCTGAGAGCAGCTATTAGATCATCCACTACAATGGACCACAGGAGGGGCGAAAGAACCCCGCCCTGCGGACATCCTTTTGCAGCGGAGATGAAGAGTATATCGTCAGCTATGGTGGACTTAATAATCCTATCCTGTAGCATCCGATTGACCCATCTGCTAGTCGTCGCATCAATCCCTCGTTTGTGCAACGACTCACAGATGACATGATATGGGGTGTTGTCAAAAGCTCCCTCTATATCAAGGAAGCAGCCAACTGCTACCTCCCGCACTTCCAGTGAGTTTTCAAGGACCCCCACCAGACTCTGCAGAGCGAGTACAGTAGACCTTCCCGACTGATAGGCGTATTGAGATTCATGCAAGGGATTGCTTCCCAGTGCACCGTCCCGTATAAATCTATCAATCACTTTTTCCATTGCTTTCAATAGAAAAGAAGTAAGGCTGATTGGACGGAAAGACCTTGGGTGGTTGCTTGGTCGCTTACCCACCTTCGGAATATACGTCACTTTAGCCACCCTCCATGCCTGAGGGATGTAACCCCACGCATAGCTGGCGCGAAAAATTCCCAACAGTGCTCTAGCGATATGTTGGAAACCCCTCTGCAAAAATGCAGGATATATCCCGTCATCACCTGGAGATTTGAAGGGCCTGAAAGAGAAAACAGCCCATCTAATCCTGCCCATCGTGAAGACTAGACGGGATCGTTGCCAGTCATCCCTCCTGGGCCAGGGTGCCCCCGGTTCGATGACTGCATTTGAGTGATTCCGAAGAATCTCCGAGTCAGGAAAGTGCGTTGACGCCATAAGCTCCAACGTCTGCCTTCCGTTCTCAGTCATGGAGCCATCAGGACGTTCCATTAGGCCCAACCTACTAGCATACTTTTTGGAAAGCACCCTGTGAAGACGCGCACTGCTGGGGAGTTCATCAATGCCCTTGCAGAACGCCCTCCACGAGATTCTCTTCGCTTTCCTAATTTCTTTATTGTATTTTGTGAGTGAGTCCTTATACTCTTCCCACGAACCTGACGCTTTGGCCCTATTGAATAGCTTCCTGGTCTTTATAATAATTACAATTTTTAATTATTCCTGGTCTGGAATAATTAATTACAATTTTTTTTTCTCTTGAATTGAATAATTTAATTGTGCTAAAATTTCTGAAGAATGTAGGATCGTGTTTGATATTATGTGTTTAGTAGAGGACAACTATTAACTATTAAGTTTTTCTATTAACTACTATAGTGTGTTCCATAATAGTGATAGTTTGTTTTAACGATTATTTATATGTCAAATATAAGATCACAATTGACTTATTTTCGTTTCGCAATCAGTTTTTCAGTCATTAATTGTGGCACCTAAGAAAATGTTTGTTTCTTATGTTATTTCATGCCTCCTCTTAAATGAAATTTAGTATCCGCTCCTTTTTTTATCAATTACGATTAAATTAATGAATTTTATTGAAAATATTGAACAAAACAATTTTGTTTAATTTTTCTTTTGTCTCTCTTTTTTGATATTCAATTATATTCAATAATTATCGTCATTTAATTGATGATTCACAATATTTTTATCGTTATGAGGTAGGTATATGTACGTGTTTTGTGTCATTAATTTCAAATTGAATTTGAAAGTATTTCGTATATATACTGTCAAATATGAAGGCATGTATTTTAGCATGTAGCAAATAAATTGATATTATCGTGTGAAAAATATCATATTGTAAATAATTCAAATATATATATATAAAGTTTATTATGCCATTCATAAAAATTTTTATTAATATTTAATTTTAATAATAATATTTCTAAGTAAATTACTGATTTTTATAAAAATAATAAAAATATTTATGATATTTAATCAAAAAAAAAATTCTTATATGACCTTTTAATTAATCTTCTTCTAAATAAAAATATAAAATAAACATTCATATAATAATTTATCTAGATTAATTTATTGAACTTAAGTTGTTTCGTTGGCAAAATATTTGTACTAAAATATTTTTAATTCTTTATTATAAATCTGGCATTTTAATAACTGAAGAATGGGAAATGATAATTCAATTAAAAAATTTTATAATTTATCAGTGAGTTATTGCAAAAATTTTTGACAGTTTTATTATTTTCAAATAGTATGTATAATACTCGTACGAGTACTCAGAATTAAAAATGTCAAATACTAGAAATTTAAAATGTCAAACAATACTTGAGATCTTCTTAGAAGTGATTTGTTATTGATTTACAATTGTATATCAGAATGCAGGTGTCTAATATAAAAATATGAAAAGTGTTCGATTATTATTGAAATTTAATGGATGTTAGCATAAATTTTTTAATAGATTTTATATTGTTGAAATTGAAGGGGGTATAAATTTTCCAAATAATATCGCATTGTGACATCTTAATAGGATAACAGAAATTTATAGATTATGTTCTTAAGAGTCGGTAAATTATTTTAAATTATAATGTTATGTGTATTATATAAAACTTACAATTTATTTGACATAAGAATACAATTAGTATTTAAAAAAATTTATTACGACTTACCAAGTATTTTTCTTGAAACCATAAATTTGAATCAACGACGTTTATAAATGGGTAATTTCATATTCGAAAGAATAAAATTGTTGCTTTTTATAATTGTTGCAATAGAGTCATATTAGGGTTTTGCAATTCACATTTATTTTTTTGTCTTTACTCCATCATACACTAAATATTTCTAGATCGTCCGGATTTAATTAAACCTTGTGGACTTTCAATTCTGGCAAGGTTGTTTTTGGGCCTTTTGTGTTTTATCGATAGTCTGTTATTAAGAGGCCTGCCAAGAGTTCCTCTCCCCAATATATATTTTCCAGCTTCAATATTATGAAATTTATTACTAAATTCTGATTATCATAGTAGAGAATTTTAAATTCATGACGTCAACACTTTGTTTTTATATTTACAATGATTCTGGTATATTTTCAGTCATAGCAATATGTAGTTTCATATACACGTACTTATTTTCATTTCTAATATGATATACGCCCCTATACAAGTATGTATGATTGTATATACATTCATGTATGTCATACATGTATGTCATAAATGTTATCTTTTATTTACATTAACATATAAAAAACGTGTACACACTTAATCATATTATATAAATACTTATTTACCAATATTTACATATACAAAATTCTTTTAAAAATTTATTAATAATTGATAATAATAATTATTGATTTAATTTGATAATGGCGCCTTAAAAAATATTTTAGTAAACAAATTGAATATTCGCTTTATGTATAATTTATTATCTTACAGGTAAATTTTGTATACTGTTACAGCAGCATGTGAAAATATGCAAAAATATATAGGTGATAATTATTTTATTTATTAACATGTGTATTTATTTACATATAAATCATAAATAAACTTGTTGTTTAATGTTGGGCTTGTTATTCACAAAATTAATAAGCAATAAAAATTGAAAAGTATTTGGAGTTTCCGAAAATTATTAGAATTTGAAGTATTTTACTTCGTCACTGAAATACACTCACTGCGTCTTATCAATTGGTACGTCAGTTGAAATAGATAATTAATTGTGAGTTAAAATTAATTGAAAATATTTGGGAAATTTATTATTGTCTCTTTGTATAAGGTACTTTTTCGTCGACAGGACTTGTTTATACTACTATTTACTAAAAAATCAATACTATGAACCAAAATCTGAAAATGGAATGGAGCCTTTTTGTTGTCATAAATAATACAAGCGATATTGGTTAAGTATTGCTGCCGATTCTTTGTTATGGCGTCCGACTTTGGGCCTATTTGTTGTCATGAGTAACGCAAGTAATATTAATAAAGGTGTAGCTATAATAATGTAGCATGAATGTTTTACAGAATTTAATCAAGATTCTAAATCTGAAATCTAGACTTATGGTCAAATTTTGATATGAAATAATTAGTGATCATGAGTGTCATATGGTATGTAGTATCAATTGACATATCATCAATTTAATGTGTTTTATTCCACTTATTTTTTTTTTCTTGGAGAGAGATTTATGGGCAATGGAGCTTCCACTTTCCGACCATCGCAGCCAGCCAGGGCTTATTGTAGCTCTCTCATATCGTACTTACATTACTCCGGTCCCAAGCAAATATCCGGAAATATTCGTCAGACAGTTAGATCTATTTATTCATATAACTGCGAGAGCATAGGGCTTCCACTAAAGTTAACTATCCGTTTACTTACCCGTTATAATCTTACTTTACTATCATAATCTTTCTCAAATGTTCTCCTCGAAATATTCAACTGAATAAAAAATTATAATAATTATTTCGAATAAAATAATAATTAAATTTTCAATTTTAATATTGTCATCGGTCTTCAACTCATAAATCTTACCAAATTGATTCCCAGAAAATGTAACAAATCATGGTTAAAATTTAATAATCTTTAAATAACCACATTTTTCTACTCTTTTTCTTAAAATTTTTTGCGAAAAAAATTTAGGATATTCGCAAATCTTTTTTATAATTAAAGGGGCAAAATTTTATTGTACACTCTAAACCGAAAGCTAATAATGATTTTTTATTAGCAAAATATTGTAAAACCTTTCAGTGTTATTATCAGGTATGCACACACAACTTATCTTTTCTACATATATATAATTTTCACTCTCGAATAACCCTTTCCTTTTTTTTAAGAAAAAGGTTAAAAGTTTTGCCATTCATTTAACCCTTATTTCAATTTTTTATATACAAAATACAAACTAAATAATAAAATATTTACAAATAATTGTAAAATATTTTTTGTTTGTTGTTCTTTTTTTTTCAATAATAATGAAAGGTTTACGGGAATACAAAAGGAATTTAATCCTTTTTTATATAACTCTTATTTTTATTAACTTAAAATTATTTTATAGCTTTGGTAAACCTTTACAATTATTGTCATTTAAGAGAATTGGTTTTTAAAAAGAATTCTTTTAAATTTTTTTTTTTTAAATCAACTCTTTTATTTTCTATTTTTATTGCAACTAACTCTTTCCTTAAAAAAAAAAAAAACAAAGAAAACGCATAAAAATTATTAGTTCGTGTTATAAAGAGAGAGAGAGAGAGAGAGAGAGAGAAAAAAAAAAGTTTTTCGAAATAAGGGTTAAAAATATTAAATATAGGGTTAAGAAAATAATTAAAAGGATATTATTTAAACTATAATTGCATTGATCCTTGTAGATCCTTCTATAATAGTGATAAATATTTGTATACTTTGTTTTAATAGAAACACGCGAATTTATTTTGATCGTTCTTTTTTTTTTTTTTGTTTTTTTCAATTTCTAAGAATTTATTTTGAAAATTTTGAAGTTCCTTTAATTTTTTATACCTCAAATTTTTAAATTTAATTTGAAAATTTTCATAATTTCAGTGAAAGGATAACAAAATCTGATTTGTTTGTATACGATTACAAAAATTTAATAGTGTTTTATTTTCAAGAGAAAGAGATATAAATTAATTCTAAGAAATTTTATGTTAAAATATTGAAAAGAGTATGGTTTCAATATAATTTTTATAATAAATAGAATTGAAATCCTTGAAATTTACTAGAATATGTCCTTGAATTATAGATTGTATATTGCAATTAAATTTCTCGTATTGGTTAAACAATATCACATCCTATAGTGTACTAGTATAAAGAGTATTGCAATATTCAATTTTTAAATTTCTTAAAATTAAATTACTGTTATAACATTGTTATAACAGTAAAAGAGTAAAAATGCGATTGTTATTATTATTGGATAATAGAAAATAAAATTTATTTGAATCCTTTTGAATCCTTGTAATTTATACCATAACAAAATAAAAAAATTATTCCAATATTGTTTGAAAAAATTTCAAGGATTTCTTTCTTATTCAATTCATATACCTGTTTGTTTTTTGTTTGCAAAATAAGAAGATCAAAATTCGCAAATATTCGCAAATATTTGCAAATATTGGCAAATTATAAAAAGAAAAAATTTTCCAAATTACCATTAACAAAATCATACAAACACGAAACAGAATCCTTTATTTCTTCCTTTTTTTCGACTTTATTTAAAAATTCATTCTAAATTTTTTTTCGTCTTGATTTCCGACATTTTTCTTTTTAAATACAATAGAGAAAATTTCGGTTCGGTTTCGGTTCGGAAAAGAAAAAAGAGTTCTAATTTTATTTTATAAAAATTATTTATTGTTTTATTGAGGTACATCTCTGAGAGAAGAGAGTATATGTAGCGTATAAGAAATAAAATTTAAATTTTCAACCCTAACAAAAAATTCTAACTTTAATTTCTAAATTATTAACTCGTTTTGTATTATTCTTCTTCTTAACCAATTTTCAGGAAACTATAAAAATATATTATATATTAAAGGCAACAATATAGAATGTTAGGTTGGAGTGAAATGAGTAATTTTAAAATTAATAATTGCAGCTAACAATTTAACTAATAAAATTGCTCAACTTCGGTTGAAGAACTAGTATAGGGGTTTGATTGAAAAATTAGGGTTCGGCTACAAATTTTGTGTCTTCTTTTTTAGCTTTTTTTTTAAATCATGTCATTCATAATTCGTTAATATTCATTTAAAAAATAATTTTATTATTATTTTTTTAGTTTCGGAATTTCTTTTTCATTCGGCATTTTTTCATAATTTGCAAACGCTTAACCATCACAGTGCACTTAATATTTACAATTGAGCATAAATTATTAATAGTAAACGTGCTTAATTTTTATATCTTGCAACACGGTCACACTTTTGGCTTATCATTTTTATATTTTGTAACTAAAACTAATTTGCCAGATTATATAAGCATGTACATGGTAGGAACTACATTCTAAGAAGTATGTATACCTGCTTCATATGAGAATCAAGACCTCTGGAATATATCTGACGCCGGAATATATAGCTACCAAGTGAATCCTTTCTCCTGCGTCTCAATCATCCCTACTTTACTCGTCGATATATTGAGGTTTCGTTTTGTCTTCTTACAGACTATTTATGCAGGCGCTTTCTATTTCAAGGGTCAACTTCATTCGACTCTACTTCAGTCGTTGAATATAAATTTCCATTGTTTCCTTCCAAATTAGAAACAATTTAAATTTTATACTCCGTCCTAAATTCAAATGCCCTTAAATTATCCTATAATATACCTATCAAATTAACAATACACATGAACAGCCTTTAAAGCCTTTAAAATCATGAAAAAGAAAAGAGGTAAAAGAAATGGGTTCAATAAATTTTCAAAAGAGTTTTCATATTACTTATATATTATGATGAAAATAAAAATGTTTCTAAATCATTTTATAACTCTCGTGTTCCGCAAAATATAAATACAACCATTCCACTATAGTTTATTGTAGACCGATACCTAATACATATAAAACGTGATGGTAAATCAACGATGAAATATTAAGCGGCGACATATATTCTCTAATAATATTGTAATGACTTCGCGGAACATAATCATAAAATATATATTATGATTTTGAACTCTAAACATAAATACCTAAATTATATTGTTACCTGTAAAATACCTTCAATACCTCGGAATGAATTTATTGTTTTAATAATAGAAATAATATAAAAAAAAATTTTGATTTTATTGTTAAAGGCATTTGTTTCGTATATGTATTATAAGCGTTTCTTTAAAATATTTTATTAGTATGTCTTTAGAACCAATATCAACGAGAAATTGTTGTAATCTTGAGGGATTCAAAAATAGAGAATCATTTTGTATTTAAATTTTTCATATGCAATTGCTCAATTTGATGATGGATTTGTTTTATTAATATATATGGAACAGGCATTAAAAAACTTCCTATATGGAAAATACGCATTCGGAATGACTGTAATTGTATGACTAATTATGAAATTAATTTTATTAATCCTGAAATAAATAAAAAATAAGAGTAAATAGCAATGGTAAAACTACAATTGCTGCCATTGCCTATTCTCTAGTCTATATATTGAATGTGCCACATGAGATTGAGTTTAAAAGATTTTATAAATGGTAGACGCTTTATTTGTGATATTCTCAACTATTATTACTTATATGATTAATTTCGAAAGGGGCTCAGTGCGCCTGGGTTTAGAAATACTCTGACTAACACAATTGCTCAGCTTTGATATGGCGACATTCAGTGTTAGTCATTTAAGAAAATGAGTTTACAGTAAATAAACGAACAACGATCAAGGGTCGTTTCGAAAATTTTAATATTTTACACAAAAATACGATTTTCTTCAAATATTAACGGAATTCTCAGATGCGCAAAGAAAAAATATTAACGGAATTCTCAGATGTGAATAAAAAAACGGAACACACTTCTATATTTGAAGAGAAAAGCCAAGGCTCTTAGCCACACTTCACGCAACACTGACGAATGTACAAATTAAGTTCTAAAGGTCGATAACTTCACTTTATTTAGTATTGCTGCCCTCTATATTTGAAAGACTTTTTCGTTTACTTTAAACTACCGTAAATTAGGTTAGGTCCAAAATTAATATTACACGTTACACAACGTGCGTTCACTTTTGAAGAATTTTTAATAAGCTTATAAAGTATTAAACACTTTTTTTTTATTTTATATGTCAAAAAAGAGCCACGCGAATGAATACTTAATATTTTTTATTCTGAATTTTGTCTCTTTATTAAATTCATTGTGCTTATGTCTAGTACATTGAAGATATATAAGGCAACGTGATATTTATAAATTACTATCATTACAGAAAACAGAATAACAAAACAAATGAAATAAATTTGAACGGATCTTCTTATATTGTCACGTTTCCACAAAGTATAGCAGCAAAAGCAAAAAACGCAAACGTAACGCAATTTTTTAATCGTTCTTGTTTTTGGAATTTTCGTTGTTTAATTTCGCGCTTTAATCACAAATAAATCCTTTGATTTCTTTGTTTTTTTTTTTTTTTTGTGATTTGATTTAGTTTGAAATCCAACAAGATGGAATTATCCGGAGAGTTATATTTTTTGTGTTTGTGTAAAAGTATATATGGATAAGCTCGTAAGGCAAACAAGAGAGTATGCGTATTTAAAACGTTTACATGCAAAAAAAAAATGCATAAAAAATTATAAGAGTAACAAAAACAACAGTGAAAATAACTTTAAACTTCAAGAAAATTTGAAAAGAGACTGAGTGAGAGTTAAAAAAATGAGAGTTAAGATTTTGTGTTTTGTTTTTTTTTTCTCTTTTTTTCTTTTGATTGCCGCAGCACGACGATTTATCGTTCGTGGTCAATTCCTTTTCGTGTTTTATTTTTTTTTAAACTGTTGTTGTTATTTAAAGTTGAAGGGCGAGATAAACACGATCGTCACGATTTTCTTTCAAAAAACAATTTTATTTCTTCCCCTTATTATTATTATACATTTTTTTTTTTTCAGTTTTTAATTCAAAATTTAAAGAAAATCTTCATTTACTTTTATTGTTGTTATTGTAGATTTTTTCTTCTTATCAGATGATTTTGATGGCTGGTTAATTTATTTTTCAGAAACAAAACTAATATGTACGTATGACTTATTGCAGCTTCTTTATGGCTTTCCGTTACTCCCACCTTTTTTCTTTATAAGATTTTTTTAAGTACAGGAATGAAATGAGATCAGTTTGAAGACGCTGATTCATTTTCAACCCAATTGCAAAGAAAGTTAACAGTAAAACATGTGATGACCATCTTTATAATAAGTTTGATTAATCAGATGCTCAAAAATTTTTTTTGGCAGTGCTCCATACACGTAGATACACAAACTGTGAGTCATACATGGGCAGAGTACAATTTAGTTTTTACAAAAGGCATCGGTACCAGAGAAGCCCTTTTCGGCATGCAAGTACTGTTACAAAGTCGTGATGAAAATATAATGCTATGCATAGAAAATTTATACTGTAAACAATTAGTTTGCATAAAAACCAAGTCGGCCTTGACCAACAGTATAAAAATCCAAAAGGGAAGTGCAACAAGGCTCTAAGTTATCACATCGCTTTCCAACATACATCCAGAAGCTGTCTTTAAGAGAGCGATTAGTGATATAGACATCTAAGTCAACTGTACATGCAAAGATAATATTAGATAAACAGATGACATAGTCCTTATTGCAGACAACAGAATAGATTTCCAACATATAGGTAAGAGAATTAATCACCATAGTAAGATTTTCGATTTAAAAATAAATGCTACCAAGAAAAAATACATAATAATAAGAAGCTCGCGGAAACCTTACACTTAATCGTAAATTGAAATCGATAACATTTCGATGGAAAGGGTAAAATCTTATAAATATCTTTGATGCTGGTTGAACGAAGATTGGAATTGCGAAAAAGAAATCAAATGGCGGAGAAATCAAACACGGAGAAGTATCCAACAACATGGAATTGAGCTTTTCTTTACAATCAATAGGTTAATACTGTTACAATGCGTAGAAACGTGGACATTAAAAATTAAAAACATAAACAAAGTTGAAGCGAATTTAGATCCGATCCTGTTTTATAAGGAGTTAATTCATAAAATTTGTGTAGTTGTATTGAGTAAAACAGCCGTTGGAAAAAAAAATATGAGGCAGTACTCGTATCACGATTACAAATTATTTTCAATTTTTCTTTTTTTTTTTGTTGTTATATTGTTCACCTTAAATTGAATTTTCTTTCATTTTCTCTTGAATTCTTTACATGCTATAAGAATAATCCTGGTATTACGGTAAGCCATACAGTATAATCTTTTAATTCATATATATATATATATATATATATATATATATATATATTAAAGAATGACTTACGGATATTAATTTCCATAATGCAAGTAAAATTACGAATAAAATAAGTGCCCTCTATAAAGTCTACAATCCACAGTGATATTTTAAGGTAGAAATTAAAAAAAAAATTTTTTTTTTTATTTCAAAACGTGATAAAAAGACCTTGACTATGTTATGAATTAATGCTTCAATTTTTTGAAAGCGAATGAATGGTTTTGTATGTGAATGCTATATTGTATGTAATATTTTCCGAAATCAGAAAAAAAACAAACTAAAACGCCTGTTGTGAACGGCACATGATCGACTGTATTCTATCATTTTTTCCCAAGTGCGTGCTCTTTGAAAAGTTTATCAAGTCAAAGAAACTAACAAATTCATTGCCGAGAATAAGATTAAAAACATGAAATAGGTCTCAGAATTAAGTTCATTTGTAAATTGTAGGTCCATGATTACATGTATTTGAAATAGATGTGCTGTAAAAGTTGACTACGAGTAATTCATGGCATTTATGTATATGAGATCTCAAACATGAAATTTTAGTGCAGCTAGTCCTACTGAAGTTTAGGTATACAAATGGACAGATCGACATTTAGCTCCCTTATATTAAGGAAAAGTGTGCATTTGCATTGAAAATTTAACACATAAAATTTGAAATGATTACAATACTTCTCTTATTGGATTCAAGGCGCTAGGTTAAAATCAAAATTTTATATGATTTTATTAAACAATATTTCATTTTTACACTATTTTAATATATTCTAAAAAAATGAGCATTTATTATAGCATTGTATTTTGGATAATGTGCATTATTACAAAGTTATTTAGCCACACAATATTTACTGCACATAGTATACAATACAACAACGAACACTTGAACTTTTGATATACCCGTAATTAATTTAAATTCTCAAAATTAATTTATTTAATACAAAATTTAAAAAAAAAAAGATATAAGAAATTTAAAAACTAGTACAGGCTTCAATTTCTCATAATTTTGAGCAGCAAAATATATTAATGATGTTACAAGATGTTATTAATTAAATTGTTGGCGTGATGTGCAATCCCATTGCATTCTCTAGAATTCAATTAATTTTAAAAAAATTTTGGGTTCGGTTGTTTTATTTAATAAGATGATAAATTTTATTTAAAATTTAATAGTATTGCCTATAACACACGATTTGTAAAATTTGGATGTAGTTGCATAAAATCTGTTATTCTGTATTTAACGTACAGTAGTTTCTAACTTTATATTTAAAATGCCGTAGATTCAAAATTTCAATGAAAGAAATAATTCTCAGTTCTAGTTTGTTGCTTGTTCTAGTAGTTTGTGTTGCTATTGTTCTGGTAGTATAGTTTAATACTTTTTCGTCTGAAAAAGGCTTTCATATAAATCGGGCTGCTTCTTGAACTGGCCGCCAGTTTAGCATCGAATTCTTTATTTATTTGAATGTTCATTGTAAAATTTTCAAGTATATGTAAATGGCATTCCTATTGTTGGAGAACTGATAGCAATTTTGAAATTTGCGAATACATTATTTACGAATATCGAATACGACAATTTTCAACATATTCTATTATTAATAAAAATTAATTGCATCCATCGTATTCTTTTATATAAAATAGCAAGAATTTAACAAATCAATTTAACAATTTGTCGTACTCATTTCTCTTTTTTTCAGCTCTAACTTAGATTTTACTCAAATTCTAGCATTAATAGAGAGAGATTTTCGAAAACTTGTACAAATTTTTGATTTATTCGGCAAAATTCGAAAAAATCTCGTGTTCGGTTATAATATTATATCGGTTATAATGAACTTGAAATTAACATTAAAAATAATTTTAAAATTGAATTCCAAGGAACATTTCAAAGACACTCAAGTAAGGCTCTCACCTTATTACTATTGTATTGTAAAAATATACCATATGCCGGGTAATTATACTGAATATTGTTTCTTATGAAAACGATTTGAATTCAATCAACTCTTTGAATTGTAAATCTTCAATTAATCCTTGTTTTCCCTCTCATTTCGTGCAAATAATCGACTGTTCTCCTTTTATACCTTATACTTTAAAAATTTGCATTCAAATTAATATTGAAAATTTGATTTAAAATTATACGTCTTTGTTTAGTTGTATAGTTCACTTAAAAAAATATTATTACATAAAATTTAAGTAGACGCAATTTACCATTATCTACCAATTTACCAATGTACCAATGTTATTTTCTTTTTTGCCATTTTTTTTCTTTAAAAATATCCTGGTACATTACTATCGTAGATTATCATTAAAAGTTTTACAATACAATACATAAGTACTTTAAACAATGTCTACTAAAAATATTAAACGTCTGAAGGAAAGGTAAAAAAAAAAATAATAATTCACAAAACAGGTGCAATTTTGAATTACATTCCATAAAGCACCGCTAATCTTTATTATTATAAAAAAATCGTTAAAAATTGGTAATCTGTATAGGATGCCGCAAAATTTTGTACGAGAGAAACGTTTTTAAAAAAAGAAAAAAATTACAAAAAATGAAAAAATAGAAATGATTTTAAAACTGGAATCACGTTAACGCATTTAATCTTAAGCACACGAGAATAAAATGTTCAGTGTTATCAAAAAACGCTCTTTTTTTTTTTTCTTCTTATTTTAAATATTGTACAAAGAATTAAAAATCTTAAGTAAAATTTTCTATATCGAAAACGAAAACCAGTAAAATTAAGTCGCAGATCATGGAGAAACTTGAATAATTGTGGAAGTGTGTATAGATGTGTACACAGCCTGGGATATAAGCACACTTATATCATTATTAAATACCTGAAATGTAATAATGAACAAAATATAATCGTGGGTTATTGTATGGATTATGAATTATAAGATTAATATAATGAACTCAGTTTATGTGAATAAGGAGTTCCAAGGATTTGAGTATTTTTCATGTTTTTCAATTCGATTGTAAACATAAATATGTAATTAACGACCTATTGCAAACCATGATTTCCGAATACGATCAAAAACATTAAGAATGCACGGCGAAACAACCTTCTTTCCACTTGTTACGCCTAAAATGCCCCCTGTAGACTTATCCTCCTAATAAATTCGAGTATCCTGTAGTAGTCAATTTGACGTAATTCCCAGAAGCCTGTCAGAAATTCCCTTCTAATTATTTTGCTATACCGATTCTAGTCGAAATCACTCAGAGGCTCTTTGGTAAGCCACAGTCCAGGATGGTTTCTCTACTGGTTCTATGTTGTCCTTTTTACCTCATTTCTGAGTTCCTCCTGGGTTTTTGCGGCCCAATACTATAAAGAACCCCGGTTCCAGAAAAGGTCTATTTGTAAAGCAGCCACACATTACTCTAAAAGTGACTGAGATTGACTTCAACGGTCCAATAGCAGTGCGATAGTGCAGCAAGATCACTATATCTTATCTCCACTATATGAAATATTTTCTTTAGACTGAAGTGTACAAACACATTATCAACAGCGTACATCATTGTTTGGAAGGTGCTCGGATGCATTCCCATTGATTCAAAGTATTTATTACTTTTCTAATATACTAGGTCGATTATATCTAGAGGTTATCGATTGATGTTAGCACAATATACTCCTTGACGAGAATATCGACTCATTATCGTACTACTTTATGGCATGTGATTCTATCAGGTAGCTCAAGCAGTTATTTATCTTGTCACCTACTGTTGTCTAGCTTTGAGGTAAAAGTTTTTTTAAAGCCTTAGCCAGAGACGGCATTCTGGGGAAATGCACAATAAAATATTATATTACAAAACAACCAAGAATCAATATTTCAAAGCAACAAGGGATCCGATTTCATTGCAACAGCCATTCGTTGTCCAAATCACTTTGTATTTTATAATATGAAAATTTGTTCTTCTTAAAGATTATCCTATATATATATACAATAGTGTTTCAGTTTTTAGGATAATGTTTTTGCTGTTAAAATGCACGCAATATTCTTGTCAATTATCATAATTTAAAAGTATTTTTACTTGTACTTAAACTAAACAGTGACAAGAACAACAACAACAGCACTATAAAGCTCAAGAGTTAAAATAAATTTTTGCAATAATAAAATTCCAGTACCTGAAAAAATAATTTTTAAATAAGGATCCTTTCGACTTATATTTAACACAACAAACTGCCTTGTTTTCTTTTACCTTTTTATGTTTTTGGTACAGAGGTTTATGTAAAAATTGGCATAAAATATTCAACAACTGTTCATATAATAATGAATTAACTTTCAAAATTCATACAAGTATTTCACTATTCCACAATGTATGTATAGCCTTATTCCAGCTGGAGGCTATATTTTAACACTCTCTCTCTATAACGATCTTGTTTTTGTTTTTATTTTTCATTTATTTCAATAATATGGCCATTGGATGCATACTTCAACAACAATATTCTCATATATAGCTGTAAGGAAAGCGTACGCTTAAGTGTGCGCCCATTTGAAATGCCTTTCCTAAGATCATATACAGAAAATAATGTGATTTTTTTTTTCATTTTAGATTTGTGTATATTTTGATCTTATACTTTATTTGTTATTGTTATTATTGTATAGTTTTAATGTTGGAATAACAACGATAATGTCGCTAAATGGTTATTTATGCGTTTTCATTTAATTCTTCGTACTTAGTTTTAAGGAATTGAACAAAAAAAAAAAAACACGAAACTGAGCCTTGCATAGTAATTTTTGTTTTTGCTTTCTAGAAAGTGCAAAATGGTTAATGTATCGGGTGCTTTATAAATTTTCAGTATTTTCCAAATTGGGTATTATTAAACCAAATAAAGCTTCTTAACAGAAATATTGAAGCTGCTTGTGACGATTAGAAAACAGAGTTCAATGTTGCGGTTTAAAGTAAGTTAACCATGTCACATCCAGGGATAAAAAAAATCAATATTCGAAGAGTAGAGAGTCATCTTATAATTTAAGTTAAATTTGCATCTCTTTCGAATTTTTACGTTAGTTTGGTCGTCGGATTCCTATAATCTTTCCCTGATGAACTTAAAATCTAAGAAACCTCAATTCATGTTAAAAGAATAGTTTAAAAAGTTTACCTTTGCCAATAAGTCAGTCAACATCTTTGGCAATAAGTTGCACAATCCCTTTGGCAATAAGTCACACAATACGATGCCCTCAAATTTTCAATAAATGTGGCAGTAGCTTTGAGCTCTCAAAATCAAATGAATGATGTAATTAAAAAAGTGATTTCTCCAAAATAAACGGAATATTTCTAAAGTTATTAATTTTTTCCGGAAATGAAGAAAAGGGGACTTTATCACAGGAAATCAGTACACCTTTTGGGAGAGTGTGATATGCTTGTTCGCAGGAGGAATGAAAATATATGCAGAGCTACACATATATATTCAAGGTGGCAGAGTTGCAATCTTCTGAGTGTTACAAGTTGATCAAGCTAATGAGTAGAATTGGCCTTGAGCAAGTGTTGTAGAAATATGCGCCGCACTCAGAGTAGAAGCCAGACTAGAATCTTAAATGCAATTACGGTGCAACAGTTACCTCGTTTGCACATTCAAGTCACAAGAATTCCTACCGTTCCAACTTGTATTTTAAATATTCCGGCACATGTATAAAATATTGGGTTTTTTATTCCAAATATCAATCTGTAAAGTCTTTTAAATCTTCGTATATACAAATAGTGTTGTGGATTAAGATGAACTAAAATATAAATCCTTAAATAAATTTTAACGTACTTATCCGATTTTCGAAACTTGTTATCGAAACGTAAAGTTACGGCAATTTCTTGTAACTATATAAAATTTTTATGTTTTTTATATTTTCATTTTTTTTTTATAAGATTAAAAGCGATTTGTTGTTTTTAAACTTTAGCCATTTGTAAAGTTGTAATGGCCTCAAGATGACGATAACAAACGAGATAATTTTTGTTTAATTTTTAAAGAGATGATTGGGATTGTTTATGAGGCGAGATTTAGTATATTTTTTTTTTGTGTTGTTGTTTTTTAAATTGCGATAACTCTCATCGAATTTTTGTTTTTTACGTATATGAATGTAACTTACTGTCTTGTATTATTGTTAATACCAAGTATATCTACAGTGGTGATTCAATCTGATTTAGATTTTATGTTTGTTTTGCTCTTCTTTTTCATTTCGAAATATTTGCAGGCCTATATACCGATACTTAAGGATCTTGAATTCTATATAGGCTTAACATGTAAGTTTTACTTTAAGTTATTTTTAATTTCTTGGGTATAATAGCAATAATAATGAAATATAAAAATATAAAATAAATTTTAAGTAAATTTGCAGTATTTTTATCGCGTTTTTTTTTGTTTAATTTTGTTGCAATAATAAACTGATAATAAACAAGTGGAATTTTAGAGAAATAAAACAAAAAATATGGTTACGGTTAAATAGTTTTTTTTTCCTGTAAAAAAAAAAAAGATATAAACTGAAATAATAAATTTAATAAAAATTGGTTATTTTAAGTTTGAACGTACAAAATATGGACACAAAAAAAGAAAGAATCGGTTAATAAAGAGTTGGAAATGACAATTTTAAGATATTTAAGGTAAGATTTTTTGGGTTCCAAGGCGTTAAGCCAATATTTTGTGATTATTGCTGAAATTTTGTTGCATAAATGCCGATTTTTTTTTCCAAACTTAATCAAAAGCAATAATTGCCTTAATAGAGATTGCCTTTATTATGCTAACATCCGGTAGCTTGAGAGCCGCTCTAATTCTCTCTTTTTGACTCTCTTCTCTTGGAGAACTACTTGACCGTAATTTCATTAATTGATATTTTCTAACTACTTGACCGTACATAAATACAACAGTATGTGTATAACAAAATTAAAAAAAGTATTAATTAAAAATTTTCAAATCGCAGCGTCGGAAAATTGTAATTTCGTATAAATATTAGCTATCAACAATACGTATTAATACATTTCTCCAGCTTCAACAGCTTTAGACCTATTAAAGATATTTAGCAGACAGAATATTTTCAATTTCATTTTCTTTAATCCTCTGAAACAATAAGTATTCGATAACCATAAACAACCTTACCCCACCCTGCTAAAACAACTATAAGGAATCACTCCCTCACATCTTTTACACCGGTTCTAGAACTTCCTGTATATTCAACTATCTAAGAAATTTGAATTTGTTTCCGATTTCTATATTATGCACCCGATATAGCTAGATATATCGGTATTGCAAACGAATTCATTCCATTATAATCACCCGCATTTGTACTTTTTATAATCACACTTATAATCGTTATAAGGTGTAAAATTATCTCATAATTTTCGATTTATTAAAAACTATCAAATAACAGATAATATAACAGATACAATTTTTAAACAATTTATAAAAAGATAGTTATTAAACTGTTAATAAATTTAAAAAAATTTTAATGATTAGAGGAATAGTTGTTACAATTTTATTTTAATATTTTCTTTATCTTGAAAAAATAACTACAATTTATTTTTTAAAATTTAAATTATTATTTAATAATAATGTAAATTTTCATTTTATCATTAAAAATATATTTTTGTATTTTGTTAAATTATTAATTTTTGTATACATATATAACAGTTTATTTTTATATTCAGTTTTTACGCACACAATTTATTTTTAATGTACTACTGTTAATTTAAATGAAAATATTGTTAAAAATTATTGTTAATATTATAATTAAGTGTTAAATTTATTTAAACTAAAGACATTATAATTATAACGCTTTTGATTTAACAAAATGTTTTATTAAAATTTTTCTGTTATATGAAGATTTTATTGTTATACATAATTATTATTGTTAAAAATACTTTAAATCTAGTAAATTTTGGGTCTGTTTTCTAAAATCTACAGGAAATTTTATTTTACTACAACGTTATGGCTGTTTTTGTATTTCGATTACTAGGAATAATTGGACTGTACAGTTTGGATTGTAGAGTTGTTTTTCAATTAAAATAAGAGTTTTTTTTTTGAATTCAGAGGTATTTATTAAGAACTTTGTCGTTAGGCTGTCAAATAACAAAAAAAAAATTTAAAATCCTATATGAAAATTTCTTGTTTTTTAAAAATATTTGAAAACTTTATTGCAGGCCTTCTAGAATTTGATAGTGGCCGAATTCGATTGGAAATATGAAATAATATTTTTTTCAGGTAAATAGAAAATTTATTCACTTAATAGTGAAAAATTGCATTGAAATCACATGACATATGCATGGGAATAAAATGACAGCTCCCATGGAAATTGTCATTATTTCCTCTTAGGAGGAAACTGATAGGCATCTTTAGTCTATAAAAAAATTGAATATTATAGTAATAGTATATAGTAATATATTAATTGAATAGTGTAGTAAAAATTGATTTATTCCGGAAATTAAAAAAAAGTTGGACGCATGCACAAAGGGGTTAATGATCTGCGCTGGTTGATTATCTGTTTCGTTGAGAAGTTTACAAAAAAGCTTTTATAATATTAAAAGACGATATTTTTGAAAATAAATTCAAAAGAATAGGGAAAAAATGAAAACAATGTAATAAGATCCTTCATCAAATTATCAAAAAGTCTAAAAAAACCTTTTCAACTTTGGTGTAAAAATAATAAAAAAAAAAAAACAAAAATTAAAAATTTTTTTTTTATTAATAAATTAGTTGACAATTAACTGACTTTGCTGCTTAAATTTTGACAGCAATGATTTACTATTTAAGCTATAGTTTTAAGGTGATAATTTACTTGTCAAGCCTGAGGGGTTTATTTTACATTCCTCTTTCACTTTTTAAATAAAATTTAAAAAAGAAAAAGAATTATTTATTGTAATTAATTTTATATCACTTGGTTGTCTGTTTTAATTTATTCACACTTATATCAGTGTGACCAACCTATTACAGTGCTAATCGGTACCTAAGACTATAAATTATAGTCATAGATTCTGATTCAAAATAGGTTTTTAGTTGCATTCTGTGTGTTTGATATTTAATTTCTTTCTCCATAACACTTCTTTACTTCAGATTCAGGTGTTTTGGTATTTTGTTACTCTTCTATAGAGCACATATCAAATTTCTTCCTTCTTTAGAAGGTTAAAATAAGGCAAAAATTCAGAAAATAGAATAATTAAACAGTTACAGTTTCATTCGTGCGACATTTTAATATTGATAGCCTAAAGTAGCTGAGAAATTGACAATAACTATAGCGACAACCGCAAATCTTTTGGTAAATATTTGAGAGATAGCACATTTCGGGAATATATTATACGAGTATTAATTTTCCGATCGAACTGAAAGCTTTCAAAATTTTTTGGCTTATTTTAAGTGAAATACTTAGTTGTTGCTTGTTACCACAGATTTTACTGAAAGACTTTATATTATAAGATATTTCGTTATTTTACACTCTTAGTATTTTCTTAAATATTTTTAAAGTTAATTTAAGTGAATAGTTTATTTTTGGTGGGCATCTCCATAATTTTCATAAACTACTTCAAGTCTTTGTTTATTCACCTTAAAACAGTTTCATTTTCCACATAAATTAAATGCGCCCCTGTGCATCCCTTTAGTTATATATTCAATTTCAAATATTCTGATAAAATTGAAAGACAATTATATAATAATTAATTATTGTATTGCAATTAATCACTTGATATTAGCATACTATAATTGTTTCTGTTAAATGAAATCAATTATTTCGTATCTTTAATTTTACAATGTGTTCAAAATCATTTTGAAAATGTTTTATAGCCTTTAATTATATTTTTGACAGAGTTTAAAGGACATTGTATTTAAATTTTAATAAAGGAATCGCCGTTTTTATGCGGTGACACACATCTTTTCTGTTTCCTTGTTATTTTGTAATAACAATGCCTTGTATTGAGAAAATTATTTAATTTAAAAATCAGTAGTTTATAGGCATCAGTCATAGGTATTAATATAAAATCAAGGTTCTCTGATACTCATTGTGTATGTAGGCTATAATATATTAACACTTTAATAATATAGTGTGTTGTATTATTAATTAATTAATTAATTTATAAAATGATTTATTGCTTTATTTTGAGTGCATAATATTTTTTAGTTAAGGAATTTAATATAATTTTGTATGTTATAACATTTGTAGAATGCCGAAGTTGAATTAGAAGAAAATTTAGTTTGCTGAATTCCTTTAGAATTTCCTAGATTCTGAGTCTTCCTCAACTTTCGAATCCGTTTGAGCTTCCAATTCTGTATATAAACTTGGCTTGTTGTAATTTGAATTACAACAATTGAAATCTATTGGACAGGTGTTTTGAATCTTTCCGGTGCTGACAAACGCGGGTTCTCCGTATTTAATAAGAATGTAGTGTTCATTTTAATTTTTAAACTTGAAATTTAAAAATTTAATTTTAGAATATGCGAAAAATACAAAGTTTACCTATAAAAATTTCATGGATTTTGAATTGAATTTTGTTAATTATATGAAAGACATGAGAGACTTTGCAATATTGGATTCAAATTTCTAATCTTCAGATTTTTGTAACACTTACTTTGAGTAAATCTAAAATTTAATATAAATTTAAACTATTCGATTTCATTTTTACTAAAATTTTTGCGAATTCAATATTATTGCATAGAAAAGCTTAAATTTTTAATATTTAACAATATTTCAAATTCATTGCTACACTAAGCCTCGCCTCAAGATATGCAATTTTTTTTTCTTTCTATTATTTTTAATTTAGCGTTATGAAGTGAGAGTGGGAGTTAAATTTTGCTCTCAAAAATGGTTTTTATTAATTTATTTAATTAATTTATTTGCCATAGTCGTAATTATTAATTTAATTTATTAAAATTAAAAAAATTTCCTGGATAATTTTCAAAATTATTTACAATATTCTGTTTCTTCTTAAATTTATTTGTAAGTAATGTTGATTTAGTCGTATATTTTGCACGTCTTCACACTATCTATTCATAATTGTATACGGGAGTTGAGTTTGTATCCAGGATTTGGAAAATTTAGTCAATTTGTAATTATTTAATTCATTTTATATTAATTTTTTTGAAAAATTTGGTGCAATTCGGTATTGTTATAATTTTTTATTATTTTTACATGCATTTGTTCTTTATAACACATTATAAATCTAAGTAGCATACTTTGCTCTTTTGAACATAAAAATTAAATTTTGTATATTCATAAAAGAATGGTTTATTATGCATAAATATAGGTAATGACACGTTTATAATTTTTATTTATGCATATGAGTATACCTTTACTTGTACCTTAAGGTGAGAATTTAATTATTAAAATTTATTATTTACTCGTTGATTTTTATATTTTGGAATTTATGTACTTGTAGTTTTGACACCAAATATTAGCAATATTTCTCGCTTGCACCTTACCTCGCTTAAAAAGAAAATCGCTTAAGCTTTGATTTCTTGAATATTTAAACAAGATTCACATTCATTATATTATCATAAAGGACTTAATATATGGACACTATATTTGAGCATTTAGGAATAATGTACTTTGAGCATTAAGGGATTGATATATGAATGTATGCTAAACAAGATTTACGAAAAATGTAAAAAAATATTAAATAAAATGATTTTTGCATAAGGTTTTCTCGAATGTTGAATTAAAATTTTGAAATAATATTAAAGTGAGTTATTCAATCAGGTGGTTATATTCCACAATTCCTATAAATGGTGGAAACTTTGGGAATACTTTGCTCCGAATATGCCATATTTTCAAATATTAAAAAATTTTTTTTAAAATTTCTTTAATGCAAATCCAAAACATACTGTTATACAACAATTATAATACTAAAATATTTAACACTTTTGCCAATTGAGATTTGACTAGCAGAGAAATATTTCAAAAATTCAATATAGTTCAGTGAGAAAATGAGGAAGCACAGAACTTATGTCTCTTGAGGCATAGTTATAATAGAATAATTCAGATTGGTCGGCGTGAAATTGAGGATAGCACAGAACTTGTGTATGTTAAAGTAGTCGCAATAGAAAACTTTGTCTGGTCATAATGAAATTGAGATCAGTGTACCATCCTTTAGCAAATAACTCTATAATTTAAATATTATTCTCGCAGAATATATTTTTTCAATATATATTCTGTCTTAACTGTCGAGAAATTATTATACTCAATTTTTAATTGAAGGAGTCAAATACAAAACAAAAAAAGTAAATAACAAAGATAACTGAAGGCAGTGGCACTTAACAAACAACAAACTAAATAACGATTTAACAGCATTGAACTTAATTTATTATTATTATTTTTAGTATAACTCTTTTTAATTTTCATGAAATTAAAACCATGTAAGCAACTACATATATATAAGATTTAATAGACCTTCAGTTACAAACTTGGAACATATACCAATTAATTTTATTTATAAAAAATTATAAGATCCACCAGAGGGGTGATAACCCAGAGACCAATCAAATATATAGTAAGTACAACAATATTTAAAAAAATTTCTTTGTAATATAAGATGCCATAAAATAAAAATTATTATAAATGTGAAGGAAATTATAGGAAGAATAAAAAATGGTAGTATAGAGGATGAAATAAAGAGGAAAAATTTAATTTTAATTACACTATAACACTATTTTTCTCTTATACATTATTGTTATTTTATCACCATTATTTACTTATATTGTATGTATACTCAATTCTTATATAAATATTAAGAATTACATACTATGATAGCAATTTTTTTTTGTAAAAAAAAATTATGATTGGTTATTAATTTCATAAAATTTTATAATTTTATATGTGTATAACATTTCGAACTGCGAATATATGAGTTATATTTTAATGTCCTTAGGGCTGTTTTATAACTTTATATTGTATAATGAATCGAAAATAATAACTGGGAATAACTGGGATTTAAAATATAAGTTGAATATTTTCTCAATTATTTTATTATTTATTATGTAATATGTAAAATTAAAATATGTGCTACATTATTGCGATATCCTATTGCAATAGCAATTACCCTATAAATAATATTGTATATAAAAATTGTTATATTGTAAAATTTCAGCGTTAAGCGTAATGAAATGAAATGGTGTTAAGCGTAACTAAGGAAGTGTTATAAAATGTAAAGAAAATTTGAGTATAGTTAAGGGTATAACATAATAAGAATTAAAGTAAAATAATTAAGTATAATTTATAATATATAGTGTATATAATTTAAATTACGAGTTGAGAAAATATTTGTGCTACTAATAAAAACAATAATAATGGTATATTTCTATACGCACTCATTATACATAAGTTACTTAGGGCAAATTATGAGAAGTAAGCATATTTAGTGTTATATTGTAAGTTCTTTGCAAATAATTTGTATTTACCCTATCTGCTATAGTAATATATGTAAATTGTCTTCGGAAATTGATTAACACTGTGTGATGTCACTGACTGTGTGATACACTGATGCCTAAGATAAGATAGAAAATTTAAGTTCACAGTGTTAAATTACAAATAAGTGTTATATTAATTTTCCTATTCCTTTTCAGTTAAAAAAATGGTAGGACAGTAGTTTTGTTTGGCTAATATTGTTCTGTGCTTGAGTTGGTCAAATTATGAGGAAAACCTTTAGAGGAGAAATTGCTGTAATAAACTTAGACCAAAAATTTAAATATTGTAAAATATTATAACAGATTTTAGCTAGAAAGAAATCAATTCTAGCAACCAAAATCAAATTTATCCTAACAGTCGCAGCATATTTATTTCTAGAAACCAGAAATCCATAATTGGCAAATTGCAAATGATCTGAGAAGAAGCAAAATTCCTGTTTGGATATAAAAACATAAATATATGAGGACGCTAGCAATAAGTTTGAGTTAAATAGTACAACTTAGTAGTTAATTAACTGTATAATAAGTTGTTGAGATTTCAAATAAATGGAAATTGACCTTTAATCCGAGAACACTCAACAACTGTTCAAAAATTTTCAAAAAGGAAGATTATTTTATTATTTAAATTATAAAGCAATTACACAATCTACCTCAATTATTGTAAAAATATATCAAAAATTCTAGGAATCATCAATTATCATTGTGAAAAAAAATATTTCTCAAGTATTGCCACTTATATGTAAATATTTACACTATGGGTTAAAAATAGTTTTCTGAATACTGAAAAGAAAATTTCTTTCGTCATAAAATCTATAGAGTATAACAATATACTTAGGTATAGAGTATATATAGACACTTAAAATTCTTTTCTCTAAATAGTTTCTTTGTAACTTCGTTCTAAATTTTTCCACATTTTTTTTTTTTTCACCCTGAATTCCTCCATTCTATATTAAATGAGAAAAAAATCTATTGAATTCTTTTTCAAAAGGAATTTTTTCAATTTAAAAATGTACTGAGTGTTGTAGTAAACAAAAAAAAAAAATGTTTTTCTATTTAATTATTTTTAAAAATGGAAAATAACCAAAAAGACAAACAATTAAAATAATAAAACACGAAAAAAAAAATAAACCACCCAAAGCACTTAAAATAATTTTTTTTTTACAAAATAACCAAATTGTTGCTCAGCTATCATATTTTTGTCAATATTGGCAACATTTTAACATTTTTATTGTTAATGTACCGTAAAGAGAAAATTAAGAAAGACAAAGAGAAAAGTGAGAGAATGCGGGGATGGTGAATTCGATGATCGAACAATGCAATACACCACACACAATAATTGTGTAACAGTCCTAATGATTTTTGTTTTTTGAATGTGTCATTAATGTTACTGTCAAAAATCACAATAACAACTAGAAAAATATAATAATTTTTCTTATTTCTCAATAAAATGACATCCAATAATAAATTTTGTTGCTCATTTTCGATTTATCATTTTTTGAAATAAAATTTTTATTTGAATTCTATTCAAGAATTTCTATATTTGCCTGCCAGCCTGCCTGCCTGCCTGCCTACTATTCCTTTCACATATATAAGATGACACATTTTTTCACGTGCATTTTCATAACACATATTCAACACATAATATTTTTTTAATAATATTATTTATTAAAAACCGAAAATATAAAATATAAAAATTTTTTTTAGGATAATTGCCAGAATAGAAAAAAATACAGACAAAAAAAAAAGAAAATTTTTCAACTTTAAATCAAATTTCATTAGTCACCTTCCTTTTATTTTTAATAACTACCGCACATAAATTTTTAAAAATAAAAAGGCGCGATAAAAATAACGCTAGTCGCTAACAAAATAGAAAAATAACAGAAAATTAAATAAAAAAAAAAAAAAAAAAAAAATTATAAAGACGACATCGTTTTTCTTATATCGGTAGTTGTTTTCTATTTTGTCGTCGTCGTTTTGGTTGTTTTTCATCGTTCGCTTCGCGTTGCCGCTGTCTCATCATTCTACATGCCAGATGCCATCATTATTTTTTGTTTTTGTTTTTTTTTGTTCTTATTGCTTTAAAATCGCAAAAATATTTTCCAAATAAAAATAAACTCACCATGAATGGAAATGTTCTAAAAGAAAAATTTTTCTATTGAATAAAGAAAAAACAAAATATACTTGTAAATAGCAATTTTTATGTATTACGTACTTGTATTACAGGGTGGGTGAAAAATGTAATGATCAATTGTTGATATTCCAGAATTAATTTGAAATTAGTTACTCAAATTTATTAAATAAAATTCATTATGATAGTTTTACATTTCTATAAGAAAAATTCTTTGAAAATTACATTTTGGGCGCAGACGGCGTTCCAACGATGCTTCGGAATATGAAAACGCAAATTAACTATACTTGACTATATGATATATATTTTATGACTTCCTTTTTATCGCTCGTCTTGTAAGTATACGCAAACATTTGAATAAGTGAAAATTTCCTGTGAAAATATGATTAGTAAGGACCTTATGCCACGTCTGCAGTAGAATTAAGAAATCGGATTTGATATCTCATCTATAAAAATTCCCTATTAAACACTTTTAATCAAAATCTGGTACACCTTGCATCTATAAAATGTCTACTTATTTTTGTAATATTTACAAATTTGAAAAAAAATTTTGTTTGTTTTTATAATAATTGGAAAATTCAATGATCAGATCACGTAAATAAAAATTTTGTTTTTCTCTGATCTTTTTTCCATTCTCTTATCCCCTTCGATTTCACCTACATATATACGAATTTATTCTGCTCTCCTTTAAAAATTTCTTATTCTAAATTTTGTTTTCATTAATTGCTTTTTTTTTTATTTTTTGTTTACTTATTGATTTTTGTTGCTGACGTCTTCTTACACTGACCATTACAGATTTTCTTTCTTGTTCTTACTATATTTATATTGTGAATCTCATGTGTAGGTATTGAAAAATTTATACACTACACAAACGTAAATATAAAATTATTGTGCAACAAAAAAAAAAAAAAATAATTTTTAATTTTGATGTTAGTCATGGAAAATTTGTAATTTCTTTTGTAATTCTATTATGCAAGCAAAATTGAAATTAATTATAAAGAATGTGCATAAAATTATAGTAGGAGGATAGTGAAATTTAAAATGATTTTAAAAAGTTATGTAATTTTAATTAGATTTTAGGTTGAATAACTAATTGAATTGAAAATAATATGACAAGTTTTGAGTTTTAAAAAGTATGTAGGTCAAAATCTATGCCCCTAATCATTCAAATTAGCCAACCAGAATAGAAATATTGTATAGTAATAATGTTGAGTTTTAATTAGAGAAAATTGTATTGCAAAGAAATACTTGTAAGACAAAAATAAAGAGCTTCGAATGAAGTCAGTGTAACGATACAAATCAAGACACCATATACAACAATAGCTTTTAAGATGTCAACATATCAGAATGGAGATGTATCAAGGGAGTTCTAAGTCAAAAAAGCTAGTAAAATATAAAATATATATGGAGACGTTAAAAATTAAAATATTAGAACGCTATAGAAGAGACGATATATAATATAAAATAGTCATATGAACCAAAGGAAAATTACCTAGTAGAAGACAAGGTTTCATGATAGAAAGCAAATTAAATTATAGAAGGTAAATTAGGCGGCAAAGTAGCACAGTGTGAGAAGTAAAAGGAGCCTGAGTACCATGAGGTGGATCCTGAGCTTTAATTCACCGTTGGGGTGGATATTCAGTGGGTGACCGCCAAGACATCAAAAAACTTAGAAAAAGTCAGGCAGTGTATTGTCCCACCTCAATCTCTATTACAGATTCCACTTTCCCCTTCACGTGGCCAAAACAATTAGTTTTTATATATACAATAAATCTGATATTTTCGCATATTACAGCCAAACAATTACTCAAAGTACAAAAGGAAAAGAAAAAGTTACTTGTTGCCGCCTCTATGTGTTTGTGAATTTACAGATTCCTCTTGATTTAATGAGATATCAATTATTTGGCAACGATATTATTATGTTATTTTTAAAAAATTATCAATTTATCAAAACTTTGCATGAGGTATGAGAGCAATTTCTTTTATATATCATTTGAAAAATGATACGGTCCTATATTATATACGGTAAAATGAGTAATATTGTGAATAACTCAACGTTTTTCAAATTTATATTATTATATTATATTGCCACCAGGTGATGTTGATGCTGGTATGATTTGTCAAAATTGTTCTACACGTTTTCTACGTTTATTTTTTGAATAATCATGAAAAATAAATTTGGTAAACAAAAATCTAAAAAATTATCATTGATGACCACACACATTACCCGGTATCCAGTTAGATAATCAACATTTTAGATATTTATTCAGTTACTGATTCATTTTAGTTTAGTTGCATGACAGCCATAAAATATAAAAAATAAAATTTATGTATTTTATTATTTAATTAAACAATATCATATTATAGGTCTTATATTGAATGGGTGGAAGAATAATATCACACCATTTAATTGAAACTTAATTAGAAAAAAAAAAGAAATAGAAAATTTGGCAGGTTGTGATTTTTGTTGCCAAAAAACAGAAGAATAACAAAATGTTTTTTTTTTTTTTTTATTTTTCAAATTCAAATGCTAAAGGTTAAATTAAAATAAGAAAAAAAACATTAAACTTTAATACCTATACTCTTAATTTAATATCTCATAAATTTTACAATTTTTCATTCATTCAAAAATATCCTAGAATGTTCTTGGATAATACCAAAAAAAAAAACACCATCAGTTCGGTCATTTATTCTTCGTTTTATTCATAAAAATTTTTGTTTTGTGGCGAAAAAAATAACTAAAAGACAACAACAACAACTATATTATTGAATTGACGTGTTAAAAACAAAGAAAAATCATAAAAATGAAAATAGTTTCCTCTTTTATCATTGTATTGTGAATTTCTCATAGCTCATAACGTTAACAAAAAACAACCCCAATGAAAAATTTCGTGTGAAAAGCCAAAAAAAAAAAACAGCAAGAAATTGTCTTGCTCTTACTTTTCTGCCTTTTACCAACCACATGAATAAATTTATTGATCACGCGAAATTCTTAAAAATTAAAATGAAAATAGAAAAAAAAAAAACAAAAATAAAAAAAAAAATTTCTATTTTAAGGTATGGAATGTGTTTTTCACAATTTTCAATTTTCATTGCTTCTATTTTTTGCTTTTAAAATTTTAATTTTAACCAAGGAATTTGCTCTAGAAACTCAAAATAACCACCTCCACATAAAAACAGCAAACAAACAAGAAAAAAAATTAGAAAATAAAATTACAGGTTAAAATCGAAAAAAAAAAATTTTTTTTTTTTTTTGTTAATTTTGTGTAGTCGGGTGTATAAAAAGTTTCTATCGTTGGCGTTTGCCCCCTATATCTCGAAAATATTGAAAAAATTCAAAAATAATCGTCCGCCAATATTTTTACCGGCTGCATTACATACGATAAGGGAGGTTATGTAATGACACCAAATTTATATACATTTCTACATAAGTACAGTTCTTCATGGTAAGCGAGGCGTATATAAGAGATTTCTGCCTGCTTATTTGACGATGTACCCCTGTATCTTACTCTGAGGATGGGACGGATTCAATTGCCCTGCAAAGCCCCTAATTAATTTCGTTAACAACACACCTTTGGTTAAATTCCAAGAAAACCTTTGATTTAACAAACAAAAAAAGTGTAAAACCGGCCCTAGTAAAAATTCTGTTATACGTATCACAAATATATCAAACTGTTCCATAAAAAAGATGCAGAAGTGAACAGACAGATTGACATATCCCGAAAATTCATCAGATCAATTTTATCATATCAGAAAATAGAGAATGGGATGAATTTTCGGGATATATGTTAATCTGTCTGTGCATTTCCGTATCGTTTTTACGGAACCGTTTGGTATATTTGCGGTACGTATAAAAGAATTTTCACTAGTGCCGATTTTAAATTTTTTTTTAAAAAATTTTTTTTAAAATTTCTTTATTAAAAATAAAGATTTTTTTTTGGAATTTAATCAACGGCGTGTTGTTAACGAAATTAATTGGGAGCTTTGCAGAAACCTCGGATAACAGAAATTTAACCAGCTCTATTGTGAACCGAATTCTCATATTTTTAGGTACAATTCTATGCTCTACTTACCAGCCTTCATACAATTTGAAATAAGTGTTTAAATGTTCTTGTGCAATACTGTAACAATGCGTCCAATTATGAGCTGTTCACATCAGATTTGTTTTATTCTTTTAATGTTTTCATACATGCATATAGATATTATATAAAATTTTGTCGTCTTCATAATAAATTCAAAAAAAAAAAAATTATCATCCTGTTTATATAATTTTTCGTTTTCTAATTAATTTTGATTTCCTAAATTTTCATAAATGAATATTAGTTTATCATAATTTTTTAATAAAATATTGAAATATTTGCATAAGTATATCATTTAGGTTACATAATGGGACGAAACTACGAAATTCGTTGAAGAAAAATTCGATTTTTCATGCAAGTTTGTTAACTTTTTATAGGCAAACATAAATTAAGCATGTCAGGTAAAAGACTGTGAAAAGTATTTGGGGCTTAATACTTAGTAGACCAAGTATTATTCCTTGCAGGGCCACGTTCAGCTAGCAAAATCGTTAAACTGAGAGCTCCGAATGTGTAAAAACACAATTTATTTTGTCACTTTTTTTTGCTTTTGTCGCAATTTTTGTCTTATATATGAAATTCTCAAATAAATTTGTCTTCTGATTAAAATATTTTCATAACATAAAATGCCTTGGTTTGGAATTATTTTTTACAAAAAAAAAAGCATAAACAGGAAAAATGTGCTTTATCGAGCCTTCTTTCACTTTAAAAATTCCAATATACCTTGAAAAACTGACTGATTCACTGACTATAATGATTGCTCTCTATAGTAGAAGGTTGGCAGGGTCATAACAAAATTTTGAAACCAAAAAAGGCAAATAGCAGAACACAAAGCCGTGGATATGTAAAAGCATCAAAAAAACCCAGAGTTTCAAAAAGGATTGATTCCAATATGGGAGTACACTTCCTCGAAAATGCAATTTCTTACATGTACAGGAAAAGTAATCCTCATATATACTAGTAAATGCTAGTACATTCATCGTATAGTATTTTTTAAAGAAAATTACAATTATATTCTTTGCTCTTTAATTATTTTTCCGATTATTAATGAATCACTGTGATATAAAGTGCAAGTGATATAAAGTGAAAATAAATTTTCTGCATCTTGAAAATTCAGGATTTACGGTATGATATGCAAAACGAAAATTGTACAGATAGCGAATAATATAATTTGGCCGGAACGAAATATTTTAAACATAAAAGTGAAAATTTTTAGTCACATGCATGTAAAGATGAAAGAAAGAAAGAAAACTTAAATCATCTTAATTTCATGCCGTGACTTTAATTAATTTTGCAATTAAATTGTTAGACTCCATTAAATCAGGTTTGTTTTGGCCAATTTTTACTTAACACTAAATAACTTTTATATTACTAATATGAGTTTGGTATAACATTAATTTTTTTTTTTTTTTCAAAAATTAGATGATTAGTGGTATGACAATCTCATTCTTAAAATATGGCGCACTTTTCTATCACTTTTCTTTTTTTTTTTTCATTTCTGCACTTGTTCCTCTTATCCGTGCGCCAATCATTAAGAGCACATTGAATTATATTGTTGTTTTATGACGGCTAACAATTTTTTCTATATTTTTAGAATAACAAAAAAAAACAATAACACACAAATTAAAATTCTGAATGGAAGCCAAATACTTTATTAAAAAAAAAAAAATCAACAACAATAACGGTATAAGTCCACAAAGAATTATTTTAACGGAGTAAAATTGTAGAGGCCATCAAAAATTAAAAGCAATAAGAGAGAAAAAAAAAAACCAAACAACAACACCCACTTTAAAATTGGCAAAGATTCATATTATTTTATGATGATTTTATAAAATAACGTGATGGCTGTAATGAGCAACAACCGCGCGGTGATTATAAAAAATATTTTATATTTTATTTAAAAAAAAACAAATTGAGAATTATTTTATAGTTTATAAAAAAATATTTAATTCTTATAGGATACACGAGTTAACAATTTAATTTTAAATTGTATAAGGAAACAATATTAAAACCCTTTAATAAAAATTCGGTTCACCTACACGCGAAATATTTGAATTAATCCCATCTAATTTTTTAAAGAATTTAAAGAAATAAAAAAAAAAACTGATGTGGTCTATTTTTCGCATTTTTTTTCGTAATTCGAATATTTATTTTGCACACTTATTTTAAATTCTGAAAGAGTTATTAAACCTTTAGCTTGTACACCGGTAACCTCTTTATACGGTGATTTGCTCAGGCAAATCTCTACTTCTCTCAAATCTCGTCTTTACTCCTAAACCTCGGAATTTCAGAATGATTGGGATGTTGACGAGTGAAGGAACTATTGAAAGTAAAAATTTAGCTATAATGTTTTAGATTTTGGCATCCGATTCTTTTGAATAGTTTTCAATAGTTATCACAGTTCATTAATTATTCTTTTAGTGACGATCAGGAGTGCGAAATTGACCTTTAGCAAAAGTTAATTTTCCCAGCCCTGATATTCTCAAAAATTTATTGTTTTAACAAATATAAATTGTAGATTAATCGTTAGTGCAACGATGCACCGCTAGTTAGAAGACTAGTTTTAGAGAAGAAATCTTCCCCCTTCCCTTTCCCAAGCGTACATTATCCTGTTTAGAGCACTGCCTTGAATTTCACATTTTTGATGATTCAAAGTAACTTTTTCCGGACAGTATCTCGAAACGATTTATATACGAATCAGTTAGAGATCAGGGGATCAGCTAGATATTTCCCTCTTTTTTGGATAAATGTTGCACACTAATTGAAAAAGAGTTTGACAACTTAAATTATGATTGAATTTTACTCGATTTCAAGGAGATATATGCAAAAAAGATAATTTAGAATTGTCATGTGAATTAAATGCTGACATGTTACAAAAGAGGAAGTCGAAATTTCTGGACGATCAAATAGAAACGAAGCAATATGCAAAAGATAGGAAAATTAAATGAGCAGAGTAAATTTGAATAAATAGAATGTAAGATCCGATCTTTGAGTCGTGAACAGTGATTTTGAGTTTTAAATGTGAGTTAATTATTACAGACGGTTCAGCAGTTAGACCCTTTAGTTTCTACACTACTACAAAGTCAGTACTAAGAGTTCTTTTTAGTAGTACCTTTTTCTCCCAAAATCTAATACGATAGTCATTGTGCTTTCAATTTTCCCTTATTACGGTCATCCCGTTTCTTTTAAGGAGTGCGAGCAGTTTTGCTATAAAACGTGAAATTGTGAAAGCTTCTTTTCAATTCAAGATTTTCTTGATGAATATCTTATTTCCAAAAACTCTTGTATGTTGTAAAAAATTCTTGAGGAATTCAAATAATTTTAATTATTGTAAATTTATTTTTAAAAATTTATTTTTAACTTTCCTGTAATTAAAAGTAAGGTTTTAATTTCCGTATTAATTAAATTTAAAAGTGTACATTTTATCTGAGATAAATAAGAATTTTTTAATTTATTTCGCAATTTATTTATATTTGTTTTTTAAAAAAAATTAAAAAAAAAATTTCAATTATTTGGTCACTTTTAAAATGAAATAGATTGCACTATTTATTTTCCACCTACATAAACTAAGACCAATCAAGTTATTTGAAAAATTTCTTAAGATAAAAATAAAAAAAATAATTAATATAGGAACTAATTTTAGCTTCAATGATATGAGAAAGGGAAGCCCTTTATGAAAATTTCACAAGGCAACTTACTTATGTTTAACTTCTTAGTGAAACCAGCTGGCGTTTTCTGTACCTCACATCTGAATCATATTCAAATCTCGATTCGAAATTGAATGATGAGATTGTGTGTTGGTGTTGAAAAAAATTCGTCGTTCTTCGTCAAAATGAATTCTTTTTTTAAATAATTGCATTCTAAATCTAAGAGACTTAAATTGAAAGTAATTGCAACTACAGACCTAAAAATTTTCTAATTTTTAATATCGCTTGAATATAATTTAATTAAATTATTTATTAAAAATTAATATTAATATTAAACTGTTAATTAAGTGTAGAGATGGGACAATATTCAGGAAGCAGTGATTTTTTACTATGTTTATGGTACAGAACAGAAGCATGATTTTAATAAATACTAACATAATATTATTTTGATTGACAATTGAAGTTTTTTTTTTGGTTGGAATTTCACGGAATAGTATATGTATCCATTTACTGTCTTAAAATAATCGGGCTCCAACTCCGCATTCTATATAGAAAAATTTTCAATTTAAAGGAAAATTGATTCAAACTAGGCTACCCTGAGTCAATTAACCCGAGTTAGAGTCAATTTTGTTAAAAATAAAAATTGAGTGCAAACTATTACTATAGGGGGAAGCTGCGTTGAAAGTTGCCTTGAAAACTTCTTGATAAAACAAAAAGTAAAGTCGTTCTATGAAATTTTCAAATCGTCATTATACAGCAAAAATAATTGCAATTTTGCTTTGATTTCAAATTCGCCAAAGATGATGTCCACATAATTATTACAATTTGCGAATACAAAATTTTATATGCAAAGTGCATAATTGTGAATATACGTGACCATTTACATTCATCAATACTAAAAAATTAATTACAATTTAATTTTGGTATTTTACACTATTTTAGACAATTTTTTTTTTTTTGTGAAATTTTCGACAATTTATTTACGACGAATCAACTGAAATTAAAATTTTAAGAAAAATAATTTTGTTTTGTATTAAATTTAAAATAATGGTAGCCAAAAATAGGCACACATCAGACATCAATACACAACATTTTTGTGGAACAAAAAGAAAAAATAAACAAAAACAAAGAAGCAAAAAATACAAAAATTCTTCTCTTAATTTTAATATTATTTTTTTTTTAATTTTAAAAATAGAACATATTTTAGAATTAAAAATAAAATGTATAAATACGCAAATATTTGAATATCCATATGAATGTTTGTATGTACATATAGGTGTATATATATGTAAGATATAATTTATCTATATAATTTATATTTGGGAGCGAGTTCATCATAAATTTTATTATTTTTTTTTCTCTGTGTAGCTCTATATAAAAATTTGTGTACATTGTAGTTAGTTCTACATTAGAAGGAGAAATTAAAGTTCGTTTGGCCTATCTTTTCATAATAAAATTTTCTAAACAAAAAATTCAACTTAATTATTAATTACAAAAAAATTTTTTTTTTAATTATTAAGATGAAAAATAAAAAAATTTTGATATATGAAATTTTAATAAAATAATTAATCATTTTATTTTCATAAAATTTCGAAATTAAATGATGAATGTGGAGCACTACTTGTGTCCAGATTTGTGGACAACCGAATTATAAAAAACGAATATTATTTTGCGTATATAAAATTTTAAATAAATATTAATAAAAATATTTCTGTAAACAGTTATCAATTTTCCTTCAGACTTTATTTGAGATGGTGGGATGTTATTCAAAAAGTTTGTAATTTTGACGACAAAATCAGTTTTGAAATTTGGATATTACCTCCCTCCCCCCCATTAAATATGAATGATACTTCCAACATAGTATGGGTATCAATACTACATTACTAATTCGTCATTTATTAAATATGTATATTAAATATTACAGTGTTGCCGTATATAATTTCTTTCTAACTCCTCTATTAGAATTGAATGTAATTCTACAATTTAGTTTTACAAATAATCCGAAGCATTACGCCCCAACATCAGTTGAAATTATGCTTCAATAATAATACGTCATTTACCACATATTATGTTTACTAAATTCTACAGTGTTACCATAAATAATTTCTTTCTAACTCTTCTATTAGAATTGAATGGTATTCCACAATTTGGCTTTACAAATAATCCGAAAAATCACACGTATCAAATTAAAATATATTATTTATTAAGTAAATTATATATCTAGTTATTTAAAAATGTATTGTCTCATTAATTAAAAAACTGGCCCACCCTACTTTACATACTTTAGGTATATATATAGAAAAGGTACTCGTGCGTCTGTACAAGAAATAAAAAAATAAATATTTTAATTTTTTTTTGTTAATTTTAAATAATTTATTGCAAAGAGTTCTTTTGAGTTTCGTTACTTAAAAAATAATGAAATTGGGTTTTTTTTTCTATTTTCGAATGATTTATGAAAATATTTGCGAAAAAAAAAATAATTTTTTTTTTTTATAAAAAACTAACAAATTTATTGAAACGACCTTGTTTTATTTATTTTTGTTTTCTTCCTTTTACGCAAGAAAAAAACAGAATTTGTAACTACTATTGTTTTCGATTTCGAAAGATTATTTTATAGAGAACCAATAATATCGAGAATGCGGAAACTAAAATTTTCGAAAATAGGATTAATTGGATTATTGATGAAAAAATAACAAAAAGAAAAATAATGAATAAATAAGAAATTTTTCGAAATTTATGTTATTCGTACAAAATTTCACATTCGAAAATTTTATAATTTGTTGTAAATTTCTTAATTATAGCTCATAATTTTCGAAAATTGTAATAATTTCGAAAATATTTCGAAAATTTCATAAATGATATGACATTTTCGAAAAATTTCCAAATTATTTCAGAAAAATTTTCGAACATTATAATAATTTCGAGAATTATAATAATTTTCAAAAAATTCATATATACAAAAATTTTTGAATATGCTGTATAATATTTTAAAAAATTCTTTGCGAGCTTTAAAAGCACTCAAATTTTATTTTTATATTATAAAAATTCGAAAACAAATATGAAAATTTCTCAAAATTTTATAAAAGTACAAAAATATTTCAAAAATTCTAGTATAATTAAGAATATTATTCCAAATTTCATAAATATAAATATTTTTCGAAAATCTTTATATATAAGCATGAAAATCTTTCCAAATTCAATATTAGCGAAAATTTTATTCTAAGAAATTGTATTCAAAAATTTTCGAAAATTCTATTTCGAATAATAAATTCATCTTTATTCATTATTGTAAAATATTTGAAAACTCTTTATTGACTATTTTCCCTTTACATATAATTTTGTAATAAATTACAACAAATATTCAGTAAAATTTCAGTTCATTAAATTTTAAATTAGGTCTATATGTCCGCACAATAACAAAAATTATGATTAATATTCATAAAATAAAATTCTATTTTGTTCAAATTATTTTTTATAACTAAATTAAAATTATTATTAATTAAAATTAATGCTGACATTTTTATATATTTTTTTTTTTGTAATAAATTATTCCAAACGAATTACACTGAAATTAACCGAATCAACTACATATTGAAATATAAAAACTATGAATAAGATTAGGAAATGGGAACGAAATTATAGTGATAGTGCCAGAAAAACACATTAAATAATTATAAAAATTTATGAAACAGAATAATGTGTGAAACCTAGCTGCATCCCGACAACTACATTTTTACCCTATTTTAGGTATAGCAATGAAAATTGAATGCTAAGTATAAAATATTTATTAAGTCACTATTAAATTTGTTATTTTGACTAGTTTGAAAGTGTTCAGCAAGCTGAAGTATCTGTAATACTTATATACTCAAGATTGTAGAATATTCAATGCGTCATTCTAATTAATTACAATTCTGGGGATGTCACCTTGAGGGTGACAAAGTACAGGAGTTGAGGGTGGTGTAAGTCTTTGAATTATTGTGAGAGATGTCACCTTAAATGTTGCAATTCTCTAGTAAATTCTCATACAGTATAAAATTGTTATAATCTAAAATATTATGACAATTAAATACAATAATTAGGCACAATTAACAAACATAGCCTAGATTATAATGAAAGTTTTGAATTAAATATTATCCAAATAATAATTAAGGATGACCCATCAGTTAGTCTTATATACAAATTCTAATTATATAAAATATTATTTATAAAAACTAAAAATAATATTGTATTAAACTGTTTTTCTTGTGTTTTTAAACATAAACTCAAAATTGCAATTTTATATATGTAGAAAATGATTAATTTATTAAAATTTTAGTATAAATACGGTCTCTTTGTGGTGGTCCAATATCAACGGACATATTTACACACAAATATTTTGTATATCATCCCACGAGTTTATTTTTAAAAATATTTTTAAAAACAATGCAAAGATTATTTTAAAATTTAAATATAGCATTCCACTCTATATAAATTAAATTGAATCCGAGAAAATATGAAATGAAAAATAAATAATTTAAACAATGGTAATAATTTTTATTTACATTTTAGTAAATTTGTTTTTAAGTATTATTAGTATTTATAGTATTTTATTATAAAAGAGAGCATTTAAAGAGCAGTAAATAATGGAAATAATGTCCAGCTAACATCATTATTAACAAAAAATATTGTAAACAATGAACAAGTAATAAAAAAAAAAATTTTAAATAAAAAAAAATTGACCATAAAAAAATTGGTCAAAACTCAAATATACCATAAAAAAATTAATGAAGTCACCATAAAAAATGGTCAAATTCAAAACATACCTCTGATTATCTCCGAAGGTACCAGACATTCAATCAATTCTTACCTATAATTGTTTCATAAATATTATTGAGAGCACACACTTTTACCATATTTACCGCATGCTCACTTACGTCTACACATTCAACACTACCTATGGCTATATTTTGGCCTTTGAATATTTTAAATCCTATGCTCGTTGAATTATATTTAAGTGTATAATCCATATAATTTCTATAATATACACGTCTTCACACCGAATTCCTGGAATATATCGAATTCAATTAAAACTCAATTAAAAAATTCACAAAAAATTCATACCTTAAAGCCTTAAGCAAACGCAATTAACCGAATAAGTTGATAAAATCTAAAAAACAAATAAAAAATTATGATTAAAGATTGTAGGTAAATCATTATTGTATTTTTAAATATGGTTTGTCTATACAAGGCACAAGTAAGAATGGAAACCGTGGAAATTATCCGTAAATTATTAAGGTAAAAAAAAAATATTTTATTACGATTTTTTATTACAATTATTTTTCTAAATAAATTTCTTATATAATAATAATAAAAATATACACACACAATATTGGGTATTATACAGGAATTACAAGGACACTTTAGTAAAAATTTGTTATTTAAAAAAATGGACAATATTTTGCGGTAATAAAAATTAATTTTTTTAAATTGCTGAAATTTGCTCGAGCCTCATTGCTTGTCTCAATTATATTTTCTAAATATTTATTTGTAAATGCAAATTAGAAGGAAATTTTTTTTTTTAATATTATTTTTGATCCTGTTAATAAAAATATTGAAATTTTTTTTTTTTGTGCATATTTTATTACATTAGATTTTTTTTTTTCGAAATTCCCTGAAAATTTTCACTTTTTTTTTAAATATTTTATTGTTAATACTTCGAAGAATAATTTTGGAGAAAAAAAAACACAAATTCTTTGTCCTTTTATGAATGTCCTTTTTTCCTTTTTCTTTTGTTAAAAATCTGAATTGTCCATTTGTTTATGTTGAAAAATTTTTAAATGAATGGTAGAAAACAATAATAAATAAAATTAAATTGCATAAAAATTTATTTTTAAAATTATGATGTAAGATTGTTTAACACAAAAGAATGAAAATAATAGAGAAAGAAATAGTTGTTCATGCCAATTATGTGATACCAATACTTACATAAAAGAATTACCATACCGCCAAGAATTTGAGCAATGCGGATTGAATTGGTTTCAACATACTGATTATTATAACTAAATTATTTTTTAAGACAACCCCTAAAAAGTTGCAGAATGCCATAGTTTTAAAAACAAACTTAATTTGTCTATACAAAATTTTGATTTTGGAGCTATAATAATTTCCAAAATTCTTTCTTTATAATTTTTTTCTGAAAATGTACCGGAGCCATACCCTTATCAAATCGCTACTAACATCAAATCCAAATTGAATAGGGTACATTCTACCAAATTTCCGAATTATTAAAATTCAATGCGTTGTCGCTGATAGATGGGCAGAGATACGGTGTCTATGTGACTAAATCAACTTAGAATTTAATCTTAAGCAAAATTATATATTAAATATGTCTTCATTTTACATCTTTTTTCTTTAAGCATTGCAAAGATAATATTTTACGACAACTTACGACAATAAGTCGTAAATTCATAATACCTTTAATACGTAATATGTTGGTATACGAGGGTAAATAAAATTAACATTATATCTGGTCTTAGATATATATGAAGATCTTATGCAATTTCGTATTAACACATACCTCTATTCAAATTAAATACAAAAAAAAAAGAATATTTAAACTATTGTTTATTGTTTTTTTTTTCTGGTTTGGTCATATTTAGGTAGTTAAGTCGAATTTCGAAACACATACATATGAGGCATACCTGACATACTATATACACCGAATTCGCCTTATTCAGAATTTCTTCAAATATATTTTGCATATTTTTAATTTACATAATAGTTGTTAGTTTGAAAAAACAAAAAAAAACAATAAAAAGAATACTTAGGTCCTTTTTACACTTTTTAAATAAAATTTCAGAAGTCATAAAAAATTACATCAGATATACCTACTGATGATAAGCTGCAGTATCTTTAAATATATATTTCATAATTTTATTTGTATCATTTTGCAATACTATACCTGCACGCACTACAATTCACATTAATGTTATGTTATTATACGAAACCAAGTTTATATTGTATTCCAGCAAAAGTTTCTTCATGTAACACGTTGCTAAGACAAGACTGCCCATTAGATTCGCACATTCTAAAAATTTATCAGGTTATGGTGTTGAGCTAAGTCTCTAGCTATACACGTCCTAATTCTACAAGCCTACACTTCGAGAAA
Organism: Condylostylus longicornis; assembly: GCF_029603195.1. Classification (NCBI taxonomy): domain Eukaryota; kingdom Metazoa; phylum Arthropoda; class Insecta; order Diptera; family Dolichopodidae; genus Condylostylus; species Condylostylus longicornis. The sequence continues at coordinate 4,053,597 of NW_026578045.1, forward strand.
TCTACATCTTAGCTAAAATATATGATTTTCTAAGATTTCATAAACCTAGAATTTGAAAGATCATCAGAGAATCAGCGATGAAATCGAGGTTATTTTCATACCAATACAATCTATCTTATTGTGATTTTATATGTTTAATAAGCACACTCCCTGGTATCGTCTAAATTCACTAACAGCATGATCTAATCTGAACTCAAATTATAAGAATTCACAAAAAAAATGACAAGGCACTACATTACAAGAAAAAGAAAGCTAAATCTCTTGAACTCCGCTTTAGGTCGAATTATCAGTGGCTCTACCATATTAGATGTAATCTGAATTTCAGTGTATACTAAGTATTTCCAAAAAAACTGCTGAAACAAACTCAAATTACAAATTTTTTTCTCTATTCAAAATAACAATTTAACAATTTTTTAGTTAAAATAACAGTTTTTTATTATTAAATCAACAATTTTTTTTTTATTACAATTTAATTATGTTCTAAACCATAATTAAAATTTTTTTAAATTTAATAATTAGTAACTTAAATTAAATAATTTGTTATTAATAAAAATATTAAAATTTAATTTTAAATCTAATTCTAGTTTGTTAGGTGTGTAATTATGAAAAATTTCAATATTTTGCAAATATAATTTGCGTATTTAATACAAAAACTTCTGCAACACAACACGTATTTTAATTATTCTACAACTATGGTGTATATCATTATCATAGAATGTACTTAATCCAAAATTTTTTAAAATTTTTTAAAAAAATCAAGACGATTTCATATATGAGCTTGTTTTTTTTTTTTTTGAAAATGATATAAGTCCATTTTTCAAAAAGAACTAAATTAATGGTAATTTTGATGAGCTATTGACACCTTATCTCCACAATTATAATCACAATTTCAATAGAGTTCTAATTTAGGCATAAAACAAACAAATTATATTATTATAGCCAATATTTTTTAAATTGACTCAAATGCAAGCCTTGTAATTATCTCAATATATGAATAAAATAGATTTATAACACTTTCAAAAAAAAAAAACCAGCTCATTATGTAGATGGTTTGCTCCCGTAAAAATTTTTATTAACATTATTATTAAAACTTTAACAGTTTGGGGATTCTTAATAATATTTGGACATTAATATCAACAAGAAAATAATTAAATTAATTAATTAAATAATTCGTAAACACAATTGAATCTTAAATTTTTTTTTATGAAAATAATTTCGATGAACAATCATTTGGTTTATTAAATGGCCAAAAATCAATTTGTTTTCGATCATATTCAATACAATTTTCAATTTGACATTTATCATCAATTAATTCTCGCCCATCTTCAAATTCTTCATCTTCTACTGGTGATGAACAATTAAATATTGTTTTAAATTGTTTTGTATATTTAATTTCATTAAAAAAATAATTTTCACCCGAATCATTAAATAATTCTTCATTTTTATATTGTATAAAATTAATAAAAATAAATTTTAATAAATTTATATTTTCATTATTTTCATTATTATCAATAATTGTTTTATTATTTAATATTTTTTCAATTAATTTGATTTCTGTATATAAACCAGAATTTTTATTTTCAATATCAAATATAATATTTTGTATTAATAGATTTTGTTTAATTAATTCATTAAATTTATAAAAATTTAAATTAATATTTAAACAATTTGAAATTTTTTCTTTTAATTTAATTGATATTGTATTATAGACATTTTTAGCTACAATATCCCATAATTCATAACCAATTGTATTATAATAATATATATATGGTTTATTATTATATATATGAAGAATTTTATTATCATAATTACCCATTATTAATTTTATTTGTATATCATTATAATTATTACGATTTATAATAATATTTTTATATGCTATTTTTAATATATTATATATATTTAAATAATATTTATTTAAATTAATATTAATATTATTAAATTGATTTAATATATTATTTATTATAATATTATTATAATTATTAATAATAAATCTTTTAATATTAATTTCATTTAATATATCATTTGATATATTAATATTAAAATTATATGATTTTTGTAAAATTTCATATGAATATTCAAAATCATTTAAATATGTTAAAAATTTTTCACGTTCATTATGATTTTGGAAATTTATCGACCATAAACGATTTAAAACAGCATAACGATAAAATAATGTTAGATCATTATCAAAATTATATAATTTTCGAATATGTCTATATTTAAAATAATTAATTAATGTACGTTTATCAGTTGTATCAATTATTTCAATAATTTTTTTTAATATTTCATATTTTGGTATATTAATTATATAATTTTTAAAATTAAATTCATTTTCAATTATATTAAAATATAAATTCCAATTAATATTTATTGATGGTATTAAATTTAATAATTCATTAATTGATATTAATTGTATATTTTCATATGATATACCAAGAAACATTGTTTCTAATATATATTTAACATTAAGACTTATAAATTTACGATTTAATTCTAAAATTTCTGTTATATTTTCATGATAATTTCCAGCAATTAATTCTTCTTCAATTTCTGTTTCATTTGTTGGTATATCATTCATATTAAACATTAAATCAATTGTATTATTAAATTTTAATTTTGTATATATTAATGGATTATAAAAATTATAAAATCTTGTTAATTTTGTAATATCATCGGATGTTATCTCTTCATTTGAATTCGAATCAATAAATTTTAAATCATCAATTTGTTCAATTATAAATTGTATTCGTTTTAATTTATTATCTTCACTATCTTTTAACATTTTTAAATTACTTAAATACATATCACGTACTTTAAATTCAGCTTCAATTATTGGATTATTTTCAATAAATAATTTTTCAACTAATTGTGTCATTTTATTATTTGAATTTGGTAATTTAGAACTAGAGGTTTGATGAAAATTACCAGTAGAATATTGAAGAAAATCATCACATGGATTAATAGTTAAATTAGTCTGATTTATTATTAAATTTATATATGATTCCAAATGTTTTTGTTGATCTGATATATTTGAATTGATTTCTGAATTTGTTTCCAGCGATAATTGTGCCGGAATTTTTATAGTACATTCTGATATTAGAATAGTTAATAATATTATTAGTTTATTGGAAAAATTCAACATTTTCGTTATTAATTGAACAGAAATTACATGGATTAAGACGACGTATATAATTGAGAAATTTTAAAATAATTTCAAAATTTCAGCTTTAATCTTAATGTTATGAAAACTCAATGAGTACTAAAATATTTTCAAATAGAAATAAGAGAGAGAGAGAGTGTAAGATTAAAAAGAACATTTTTCAATTAAGTTCAAGGTTTTTTTTGTTTGTTGTTTTTTGTATTTGAGAAATTTTTTTAATTAAAGAAAATTATCTTAATAATTAGTGATTAAATTGAAAATTTAGAATGAATTTTTTTCTCTGTGTATTATGTGTGTTTCTTAGTTAATACCCTAAACTTGAAAATGTCGAAGCAGAAGAATTATTTAAGAATTGATAATTAATATACAGCAATGTTACCCGATGTATTTGTTTGTTGGCCCCCTTTGGAAGAGAACATGGCATGAATCACTTCAAAATATCCGAGCAAATGACATGTATTACTTGTATAACACAATTTTTTTATTAAAAAAACGTCTTAGTTGGCAAAATATGAGCCTATTGCCTTCTTGTTTTTTTCTCTTTTTTCCTCCGATTATGAATACTATTTGTACCACAAGTGCAGTAAGGCAGCCCCAGACCAGATTGGATATAACCTGAGACGAATAAAGTGCCAAAAATGCCGGCCTGCTGTCCGAGAACATCATACCATACAAAGAATTCAGTTAGTGTTTCAGATGAACTAGAGATTTCGGACATAGTCATAAGATTTAATGAAGAAAGTTCAAAAGAGTTTTGTCATTGGAACTCTTCGGGCTCGTAATATATCGTTAAAGCCCTTTCTAATGTCAGCTGAACTTTGTCAAATAAATTCAATACAACACTTTTTTATTTAAATTTTTAAGAACTAATTGAATGGAGGCCCCAGTAAAGATTTTGAAGAGCCTGTGAACGTATTGTCGAATTTAGTCATTTGGTGCAATGATCTTTAAATAGATCTTACAAAACTTTACGACATTTTGTTTCAAAACATGTTTAACTATCGATTTTGTATTGCGTCGAAAATTTTCATTGACATCTTGAGGCTCGTATTTTGCCCAATTTTCTTCAAGAATCGTGGGATTGAACTTGTTTAACTAGCATATTTTCGTAATGAAGTGTAGGGTATATAAACAACATCATCTCAATTTAAAATTCTAATTTTTTTGGTATATAGAAAACGCTATTTTAATAATTATAATATTGATAATGTCATCAAGTCAACGACTTTGATTACAAAGAAACGTTTCTGTATACTGAAGAATATTTAAGACAATTTTGAATTCAAATATAATTGGAATAACATTGTAAATTAAGATTAATGTATATAAACAGTGTGTGTATGTACATATATTTTGTGATTATTACATAATAAATTATTTTTGTAAACACAATGATGAAATAATCATTTATTTTTCTTGGTCGCAATAAGTTTCTTTTGTACAATAAAAATTTTTATAGAGATTTTTAAGGAAAAGGGTTACGAAATTACTAAAAATAGAGGGAATACATATATTGGGTAATTCGGAACTAGTATCAAAGTCCCCTGGAAACAATATTGTTCGTGTAATGGTACGAAATTTCGGACGTCAAACCGTAGTTTTGGTGAGGTCAAAGAAAAACAGAATGAACAAATTTTGTTTAAAATATCCATCACAGCTACGAAGTTGTTGAGCCTTGAAAATTGTGTTGCTTACAAGTTTTTTTATTAAATTAATAGAATTAAATAATGCTAATGTATATCAGACTTACCGTTTTCGAGTAACAGCTGCTTAAGCATAAAATTTTAAATTAAAAAGCACGACTCAACTCGAAGAATATTCTTACGTAAAAATCTTCAAGAAATTCGGCCAAAAGAATTTTAATACCATTTCCGGACCATTCCATATTAGAAGATATTAATATTTTCGGAATCGGAGGAGGAGCAGTGATTTATTTATATTATTCATTATAAACGTTTGCTGAACATTAAAGCCTCAATCTCGTTTAACAAAATTTTAATTATTAAAGCTTTAATAAAACACCCTATACCATAAGGGATTTTAATATTCATTAAATTAATTATATATAATATTATTTTTACATATAGATCCCTTATCAGTATTACATGTGCGGAACCACCATATCAATTCGTTTTTGTTTTTAATTTTAGTATAGGAAAGTACATAACAATGATCATCATTCTGTTCTACAAACAAAAATATGACATTATAGAAAAAGGTCATACACACTATACAATGTATTGAGAATTTTTAGATTTTGACTTTATTTTTTTGAATTTTTGAACTTAACGACCTACATACATGTGGAACATTTTCCATCTGACTGAGAATTCTTTTTACAATATAATGCAAACTAATTAAGTTCATTTGCTTTAGTTGAACTAAGATGCTGTTCAAATAAGTATTTTTATTTTCATCACAATTAAAAATTAAAATTTTAAGTGAAATATGAAATGTTAAAATTGAATAAAAGTAGACCAATTTAATATATAGAATGAGATTTAAGGAACTTAATAAAAATTAAAGAAAATTTTAACATTTATTGTTATAAAATTAATTTTTGAAAAGAAAGTGTAAGAATTTTACGAAAATTTAACAAACTATTGTGAATGTACATATAAGCAATAAAATTTTCTTGATAACTATTATAATACTGGAATATATGAGTTGCTGTTAGACTAGTTCTAAAAATATGAAATAATGAAATAAAAATAAAAGCATAAACGATTACAAGATTTTAAGTATATTATGTGTAGCCGATTAAAAATAATATTATTAATTGGAAATTTTTAAATTCAAGAAGAATGAGAAACCAATCAGAGGCTAATAACTACAATATGATATTCACGGGTACCAAATTTAAAATATACGAAATATACAAAATGTGGAATGACATTTTAAATTCTAAGCTAATGAAATTTTACGAAATTGGAAATTATTGAATTTTTACATTATGTTAACCATTCACTATTATTATTGGCAGTATTGTTTCAAAAAAAAAAAAAAATCCAGTTCAACGACCGGCTCATCTCAAAAATAAATGAAAGGATAATATCGTAATTATTATTAAATTTATATTAGATATATTAGATTTACATAGCGTTTCTTAGCTTGTGATATATATACGTAAATTATGTACAAATTATTATATTTATTAATTAAGAGAATTGTATTGTAAGTGTACAGATCAAATTTACAAGTTGCATTTTAATTGGATTATAATGTAACATTTGAGTTTAACAATTTTCATCAAATAAATCATACCACTCTATGTTTCTCTGATCAAGTAATCATATGACTCTAAAATAAATAACTTACAGTATGCCATTATAAAATTTCTTGATATTCATTGAGCATGTCCTTATACATTTTTATAGCACACGCATACTCAAATAAAATGCCTTCTAATGCTTTATAATTTCCATAAATTCATTTTTATAAATTCATTGTTCATTTAATAAATTCATTTTAAAGTTTGAATTTTTTCATTCATTAATTTCATATTGTCTTTTTTTTTTTTGTGTGTGAATTGCAACAATTTATTTAATTATTTTTATTTTATTTTATTATTAAGCTTTATTGGTAAGACTTTTAATGAAATCTACTCACGATTTGAAATTTTTTTAAATTTTCTTTAACAAAATGCAAAATTATTTGTTTTCAATTCAGTCAGAAATTTATAAATACAATTCCGATGCAATAAATTTTCGCCTAACACTATGCAATCTAATTTGATTGAAAATTTAATTCAATCAATGTTATGCTAGTAAATCACATACTAGCTAGTAAATTGCGATAATTTTAGTTTTGATTTCAATTTTTGTTAATTTTTTGATTTTACTCAACACGAATTTATTTGCCATTTTATATAAATTAAAAAAAAGGCGTTCTAAATTGCATTTGCTGAAATGCTTTCATAATAGATTCCCGTAATACAAAATCAAATAATATTAGGAGCAAGTGCAAGTAGGAAAAAGCGAATTTTTATATATGTATCTTGGATAATTATTCACCAAATATCTCTTTTTAAAAATCCTTGCACTGATTATAGGGAAGCTGTTGCTGAATATTGTCTGAATATTGTCTGTTAATGTGGCTGAATATTGTCAATATGTAACAGAGTCTTCATAAATAGTTGACTCTTTTATAATATTTTTGAAATTTTCATAATCATTATGCATATAATGTACGTATGACTTTGCGCATTATTTCACGTCGTCACTCTCAATATCGTACCACCAAATTTTCTCTTTTAATGACGTCTTAGAATTGATATTAGCAGAATTCTGAATTATCTTTGATTTTCCAAATAAGACACCATGATTAAGTTTTGTTTGATTCAATTTGAATTTATTTCCAATTGCTGTCTGCTATAATTTTTATAAATTACTAAAATACATATCACGTATTTCAAATTCAATTTAATATTTTCAACTAAAACTGTATGATTTAATATAAAATTTGAATTTTTAGGGTACACTTACAATCACCTAAAAACTACTCAAAATTACCCAAAATTACTCGCAGTAATACTCAAAAAAGAAATACTTAAATTAGTACTATATTTAGTACACTAAATAAGTTGGTAATGCTCTTAAATGTATAATTGTATACAATATATTCTTTTATATAGCTATACGCATATTCTGAACTCGATAGTTACTCATTAAAGTTAACTCTTTCACACTACTACAGTTTATTATTCGGAGAGAACTAAAATAACCTTAAAATTTTTTCAAAATTATTCTATAGGTAAATACGAGTATTTATAAAATATTGAAAAAATTTTCAAAACAAACACTTAAAAAGTTAATTTATATAATCTCAGTTACGACCACGACCATATATATACTATTCGGCAAGTATACGAAAAATGGCTACTCTAAAGAGTTTAAGAATTAATTCTAAGAAATCATATGTCGAAAATTTGTTAAAGAAATTAAACACGTTGTTGTTATTTCAAAATGCTTAGTAAATAATAAGTGGTTACTTTGAATATTTTTGGCGACAAAATCTATAGTAAATTTTGCAGCTGACTTATTTTTTAAATTCCACAATATGTTCATATATACATATGTGGCAGCCGTTAAAACTATATCGGCATTTCTTTAAATTTTTAATTTAAACACTGAAAACACTTCTAAAATGAGATTAAAAAATTAGTCGCCAATTGCCTACCCAAGTAGCCGATATTGTTGATAGAAAATAAAAATAATATGTTGTTTCTCTAGTCATTTCCGAAAGGATAACGAAAAAAAATTAAAAATCACAGAAATCAAAAAATTAAAGAACAAAGAAATTGTTGTTAATTCAAGAATTTTTTTTTTTATTTCAACAATTTTTTTTTTTATTTTAACAATTTTTTTTATTTATTCTCTAAATAAATATGTACGAGTAAAGTACACACATTTGAAATAACAATAGCAGTCAAGAATAGGAAAAAAGAAAAAAATAACAAGACCTCCTAGACAGGTTAGACCACAAATAAGAATTCTTAAAGGCAGCGCAGTGAGGGTTTTCGGGAAAGAGAAGAAAAAAAAAACAGAAAACCTATTAATAACTGTCGATTTGTTGATTTTTTATATTTTCTTTTTTTTTTTGCTTAAAAATCTGTTTGTGTTTTTGTTTATTCCTTCAGGATATTTTTCTAAAATTCAAATGTAAAGTAATTTGCATTTGAAATGAATAATAAATCTTTTTTTTTTCTTTGCAAAGCTAAAAAAAAATCAACTGAATTTTTAAATGACGAACTTGATTCTCACATGTAAATCGTTTCTGATGATTTTCGTGTACAGTGAACAAAGAATAAAGGATAATGAATTATTAGAAAAACTGATTTTTAAATAAAATGTGAAAAAAGAGAAACCATCAATATTTGACACAAAATATGAAATTTTTAAAAAAAGAAAAAAAAATACCATAGCCATATACAAAATAAATAAATAAATAAATAAACAAATATAAAGGATGTCAAAAGAAAAAAGGATATTTTTAGATGCGCGTAAATTCTATTATTAAAACACGATACGAATTATACGATCAATATATAGAATAGTCGTTTAGTTCTATGAAAAAAAGAGCAGTCTTTATAAGAAAGACAATTGAATTGAAAGAAAATTAAATTTGTGTATTAAGTTCTTTGTGGTGGATAAGGTTGCCATATACCAAAATTATTTTAGTATTATCGGAAGTGCATTAAATTTCAAAAGTATCTAGGGGGTTTCAGCCAAAATTTTAATTGTGTATTCAAGATATGTCGCTATATTTGAAAATCTTTGAAGATATCGAGTAATAGGGTCGATGGTATATGAACAAAAAAAATATCGTTTCAATAAATTTCACAAATATTTTTTATGAAAAAGATATTGTCACTCGAAAATATTGATCGAAAAGTACTTTGAAACGGGATAAAAGAAAAGAAAGGGGGGAAGTTTCTTGGATTAAGTAAAATTTAACTTTTTAAAAATATAAATTTTAAAATAATTTTTAATATAAAAATTTACGATCTAAACACAAAAATATCTTATATCGTAAATTTATATCGTAATTTTTTTAACTTCGATTAGTTTGTTTCGTATTCGAATTTTCTGAAAAAATTAGTGAATTCTTAAATTTTACAGAAAATTGGATTTAAGAATCTACTCTTGCAATTTTTAAAATTAATGTAACAATAAGCTACGGCTTATCTAATCTTATCGTAAATCAAACTAAATATCTTTAACATCTACAATAGAAAGGTTACTTTATTAACTCTAATTGCGCCTTTTACTATTCTTATAATCACTTTAAACACTATAATATTGGTAATCTTTTTAAATTTCTTCTTTAAATATCATAAAGATTTTTATATCATTTAATTGTTTTCTTTAAAAAATTATATAATCGAAACAAGGGGGACAATAAAGAAGTCAAGATTTATATGATTTCGAAATGAACAAAATATTCACAAAATGTTAAATCGTTACAAATAACTTTACGATCATAAATATTATTTTTCTAAACTTTTTCTTATTATAAATTTAACCTCTTAGACTAATCAATTTTATATGCAATACACAATTAAAATTCACAAGATTTCTAATATTTTTTTGACAATAATTCCCTATTCCTTACTTGAAACCACAAAATAATTTTTACCCTAAATTCTTAAAAATTCTATTTTTTTAACCCCTTTCTACACTCACTGCTCTTTTTTTTTTTTTTTTTTGAACATAATCTGTTTATGGAGGGAACAAAATAAATATCAGGTTTTTTCCCCTATTCTATTTTGATTTGATAAAAAAAAATGTTGTTTAAATCGATTTATCATCATTACACAATTTTTGCATATATAAAAATTACAATGACAAGAAAAATCAAATATAGTAACAAAAGATGTCAAGATGATAATAGCAAGTTAGCCCAACAAAAAAATTACTTAAGATTCAAACAACTGATTAAAATTTTAGACAGGTTCGTCTCTAATTCTATATTTGTTTGAATTATCAATTTACATAAATATAAATTGAATTTATGAATTTAAAAGGGGTGCTATTATGTAGTAGCGGTGATCCGACTAATTGTAGGATATTTGAAATATACTTTTGTGATTATTGCTAAACAGGTTGCGACGGAAATTGTGAAGAGGCCTTTTTGGTTAGCATTTGGAAATTAAATTTATGTAGAGATTGTAGATTCCAAATACTCCAAGATAAAGGTGCACCGCGACCTAGGTGTGTTACTAGTCTTACAACACCCCTTCGAGACCAACCCTCCTGCTGAATTCGAGTAACTTGGAAGGTCCGGCAGAAGGCAGATCCACCCATGTGAGCAAGTAGTTTCCCAGTATTTTCCTTTTTCTGCGGATGACGACCTCCCATTCTCCCAGGAGGTCTACAACAACCTCCTCGTCCACCTTGCAAAATCTACAAACACTTTCACTTTCTAGTCCCAGCTTCCTCTAAGGCGACAATGCCCCGTCGAGATACAGGTGAGAATTCTCATCTGATTTTTGCACAATCCTATGATTTTCCTAAAGCGTTCTTAGTGGTAATCTCCCAACAGCGCTCCGAACCAAGATTTATATAATATGGTACCATATTTTAAATTCATGCTTCTTTAAGGGAAGCTCTGAATAATCCATTAATTAAGCGTTATAGAAATTTTATGCAGGAAGAAATTCAAAACATTTAAGATTTATAAGGGCCAGAGCCGTAAAGTAGCACAAAATTTATATGACAGTCTAGTCACTGCCCCCGTAGAAGATAGATGTGCATAAGAGAATATGATACTTCGTATCGCTGAATTATTGTCCAGTACTCCAGAAATCCAGTAGTATTTTTAAAGCTTCTGTGGAAAATTTCCTTGAGTATATTAGAAGAAAGACCTTCGTATGGCTCACCTCTATAATCCGCCTTGCAAGGTTTTATTTCTTCTTAAGCAGGACAACAAATTACCTCCACTTTGGATCTTGATTGTGATTTTCATTTTGCCTTATTTTGAAAATATTTTTGTAACCTGTTTGTTATTTGCAACATCCTGTAGCTTCCCTATTTTTTGGATGTTATAAATGTAACGTGAAACCACATAATACAAATTTACTACTAAAAGTACCCTTAATTTGTTATAATATTAAAGATAGAGGGTTAAATTAAGTGAAAACACACAAAAAATAAAATTATTGATTATTATTTTATTTATGAATATCAATTTATTATTAAAAGAGTAAAAAATTTAAAAAATATTAAAAGTTTCTTATATGTACAAGCGATTATGTTAATTAGAATTGAATCTCGGCAGGATATTGATATTAGAAATTTGAATATTGCGAGAACTATGAGAAAATTTCGTGCTCTTTGTGCTTTTGTTTTCAATATTGAGAATTGTGTGAAATTTTAATAATCAATATAATCAGCTTATATGAATTCCAAATATAGAAATTAATTTAAATTTCACAAAAATGTTTAATGAAATGTTAATAGAATTTTAATATTGACTGATCTGTAAAAATATTTCATTCTATTATGATCAATTGAAATAAATATTTACATATATGGGAAATCAATGATTTAAAAATCAAGAGAATTTGCACATCAAATATATTAATGATAATAGAATTTGATTGAAGCAAATAATTCTTTGGAATTTGTTTTGATCTCGTTGCCTTAAATTGAATTTAAAGTATAATATTTTATGCTTTATAGGTGTTTTAAGGCACACATTTAAGGTAAAATGATCGTATTTGTCCATAAAGAACTACAAAAACTGTGTAAAATATATAAGGAATGTATTCAAAGGGGATCTCGTTTTGCTTTTTGCTTTATAGTTTCCTGAAGGATAGCAATGAAATTATTAAATTTATAATGCTTCATATTTCGTCAGCTACTTAAATAAATTAGTACTGTGCCATTTCTAAACCTGTTAATGGCTAAAATTATTGTTTTCTACGTCTTTTTCAAATTTCTAAATCAGTGGTTAATAGCCTACAATTCACTATGTAAACAAAGAATAAGCTGTATGGGTCAACAAGTAATTAACCCATTTAATAATTAAAAGTGATCCAATTTATATGTATGGTATGTGTATGTTGTGTTTGGTCATTGGTATTTTTGGGTACAAATAAAATTATACAAATATTTTTGATTTAAATATGTTGAATTTCATATGTTTGGAGACTGTTTTAAGCCTATTTCATGAATATTATAAAAAAAGTATCGTCACAATACTACTTGTTAGCAATGGAATCTCCTACCTCCCCCCCTCCCTTCCCCCTCTCACTAACCCGCCTTGAAATATGACATCTTGGAATATAACATTCACAGTTTTAAAATTAAAAATCTAAAAATTTCTAAAGAAAAGATATTTAGAAATTGGTAGCATAATTTCTCCATAGCCAAATTTTAGTAATAATTCAGTTTTGATTTACTGCAGTGTATATCAAATTACCGAAAAATATACATGCATATTATACACGTATATATAAATACAACTACCTGCTACAAGCAAACCGAGTTTATAATTTCCAAGAAAATAAAATAAAAATTATAATTTTTTATCTGTCTGGCAGAAATTAGTCAAAATATAACAGATACGACGATTTAGTTGCTCTCCTACACATATATACATGTACCTATAATTTTGCATCAACCATTATAAACAAATTTCAGTAACAGCCCAAAAAAAAAATATGAAATAATGAAAGAAACCCCTGCCAGTATTACAAAAAGAAAATAACAGCAAGATCAAATCAACAAAAATTTCAAAATTAAATAGAAATTAAATATACAAATCGGGTATAAAATTGTGTGATATTGTTGTGGACTTTTATTCAATTTATAGGAGGTAATTAATTATTTCCAAATGAAATGGTCCCATATGTATATATATATATATTTTTAATATGATCCTTTATTCTGATTCGTACATACTTATACAGTGAATTGCAATATTAACCTTAAAACACGATTTTCATTTTAAAAAGAAAAAAAAATATAATTTTTGATCTTGAGACATCATGTTGTTGTGTCGGTGGTACAAACAGGCAAAATGAGTAGCACTTAAAATATTTTGGAATTTAAATCTTGCGAAAAATGCGTTTTTATTTTTTCACCTTGCTTGTTACTATTTTTTTTCTCAAATTTTTAGTTTCTTTTGTAAAAATAAAGGGCATAACTAACCGTACCGCCGCAAATTAATGTTTATGCAGTAAGAGAGAAAGTAAAAATTTTTAATAAATATTGTAGGCGTTTTTTTAACATTTAAAAAAATTATATTTGTCATTCCATTTTATTTTTTGTTTTTGGAAGATCATCTTGCCACTTCGCTTTAAGGATTGGTTTGGTTTGATTTAAAAATAAAACAAAAAAAAAAAAATGTGGCACATGTGTTCATTTGCGGCAAAGATTTCGTTTTCAATTTTAAAATTTTCAAAATTTTAAAATAAAAATTTTCTGCTTTCCATTTTCTTGATAAATTTTGTCCTTTTAAAAATTAATCTTATTCTAAATTTAAAAATTATTAATGTTCAAGAGTTTCAAGTCACGCGTCTTACAAAAACAAAAAAATTATATAGTTGTATTTAAAACGAATTACGTGCGTTAATTATTGTTGTAAGAAATAAAAACAAACCGCTCACTTTGAATTTCAATTTATACGAAAAATCGTTAAAATTTGAAAAGTAAGTCTGTCTGGAACACCATTTTCATAAAATGTTGCTAAAATATAAAAATTTGTCTGTCTGGAACGCTATTTTTAAGAAATTTCGTTAAGATATGAAATTTTGTCTGTCTAGAACGCTCTTTTTAAGAAAAAATTGTTGAAATATGAAAATTTGTCTGTCTGGAACGCTCTTTTTCTGAAAATTTGTTAAAATATGAAAAATTTGTCGGTCTGGAACATCATTTTCATGAAATTTTGCTAAAATATAAATATTTCTTTGTCTGGAACGCTCTTTTTAAGAAAAAATTGTTGAAATATGAAAATTTGTCTGTCTGGAACGCTCTTTTTCTGAAAATTTGTTAAAATATGAAAAATTTGTCGGTCTGGAACATCATTTTCATGAAATTTTGCTAAAATATAAATATTTCTTTGTCTGGAACGCTCTTTTTAAGAAAAAATTGTTGAAATATGAAAATTTGTCTGTCTGGAACGCTCTTTTTCTGAAAATTTGTAAAAATATGAAAAATTTGTCGGCCTGGAACACCATTTTCATGAAAATTTGCTAAAATATAAAAATTTGTTTGTCTGGAACGCTCTTTTTAAGAAAAAATTGTTGAAATATGAAAATTTGTCTGTCTGGAACGCTCTTTTTCTGAAAATTTGTTAAAATATGAAAAATTTGTCGGCCTGGAACACCATTTTCATGAAAATTTGCTAAAATATAAAAATTTGTTTGTCTGGAACGCTCTTTTTATGAAAAATCGTTAAAATATGAAAAATATGTCTGTCTGGAACGCCATTTTAATGAAATTTTATTAAACTCAATTTTTAAATTAATCGTTTTATTATGAATTATTTAGGATCTTATTGAATTAAAAGCTCTCATTACATTATTTCGAGTTTCTTGAATATTAAGCAACAAAGACCTAATTTTCTAATTTTGTTCAAAATTGCATCCAAATTATATTCGAATGAGTTTTTTAACCTTAATTAATTCAAAGAAATTACGAAATGACCGAAATTGCTATATCAAAATAATTATTAAAGCTAGCGATATTTTAAATACTAAAATTTTAAATATATGAATGAAATTTGAACACTTAGAAATATTAAAAAATAATGGGAAAAAGTGAATTTCTCCTATACATTTCTGCCATTTATTTCTATTGGATTTTTTTCTTTCCTACTTTTATTTTGATTCAAATGGAAATTGATGAGTAAATCAGCAACTTGTTTTTAGGAAAATCGTAATCTTTAGTTTTTTTTATTCTTATATTCTATATTTTTCTTGAATTAAAATCTTTTTTAAATGAATGACTATAATTAAAGTAATTACTGTTGTGGTACAATAAAAAGATAAAAAACCGAGCCAGATGTATATTGATAATTTGAGATTAGGTTAGATGTACTGTGATTGCGGGCACAGTGTAAACACTCCATGTAGTAAAATTTCGAATGCAGCAACATTTCAGACCAAATGTACAACTGCATACTGAATACTTGTTGCACTGTGCAAGAGCAAAAAATTATATTGTGCTCACATTTATTTTATTTTAACGAGTCCATTTTCATTAGTTAATGGTTAGTTATAGAATTAAAATTGCAAGCGTGCAACCTTTTCTCAATATTATAATTGAAGTTTTTTTTTGTAGATGATTTTTCACAAAAAAAAAATTTATAAAACGGGCAATGATAATAAATTATTATAAAAATTATTTAAAAAACAAAAATACAAAAAAAAATTCAAATATTATAAAGAATTTATGACCGGAGGGTTTTTTGTTCAAGAGAGAATTTTTGGACTTGTTTTTTTTAAGAACAATTCACTTATATAATTTACCAAAAAATTTGTTATACTGAGCATCCTGAGCAAAATAAAAATTTTGTTAAGTATAAGAATTATGCAAGGTGTTTGTAATTAAGTGAACATTTTCACAAAAAAAGATTTTAGTGTAAAATTTTTATGGTACTTTAATTATATTTGAAATTTATGCAATCTCATTTTTTTATGGAATAAAAATAAAAATATCATCATTTGAATTTTTATAACAAGGCATAATGAGTTCTTGAATTGATTAAAAATTAATTTTTTCCCCTTTTATTTTATGATTTTTATAATTGTTATATACTTGTATACTTGTAATAATAATTAGAAAATTATATCGTTTTTTTTTTACGCAAAAGGCATTCTAGAACGCAAAAATAAAATTTCAAATTAAAATTTTATAGGAGTTCGTTTGACATTTGTCGCTTAACATTCTGAACTTATTATTAATTATGTTTGAATGTCAAACTCTGTTTATGTCTGATAAGGTGTGATCAGAAGAAAAAATTTTCAATTTGCGAACACAGTAATTTATTAAAAATATTAAATTTTCTCCTAAATTGATTAATTCCCGTTTATAATTTGGCGAATTTATTCCGATATATGTAAATAGTTTTTATGAAATACAAAATGTGAAAGACACAATTTATTACAAAGTCAGTTTTGCACAGCAATGTGTGATAGTGATCATTTTCCTTGACTTCCAAAATGCAGTTATGCAGCATTAATACAGAATTTAGCTTAATGGTGTGAATTACAGAATTATTTATACCGTATTTTCTGTATCATTTACACAATACTCCCCAAATATCAACAACTCTTCTCTCGTGTCTCGTTATAATATTATGTCAAAACGTTCTAATGTTAAATATCATTTCAAACACTTACTCAATAAAATTGATTTAAGTGCTAGATTATTAATAATTGCATTGAATTCAAATTATCGGAGTAATACGATATTATTTTTTATTTATTTATTTATTTATTTTTCTATTTTTGTATTTTATGAAAATATGATGTGGCCCAAATTAATTTTAATAGCTGAATTTATTCTAAATTTGAAGTTTTTCCATATTTTGAATAATTATACAGTTAACGGTTTTTGCCAAATGACAGCGTGTAATGAATAACTTTCCTTCAATATTTATGACAACAGGACCCTTCGCAATACTGTTATTCTTAATACCATTTGGAAAAGCACTGTAAATTATTTACATGCACAATACCATACGTGAACGCCTTCAAACTTTAACAATCAGTTTTTAAAAGCAATTTTTACGTAACTACCATAGCTTAATTGGTTATGGGTGCTTACCAAACTATACCTACCGTGTTTAATATATCAAATATGTAATCTTGATTATAAAGATGATCATTATAAATATTTAAATTTTTTTCCTTTTAATATTTTTTCCCTTTATTTTAAAATTTTAATATATGAATATTTTTTTTATTCACCTCGTTCAAATTCGTGAGTAACATTATATTCTACATAAATTTTATTTTAATCTTTTAATCATTCCCTAATGGGCATCTTAAATAAATTTTTGGTAAAATTTTTTTTTTGTTTTTTGTAAAATTTCAAAAACCTAATGATCCTCACTAAATTTTAACTTTAATTTTATATTTCTTAAGACGTTTTTAACAATTTCTGAGCTTTATTACATCCTCCTTTTACCATAATTGTAAATACTATATACATAATATTTTATTTATAAAATTTATTTTTGTTTTGGTTTATTAAAATATTCCAAATAAAAATTTTGTACAATTTAAAAAAATAGTTTGTCTGCCATTTTTGACAATATTTAGTGAGTAGTGCTTCCGTTTATAAGGAAACGGATAATAACTTCTCTCTAATATCGAAAATGTAAAAAAGCATCGATTACTAACCAATAAATCGATTCTATTAACAAAATTAATTAATTAGATGACAAATATTTCACATTGTTAAATCTGAATACTTGCGAACTGGTACTCTCTCATTTGTGCTAATGCTTTTACTCTCTCTCTCTTTAAATAATTTTGCGCTATTAAATGAATTATGTGATAATAAAAATTATAAATTACGATTATTTTATTAATTAATAGTGAGGCCGTACTTTCTTGTGAATATTGTAGGACCTGTGTTTGAATTTGTTAATGCTAATATTTGAATAACGTGATATTCGTGTTAATCTGTTATAATACGAATACGAATCTATTAATTTTATTGTACGATTTATTAAATTTATGCAAAATTTGTGATATTCTTGTCTAAAAATCTTACTTTCAGAAACTCATAAATTTTATAATTATTCTCCAATGTTAAAATCGCCGCAAATTGTTGACTCGTGATGACGTTTCCGTTGTTTATAAATATTAAGAGCTGTTTGTCACAATCAACACCAAACTATATAAAATTCGTTTAACTACTGATAATTTTCTAAAATAGGCAATTCATTCTATACTTTCGATTTAAGTAAATGTGATGTTGTTAGCATTTTTGACATTTATGTACATATAGTACATATACTCACCACTACTGCGCATTAAAGCAAAAAAATTAAATTTTTTTTGTTTTTACCTTTATCCCCTTGCTTGTTAAAAACACATTTTTATGTCATATTTTATGCTGTGATTAAAATTACTTTATAACGCCCAAATTATTAACCATCTTTTCTTAATTCACAATATATTCATACATATAAATTATTTATTATACCATCTCCGTTCATAATTTCTTATTATTATAAGATATTAGTTAAATTGTTGGAATGCCGCGTTTTATTATTGCCAAAAAAAAAAAAATATACCGAAAATTTTCTTACTTGCATTTGATTTCTTGATAGATTGTATGATATTTTTATGCAATAGTTACAATATTTCAAAGAAAAAATACTGAAATTATGGCAAATAGCAGTACTTACTTACTTTTAATCGAGATTCTTCAATGTATAATTATAAAATGTTCTCTCTAAATACAAAACAAGCAAGTCAAAAAAAAGGTGTTATTTAAAGGTCATATAAGGATTCTTAGCATCTAAAAAAATGCGATTAAATGTACTCGACTCGATTAGTAATTCAGAAATGAATGAGTAGCAGCAGATGGTTGAATGAGAGATGAATCGATATTGCAAAAAAATGACAGCGATATTTATAAGATCGTGTATAGAGTGCTTGTTACCCACAACAAAAAAAAAAATTATTCATTATCATCTTATTCTCCAAACAATATGCGCAAAGATTTTTTAAATATGATGCCTTCACATCCATTCTCCAACAGAATTTCTGATTAAAAATTCATTGAATAGGTAATCATCATTTTTATACTCATATATATATAAGTAATACGACCTAATCGTTCAGTTTAAATTTAGTGTTATTAAGAAAAACTTTTAAAATAATATTTAAAAAATATAAAAGGAAGAAAAAGTCAGCCGACACCTATAATTATTAATAAAGAAACTAACCGAACTGCGAACGAGAGTATTTTTGTTTGCCTTTTTTTCTTGTATAAATTTTTCACAACTTGAATTTACACCTGATAGTGAGAATCCGATAATTATGTGGCAATGAAAATGTTAAAAAGGTTAATTTACATTCAATTCATTTTATTGAACACATCTTTTAAAAATTTTTTTTATTGATCGATTTTTTAAGTTAATAAAATTATAAAGGCATTTAATATACAGAAATGAGATTCAGAATTTTTGTGGGTGTTTTCTTGAATGTGTAAAATAAAATGAGATTTACGCAAAAAAAAAAAAAAAAGCATTGAAGCTATTAAGGGGATAATGAGAAAATCTTTAAAATAGTAGCGAAAATTTGTGTTTAGTTGTTTAAGAAAAATTTTAAGTATTTTGACAATAAAAGCATTTTAAGATTAATGTACATTGTGTACGCAATGGAAGTAATTCATAGGCCCGTTCGCTTCTCTGTAGGAATGCAGAATTTAAAATTTAATTGAAGAGTAATAAGAATTTGGAATTATCTTGAGTATTTCTGGCCGAAAAATAATGCTGAATTGACAGAATTTTGTAATAATCTAATAACATTTTTTCAATTATATGCGATACAATGAATTCATAAAGTGGCACCTAAAAATTTTATAGGGTGGCATCCCTATACTTAATATCTAGTAATAGCACCTTATATTATATGTTGTAAGGCACATATGTTGTAATTATATGTTCGAGAAGGTGATCTCCCGCCCTCCGTTCCCATTTTAATAAAATTGCGTATAAATCACGTTATCATGCTGAATGTTTAATTAGTCATGAGTTAAAAGCGTGGAATTAAACTTTCAGCTTCTTCTTTTGAAATGTTTGCATATCTTATTTTTCAAAATTTTTAATGCTGCCCCTGTTTTCTAGCGCCTATTACAAATGCTTACATTACATATAAGGGAAATCCGGCTCTGGGTACTTATATCATCAACTGACATGATGTCAGTTAGGTTACATACGAATATTGTAACTATATATAAACACATTATAACAGTCTAAGCACAATTGCTACTTAAAACAATTGAATTGACAGCATCTATTAATAAACTTGCAATTTATGCTAATATCATAAAATCGCTGTTTATTCAGTTTTACACGTTGAAAAAATTACAAAAGCAATCCTCAATTTTATCTAATAGAATTAAAGAAATTTTCAACAATGCTCACGTATTTTTTAATAACAATAAAGAAAATTCACGAAAAGTGCTTCATTTCTCAGCAACAATGACGGCAGAGAAAAATACAAAAACTAACTAAATTCTCATTTATTATTTACATTTATCACACCAGGGGGCGTTCTATGTAACAACATTTGGAGAGAAAAAATATTTCTTTTTAAAAATATCCAATTCCAGTAACCAACCAACTCTACATATAAGAATTTAAATGATTTGAATCTTTCCACTCAAAAAATTTATTTTCAAAAAAAACTTAATCAGCTTAACATACTTATACGTAGATAATAAAATGTTGATCAGATCTTAATTGCCATTTTTAAAAATTGCAGACCAAAAATATGTTGCGCCGAATAATTTTCAAATTCAAAACAAAATTCACTTTTTATTTTAGGCTTTATTACGATTAATTAATTTCGTATGTTTTAAAAATTATTGAGGGTTCATTATTTAGATTTTGGGGTATAAATTTTTTCTACATTCTTTTGTAATACTCTTGATTAAATGAAATACAGTCGTACCTCAAAAATACGAACAACAATTTTTGCAACAAAATTAAGTTCGGTTTAAGGAGGTTACGTGCTAAGAGGTCAAACATACAAGATAATTTTGTTCATAATGCAAAATTCAATAAAACAGTCCGCGTTCAAGAAAAACAAATCCTACGAGAGTTCCTGTTATAGAGGTTTTATTGTATTTGAAAAGTAACAATAATTGACATATAATATTGAATTTTACATGAGCGTTGCTATTATATTCCCGAAAATAGAGTAAGGCTGAAGAAAATTAAATTATATTTTATAATTTCACATCCGATGACGCTGCATGAAAATAATGTTCTAGAAATTTTGACAATGAGAACTCTTGAAACCTATAAATTCTAATCATGTTCTTACGATATCACTACCAACTTACGAAACAAATGTATCGTATAGTTAACAGGATCAAATTTTAAATAATAAAATTCTTAATGAATGATAGATTTATTTTATTCAGTTCTGTTTCGGTTATCTTTATTATTTTCTTTTGATCATCAATTGGATACAAAGAAGCTGCAGTTATTTAAATTAGTTAAATTAAGTGTTTCGTTATTCAAACTGGTAGCCTTCAAATAATATTTGCCTTTTTTTATTTTTGCAAATGATATTCATGCATATAAAATATTTTTCTGAATATAAATAATTTGAGACGGGGCTCTTTAAATAGAATATGAAATTCGAGATTTTAAATATCTAATCAAAATTATAATCAAAATATTTTGAAAATCATATGAACAAAAACATTAATAATAATAAATCAAAATGATAGATGTCACATATTATAGATTATTTTTGGATAAAAAATATGTGGCATGACAAAAATATTTGGAGGCAGAATTTTGGAATTTTTTATTTTCACGATTTTAAGGAAAAAAATGAATCTTACCACAGAAATTCGTTTGCAACTTTAGAAGATTATTGAGTCTATTTATGCAAATCATTTAAATACAAAGTTTATTTGAATTTCAATTAAAACAGGACGTTCGTGTATTTGTTTTTTATGTGGATGACAGAACTTAAACTCTGCATGTTTTTCCTAATACTCTTTCAAATTTCCAAATTCTCTCTTAAAATTTGTGATATAAAAAAGCAAAGAAACACTCCTATTATAGTCATCAGTTTGACAGTTTTATGAGTGACATTTGACGTTTATATTTCTTGACTAAAATTTTACATCTACTTACAATTGTTTACAATTAGAAACTCACTCACATACAAATACGGTCAAAAATTTATCGAATCCCATCCAATATTTTGCATATTTTCAAGTTATTTTAGATTTATAGACTTAGATCTTGTCATTGTAAACCAAAATCAAAAATTTCATTCAAAAACATTTGAAATTTGTTCTGATCAAATTTGATTTACATCTTAGAATATTTTAAGTTCAATTGTTTTGATGCTGTGACGAAAAGTAGGAGGAAGCGGGTATCAACTTCCTATGTTTACGTCGGGATTATACTTTTTCGGGCGCGCTACTGACTAACCGAATGTAAATGTAGGAATCTCAGTCGATTTTTGACGAGTTCGGACTGGTTCGAATAAAGGACGGATATGGAGAAATCCGGCGGTAAAACAACGGGCTTAAATAGCCTAAGTGTACCCTTCGGCCAACCAACCTAATTGTTTTGATTCAAAATTTTGAATCAAAAAAAAATTGACACTCAATTTAAATGTTTTGCCTTTTTTGATGCTAAATTTGATAACAAACATTGTTAATATTCAAAATAAAGGGTCAAGAGTATAAACATTTTGTTTTTTGTTGTTTTTTTCTCATTTTCTACACAATTAAAATTAAATCTTTTATTTTTATATTGATTTTTTGAAATTTATTCTACCAGAAAAGCATTCTAATGACCAAAATAAGAATTAAAAACAAAATCCTAAATAACCAGTAGTATTTTTTTTTTATTCTAAACCACTAACCAGTTTCCAATATAACATAATCTCGGTCATCTTTTCTCTTATACAATTTACTTCTAGATAATGGAAAACAAGAGAACATATAAAAAAACACTCGCGTATATGCATGACAGCATCAATTCAAGTAACAAGTTATTTTAAATGTTTAAAACAAGTTAAAAATCAAATGAAAATAATAATAAAATAAAAATTCATTTAACTACTTTATTTTAGTAATATTTTGTCATTGTTCACATAGTACAAGTACTCGCAAAGCGCATTTTAGTATTCATACACCTTTTATACAAAAAAATATAGACATACTAGGTTACTATGAATGAGGAGATTCATGTCCAATTTTCAAAAAAAAAAAAAAACTAAAAAAATATCCAGCAGTGAAACTTAACAAAAAAATTACGAATAATTCGAATTGTCACAACAGGTGGTAATTAACTGATGATGTTAAATCTCATTTAATGTAAAAATGAAAGAAATATTTTAGTAAAATTAAAAGGGAACAAGAAAAAGATGAACAATTTTTGGAATAGAAAATGTTAAAATGTTTTTATTTTGGTTGTTTAATAAGTCTGAAGGGGCCAAAACAAAGAAAACAAGTTAGAAACTTTTTTTTCACTAGAATTTTGAATATTTTCCTTAACAGTTTTAAAAACCACAATACATGTATAGGTTTTAGTAGGGATAATTCACTGTATAGGATACACTTGAGTTCATTTGTAATTATGTAAATTTTAAAATTGGATTTTGTTTTCTTTGAAGATATTGTGAATTATAATTTGCTTTAGAATTGTTAAATATTTTCATTATTTTTTGATGAATGATTAATTCTTAAATATTCTAAGTTATCTTAGAAAATTAAAATGAATTTAAAACGGAAATCATTCCTCGAAATCTTCGAAATATTCTCGTTCCATTCTTCGAATAAGTAATTTTGCCACTATATATGCAAAATTTAATTATGTATTTTGCCAATCCTATTTTTAATTCTAAATCGTCTTGGCCTACCTCAAAGAACAATTCAAAAATAGTAGATAAAAGTACACCTGCACCATCATTTGATTTAGAAAAATCTATTGTTCTCACCATATTTTCGAAATAACAAAATTTCGAATTTGACCACACTAAAATTTTTCGTAGACTGTTCGCGTTTGTTATTGTTACAGCCATGACTTAGGTTATTTTTTATTCAAGTTACATACAATTATTTAATTTTTTATAAATCAGATGTTTCCACTCTAAGTACATCGAAAATTTAGTGCCAATTATTCGCGTCAATTGTCAAAAACTGGAATGGCGCATTTCTCTGATACCATTTGATTCAATTGGATTGGGTATTTTCAAATCGAATTTATTGTTCAAGACTACGATTAGAACCGCTTCAATTTGCTCTTGATTTGTATACGATGCCTGTTAATTTCTTGAATCTATAAATATGATAGGATAATTTTGTGTTCAAACACTTAATGTTATGCCATACCTAAATATAAAATTTTTTTTGACATTTAAAATTTATTTAAAAAAAAATTTGCTAATTTTCAAGTTTTTGACACTTTGACATTTTGTTAAACAATATAATAAATTTTACAACTTCCGTTCGTAATTTAACTATTTCTATATTTTGGGTACGAATTCCCGTTCCATGCCCCTTTTCAATTCTTTTATGAAGCAAATATTTATGTTTTATTTAAGTTAGTTTAAGAAAATATTTGCAGTAATTTGATCTAATATAACGGGTTATTTCCGTTATCAACAAAAATATTAAGTAAACAAAAATATACCGTTATATATTCATTGTTATATCAAAATGCCGTTTGCTTTTAATATACAAACATACCATAGTTGTATAAAAAAATTTTTTAAATTTAAGGCAAGCGTTAAAAGCAAAAAATTTTTTTTTCTTTTTAATCCTTTCCTTTTTTTTGCAATTTACGCGCAAAAAAATTCAATTTCTTTCACTTTTTTCTTCATTTGTCTTTCATCGGAGGAGCGGTGATGTGAGGCAATTTATTATTATATTTTTTATTTTTATTTTGGGAAATACATGAAATGTCAAATACTTTAAACTCTGCTAAGACTTAAATAAATTTTTTATTTTTTTTATCCATGTATGTTTGTCGAAACGTTTAATAAAATATCGTATTACATGCAAATTCATTCAATTCACATTCATTTTAATTAAAAAAAAAAAAAATTGTGTGAAATTTTTTATTTCTTAATTTGTTTGTTTTTTTTCGATTTCGGAGTTTTTAATATCCTATAAAATTAAAATGAGGAAATGATAATCACTTTCATAGCCGAATTTCAATTACGTAAACGAAAAAGTGTATTATTTCGCTCTTGTTAAACTTGGTTGGAAGAACAAATATGGAAAGGAAGAGTTCCAACATCAGATTATTATGTATATTAGACTCTACTATTATGAACCACTATTATCTACCACTATTAAAATTCTAACAGGTATAACAAGGCGCAGAGAGGGGCTTCGGGGAGGCGAATATGTGAAAAAGAGGAGATTGTTTCGGAAATTTTATACTGAAAAATATTTTTATGTAAATGTGGCAGAATGACGGGAGAAAGGCACATTTACATGAATACACCAATTACTGCTAAAGGCAATTTTAAACGAGTTGAATTGAAAGGTAGTTTTTTTTCTTTTAAAGTTCTGAAGTGATTGGTTTGAGTATCTGATATGGACTGTCAGAGTTTCAACAAGGCGAAGAATGTTAAAACGCGAATTAGAATTAAAATTAAATAAAATAATTGTCAAATATTAAGATGCTGCATTTTAACCATAGCTAATCCAGCTTTAGCCATAAAAAGCCAAAAATGATGTGGCGTTTTTAGCTTAGATTCTTACCATTTTTTATATTGAAATTGATTTTCAGAAAAATAGAAAATTTTAATTTAAAGTTTTACTTCTTTTAGTTACAATTTATTCATAAAAATAAATTTCTTTCAATGTGACGTTCATGATACCAATTCTATGAAATTTGATGTTCGTGTACGGTTATTTAGACCTGTGTTATGTAGTTTAAGTTAAATTTTTTGCCGCGTTTATACCATTACTTTGGATTTTACAATTACTTAACTCAATTGGAAAGTGACAATTAATTAAAATGTCAAATGTATTATGCCAAATATAAACATGGAAATCAGCAATAGTAAATATCAATTTTTGAGAAAATTTTGAATTTTCATATGTTTATATTGCCTATTTAATTACCTATGAATGAAACCACAATTAAAATTTATAATACCTTATGATTTCATGCTTTTTCATGTTCTAAAATGAAGTTTTGGGAATTATCAAAAATTAAATTATAAATTTTTATTACTACCGTAGCAATAAATATAGTGTTAAAAATAATTTTTATTATTATTTTTATTTTTGTTGACCGTCTCGTCAATATTAAGTAGTAGCTTCTATAAAACTTTTAAATTGAAAATTTTTTGACTCTGCTGATGAAAACAGGAAGAGAACCAAAAATGTAAAAGAGCAACCACAAATCTCTTCTTTTTTTTTTTATTTTTTTTGCAAAAATTAAAATTTTACGCAAATTATTTGTTATGTGTGAGGTTTTCTCACATAGGTACATGCACATGTGTGCCGATATGTGTGATGTATTTTATGCGTGCTGTTGGGAAGCTTCATTCACTGAAAAAAAGTTTAAAATTTTTTATTTTACTCTCATTTTTTTTTTCATTACAAAATACTTACATATACCAATAATATTGCAAATTATATTCAGTTTCAAATTTCATGATTTTTTTAGCGCGTCCTGAAGCCGCGCTAATTTGCGTTTTTTGCATCTTTTGCAAAAAGAAATGAAGTGTAAATGCTTGTATCAAAATTTATTACTGAATACAGGATATAAACAAAGACAAAATATCACCTATAAAACTGGTAATTAAAAAATAATTGTATGGATATTAAAAAATAAAAAACAAAGCCTAAAAACAAAAAAAAACAAAAAAAAGAAATTGCAATTTTTTTTCCAAATGTTTTCCATTTGAGCGCTTTAATGCTTCTCTTTGAAAAATTTGCATACAAAGTATGAAATTTTTTCATAAAATAACGGTAATTTGAATACATAAATATTATAATGTTATATTGAATACTTCAAAGAATTTTCGCGACTTTATATATCGAAATATTATTGATTATATCGTAAATTTATGGTAATATGTTTTTAACAACTTACGGTGATTTTTAACAGTTTTATTTTCAAATTTGGGTAATTATTAAAAAATATTTTCAAATTTTCAAAAATATTTAATTACTGAGTTTATATCGTTATTGAGTTTAATACAGTGTTGACATATTGGTTACAGTTTAAGTTTGTTAACGCGAACAATTTTTAAATTCTCCATAAAAGAGCAGTGCTGTACTACTTATCTCATTTGTGTCAAACGCTATTTTCTTACCCTATATTTACTATGGTAATATTCCCAATTCTTGTACCTACTCAATATAAAATCTTTAACTAATTCCAATAACCTTAATATGCCGCTTCAATGATTCAAGAATGCCGCTTCCATGGACTTTCTTCCAAATTTGTCTGTTTTGATCTTTGAATTGGCAATTTCTCATATTCCCTTTACGAAATCTTTCTCTATGTTAGAGTTCGAACATTTTTAATCAATGCTTTCAATGCCGCTTCGTATTTCTTATAATGATTTCAATTCTCTTTGGAATTTATTCGTTTGGTATAGAGACTAGATTCTCATTTCGTAAATCATAATTTAAGCAAATATTCATTATTATTCACTCTTGCATTAAATTATTCTTCAATAATATTTTGCATTTAACAAAATATTTATTAATTTTTTTTTTATGGAAAAACCTAACTGTGTTTAAACGCAAATAACCATTATTTTTTTATTTATTTAATTAATTTGAATTTATTTATTTTAATTTCTTTCATCAGTTATTTCTGTTTTTTTTCCAAGGATATAGGAGCAATGTAGTAGGAGCAAAAAATTAATTTAAATATAAAAATTCACACCTGATGAAATTTGTTTAACTATGTATATGGGTTCTTAAAACGTTAAATTATAATCGCTGTTTCTTTTTTAGGGTGCTCTTCTTGACATTTAATCCCAAAAGAAATCAAAATGATCATCAATAATGTGATTATATACGATGGTTTAAAAATTATTATCATATTTTTTATATTTTGTATGAATATAGAGGGGGAAATTAATAATTTTTTATTACTTTTTGTTAATGGGACAGAGAAAAAGTTGAAGAATACATGCTACGGAGAACAATCAAGTTGTATAATAAACTTAAGAACAATCAGTGTTTGATGAATTGGAATAATTAATGAACTTTCAACATTTTTGTAAAATTTTTTTTTTTTAATATTCAAATTTTAAAAAATTTTTTTTCTTGTAATATTCATAATTTCGGTTTCTGAAAGGGTTTGTTTACAAATCTTTAATATTATAAGAAGAATTAGAAAATTAAAGTATAATTTTTTGAAAAGGGATAATATTTTTTTTTCATTTAAATATTACCATATATATGTATATATATAAAGGGGATATAAGAAGATCCCTTATAAAGAAGGCTTCAATATTGCTTCAAAATATTTCTCATAAATAAGAGAGTATTGAAGAAATATAACCACTCTTAAGAATTAAATTATTGTACATAATGTTAGGGTCTTAAGAATTAATAGGGTTACGACTTTTTAGGATAAACATTATTATATTGGAAGTCAATTTATTTGTATTATATAATATGTTCCTTCTATATTTTACGTACAATTAGAAAAATATTAAAAAATATGAAAATTATTTTCAAAATATGAAATGAACAACGAGACATTTGTATATTCTAAATGAAAAATAAACAAGTTTTTCGGGTCACTGCTATCTTTGTGGCGAACACAATGCTGTGCTGGTCAACAAATTAATCTAATTGTTATTATGTGTAATTATCTCTGCGTAATGGTCGTATACACAATTATAGGTTTAGATTCCTAAATAAGAATTTCTGTAGGAAATTGAATACTAGGAGAAAAGGGGAAGAGGGGTGGGGGAGGGGGTAAGAAGGTCTTCAAAATCTTATTACCTCACGGTCTGGAATTTTATACGAGGAGTAGAAGAGTACTCCTCGTGTATAGCAGAAAATTTTTTTGAAGACACCATCGTTATGACACTGAGCAAAGTTTTGGGAGTATTTGATAAATTCGATTTGTTTTTTTTTGACGCGGGAATGAGAATGTTTGAATTTTACACTTGATTTAGTTAATTAACAGCCTAATTGTGGATCTCGCTTTTTCTTCTTAATTTTTATTCATTTTCAAATCAGAATTCTACGTTTTCCAATAAAATTACTTATTTCTTTCAATTGGATTTTTTGCATTCTTTCTTAAATTATAGACCGAACGTTTCAATTACAAAAACAAAGTGAATAATTTCATGACTGTGTTGCTTAAATCAAAAGTGTCATGACTTCAAAACCGCATCGGCATTGTATTCCTTCACAATTAAGTAATTCTAATTTCCATAATCTAAAATGCTCATTATGATATCGTCAGAGATATTGGATCAGTTATACTGTATCGATTTCAATTAATACAAAATGCAATTTTTCACAATATAAATTTTATTTTATTCACACACCAAGTTTTTACCATATTCACACCAATATTATTATTATCTATTTTAAAATATCATTTTCAAATACAAATTATTTTAAAAGAAATTTAACAAACTTCACATTTTAATCGAATATTCCAGTGAGTTCTTCTACTATTTACAACATAATAACATTGATTTTTATGAATCACAATATACATGTGATTTTTCAATCAATAATTTAAAATATACTAGATAGGAATTATTTAAAATTCCTGATTTTATATCAAGATTACAAGCATTTTATATGTAGATACAAAATTCCCCGTTTACGAAAAATTTTAAATTTGAAATTTTCTTATCAACACTCTCTTAAATTGTACACCGCTTTGAATTTGTAATTTAATATATCTTTGCATATATTATATAATAAAAATATATTACCTTTCAATTTCAATTAATTTAACATTTTAATTAATTTATCAAATATAAACTGAATGAATTTTGGCTCGCTGATTTTACTTGGAATTTAATTCATATGCGAAATGAAAAATTTTATGCCGTACAGCTTATATGTCAGCTTTTTATGGAATGAGATTGTTATAATGCAAACAGATTTATTAAAGATTTCCTAGATTTTTTTATTATTTATTTATTATGCTTTTCATTTTTTTTTTATTATAAATATTTTAATCACTTATTCGGAACTTAATAATTTATTTACCTTAAAGCAAAGCGAAAAACATAAAATAAATAATGAAAATAATAACGCCATTTTAAAGAATATTGACGGACCTACCGAAGTAAAAACTTTTCGTATCGTTAATTATATTCGTTTTCATCTAAAATGGGATTGGTTCTGAACGAGTTAGTTTAGACTATCAAAAAGCTTGGGCGTATCTTCCCAAATTTTTTCAGACGGATATTTATACATATAGAACAATCTTCGCAAGAAATATGTGAACAAGACTATACCATATTCTTGGACAGTCAAACAGTAATCAGACCGCTTGGAATAAGGCAAGAACGCAGGTTATTGAGCTGCAACCTTTTTATTGAGTATTCAGTTGCTATGGAAAGGTTTTTCTCGAACTAAAAATCGGTTCGAGTTCGTAATGGAAGTTTGAGAATTAGGTATAGGCTTTTCATTTCTGGTCCATCTAGAAAAAAAATGACAGCGATCTTGAGTTGCAATAGAAGAGAGCTCTAAGGTGCAAAATTGAGCCGACCTTAATTATCATATGCATAAACTGGGATTGGGTGTAAGCCATTTTGAAGCTCATAAGGTGAGGAGGAAGAGACGGGGTAGCATATTTTTTGCAGTTGCGCATCGTTAGATTGTATGCAGCTTCGGTACTTGGGTAGGAGTGCTTGTATCTTCTGGCTTGTTGAATGCGAGGCTCCGACGAATCATTGACATTGTAATATTCCCAATTTTCTAATTTACCATCATTTGAACAAAATAAGAATTGTTCACAATATCGATGAAGTGATTCAAATCGAAAATCATAAAATCATTCCTTCATTTCAAACAAATAATTGTCGATAGAACCGATTCAAATTCAATTCATTAAATGTAATTTTTATTTTCAAATTCAAAATACGTACACAAATTATGTAAACTAAATTGTCAAATATTAAATTTATTTACTTTTTATTTATTTTTTTACATTTTTAATATGAGTACTGAGTACAAAATCAGTACATTACGCACTTTTACAGTGAATGCGTTAAAAAATAGTTTTAATAAATCAATTCAAGTGAATAAAAAAAAATTTCCTAATTTGTAAGAAAACAAAAAAAAAAATCAAATAATCTACTCGTAAACATTAATGTAAAAAACCAAGTAAAACACACATTTTTACCGAAAATTTTAATTTTATTTTAATTTATGCTTTTTAACATGCTTTTCTTGCACATAAACATAAAAAAGTCAATCATTTCGATATAGACAATACCTGTACGATATACGATATTAAATTGCATTAAAAATTCGAAAAAGCATTACCAAAAATTAAAATCAAAACGGATGAGTAACGCATTGTAAAATATTTTGTTTTTTTTTTTTTTTTTTTTAAAAATTTATTTAAATTGAACTTCATCAAAATTCTGTCAAGCAACTAAAATATTGTCGTAGTATTTCGTATGTTTATTATGTTCGTATTTTCGTGTATGACCGTATTTGTACCCGTATAAACATATGGTCGATGAGTATTATAGATTTGCCTTATCGTCTGTAACGTTAAGAACATGAGTATATGCGTTTTTATTTG
Organism: Condylostylus longicornis; assembly: GCF_029603195.1. Lineage (NCBI taxonomy): Eukaryota > Metazoa > Arthropoda > Insecta > Diptera > Dolichopodidae > Condylostylus > Condylostylus longicornis. The sequence goes on from NW_026578045.1 coordinate 4,085,701, forward strand.
GCGTCGAATTATGTGTCGATTTAATCATTTCTGTTCGTCCGTTCTTCCCAACTATAACTTAAAAAATAATTGAGCTAAGCTCATTAAATTTTCTCCCAAGAAATTATTGATAACAAAAAATGCCGGAACTCTATTCAAATTGGATTTGATTCGAGGCAATGAGTGGTTCGGATGATTGCCCTAAAACTTTAAACCTAAAAGATATTTTCGTAATATCTCAGAAATTATTCTATTCCTAATAATAAAAATTCGCATAGGCGAATATTATTATTAGAGCTGTCATGTGTTATAAACATTGTTGAAATTTCTTGCCTCTTTGGGGAAGCTGTCATGGAACTTCAATATTTATTTGGTTACATCTTAGTGACTACTGAAATTACATTTGCGTATGTTAATATGGCAACTCCTACTTGCTTTTTGAACTCACGTTTGAAGAGTATTATAAATTTGCAAACAGGATAACGAGATCGTACGAGTATTATAGAGTTGACATGATCAACTCTATTTTTTCTCGTCATTTTTTATTCATTTTACTCAATGTACGTAACGTACGTAATTTATGAACGTACTTGTTTAGTATAATTGCAATTTTATTGCTGTACTGTTGTTAACTATTGCTATGCTAACTAGCTTAACTTGATTTTTGATTATTATATTTTTAACACACTATCATCACATATTTTCAAATTATTGGTATTCTCTTTTAATATATACAATTGATAAACAAAATTAAACTGATTTTGGAAATGTTTAATTTTTTAAATTTTATTTTATACACTTTTATTTTTATTATTAGTACAATAATGCGCTCTTATGCTTTTAAAGTGATTGCAAATTTATGGGTATAATTGTATGTATATATATAATTGTATTCACCCAGTTTATTTGATTTGCAATATTTAATTGATAAAAGGATAAGAATACCAATTAATTAAATTTGTTAAATTATTGTGGGTGTTTTTGTTTTCAAATAAAACCTTGGCCCACTGTATTACTATAAAAAGAGTTGTACTTGCAATAATTGAATATCAGTTGAATTGAAAGCATTTTAGCATTAGCAACTTTCTTATAATTTTTTAAAAGTTTTTTTTTTTTTATAAAAATTAATTAAAGTAAAACTAAAAATGAAAGTAAGAATAATAAATAAAAAAAAATGAAAATTTTATAATTAATAATTTTTCTATTTTTCTTAAAATTTTTATAGCAATTTATAGTTTTCTTCTTTATAACATTATTTGGATTAACAATATGTGGTCATTTAGGTGGTCATTATTTACATCATTCAGATTTAGATCATCATCATCATATACATGATTTACATGGTGATCATCATGATCATTTACATCATCATGGCCATTTAGATACATATCATCATCATCATGATGATAGTGGTTTTCATCATCATATTGATATACCACATTTACATCATTATTCAACTGATCATCATTTACATCATTTAGGTTATCATCATGATCATTTACATCATCATGATCATATTATTGAACCACATATAATACCATCAGTTACAGTTGTACGTAAAGTTGTTGATCATCATCCACATCATCATCATCATCATCATGATCTTGGATTAAAAGTTGTAAAAATTTTAAAAGATGGTTGGGGTAAAAAATAAAGAGTATTGTAAATTCTTTTAAAAAAAAAATGCAATTCAATATTTTTTTATTTTAATAATTTAATTATATGATTTTTTTTTATCAAAAAAAAAAAATATGAGAGACAGTCAAACAAATTTTATATTGTAATTTTTAATCCTTTTTTTTTTTTTGTTATACAATTTTAAATGTTATAATTTTTTGAACTGATTTTTATTTTATATACAAAAATTTATTTTGTAAATTAAATATAATTAATTTAATTCCAAAAATTTTACTTATATACAAAAGTATGGTTAGGTGATCGGCATATACAGAATTATTTTTATATAGATATGTGATTTATTCAATATAATTATATGACATAACTGATGTATAACTGATGTATATATAAATACAATAAATTCAAAATAATGTAAAAATTGTTGCTTATTAAATAATTTTTTTTTAAATAAGTAAAATAAAAGAATTTGTACATAAAAATAGAAAAATTTGTTTTAAAATTGTTTAATTTGAAATATTCATAAAAAGAAATAAAATACGAGTATAATCTTGTCTTCCTCTCCCTATCATATAATTACTGAAATTTCAAAATTTTAGAATAGTGTAAAAAGAACAGTCAACACTTCTCTTTTATCGTAAAAATGTCAACTTATTTAATTAAATTTTCAAATAAGCAGTCAAGTCGTCCACCTGATATTCGCGAATTTTCGAAATAATTTTCTTGCAAACGGCAACTCGGAGATTAGTTTCATGGGAGTTGTACATAAACTAAATAAATAATATGCCGCAATAATTGGTTGAATTCGTATTTGCAGTTCTAACTGCGGAAGATTTTATTAGTTAAAAGTGTACTGCAGTAGAAAATGTACTAAAGCAGAGTTGCCAACAAAAACGTTAGTTTAATCTCAGTAATATCTCTCTACTCTCTACCCTGCTCTCTGCCTTTTCAGTAGTGAGTTCTCTATATAAATTGAGGTTGTGAACATAAAAAATAGAAAAACGTTTTATGCTGTTAATTTGAAAGTAGATCTGATGCAATTCTGCCAACAAAAACGGAATGTTTTCTTTTCAATAAATTTCAAAAACGTGCTACCGTTGTAGATATTTGCTAGAACAACAAACATGAATTCAGCCATCGTCTGCGTATGTATGTATACTTCTACACTACCCCCAAATTTATGCAAATATATTATATACTATGACAACAAAAAATTAATTACAATAGAGCATTATTTAGATAACAAATTATTTAGATTTAAAGCTGTTTACTCACGTAAGAACTCTGTACTTATTAAAAGTAAATACACTGCTGTACAAAACAGTTTGTCTGTTCTACTACATTATTTTTTGTTTACGTCTGACATATGTATACAGAACAAAATGATATGGTTCACAATAACAAGTTGAATGTAGTGCTTGTACCAGTTTTAATTTAAATGTAATTAAAAAATCTTTTGTTATATATAAGTACTTTTAAAAATAAAAAATTATAAATCTTTTATTAACCCAATTTTCCAGCAAATATCATTAAAAACTTCTTTACAAATTTTACAGGAATAAAAGGAGAGCAATAAAAAAAAACGGATAATATTGTAAATTTTTTGTAAATATAATTGAGACATGCGATACTCTGTACCTATTGTCTTACAGTATTCCATTTTTTTTTTTTTATTAATATTGCTATAATTTGAATTGAGATTCCGGGGCCATAAATATAAAAACAAAATTGCATTTTGTAATTGTTCTGTAACGGCCCGACAAAACTTAATTTAAATGAATTAAAATGCATGAATTATTAAAATGTAATCAACTACAAAGTTAATTGATGCCAATATATGTAAGTACATATGAAAGTGCCTCTTTATTACTAAACTCATTACCAAATCTATACCTACTACATAAAGTTTGTATATATTGGATAAGTAAAAGTAATTCAGGAAGCTTAAAAAAAATTGTTCTCTTGATTCCGAAAATAAAATGAGAAAAAAAAATTTATTGTAATTTTTGACATATTAAGTAATTAAGAAATAATTATATTTTGACATGAAATTGTTTACTGTTGCTACCGCATGTTAAAATTATAATGCGATCTCTTACTTAATTCTTTATAATAATTGTCAAAATTTATAAATTTTTTTTATTTATTATTATTGTTTATGTCAATTATTAAGACAAAGTGAATAATTTGAAGTTCAATTTGGATATTTTAAAATATGAATTTCAATAAAATATACCTATAGAAAACAAATACGGTAGGCTCGTCAACTATCTTGTAAACTTAATGACGCATAGACCAGAAGAAACTGATTCGCGGGTATCTACAACATTATGCACCAACCCTATACTCCTCCCAGGAGCGAAGTAAGATAAAAGAAAAAAGGGCTATAGAAAACCATTACAGATGGATTTATTTACATAAAGCTAGGCGGGGTCAAAACGTCGTCAGAGAAGTCAATGTAGTGGGAGACTTTAACCCAATTTAAAACACAACTAATCTGGTCCTAGGCTTGTCACCTACCTAGTAAATTCAATGACATAAAAAAATAGTGTGCATGGTAATCTACAATATCGTGCGCCAACCCTATGCCCTCCCCAGGAGTGAAGTAGGAATAAAAAAAAAAATCTAGTTCTAATTTCCTAAACCTAGTCAAAACTGACCAATTATTAGTTTTGCTCTAACGTGTTTTTGTGTCAATGCTTGATGAAGGAAGGCACAGAAGTGCCGTACTTTAGGCTAAACTGAAAGGCCCTGTTTGTTTCAGCAATTCTGTCCCAGGTATATCCATAAGTCGAGACGCTTCAATATTTCAATGCTACTCCAAACGTAGCCAATATTTAATGACACAGCTCATTATTTCTTCACTTACTCTTACCTTCGAGGACACCCAAATCCATATGAATGTCACAATTGCGCACATATCGTGGTAAAACATTTTATGTGATGTAACTTGGCTACTCAAAATAATTTCGTTATATTGTGAAAATTTATCTTTGGAAATCTAAGCTCAAAACTTCCAATAAATTCAATAAATGTATTTTGTTATTAACACCAACTGAATGCAGGATGCATCCAAGATTAGAGAGGATGTTAAAATAATCACGTTTACTAAAAAATATTTTATAATAAAATTAATAAACATTTTATGATTGATAAAAAATTTCGGTATATGTAGACCTTAAAAGGGATTCTAATGACTGAAACGTTCGACGACACAAAATTTTTTTTTGCAATTTCCAATTTTTTAGCTTCTATATGCAAACAAAATCTTATCAAAATCATATACATTATTAAAATAATTGCACAGAAAAGGAACTTTAAGGTTCTTTTTTTTTTTAATATTCAGACACCAAATTTTAATTTATTTGAAAAATTCAAACACCTTTTTATATAAAAACGTTCCTTAATTCTTAATTCATAATTATTTTCACGATATTTTTAAAATATGCGATAGTAGGTTTAATATATGAAAAGGAATGAAGATTTTAAATTTTTCTATATCATCTCTAATCTTAATGTTTTCTTCTCACATCTTATTATATACATTATATATCTATAAGTGTTATACGAGTATAAGGTTAAAAATACCATGATACCCTATATTTATAACACCATTTCTATCCAATTAGGGCACATTTTCACTAAAATATACTAAAAATTAAATTAAGAAAGAGTAAAAAAAAAAAAAAAACAAGTTTTTCGTTCTAAATTTTTTTTTAACATCTCGTCCTAACCGAAAGTCTCATCTTTTACTCATTTTAATGTCATGGCAGGTGTATTCTCTAATTTTGATTTTTGGCTGTTTTATATAATAATCTTTTCTAAACACCCGTAGATCATATAATAATATTGACAAAAATTATAAAATAAAAAAAAATGAGAAATCAGAACAATGAAAAAATTTTTAAATAAATTTTGCAAAAGAGCGTCTTTCCTAAACTGTTTTAGGACACCTTACGAGTTTTTAATAGAAAACAGTACTTTAGTGCAAAATATAGGTAAAGGTACTTCAAATGTATAAAATTAATTTGTTTCAATGGCAGAAGCCGATAGGAGAAGCCAAGTAATAACGCCCCAAATTTGAAAGACCGCGAGAATAATGTGACAGTTAGTCCGGCAATTGCTTTTATATGTCAATTAAGAAGTTATTTGTAGTATTTTTGCTATTTACTGCCCGATTATAATGAAATTTTTTGTTTTCTTCTGTAATTTTTTAATCTAGAAAGTGTTTTGTATATTTTTAACTAGAAGTATTAATTCTTTTTTTTTTATATAGGAGAGGCCCTTCTTAGCCCAACTGATAGGATATTTTGTGAGTCACGGTCCATTAACATGGATTATTTACTATATATTAGTATGCTCCTAAAAAATTTCAGTATTGGGTCACAAAACCCTGCCCGAAGCACCTTAGCCTTTAGTTGACAACAGTCTCACACTCGCACAGTAGGTGCTCTGCCGTCTCATTCTCTTCCCAAGCAAAGATGATAAAGTTCCTTCTCCAACTTATCCATTCTTTTCATGTGAACGGCGGAGAGACAATGTTTAGTGAATACTCCAATCATCAGTCTCAATCTGATGACTTAATCAGTCCAGATGACTTAACGAAATCAGTTTTCTCCTCCGCTCCCATTAACTACTTTTAAAGTGCCATTCCTGAGTATCGACTCAACCAGTGAGCTGGTCTTGGCCTTGCTAATCCAATCATCAAGAAGTGGTTAAACCAGAACCGAGTCAAATAGACTTTTCTTAAAAAAATATTTTCAAAAATTCATTTTTATATTTTTATTTTTATATTTGATTCAAATTGCATTCTAGAACCAATTAAATTTTGACACAAATTAGTCTGCTTGTACAAAAAAAAATAAATATTTAAACAAAAACAAATGCTCCAAAAATATTTGGAAATCATGGCAATATGCTTGTATTCCATTTTTCTTGTTCTTATGCTCCAATATCCTTTCAATTTATTTTATAAAATTGAGTGTCAATTTTACCGGCATCACATGTTTAAACTTGATTAAAACGGTTCACTTATACAAACATACTTGTATCAGAATAATTATGAATGTGTGTATGTGTGCATCTTTCTTATTCATGTTTACTTCGCGCTTATTTTTCTCCCATCTTCCACAAACAAACCAATCCTTTGTAGCGTCAATTTTAACTATTGATTCTGCTTTTATAAAATAAGGTGTTAAAATTTAATGTGTTTTGATTCTTCTTTTCAATTCAATCTTTGCTTCTAAGCTTATATAATTTTCTGGAATGGCTTAAAACATATGTTTTGAGAATATTTCCAAAAAAAACATAAAAACACTAACCAAATTTTTAAAAAAAAATTCTCTTGAGAATTTTGTTATGCCGCTGCTTTTTTTTCATATTATAGAAAAATAAAAACTGATTTTTATGAGCACTATTAAAAAATAAAAGCGCATGCAACAAAAAAAAAAAACAATAATTTATTTTCGGTATCCTTTACATTATTGTATAATTTTATATAGACATATAAAGGTCCTTTTTATTGGAACTCATTTGATATTCAAATTTAGAAATTTATACCTAGTCATATTTTTTCTTCTTCTCTCAACAAAATTTTATAGTTAGCGGCTGATACTAAAGATTCGCTGAAAATTTACTACTACTTTAAATTATAAGAAAAAAAAATAAGATTTTTAGGCTAAGAAAAGTGTAAGGGTTAATTAAAAGCAAAAAAAAAATTATAATTTTTTTTTTCTTTGCTTTCCGAAAATCTTTGCTAACTAATGTGTTAAAATATTCTACCAAATGTGTCCTGAGGCAAACCAATAAAGGGTAATACTGCAATATATAAAAATTAAAAGCAAAAAAAAAAAAAAATATTGGAAAAAAGGGTGCTGCTAATCATGGTTCAACCTTTTAATTAGATTAAATTTATTTACTTGACCTTGAAGGCATCCATTGTTTTCATTTGATATTGTTGTTCCTTTCTTTGGTTTTCTGTTTTTTTTCTTCACTTCTTAGACTTTTATACGGTTTCTTGGAAGGAAGCGTGAAATAATCATTGAATAAAAATTTTAGAACACTCTTAATATTTATTTCAGTTTCTTTAACAGAGTTCAAGAATTCTTATAAATGCAAAGATTAATTCCGACTAATAGGGTACCAAATGAAAGATACATAGGTGTTGTAATTTTTTTTTTTAAAAATCATCTATTGTTTAGCATTAATTTGAGTAGCACATCTTTGACAATTCTCATTTATCCAATATTCCTTAATATTTTTAAAAAGATTTTAATGGCGGGGTCTCAGATAATTTTTGTTAATTGCAAGAAACTTAACGTTTCGTTCCATTTAAAAATTAATTGCATCAGAAACGAACAGCACTCTACTTGTATAAATTTTACTCAGACTCTACTCAGTTAAATTAGTTTTTGCAAAAGAGTAGTTGTATTGGAGGAGCAGTAATTCACATTTATTCCAATATGTGGTTCATATTTTCAATATTCATAATTATATGTCCGCTCGTCTTTAGTTATATATGTATAAGCAACGGAAATTTCTATCCATCCCATTCCATATTTCTCCGTTTACAAAACTCCTCCCAAACCAACTGTAATCCGGAAAAATTTTGAATACTTTTACACTAAAAAGTAAATGGAACGCAAGCAATTATTTTTTTAATTAAATTGCAATTTAGCTATACTGCTTTGAAGTTTGAGGGACGTCGGAATTACTTAATATTTATTAAGCTCGTATTGGGAGTCTTATTGCAAAATTCAAAATAAATTTCATTCGTTCTATAACTCTTGTTCTTTGCGTACCCATTTTATAGACATGGAAATTTATATCATTGAAACAATATGTAGAAATCAGGGAACAAAGTACCAATTGCGCACAGATTTATTCTGAAATTCTGGAATTATTTATTTATTTCCCGGTAATTTTTGAAATCCAATTTCTTTTATAATTTAATCTCCATAATATGATTTGGTTATAAAATTATTTAATTCAAAAATTTATTTATCTTTATTTACCTGCTACTCTTCTCTGTAAGTGTCCTTATGTACGAATGCATCCTATACAAATGCTCCTAATCCTTTTTACGGGAGATTTTATGCAATCATCACATTAATTTATTAACATAAGCAACAGAACTTCTTCAACAAAGTACAAAACACTTCCTTTTATTCTTTAGAATGCAATTAATCCAACCGATTTAAAATGTTGTTTCGGAACTTTATTACAATAATCCTTGTTCCACCAAATTAGTATTCATATTAATTGTTCGTACATAAAATATTGATATTTTCAAAATAGAATCCTTATATTATTGATTAAACATTGTCAGAATCTTAAATTTTTTTTTAAGGTTTTATAAAAGATTTCCGATGTCAATATTTTTTATTAATAATTTTCTATATTTGTAAAATTTGTTTTATACTCATGTACACTTATACAATAATAATAATGAAAATTTAATTTCGGCATTTCTTAATATTTTAAAAATAAAATTTACAATCTTATAACCTATTCGCACTACAATAAATTATATGTATTGTGCATAGTGTTTACTATTTACAAATTTTATATGGAAAAAATTTGTCAAAGTAAAACATGTTTTCCTATTGTGAATGGATTATTTTTGAAATTTTTTCTTCAAATCAAAGGAAATTTTGAGAGAAACTTCAAAAAATTTTTATAAAAATTTCAATCCATAATAATTTTTACTCGTAAACATCCAAAAATATTTTAAAATGAAAAAATATTTTTTTTAAATTTTTAAATAATCAAAATGTGAACCAAAACAAGTTTACTGTCAAATGGGAACAGCTTATGTAGTATGAATTTTCTATAACATTTTAATTGAACAGTCTGAATAAAATAGCTTTATTGCACATATTAGATTCTCTAACAGGAGTCCGCATGAATTTTTGAACAAAGCGATTATCACGTAAAGATTTTTTTAATAATCTTTTCAGAAACTCAAAAACGTAGAAGTTTTCCAGATAAAAATTACTTTACATGAATACTTATTCCGATGATTGTACTCATTTGAAGCAGCAAAAAAATTTCAATTTTTGAACAGAAGTCAAAAAATACGCACGCAGTTTTTTTTTATGATTTTTTCGATGGTTTAATCAAAAAATTGCGTTTACACGCAGAATTATGTAACGTGCCGGCTTCTTTTACTTTGTACATATTTTCTCATTCACATTACGCCGTACTTTTTGAAATTTATAAAGTTTACTTAAAATTTCGAAAACGTATACGTTTATGTAAAATAACCCTGAATTAATTTGAAACACGTTTTTTTTCTATTTTTAGCTTTAATAAGCAAGCAGACGAATAACCTTAATTTGAATGTTATGTAAACAATTAAGTATGCATTAGAAGAAAAAAATTTCTAGAATTTGGAGAATTTGAGCAAAGAATTTAAAGAATTTGTTAGTTAAAAATGAATTTGATCAAACTCATCCATAGTTTATGAAATAACGTTTTTTCTCACTTCAACAATTTAAGAGATTGATTAAGATGAAAACAAAAGAAAAAGTCGAAAATTCACAATTTGTAAAATTTTTCTTGTTGGACATAAATTTGAAAAGCAATTGGAATAGTAAAAATTTTATTATTTTTCCTTAATCGGACTAGACTTAGAAAATGAAAGTGGCATCCTCAACGTTTCCACCCAGCATTAGGTCAATCCGTTCGAAATCCATTCAGAACACACCTTTCCATTTAAATACTATGAAAAAATGACTCCTAGGTGCAACTCCAATCCATCGAACCAATATTCTTCCAAAAAGCGTTTTCTTCTCCGCGTATAACTACTTACAAAATATACGATCGAAGTTCGGAATTGGATTGTTATTAAATAACAGAAAAATTTCATCATAAACTGAACAATCTATTAAAATTTGGGTACCTAATTCCTTCACTATACCTCTATTGACTTCCTTACACAAATGTTATCAAACTACTATATTTAATTCATTAAAAGTTTCTAAATAAACCACTCATTAATTTAGTCATTATTAAAAGAACTGAAGTTCGCGCTTTGACCTACATATTGTATTTAATAAAGTCAAAAGTCATTGAGTATAATAATTCATATTATTTAGTGAATAAGGTTAATAATATGATGCGGAAGTCCTTCACAAATTCCAATTCATTTTTAAAAATGGATTGCACACTTCTGAATATATCCGGTTATTTTTTTCTTCATCTATATTTTCTACTAAACACCTTCATTATTCTATAATTACTATTAACCATTGTTACTACTACCAAGTGAATACGTAGTTATTATCAATAGTCCAAATGCCATTCAACATTTCTAGCCTGCTCTTATAATAAACACACATAATGAATAGCTTAAGTTACAACAACAATTAATAAAATTATATTAGAATTTTTTTATTAAATTAGCAAAAATAATTCTAAAAATCTAAATGGGTCTAAATTAAATTCATTCATTTTAGATATGAGAAGAAGCACTTCTTATACACTGCAGAGAAATCCAAAACACCACAAAATAAGAGCAAAATAGAAAAAGGCTAAAAAAAAAAGCGGATGTTGATAACAATACAAGACAAGATGAATCCATCAGAAATAATTCCCAAAAAATTTAAAAAGATCCAAACAAAAAAAAAAAAGAGAACGGTCCCTAAAATTTTGAACTAAATAGAAATCTCAACATATTTTTTTCATGTATTTCATCCACTATAAGCGACGTGTATAGTGTGTGTGTGTACAAATGTTATAATGAACAAAATACGCCCTCATTTCCTGTCGGCTCGACAAAATATTCCGTGGATTATCTTAAATATATGTATATAGAATATGCAAACGTTAAATTGTACCTACATATATGGTATCACAAGCCACTATTTCTTATATAAACTTATATACAAAAACTAAAAAAAAGAGAATCTCAGGCAGTCTACGCCGAAAAATTCTTTATATGTATATACCCTACATTGGAATATATACGGAAAAACTGAATTATTTGAAAAATTATTAAATTAGTAAGCACTTATTGTGAGTGTCAATATGTGAATTCGAAAATTATAGTAGCCAAGGTGCTCTTTGACTTTCGGCAATTGTAATGATACTTATATTACCAAATTGCATAAAAAATTATTTAAAAGAAAAATAAAAAAAAAATTCTTGAAATTCCGAAAGAATGAAGAATTGACTCAAAACATTGAACCCACCTCCCCATGCTGAAAAGAAATCCAAAAAATCCGTGCTGAAAAGAAAACAATTAAAAAATCCAAAGCGGCATCTTCGTTACTAGAATATTCTAATAACTTAATTTTCTCCTTAAATCTAGCTTATTTGTATATTTTAAATTATTTAAACTCTTTTTCTGCTTTCAAATTAATTTTAGCTTTAAAAGCTATAAAATGATATACCAAATATTGGGGTTTTGACTCTGACACTTTTGCAAATTCGAGTCAAAGTTCTTCTTAATTTTTAATTGCGATTCCGACCCTGCCAGCGAGTTCTTAACACAAATTTTAAAAATAAATTTGTTAAATTTTTGTCTTTGAGCCCGCTTTAACTAGTTATTGAAATAAAACATGAAATTCCGATTCAGATTCGAACTTCTCTATATTTTGTAACTCTGTTCAGTCAAAAAAAAAAACAAGTTTAGAGCAATTCCAGTTATAGTAAGGCTACTAGAGTAGTATACCCAAAACTATTATTAATCACCAAAACTCCATCAATTTATTGGTTGGGTATTTTGAAATACCAATTGATTCTTTAAAAGATAAAGAGAAGTTCAGAAAATATCACGCCAAAACAACCGAACAAAAACAAAAGAAAAAAATATTTTTATTTTGGCAGAATAGCGTATACATTGAGAAAGCGTTTTTATTTTCCAAAAGATTATCACTTTACCAGAAATTCCTTTTCTAAAACCTTTTATTTTTTTTTTGTTTTCGTGTTTCTATATTTTCATTCTTATATTTTTAACCCGCACATCGTGGTTTCGCTGACGTTTACTTCTTATAGTTTTTCGATTTTTTTTTATTTTTATTTTTTTTTTTTTAATAAAATTTCAATAAAATACACAAAACTGCAAAAACAATAATAAGAAAAATAAGAAGAATGTGTTAATGGTAGCCGGGCTCATAAACAATAACGAAAACACAAAATAAGAATAACAATAAAAAACAAAAAAAAATGAACATTAAATATTTTAACAAGAGGCCAACTTAAATTGCATATCCCTACCATATTAAATAAAATAAATGTAGGCACTAATGCCAATATCATTGTGCAAGCAACCAAATAAACCATGAAATAAATGAAATTTAACGATGTCAGCGCCAATAATTTTCGGAACACCATCATGTCCACCCTAAATATTTGAACTCTCTTTTTGTTTATATTTTCTTTTCATTTTTGTTATATAGTTTTTATTATACACGATCCTCCACATGTCATGGTATTAAAATATTGAATGTTGAATATAAAATGCATAACATAAGAATATTGGCAGGCAGTAAACAGGAAAAAGAATTAAAAACATAGAGCAGTAAAAAAGATGCAGAAAAAAATTGAAGCTCTCAATTCAGATTAAATTTTTGTTCAATTGATGCGGTAAATCGGTAATATGATCAATTTTTATCGAAAAAGAAGAAAAACGATAGTATATGACAGAAGAAAATAAACACAAAAAATCTTGAAAAGGAGTTGAAATTGAAAAATTTGAGCTGGCAATCGATGAATGCATTGATTATTGATTATCAAATAAGATTTTCAACTTACGATATTGTGTTTGATTCATAGATTGTCACATGGGGCAACCATACATTGCGACACAAAAAGTTGATAGTGTCTCAACTAACAATACTAAAAATTGTCACACAAACAGCCTTGCCACCTTTACATCAAAAGGCCAGTATCTGGCGCCTGATATTACTGACAGAAAATTCTGCACAATGAAAAGGAAAAAATTTCGGATAAATTTTTTTCGTGTGATTTCAAATGGATTAATGTTGACATTACAGAATGCATGATTTTTTTTTCGAAAATTGTATTGGTTATGTAAAAATTCTCGCTAACTTTAACAAATTGAGTAGATTTTCCCGAAGTAATTTGGAATAAAAATAAGATTGACTTATAAAATTATTATGGACAAGTTATAGAGCTGAGCCATAGATTAAATGTGCTATTTACACTATTATTTGCATCTCAGAGAAAGAATCTTATTATGCGAAACAATAGTAATTGCCGAACACTATGTTATCTTTTTGCTTTACGGTTAGCAACTCTTTAATTTCAATTCCTTACGCCGTAATCAAATATGACTTAATAACAAAAATATTTTGTTTTACTCTTTTTATTTTTATCGACGCGCAACAAGTGTGGTTCATTTTATTTTAAAGATTTTTTAATTTTTTCTTTTATTTTAGATCCTATCCAATTCCTTTTCTTACTTGTTGTTTCTTGTATTTTTTTTACATTTTGAGTTTATTTTTTTAATTTTTAAGTCACGAGTGAATGCAAGAAGTGTGCATCCTTTTGCAATAAAAATAAAATATATATATGTATGTATAAGTATATATGTATATATATTCATTATTAACAGCATCGCATCATCAAAAAATAACACAACATCGTCTTCATCATCATCATCACTATCATCGCAAATATTCACCGTCCGTCATCATTACCATCATATTTAATTTGATACATAAATGTATGTACATATAATGATATACCACAAAATATCAGAGACGACGACGATAAAACGACCTTTAAAAAAGATTTTAACAAAATGATAAATGATTAAACTGAATTTGAGAACAACATATGTTGTTGAAGAAAATAGAAATGAAATAACCATCAATTGCAATTATTTCATGCACGAAACAGTAGATGAACACAAAATACGTAAAGACTTTTTAATATGCTGGTCGATTTATATTCTAAGGCTTGCTTATACTACATATTTCTGCTGTCGGTTTACATTTTATTAAATTATTATAAGAAAAATTGAACATCCTTATAAATGTGTAGTTGAATTATAGTTAAATTGATGAGCATTCTTTATGGCAGGGATGGTAGTAACTTCATAGCCTGGCAAGGAATTTCTTTCTTATGGTGTTTTAAATATCAGGAAAGACATCTTGTTTTATATAGGTTCTGGAACGTACCTTGTGCACTAAAATGAGAATTCAGCTGGAATATGAAAGTTTTCATCTTCCTATTGTGGTGATTCATTGCTCAGTCAACGTTTTTACCATCCCTGATTGTATTTAATGATTATCTGAATTACATATAGTATGTATACGTTATTTAAACCAGAAAATGGATTGAATTAATATGACGGCGATAATAAGTTAAAACCGAAAGAAAATTTTAAAATTATTTAAAGGATATCAAAATGTATTAGAAAGGATGGAATTTTGTGTAAAGTAAAGAAAAACAGAAATACGAAAAAAATTGATATTCAACAGTGATTTTATGCCTTATTATTGTGATTAGTTTTTTTTTTTTTAAATTCCAATAAAAAAATTGAAATATTTTTGAATTTAAGAATAATATTTTTGAGGGGGATATTTTTTTAAATTGGAAAACTAATTTGATCCTTACCATGTATGCATACGGCGATTTAAGTTGAGTTATTGATTCTCGTCTGCTTGGTCTTGGCTATGTTTATTTTCAGACCTATTTGGCTATGTTTATTTTCTCTGTTAACTTATTTATGATGAATTGCATATCTTCAGCTGAATTAGTCAGGAAAACGACATCACATATTCCAGACTTTGTAATTTTTGAGCGAGCTGCCAACTGATTCTTTTGCGTAGTGGTTATACGTCCCTTATAAATTTGTCTAATACAATGATTAACTAAAACGGGAAAAGGAGGCAGCCCTGTCTAATTCACACTGTTATCTTGATGAGTGATACTAAATTTGCCATTATGTAACATCATGTAATGTATTTTGAAATACAAAATTTTTAAAAGCGCTAATTAAGAGTTAAGCAATACTCGTTCAAATATTCTTAAATTTCCAAATCCAAAATATGTGAACTAAAATTTCAATAATTAATTCAGAGCATCTTTCATATCGAATATCCTTTAAAAATTCTTATATGTTCCACGTTAATTGTATCTTATTTTCGTCTTATCAGGTACACATCTAAAATAAAATTATTACTATAGGATATCCTTGAACATTCAAATTGTAATAAAATCTTCGCATTATATCAATTTCTTTTTTTTAACCTGAAAATGTTTTTTTGTATTGCTGCAGTAAAATAATTTTTAAAACATTATCGATGTTGCGGTTGTAAAACTATTAAAAATATAAATTATAGTCTATTAGAAAATGATCCATGCTGGGTAAAAACCTACAACTATATTAGGTACACTTCATATTGACACCGTATATATACTAGAATACATTCTTAAATATTGTATACTTTCATAAAAAATATCCTTGATCCTTGAATATTATTTCACTTCTGAATTTTTCTTAAGAATTTCCAATTACCAAATAAAATCTTTCAATATAAATGAACGTGTCGTGCACAACATAATAATTAGTTAAGGTTTGTTCCTTAATTTTACCCTAAAATAAAAAAAAAAACAAACCAAAATTTATTGTCAATCAATTGAGATATTCGATTTATAAGAAAATATAAACAACCACCATGTAAAGAATATTTTAAATTTATATTTTGATTTCATAAAATAAAAGATTATTTAAAAAACGAAAAAAATTCAAGGACATGCAGCCACTTAGGACTAATGCTTTTTGTTTTTTTTCTTCATTTTTTTTAAGGATGCAGTTTTAAAGGTATATAGTACAAGTCATGACATTTTCTATTACTTTTCGCAGTTGTTGTTGAAGTAACTCAATGTTTTGGCCACTAAATCAGTAGGTGTTCGTAATTTCAAAATATGTTCATGGTCTTCACTTAAGAAATTCAAAATATTCATGGCATTCATCCACAATCTACCATTCATACACGCTCTATATGAGATTTTTCACAAAATTTCAATGTTAAAAAATTTGAATAGAAAAAGAGTTTCGAAAGAAAAAACACAAAAAATTATACGCATACTTCCTTTTCCTAGTTATTGAGAATGAGTGCCTTGTTAACTGTTCACCATGTAAAATTAATTTTTAAAAATATTACTTTTCAATATAAAAATATTACAAGTAATCTACGGATATTTTAACATGAACGAACAGCATGTGTCACCATTTACATGTACATACTTATATCTAGGTAATATGTAAATGAGTAATGACAATTTTGAAATATATTTTTTCTAAACGCAAGAAGCAATGGAGCAAAATTTTACAATGACCAACGAGAGATTTGTTAAACATAAATAATTTTAACTTGGTTGATGAAGCCAACAAAGAAATTAGTCATAAGATAAGAAAAGAATAGAAATTTTGAAAGATTTTAACCTTAAACTGCAACTCAAATCAGTGGACCAGTGAAAAATCAGCGGGAAGTCATAAGTTCCATTCCAATTTATTGAGAAAAACTTTTTAATTTTTCGGGCTTAAGAATCGTTCATAGTTTTGCATACGCCATTTACATGTAATCTGTTCCATGGTTTTAATTTAAATTTAAAACAGTTTCCCAATTTTAGTTTTAATAAAAATTTTTTAATTACTTTATCATTTATAATTTACGATAATTGTGGAAAAACTGAGCAATTTTAAAATATAATTGATTTAACTCCTATTTAGGAGCATAGGGGTTCCACAAAGTCTCTCTATCTATCTCTATTTTAGGCTTTCTTACTTCTGCAATATCTTTCAAAATACTTTTATTCCAAGTATTTATTGGTCTTCCTACATTTCTCGATCCCTTGAAGTTCCATTTTATTGCCTGTCTTGCTATATGGAGTGTTCAGGTCTTCTTAGAATGTGTCTGAGCCATCTGTATTTTCTTTTCTTAATTTGTTTCTCTATTAGCTCCTGTTCACATACGAAAACTTCCACTTAAGTTCAGAAAAATATTTATTTCCTCCCACATTTCTTATTACTCCAAAAATTTCATTTAAGCCTGTAATTTGGTGGCTAACGATTACCATGAACTACAATTACAATTATTTTTATTGCAGAACAATGTGGATTTTTGAAAACCAAACTTCTTTTTCGCCGAACACATCCTATTTCAAACAAAATCGAACTAATATTATTATGAAATCAAGGCTCGTTGAAATAAGATTTTAAAATGGGATTTTAAAATTTATTTAAATTCCAATTTCCACTTGAAATTTTTTTGTATTCTTATGAATATTAAATACAATTTTCTATTTATAGATTTTTGCTGTAATTTAGACCCATTATTGATTCTAGAATTGTAAAATTTTCTTTTGATTTCAAAACATTTAAAAAAAAATAAAAAATAGGTATTACGGGTATAAACATTAATAAATTGAAACAAAACTTATATACCTACAAGGATAATGTAACAAAAAGGACATTAAACACGCGCATGTAAATGATTTTTTTAAAGAATAATATTAAATAAATTGAAAAATCAACAGGAAATCCTTTTCGTTACATTTTAACAGACAGAAATGAATATTAAAATTTTGATCCTAGAATCTATACCACACAGAATATTAAAAATCATTTCAATTAAAATTTCAAATATTTCAAGAATCAAAACTTTACAATGCCATAATGTTATATACCGTAAAGATTATCCACTTGTTAAGTTACAATTTATATGCACATATATACACAAATGTATATGACGGCGACTTGAAATTTTAAAACAGATATATATGTAGGTGTGGGTGATCACATTTCATTGAACTTAAGTATATACGACCATCTGTTAATTGAATTCTTTTGCATCATGCTTCTTTTTTTTTGAATTAGCCTGTTATTTAGAAATTATCTTATTGATAAACCATCAATTATCTATTTGGCCAGGCTTATATCACAAAATTTTAATTCATAATTCATTCTTGTTCCCATTCTAGCCATTAACATCAAAATTTTAATGGTATGTGTAGGTAATCTAAAAGAATATGGAAAACGAAAAAAGCCATTAATAATCAAATATTTTTGGAATAAAAATTTGACCATATGATCAATAATTTTTTTACGTTTTTTCTGTATTTCCGGTTTAAATCGATTGGAAAATATTCTGGAAACTACAAATAATTGGTTACACATAATAATATTTTTGATTTTCCAAAATTCGCTTCCTTTAGAATTAAAAATGAATAATTATAGTCTATGAAAAAAAATGCAAAAAAAGAACCAAAATAACAGTCTTTATCACATCCTCAAAGAAAATATGTTTATTTTTCGCAATATCATATTAAATAATTACAGTCTGTAGTCTATCATACTTACATACACTATACCTACAAATTTTATTTGATAGAAATCATAATAATACCGACTGAGAAGTAAAAATTGCAAAATAATTTTTTAAGTTCTTAAATTTCATATTTTTTTTTTTTTTTGAAAACAGACCCTTTTTACAAAGTATATAAAATAAATTAAAATTTAAACTTAAAACTTTAGCTATCAAATAATTAAGGTAATCATAATTTTCTGGACCAGACCCAAATTATACCGAAAAAAAAAATTCCCACAAAAAAATCAGGTCGAATTTATAATATGAATTGAAGGAATGATGGCTTTGCATTAATAATCATTTTGTGCATAATATTTTGATTATGCATTAAAGTTGTGCAAGTAATTGTTATGCAAGTATGATAATTTTCAGTTAATAAAATAATTTTTTTCTATAAAAGAAAATTCTATATGTACTTCAATAAAAAAATCTTAAAAGAGTTCTGAAGCAGATTCTTTAATAATTTTTTTTTAAAAGAATACTTATTGGAGAAGATAGAAAATTATTAACGTTTTGTAAATAAGTTGCAAGTGATGACTAGTCTGGTAAAATTCTAAAATGAAGTTCCCGTTGTGCCTATGATAATTTGTTTTACTTTGTTCAACTTATTTTGCTTGAAAAAGCTTTCAAACCACATAAAGCAAGCGAGAAATGTCCTGAGACCAATATCATTAGAGTAGAATGCTCATGTTGAAATGTTAAGTACTAAACAGAACGCTTAATGGCCTTATGTCCAATTACAAAAATAAATTTTCACACTTGATTAAAATTAAAATGAGTTAATCCATTCCGTTTTGTCTTGTGGTATACCGGTGTAGAGTTGTGGTATATGTGTAATTAGCAGGTGACAAATCTTCCAAAACAAAATTTAAAAAAAAAAAATTATCTGGCCTCCTTATTAGGTATAACACAGTCGATTAATATTATTCTAATTAAATTTTGCGTCAAACTGGTCAGGCAAATTACATCACTTTCAGCAGTTTTATTTTGTATTTAATATTCTTAGGGACTTGGGTCATTCCAATATCTTTTTCTATTTAGCACTATGTATTTCTATAATTTTTACACCAGGTTCCAATTACAATTTCCTCTGAACTAAAGAAAACAACCAGTTCTCGGTCAAATCACATATTCTCGAAAATATACAATTTGGGAGACATTTTTTAATGAAATTAAATTTGGTACCGTAAGTTGTGTTACAATTTCCTTAAGAAACTTCTCAATTATCTTTCAATATGTATAAAAATTGCAATGAAACTAATCAAAAATGACTTATGTGTGCATATTAATTGAAAATTTATCAACGTGTAACAGAAAATTCAACAATTTTTTTTTAATTTATTGGCGTTCACCAGCTTTTTTTTTTGCCAAAAATTAAAAAAATTATTTTAAAATAATTTCATTAAATTCAGCGTGTTTGTAAACATAGGCTGGAACGATTTATTAAAAATTTTCATAACCTGAAAATTAAATGATGTTTGTTAATCCATTTGACTTCTCCACCAAATTTCAGAATGCACAAAATATTGGAGTTTATTATTTATTTAGTTGTTGTATGTTTTTTTTTTCTTACTTTTTCCCCGATAATTGTAGACCTTTTTGTTAAAGAAAAACAAACACGATTCATTATAATCACTTTTTTTTTTGTGTGGAAAGAATTATATCAGTTTATGCGTGTATGTACCTCACCAATTACCTTTAGACGTGTGTTTTCATTTATTACCTCGAATATTGTATAATAATGCGCTTCATGTCATCCTTTATTTATATTACACACTATAATAAGTATGTAACTATACTTTCATGCCTAAAAGGTTCTTATGATCTAAAAAAAAAAAAATTAAATAAAATTCTTGATCTGATTGCATGTATAAAATAAATTACATGTACAATATAAAAAGAAACTTTTTCTGTTTATTTTATGACCAATTTTCGTTCAACATGCAAAACTTACATATACATTATACATATACGCACTTACATACATACATATTATATGCGTGATAAGTTAACTATATTCGGTTGTAAGTTTAACGCGCATAGTGATAACATAAGCGCCTTCAATATGGCTGTGAATATTCGCGCTAAACTTGATTGTATCACTTCACCTTAAAAATTTGCCAATTTATTTACCATATTTTTTTTTGTTCTGGTGTTCTTGAATTTTTTAAGTTGAAAAATTTTCGATATTAATTTGTCGGTTTTAAAGGTTTAGTATATACCTATACAATATTATGTCAATATACAAAATAAAATTTGAACCAATTTGAACAACGTCTCGTGTACTTTAATATTTAAAAGTATTTCTCTTTCTCTTGTATAATTAAGTAGGAACATTGAAAATTAATTGAATTAAAATTATGGCAGAAATTACAGTGAAATAAAAAATTTATAAATTTTTTCTTAATTGACAAAAATTTGGCAATTATAATAGTAAGTTCTGTATTATCATGTTATACGACTGCTACGGTTTTACAATTATCTATGGGCTGAAGCACCGGTTAACTGATTTTTGATTTGGAAACAAAGTTCAATGAATCTATTTGGTTGATCTTATTCTGCACTTTCTCTCCCAATATTACTGACGAGTGACGATTTACCTCATGGAACCTTAAACTTCTAATGCAATTCGCTATGTGTTAGTATTTCATCAGTTGTCAAAATTTCACGCCTAAATAAAAAGTAACAGTAAAAATTTCCCTGTTCCAAAACCGACACTTATTAGTACTTTGTATTAAATTTGGACTCAAAAAACCTGTAGGTATAACGTATTTGATCCCGAATTCAATATAGTTGAAGAGATGACATAAATTGTGATTTGATTAACTTTTAAACTTGATGTACCAGGGAAAATGTGACACAAACTTGCTGAATGACCCTGAATACAGTGATGAATAAAGAGAATTAAGAGCAATTTATTTGAAAATTAGAGAGAAAGACAGTTTCTCTTTTTAATAATATGGTAAATTATCTGTGTTTACAAGATGACTTTTACATCAATGGTCATACGCTTATTCTTGCCCGTAAAATAATTTTGTGGAGGGTTTGTTTTGATGCACATTTTCGGCAGAAAATATTGTTGCCGAATCGGATTCTTTTACTACCACATACAATCGACTAAGATTATTATCTTCGTATGATTAAACATTGTCAAACTTTCAATTCTTTCTTTATCCGAAGGTTTACTGTATTTTGACAGTCCCTTTAACTTCAAAATAATGACTTGTGATATTTTATATTTATTGTTTGTTTTTTTGTTCCTTTTGTAATTTAAACATATTTTGTATAATGTTATTGAATTCATGAATGTCTCATGATAATGACTGATCATTGATCAACAAGCACACAATATAAAAATCAAGAAGAAAGGAAAAAACTAAAAGAACTGCAGCCATAATTTCTTTTAAAAAAAACAAATAAGTAAGCTAATTGTAATTACAGAGTTTTGATGAGTAAACATAACCTCCAAATATCTCTACTTACATGTTGAAAAAATAATTATAGCTTTTTTTTTTTTACAAAGGACACCCCATAATCACAATGTTACTTTTAAATATGATGGTGTGTTCAACATTACAGCATATAAGTAATTTTGAATCTTTGAAAACTGGGATCAGGTCAAAATAATTCTTGTTTACTTTTCTCATATAAATTTATACATGCGTATTCCATCTGAGTTGAATTTCAGCAATGATTATGATGAGGCATAAGATACTAAGAGTAATCAAGTTGAAATAAATTGCATAAGAAGAAACCCAACAAAAAAGAAAACTATTAAAATTATTTCTTTTTAGAAAGAAAGCAATAAAAACCATAAAAAGAATTGAAGCAAAAAAATCAGAACAACTCCTATATAAATAAATTAAGAAAAGTAAATAAAATGTGATCTTGGTGCATAAATACTAACAGTTTTACCATATTGCGTTATTTTCTCGATTGATGGTTTACTTCATTAATTTTATACAAATCTTACCTTAATATGAACAGTACTTATAAGTAAAGACATCCCAAACAGTGCAGGAGCATCAATAATTGCATTCAGTGGAGTAAAACAAAACAAGGAAATTTTAACTAGCTATATATGACACTTGATTGAAAGAGCGCGAATAATAAAAAGCAGTGTTGTCGTTTTCATATTATAACCTGTAGTGAATGGGTCTCTCAAATTGCAACAAATTTGTTTAATTTGCAGTTAATCATTTAGGGCTGTAGTATTGCAATTAAGGTTCCCGAAATGTCACAAAGTATTACAATTGCCATTCGACATTTAGAATCGTTTTGTTCAATTAATCTTAATTTAGTTAATTCAATAATGTATTTTAATTTAATCATTGGTTCCCACAAACTTTTATATTAAAAAGTAGTTAAATTCAATTTGCTAAAGCCAGAGTGTAAACTGCCGTTTATACTCTGGCTTTAGCAAATTCATACTCCAATTCTAACTTAATCATAGAAACTGCACACTCTATAATTGCATTTATATACAACTTATGCCGAGAAAATAAAAAATTATTATGTTTTATATAAAAAAATTTTCTGATTGCATATATATAATGTTCTTGTTTGCTTGTAATAATTACGGTAGTTATAAGTTTAGTAAAACTTTCATGTAAAATCTTTCCTCGATATAGATCCATGCCCACGGTGCACATTATTATTAAATTTACATTCGATGACAATGATGGATGCTAAATATAATTACCTTAACAAATTATTTAAAAAGAAAAAAAAGAGAAAAAAGAAAGATCAGAGAAGTACGTCTTTCTTGTTAAATTAAAAATATGACAAAAAAAATATGGACTAATCAGTGATGCCGTTTTAGCAGCTTTGTCGCTATATCTAGCAGGAAATTTTGAAGTTTCAGCTGCAAAATATTAAAAGTCGCTAAAAACCTAGCGATTTCTAGCGACTTTTTTTGCGAAGTAAGCTAGTAATAATAAAATAAAACAGAAAAAATCGATACATTTTGATGTTTTTGACAAATCAAAATACAATAGCAGATTTTTATTGCGCTCATTATATTTCATCATTGTTCACTTCTATGTTATTATATGAGATGACTTGTAAGTTAGATCTTTAATCCTACAAAATTGTGTCAAACTAATTGAATTTATTTTTAAATATTTTGTCAATTTTTTATTTAATTAGGTTTTTACAAGGTTAAGTATAAGGTATTAGCAAATTTGACGAATTCTGTTGAGCTGCTGAATTCGCTAACGCTTGGTCAATTATATGACGAAAGGATTTAAAGATTTGCAGTTTTTTTTTAGCAATGGCAGTATTTCCTTTTTGATTCTTATTTTTAAAATAAATTACATATCACAATAAAATTCCTTATATTTTTCACCAAATCCCGTGGTTACTAAATCATATTGTCCTTTTTCAAACAGCGTTTTTGGTGAATTTGAGCTAATTTTCTCTTTTGAAGTTTATATGAAAATTTTTAGATACCATCTAGCGCCTCTTTTTTTGTGATGGCAATACTGGAGGGAGAATGACTTTTAATAAATACGATACGACATAACGACATACGTGTGAGTAACGTATAAGGGGAACCAATTTAAAATCAAACTACAATTTAAAATTAATTTATTATTCTTTTGTGAAAGGGTCTGATGTGCGCAAATTTTATTCTCTTATTCTTAGAAATGCTAATTTAATATTATAAAATTTTTTTATTAAAAAAATTAATTTTATATAAAACAACCGAAGAATTTAAAATTTAAAAAAAAAATTTGAAAATATGTGTGATTGAAACGACTACCCATTCTATATGAATTGGTATTAAATTACTTACCTAAATAATTTACATCAATATTTTACTTTTAAAATTATTTTAATTTTATTTACAGGATAACTATTTTAATGGAAAATCGGTCAAAATTCTGTAATATGTTACCTTACCGTTGAAGAAATCGGGTTATTTCAAGTTTTTTGAGAATAAACAATTTTAACAAAGAATAAACAAAGGTCGTTATTAAGAAATTGGTACAGATGGTGTGGATCCCTTTAGGAACGTCTGAAAAGCTAATTCTTATGTTTAAAAGCGCTAATAAATTGGCAGAAAATACAATGTATAAACTTATTTGGATTACAGTTTGTTTAGAAAACAAATTAAGACATTTAAAGGTAATTATCATGGAAATTAATATCCAGTAGTCCACTGCTATAGCCTAGACTGTATGCGGACGGTAATTGATATTAAAAACGGCAAAGGTTTAATGGGTTATTATTTGTTTTGAATCTACATTCATCTATAAACTACGTATAGTTAGAACTACTTAATGATAAGCAGATTTACTTAAAAATTACAGTAGTATATAATTTCAATGAAGGCAATATTCCTTTACAATCCTTCTCTATTTTAAATTTAATTAAAATTTACAAATTTTAATGTTGTTGAACATGTATGTGATCTGGTTGTACAATAAAGTTTGGCAGTGTAGGTATAATTAAATTTTGAAACTTCAAGGTTAACGCAGTAATGGATATCCGAATAGTACACCTAAACCATACTTAGGCTTGTTGTGGATCTCCGTCCGCTCCTCATTTGAATCAGTCTGAACTCCTCAAAAATTAGCGATTTGTATATTATCGATTAAGTTTCACTACATTAGCTAATTTTTTAGAGTTTAAACTAGGATAACAGATTATACAATCTTGGAGAAACATTGAAAGAAACTATTAAAATTTCTATTTCACTGCTTATATAACTATTACATACAAGCAATGTGACTAATACTAAAAGTCTGATTTTTTTTTTTTAAAATTGTAGAATTTCGGTTTTAAAAGAGTTCTTTAGTAAACTTTAACTTCTGTGAAGGTAGGGAAGATGTGCCGTTTATTAGTTTTTATAGATCTTAAACATAGCTATATAACTATCTTAAACATATGTAGCTATATAACATATTAGAAATCCAGAATAAAATTTATTATTTTTTATAAGATCAAATTATGCTGTGATTTTAATTGAATTTTGCGAATGTATTTTAAATTTTTACAAAAAATCAAATGGTTAATAATAAAACCTACTCTTATTTTAAATTAAACAAAAAAAAAGTATTCCTCGTTTTTATCAAAATCGAAAATTTCATCACCTGCACCTTATGTTCGTTCTTACTAAATTTATGATTCTATATACATATTTGGGTTTTTTGTTTTTTCTTTTTACGGAAATTAATTTAAAAATTTACACAAAATTAAATTTTAAAATCTTATTTAAAAATGTTAAAACAAAACAAAAGTTATATTAAAAGAATGAAGTATAAAAATCACAAATTTATTCATTCAATTTTCTCGAAAAACAAAAGAAAAACAAAGACAACAATATTTGGTGCCGCCGAACAGCGCATCGCGGCTTTTATTTAAACTTAACTATAATAATGATCTTTTGAACATATTTCGCGAAAATTTTAATTTCCAAAAACATTTATGTAATTTACACCATTATTAACTCCTTTATCCTTTTTGATTTCAGTTTTTTTTTTCAGTTCCCTCATTTTTCAACACCTCCCAGTCTTTTTTTTTTTCATTTAAAATTGGAAAATTACTTTAACACCTCCGAATAATGATTTCGAAGAATGAGAATGAAATCGAAGAAAACAAATTTAATTTCTTTAAAAATCATTTGTTCTTTTTCTTCTTGTAGTTTTTTGTTTTTCTTAAAAGGATTTTGAATTTTCGCTTAAAATTACAATTCCATAAATTGACCCTATCCTATATACTCCCATTTTAAATGTTAAATTTCTACAATTCATAAAATAACATTTATTATGCGTTTGAAAATGAAATTTTGTTAATGATTTCAATTAATGATTAACAAAAAAATCGAAAATCAGAAAATTATATTCGGTACATTCAGTCGGTTGTAATGGCCAATAATAGTAAACATTTTCTGATTTTTATTTTCGCATATGCTTTACTATATTCTCGCAATGACTCTTGTATTCTTACATGAATTGAAAATGATTACTGAATTTAATGTGAAGTTTATAATACTAGACAACTCCATATTGTGTCCTGAGACCCATTTTTCCTAAGCCTCCTAAGATTTAATGAAAAATTTTTAAATAATGAATACTTTTAATATTCGTAAAAAAATTATATAAAATTTTATATCATATTTATAAAGAATCAATAATTTGGAAATATTGTAGATTGTGTCAACATACAAAAGAAAATCCGATTTGGCCAGTTTGTGCAAAAAATCCAATTTCGCCCTATCCTCAGTAGCGCTGAGGAGAACTTTGCTGAGCAAGATAGAAAGATCGCCCAGGAGCCGGCGAAGATTCGATTCACCCTCAAGCAGAACTCCAAGTTAGCCCACACACAACGGCAGTCACGGGTTAACGGAAAGTTATTTAGCACTGTTTTATTTCTTGCAACACATTACAAGCTTGTGCAATTGAAATATTCAAATTTACCCTACAAGCTTCAGCAAAAATATACTAGCAAATGAGTTGAGAAATCGACAATTTACTCTTCACCACCATTACATTCTGCATTATGCTACTTGAAATTTCAAATTTATCCTTTTTCATAAACTTGATTCCTTATTGTTAGAACTCAGTCTTACTTCTTTTCATTCATGTAATTGCATCAATAAATTTCAGTAAAATATCAGCCAACTGGCATTTTACTTGTTTTAAAGTTCTTTTGACTTTATCTATATACCGATTTAAATTATTTTCAAATTATAATTTTGATTTTTTTTTTGTTATGTTAGAATTGTCGGTGTCGACAACATCCGAATAAGGTGTTGATGATTTGATTTCATTCATTTGGTTTGTCCGATCTATATAATGCAATTCGTATATTTTTCTTGTGGTTAGTTTCCTTCTTACATGCCTAAAAATGTATTCTTTCCTTTCCGATAACCATTATCATTATTATAATTATAATATTATATAATATAATCAATATCAATATATAAATATTATCTTCATTATCAAACAAACCATCAACAATAACAATATTAAGTGCATATTGTGTAGGATCAAAATGATTTTCTAGAGCTTCACACTTGAATTTTTCTATATACAGGATTCTTTCGAATAATACGGTCAATTTGTTTCAAAATTTTTGAATTTCTATAGGCGAATTTAAAGATAATAGAAAAGTGTAAACAATTTTATTTGTACAATAAAGTCACGCTTCCAGATAGTTATTTGTGGAACGTTATGCTTTTTCTAGATTACATTAAATTAGACATGATGCAACAATGCATCGCGACCCATGGTGTGCATTCTTGTCCTTATAGCAAATTCGAGTATCTTATGGGGATCGATTTTTCATAGTTGTCTTGCTGCGAGGATGGAACCACCCAATGACTCCCTTCTGCGGTGTACGAACGCTCAACACTCACCAAGGAGGTGTGTTGAAGCTTGCTCCATTTCCTCACAGAACCTTCAAGTGCCCTCGCCTACCAAGCCCAACCTCCTTATATGATTCCTAAGCATTCTCACCTGGTTCCTTCCCATTCGTAGTTTTTTACTGTATCGATTATCTATAACTCCGATTTCGATTCTTCTGCCTCCTCCAGAATTTCGTCAGGATCCCTACGGCCAGATTACACAAAATAATATGCAAACGATATGCAGTTGGAAATTATTATACACAATACTCAAACTATTCGTAGAATTCCTGTATATGGATTTCTCATTAATATCTGTATATTCAAAACCCTAAAGTGAATTTAAACACGTTCACGACCACCACATTGAATTTTGTAATGGATATTGATTCCATTATAATAAAAATGTTCATTATAATCAAATGTATATGAAAATGTATTCGAAAAAGCAAGAGTGTTAAATGTTATTAAAATTTAAAATAGTTATAAGTTTCTCATTTTCAATTTCATTTTCAATAACATATTTTTTAAAGGTGATGGGGTTTTGAAGGATGTTAAAAAAAAACAAATTTTTTAAATGATAATTGTTCTTGTTCTGAGACTTGTTTTTCTTTTTTTTTTTTAGGTAAAATGATAATGAAAGGTTCTCGATAGCCGGCAGACTTTTGATTAAAATTTTAATTCCAAAATAAACCTTAGAGAGATTGTGAATTTCTGGAAATAAAGAAAAAAAAATTAAAAAAAAAATATAATATTTTTAAATCCAAGTTTAAGAAGTTAGAATAAATGAAAAAAAAAATCACATTTTGCATACCTTTTTCCGACGACTGACTTACGCGTTATAGGAGTCTGACTGGTGTATATTCAAAAACACATTAGCTGATAATAGTCTGATACTGGTTTGAAATAAATATAAGACATCAGAAACCACTTAGTGTTAAAATGTTGTAGAATAGTTTGCCAGAAAATTTCACTGTTATAAATTTTTTGAGTGGCCAAAACTATTCTGTTTTATTAGGGTCTGTTAGCAATTCTAAAATTGTTTAATATTGGTGAATAAAAATTATTTCCTTTTTTTTTCAGAGCTGTTTTGACTCCCTGGTTTTCTTATTTGAGAGGAAGATGTTGAGAAATCCTGTATCGATAAATTTTAATATGGAAAAAGCAACTTCATACATGAATGTAAGTACCATAATATGCAAATTTCATATTTTTATTAAAATTTTTGGTTACCTATGACGGATGATAAATTCGAATTTTTCGTCATTATAATAGATTGAATATTTTCTCAGATTCAATAGAATTTAACCAACAAAATGCTTTAAGTACTTATTCTCTATAAATTACAAAACGCCTTTATTGTTTAATAATAATTTAGAATTCTTACAGTCATTCATTAAATACGATTCTATACCCAGCGCTCGGGATTGCAGTAATTTTTTGGTGTAATTTTTGCAGTCTGAAACACAATTTTACTGAAAAGTAGTAGGGGATGTTATGCTCTTCGATATATTTCTCAAGTTTGCGTCTCAATGTTGTCATCTTCCTATAAAATATTATCTCTCTTTATATTGTCGCTTACAATGTTGAAGTTGGACATACTACGGTATATATAATAGAATACTTTATTTAAAATCAATTTTAAACCTTTTTGCTTTGAAAATTTTTCCTTTAAGTTGTAGTTTTATCAAAATAATAATATGTAATTGTCCTATTTCGTTACAAATTCCTAATTAACTAAAAGATATGGGTACGGTCCTAATTTTGCCTTAGTCTTGATATCATATATTTTGGATAAAACTTTAATTACCGTAATATTTTTTTAAAGAAATCCAATTCGATTTTATTTAATCTTAACTTCCATATTGTAAGAATACGGTTCTTAATTTTAATTCAGCTTACACATACATTTCTGAATTGAGTTTAAAGAGAAATTTCTGAATTGAATATAAAACGTATTACTGCATTATGGAAGTGCTACGTGTAATTTTGGAATTTTATCTAACTGAACAAAAATTATCTGAATCCTTTTTATTATTCAATTTAATGAAAAAATTATGAAACAGAATTTTTTTTTAACAATTTTTAGGTAAATTAATCACGAAAATCAATTCAGTTATTGCACGGAATGCATGGAAAAAAACAAAATTCAGAGAATTAAGATCAAATTAAAATTAATTTTGATTGTAAATGATCACAAATTAATGCTTTCAGTACACAAAGTTGCAATATAACTGTAAAAATATACAATAATTTTATTACATAACAAGGACAAAACAGTTAACGAGAAGAATTTTATTTGACTTCCGAATAATTTGTTGTTTTTGAACCATAAAATATTATTGAAAAAATCTTGTAAATTTAAAGAATTCAATAATTTTAATTCAGTTTGGGAAAGCCCCTGTGGCTTTTCCATCAGAATACTTTCTTGTATAACGAATAAATGTAAACAAAACGAGTACTTAAAGTGATTGAATACAAAAATATTATTTTGGTAGCACCTGCCTCAATAATATTCTTATTGAATTTTTACACTAAAAAGTGCTAATTATCTGGAGGACCTCATAAATATCAGTAGTACGATATTGAGCAACATTGTTGCTTCCTATTTAAAGTAAAAATTGGATGATATTAAATAAATTTTCTTAATAAATTAAAGCCAAAGGCGATTTCTTCATTTCTTTATGAGAAAATGAATAAAATTTTATCATTTCTTTCTGCCTTTAGTGCCTTAATTCAAGGAATCATAAGCAATTTCTTGTAATAATGGCAAATTTTAATCTTTGCATTTCAAATACCCTAGCGATACGCGATTTTATCAGAAAATTTTGAATCACTTAATCAAAGACGTGACCGAATTGATATTAATTTTAGAATCCCAACCACAATCAACAATTAAATCATCTCTATTATAACTCCAATCTAATCCGTAAATACATTCATCATGATCTTTTAAAATTTGTATTGATTCTTCTTGATTTTCAATATCCCAAATCCTAAAATGAAGAACAGAAATTAATACAAAAATATTTTGCAATTTACAAAAAAAATTTTTTTTTAATTACCTTGTTGTACAATCAAAACTTGTTGTTGCCAAAATATTTGGTAAACATTGTGAATATTTAATTTTTCTAATTGCCATTAATTCTGAACCTAAAAATTCATATACAGGACTAT
Source organism: Condylostylus longicornis (assembly GCF_029603195.1). Classification (NCBI taxonomy): domain Eukaryota; kingdom Metazoa; phylum Arthropoda; class Insecta; order Diptera; family Dolichopodidae; genus Condylostylus; species Condylostylus longicornis. Next base: position 4,117,189 of record NW_026578045.1, read on the forward strand.
CATCTTTAATATTTCTTATATCCCAACATCTAATAAGACCATCAGAACCACCGGTTGCTAACATCCAATGATTAAATTTATTCCAATCTAATGATAATGCTTCCTCATTATGTACTTTAATTTTACCAATTGGATTACCTGAAAAATCTAAAGAATTCCATAAACATAAATTACCATCAGTACTTACACTTGAAAATATATTTGGTATAAATGGTGCATATGCTGCTTGATATATTAATATATCATTTGTTATTAATGTTGATTGTGATGATATTGATGATCTATTCATTACAAATGTTGATAATGAATTACCACGTGTTGGATCCCATATTTTCAGTTTATTATCCCAACTGGCGCTTAATATATTATTTGAATGCCAAAAACTACCCCAATCTAAACTGTATATTTCAGCATTATGCTCTGAATATAATTGTATTGGTTTTGGATTTTTTAATGGTGAATTAAGATCCCATAATTGCATTATACCATCACCAGATGATGTAACAACTAAATTTTCATTAAGATTAGACCAAGCCTTTTTGAAAATATTTTATGAAATAAAAAGAAAAAATTGAAAATTAACAACATTTTTAAATAATATTTTGACATAACATAAATTTAGGATAAAATTGATAAATTAAACAAAATACTCACCACATCAAATAATCCATCATCCCATTCATATTGTCGAATAAAGGAAATATTTTCATCATCATATGAAAAATAAAATAATGTTCCATTTCCACTCATTCCATATTGTTGACTAGTTGCCACCACAATATTGCGTGAATGAAATGGTGAAAATTTCACAGAATAACCATGACGATTTGGTGTTTTAATTGAAGGCATTTTTTTAGATTTTTTTTTTTAAGAAAATTTTTTTCATGAAATCTGGAAAAGAGACAGAAAAAAAATTTAAAGTTATTAAAATTTTAATTAAAATTTTAGTATACTTTAATATAAATTTTCTTTAATATTTTGACATATTTCAAATGTTTTAAAAATATTTTCGAAATTTTCTTTAATTTTTTATATTTTTTTTTTTCCAACTAACATTATCAAAGACACAAACCGAAGAAAAATAAAAGGAGTGTTGTTTTCATGATGATTCGTTTAAGGTTCCAAATTGAAAAATACCAATTCACAATAATCATTACTATTGCGAATTATGCAAGAAAATATATAGAGGTTATAATAGTTTGAGTTGGAAATTAGATTTATTTAAATGAAAATCCTTACAAAATTTATAATACATAATTTTGAACGAATTATTTAGCTGAGCTGATTATTTTATTTCAATGTCATGTAAACTCATACGTAAATGGTGTATCCTAAATATATGCAATTTTTTATTTCAAAAATATTTAAATTTTCGGTTTTAAACAACATCACTATTAATTAATAACAATATAAATAATTATGTAAGCATATTAATTTTCGGTTTGTAAGGAAGGTAGCATATTGAGAAAGCGGCCTTAACGTATGATTCGACATTTTCAGTAGTTCTTACTATTATCTGATATTGAAAATAATTTCAAATTAAAATCTGTTTTGCAATGACAAAATTTCACTCAATCATAAGTGTCTATACTTTTCAAAATTATTAATTTGTCAATGCAATGCGATAGAATTATAGTGAAATTCTAGCGAAACTGAACTTCTCTCACTCTCACTCTCATAGTAAGTATAGATTCTTAATTGAAATACTTCCACTTGATCTAATAATGAAATAGAAATTTTTTTTTTTGGATCTTAAACTATATTCCTTTGAATGTGTTAAAATGCATAGTAAATGCGCGTGCTAACAAAAAAAGCTTAAATTTAATAAGTAGCTCTATACCAGTGGTGGGAAAATAGTGGATCATGGCCTCTTCTATTTTCTGAATTCTGTTTACTGTAATATACTGAATTTTTATCAGTTCAGTATATGGGACCTTCGAACGAATCTGTATTAAACTGATTTCAACAATATTTCACTAAATATTGTATACTTTAGTAAGCTACCGTCGAGATTTTAAAAAATATATGCAGCAAACATTCACGTAAATTCAATACTAATAGTGTAGAACCATACCAAATAAAGAATAATGATTTGTTTTTCATAAAAATTTGAACGTAAATTGATTATTTGTAAAATTTTCAAAATTGTATACTTGAGATTTTAGAAATTTTTAATTTTTAATTGTTGGCGCTCATCAAAATAAAGTCTGGCCACTCCTGTTCTATATTCCGCATTAATAAATCAAATAATTAAAATCCCAAATAAATTGGATGATATTGTATTTTAGAATTAATTTAAAATTTTAATTATTATTTAATATTTTATAAAAACTTCCTTTTAATTGTCAAATAATTTAATCAATTAATAAAACGGCCCATTCTAAATTGGTGCAAATCACTTAAAGCGTTTTTTTTTTTAATTATTTTATAAGTAAATTATTAAATAATTTCAAATATTTAAGTAATAAATTCCAAATCAGACAAAAATTAAAAAAAAAAATTGCCATATACAACAATTTTTAACCTTTAATCTAAAAATAGAACAGCTGCTAAATAAATAATGTTAAGAGCAATGCATACACACACCAAATACTTGTACAACTTCCTTGAACTTGAAGTATAAAATTTTTGAAAAGAAAAAAGAGCTTTTAACTAAAAAAAATTTTGCTATGAAAAATTTTAAAAAATTTTTAGTCAATTATTCGGTAATGTGGTTAAGACCATAAACTTGAACTGATTATTTTCATTAAAAAAAAAAAAAAAAGAAATGTAAATAGCAATTATAGTGTTAAAAAGATTAAAGTGGAAGACCTTCAACCCATTTATAATGTCTTAAATTTTTCATTTTTTTATTTTACTTTTCTGTTAATTTTAATCTTACATTGTACAACATTAACCCATTGTTATATTGTTATCCATATTATGCGTACATAAGTGTGTATGTAAGGTTGTGTATATTGATAAATGTATATATGTAATTAATGATTATTGAATATTGATAAGTTCTCAGCAACTTGCTTATGAGCGTCTTATTACGAGTCTTTATACCTACTTGCATATATTATGAAATATTTTTTTGCATAAGTTTATTCCGATAATCTTATTAAAGACAAAATGTAATAAAAAAATAAATAAGAAATAAAACAAAAGAAATTGACATTTTTCTTACCGTTATAAAAAAAATACCTTGTAAAATATTTTTTAATTGAAATAACATATACAGGATGAGTAATGTTAGAAATGTGCTATAATTGAAATAATATGACGTAATCAGGAAGAAAATTAATTTATTACAAATTTTGCTGTAAGAGAAAGAACCTTAAGATTTTTGATTTTTCCTAAAAAAAGTCTAGCAAGTATAGTTAAAGAATTTGGTATATTAAGAAGTAGTTTATTAATGAAAAATAATTGGCTTTAAAATATTGAAGAATTTGGTAATCCGATACTAATAACCTACAGTCATCTGAGTTAATATCTCAATTCGATTTCAAATTGATTTTAACCTGCCCGTAAGAAAAGCTAATTAATAATAGAATTTCGTAAGTAAATCATTGGTCTCCTTGTATAGCGTCACACTCGTTCTGTCCTAAACAGTAAGTTCGATTACAGCGCGTGGTATATAAGCATACAAACTTCTTCAAAACGAATTGATACGCTGCTCCTCTCGATTACTTCTCACGAATTATTCTCGATTATTTTTTGCATGAAAATTTTGTAAGCTTTCTATTACTTCAGGTAGGAATATTTTTATGCTATTAAATATTTCTGATATTACCCAGCATTTAGGATTTAGCCTATGTGCAACAACTACCGAAAAATTCACTTACGCGGAGTTGATTTTTTTGTTGTCAAACAAAGGTTTGCAAACAATATATCAATAATGAACATAATGCTATAATGTTGCGTCACCAAAAATCACAAACAATATTTTATTTTCGGTTTATTTCATGCTTTCTCTCTCTTTCTCTCCCTTTCTATTTCTGATATTAGATTTAAAGTATGTGCTTAATATTAAAATATTTGTAATGACTTGCATATACATACAAAAAATAATTATTTTTAATACTGTAAATAATTAAAAATTTTATAAGAATGCACCATAATTTTCAAAAATTTTAAATGTATAAGCTAAATTTAGAATAATTCCGAATATGTATACATAATAATATTTTTAAAATATAAGTAGCTAAATATTACACATAAAATAATTTCAGAATGACGTCATCAAACTGAAAGATTTTAATAACAATTGGATTGCAATAAAAACAAATAGAACGTATATCGTATTTTACAGCAAAATATTAACAAAATACAAAATAAAATTCTAAGAAGAAGAAAAAAAAACAATTTTAAAACAAATTTATGCGGGAAACCATATAAAATTTACAGAAATTAAAAAAGTGTACTAAATTTACATATACCCACTTTACGGTTGTAATTATTATTCTTGTACATACAATATTAATTTTCATACACGAAATAATAAGATTTTATAAAACTACTATAGAAATAGTTATTTTAAATATAAAAATTTCAAAAATTACAAATATGAATTTTTGGTATGATGTACTTTTGGTATGAGTTGCAACCCACAAAACAATTTTATTTCACATATGTATGTATTTAGTTTTTAGTTGATTTCCTCATAAAATTTCATGTAGTACGTTCGTAAACTTTATAACATTGTGAGAACAGTAGTTATGAAAGATCTTTTCTAATTAGTATTCTCACATAATTACATTTTACATGTTAAATTTAAACAATTATGCTAAATTTGAAAATTACATGTGAACGCATTTATTAAATTAATTTTAATTTAACAGAAATAGCTAAGAAATTTCTTAGAAATGCTCACATAAAGTTGTGAATATTCATGAAGTATTTTAATTAGATATATACTTTGTTGACTTCAACTGCGATGCTGTTAATTGTTTACACCAAAAATGATAAATGTTCGTATAATAGTAGTAATGTGCAAGTTCTGTATGTTTACTTATGGTTACAGATGTTACTAACTCTGATACTTAACGAGGGATGGATTGCAAGAGTTATATTGATTTTTTGCAGAAATAAATTTCTGCTTATCTTATAAACAAAATTTTATTATTATTAATTGTAAAATATAATTCAGCTATATTTGGAGTTGAAGACAGTCGAAATGCCCACATACTTAGGACTATTATAGAGTGCAAGAGGTTTGAATATGAAGCAAATTAAATTTTGAAATGAAATGAATGCGTATTTTTTGGCTATATGGTAATATTTGATGTTAAATAAATTATATGCAAAATATGTAGGTAACATCATAAATATGAACATCTCGTTTACTGTCATACAAAAATAACTCAACAATAATGTCCTAAATGAAGAGGAAAATTCAAAAGCGAATTTTAAATTTAATTTTTTATGAGTCAATCCAAAATAATTCGATATTTACGAAAATATTATACAAATAATGTGTATAATTCCAATAGTATGAGTAATAATTTCTCATATTTTACTGTTTTGCCTATGGTATTTAAAAGTGAATTACGCATAATTGTGTATTAATTTTCTCTTATTTGACAAAGGAACACAGAAAAACGTTTTTTAATCAAGAAGAAAAATATAAATTCTAAATTTATTTTGTTATAAATTTCTTTTACATTATTTAATATTTCTAGATTTTGGAGAATGCTTAATCCTCTACAACAGAAAGTTAACATATTCAATAATTTTTATACGTATATCGTAAGTTGTTATCCAATCAGTCATGTAAAAGCCGTCAATTATAGTTTTGTTTAGAAACCATTGAAAAAAACTAAATAAGAGTTGATGAGATACTAGTAGCTCTATTAGAAACATCACGTTTGAAGTTTATCAGGACAAACAAAAATTCGAATAATTATTCATGCTATAGCTATTCATAGCAGGCTTAATGGTATATATCGTAAATACGAATTCTAAATTATAACTATGAATGGAATGTTGAAAAGAAAAAATTTAATATATAAAGTCCTGTTACAAACACAACACAATTTTACATATTTTGCTGTCACATTTTATAAAATCTGGTCTTTACATAATAAAAATTTCTTTAATACGATTTTAAATATTATAAGAAGCTTTTTGAAATTATTGAAAGAATTGAAATTTATTAATTGTTATAAAACACAAAAGAATGCATGTAAATCGTAAACAATTGAAATTTCAATAAATTTTTCTTGTTACGAGGCCAATCTTATTATTAATTCAATTATGTAAAAAAATCAATTAATTTAAATTCAAGAAATGATCAAAAAATTGTCAGAGATCTTTGTGTCAGAAATAAAAGAATAGAAGAAGATATATTTTAATAATATATGTACAAATGTGTATACAAAATTTCCCTGATTATTATTTAATTAATAATTCTTTCACTTCCAATGCTATGATATAAGTATATTAGAAGTGGAAGAAATTGTGCATTAAATTTTTAAGCATACTGGGTCCCAGACTTGAACCCAAATAAAAAAAACTCAGAGCTTATTCAATGCGAAACTTTGTAATTCGGAAAAACACGGTGTTGTTTCAAAAATATTTGTGCACGAACCAGGTAAGGCCGCCTACATATTTTTTAGAAAGACAAAATCTCATAAGAAAATAAGGGCTTTCGATAACACCAATAATTGTATAATATTGTTGATCCCCTTCTGTGACTTAAATAATCACTTTATTGCAGTTAAAATATTGCATAATGACAAGGTCGTTATGTCATTAATTTTTTAATTATTCTCTTACAACTTAATCTTAATGTTCGGATAATTTTAAAGATTATCCTAACCATAGTCATTGAATCACCAATTATTTGATCTTTAAGTTAAAATTTTTAGATTAAAATATCAATTAAACCTCTATTAACTATATTTTAAGTGTATTACAAATTTGTTATTCTATTGATAATATTGAAAAGTATTACAAAATAATTCTACCAATAATTCTATGTTGAATATTATTTTCTTTAGAAATTCTGTTATACAAGAACTAAAATATGAAGTCATTTGACGGAGTAAATTTTCATAACTATTCGCAATTTTTAATTGTATAAACTGGTGTAATTGGTTGTGTCACACATCTTGAGTCTTATACAGAATGCTGTTAATGATATGAATTTAAGTGTTATACACAACAATAGTGAGGGGTTATATAGGAGTATTTCTCTATGGCTATACATTATTCAATTCTATGTACGTACATGTTAACAAACTATATATAAACGAAGCCACACTGTCTCATCGAAATCATATGGATTTTAATTGCGAAACAAGGAAGGGTCACTTCAAATACAAAGATTTTACAACACATTCTATTTTTTATAAATTTTTAATTTTAAATTCAATTAAACCTTATAATTTTACTGAAATTACATATATCCAACAACCTCTTAATTAAAAATTTGCATTTTTAATGTAGTTCCGTTAAAAAAAAAAACTCCATTGCATTTGTAGTAACATTTATTAAAATTTTTTCTATATAATATACATATATGAGTAGATCTATAGGTATTCGACCATGAACACTTTTCTGGTTTCTTAAACTGTCGCACAAAATGTTCGATTTTTGTTTTTATTTAATTGTTTTTATATTTATAGATTTTTGTTAATTTCTTATTTTTCTAACAAAACCTAATTTATTTAAAAGAGAAGTCAGAGAACTTTTATATATAGTATAACAGTTAATGTTATTGTCTTATTGTTTCAAATGTAAAAAAAACATATGTTTTTATTTTTAAACTGTGTAATTTAATGTGTTAAAATTGTAGGTGTGTTTTATGAATGCAAATTAAATTGTGAATGAAGAAGGAAATGTGAATTTTTGGGTTAAGTTAGATAGAAATGTTGACTTCATTTAGTCTCTATAATAAAAGTATTCTTTAGCCAACATTGCTCTCACATGCACATTAACAAATTTAATATGCATAATTACGATTAAATAACATTGCAGAGCACAAATTTTATCATAAATAAAACTCTATAAATCTTTCTCAGTTAATTCTTATTACAACAAAATCTTAAATATTATACATATTTATAAAATTCTCTTACTTAACTGTCCTATACCTTAATTAACACGTGGCATGCAAACGATTATCAAAATTTATATTGGTGGATAAGTATTTTATATTAAGCTTCCTGAAATTGCAGCTCAGCAATCTCAGTTGAATTCGAATATCCGATTCCAAGCGGGCGGTACTTGAATTAAAAACTCTTCGCGTTAATTTAGGTACAGCAGTAAATCCAAAATATGTTTAGCATTTCAGGATTCAAGAATATAATACGAAAAATTTAAGTTTGTCTCTCTTATCTTCGAAAAGTCTCATCGTTTAAACTTAAAACTTAATGAGAGGAAGAGGGAAGCTCTTAAACAACATGACCGCCATATTTACTTTCTTAGCTTGAACGCCATATGAAAGAAAAAATATGTTTATTTCATTATCAAAATTTTGTATCCGTTCTATTCTTCTAATATTTTTGTAACAATTTATTGATTCACAAAAATTTTAAATTACTTTTACCATTTTATTTTGCGCATTTGTTACGTTTTATACACTAAATTTCATTAATACATCATTAAAATCCACCACATAAATTAAGGGTGGTGAAGGTGAGAGAATATTCAAATAGGCGCAAATATTTAAAAGGAAAATGTTACAAAATTGTTTTTGTTAAAAAAGAATACCTGCATAACACAAGTATAACAGTAATTGACAACAATAAAATTTCTACGTTCTTTCTTAATAATATTTTAAATCCATTTAAAAAAATATATACATATTTATTGATTTAGGGAAACCTTAGAAAAGGTATAAAAGACCCCACGCACCATTAGAATCAGCTCATTTGGAGTACAATATTCGAACTGTCCATTTTCCCTTACAAAATTGAACAAAAAAAATACAACAAAATAAAGCAAACGAGTGGATTTTAAAATTTTATATTTTAAAAAGTGAGTGAATAAATTAATTAATTTTTAATTAAAAAAAAAATTAATTAAAGAATAGTTAAAAAACAAACTGGAATAAAGAACAGTTTTAAGAAAAAAATAGTGTAAATTAAAAAAAAAAAAACTGCAAAAATGGTTGTCTCAGTAAAGGTTTTCAAAAAGACCACCCCAAATGGAAAATTAACCTTCTATTTGGGACGTCGTGATTTCGTTGATCACTTGGATTACTGTGATCCTGTTGATGGTGTTGTTGTTGTCGATCCAGATTATTTAAAATCACGTAAGGTATATGGACAACTTGTTACGACCTACCGTTATGGACGGGAGGAAGATGAAGTCATGGGAGTTAAATTCTCAAAAGAGATGATCCTATGTAAAGAACAAATTGTACCGGTTATCAATGAAAAAATGGAAATGACACCAACTCAAGAGAAATTAGTACGTAAATTAGGTGCTAATGCATTTCCATTTACATTTCAATTTCCACAAAATTCACCAAGTTCAGTAACATTACAAGCTGGTGAAGATGATAGTGGTAAACCATTAGGTATTGAATATTGTATCAGAGCATTTGTTGGTGATAATGAAGATGATAAACATAAACGTAGTCAAGTTAGTTTAGTTATCAAAAAATTACAATATGCACCAAATAATCGTGGACAACGTTTACCAAGTTCATTGGTTAGCAAAGGTTTTACATTCTCTAATGGTAAAATTAATTTGGAAGTAACATTAGATCGTGAAATATATTATCATGGTGAAAAGGTTGCAGCAACAGTTCAAATAACAAATAATTCGAAAAAAACTGTTAAAAATATTAAAGTAATGGTTGTTCAACATACTGAAATAACAATGGTTAATCAACAATTCAGTAAGAATGTTGCACAATTAGAGACACGTGAAGGATGTCCAGTAACACCAGGTGCTAATTTAACTAAAACATTCTATATGGTACCATTGGCTTCAAGTAATAAAGATAGAAGAGGTTTGTATATATAAAGAAAATATTTATATAAAATTCAAATAAATTTAAATGAAATTTTTTATAGGTATTGCTTTGGATGGTGCATTAAAGGATGAAGATGTAAATCTTGCATCTTCAACAATGGTTTGTGACGGTAAGACAACAGCTGATGCAATTGGTATTGTCATTTCATATTCATTAAGAATAAAATTGAATTGCGGAACATTGGGTGGTGAAATTCAAACTGATGTACCATTTAAATTAATGAATCCAGCTCCAGGTAAATTAATTTTAAATTTTATTAATTTTTTTACGATATAGTTTTAGTATAAAGATGGGTATATGTGATAGCACCAACTTTCGCATATCAAGTTTTCGTCGGAAATGAACTTCTAATTGGTAGTCTGCTTGTGCAGATTTCAATTTTGGTTGAATCTATTTTCATGAAAATTTATATCTAAGTTGATTTTTGTTATGTGTCGATTCAATCAATTTTTAGAATATGTCAGGTCTCGGGAACTGGACGGTCTGCTTTTTTTATAATTTTAAAAAGATATTTAACAGATTATCTTGAAATTTTCTATATAACCTTCGTCGACTAATGTGACAAAGCAACGCATTATATCATGCCTTAGAGACTAATTGACGGATTTTCTTGAAAATTAATATTTGAGTTCTGTTTGAGTTATGCTTGCTTACTGAAGAATTTTTCAAAGAATTCACTTAGCATAGAATGAACCCTTTCTAAGACCCGGATTTCTATTTCTCTAAGTATGTAGCATACCTAAAATTCCTAAACAAAAATTCAACAGACATTCTCATAGCTTTGTTCAACGGTTTCGCCGTAACAGAAAAAAAAAAATAATTTGCGGCCGGTTATGTGCTAACCATATCAGATTTTTTACAATTTAAATTTATATTTTATAAATTTCTTTAATTTCTTTTTGCTTTTAGGAACCATTGAAAAGAAACGTTCAAATGCATTAAAGAAAATGAAATCAATTGAACAACATCGTTCCGATCGAAATTATTATGGTGATGATGACGACAATATTGTATTTGAAGATTTTGCTAAAATGCGTATGCAAAATGTTATGATGGAAAAAGATTAAAATTCTTAAACACAATAAAAAACAAAAAAAAAAATTGTGCAAATGTTGTGAAAAAAAATAAAACTAATTTTTTTTTTTATTTGTCATTTCCAAATAAAAAAATTAAAAAAAAAAATTAAATAAAAATTATATGCAATTTTACTGTCAATATTATAAAAATGAAAATAATCGAACGCTTGTTTTAAATATTTAGAAAAAAAAAATAAATAAATAAAATTAAAATAAAATAAAATTAAACATCTAATTAAGAAAAAATAAAAGTTTAAACAATAACAGTAAAATAAAAGTAAACAATAGAATAGAATAACAACAACAACAAAATAACAATCACCACAACCACACCACAATATTATTGTTTACTTTTATTTTCATTATGTTGCATTTGCATTATTATTAATTAAAATATTAAAAACATTATATCTATTATATATTATGTTATACTTATGTTATGTTATTTTATGTTATAGCTATGTATAATAAATAAATTTAAATAAAAAGAGAAAACAAAATGAAACAAACAATTAAATACAATAATGTTATGTTAAAAAAAAAAAAAAAAACAAAACCAAAAAAAAAAAAATATAAAAATCAAACAACAAATTTTTAAAGAGAAACAAGAACAGAACAACTTAATTCTATATACTATATTTTAAATTTATTAAAATTAAAATTAAATAAAATTATTAATTATTCAAATTTATTAAAAAAAAATAAAATAAATATGGGATTATTATTAAAATCTATTTTAATTATACTTAAAAACAAAAATATATTAATAAATTAAAATTTATTAAAATATTATTAATGAATGTCGAAAAAAAAAACAAGTTTTTAAATAATTTCAGAAAAAATAGAACAATATGTTGCAAATTACATTTTTTCGAGAAATAAATTTTCTCACATATTTTATTTATTATAAAATTAATTAATTAATTAATGGAATGAAAAACTAGTCAAAAAAAAAAATTATTATTGAAAAATTTACAATTATATATAATTATTAATTGTTAATTTATTTTAAAATATTTTAAATTAAAAATCATAAAATTAAAATGTATTTTAATTTAATCGAAATTTGAAAAAAAAACAAAACAATTAAACAGAATCAAAAATATTATAAAATATTCAAATTATTAAATTATTATAATTATATTAAATTATTAAATGTCTATATTCAAAATATTTAAATTATACAAAACCAATTTAATGAAAAAAATTTGGTTTGAAAAAAAAATTTATTATTAAAAATAATCACACTATTATTAATTAACTATCAAAGCAAAAAAAAAAAAAACAACCAAAAATTGTAACAAAAAAAAAAAATGTTTACCGCTAATGATTTTTGTTTATTTTATTTTTTATTATTGTTGACTGATTCATTATAAATATGAAAGAGAAAACAAAATTATACAAGAAAAAAAAAAAAAAAAATTATTTAAAAAAAAATTTAATAAAATTTTTTTTAATTTTAATTTTTTTCATCATTTTATTTTCTTTATATATACATATATATACAAAATACACACTTAAAAAATATAAAAATAAACCAAAAAAAAAAAAAAAAAAAAAGAATTATGTGACAGGATAATGATAAAAAGAAACAACCATAACAACAACATCAAAAATCCAAAATTAGAATTAAAAATGGAAGGTGCAAAAACGTTATAAGACATTATAGGATAAATAAAAAAAATTAAATAAACAAATTATTATATACCTATATATTATATACATACTCAATATAATATATTTATACAAGAAAGAGAAAAAAATATTTTGTAAAATTTTATCACAAACAAATTTATTTATAAATAAAATATTATTGATGAACAACACATACAAATACTTAATTAAATTATGAAATAAAATTAAAAAAGAAACCAAATAACAATATATACATACTTATATACATAAAAAAATAAAATTTAATAAGCAACAAAAAAAAAAAAAAAAAATTATAGAAAAAAATTTTTTTTTTGTAATAATTTAAAAAAAAAAACAACCAAAATAAATTATTAAAAATTTTAATTGTTAAAGGATGCGTTAAGAGTAAAAAAAAAAAATAAAAAAAAAATAGGATTTATTTACTTGAAATAAAGAGAAGTGAAAAATGGAAACAAAAAAAAAAAAACAAATAAAAAATTTTTATTACTATTAAATTGAATAATTTTAAGGGTTATGACTAGTTTAACAGGTTAGAATTCGCCCGATTAGTGGTAGTCTTCGATAATACGAACAAATTTCCGAAATTAATGTGCTGGCAACACTCCAACAATTGTATTCATTTCTTAAAAATTGATTCATTTATATTGATTTCTTAAAAATAAATATGATTTTGGGAACGCTGCCAAAAAATACTGATACAATTGATTTTGGTACTGATTTTTCTTGTGTACGAATCTAGAAAATTTAAAAATGAGCATGTCAGAAATATTTTGGTGAAAGCTAGGTGTAATAGTTTTTTTCATTTTTAAGATGAAGCTTTAGTCTATTATACCTATTTTAGTATTTACCGCATAGTTTAACAGCTACAGCACACATATTTTCTGACTTGAACTTTTACAATTAAAATGCAATATAAGTAGTATGTTATTTCTTAAAGAATTTACTAAAAAATGAAACTCATATTGGTGAATATTCTATGTCTGGATAGATTTCAGATACATTATTTTCTTGAAATTGGATACATTATGTTTTTACCGAGTGAGAATATTATTTGCCGCAAACAATCAAATTGAATTTGTAACGAAGTCTTGATACCAATTAAAAGTGAACTCTAATGAGTGATAAAAATATATCTATTGCATATATTACAATTATTTTATAGTTTTACAATAAAATATTAAAATTTTAAATAGTTTAATAAAACAGTTGATATTAAGATTTTACAAATTTGCAAAAAAATTAAAATTTTTAGTTATTGAACTTCTATAATTATATATAAAAAAAATATTTTTAAAATTTTAGAAGAATTTAAATAGAAGCAATTAAATGCCATCAATTCCTTATTTCTCTTATAAAATACGACATTAACCTTTAACCGATGAGGTGTAATTACTGAAGAGGTTTTTGTTTTGAAATTACTCCCTTATATAATTAGTCCCACATTTTAATATTTAAAAGCTTTATGTTTTCTTACTCTGTAATGTAATTTTGTTATTGTACCGTGCCTAAAACACTTACTGAGAAATTGAAAGAGAGGTGTAATAATTACTATCACCTTGACGAATATAAAGAATCCTCTTGAATTTCGAATATTAATGTATTATAGGGCAGGAAAAAATATTTTAAAATATTAGATTGTTATTAATTTCATTCATAATGAGATTGTCATTCCAATTTCTTCGAACTATTTTATTCAATATGAAAAATCACACAAACTAGCTATTTAAAATTTTGAAAAATTGTACTTATGAAAAATTTTGAATATATAAGCTCATTATAAATAAATAATTATATAAAATATTGATTCACTTACACTTTTCAATATAATCCTTAAAAATGCCTCACAAATTCGTATTTTAAATTAGAATTCCTTAAAGATAAAAAAACACTAAAAAATTGAAAAAAATTAAAAATCCTTAAAAGGACTTTGTATAACAAAAAAAAATGGTATATTTAAAAATTATAAATTATAATAAAAATATTTATATAACACTTAATATGTATAGTATACAAGTTCATATAACACTTTTTATAAAATTTCACTTTCTTAATATTTAAATTTTAAAATTTCTAAAATCTTTTCTTAATAAGAAAAACTATAAAAATGTTTAGACTTGTCGCAATTTTGATTATAAATGAGACAAAAATTTAGCACAGTTATAATCGAAAAGGAAATTTAATAAAAATATATAAGAAAAATTCGGAAATGTAGAACAAAAGACAAAAAGAAAATCAAAAAAAATTCGAAAACCCTTTTTATGTAAATTTTTTTCTTATATAAGTTTCTGTTATATAAAACTATATTGTACTACTATTTCATGTACGTATACAAGTAAAAGAGGGTAGGTATACGAATATGAAGAACAAATTTTAAAGATGATAATTGCCTATTTGTTCATTTGCTCATAGCCTTTTAACACACTCTTAATATAGTTATACACGCAAATGTATTTAAGTATATAGATATACTTACACAGGTATAAAAAACCAAAGTGGAAGGGGTTGAAATTTTAGAAAACCCTTTTTTATTAAAATTATTGTTGTCATTACTTGAATTTTAAAATGAACTTATATACGCAATCATAAAATTACCCCTTTATTTGGGTATATAACATATATATGGTTATGTGCCGGCAAATAATGTTAAATGAGATCATTTTCGAAAATTCGAAAATTCCGATTAAGAATCCCCTCTATTATGTATATCGGTATCGGCCGATAAGCGATAATTTATCGGCAAAATTTTGTGTTTGTATTACCAACATTGTTTATCGGTAAATTTTATCGGAGTCGGGAAAGCTTTTTTTCCCTGTATAGGAAACGTATTAGCTGGTATTATGAAAACGATAAATTGTCGGATTTTCACCGATTTAAAAGCGGGTACAAATTTTTAGACGACAGATTTTTTTTTTTGTAAAATCTTCATTTTATCAAGGAAACTGGTGTATTTAATTGCTTTTTTAAAATGTAAGCATTTTTTCTAAATTATTTTCTTTCAAAATGTTATTCATATATTTTATTTAGGAGTAAAATCGTAAGCAACAAAAAACAAATTGCGCGGTTAGTAGAAAAAATGGAAGAGGACTTAAACCTGGCAAGGAATGATAATCTGAAATTCTGGATAAACCTAAAAAATGTGTACATATTATATATGTAAATAATAAAATAAAATAGGTACATAAACATACATTTTGTTGTCTAAATCCAATGGATTAGTTGAATCTCTTATATGTCGTCTTTGAATAGCTTGCGTTTCTTCACTTACTACCGTTTCTTCACTTTCAAAATATAATGCACGCGACATTTTCCCGATATATGTATATTTTTATTTTACAAATTTAACAGAAAATAATTTGCTTACAACAACTTTTTAGCACATCAAAACCAAATTCAAAATAGTTTTAAAAATTTTTTGAAAATAACTTTTGAAAGAAAACAAATGTCATTAGAAAAAAAAAAAACTTTTTCTCCAATTTACAAAAACAAAAATTTGTATGAAAAAGCTTCTTTTAATCGGTTGAAATATTTTTATCGGTATCGGTTCATAATACAGAAGAAACTTAAAACCGATTAGAACTGCCGATAATATATCGGCCGATACCGATGTTCATAATAGAGGGGAATATTTATACTTTGATTAGAATAGTTTCTGATACCTTTTTAGCCTATCAAATTTTAAAAACACACCTGAGAGAATTCATTTATATTGTATACCAATACATAGAAGACTGTTATAACACTCGCATACAGGACTTTTAGCAGCTTATAGATGAAATACTGTTATATACAAAGAAATTTTTTAGTTTTTTTTATACTTGTTGAATTCTAAGTAAATATTTTAATTAGAGGTCACCATTTGTTAGGGGACCATAATTAAATAGAAAAATAACGACAAAAATTTTTAATATTTTTTTAAAGGTCAAAAGGATTGAATAAAAAACATGGTTTCATTACATTTTTTTGTTGTCCGAATTACAACGGAAAATAACGGATATTTCTTTTTATTTAAAATTTAATTTACATAATATTATAACAAAACCAGTTACTAACACAGTAGGTATATACTTTTATATACTTATAATTACAAACACATTTCATAATTTTTTTAATGTCATGTGGTTTCAGTACATAAAATAACGCACATTTGGCCATATTGAAAATTAAAAATTACTTTGTTTTTTTTTTTTGTAGTGCTTATAACTTCAAAACTTTGTGATAATTGAAGGATTATTCAAATTAAAAAAAAATATATATGTCCGAAATCAAAAATAGTACAAAAACTTATAGCCTTTTGAAATATGGCGAATTTACCAGAAAAATTCATTTTTTGCACATAGTTTTCCATTCGCAGCTGTTGGTAACTTAATTTGTTTGTTGCTTGTAGACAGACAGTCTTAAAATATTATTGAATTTTAATTAATACTAGGTAATTGACAATGCATTAAGTCCCATAATTGTAACATTAGGATATTTTGCTATTGTATACTTATATTGATAAAATAAAATGATTAAAATAAATCAAATTCGAATTTAATAAAAAAATATTCTTAGAATACTCTTAATATATTTATAATTTTTATTAATTCATCATATACGAATGACACATCAAACATTGCCTTGATAATGTTTATTATTTTTAATGGGATGATCTTTCTTTCTAATGTTTTCCATATTGCATCCCTTTCCACACGAAGTGCCCCCAGGCAATGTATAGGGGGAAAAACTCAGTCCAGTCCTGAATCCTGCCTGTTAAATTCTTGCAGTTTTCAAGAAAACTCTAATCCCATTTATTTAATTTTAATTCGTCTTGGCTAATTCCCATTGCATTAAAAAGTTATTTTTTAATAATTATTTATTACAACATATACATTAAATTTATTTATATTGCATAAGTATATAATTATTACTTATATTTAAACAACACGTAAATTGTAATTCTTTTGGATTAAAATTAAATTACCAAAAAGCTATTATGTATAAAATTTCATTAAATTTTATTACAAATAACACCCACAACACATTATTGTATCTGAAATCCTTTTTTTTATCAATATTATTACTATAATGGGGCGACATTATATAGAGTTCACTTTTTTTCTGAATAATTTTAATATATTTATAGCTGGTTACAAAATTTTAATGTGCAAAAAATTAAATTTTATTGTTTTGTTATATGATATTTATTTAACCCTTTCTCCGTTCACGCTGGGTAAAATTTTACTCTAAAATATTTTGAATTTAAATAAAATTTAATTTGGCCCAAATATTCAAACCAGTCCAGATTGTGTTATTTATACGAGTTTTCATAACTATAGCCTATACCCTAATATATTTTACATAAAAAATCTTTTTGATTAACTTTATTTTTTAGCTTATATTTTTTTGCTAATACTAGTATATAATAAATGATTTGTTTTTTTTTTTTTTTTTGCGTGAGTGACCGGAGCTGCCCACGTCGACCAACAAAATTTTTTGGGATTCTCATCCTTGTCTATCTTAGTCGTATACATAGGGTTTTGACAAAGTGCAGCACTGCAATCATATCAAGATGTAAGATTTTTTCCGGGGTCAAAAACCCCTTTTCGGAAATCTTTCAGTGGCAGGCGATCGTAAATGATTAGAATTATGTATTTATAAATTTGCTTAATTAACGACATAAAACTTTTATCGGAGAGTAATATTGTACCCTAAAGACGGATATGGGTTTTCGAGTCATAGAGTAGACGTATGAAAGGTTAAAATACAAAATTAATTTTTTTTTCATATATACTTCAACCTTGAGAATTTTTTTTTTTTAATAACAATCTCACTATATAAATATTACAATCATCATTTACGGGCAAACTTACATGTATACAACAAATTTCTTAAGCATTAATATTAAAAATTGAATGAATGTGCATTAATTAAAAAAAAAAATTAAATTTGCAATCAAAATTTCACACTTAATCATATTACAAAAAAAAAAAATAAAATTTTTTTTTTGAAAAGCTCTGATAAAATTCCCAATTTACACTCTGCTTAAATTTTAAATAAATTCATTAAAAAAACAAAAATACAAAAAAATCATGACATGCGGCATAAAAAACATGACATTGTATTTAAAAAATATTTTTTTTTTTTCTGATTATTTTCATATCCACGTTAATATTATAAAATTTCATCTCCGCCATTACACTCCAATTGTCTTTCTTCTATACAATATAATATACGAGTATATTGTTGTACATAAATGCAATTTATTATGTAGATACTCCAAATTTTTGCGGGGGCATCAAAAATATTACAAACATACATATATGAAAAATTATCGAAACCTTGACATCAACCTTTCTTTTTTTTTTAGAGTTACATCGTATAACAATATAATTTTCATTTATATTAATATTTTTTCCTAAAATAATGTCTTACACCCCATGCCACACCACCACCATCACCATTTAATTGTTGAGGATCACTTTTAACATATGAGAATACAATTGATGGTATATTTGCTTTAACTTTAATCCGTTTATTATGTTCCGCATTAATTAAATAACCTTTAAAGAGAGAAAAAAAATAATATTATAGTTTTTTTATTTTTTTAATTAAAATTCATTCAAAAATTCATTTTTAATTTAATATTTATATACGAATAGAAAAATAAAGGAAAGAAAACCTTGGCAAATTATAATGATTATGATAGAACAATAAATTAAAAATTTTAAATTAAAATTTTTTAAATAATTTTCATTATAAAAAAAATTATTTATAAAAATACAAGATCTTTTAAATTTTGAAGTTATCATCATTATCATCAATAATTTTGAACTTCTTCTAAATAAATTCTATAGACAACTAATTGCTAATATTAAAATGACATTGCAATTTATATATTTTTATTTGTATTATTGTAATTATTGTTATTTAAGTCAGGCTTACCATCTATAACCATTAAATTAATTGATAATTTTTTGTTTTTTTTGTTTTTGAAAATCTTTTCTAATTTTGTTATTGTTGTATAATCTTAATTTATGATGATTTGTCTTAAAGGTAATTTTTAATGTCTGTCCGATTAAATTACTTTAAATTTATTATTGTGCCTATGCATTACTGTACAGAATTAGGAGCGCGTTAGGAAGATAAAGGTGATTGTGCAGGAACCAATTGAGAATTCTCACTAGCATCTTGATGGGGCATGACAAGGCTTAGGAGTCACATTAGAAGTCTGGTCCCAGAAAGTGAAGCTACTTGAGGAGAATGGGGAGATCTCGGGATACCTTCTGGGAGATTGTGAGACTTTCCTCGCAGGAGAAGGGAAATACTTGAAAACTCCGTATTCTCTTCAGTGGAGTTGTAGTCTGTCTTTCAATTTTCTCATATTGATTAGGTTGTGGGTTTCGAGAAGAAATTTTAGGGGCGTGTCTCACATCTAGTGAGGGTCGCGATGCACTGTTACTCCATTTATACAATGTGTAATCTACTATACAGTAAATTAATACTAAAGGAACTTATCGGCCAATATCAAAAAATTTTACATACATATGTATGTCAAATTTGTCATTTGTTTGTAAATGTTTCTAATTTTGTAAACTATTAAGTAGAATTTCTTCATTCCTTTTCATTATTCGTTTTTAACATCTATTCCCTTGTAAGATGAATCTAGTTCATAAATAGTTTTGCGCCTAATTTGAAGTCAAACACATTCCAGAAAGCCACTTTCAAAATATTGCAGTAAACAAGTCGGAATACCTCAACACTTTAGTATAAGAGATACTCTACCGTCTAATTCTCTTTTACGCGAAGTCAACATAACTCTTCGCCTGCCGATCACCATCACATCACATTCAGTGGTTTTCAGGGAGAATGAGATATCAAAACTAACATGTTTTTTTCCTCGTCTCTCAATATTTCTTTTTTTTTTGCTAAACACTCTTTATTTATTTTCTCTCCAAAAAAATCTTTATTATAATAATAAATTGTCAATTTCAAATTGTGACAATATTATTGACGTCATTTTTAATTTACATTATGATTGAAATTGAACTCAAGTATTTTGTTTATTACTTGTGTATTGTTTTTTTTCATTTTAAAAGTTTTAGAAAGCAAAGAAAGTTTTATTAAAAGTACAAGGCACGTTTTATGTACATTAAATGTGTTATACACTTTGTTTTATTGTTATAAAATGAAATTTGAATTACTTTAAAGTGAATAAAGTGAATAAAAAACAAAACAAAAGTGAATTGTTGGAAAAATTGAGCAGAAAAAAAGACAAAAATCACTTTTTTCAAACAAAATACCCAAAAATAGAGTCTAGGGTTCAATTGCACAAAGTGTATATAAAAGGGAGTTAGATAACTTAAAAGCGAATAATGAAATTACAAAAAAAAAACAAAACTTCGTAATCAAAGTTACTTTTGAATGAAATTAAAACTCTTTTTTTTTTTTGCCATTAAAAAGATTATTGAAGCGTAATTTCCGAAAAAATTAATTTTTGTTGTATTTTGAAATTTTCATGATTTTAATGGAGGAACAACAAGACAAGAGTGATAATAAAAGTTTTTCTTTCTTCCCTTTACTTTTGGTCTTTCATAAAATTTGTTTCACTTAATTACGATATTACTTAATTAGGTTTTTATAGTTCTCCTTATGTCCAAAAAAATAGTTAAGAAAAATAATTTAGAAAAGTAATTGAACCTTATAAAACTTGCGTTGAGTATATGAAAAATTTGAGACATACAAAAAAAAAGGGTCATTTCAAAATGTTTGATGTGTTCTATTTCCTGAAATTGTATAATAAAATTATGGAAAAATTTAGAGCATAATTATTCAATATAAAAAAATTTTGGATATTATACCACTTTTACCCATTATCCGTGTAAAAAAATATTTGTTGCCACCAATATTTTCTGAGCTTCTCATTATGACACCAAATAAATGAACGATTGTATGAATGCTGATTGTAAATAGCTTATAGTTTAAAATTAAAATTCCGTTCAAGATTTGTAATCTATGAAAATAGTCCACGAAATTTTAGCAGTTGGGTATTTTGACATCTTGCCAGTTATTATTACTGAATTGTGTACGGTAATACTGTGCTCTGGAAATCAAAGTTAAGCACTTCTTTTAAATTTTAAGGTTAATAAGTAAATAAGCCATTAGTTAACATCCCGAAAAAAAATTTAATTTGGCTCTTAGTCAGAGATTAACTTTATGCCAACCGAACTGAGGCAGGCAGACAGATGGACGGCCAGACAGCTATACACACAGGCATATAGATCGACAGAAATCTCCCTAAAGACAGTTTATTTAAGCTCCCCTTCCATGGATAAGAGCGTTTCCACGGAACTTGACATGCGAAATTTAGTGTCATCACAGATAACCTATATGGTTGTTAAAAAACTAACTTCAGTCTTATTGAAGAATCTTACAAATACAAAGGCCAGTGATTCTTGGATTTTAAAGCTAAAATTTATTTTATTTTAATGTCATTCTAATGTCATTGTAATTGCTAAATGATTTTAAGTTTATTTCTTTGTTTTAGGAAAATGCAAATATAATTAGATAAAGACTCCGGTTACCCTGGTTTTACAAATTTACAATCTACAAATCCAGATGAAGACTAATATTATAATATTGTGAATGTGAAATTTGTAATTTTAAAATGGCAATCTATATGGCAGAATAATGTGTTCGAAAATCGGGCTCATAAAAGGTAAGTAAATGTTGTAAAATAAATAATTTTGCTTTAATATTTTAAATTTCGAGAAAATTTATTCTATATAGCTAATTTTATTTTATTAATATTGTTACTTAAATTTTAGTTATGTAATAATGTGTTCACCCCTTGCATTTTTTGATACAATGCACCTCTAACCTAAAACCTTTTGAATATTCATTAAAATTGTATCTTTACTATAATAAATTCAATTTAGTACTAACCTTTATTTTTTAATTTTCTTTCCGAAGTCATAAATTATTTGCCAAAATTATTGCACAAAATTTATTGAAAGTTTAAAAAAAATTTGTTTTTTTTTTGATAAATTTATTTTTCATCGTCAAGCAATTCATGTATAAAAATTATTCTAACTTGAGGCAATGATTAAAAATTTTCTTACAATAAGGCATTGCTTATTCAATTTATAAAACTCTTCTTTGTATTACAGTCTTACACCTTGCATTTTCGTGAAGGGTATATTAACTTTGGTATGAAATTTGTAATCACTTGAAGGAATTGTCTGCGGTATGGAGACATATATTCTTACTCAATGTAAAACTCAGCCTTAAACTCTGCGAACACTAAATTTCTACAGATTGCTTTTTTACTATCAATAACGGAGTCTATTGACGGGTAGCTGCCTTACAACTTAAAGAGTTTATTCCACATGTTGCAAAAACTAATAAAGATTATAATAATAAAATTTTGTACAGGTGGGCCCAATTAAATTTTACATTATATTTAAAAAATTTTAATGGGATGGCTGCACAGAGTCGGGTAGCCGTTAAAATTCTTCATAAGTTTTTTGAGATTCATAAAATTTTCCAATCACGTGTCTAATCATGTCTCTGATTTAGTCTCTGAAAATTTTGTAGCATGATTCAACAGGTTCGAATAGTTTTAAATATAAAGCAACTTTTTATACGTCGATTTTTAAGGTGCAGGGTATAATTCAGTCGGTTTAGACCGTCTTAAACGTTTTTTACTTTATTCGTTTGTTATATTTTAAATTTATTTTCATTCACTCATAATAATAATAAGGAATTTTTGTTGTTGCTGTGCAAAGCATTCTTTAAAAGAGAACACTGGCTATAAAAAATAACAATTACTGTGTAATGAAGAAGAATAAATGGTCATCTAAACTATTGAAAATTGCATTAGGTCAAAAATTGCAAGTTTTCTATTGAAACACTTCTTCTTCTTCTTTTAAAAATTACAACATTTTAAGCAGCAACAAAGTCATTGTTATTGCATATCAGGCAATTGTGTTATTTTTGTTAATAATTTAATAAATTTAACATTCAAAATTATGTTGATTAAGAATTTTGAAAAAAATTTTTGAAATTCTATTAAAAATTATTTAAAAACTTGCGATTTACAGCTGTGACGGAACAATATTGTGAGATACTCTAGTTCTAAATGCTCAAATTTCAAAAATTTCTTTTGGAACGTCAGTATTTTTTATTAATAACTTAGTTGATAAAACCCCAAGTTACATACACCATAATACCTTATGAAGTATCAGGATAGTGTCTGAAATGTATCTAGAATAAAGCATATATTGTGCCTGAAATGTGTCAAGAATATAGTTTCTCATGCTAATACCATAACGCTCTCTCATAATTTTCACATGCACCTATCTTTGTATTTTAAAATCAAAATAATATAAAAGTTTCACCTTAACCAAATCCAATTTATTGTGCGGGTTTTCGTAATTGCTGAGTAAAGTTTTAAATAAAGTAGAACTTGATTTAACGCACGTATAGTCAGAACAGGATGTTCCCATTTGAATTTTCCAAAAAATGTAAGCCACTGATTATTGTTTACGTGCAAATTTGATTAAATTTAAAACATCAGTAGCTTATGGCATATTGTTCCTGTACAAAAATAAAAATTTTTGTTTATTCAAAACTTTTCTACTTTTGACCACATTAAAATTTATCCATTCTCAAGTCCATGGTTTATCGTTTATTATACTATATATTATAATGTCATCAACAAAAAATCAATCAAGTGTTACGAAAAAGATTTAACCAAATCTATTGTTGTTTCAAATCTGTGAAGCAGAAATCAAAAGAAAATTTATAAGAAAAACAAAAATGTGATCTAAAAAAATGTGTTTTTATTAATGTCGTTTACTTTAATTTACATAGAAAATGGGTACCCTTTACAAATTCCAAAGTATATATACGTAATCGTATTCCAATAATATTTGAATCCAACCTGAAATTCACTTGTTTAAAATAAAAAATTTTCTAATATAAAATAGGTGTTAAAGAAAGTATTTTGATCAGTTACAAATTACATTTCATACCGGTTAAGTTGACATATAGAATACCGGAAATATGTCAGTTTTAAAATATTTTTTAATTATTTTATTAGTGTCCTTATTGAATATCAATATAATACAAGCAATTAATAGACGTACTGATAAATCATCAAAAATATCATCAAAATTATCAAATCAAAAAAATGATCAATTTGAAAATAATTGGCAACCAATTGGTTATCATACTGAAACAGATCACAACATACCACATAATGAAAATATTGAAGATCGTCAAATTAAAGATATTTCCGTCAAATCCACTGAATTTTTTCATGATTTAACTGGAACAAAATCACCATATGATAAAGATATGAAAACATTAGCTGAAAGGGGATTAAAATTAATAAAGGAACAAGAAAGAGAAGATAAATATAAAGATCTTAAATCAATGGATAGTAAAAATAATCATAATGGTGCAGCATTATCATTAAAAATACCAAATAATAATTTTAATAAACCATTTAGTTATGGATTTCTTATACCTTCAAATGATAATAATGAACAAAATAAAGAAAAATCAAAACATCATAATGATTATCATCAACATTCAAGTGATTATCATCCACAACAGCAACAACAATCTCAATATTCACCACAGTTGTATGAACAACAACAACAACATCATAATATTGGAAATCAATATTATAATCAAAATCCACATCAAACACATGAATATTATGAAATTCCACAAAATTTCGCACCACATTTTGAAGCTCTTACACAAGCAAGAGATTCTGTTATAAAAAATAATCATCATATTCCACAAGTGCAACATCAACATCAACAATATAATCAACAAACATCATTACCACCAAGTAATTATGATGTTGATATACAACATAATCATAATACATTTCAAGGATCGCCCCCAGATCATTCATCTATTATTGAACATTATAATGAAAATGTTCATAACTTTAACCCAACAACAAATCCAAATAATCAAATACATATACAAAAATTTCCTGGTTCTCCTCCAGAATCTTACAATCATGAACAATATTATAATAGTAACGGTAATGAAATGGCTCCACATTTTGAAGCGTTAACAGGAGAACAAATGCCACCATTAAATCATCATAATAAAAATTCATCCAAAAAAAAGAAAAAATCTAAGAATAATAATCATCATCATCATCATCATGATGATCATCATTATGATTTTAATGATGATATGTTTGGTCATGATACATCATCTTGTGATGATGGTATTGATTGTGATCATGCTAAAGAAAATCAACATAATAAATCATCGAAAAAACATAAAAATCATCATCATCATCATAATCATCATAAAACTAATCAACAACATCCAGATACAGCAACATTATTAAATCATAAAATCTTCCATGATAATGAAGAAAATCTAAGTATAAGCTCACCAGATGATAATAATAGTAGTAATCAACATTCATATCACAATTCTCATCATTCTATCAGTAATGGTGGTAAAAAATCCAAGAAAAATAAGAAAAATAAACGACATCATAAAAATAATCATCAAAGCAGGGGTGTTGCAACACAACCTTTAGCTAATACCAAAGAACAATATCATATGTCAGATCATCCGCATAAAGGACATTCCTATCAGGTAATTGAATATCCACAAGAAAGTAGAATTAATGAAAGATTTACAAAACCATTGAATGAAACTGTTTCAAAGAATACAAACACCAAATCAACTGTAACAAAAGAATCTTCATCTCCAACGCCAACAACAAAATTAAATAATCAAAAATTTAATAAAAAATTTGATGAAAAATATTTGAATAAAGATTCTAAAAATAAAAATTCCAAATCGCAACCAGAATCAGAGAAAAATAAAGATAAAACCGATTTGAAATCGAATGGAAAAAATTTCACTAAATCAAACAGTGGCGTTCCTCTACCATCTCCCGAATATAAATTTCTTATTAATTATAAGGATGCCAGTGATCGTAATGATAAAAATATTAATGATAAAGAAAAAATTGGATTAGACGAACCAGAAAACAAAGAAATTCGATATTATCAGTAAGTTTTTTAAAAATCAAAAAATAATATTTAAATAAAAAATATTATTTTTAAAATTTAATTTATTTAAAAATATATATATACATATATATATATAATATATATTCATATAGAGATATTTATATAGCAAAAAAGGAACCGAAATTCATGGAAATGGGGCATAAAATTGAAAAGCCTGGATATTTAGAGGAGCGTTTCGAAGAGAATGATCGTAAAAATAATCAATTTAGAGGAAGTGTTAAATGGATTAATCATAAAGGTGAACAAGGTCTACAATTATGGGATTTAGGTCATTTTGGCTAAATTCATCTTATATAATATTTAATTCAGCCATTGAAATGATTTTATTCCAATTAATTACGATCATTTTATTATTAATTTCGTTTGATTATCTTTTTTTACTTATTGAATATTTTTAATTTTGTTACGATATGTTTTTTTTTTATTTTTGTAATTAATTTTGTTAATTTGTTTTAATAAAAATAAAAAACAATTTTTTTATTAAGAAAAATAAATTATTTCACCCCTGAGAAAAAATTTATTAACATCCCTGCCTAACGTCAATGTTACAATTGTAATGTACATATTACTACATAATTCAGCAATTTGATTTATACTGTATACAATTAACCCAGCCAGTAAGAACAACTTTGACATCGGAATTGTAATAATACTGTAACACAAAACAATTCAGCAATTAACGGTCATAAGCTGATTTGATTAGTAAGTCAGAAATGTCGACATCAGAATAATTGATGACATTACTTTGCCACTATTTGATTTCAATTTGTTTCACATTCTTATAAGATGGAATTTGTGCGTAGTAATGCAAAAATTATTGAATCATACTAAAATGCAGATTTGACGTTAATTTAATTTATTCAGCAACGTAATTTTAATTGCTGAATAAGCTGAACTATTATCAGATTCGCTTTTTGGTAAGCACTTTTAATTTACATAGATTTTTAATTCATTATTTACAAAATAATGCCAAAATATCCCATTTTTTCCTAAAATATCATCACCTTACATAATTTCTTAAGATTGACGGATGAATTGACTTGAAAATATTAAAAAAATACCAAAATGCGAAAAGTAAACTTGACCTTGATATCTATTTTTTCTGATAACAAAAAAATTAGATTATAAAAGCTGCGTTATTCTTTTAAAGTACCACCTCTCTAGTTATTTGAATTTTAAATTGCTAACATATGATTGGCATAAAACTATCAATCAGATGATTAATCGATATAATATTATAAAAAATATTTACTACTGAAGGGTCAATATTAATCACCTTCATTATATACCACTATTAAGAAAATGATGTATGAAGGTAAGTTGAAAAATATTTGGAATATTTTAAACATTGTACATACTAAAAACTAATTCTCTCATATAAAATTGAAAATTTAAAGGGTAAAATGAAATTATCAAATTACTGTTTGCTCAGCTTATGTATCGCTACACGTGCTACAAAACTACACCGTGCAAGTACGAATCTATTATACATGTAGATACCAATTACAGTATAAAAACATTAAGTCAAGATTTTATTTCTCTAGTTAATGTGAATTGTTTATGATGTGTTAAAGTGATGACTTCTAATGGATTTAAGATGTAATAAAAATAACTATGCACGTATGTACGTATAATGCTGGCTGACTTCCAAATTGTAAAAACTGCGTTATACGAGTATTAGGTGAACTGTCATTGTCTCATTGTTGAAGTTTGAAAATTTTGATGAAGCAACAGATGTGGAATTTTAATGAAGCATTCAATTCAATATTGCTTAAAAATCGTTTTGAATACGTAGAAAGACAAGTTGTCAAGCGTCAATATTATATGCGAATGTAAAAACATATGATTGTGACGACTTTAAATTTTAAATTCCCTTCATAATGTAAGCATAATACTCTATAACTATAATAAAGTTCATATAGGGAGGTTTGTTACATGTTTTGGGAGCAAGGCTATATGTTTAAAGATAATATATCATACGTGCTCAGGAATATTTTCAAATGTTTGTCAATGGTGTTGTCTCTTTTATATTTAATATTATTAAATAATATTATGGATAATATTGTAGCAGTAGCAAATTTGTTATACTCAGCAGTTATTTACCATAGATGCAGTATGTAATTTATTTCTTAGTTTATGTTGTTGCTATTAACAATAAATTAATAATTATTAATAATTATCAGCATCATGATAGTTTATCGGTTTTTTTTATTACATACACACATACTTTAATATTAACATTATTATTATGGATTTTTGCTTCTTAAATACCCGATTAAGGTGTGACTGTCTAAGTCTATATAAGCTGCATATAATAAAATGTTATTTTTAGAAAAAAAAAATTAAGTTTAATAAATAATAAAATTTTTTTTTTTTTGATTTTCGTTGCTAACCTTAAAATTTTTAAAGTTATTAATAATTATTATAAAATTTATGCCTAAAGGGATCATAACAGTAAAAATCTGTACATTTATGACAGAGGATTGAAAAATTAACATTAAATTTTATAAAAAAATTAATGGCCTTGACAAATATTAATAAATTTATTTTTTTTTAATTATAAAAAGAATTAAAATTAGTTGAATGAATTTTTTTTTATCAATTAATTGTTTTTAGAATATTTTGTATTAAGTTTAGAAAATTAAATTTTAACTTTTATTTTCAAATGAAATATTGCAAAAATTATTTATAAGAGTTGCCACCCATAATGTTATTTACGTTACTAACACAACGATGTACCCAAATTGTAGTGGGCTCTCACATAGAGTGCTCTCTTCTAAAGGGTTGAAATTAAATTATTATTATTTATTTCGGCAACTTACTTAAATAACAAATAAATCAAGTGAATTCTGATTTAGTCCATTAAGAAATTTGATGTTATTTCCATTCGAATGTAGATTATATTGTCGATTGTTTTGTATTTGTGTACATGTAATGTGTACATTGATAATATTTTCAATCATCGACTTAATATATCTTAGGATGTCGATCATTTTTCATTGCTCACAGCAGAATTCGACTTAATATATCTTAGGATGTCGATAATTTTTCATTGCTTGCACCAAAATTCTTTTAAACTAATTTATAAAAATTCTACTATCTTTCGAATTAATTGATAATTTTTTTTTAATATAACAGTGATTACGACAAGAATGAAACTATATTAGAAAAAAATTTTAATCTACATATGAAAACAAATACGATTAGATGTTTAATTTTACCATAAAGTATACTAGTAAAAATAATGCGTGCTCTGAATAACTGAGAAGAACGGACATTCGGCCGATCATTGGAACAATTACCATATAGTTTTTCACTACAAAAAATTTGTGAAATTTTTACAGATCAACCAGATTGATAAGGCTGTTGGTGAATGTGCAAATTCTTCTTGATTGTTTATATGAAAATGATAGACTAAACAGAAAACGAGGTCTGTCATCCCTTCATGGATGAGAAAGATAGTGTGGTGTAATTGTGAATGCGAATTCGTGATCGAATGTCTCTCACTTGCGATTGAAAATATGAGATATTTCAGAAGAATTTTGTGACTACGATGGAAATCTTGCGGCTCGTATTGTGTTAGCAATACTACAATTTTTCAGTATCACAAAATATCCTACTGGCCGATAGAAAAAACAAAATATACACTTAAGCCCTTATTTTTGGATAGTCTATTCATAGTTTAATAACATGAATAGTTCAATATATTTTTCCTCGAACTTTAATTGTGTAATAAAAATTACCTTAATTATTGCCATTTTATTGCTCTCCTTTACAAGTTACCATGCCCAACAAATCCATATTTTACAATTGATTTTATTTCTTAACGCAAATGGTGTTTCCATAATATTATTTAAAAACCATTAAAATTAAAAATTTTCCAACATTTTTTTTTCTTTATCAATTTTGTAATTTTCACTTTTTGTTTTTTCTTGTAAAATTTGTGCGTGCGCACATTTCTTAATATTTTCTTTTTTTTTTCAACTTTGTTATTGTAATGTTAATGAAAATTTTTATTTTTTACTAAGTATTTTGTAAATAAAAATTTTTTTAACAGCTAGGGTGAATGAAACTTATTGCTTTTTGAACTTGATTTAAATATTCGAAGACTAAAAATTTTACAATTCAATTTTGAAAAAAAAAATATTGATTAATTATAATAAATTAACTATATAAAAAAAGAAATGCATTTTAAATTTTCATTACACATTTTTTGTACATTATTATAGCTAATTACATATTTTACTTGAACAAAATTTTTAATTCGAAATCTTATTGAAATTGCGTGTAAAATTTTATTTATCGTGGCTTATAAATTCAATTACATATATTTATTTATTAATATAAAAAAATTTTATATGCGTTTGTATGTGTGTAATTTAGTATAATAACCTTTTTGATTCCATAATTTAAGTATGGGTAGAAGAAAAGCAAATAATGGAAATACTTAAATAATTGAAATTATAAAATAGAAATTGTATTGAACGTTTTAAAATCTCGTGTCGCATATAAAATTTCATGTAAAGGTATTATAGGATTAAAATGCAAACGTAAAATTCAATTACAAGCTCGCAAATATACAAAAATCTAGTTTTATCATAACTTAACATCCCAATATTCTTAATATGTAAAGCAAGGCCCACGGCTTGAAACTTTGCAAACGACATTGCAAAAAACAACCCCATTTAAATCATCTTATAGTGAAAAAAAATTCTGCATTGTCAAACCATCTGCCCGCCAGTTTTTCTTTCTACTATTTTAATTGGACTCATTTTGAAAAATTGGGTTCGTTCAGTTACCATATAACTCCAAAAAATTTATTTTAAATATTTAAAAAAAAATTAATAAAGCCGGAACTTCATGAATCACAGCTTACATATATCCTATAAAATGAAATAAGTACACGGACGAGAGTGGCTGTTATACAACTCTAAAAACTAATTTTAAATATTTTAAGACTAATTGAGACTACTAAATATTTAGTAAAAGAGTGACGAATTGTTGATAACTTGTTATACGTCCCAAAGTTAATGTTCAACTGGTTCATTATTACAATTCAGTTGATTAAGCTCAACCAGCAAAATTTTATTCTTTTCCTAACATCTTTGGAATCTCTTACGAAATTTAGAAATATATCCGAAATTTTTAGGTCAAGTTCGACATGGCAACTTCGCAATTTGCATAAATCTAGTAACACTTAAAAAATTTTTCTTTCGAGCTCATATATTATTACTTCCAATCCAAGTTAATACAGAAATTAAAAAATTTTTCCTACAATCGTCACATATATTATAAAAATCATAACAATTTTTCCGTAAAATAATTTCAATAACCCCTTGAGAACTCTTGAATTTCGCAAAACTTCGCGTCACTTAAGTGTAATTTTTAGATATAAGATTCACACGAAGAATATCCAAAAAAAAAAAATTCTCACATTTTCCATGCAATCGTCTTAATTAACTTCATTTCACTACGTACACACACATAATATCACATAATATAGACACAATACATATCTCCTGTAATCCCAAACTTTATTAAAAATAACATTAACTTCCTGATTCTTAAAATCCTTTTCCTTAAACACATGATCATCTTTTTCATTATAAAGAAAAAAATTCTCATATCATATCAAAAACTATCCCTTAAAATATCCATTATAAGCAAACAGAAGCAAAAAAAAAAAAACTGGTCATTTATTCCGGTCAAACCAGTTTATTTGAACCTTTATTTAAAAAAAAAAAACAACAAAATCAAAAGGACACCAAAAATTTTTAAAGAAACAAAAGTCCGAAATACTGAAATCTCTGAGAAAAAGTTAAAAATTTTCTTGTTTTTATTTAAAATGTTGTAACAAATTAACCAACACAATTACAAGAGAAATACAACTAAAAAGTCTTATACTGTAATCATTTCATGTATCCTTATTCAATACAATTTAAAGGATATTGCAAGTATAATATGAAAGGGTTACTTTACTACAATTTAAATGTTTTATCGAACCTTAAAATCACTTTTTCTCTTCGTACTCTTGTGAATTGACCTTTTCTATATCAAAAAATATGCTCATCGCAATCGAATCTGAAACCTCTTCTTTTATACAAATGAATAAATTATCACCGTTTATTCTTATTTACCATAATGTAAATATCCTTTAATTTAAAAAGAAAAAAAAAACCGGTTCTGGACATTTGAATTTCATTACCGAGAAGAATAGAAGACAAAATGAGAGACACAACTTTGTTATAAAAGAAATTTATTATAAGGAAGTAAATTTTGAAAATTTTATTTTTCTCACATTAAATTTATTTTTAAAATTAACATAAATTACAATAATTAAAATAAGAATTCTTAAAAAATTCAAAAAAAATTCATTTCCTTGTCCATAAATTATGTCCTTATGTCCATATGTCCATCAACTTAAATCAAAAAGAAAAAAGTCCACTACCTTATTTAAATATTTGAAGAAATTAAAAATTAAAATAAAATTTTTCCTCTTATTCAATAAAATTCATTTTCTTAATATCCTTAATATGTAAATTTTTTATCAAGGATATTCATGATAATTTTATAATATTAAAGATTTTAAAATAAATACAAAATTTAATTTCCTCATCGCATGATAATAATATTATGCAGAAATGCCACTGAACAATATTCTATATAAAAATTAAAGAATATTTATGTATACACGGAATACTATAGGATATTCATAATAATATTTATAAAGAAATTGAAATAGTTGTATTTAATAACAATAATTATATAAGTATTTGACAACATATTACAATGATGTGAAATACTCGTACTAGGCGGTAATACTCCTGTTATAATAACAATAATTATTTTCATACTAGCGATTTTTTTACATGGCAATAATGATTATTAATATTCATACGGCAATACACGGCAATACACGGTTATACGGCAATAATGATTAGTAATATTCATTAACTCTCAATAATATGAGAACAAATCAAAAGAGCATGTAAACAAGTTAAAAGAGCATATTAAAAATATCAGAAATTTTTCATTTATTCCAGCAGATGGCTCTAATATTTCTATGGTGATTGTTTTCAATTTTAGACTAAATATAACACTCTAAAATACTTACTATTACATTATATAAATACATATATTTATTTATCATTTAAAAATATAGTGGCATTCAGAGGGAAAACTTTTTAGCAACTATTTTTCTCTCAACCACATTTTCGTTTTGGTTAATATATTGTCGGAAGTGTTATACGCTACACCCTTAAGTGAAACGTAAAACAACATAAATTAATGCTCCTGTTCCATTTGCATGAGAAGAAAAAAAAACAACATATAAACCATATGTTGAGTTGAACATTAAATTTGAATCGAAATTCTGTTATACTACCATATATAAATTCAAGTGTAGATTTTTAAGACCGGACTTAATGTCTCTAAATGTTCTAATTTTATATAGATTATTGAATTCAAGAATAAATAGACACAGTTCACGTATTTAATATTTACTCTTCATATTTAGTATAACAGTACTCAGTATAACAGAAAATAATTTATTTTTCTTACATTAAATTCTGCCACTCGATTGTAGTAACGCGATGAAAATTTTCCAAATTCAAATACGTAACTTCTGGTATTTATATATAGTAATTGTAATTATTACTTTTTTCAAAATCCTCTGGACAATTTTGTTATAAACGTTACAATTATAATAGAACAGATCTTTTATTTCTTGCACAACAATTATACATTCCTATATATAAATCAAATGCAAGAATGTCACTGAAAATTATTTAAAAATTAAAAATAAAATATTAAAAAAAAATATTTATTTTCATTATCCTGTCTCTAACCCTTTCCTATAACTTTATGCATATTCATTTACTCATATATACAATATGCATATAGTCCTTTTTTATTATATAAAAATTTTTGTTTTCAATTCTCAATATTCATTTACTTGACAAACAACTTTTCTATAAATGCTATGCCAACAATATATTTTATTTATTTGCATTTTTTTTCATATCTGATGTACAGTTAAAAACCCTTTTTTTTTCATGATCGGACAAGGACATCTTGGGTCATCATAAAACTGGTTTATTAGAGATTTATCAAATACAAAAAAAAAGCGAAGAGAAAACCAGGAAAAGAACAAATTTATTTTTATTACTGTTATACCTTTTAATGATATTCAAAGTATCCTTTTTTTTTTACTCAAATCTTCCTATTATCTATATGAGTGTTCATGAATATAACAGTAAAATAAGAAATATTGTGTGAAATTCTCATTTATATACGAATGAAATAATAATATTGAGAATATTTTTTGTTATTCAATGACCCGAGTTTTGATCCTTTTTCTTTGTTCTCTTTTTTTCATTCTTCGTTTCCGTATAATGCTATTGCTTTTGTTGCTCTATATACCATTGGTCTCCTCAAATATTGAAATTATAGTTATACAAAACCTTCATCAATTAAATATTTTAAAAAAGAAAGATTTTATTAAATTTTGATTACTTTAGGAAACTAAATGAAAAACCGGACTGGCCAGTTTTTACGTGGGAATTATTTTAAAAGTGGAAGAAGCATAAAAAAAACAGGCAACTCTTTTGTATCTAATCCTTTCTTATTCTTGTATGTATAATAAACTTAAGAATGTGAATTAAAAGAGGAAGACAAATGATAATTTCGAAATAAACAAAAAAAAAATGAATTTTGGGGCACCAGCTTTAACAAAAGGACAATAGAAACGAAAATATTTAAGAACTATGATTTTTACAGTTTAATCCTAGTGAGAAAAATATTTGCATGCGTATATTTATATAATACTATGCACTATTGAATGCTTCCTATATTTTTGTAAGACTTAAATGTATTAAATAGTCACGTTCGAAATATACATATTACGTTATCTTATGGCCATTATAGTAAGATTCTTGAACACAAAGGTGTTGATTTGAAAATCTCGAGAAATTTGTTTGATAATTTTGGAGAATTCTTCTTATGCACATGAGAGTTTAGAAATTTACTGTAATAATGATTTGGATGGTTTTACTTCTGTGAAATACAAACTTAATTAGCGGCTTAGTTCTTCCTGTATAAAATTTTACAAAAACTTTTAAAATAATTTTATAAAAACTTCCGAAACAATTGTATTTGTTAGTTTTCTTAATAATAAATTGGGCTGGGAAGCTGCAAACTGCTTTGAAATTGAGCTTGTAAATATTGTCACCACTCTCTTTGCTCTCATTGCATTCTTTAATTTTTAATTATAACACTTTTCTCTTTAGATTCCATAAAGACACTTTGTAATTAACTAAATTCTGAAAATGTTTTTCTTTCTCTGTAGATCTCCCCTTTTTCAATGAATAAAAAGGGGAGGTGGCCAGAATCATCATTAAATTTTGGCATCCATGGTAAATGCATTTTTTACCAATATTTTAAAATAATTAAAATTTCTCAATTTTTTTGTCCAGTAGTCTTGAAACAAAATTAAAAAATTTAATTTTATTTTTCAATTTCTGGCAACTTTGCAATCATAAATATCAACAAAAAAAATTCTTTTTACAAACTTGCATTTTTGGCAAACTACAAAAAAAAAATATAAAAATTAATTTTTTTTGTTATTTTAATGAACTTGGAATCAAAAAATATGATAGAAAAATGAGAGAAAAAATCACACTTTCTTCAACATTGTTGTGCATGTCTCGCGATAATCGCATATTTTATAATAACATACGATCCACGTACGACATAACACTTACTAATATACACAATTTATTACTATATATACAGTTTTAATTATTTAAATGAAAGTTTTTGGCTATAAAACCTAAATTATCGCAATAGGTTAGGGTAGGATAGGTTAACGCGGCCCCCCGAAGGGTACACATAGGCAACCTAGACTCGTTTTTGTACGGTGGGATCTCTCGTTTCCGGTCCCTCATTCGAGTTCTAGCCGGAACCTCCCACAAATCGGCTAAGATCCCTAGTACTAACATCCGCTAAGTCCGCAGCGTAACCGGAAAAGCAAAAACCCAAGAAATCTGTACCTGGAGTACGCCACCCCTGGACATGTGTCACCCTCTTCACAGAATCTTCCAATGAGAATGTTTGCGGAGTGGCCCATCCTCCTTGTTTGTTCGCCAATCAGATGATGGCCCGTCAGAACCCCTATCACAGCACCGATATCCTTCTATCGAAGAGATATCAGGTTCCTTGTACAACGCAATGCTAGCTCTGGTCAGCTTTCTCGTCGCGTTACACCTTGTTCTATTTGCTCATCTCAGGTTGGTGCCCTTCACTGCCGCCTTACGTAACACCAGCTTGTTGGTGCTTAGAGGCATGCCTGGGTTTCTAATAGTTTTCGCAATAGTTTTTTTTATTAATACGAAATTAATTATAATACTTTATGCCTATGAGCCACAATTACTGCAATATCTTAAAAAAAACCCATCCATAATATTCAGATATTATTAAAA
Organism: Condylostylus longicornis; assembly: GCF_029603195.1. NCBI lineage: Eukaryota > Metazoa > Arthropoda > Insecta > Diptera > Dolichopodidae > Condylostylus > Condylostylus longicornis. The sequence continues at coordinate 4,154,429 of NW_026578045.1, forward strand.
AAAAAATAATTAATTCTACAAATGTTTCATCTATGTCACTAGATAGCAATCACTATTATGAGTGTTACAATTTAAAATATACCCTAATAAATATTGGTATTTGAAATTTCTATATTATAGCTATTTTCATAAAATAAGTCAAGTTTAAAATTTCAACTAAGGAAAAATTATTTTCAAGTCTCTAAAAAAAAACACTTAAAAGAAGCTATTAACTAATTAACTAATTTTATCATGCATACAAATTTGCTCTTTATCTCATACGAGAGTAAAAAGTAAGACAATGCTAATACCGTATAACAACAATTGCAGATTATTTAAAATTCCATTTTCATAAAGAATATTTTAACACAATTGCAACTCTACATTAAAAATGTTCGAAAGTGAATTAGAGATTCATTGAAATTTTTTTGTTTTTAAAATCATATTGTATAGCTAGTAATAGAAATACGGAAATTGACTACAAATTAATTAGCATAAAATTGGCACAACATACAGTATTATTTTGTACCTTACAAGTTATATGCATGTTATCAGCATATATAAGTGAGCTGCGATAACTTTGTACAGAAATCAAACTAAAAACAAAAAAAAAAAATCATCATAACATTTTCGTTTCTTCGCATCAATGATTTTATGGGCGGATTTGATTATATTTTTTTTTTACTTTTCATTTCCAGTAATATAGCTAATTTATTAAATGAATGATTAACAAAAATTTTACACTTTTTCTTATTTAAATTTTGCCATTTTTTTTAACATTTTCCTCTGCTTTTTATTTTTGGAATTTTTCAAATCTAATATTAAATTTGCATTAACAGTATTTTGTATTTATTTTACAATTTTTGCAAAATATGCATGCATGAATGTACGAAAATTAAAAAAAAAACAAGTAAAAACGTTCCAGTCGGTATAAACCGATTGAATTATACCCTGTACCTTTAGTTATTGAATAGCAATTACTCGAACCTGTGAAACCATTCTATAGAACCATTCACGGATATGTCTGACCTATAATTGGACACATGACTGCCAAGTTGCATGAATCTGACTTTATTTTTTTTTTCGAATATAAAAAATTTGCTTTTATATGGCAACCACCCGAACTGTTGCAGCTATTCCATTAAAATTTTTAGAGCATGTGTAGAATATAATTGGACACATGTATACAAAACTTTATATTTATATCTTTATTAGTTTTTGAAATGTTTAAAATTAGCTTTTGGAGTTGTATGGCAGCTACCCGAACCCGTTGTCCGAATTGTTCCAATAACAATAGGGTTCGTCCTTGGCACAAAAGAAAAAACTTGTGAAAGTTTGGTGTCAATTATATTAATCGTTTTTGAGTTAACGTGCGATCGGACGGACATGTCTAAATCGACGCAGAATTTTACGCTGAGCAAGAATTTGTATATATGTATATGTCCATACCGCAGATGACTCCTTTAAGTAGATACAAACTCCATACCAAAGTTAATATACCCTTCACGAAGTGCAGGGTATAATAATATTGTACATAAAAATCTAAGGAAAAATAAAGAGAAGAATACAATTATTGGAGCCAGGCGGATTGGTACTTTTTATTAAAAACGGAAAAAAAAGGAAATTTTATTAATTTTTCCTTGTTGTGTTGCATACTGCTTTTTGTTTTTAATTTTATTCAGCATTGATTTCTGCTAATAGTGTACCCAACATTATTACAAAAAATAAATTAAAAATATTAATTGTTACAATGTTAATGTTATAAAATTTTTTTACGATAATAAAGCATTAAAATAATTTGTGTCATGAAATAAAGATCAAATATTTTACGCGATTGAGGGCATCTGACAAAAATGCAGATTTAACGTCAATCTGATTTATTCAGCAATACAATTTTATCTGTTGAATAAGTTAAAATTAACATAAGATCTATAGATATTGGTAGAACACGTTGAGACAACAAGTTTTAACCAACTTACGTTGTAATGCAAATCATCTAATTGAATATATAACAATAATGGGAGACCCCCAGACTTTTATGCAATAGTTAATTAATTACAATTAAAGTTTAGCACCCTAATAAATATGAAATGAAAAATTACTGAAATAAATCTTGAAAAAGGGAAATTTCGAATACATTAGTTCGAAATGGAGAATCTTGAAATGATTTTTAGAATGGGATACCTGAAAATTTCTAAACTGAATAAGAGCAGAAACAAATTAGATTAGAAATAAATGAGGGAGTTAAAAAATCAAAAAAAAAATTAAAGAGCTACTAATCATTCATGCCCAATAGAGAATAAGTATTGCCATATACAAACAAATTTTTAACACAATTTTTTCTATTGTTAATTTTCTTATCATACACATTTTATTGTCTTTAATAAATTTTTAATTATCAATTTCCCATATTTTTAAAATTAATCTAGAAGCATTGAATCGGAAAACTTAATATTAAAAATTTTATTATTAAAATTATGAAAAAAACTTATTACAACCCAATATACAAATATGTATACATGTATGTTCATATATAACAGTAATAATTATACATATTTATGCGGTTAAATACACATATATATATATAGCATTTAAATTCTCTGACGTATTACACATATGCATATATGCTAAATTGCAATAATAAATATTAAAATTAAAATAAATGGAGAAAAAAAAAACATTAAATTATAAAGTACTTAGCAACAAAAAACAAAAAGAAAGTAAAATTAAAAGAAAAAGTCAATAAAGTTTTTTTTTTTATATTTTAACTTTAAATGTTCACTGTAACTTTGAAAATGGATTATTAACCAGTTTCCTGAATTAAAAATTGTAATTACTTTATCATATCTATACATACACGACAACACTATAATATACTATGATTATTTAAAACTGGTATACTTGATAATATATCAGTTAAATTGTATATTATGAATCGAAATATGGGTATGTACTACTCAAATATAAAAGTATTCGGATTTCAAAATTAGAGTAATATCGTATATCGTAAGCCATAATTTACTCAACAGTTAATATAAAACATAAAATGTGTGACGCATATACTATTACTGTATATAATTAAAATTTTGAATTTATTTTTGATAATCAAAGGTATTATAATAAAATATTTTTTTTTTGTTGACAGTAATTTTTGTAATACATAAATTGTTACCATTGATAGGATGGTGACAATAAAATAAAACACCATTGAATATTACAAAAATTTATTTGCGGCCGGACAGTAAGAAAGTTTAACTTAAAACTATAAAAATTTTCACTTACCCGTATTTTGCAACGGGATTAGTGAATTTATTTAATGATTTTAATTGTCATTTTAATAATGAGCTTTCTGTCAAAGAAAACTTGTTTTGTATTGTAATAAATATCATGTTCGCGTGCAATGAAATGTCATTCGTTGTTGTGTTTATATAGGTTCTCGCTTCGCTTCTGTAACACTCATTTCTGCATAATTTAGCTACATTTATATTGAAAATATCACTGGCTTAACACTCTTACAATAATATCGTATTATTATACACAGTCAGTTATTCACAATTATTCACAATTCAATTATAAACATTGTGGCTGTCTAATTATGCTGTTAAGTAGCTGTTACTGAATTTTATGTTAAATTGTGAATTAAATTCGTATTTTTCTATTGTTATCGTATTTAATACAATACTATTTTCAAGTCATGGAATTTTTATGAAAAATATTTTAATTCTGGTATACCAACTCTTTTACAAGGATGTAGTAATGTATAGTATTATAATTGTAAATATAATCGACATATATAAGATGGAAAATGTAAAATAAAATGTAAAATTTATTTTATATATTTTTCTTTACAATTGAACAATTGTTAATAAAATCCATCTTAATTTATTTCTGTAAAAGAGAAAAGGAGACCATAAGAAGGCGAGCAAAAAAATAAAAAAAAACATAAAGCCGAAACCCAGTTTCATGTAACAATGAAACCATATACACATAATTATGACGTAAGAGTTACAGTTCATGTTTGAGTGTATGTTCTCATATTTTTTTTTTTTATATTTGCAATTTTTAACATTTTGGTTTTATGCTCAGTTTCTTTTTACTTTTTTGCATATATATGTAATAAAAATCGAATCGGCCCAAAAATTTGACCGAGACATCAAAAAATAAGTCAATTACAAAAAAAAAAAAATAATAAGAAAATGAAAGAAAATTGTAATCAATAATAATGGAAAACTTATGAAAACAAAAAACGAGCTTAAAAAAAAAATAATTATTTGATAATAGGGAAAATAAAATGAGAAAAAAAATCTTTGCATCCGTTGCATCTTATGTATACATTCATAATTATTAAGAAAAACAGTGGTATTATAGTACCAACATAATGATTTGATTTAGGTACAAAAATATGTTGTATACGATATCTTATATCGTATATAAAAAAGTATGTTATATAAAACATGTAAAGACAAACAGTTGAATTAAAATTTTAAAATATATTAGAATCAAACTGAGGACGAAAGTATAAAACAAAAATGTGCTTTAGATAAATTTATCGGAAAAAAATTATACTGACTTCAAAATTACAGTAATATCGTATTAAAATACATGCGCATCGTTACCATATCGTAAATAATAGAAGTGATAGAAGTAACGTATTGAACTCGAATCACAATTTATTATCGCAGAATTAAAATCGTAGAATCATACTAGAACTCCAAAGTCATGTAGTTTGATTCCTTTCAATTATTTTCATATTTCCAACAACGTAGAGACCAAAATACTTTTCACATTACTCGAAATATAAAATTAATAGAATTCTTAAAATTAGATCTCCGATAAGCAGTACAACATGGTCACATGCCTAAAATTACATTTAGTAATTAAAATCTACCTCTTCATACTGTATAACATATAATTTTTATATAAACTGCAATTAAAATAATTTAGATTCTACTGTATGTAACCATGATAAACATATACATTAAATATATATAGGGTTGATATTTGATATGTAAAAATAATTCCATAATATGTAAACATAATAATAAAAATATAAAGGTATATATGAGTATAGTGTATGTATAACATTTTCAAAATAAAAGTGTTACGATATAATCATTTGATATGGAATTACAGATCTGTTATAAAGTTTGTTTGTTGGTTTTTTTTTTCTTGATATTTTTTTGCTTGTTTTTGAATATGCCCCACTTATGAGCTTGAAATAATTCAAAATTATACCTTAATAATAATAATAAAAATATGTATACTTGTTATACACGTATACAATATATCAATAAGAGCCTGTACTATATACATGTATATAAATGATCTGTATTCATAAAGGAAAAGTAAATGTACTTTAGAGCATAGCCTGATTAAAAAAACCAAAAAAAAAAATAATTTTTTTTCTGTTGTCCACGTTTATTTTTTCTCGCATTCTCCTAGTATACAAAATGTTTATAAACTTTTGTATAAGAGACAACTTTTTTATGTAATTACTTTGTATGTACATATATATATAATATATTCAAGTGTGTTTTGTCAGAGTGTTATACTTGTACTTGCTTCTTATAACTTTTAAAGGCTTATACCTTATTAAAAAATTCCGCGATAGACGAAAATAGAGATAGAAACTTGAATGGTAAAAAAAAAATGCATGTTTAATAAAAATGAAGATTTTTATGTCTAAATATAGAAAACAATATCATCTCTTACCATTCAATTTAATTATTATTGCACTCTTTAATTAAATTTTTTAAATTTTCAAATATTTCAAATGAATTTATATAATGATATTAAGGTTTTCAAGAATAAGTTATTTTAAATCACTTAATCATTATTAATTATATTATTAAAGATTCACTCTATTTATACAATGTGATTTTGAGTATTTTAATATGGTTCATAAATATGAAGTACAAGCTACATAATTTTTGAGAAGTATTGAAGGAAAGTATACAAATAATCTTCAAAATTATGTATACCATATATAGATTTCACTTTCATTCTTTATTGAGCTCAAAATTTTATGAATTTTGGTATTTTATGAAGGAAAATGAAATTAAAAATTTGCACTAAAAATTTTTATTATATATGAAAGTCAATGGAATTGTATATCTATGTACTGTACTCATATATATGTATGTGTCTTACATATTTTAATTTCAAGTTGCTATCAAATTTATTAAATTATAATCAAACGGGAAATTTATGTCCGAAATGTATTAACACGCGATATTAAGTATATTACATACACGATATAAGTTAAATGATTGCTGAATTGAGAATATTTCCCTTATCTATATAGTATACTACTTAAATAATCTATATAGTATAATGAGTAAATAAAAATTTAAATAATATTGAATTTTGTTGTAAATTAACCCCGATTAACCTATGAGAGTGTACACTTTATGCGTTACCATACCATTATTTTTATTTTTTTACGATATTTACTCATTTATGTGCATTTACGATATTTTTTATGTTAATTTTACGATATTTTGGTATGCTATATAGCGTCATCTGCATAACTTTTTTTTTTAATGAAAATTTATTAACAAATTTCCTAACATTTTTTAAAATTAAACAAAAAATTCGTATATGGATCCTTAAAATTTTCTATAAACCGGTTCAGTTTAAAAGGAGAAAAGACAGTGAATTTTATATGTTTACATGCATGCTCAAAAATGTCAACTTCATAATTACGATTAAATTTTTTTAATCGTAATTATGAAGTTGAATCATTTAATTACGATATAATTTACGAACTCTAAATAATTTTATTAATTTTGAATATTAAATAAAATTTTAAAATTATTATTTTCATTAACCATATAACACTAATCTCAAACTATTATAAACCCTGTTAAAAACTAAAATTAGGAATATTATAAGAAAAAATGATTAAGGAACTATTATTAATTACGGTTGTTAAAAAATTTTACAAAAAAACAACACCCAATTCTAATTATTATAAATAAACCACAAATAATAATTGTCCTAACAACTAATTATTGCAATAGTTATAATTTTAATAATTATAATGTTTTTGTTTTTTATTAATTTTCATAATTCTATCATAATTTCCAATAATATCAAATTTAATAAAATTAAATTTATATTTTTAATTAAAATTTATAATAATTATGCACATAATAATTATTAAATACTCATTATTGATATTATTAAAACAAAAATAACAATCATTTAATTTAATCATTTGTAAAATTGAAATTTATAATATTTTCAATTTAATTATACAGAATTAAAGCAAAAAAAAATTTAACAAGTTTCTCATTTAAAATTTTTCACCATTATGAAGCTTTCGGCATTGAAGTCTTTTGTTCTAATAATTTCTTTATAGGTACATAATATAAAATAATGTAAACTGAAATTATCAAAATTTCCCTATATGTATACAAAATCTATTTAATAAATTTCCCATCTCTAAAATATTAATTGAAATATTTTAAAAAAGAATTTAATTTTAATTTAAATTTTCTTAAAACAAAATTTTTTTTAATGCAAATTCATTAAAAGTAATCCAAAAATTTCAGAAATATTAGCAAGACAAAAAAATTTATACCGACATCACACATATACTGACATCACAGTAAATGCTAATGCATATTAATATTATAATATGCATAAGGAAAAAACTATAAAAATTAAACAAACAAAAACACACAACACTATAATTGTATATATATATATATATATTGATGTATGTAAATTTTGTATATATATATGCTTATATATATAAATATTTTCCAGAATTAACGGTATTTACGTACATAGTATAACTGATATATATACGAATTAAATCACATATAAAATATGAGCATTTATTTTAATACAATCTTAATTTTCGCTATGTACATAACTTGTATGTACATATGTATGCAAATATAAATTTATATAACTACGTACATATCACTACACATATAATATAATAAATCTATATATATATATATATATTATATATATATATATATATATATATATAATTTATAAAATTTAGTTCCCTTTTATCAAATTTAAATGTGGCGGTGGCGGTACAATTACTATCGTGGCTTTTTATACAGAAAAACCAAAAACAAATTGTATGCAACATGCAAAACAATAATAAAAACAAAAGCAATAGAAAAAAAAAACCTTCTCTTAAATTTTTATTTTACCATTCTCCACTCTCCTTCAATAACACAAAAATTTTTTTCTGTTTTCTGTTTTTATTTTTTTCTTTTTCTATGTGTCTATGGTGGTACATATAAAAACAAAATTGCAATGATTGCAGATCATTATTCAATATAAGACTTTAACTGGTGTAAAACGGGTTTGTATAAGAACCGTGCCCAAGTAAATACGATCGCGATTATTAAAAATTAAAATTATATAATTGAAAAAAAAAATTTATAATAATTGAAAAATTAAATAAAAATAATTAATTTAAAAAAAAAAAATTACTTAAAATAAGAAAATTTAATTTTTATTTCATTAATTCTAAATTAAAAAACAGTGAAATTTTAGTGATCGCACGAAAAAAATTATCACGTAAAAATAAAAAAAAAAGTTATCTTAAAAAAAATATAAAATTAATTAATTATAACAGTTATTCTAATTAATAATACAAATTAATTTGAAAATATTAATATTAAATATTACAAATAAAAAAAAAAAACAAATATATAAAATGAAATCTATAATATTATGTGTAGTAGTATTATTTGGATTATGCAATGCTCAACAGGGTACTGTTGATCCTGCATATTTACGACAATATTATCAACAAATAGCACAACAATCTGGTGCGGCTGGTGGTAGTCACGGTGATGCCACACCTATTTTTGAACAAAATTCAGAACAAAGTCAACAATATATACAACCAGGACCACAACATAGACTTAAGGATAATGTACAAGATCAGGTAAAATAAATGACAAAAAAAGAAAAAAGAGAAACAAAAGAGGGCCAGAATTTTAATAAAAAAAAATTCTTTTTTTTTTTATAAATTTATTTCACCCTTTAAAAATACACCCTTTATAAAATAATGAAAAGAGTGCCCTTAAATTCATTATCCTTTTCTCTATTATATGAAATATTTAATTCTATCCCTTCTGATTTCTTATTATTCCTATTTATTATTGGTATGTTAATTCTATTCTGTATAATAAATGAAAAAAATTTCGAGTATTAAACTGTAAATACAACACAAAATCTTAATACATAATGTGTTATACACTCGTATATTACAATATTATTTAAACCCTTAGAAAAGTAACTGTAAAACTGCTTATATATATCCAATATTTTTATTGAATATGACAAAAAGAGAACTATAAACAATCATTCACTAAATAAATTATGTATAAGTACTTTAAATATCATAGAAAATGGAGTCTCATGGAATTTATTGAGGAACAGCACAAAAATTGATATTTAATACAAATCCATACTATTATAATTTACGTATAATCTCTTCATTCTAATTCATAGTAATTAAGTATGCATAATATGTCATCCTACAAACATATTGTGGCAAAACTAAGATTCGACTATTTTCTGAATTTTGAATTAGAAACTATATGGAAATGTACTTTTGTTACAGAAATGCCATGACGTATTTCTGATGATATATGTATCTCCATTACATATTCAATTAAAACCACAAAAATTATAACAGAATTCGTACAAAATAATTGAAACAATCTTCTAACTATATATTAGAAATTTATATAATAATTAAATTTTCAATAATCAAATTTGAAAAATGAAATTATTATTATCTATATACATATTATAATTTTCATTATTATTATATTTTGAATTTATATATTATAAAAATAGATTAGAGCACAACAAAGTCCACAACATACTCAAGCGTATGTTGCACCAACAGTTAGAGAATATCTTCATCAACAGCAACCACAACAGGTAATTTCTTAAACATATATATATATACCTACATATTATATAATAATATAATGAAATGATTATAAAATATGATATAACAATAATATTATTAACATTAATTAAAAATATAATCGAATTAATTAATTAAAAATTATTAAATAATATCACATTAATTTATATATCTGTGAATAATATTATTTTGTTATATTATAATTATATAACAGTTTGCTGATTTTTTAACCCTATGAAATAAGAATGGAAAAAGAAGTTACCTACTCGTATATAACAAAAATAAAACACCACATAATAATTACAGTCATAAAACAAATTTTTAATAAAATCTCCAAAATTCGATTGATATGAATTATGTATTCCAGTAATGAAATTTTTTGTCCTGTCATTGTCATTTATGCTTCTATGCTATGACACTGCTAGCATTAATATAAAGTTTTATCACTCAATTATTTGAATAAGAAAAAATATTCTAGTATTGTAGCATTCTCTCTGAAATTCGATTATATCTATTACATAAATCGATTATATAAATGAAAAATCAAAACATTTAAATTAATTTACTACAATATTTTATATATTTTTAATAAATATTTCAAATTGACATTTTAACTCCTTAAAGTGTGCATAATTCGTTGAATTGTTTTTCGTACAAATAAATGGTTTTGACATAATGCTTCAAAACAAAATTTGACGTAAAAATATTCCTTAATAAAACTGTAAAAATTTTATTTCTAAAATTGTAACAGTAAATATGTGTCATTTAATTTTAAATAATCCTATAATTACGAGTATTTTTCTTAAAAATATTTTTAAATTTATTCACAGATATAATAAAATAATACATTAAAATATACACAATTATACTATATACAACAATAATATATAACAAAATAATGTATGTTAAGAACAAATCCTGAAGAATATTGTTTGCACTTTTTAATAATGAAGATAGACTAACAATAATTAAATGCTAATACAAAATTACATATATGATCACTAATCTATATATAAATTAAATATAATGATAATTAAATAATTTATAATGTAGCACATATAGTGTAAATTCGAAAATGGCACATACTTATATATATACTGTTAGTTTGAATTTAATCCATTAATGTATACGTTTTTGATCATTTTCTGCACTATATTTCCATTAATATAACAGTTAAATTCAAAATTACAATTTTTATACTATTATTGTTTGTATAAGACCGTTTTATTTTGAAGTATTTGAATATAACAGAATAAGTATAACATTGCAGTTATACATATTTAAAAAAAATTCTATTAATATAACAGTTAAATTCAAAATTACAATTTGTATACTATTATTGTTTGTATAAGACCGTTTTATTTTGAAGTATTTAAATATAACAGAATAAGTATAATATTGGAGTTATACATATTTGAATTTTAAAGTTTAAATTGATAATTTTATATTCAGAATTTTTTCTAATTATAATCCAATTTAATTCAAAATTACAGTCATTAACTATTATATGAATCGATAGAAAAAAATTGAAAATACCTATAATTTATCAATAATCGAGAATTTCATTTATCTCTTATATACTACATTTTCAATGAATATAAATAAATCGTAAATGAAATTATTTTATTATTGTTATACATATAATTATTATTTTATGCATTAATAGTTAAACGATTTAACTGTAAAAGATCGCATAGAATTGATAATTTCACTTTTTATTAACAAGATTGTTAATTTTTTTTCCATTTATTTTTTTTTAACAAACTTTTGCAAATAATCGAATTGAATCGAAAAAAAATTCGAAAAGAATTCGAAATAATTTCATATACAAAACTAGTTAAACAACACAACAGCAAAAAAAAATATTTTTAATCGATCAACTCGGTTATTGTTACTATACCATTCTAATGAATATACGTATAACAATATTGTATACATATACAATGAAGTTATAAATATACAATTATCCTATTTAAGGCACACTCACATAGTACTTATTATTAAAATGCATATAGGCATATAATATTTTCGGTTATAGACCATATATACCGTTATGTGTATACCGTTATAGGTATGATATAGTTTAACACTTGAATAATTTTAAATTGAGTTTACGTTATTTGCCTTGTACCTACTATACAGGGTGATTCAATAGAGTGGAAACACTTCCATCTTCTTAAATTACAAGGCATCAAAATGAGTGTCAAAAACTTTAAAATTTACGGAACGTAAATTATACTAGAGAAAATTTTGATTTCGAGTATTAAATTCGAATTAATAAATTAAAAATAAAACTGTTATACACTTCATTTATATAAAAAAAAAAAACAGTTTTAATGTTTCTGTTAAATTCTAAAAAATTTTTATTAAAATATATTTTCCAGTTATTATGCAAAATCACATGTTATTCTATTTTTGACATTATTTCATGCTACATTATAACATTACAAGTTATTTTTTTTTTGACATTTACTTTGATGTTAAACATATATATATGTAAAAATGTCAACATTTCAAAAACAATATTTCTTCATTAAGTGGAAAACTAAGGTCGAAATTTCTTCTAAAATATCATAGAGAGTCAACCACCCTGTATTCATATAACAGTTATTTTTACTTTCTGAATTTTAAATTATTGCATAAGAGAATTTTTTTCTGATTTTTTCTTCTCATTTAATCGATTATCATGTCAAAATTTTACAACAACAACAACAAGAAAAATAAAGCTATGTGGCCCATTTTATTTATCGTATTTTTCTCTGTGTTTTTCGTTTTGTCGTTGTTTTGTTAGCGTTTTATATGTATGTAGTTATTTGTACTTTTATACTGTTATTCTGTATGTGGTTTATGAGTTGTCTTGTTGTTCGAAAAATAAAAGTTAAGAAAAAAATTTTAACAAAAACCTATGTGAATGAATGTGTAATTGAAAAATAATAGTCATAAAATTAAATAAATTTGTTAAAATTTTGAGAACACAATTAAGTGAACCACAACAAAAAAAAAAATTAAAAAAATAGTTGACTTAAAATCAATATTTTCCGCATATTTTGTTGAAAAATTTTTGCTTGTTTTTGTTTTTTAATAATCGCAGTTGACAAGCTATCACTGTGGTAAAATATTTTGATTTCTGTAATAAATCAGAATAAAAACCAACTGTGTTAGGGACACGGGGTATAAGATTTGAAAAAAAAAATTGTATAATGTAATTTAATCATTTTCTATAGATTGTTCAACAACGTGTATAATGGACAAGAAATTGAAATATTGGGAATTAAGAAAGTGAATATGAAAGGAATATGAAAGGAATATAACATTTTAAATAGTTGTTGGCAATAATTTTTAAATGAAACCCTGTATTCTGTTCTGTTATATACTTAAATGTTGAAAAATTTAACATTTTTCGTATATCACATAAAAATCTATTAAATCCAATTTCCAGAACATATGGGCTATAACTAAATTCTTTCCAACTATGTACTGCTTTGTATGAGCTCATGTAGTTGAAAGTGTTATACGTTATGAGTGATTTCTATTAGCTCAAAGTTATATAACACAAAAAATTGGATGATCTTAAATGGAAACACTATAGTAATATGATAAGAATTTAGAGCCTTGTTCATTCTTCACTTGGAAGTATAGTTAGGCCTGTATTATTTTTTAAAATTATTTTTTAATTTTGATAAATTTTTTTGTCATAACTTAAATGTTTTATAAAGATAAATGTGGCAGTCTTATTGTGTATATGTGTGCCATTTTATGTAAAATATTTCTGTTATACAAATGTATTGGTTATATATTAACTAGTATCACAATATATTATGCTACCATATATAGCAATTTATTATGAATATAACAATATTGATTCTTATGCGACACGTGCGATAAAATTCATTTTATCTTTGAAAATATTCAATTATGCAATATTCGCTGGCCTATATGTAAGCACATTGAAATTTATAAACACAACTTTCAAAATTTCTAACAAAACAAATAGGTAATGAAAAATTGGAAAATGTTTCATTAAATTTTCTTCAGTTTTTTCTTTTTGTTTTTGTCTAAATGTTGTCACGAAAATATTTTTTAATGTGTGTGATCAAGGAAATTTAAATTTGGAAGAAAATAAATTGCATGCCATATCGTTTTTTTTTTGTTTAATTTAAAACTTCCTCAAAAAAATAAGTTAATCATAAAAAGAGCCAATAATATAAGTGCAATTAAAATTGAAAACTTGTAAAAATTTCTTATATTTTTAATTACTTGAATTATATGCTAACGTTATTTTGATAATTTTATGCCAATTTCTTATTTATTTTTCAAATAAATTTCCATATAGATTTTGCATTCATGCAGCAAAGCAATTTTTTGCAGTATAATTGCGATATTTTTATATTTTTATTATAATTACTCAATAATTTAAAATATGTAAAAAAAAAATCTCTTTACATATTCAAAATTGCTTTATAATTACTATCATTTATTTTATTATGCATATACTTATTAATTATTTCTAGTAAATATTAATTAGCTTCAAACATTATCAAACATTATCGAGCATTAACGAACTAGTTGCATTGTCTCAAAATAATTATGTTTCAAGCAAGGCGCCAATATTACAGTAATTATTTATTATATTATATATACATATAGTTAATCAATAATATTTTCGAAAATAAATTCGAAAATAACTGTAATTATTATTAATCTATTGTAGTTAAAATTATTATCTATTGTAGTCTTAGTTTTCTAATTTAGTTAAAAAGTTATGATTCGAAGGTTTATTTAGAAAGTGGACTTAAGTCCATTTTAAATAAAAATGAAATATTTTTAAAATTTGGATTTAAAATAGCGAAAAATTTGGTTAACTGATAATATGCTTTATAGTATATGTTATAGCTTCAATTCCAATTCGATTATCAATGGTTGGAAATCGATACATTTAATCGTCCAGTATAAATAATATAATTCAAGAGATCAAATTTTGTTTTACATTGTACAAAATGCGATCATTTTCTTCTCATTAAGTCGAATCGTTAGCTTAATATTGATTGTTTTCGAATATTTGATTTATCTTGCTATTTTGTCATTCCGGTCTAATTTAGTATGATCTACCAAAAATTTTCAATTATTTTGAAGCAGAGCTTGAAATATTTTAAAAGAGATAGAGAGAGAGTAATATTTTTTTTTTAATCTCATATATCTTATTTGTGATATATATTAAGATTTAATAATGTATTCAAATATCCTACAATATATTTTATTTATGTGTTTTTCTAGAATTATTTTCGAAATTATAAATTTTAAAAATATATTGTTGTATCATACTGTATGAATTATAAATAGAATGACTTATTGTATAAATTAAAATATAGGATCATTTAATTTTTATTTAATCGATCTTCACTCATATTGTGAATTTCACTCGTAAATTTCTACGAATTTCAAGCAAAACTTACGTACTCAGACTTTTGAGTAATTACTAATATCACTCGTAGAGATAAATTCTACGAAATATTTGAATTTTACTCTTTTACATAAAAAAAATTTAACAAATAAATTTTTTTTATGTAAAAAAATTTATTTGTTAAATTTTTTTTGTGTAAAAGAGATCACTCTTGAATACTGGCTTTCTACTTTTGAAAATTTCATTAGTAGATGTTTCGCATTTTATTTTCGTTACGAAAGTGATTCGTATAATTACTCTATTACGAATTTCGGAATACAATTATTCGACTACAACGGAATTCACAATAATCGGAAGAAATTACGAATTTCAGTGTGCTAAGAGTGAGATTTACAAAATAAGAGTGATTATAATTTTAAACAATCTTAATTGTAGAAAATAAATATTCTTAGAAAATAATATGAGAATATCGGGAAAATTTAATAAATTAATTAAAATTTAAAAAAAAAAAAAATTGCAAATTTAAATGATAAAAATCATTGAATTTATTAAAAAAGAAATACACAAAAATAATTTTTTTTTTTTTTTTTTCAAATTTTACCATTATAACAATTACATTTATTGCTTTTTCAATTACATTCTCTTAAAATATAAAATTGAAAAGCCAAAGAGTTGAAAGTTACAAAAAAAAAAAAAACGAAATACAAAAATTAAGGTGCGCAACTTTTCAATACTTTTAATCTTTAAACTTTTCCTACAATTTTTTAAAAAATTTTTTTTTTATTCTTTTCAATTTTAACACAAAAACTTGATTGATTTATTGATAAAATGTGCAATTTAAGTACTTTGTAACCATATGGCATTGACTTTAGTTTTTCTACATCAATAAATTTTTTATTATTATTTCATACAATTTGTGTTGAAACATGACCTAAAACATTATGGGGCTTTTAAATATTAACTATTAAAATTAATATATAGGTACTCATATATATATATAATATTACCTATTGTATTTATAAATTGAAATTGATTAAAATATCAAATATATTATCAAGAAAAGATCGTGATTATTTCAACCTTTAATAAATTCTTCTTCATTCTTTTCTTTTAAATATATGATCTTGTCTTCATTCATATTAAATTAATGCTGATAATGCACATTTTTCTGTTAAAACTTCTTAAATTATAAAAGTATCTAATATAGAAAATATTCTCTTCATTTAATTTTCATTTAATATTAATTTAAATTTAATATTTTTTTGCACATCTAGTAGAAGATTATTATTGTAATTAAAATGGAATATTCTTTGAATATAATAGCTAAATTGAGTATGACTTATGCTTCAATAATAAAGTAATATTATAGAAATAATATTAATTTTTAAAAATTTTAATATTAATCTGGTCAAAAATAATTTTGTAACTATCCTATACTACACAGAATAAACTGAAAATTTTTGTATTAGGATAAAACAGAACAAAACTACAAGCCTCATTTGAGAGAGAACTGAATCGAATATAGAACACGAAAAGTGCTGAATATTATTACAAAATCTGCCAGTACTGCCTTTATGTGCACATCATTAGCATTAGATTTAATTATTCCATAAAATAGACAATAATTACAATTATTGTAATTTAATAGTAAATTATTTTAATTACCTTAAAATTAAATTCAAGTCTTATAATTATCATTAAAAAATACTAATAAATTAAATTCGTTAACAATTTTTATGAGGGGGGTGCAATTATGCAATGCAAAAAAAAAAAAATTATCAATTTATTTAATGATAAAATCAACTTGTAAAAACATTTTCTTATTGTTATTTTTATAATCCAATAAATTTAAATTGAAAAATGAAAAATAAAAACTAATTGCTTAAAGCATCAGAAAACAAACCATCTTTATAAATCTTGAAAGGAATATTGTTAAAAATCTGATTATCAATTTTCATCTTATATATAGTATATTTTATCTTCATTAATGAATGCCACTGGCATATTGTGCTCATCTTCATTGAAATTTACTTAGAAATTTTATTGTACATTTATTAATTTTTTATTCATACAGTAAAATTTCGATATTTCTAACTAAAATTTTTATTCTTTTCAATTTCTTTTAATAATTTCATATATCTATACTCCGAAATTTGGAATCGAGAGATTCTCTCATCGGGAGATAATTTTGCCCGAGAATTGTTGTACACAATAATAAAAGCTTTTAAAATAATAGTATTTTCTCTCTTTATTTTTTTTTTTTGATGACGTTATTTTATTCTCTCAATTGTAATAATTTATTCTGGCGTTGAGAAATTAAATAATTTTTGAGTAATTAAATAGTTTCGAATTCGAGCAAAATACTTATCTCTCCAAATTAGTAATTTTCTCACATACTCACATACTCTCCACATATTTTTGTATAATGTAATTATTAATCAAAATGTCAAAATGATTTTATTGTACATTCACTGTTTTTATTAAAATTAATTTTTATAATAATAAAACCTTACCCATTTTAATAAAATATAATAATAAAAAAACAATAATAAAATAATAGTAAATCCTCTCTAATCTAATCATTAATATATTGTATAAATTAATTTTTTATTTTTTTATTCTTTAAAGATTTTTTGTTTTAAAAATAAATTGGTTCCCACAATCAAAAATCATTAATAATTTAATTTATTGGAAATTTTGAAATTATAAATTTATAATATGAGAATTTATAGCATGTATATACATCACAATTAATTGAGTATATTCTACATTTATACAAACATATGTACATCCTATTGCATCTATTGCATTTCTAAAGGATTGAAGCACAATGGGAACTAATTTGTTAAATTAATATCACGTACATTGTATACACACATTTTAACATGGTAAAAATTAATAAATTAATATAATAATTATTAATATTCAGAATCATCTACATATATATATATATATATATACATAAATATATATATATACGAATATATGAAATAATTTACAGCTACCAGTTAACAGCGTATTTTTACTTATTATAATATAAAATTCAAATTAATATTCTCACAATAAAATTTTAATAAATTATATATATTTATTATTAAATTAATTAATTAAATAATTTATTATATTTTATATATATTAGTTCCAATATGTTCAACCACAACATCATGCACCACAAGCTGTTAATTATAAAGCAGCACCTCAGGCACCAAAACAACAATTAATTCATAGATCATCTGGTAAACAAGGTGGTAAATTGTCACAAGAAGAACCAGAAGAATATGATGTAAGTATATGATTTTAATAAATTTATGTGCAATTTTGAATAATTTTTTTTAAAATTAATTATAAAATGTACATATAAAGAATCATTCCGTGATTTTAAAAATATTGTTATATACCAATATTGTTGAAACAATTCGGCAATGTTGTAATTATTTATATGCTGTCTCATCAATTAGTCTCATTCAATATTAAGAGAAATTTGAGTTTCGGCAATTCAAATGAAGAAATCTTGAAAATTTTAATAAATGTACATAATACTTACATATATACATATATTCTTATGGGAATTTTATAAAAATCTTCTTTGACATTGAGATTATTTTACACGTTTATAATTTAGAATGTTTATAATAATCTTGAAATAATTTTATATTTAATTGAATTTATTCCTTTTTGCAAGCAGAATTCGAATTATATTCAACATAAATAATTTATGGTTCATGACAGTTTTAACTGATATATAGCATATATATTATATTTCAATTAAATTTTAATGAGTCCGATATCAGAGATTTTCTCTTAACAAAAAATAACAGAATTTTTATTTTATACTTAGACTCAAATTTTGCAAATTTTACAATTACGAGTAAGTTGAATAATTCAATTGCCCAAATTAATTTGATTTGATATATATGCACATACTTTAAAAAAAAACTATATATATACAGATCTCTAAAATATTTAATGAGTCACTCGTATCAGAAAACTATAAAGAGTTTTATTTTTAAATGAATATTTTAAATAACTTTATGAAATAGATAGATGCATAATAGACATACTTATATACATAATACGAGTATACTGGTTTCAACAATTTATTTAAAGGAAATAGAAAAACAAAACTGAAAATTTATTAAAATTCATTTGATTATGTACATATATGTATATATACATATATATATATATACGAACTAAATAAGAAGATTATTCCATATGATTTACATTTTATCGATATAATTGCATGTTTTCCCATAAATAGCGATTAAACATCTCATGTAATATAACTTATGTGAATAAAATAATATTAAATTCATTAATTAAATTATATATATATATATGATATGTAGTATATATACATATATATTAAGATATATATATGATACATCATATATATCACATATATATCTTAATAAAATATATATATGATATATAGTATATATATATATATATATATATATATATATATTAAGATATATATATGATACATCATATATATCATATAAATATCTTAATAAAATATACATAAATAGAAATTAAATTGATTATATTTAAATGGAATTTGCTTGTATTTTACATAATTGTACACAAATATTTTTTAAGCTATTTTTAGTGTATATAACGTATAGTCATCTTATAGAGTTAATTATGTCTGTTTTTAGCTATAATGTTATGTTAGGAGTTTCACATTATTTGAAAGTGATTATATATATAATCTTAAAGTGATTATATATAGATCTATTTGGAATCATATTTATTTCTTATAGAAAAAAAAATTTAGTTATTTCATACAATTTCATATGTTATTAAATTAGACTGTAACTTATCAATTACGCGTATTAATGAAAATGTTATAGGTTCGGAATGCTAATTAGAGAAGCATCTCCAATCAAACTTTTATATTTTTATAAATTTCTAAAAAACTAAATTAGTTATTTATATATTGTTAATTTATTATTGCATCATAAAATTCGATTAAATTTTGCGTTTAATCAGGCTCTGCTTACTGTCAGTATTAGGCCTTTTCATAAATACAGTAAAATATATATATATATATTGTGATATATATATAAATATATATATCACAATATATATATATATATCCAAAACTTCGTTATATTAGTGTTTATAAACAATAATGTTACAAATCTATTTTGTTCATAAATATTGCAAAATTATCAATAATATAGACAAGTTGTTATAATATAATGCAGTTAGATCATATTATGAACTGTTTTGTATATTTATAGAATTGTCAAAAATATATCACATTTTTATTGCAGTATTGCTTTTATAAACATCTGTATTATGTTAGAATAAAAAGTGCTGATGATTTTATTTTAAAATATTTTAGAAAAAAATGTTATGGCTACGAAATTTTCTTAAATTCATTTTCATTTGAGCAATAAAATACTCAGTTTAAAAAAGTTAGTTGACCTTCATGTTCATGCGATTATGATTGATTGTGAAACATTTTTAAATTACAACAAAAATGTCAATTAACTACGAAATTGTGAATTTTATCTTATTACATAATTTAAATGCCTTTGAATTTCAAATGTTTACATGACTTTTGTCAATTATTTTTAAACTTAATTTCTTTTCCAATGATCAAGTTTTATAAAATTCAATAAATTTCATTGTTAAAATGCCATTATTCTGTAATGACGTTTATTATTAATCATAAAATAAAAATTTATTGAAATTTTTCATTATAATGTCAGACTATATACATAGTTGTGACATTAGATAATATCACAACTATTAAATTAATCCAAACTTGTTTTAATATCCTTATATCTCATATATATATATATATACAATAGGCAACTGACCTATCTTACATAACTTTCACGCATAATAAATTTAAGTTTTTGTTTTTACTCTATCTAGCTTATCTTACCTCAAATTTACCATAAATATTATAATATGTATGTTATGTCTGTTAACGTCAACTGAAGTAATTTTGAATAAAATGTAATGACAACAAAATTAACAGATAATTAGTATGTATGTATATATACCACATAAATAATTTTTTAAATAAAAACCGGCCATATGTATGTGCAAACAAATCCTAAAAATATGTACTAGATATCCTTGACAGAGAGTTTACTTTCTTTTGAATGTGGTGAATATTTTTTACTTTCAAATGTGATTGAGGAATTGCGTTTTTAATTACAGAGAGTCTACTTTCTTTTAGACGTATTGAAAAATTTTTACTTTTAAATGTGATTAAATAATTGTATTTCAAATTTTCAATAAATTTTCCAGCTTAAATGCCCCGTTGTGTTTTGATAACTCTGTAAAATTCAAGTCAATTCAATTTCAAAGCGAACCTTGGATTAAAAAATAGCTAGTATGAGAATTTATAATTAAAATACAACCATTAATTTTATTATCCTAGGCCTATCCATTACCTTCAAATAATTTAGCCAAATCGAGTTAAATTTTAACAGCTAAAATGAATGAAATCATATGTTAGTAAAATTAGCCTAATAGCAAAATCTACAAAAGCTAAGTTAAAAAATATAAGCTTAGGATTTTAAAAACAGTTTATAATACGAGCATATATTTACAAAAATCACAACCAATAGAGTAATTTAAAATTATAAAATTTGTTTTGTTAGTTTATTTGCCCCATTTTGGGTTAAAATGGCAACACTATTTTAATAACAATAAAATAATTATAGTGGTGGTATATAAGGTGTCGTCACATCAGCCTTGTTACAAAACGATTAATTAACAAAAACAAATCTAGCGAGAAAAAAAGGAACTATAAAATATTATTGAAATTTTTGATAAACGATTTTTTATTTTCATGTAAAATATTTAGGAGCATAAAATTTATTATTCACTTCCAAAAAACAAAAAAAAAATTAAAATTTCCGATTGTCATCAATAAGAAAAAGTTTTTCCGTAAGAAATTATTTATTTTTTTTACATACATATATATATATAGGCAATAGACAATATACGTTTTTGTTTTATTACAGGAAATACCCAATTCATCTGTTACATATACTATCACACATAATAACATTAAATCGCATATATACACATATTAATTTAAATGATTTTCTCTAAAATATTCAAAGAAAATAAACAAGATTTTTAACAATAATTCATTATATATATATATATATATATATATATATGATGAGTTTAAATTAATAATTGCAAAAATATTGCATGTAAGTAAATTGCAAGCATATATAGTAAGGTTAATAAACCTATTACTTATATTATTCAATTTCTACTGTCATCATCATCTCTCTATTAATATAGTTTGTAGTTAAAACCATATATGTATATAAAAATAATAGCAAATGAATTTTTCATTGGAATTTCTCTCTTAATAAAAAATAGTCATGATTTTAATGAATTTTAACCATATATTGTACATACATAATATGCACATAAATACGAGTATCACCAAGATTATTTAATTTTAAGCTTAGTTAAAAGAAAAAATCTATACTTAAATTGAAATTTGTAAAAGAAATTTATTAGATAATTTTTTTTCGAAAATATATTAATTGCTTGCGTATAAAGTGGCAGATTAAATTGGCAATGATTTCTGAAATATATGCTTACTTAGTTTTCAATTGGAAAATTAATTCTTCCTTGGAATTTACTATCTCCATAAAATTTTAATTACACTATTTCACGCAAATAAAAACGAAATAAATATTTGAATT
Organism: Condylostylus longicornis; assembly: GCF_029603195.1. NCBI lineage: Eukaryota > Metazoa > Arthropoda > Insecta > Diptera > Dolichopodidae > Condylostylus > Condylostylus longicornis. The sequence goes on from NW_026578045.1 coordinate 4,177,428, forward strand.
TTTAAAAGAATAATATTTAATAATTTTAAATTGTTAAATAATAAAATTTTAAATAATATTTAATTGTTAGGATTCGCTATAGACTTACCGTTTTCGTGAAAACATTTCGTGAAAACGGTAAGTCTATAGCGAATATAGAATAATTTCAGAAATTTATCAAAAAATTTAAAATTCCAAATTCAATGAAAATTTTATTAAAATTGAAGCAATCACTTGTGACTTTTGCATTTTAAAGTAAAAAAGAGAATAAAGAGAGAATAAAAAAAGAGAAAGGGAGAATTTATAATTTTTTTTTTTTGATTTATTCCAAATCTCAGCTACTTATATTATGTAAATTATATTTACTATCGAAATAAATTGATGGCATCGAAATTTACTATCGAAATGAATTTGTCAAACGCAAAAAAAAAAATTCATTCTAATAATAATTTTAAAAATTCATTATGTATACCTATAGATTATAAGGCGCATACAAGAGTTCTCTTAGTATTATGTACATATTATATACTGAATCCAAAGTGAGTTCTACAGTTAGTTTTAATTTTTTGTATACTTTATTAGTATTAAATTTTATAATTGACCAAAAATTTGAAATATTTGAAAAATTGATTAGACATTATTCACTTTAGTAGAAATATTAAGTGCCTAATGTTGCCTATACATTCAAAAAATTCATCTTTGTCAATTGAGTCGCTCAACATATTAATGGCCTATTCAAAATTCTTGCAAAAATGAATTATAATGTTCAAGAGCTGTAATGGCCTCTAAGAATTATTCCTATATTTTCAAAATACTTAATTTACTCCTCTCATTCACTCTATTTTGACAAAAAATCGCTTTTGCATTTTTAAGATTTTCATATAAAATGTTTGATGCTGACCGCCTCAATTATTATTCTTATGTTACACGTTAGTAAAAAAGAAACTATGTAGATATTTTCCGAAAAAAAATTTCAGCCTGTAAATAGGCAATAATGTTATTCAAAATTTTTCTTTTATAAGAACACAATACATAATAAAATTATTAAATTAAATTAAATAAATTAAATAAATGTGTGAGTTTATCAAGTGAATTGTAAATTGTATTCCTCTGTACTCTAATATTATACAATAAATAGGAAGGGAATTTATAAAATCCGTAATCAAAAAAAAAAAAACGTAACAGAATTCGACCTTCAGTATAATATGGCATAGCTATTTTTAATAAACTATTTCTGTTACTCGTATATATATGTATAATAAACCAATTCAAATCGTAATTGTAAATTTTATTATATAACAATTTCAATTTAATATATTAATTTATATATATACCATTATTAAAATAATAATAATGTTATACAAATTAATAATCTTAAATTTAGAAAAAGTTTCTTTTTTTTTTTTGTTCATTTGTCTCCTCCAGTTATACGTTATTGTATACTATTGAAACTATTTGGTGTAAGAAAAATTTTTTTCAATTATTCTTTGTCTAAAAGTCTTGTCAAAAAAGTCTACGGCTTTTATATTGTCTATTTATAAAAGAATGCAATATCCTATTGTATTACAATATAAAATTGTATATATGTATGTTATATATGCTATATATATGTAGTAGATGAATATATTATACTGTGTATTATTTAACAATTATGGTCACACCCTACTTGTCTTTAAAAAAAAAAAAACGACCTTTATAAGAATAATTTTTATTCCTATATATAATTCAATTATAAGTAACTATATAAAAGTAGTACTCGTATTGTAGGTACATTGGTACATGCAAAATATTTTTTTTTTCTACACAAACCATTACAAATCAGTAACGAGTTTTAGTTGAAATGCTAGTAGTTATACATACTTTTTTCTCGTTATTATTATTATAAATTCCAACTCACCTCTTTCATACCTAACACATATACTAATGTTATATTATACTAGTATAACGGTACTGTAGTAACGTGATATAATATGAAAGTGAAACAGATAATATTATAGTATAGATTATAGTATAGCAGATGTAAGGGCATATTCTATGTTTAGTAATATATATTTATGTGTATGTATATTTTAAAAATAAAACAAATATCTTAATAATTTGACACATTTTTTTCGACATAATGTTTCAAATATTTTACATTTTAAAATTTAGAAATAGTAAATTTGCAAAAATATGGATTATATGAATATACTACATCAGAGGTTCTCAAACTTTTTGCTCTCGTAAACCCTTTGGCGTGCATGTTTTCCAATTTTTGACCAGATCGTCTGCTATTTTCTTTGATAGATTTAAATTTCTAATAGTAGAAATAGATGATGTTAGAAAATTAAATAAAAAACTTATTTGATTTAATTCATATTTTCTTATTGAATTTATTAAATTAAGTTATTAAATTTAATTAATTATTAAATTTAAATAAGATTAAAGTAATTCTTAAATTAGCACAACTTGCTTTCCATAGCAACTTACATTAGCACAACTTGCTTTCCATACCTTCATTTTTCATTTCTATCAAATGAAAATTTTTTTTCACCTTCGTAAACCCCTTGCAGGTCTTCATGATCACACCTGAAGGTCTTTATAGAACACTTTCGGAATCACTGTACTACATCATAAATTGTAAATTTTACATCAAATTGGGTTATAAAATGGTTTTACAAAATGAGTCACAATATTTTTAATATTCAAACAACTAGTTTTGGGCATTCCATATGTTAAGCAAACAAATGCTAACCTATAAAGAATTATTTTCCATTATATTCAAATTATTTCCATTATTCGGCTAAATATTATTTCAGTTCAAATTTGTACGTAAATTTTATTAACCGATCAATTATTACAAAATTATAAACTATTATGTGTATAATATTGTATAAACTGTTATAAACAAAAATAATTATTATAAACGAAAATAATATTGAATAAATGAAATAATTTAAATTTAATTTATATTTGTTTACAAAATTTTGCCAATATTACGAAAATGGCCTGGAATTTCACTAATGGAAGACTTAGGAAAATTCTAAATCACTTCCAATTTTTAAATTTTATTTACTATAATTTGTTTCAGAAACTCAATGATTTTCGTATAATATGTATATAATGGCTTTGAATTAATTTGTTATAATTTAAATTAATATGGCGTTTTATGTTTACATATATACCTAAAATTATTTTGCTATAATGTGGGTTAATTTTTAATATAAATAGTATGTATATGCAAATATATTATTATTACTAAATATTATAGTACAAGAGTCTCAACTTTATCATTTTAACATAATTTCAATATTATTCAAAATATTCATTTAATTTTAATTGTAAAATATTAAAAAGCATTATAAATGTTATATTTAAAACTGTTTTTCTCTCAATTTTGATGTAGAATTAAAAAAACATATCTAATTTCCATAATTTGAATTATATCATTATCTGTATCGGCCTACATTCTTGTATAATTTATAACAGACATAGTCCAATTCTATAGGTAACTAATACGTACAATAGCTCTATAGGTAGCTCAATAGCTCAATTATATGTATAGTACAAACCCATATCAATATAGGAGTGTACGATTAATATACGTACATAATAATTGTTCTGATTTTTTAACCAAATGCCTGCGCGCCCAATCCAAGGCAACACGAAAATTTCAAATTTTTGAGAAAGGCAAAAAGAAAACAAAAGAGAAGTAGCGGTGATTTTAATTATTTTTTTCGTTGTTTTTTTTTTTTTGCTTCTTCTTACTCTTTTTCTGACAGACCATAAAGTATATATGAATGTTTATAATGTTGTTCAGTTCAATTGTATTGTAAGTTATGCATTTATAATAGCAAAGATTTTTTTCAAAATTATTTACAATTCAAATAAGATTTCAATTCACTTTTCATTTCATTTGTAATTTATGCTTTTTATTCATTTACAATAACATTTCATAAAATATGCTGATCAAATATCCAAATTTTAGAAACGTGAGAGGAATTTTATTTTTAATTTTTTTTTGCTTTCGTATAAAAATGCAGACATTTTTATCTGCAGAAAGCCCAGAATTAATGAAAAAAAACGCAAAATGCAAAAACCGGTACACACTTAATTTTTTTTTTTTAAATACAATGTACTTTAAATTTTGCATTGGTAACAGGGCATACAACAAACACTTTCGCTTTAGAATTCGCTCCAATTTTACATCCGCTCCCTGTACACAAAAAGAGTATTAATTACGTAGTATATGAATTGCATTTATGGTATACACAAGTTTAAACGTACTGATTTTAAGTACTCGTACATACATACCTAGTATTTGTGTGCAAAAATTTATTTACTTAAAAATATTAAAACCAGTTTTTTTAACTTTTCAAATAATTAATTGAAAAGTTTTTGCTTTTTTTTTCTTCAAATTTTTTGATACCATATTATAAAAGTTGTACAATACTTATATGTAAGTAAAAGGAAAAATAGAGTTTACCACTTTAAAAATTTCTTAGTAAAAAAAAAACAAACACAAAATTAATTTTTAAAAACCACCTCAAAAAAAAACAAAAATTGTTATATTAACCTAAATAAACTGGCGAACAAGAAAAAATAAAAAACAAAATCATAATTTACACAAAAAAAAAAAGAACTGGTTCAATATTATGTAAAAGTTTACATACCATATAATTTTATTTTTTTTATATAAAATATAAATTAAACCAATTAATAAACCAAATGAATTTCAATAAAATTAAGGGCTTATAAAGTAGCAAATTTCAAATAATCAATTAGCATTACAAAACAGGTTACTTTTTTCATGTTCTTCCGCTGTCTACTTTTAGGGTGAGATATTTATCTTTAATAATTCAAATAGAGTTTGAACATGAGGGTCTGATCGTCTATCTCACTATTTTTCTCGGAAAGTGAGAAGAAAATGAGTAACTATCATCTCGTTTTTTTTTTTTTTTAAATTGTATACAAAAATTTTTCACTTTTTTTGTTGAAAGTGAACAATTCAATCGATAATATGAGAAAAAAATGCTAATCTAATTAAAATCTAATTTAAAAAAATGAGTAGTCTTATTGGAAAAGTGAAATATCAATTAGAAAATTATGAGAATGAGAAAAATTATGAGAGTGAATAAAAAATGTGTAAAAAAGTGAGATCCATGATCAGACTGATAATAAACAAGTTATAATAAAATTTACGTGTGTTTGGATTAACTTCACTTAAGATTGTTTTAATCGTATAATTCCCAAAAAAGTATGTATGTAACTTCGAAGAAATAGGTGGCAAAAAAATTTAAATAATTCAAAAATATAAAAATTTCAAATTTTTCTACAATTTTGCCACCTTTATACAATTTTGCCTACAATTTTGCCAAGGAGACGCGATATGAAAAATTTCAATAAAATTTATTTAAGATAACGGGTAATTGTTGACATTTTTCATATAATTATAATTTGAAAATAGCTTAAAATTTCAATACAAACAATATTAATTGTCAAAAATGAAGTAGAGATTGATTTTTTTTCAAGAATCTAGAATAGTTTCTGCGGATTTTTTCTTTCTCTATGAAATTTTTTGTGTAGCAGTTTTCTATTTTAAGGGATGTAGGATTAATATATCAGACAAACGGACAGATAGAGTTGCATAATATTTTTTTTTTGAAATGTGCTAAAAATAAGACAATGTAGTGTTGAGATTTATATGTACATACATACATACTTGTAAAATACTATAGGAATCCTTTAATCTGGTTTTTGTTTTTAACAGAAAAATTTCTAGTTTTTTTGTTTTATTTTTTAAAAATCGCGCAACATAAAAAATTATAAAAAAAAAAAATTTTTATTTTCAATATCATTTTTTCCTTTCCCTTTCATTAAATTTTAAATGAAAATTTTTATGTACGGAATTGAATAATCTACTCAAGTTTATATGTACTTAAAATTTAAACACAATAAACCTTTTATTAAAAAGTTTCAACCTTGGCCGAATATTGTAGTTAATAAATGAAACATTCAAGGACTTATATCTACTTTCGAATCGCTCTCCTGTCCTGTCAAGTTCCAATTTTTACATAATAATTTTCTATATACTTTCATAAAAAAAATCACACATGAAATGTGAACTTTTCAAATTTTATAATTAATAAATACTTAAAATATAAATTTAAATTAAATAAAAAATCAAATATACTAATTGTAAAATAATTTTCAATTTTATTTAAATTAATAAAATATTTATCCCCTTTTTGGATTATTTTATAGACAAATCCATCATATCAATTTGGTTTTGATGTAAAAGATGATGAATTTACAAATTATCAAAATCGTAAAGAAGTTCGTGATGGTAATGTTATAACTGGTAGCTATTCAGTTGTTGATTCAGATGGTTTTATTCGTACCGTTAAATATACAGCTGATCCAAAAGAAGGTTTTAAAGCTGAAGTTATACGTGAACCAACTGATATTGTTATTAAAATACCAACACCACCACCACAACAACTTTTAAGGCAGCCAGTACAAGCAGGTCCATCACAACATCAACATTCTCAACCACAATATCAACAATATAAACAACAACAACAACAACAACAGCCACAATATCAACAATATCATCAGTAAATCAGTAAAAATAAATTATATAAGCAAAAAAAAAAATTATTAATAATAATAAAAAAATAAAAATTATATAATTGGAAAAATATTTTTCTTATTTATACAAAAACAAAATAAATCAAGTTAGTTTTCCTTATTGTATTTAAAATTTATATTAAAATTAAAATAAAAATCTTATAAAGAAATAAAAATTTAAAATTTAAAATTTTCATATTAGCATATTTATATTTATAAATTTCAAAATTTAATCAACTATTATTATTTTTATACACCATACATTCATATATAAAATGTAGTATATTATAAGTCATAAATTTCATTTTGACTATACTATTTTCAAATAAATAAAAGAAATAAAATTTTAAAAATTTATTTTATAAAAAATTTCATTGAATAAATTTAATTAATAACAATGTACATTAATATAGTGAATATAAATTTTCACATTATTTACATTCATTCACATGTACATTAATTTAGTGAATAATTTGTGAATTTGATCAAAGTCTATATATTTTTTTTTTTAACTACGAATAAATTATAAAAATCCGCTGTATTAAATTAAGAATATTTTATGTATTATATAATTTAATTTTATTTTTTTGTATGTATTTTAATTTGGAAAAATATAAGTATACAATTTTGAATTTAAAAATTAAATAAGAAAGAAAAAATAAATTGAAAAAAAGAAACTTGTAATGTGATCTTAAATGAAAAATTAATGCAAAAAAATTTAATTGATAACAATAAAAAAAAGAAGAGAGAAGAAGAAAATAAATTAAATAAGATAAAAATAAAAAAGAATTTTTGTTAAATTAAAAAAAAAAATTGTTTGTTTTATTTATTACTAGAAAATAACAACAAAAAATAGTCACAACAGTCTCAGAAACTTACCTTAATTATACTTGAACTTAAAACCTAATTAATGATATTATTCGATTTTATAAAATTAAATCTAGGGAGTAAATCAATTCCTCTATTAAAATATACTTTCTTTTCAAGAGATAATATTAATATTCAGTTAGACAAAAATGATTTGTTAAATTTGAAATCTAATATTATTTTAAAATTAACAAATTCAAATACAAATGGTTAATAAAATTTATTAGTAAAAGTCATAAATTTTTATAAATCCTACAAAAAAAATGGCAACAAATGATAATCTAAATGTTAAAAAACAAACAATTGAAACAATTTTAAAAAACACGAGCAATTAATAGGAACTTTGAAATCTTTTAAAAACTATAAAATTTTTACATGAAATATAATAAGTATATTTGAATTTTACTATAATAATAGGAATACAAGACTTGATTAACCATATTTCTTGTTTAAAATTTGTAATTATTAATAATAAAAATTTTATTTTATAATTTTTCCTCAACTGAAAATGGTAGTCTTCTATATATTTTTATGTAAAATTTACTTTGCGTTCTAAACTTATTATTATTAATTTTAAGTCAATAATCATAAATAAGTAAATTAAGATTTAAAGAGATCTTTTTTTAATTTCTAGAGTTCCATAATTATAATAATTAATAATATAATTATTAATAAACATTATAATAATTAAATTAAATTAAAATTTTAAATTTCACTCCATATTTACTTAATAATTGTAAATATTTTCAATAGATGTTATATAAAAGATGACACACACACACATACACTAATTAAAAATATTATATAAGTTAAATTTATTTTAAAATCATTTGATTTTCAACTATTATTCAAATGTTTTTAAAACAATTTAAAATTAGTTAAAGAAAATTATTTAATACAAATGCAAATTCTTAGTCTCCTTAAATTTACATTATTATGTATAATTTAAAATAAAAAATTAATAACACAATTAAATCTTTCTAAAAATTAATAACACATTTTATTACATTTTTTCAAAATAATGCGTGCATTTAAAATAATGCAATTAATATATTAATTATTATTAATATATTATATAATTCAATATTATTGAGCAAAATTTTTTCTACAATAAAACCTTTGATGCATTTTAGCTACAAATATTGAATATTTTCAAAATTACTGTAAATACATATAATAAGTATATATAATTGCAAATTTAAACTATTACATAAAATTTTTGTATAATATTCTAATTCAGTTCAACGAAAATATTTAATCTAAATTTTCATAAGATAAAAAAGAAAATTTCATAAGATTTTAAAATGTTAAAATGATTTTTATATATATGTATATGTATGTATTATATATGTATGTATATTTAATGAAATTGAGATTTGTTTTTTTTTTTAATTTCATAATATTTTTTAATTTCTACTCTAATAAGCAGAATCTATTTTAATTAATATAATAAAAATAGTATACGTAATTTGGCGGCATAATTTATGCACTAAATATTTTATAAGATCAGAAATTACATATTATTTAGTATTTCTCTCATTTTGAACAGTTCTTATTTTTTATATTTATTTTTTACTTATATAAAATCATTTTATAATATTAAATTACAAATTTATATACGTATATGTATATATAATATTAAATAGCAGACGGTGAATAAATTATTTTTTTTTTTTTTATTTAAATAAATTCATAGATTTAAATATATATTAATTATATCATATAACAATGAATGCTGTATTTTTAAAGAGATCTCGTTTACTTAAATTAAACTTATAGAAAATATTTTTTGTTTTTTCTTTATCGAAAACAAATAAGGCAAAATTTTTTAAATTACATTTGGTTTTTATTTTCTTTTATTGAAATATTGCATGAAGGTATCTTGTTAAGCTATTTAAATAGTTTTATAGAAAAAAAAAATAATAAAAGTAAAATACAAATAAAAATTATGAAGTTTCATTAATATTGTTTTTCATTTCATGACTATTGAAATTTGAATCGTTATGAGTTTCTAAATGAAATTTAAGTTGTTGTTTATGTCTATATACTCTTGGACATAAATGACATCTAAATGGTCTTTCACCAGTATGTTTCGTAAAATGAATTCTAACTTTATAGGCTGATGGAAAACCTTTATGACAAATTGAACATTGATATGGTGCTGGTACACCAGTATGAGATAAATAATGATATCTTAATGATTCAATACGTTTATAACGTTTAAAACATTCTGGACAATAAAAGAAACCATCTTTTTCATTTAAAGTTTTTTCAATTGAAAGATAATATTTTTCATTATGATGTCTTCTAAATTTTATATTATTAAATTTAAATTTTGGTTTACATTCTTTATCAATTACTTCATTATTACTCACAACCTCATCTTGAGGAAATGCTTCTGGATCGGCATCTGTTGTACTTAATGAATCATCAGAATTTTTTGATATATTGCTTTTAATTGGTAAATTTACAGCAGCCAAAATAAATTTTGGCTTCTCCGGTATATAATCTTCTTTATATATTTCGATAGTTTTTTCTTCGCTTTTGTTTTTTTGAAATGAGAAATTAGAATTGGATTTTATTTTCTTATCACAACAATTATCCGTTCTTAAAATATCTTGCTTGGGACAAGAGACGACGTATTCTGAATTACCACAAATCGTTGAGGTAGATCCAGAGATTCTTGTGTCATTATCTGAATTGAAATATTCTGAACTATTATTGAGAATAAAAGATTCTTCATCAGAGCTTTCATATTTTTGAATTTTGATTTCAGGTTCTAAATCATTAGAATCTTCACTATAACTAAGATTTTCATTTTTCTTTTCGTTTTCATAAGATTCTTTGAATTTTGATGAAAATGTTCCCGTGTGCTCTTCTTCTTGTATTGTAGAATTAAAATCGTTACTAAAATCTTTATAATTCTCTAATAAAACATTTGATTTAGAGGAATCTTTTAAATGAATTAATGTCTGGCTATCTTTATCTAAATTATAATGTTCATTTATAAAATGATTTCTAAAGTCATCAAAATTTTGACTTAAAATTCCACATTGTAAACATACCAGATTAAATTCTACTTCAGATTCATTGTCATTTATAATAATTTCTCCACATTTATTGTACATACAATCTTCAATACAATTATATTTTAATTGTTCGGGATCTATTTCTTCTATTTCCATTTTTAACTAATTTATTTACAATTAAAATAACAACTTTTTACATAAACTAATTATAATTACGCTAGCAAGTATTTTCTTAAGAACTTCAAAAAAAAAAAACCAAAACAATCAAAATGTCAATGTGAAGTGTCAAAACCATTTGTTTAAATGACGACAATGCTGCCAGTGACATTTTTTTTTGAATTGGTAGCTAGGGTTATACAAAAATAAATTGACAATTTTTATTATATATTTTGGTCTTTTTTCCATTTTAATTTTTTTTTTATTTTAATCATATGGAAGACAAAACTCTTCTATATGATTAATTCACTTTCACTGACGTTAAGACTTTCGCAATTAAATACTGTTTAATTTTAATTTATTTTTACTTTTGACATATTGTAAATCAAAACATACAAACAAACTCTGTACAAGCTTTTAAGCTTTTTTGAGATGAAGGTTTAATGAATAAATAAATAATTAAATTTGGTGTAGAGAACTTAAGCTATCAATCCTTATACTTTTTGCAATCCATTTACATCTTGAAATTAGTTATGAGTAACCAAAACTGGGCACGAGTATTATAGATACTCGTTTCGTATTTTATCCTTATGATAAACTGGCAACTTCTTTCTTGTTTTTCAAAAGAACCAATGGAGGAATTCAAAAACTAATTTATAATACATAATTGGAAAAATTTTATACTTACATCCAAAATATAAAATTCATTTTGATTATTTCATCGCAAATAGTATATTTTATATAAAATAAACCTTATTTGGGCACTTATATAATTTTTGTAAGTATATTTCATGTAATTATAATTTTCGGTGGCATATCATTATTAACAGTTATATGATATTGTTAAAAAACTAATTCCCATTTTAGAAACAAATTTTAAATTACTTATAATATAATTGCGGAAATTACTTCTCCAAGCGAAAATCATCATTATCTTGTATGGCATAACTTAAGTTCAAAAAAATGGTGTGTATACCTGAGAGTATTTTGTTTGAAAACTTAATACAGCGCATTGCGACTTGGAAAAATAATATTCAATAAGAAGTAGCAGAAATGGAAAAGTAAGAAATGAATATATTAGTGTACATATGCACTTATTGTAATTGTTAAATGTTGACTCCTTCATCTTCTTTTAGACAAGATTTGATGACAACTTTTAATGACTATCGTAATTTACAATTTACAGCAAGGTTGTGCATAATTATTTACTGTTGCATGTGACTACTTACCCACATATTATTCCAGTTTCCAACACTTTCATAAGGTAGCTTCTATAATCCAACCTATTATGCTGCCTATCCATTATTTAACTTGGTCCTTTGACACATTGAAAATATCGCAAGTTCTGAACACTTTTAATGGTTAGGACTAAATTACTAACCATTTGAAAATTGAAACTTGCTTGGAAAAAATATTTGAAAAAAAAATTTTAATTTTTCTAGACGTAACTTTTTATGTTAAATGATAGATTACATCATGTTGTTTTGTACAAGTTGAAGTGGCTATCTTAATCAGCATGTTTTAAATGTGTTTAATAACCAAATTGAATAGTGGATGAAATCTAAAAAATTAGATTTAATATTTGCGAATATGCTAAAGTTACATAAATTTTTTGAATGTTAGAATTAAAGAGAACAGAAAATTTTTTCTATTATTTTAATCTTAAATTAAAAAAAAAATTAAATAAAAATGTACAGTTTTTCTGTTTCTTGGCTTTTTTTTACTTCATTTATGCTTTTTTATTTTTATTGTTCTCTTTATTTAATCCTACATTGATTTGAAACACATTTTTATATAGATACATATAGATACACACATATTATTATTACGGTTCTTTAAAATATAAATTAAATATATAATATGTATATATATATATATATTTTAAAATGTGTTCATTATCCCCAATTTTGTTGTTTATAAATTTCGGGATTCAAGATATTTATAAGTACACTTAAAAATAATTAGATATGATTTTTATATTTTACATTATAAATTTTTGTTTTAATTATTTATATATAATTTTTTTTTTATAGGTAAGTAAAATTTACACAAACCCGAACTTAAAAATTATAATATAATATTAATTAACAAATAATAAAAAAAAAAAAAAGAAATTTTTATTTTTGTGTTTCTAATCTTATGTAATTAATAAATTCTTATTTTTTTCATTTAACATAAATCTTGATTTTATTTTAAATATTATTTTATTTATTTTTTTCTTTAATATATGTATACATATATATATGTGGTTTAATAAATATATACCTACATATATATATATTTAGATAATTAATTCATTGAAAAAAATAAATTAAATAATATTTAATAATTTACAAATATTTACATAAAAAAAAAAAGAAAATCAATTTCATAGTTATTTTTGACTAGATCAAACTCATCTCATTATATATTTTAATACATAATGATAATTTTATTTTATTTTCTATGAAATTATTAAATTATAATACAAAATTTAAGTTTTTGTAAAAATATTTTCAATTTTTATAATTGTTCAATTTTATTTTAATGCTTTTTAGCATTTTTCGTTATTAAAATGAAAATTATTTGTTGTATAATTATATATTTTACAATTATTTTCAATTTTATTATTATGTAAATTAATATGTTTTTATGTTTATATATTCATGTTTAAATACAGAAAAATTAGATATATTAAAAAAAAAAAAATTCATGTAAATATAAATTTAAAGGGATTGTGATTTATGGGTTAGTATATAATACGAAAAAAAAGTTATGTAATATATTTATAAAATTGTATAAGTTTTTTGTTTTTGTAATTAATTAAAGTTAAAATCTTAAAAATTATAAAAAAATTTTTTATGAATTTGTATAATTTCATTTGTTTTAGTAATATAAATTATATTAATAGATTACAATTTCAATAATCTTAAAATTTAATAATTATATAATTGTTATTTTTTGTTTTTAATATGTTTAAAACGTTAATTATAAACTTTTTTTTATATTTTATAATATAATATTTATGTAAGATGGTCTTAAAAAAAAATATTTAATATATTTTTTTTCTTCTAATTTTTTGGTTATACAAGTGATATACAAGTGATTGCCCAAATTATTATACTAAAAATTACATTTTAATATATCTTGATGTTTTTTTTAATTCTTTCTTTTTCATATTTTAGATAAAAATAAATATATATATTAAATGTATAAATAAAAATTGTATTTATACACTTGAATATATTTATTAATTCATTTTATATGTATAATATAAAAATATATATTATTTTGACTTTATTTTTCTCGTATTTTGTTGATGTTGTTGTTTATTGTTGTTCTTATAATTTATTATTTTTTTTTGTAATCTTCAATTCATGTGCATCCGATTTTATTTTTTTTTTATAAAAATGCAATCATTTGTTGCATTTGTTTTTTATATCTTCCGCAAATTTTTCAATATTATGAAGTTAAAATTTTGCGTGATGATGGTATTATTTTGCTTGTTTAATTTTTCATTTAAGTTTTTAAGTTAGTAAGTTGGTGTAATTTATTTTTTTTTATTTTAATTTGTTTTTGATACTCTACAAATTTTCTAAATAATTATTTTATTTTTCTCTTATTATATATAATATTTTATTATTTAATTAAAAATTCAGACCAAAACAAAAAAGCATTTTTTTATTAATTTTATATATAAATTTTTTTTTTTTTCATTTTCTTTTTTTATATAACCTAAAACTATAAAATTATTTTAGTTGTTCATATTTAATTAATATAATAATATTTATATTTTGTATAAATGTTACAAATATAATTGTATATATATATATGTATATATATTTCTAAATTTTGAAATTAATTGTTAATAAATAAATACATAAGTACATATAATTTTTTTATTTTGTTTTTTCATAAATATTACAAATGTGACCGAATATTTTGGTTTTTAAATGTTTATTTGAAAAAGATTTCAATATAATGAACTACAAATTTTTTTTATATTAGTTTTAAATGAATTAATTAAATAATAAAGAAAATAAATGTAGTAAATAATAATATAATTTTGTGTTAGTAGACAAAAAACAATATCAATTTTAGTTCGTTTCGTTTTTATTTTATTTGGTTTTGTTTTATAAATCAGAATAATATAATTATTAAAAATCACAAAAAAAAAAAAAATAAATTAATTAATTGAAATAAAATTAGTACGTATATATGAAGTAAAATGAAATTAAAACAACCTCTTTTTGTTTTATTTGTTGAATTACTGTACAAAATTTGTTCCAAAGATAAATTAGTTAGTTATAAATTTATCTTTCATTTTTTTTTGTTTGTAATCCAGAATATAGAAAATAAAATGATAATAAAAACAAATAAGGAAATAAATAATCAATTTTAATGTTTATAAAATATTTATTTATAACATAAAATGTTGATCTTTATTAATATTTTTTTTCATATTGTTTTGTATATTTTATTTATCTTCAAACTGATGAATATAATTTAGATTTAAAGAAATAATTAAAAAATTAAAAAAAAAATAATTAATTTTGGGAGGATTGTTTATTCCAAAAATTAAATATGAATTTTATTTTTTAATTATTAATTTATTTTTTTATACACTTCAAAAGTTATACAACTTTTTTTTTTCATTATTATTTGAAATATTTATGGGGATAAAAAAAAATGATTTTTTTTTTCCTTTTGAATTATTGGTTTTACAAAAAAAAAAAGTATTTTTTAACAATTCGCTAAACAATAAAAATTGTTTCAAAAAAAAAATTATAATTTATTTCTTTTTTAATGATTTTTAGATTAATAATCTGTGTGCCCCAAAACGCTATACATCAAACGGTTGAATGAATTGCTTTGGCGGATTTGCTCATCAGTTGGATTGTTTACCTGCATATTTACGCCGTATTTAAATTGTTATATTTTTACCGATTATATTTTATATAGTTGATATTGTTGATTTAAAAAACAAAAAAAAAGAAAAAAAACAATTGATTTAGTTTATGTAATTTACATTAATTTAATATTATATTTTATTTCATTAATTAATAATTATAGAGTAGCATTTATTAAGTAGATCAATATAAGGTATATTGATTTACTTAATTATAATTTAATTAAATATAATTTACTTATTATAATTAGTATATTTAGTATAAAAAATATAAAAGTTCAAATTTATGTTACAATATAAAATTAATTTTAAATTAATATAAAATTTAATGGGATTAATTCTTAATTGATATATGAATCTGTATTTTATACTTTAAATACAATTTTTAAATAAATAATTAATATTTTTTTTTATATAAAGCAGTTTAAGAACTTTTATATTATTTATTATTTTAGATTATATATTTATTACCATAAAAAAAATTAATGTTGTGATAATTTATGAAATGTATGTGTGTGTAAAATATTAAGATGAAATTTACTGATTTTATAATTAACGATACAAATAAGTATTGAAATTTTTAATTACATTTATGTTAATCACAAGACTAAATTAAATATTTTTTAATTATTTTATGAAAAAAATTTTTTTTTTTTAGTTTATATTCAATGTATTATCAAGATCTTGTGAATTAGTTCCCGCTCTTAAATAATAAAAATAAATTATAATTTGAAAATTTGAAATTTTGCAATAAAAATATTGATAAATTGAAATAAATATAATTTTAATTAATTAATTTAATTAATATAAAATTTAATTAAGAGAAATTTCTTTGAAACATAATTTAAATAATTGTTAATTCCAGTCGTAATTGTTGACTTGAGTCAATTGATAATAATATGAAAATATTTGTAAATTTAAGAGTCAGAGAATAGTAATAAGGGTTTAATTTTATATATTTTATTAATAGTAATGTGTTAAAATAAGTGATGGGCATTTATTATTGTCATAAGACAATGATTGACAATATTATCAAAATATTTGTAAATTTAAGAGTTAGGGGATTCATTTTCAGGTACTAATTTAATTATTTTTTTTTATATTATTTTTGGACATATCACAAGATATTAATTTTTAAATTTCATGTGAAAATATGATATGATGATATGAAATGAATATTGAACATGAAAATGTTATTTGTATAATGTTAAAAAAATAAATATATAATAATTATTTTATAAATAAATATTTGCAATATAAGCAAATTAAATATTTTTGCGTATAAAGCCAGACCATTATATTCCATAAAATATTTAGTTTTTTTTAGATTTTAAATTAAGTTAGATGTTACTTTCAGCTGCTTGCTCGGCATCTCATATTATTAAAAAAAAAAATTTCTTTCTTCTTAGATTTCTATAATCAATCGGTATTTTTTATTTTTGCTTTTACTCACATATAACGACGGGGAGTGTGTTGCTGGACGTGGTGATATGGGCTTCTAAAATTTATAATATAGGTAAAATTATTTTCTTTTTTTTTTTTTGTGTAAAATTTTCTCTATCTTTATATTTTTTTAAACTAATAATTTTATAATCCAAATCTTATATATATATATATTGTGCATATAATGTATATGTATATGAATAAATGTATTTAACAAAATTTATATATTATTCTAAAATAATGTTATGTTTATTAAAAATAAATTTTAGTGTTTAAATTGCGCTTAAAAATTACTGACAAAAAATTAGATTTTGATAAACATCTAAACGATTCTAAAAAATAGTAATGATTAAAGAAATTATTTTCTAAATTGTTAATAAATAATATTATTAAAAATATATAAAATATTAGAGATTAGATTAGATTTTTTGAAATAAATAATTAAAATATAAAATGAATAACAATATTAGTATAGATTTTGTTTTAATTGTTTTTATTTTCGGAAAATCTTAACGAAAGTGTAAATTAATTTTATGGCTATTTAAAATTTTGATTAAAAATTTTTTTTGTTAAAAAAAACTTTTAATAATTTGCTATAATTTTAATATTGAAATTTTAAGATAAATTTTGTGTTTATTTTTTCTATATGGTTTTGATTACCTTATTTTTTTTTATATAAAATGTATATTTTTTTGTATAATACAAATTTTGTTTTCGTTCTTTTTTTTTTAGGTTTATTTTGTATTAGAGTATTTTGTATATAAATATCATATATATACTTTCATATAAATATATTTTTATATATATAAATATATTGAAAAGCATACACCGATGCTTACCTTTCCTGGAACCATCCTATTTGCAGCAGTGGGATGGAACACTTTAGGTTGAACTGGATTAGCTTCTTGTACATAATCATTTTGAATGCCTACGCCGTATCCTTCTTCTTGTAAAGCTCTAAAGGTCTCACTCTTTGATGGATCGAAAACTACAGTTTTTTTATGGCTAATATAATTTTTAAGTAGTTATACGAATATGAATGTTGATTCATCAATTTTGAATTTGATTTTATATATATTTTTTATTTTAGCAATATTTGGCAGTCATATTGGATGTTTGATTTTGAATTTTTTCATGATCCGCATATTATAAACGCATTTGATCATACGATGCAAACGAGCAACAAAATGTTTGGTCCAACATAATTATTGCACATAATCATTTAAAAAGCAACATAAATTTTTGGTAGGCAGCAACAAAAAAATTCGATGATTTTGTAGAAGTTTATAAGATGTTTGTTTTTTTTTTCGTATTATTATTACGTTATCGTGTTGTTTCAATATTGTATTTAAAATAAGAGTGAGGCGCGCGTTGTTAAATATTAGTTTTTTTTTTATTCAATACAATTTTATTTTATGTTTTCAATTCACAATTTTTTTTAGATAAAAGATAAAAGAAAAAAAAAAGTATGGTCATACATGTTAGATTACTTATTTAGTTTTTCTTTTTTTTGTAATAAAAAAAATAATATCTACAATAAAACTATTATTTACATTATTAATAAATAAATATTATGTATATATTATTATGTATCTAAAGTTATTAATTTATTAAAATTGTATAAACAGTAAAGAAAATGTGTTAAAAAATGTAAGATCAAAGCCAGTGCTAAGTGTTTTTTTTATGTATAAATAAAGCATAAATAATTTTGTTGTTTTTATATATATATACAATTGTAAATATTTTATGTAAAAAATAATCAATAATATAAGTAAAATCAACTTAATGTCTAAAAAATATATTCAATATAATGATATAAAAAAATCAATCAAATTTTAAAAATACTACAAAATTTCAAAAACATGGTATAAATAAATAAAAAACCTTTTTAAAGTTTTAAAAAAAAATGTTTATAAGAAGATTTATGTGGATAATAATAAAGATGATTATACTGATTTTGAGGATTGCTTGCGTTAAGATTATAAAAAAATTATATGATATATATGTATGGTATAAGTTTTTTTAAAATTAATATTATTTTGTAAATAACAAAAGTAAAAAAAATATCATTCCCAAAATATCCTTATGAAATAACAAACTACATATATGAAAATCGAATTTCAAAATTATTTCAAATTATTATTTCAATTTTTTCGCTTTATAATTTTGTAGAAATTTATATTATAAAGTCATATATGTACCAAAATGTATATTTGTTGGAGAAAATAACAAAAAAAAAAAAACAATATTCTAGTAATCATAAAATAAATAAATAAAACTATTCAAAATTTAAACATGTATACATATCTAAACATAATTATTAATTTAATATTTTATATTGTAAAAATTCATAGTTATTGAAAACAATCCTATATGTATATATAAAATATAATAATTTGAAAAAGAATAAATACTAAAAACAAATTAAATTAACTAAAATGGAAAATAAATAATATAAATATATCACATACAAGAAAGACAAGTCTTTTTAAAAAAAAAACATTCAAGAGTAAAATTGAGAAATCAAATTTTTTAATGTAGTAATTTTTCGATACTGAAATGTTTGATAATATTTAAAAAAAACTTATGTTTAAGAGCTATATGTATTTTGAAAAAAAAATATTTTATATTTTTAATGTTATAGTGAGATTATATGATATTTTTATATTAATATTATGTACATTTATGTTGTTATTATTTTACTTTAATTCATTTTTATTTTATATTCATAATTATTTTTTCTGTTTCTGTTTCTGTTTTATGTTGTATTGTAATTTTAATATTGAAATTTATTGTAAAATTCAATAATATAATTATTGAATTTTTATAAAATTTTTAAAAAATCATGTACGTAATATAAATATTGTACATAATATCAATATAAGTATTATAAATTTATAACAATAATAAATAAATAAATAAATAAGTAAATTTAATAAATATATTAGTTCTATAGAAATAAAAAAAAAATTAATCAAACAAAACTGAAAAATTTTTAATTTCAAAAATTAATTATAAATCAAAAAAAGATACATGTTAAATATGTATTACGAAAATATTTTATGTAAATATTTTTTATATTATGATTATAATTTATCAATCATGATTTAAAAAGCTGTATATATACATATATATATATATATATTTAGTATATAAAATATTATAAAATGTTTAATAAAATGTATTCACTTAAACGTAGAAAAAATTTCTTTAAGTTTATAATAAATTGTTTATAATATAAATTTGTATATTAAAAACAAAATTTATTTTATAACTATAATATTCATTTGTTTAAAAACAATATTATCATATAAGTAGCTAATAAGTAGCTAATTTTTTATAATGTAATGTATAAGTTAAAAAAAAACAAGTCTATCATACAAATACAATTAAATAAGTATTTGAATTAAAAAAGAAAAGGAATAATATTTTTCATTTTTATCATAATAATATAAAATCCATATTCTATTAGATTGCATCATATGAGGTGAATGGTATATTATTCAAAAGCTTCAATATAATGTAAAAAATTGTAAAATTTCAATTTTCGAAATTGATTTTATTTCTTATAATTACAAAATTTTGAATACTATACCCTCACCACAAGATGTGATGCATCTAGGAGAAATATGTAAATAAGTAATTCAATTTAAAAATAATTTTAAAAATATTTAGATTAGAGGGTCAATTCCAAAAATCACATCGACAATAATTAATAAAATTGTTTTCATATTTCAAAACAATTAACAATATTGAATAACAAAAATTAAGAAAATTAAGGAAAAAAAAAATATTTTTTTAATAAAAATGATATTACTTCTCTTTTTTATAATTCTGTGTTAATTTCAATATTAAAAACAAAGTCCTTTAGAAATCCTTAATATGAAAAAAAAAATATTGGTAACATAATAATTGTTTACCAATACCATTATTTTTGATTTCTTTTTATTGTTTTATTCAACAAATTTTTTTCTTTTTTATTTTCAAATAATGTTATTAATAATATGTATTAGGTTATTTATTTGAAAAACGAATAAAATTAAATGATTGTTTATTAATTTACAAAATTATTGTAAGTAATATTTGTACATATAAATTGTCTATATATTTATGTACATAATTATGTAAGAAAAACACGATTAATATGAAATTTCGCCTCTTCTATTATTTATAGTTTTTTTTTTTTTAATATTTTTTTTTTATTGTAGTGAAAAACCACGAAGTCGTTTCATATTTTTATCTTGTTCTTGTTGTTGCTGTTTTTCTTTTTGTTGCTCCAATATTTTACGTTTTTGTTCCAGGAAAGATAGATCGATGAAAATTCTAATTATATATTATTAATTTTATATATTTTTTTTTATTATTTTTATTTTAAATTAATATTTAAATTTTCAATTCTTTTTAAATATATAACCATATTTTTATAGAATTAATGTTAAATTTTATGAAGGAATTGTTTTTTTAGTTTAAAATATTTGAAATGGGTATATTTAAAATCCAATTATTAAATATATTTACAAGGGAATTTATTAAATTAAAATCAATATAAAATTAATATTTTATGTTTAAAATTATTTAGAGGTTAAAATTTAGAAATAATAAGTATTATTTTTCTTTTTGTTGTTGTTTTTTTAAATTATTTATATTAAATTTATTATCTTAATTTAAAAGGAAAAAATTATATATTTTTTTTTAAATAAATTATAATAATTAAAAAAAAATTGTATAAAATTATATAAAAATTAAATGTTCCAAGCATATTAGATAACTAATTTAAACGGGATTTGAATATTTCTTACCTTTGGCAATTAATAATTAAGTTATAATAAGTTTAATCATAGTTTTAGAATAAATCTTAAGCACATGAATATATCCAGAATTTATATTAATTAATTTGGAATATTAGATTTAATTTTCATTAATTATAAATATAAATTAAAAATTAGATTTAATTTTTAATTTATATTTATGCTTAAGACTTTTTCCAATTTATTATTTAATTATTAATATTGTTATGGATATTTCCAATACAGTGATTATAGTTTCATCAGTTATAGTGTTTAATTACTATTATTAATATTATTATTATTATTATTATTATTATTATTATTATTATTTTTATTATTATTTTTATTATTATTATTATTATTATTATTATTATTATTATTATTATTATTATTATTATTATTATTATTATTATTATTTTTATTATTATTATTATTATTATTATTAATATGATATATAATATAAATTAATTATTAAAAAAATTGTTTTTATTTAATATAAGATTTTGGAATTTTTATTTAATAAATTCATATTAGTTCAGGTACTGTTATTATTATGATTTTTATTATAATTAAAGGTGAAAAAATAGCTTGGAACTGGTTCCATAAAAATTACAAAACAAGTTATTATTTATTGAATTTAATTATAATTATTATTAATTATCATTATTATTATTATTATTAAAATCCTTTATTTTCACTAGATCTGTCCAAATAATAAATAAGTAATTGTTCAAATTTTATAACAGAACAAATTAATTTTAATAATGGAAATTCGCAGTTTTAGTTCAAAATTTTAAATTTTATAAAGAAAACTAATTTTTTTTTGATTATTTTGGTTTACTTGTAAAATAGGACTAATAAGAATATCATATTAAAAATTGTAATTTTGGCAATATTAAAGGAATTTCGGAAAAAAATTATTTTTTTGAAGAAATTAATTAGTTATTATTGCCGAAACAAAATTAGCAAAAAATAGAATGTAAAAAGAAGAATTTTTATATTAATTTTTCGTTTTTTTTTTTAGTATTTTAATATTAACGTTTTGTCGTTTAAATTGGAAGAAAAAAAATCTACAAGAGCAACAAAAATACATAAACAACAACTAACAGAGCAAAAATACAAAATTAATGAAAAAAAAAAAATAGTTTAATTTTACTTTAATTTTAGTTTGGTTTTTTTTAATTAAAAATGTAAAAATAAATTTACATATCTATGAAAATAAGGATTTCTAATAAGGGTGGTAAAAATTTTAATAATTAGTATCTAATATTGCTTGGATTTATGTGCAATTTGTTTAGTTTTATTATTTTTTAATATTTATGTATTAATTAAATGTATATATATATATATGAAAAAAGAAAATGTTTATTATAGTTGATTTATCGAAAAAATTTTGTAATTTTATATAATTTAGTATTTTTGTTTTTTTTTTTATTTTTGTTCAAACAATTTTCTACTTATAATGAAATATATATATATCTTAAATTTAAATTTATATATGCCAATAAAATTGTTTATAATAAATTAGTATTAGTAAAAATTAGAAATGATTTAATTATATATATATATATTTTCTATAAATTATATAATATAACTAATAT